>NC_133670.1:0-1320625 GCF_048934315.1 Petromyzon marinus
GGCCTCCCTCTCTCTCTCCCCCCGGCCACCCTCTCTCTCTCCCCAGGCCTCCCTCTCTCTCTCCCCCAGGCCTCCCTCTCTCTCTCTCCACGGCCCCCCTCTCTCCCCCCACGGCCCCCCTCTCTCCCCCCCGGACCCCCTCTCTCTCCCCCCCGGACCCCCTCTCTCTCCCCCCGGCCCCCCTCTCTCTCCCCCCCGGCCCCCCTCTCTCTCCCCCCTGGCCCCCCTCTCTCTCCCCCCCGGCCCCCCTCTCTCTCCCCCCCGGCCCCCCTCTCTCTCCCCCCCGGCCCCCCTCTCTCTCCCCCCCGGCCCCCCTCTCTCTCCCCCCCGGCCTCCCTCTCTCTCTCCCCCAAGCCTCCCTCTCTCTCTCTCCCCCAGGCCTCCCTCTCTCTCTCCCCCCGGCCTCCCTCTCTCCCCCCCCCGGCCTCCCTCTCTATCTTCCCCCCCGGCCTCCCTCTCTCTCTCCCACCCCGGCCTCCCTCTATTTTCCCCCCCCCCCGGCCTCCATTTCTCTCTCTCCCCCCCCGGCCTCCCTCTCTCTCTCCCCCACCGGCCCCCCTCTCTCTCCCCCCCGGCCCCCCTCTCTCTCCCCCCCGGCCCCCCTCTCTCTACCCCCGGCCCCCCTCTCTCTCCCCCCCGGCCCCCCTCTCTCTACCCCCGGCCCCCCTCTCTCTCCCCCCGGCCCCCCTCTCTCTCCCCCTGGCCTCCCTCTCTCTCTCCCCCAGGCCTCCCTCTCTCTCTCCCCCAGGCCTCCCTCTCTCTCCCCGCGGCCTCCCTCTCCCCCCGGCCACCCTCTCTCTCTCCCCCAGGCCTCCCTCTCTCTCTCTCCCCCAGGCCTCCCTCTCTCTCTCCCCCCGGCCCCCCTCTCTCCCCCCACGGCCCCCATCTCTCCCCCCCGGCCCCCCTCTCTCTCCCCCCCGGCCCCCCTCTCTCTCCCCCCGGACCCCCTCTCTCTACCCCCGGCCCCCCTCTCTCTCCCCCCCGGCCCCCCTCTCTCTCCCCCTGGCCTCCCTCTCTCTCTCCCCCAGGCCTCCCACTCTCTCTCCCCCAGGCCTCCCTCTCTCTCCCCGCGGCCTCCCTCTCTCTCTCTCCCCCCGGCGCACCTCTCTCTCCCCCCGGCCCCCCTCTCTCTCCCCCCCGGCCCCCCTCTGTCTCCCCCCCGGCACTCCTTTCTCTCCCCACCGGCCCCCCTCTCTCTCACCCCCGGCCCCCCTCTCTCTCCCCCCCGGGCCCCCTCTCTCTCCCCCCCGGCCCCCCTCTCTCTCCCCCCCGGCCCCCCTCTCTCTACCCCCGGCCCCCCTCTCTCTCCCCCCCGGCCCCCCTCTCTCTCCCCCTGGCCTCCCTCTCTCTCTCCCCCAGGCCTCCCTCTCTCTCTCCCCCAGGCCTCCCTCTCTCTCCCCGCGGCCTCCCTCTCTCTCTCCCCCCGGCCACCCTCTCTCTCTCCCCCAGGCCTCCCTCTCTCTCTCCCCCAGGCCTCCCTCTCTCTCTCCCCACGGCCCCCCTCTCTCCCCCCACGGCCCCCCTCTCTCCCCCCGGACCCCCTCTCTCTCCCCCCCGGACCCCCTCTCTCTCCCCCCGGCCCCCCTCTCTCTCCCCCCCGGCCCCCCTCTCTCTCCCCCCTGGCCCCCCTCTCTCTCCCCCCCGGCCCCCCTCTCTCTCCCCCCCGGCCCCCCTCTCTCTCCCCCCCGGCCCCCCTCTCTCTCCCCCCCGGCCCCCCTCTCTCTCCCCCCCGGCCTCCCTCTCTCTCTCCCCCAAGCCTCCCTCTCTCTCTCTCCCCCAGGCCTCCCTCTCTCTCTCCCCCCGGCCTCCCTCTCTCCCCCCCCCGGCCTCCCTCTCTATCTTCCCCCCCGGCCTCCCTCTCTCTCTCCCACCCCGGCCTCCCTCTATTTTCCCCCCCCCCGGCCTCCATTTCTCTCTCTCCCCCCCCGGCCTCCCTCTCTCTCTCCCCCACCGGCCCCCCTCTCTCTCCCCCCCGGCCCCCCTCTCTCTCCCCCCCGGCCCCCCTCTCTCTACCCCCGGCCCCCCTCTCTCTCCCCCCCGGCCCCCCTCTCTCTACCCCCGGCCCCCCTCTCTCTCCCCCCCGGCCCCCCTCTCTCTCCCCCTGGCCTCCCTCTCTCTCTCCCCCAGGCCTCCCTCTCTCTCTCCCCCAGGCCTCCCTCTCTCTCCCCGCGGCCTCCCTCTCCCCCCGGCCACCCTCTCTCTCTCCCCCAGGCCTCCCTCTCTCTCTCCCCCAGGCCTCCCTCTCTCTCTCCCCCGGCCCCCCTCTCTCCCCCCACGGCCCCCATCTCTCCCCCCCGGACCCCTCTCTCTCCCCCCCGGACCCCCTCTCTCTCCCCCCCGGACCCCCTCTCTCTCCCCCCCGGCCCCCCTCTCTCTCCCCCCAGGCCCCCCTCTCTCTCCCCCCCGGCCCCCCTCTCTCTCCCCCTCGGCCCCCCTCTCTCTCCCCCCGGCCCCCCTCTCTCTCTGCCCCAGGCCTCCCTCTCTTTCTCCCCCAGGCCTCCCTCTCTCTCTTCCCCCGGCCTCCCTCTCTCTCTCCCCCAGGCCTACCTCTCTCTCTCCCCCCGGACCCCCTCTCTCTCCCCCCCGGCCCCCCTCTCTCTCCCCCCCGGCCCCCCTCTCTCTCCCCCCCGGCTCCCCTCTCTCTCCCCCCCGGCCCCCCTCTCTCTCCCCCCCGGCCCCCCTCTCTCTCCCCCCCGGCCCCCCTCTCTCTCCACCCCGGCCCCCCTCTCTCTCCCCCCCCGGCCCCCCGCTCTCTCCCCCCCGGCCCCGCTCTCTCTCCCCCCCGGCCCCCCTCTCTCTCCCCCCCGGCGCCCCTCTCTCTCCCCCCCGGCCCCCCTCTCTCTCCCCCCCGGCCCCCCTCTCTCTCTCCCCCCGGCCACCCTCTCTCTCTCCCCCAGGCCTCCCTCTCTCTCTCCCCCAGGCCTCCCTCTCTCTCTCCCCACGGCCCCCCTCTCTCCCCCCACGGCCCCCCTCTCTCCCCCCGGACCCCCTCTCTCTCCCCCCCGGACCCCCTCTCTCTCCCCCCCGGACCCCCTCTCTCTCCCCCCCGGCCCCCCTCTCTCTCCCCCCCGGCCCTCCTCTCTCTCCCCCCTGGCCCCCCTCTCTCTCCCCCCCGGCCCCCCTCTCTCTCCCCCCCGGCCCCCCTCTCTCTCCCCCCCGGCCCCCCTCTCTCTCCCCCCCGGCCCCCCTCTCTCTCCCCCCGGCCCCCCTCTCTCTCCCCCTCGGCCCCCCTCTCTCTCCCCCCGGCCCCCCTCTCTCTCTGCCCCAGGCCTCCCTCTCTTTCTCCCCCAGGCCTCCCTCTCTCTCTCCCCCCGGCCTCCCTCTCTCTCTCCCCCAGGCCTACCTCTCTCTCTCCCCCAGGCCTCCCTCTCTCTCTCCCCACGGCCCCCCTCTCTCCCCCCACGGCCCCCCTCTCTCCCCCCCGGACCCCCTCTCTCTCCCCCCCGGCCCCCCTCTCTCTCCCCCCCGGCCCCCCTCTCTCTCCCCCCCGGCTCCCCTCTCTCTCCCCCCCGGCCCCCCTCTCTCTCCCCCCCGGCCCCCCTCTCTCTCCCCCCCGGCCCCCCTCTCTCTCCACCCCGGCCCCCCTCTCTCTCCCCCCCCGGCCCCCCTCTCTCTCCCCCCCGGCCCCCCTCTCTCTCCCCCCCGGCCCCCCTCTCTCTCCCCCCCTGCGCCCCTCTCTCTCCCCCCCGGCCCCCCTCTCTCTCCCCCCCGGCCCCCCTCTATCTCCCCCCCGGCACCCCTCTCTCTCCCCCCCGGCCCCCCTCTCTCTCACCCCCGGCCCCCCTCTCTCTCCCCCCCGCCCCCCTCTCTCTCCCCCCCGGCCCCCCTCTCTCTCCCCCCCGGCCCCCCTCTCTCTACCCCCGGCCCCCCTCTCTCTCCCCCCCGGCCCCCCTCTCTCTCCCCCCCGGCCCCCCTCTCTCTCCCCCTGGCCTCCCTCTCTCTCTCCCCCAGGCCTCCCTCTCTCTCTCCCCACGGCCCCCCTCTCTCCCCCCACGGCCCCCCTCTCTCCCCCCCGGACCCCCTCTCTCTCCCCCCCGGACCCCCTCTCTCTCCCCCCCGGACCCCCTCTCTCTCCCCCCCGGCCCCCCTCTCTCTCCCCCCCGGCCCCCCTCTCTCTCCCCCCTGGCCCCCCTCTCTCTCCCCCCCGGCCCCCCTCTCTCTCCCCCCCGGCCCCCCTCTCTCTCCCCCCCGGCCCCCCTCTCTCTCCCCCCCAGCCCCCCTCTCTCTCCCCCCCGGCCCCCCTCTCTCTCCCCCTCGGCCCCCCTCTCTCTCCCCCCGGCCCCCCTCTCTCTCTGCCCCAGGCCTCCCTCTCTTTCTCCCCCAGGCCTCCCTCTCTCCCTCCCCCAGGCCTACCTCTCTCTCTCCCCCAGGCCTCCCTCTCTCTCTCCCCAGGGCCCCCCTCTCTCCCCCCCGGCTCCCCTCTCTCTCCCCCCCGGCCCCCCTCTCTCTCCCCCCCGGCCCCCCTCTCTCTCCCCCCCGGCCCCCCTCTCTCTCCCCCCGGCCCCCCTCTCTCTCCCCCCCCGGCCCCCCTCTCTCTCCCCCCCGGCCCCCCTCTCTCTCCCCCCCGGCCCCCCTCTCTCTCCCCCCCGGCGCCCCTCTCTCTCCCCCCGGCCCCCTCTCTCTCACCCCCGGCCCCCCTCTCTCACCCCGGCCCCCCTCTCTCTCCCCCCCGCCCCCCTCTCTCTCCCCCCCGGCCCCCCTCTCTCTCCCCCCCGGCCCCCCTCTCTCTACCCCCGGCCCCCTCTCTCTCCCCCCCGGCCCCCCTCTCTCTCCCCCTGGCCTCCCTCTCTCTCTCCCCCAGGCCTCCCTCTCTCTCTCCCCCAGGGCTCCCTCTCTCTCCCCGCGGCCTCCCTCTCTCTCTCTCCCCCCGGCGCACCTCTCTCTCCCCCCCGGCCCCCCTCTCTCTCCCCCCCGGCCCCCCTCTGTCTCCCCCCCGGCCCCCCTCTCTCTCACCCCCGGCCCCCCTCTCTCTCCCCCCCGGCCCCCCTCTCTCTCCCCCCCGGCCCCCCTCTCTCTCCCCCCCAGCCCCCCTTTCTCTACCCCCGGCCCCCCTCTCTCTCCCCCCCGGCCCCTCTCTCTCTCCCCCTGGCCTCCCTCTCTCTCTCCCCCAGGCCTCCCTCTCTCTCTCCCCCAGGCCTCCCTCTCGCTCCCCGCGGCCTCCCTCTCTCTCTCCCCCCGGCCACCCTCTCTCTCTCCCCCAGGCCTCCCTCTCTCTCTCCCCCAGGCCTCCCTCTCTCTCTCCCCACGGCCCCCCTCTCTCCCCCCACGGCCCCCCTCTCTCCCCCCCGGACCCCCTCTCTCTCCCCCCCCGGACCCCCTCTCTCTCCCCCCCGGACCCCCTCTCTCTCCCCCCCGGCCCCCTTCTCTCTCCCCCCCGGCCCCCCTCTCTCTCCCCCCTGGCCCCCCTCTCTCTCCCCGCCGGCCCCCCTCTCTCTCCCCCCCGGCCCCCCTCTCTCTCCCCCCCGGCCCCCCTCTCTCTCCCCCCCGGCCCCCCTCTCTCTCCCCCCGGCCCCCCTCTCTCTCCCCCCCGGCCCCCCTCTCTCTCCCCTCCGGCCCCCCTCTCTCTCCCCCTCGGCCCCCCTCTCTCTCCCCCCGGCCCCCCTCTCTCTCTGCCCCAGGCCTCCCTCTCTTTCTCCCCCAGGCCTCCCCCTCTCTCTCCCCCCGGCCTCCCTCTCTCTCTCCAGGCCTACCTCTCTCTCTCCCCCAGGCCCTCCCTCTCTCTCTCCCCCAGGCCTCCCTCTCTCTCCTCCCCCAGGCCTCCCTCTCTCTCTCCCCCCGGCCTCCCTCTCTCTCTCCCCCAAGCCTCCCTCTCTCTCTCCCCCAGGCCTCCCTCTCTCTCTCCCCCCGGCCTCCCTCTCTCCCCCCCCCGGCCTCCCTCTCTATCTTCCCCCCCGGCCTCCCTCTCTCTCTCCCACCCCGGCCTCCCTCTCTTTTTCCCCCCCCCGGCCTCCATCTCTCTCTCTCCCCCCCCGGCCTCCCTCTCTCTCTCCCCCACCGGCCCCCCTCTCTCTCCCCCCCGGCCCCCCTCTCTCTCCCCCCCGGCCCCCCTCTCTCTACCCCCGGCCCCCCTCTCTCTCCCCCCCGGCCCCCCTCTCTCTCCCCCCGGCCCCCCTCTCTCTCCCCCTGGCCTCCCTCTCTCTCTCCCCCAGGCCTCCCTCTCTCTCTCCCCCAGGGCTCCCTCTCTCTCCCCGCGGCCTCCCTCTCTCTCTCTCCCCCCGGCGCACCTCTCTCTCTCCCCCCCGGCCCCCCTCTCTCTCCCCCCCGGCCCCCCTCTGTCTCCCCCCCGGCCCCCCTCTCTCTCACCCCCGGCCCCCCTCTCTCTCCCCCCCGGCCCCCCTCTCTCTCCCCCCCGGCCCCCCTCTCTCTCCCCCCCAGCCCCCCTTTCTCTACCCCCGGCCCCCCTCTCTCTCCCCCCCGGCCCTCTCTCTCTCCCCCTGGCCTCCCTCTCTCTCTCCCCCAGGCCTCCCTCTCTCTCTCCCCCAGGCCTCCCTCTCGCTCCCCGCGGCCTCCCTCTCTCTCTCCCCCCGGCCACCCTCTCTCTCTCCCCAGGCCTCCCTCTCTCTCTCCCCCAGGCCTCCCTCTCTCTCTCCCCACGGCCCCCCTCTCTCCCCCCACGGCCCCCTCTCTCCCCCCCGGACCCCCTCTCTCTCCCCCCGGACCCCCTCTCTCTCCCCCCCGGACCCCCTCTCTCTCCCCCCCGGCCCCCTTCTCTCTCCCCCCCGGCCCCCCTCTCTCTCCCCCCTGGCCCCCCTCTCTCTCCCCGCCGGCCCCCCTCTCTCTCCCCCCCCGGCCTCCCTCTCTCTCTCCCCCCGGCCTCCCTCTCTCTCTCCCCCAAGCCTCCCTCTCTCTCTCCCCAAGCCTCCCTCTCTCTCTCCCCCAGGCCTCCCTCTCTCTCTCCCCCCGGCCTCCCTCTCTCCCCCCCCGGCCTCCCTCTCTATCTTCCCCCCCGGCCTCCCTCTCTCTCTCCCACCCCGGCCTCCCTCTCTTTTTTCCCCCCCCCCGGCCTCCATCTCTCTCTCTCCCCCCCCGGCCCTCCCTCTCTCTCTCCCCCACCGGCCCCCTCTCTCTCCCCCCCGGCCCCCTCTCTCTCCCCCCCGGCCCCCCTCTCTCTACCCCCGGCCCCCCTCTCTCTCCCCCCCGGCCCCCCTCTCTCTCCCCCCGGCCCCCCTCTCTCTCCCCCTGGCCTCCCTCTCTCTCTCCCCCAGGCCTCCCTCTCTCTCTCCCCCAGGGCTCCCTCTCTCTCCCCGCGGCCTCCCTCTCTCTCTCTCCCCCCCGGCGCACCTCTCTCTCCCCCCCGGCCCCCCTCTCTCTCCCCCCCGGCCCCCCTCTGTCTCCCCCCCGGCCCCCCTCTCTCTCACCCCCGGCCCCCCTCTCTCTCCCCCCCGGCCCCCCTCTCTCTCCCCCCCGGCCCCCCTCTCTCTCCCCCCCAGCCCCCCTTTCTCTACCCCCGGCCCCCCTCTCTCTCCCCCCCGGCCCCTCTCTCTCTCCCCCTGGCCTCCCTCTCTCTCTCCCCCAGGCCTCCCTCTCTCTCTCCCCCAGGCCTCCCTCTCGCTCCCCGCGGCCTCCCTCTCTCTCTCCCCCCGGCCACCCTCTCTCTCTCCCCCAGGCCTCCCTCTCTCTCTCCCCCAGGCCTCCCTCTCTCTCTCCCCACGGCCCCCCTCTCTCCCCCCACGGCCCCCCTCTCTCCCCCCGGACCCCCTCTCTCTCCCCCCCGGACCCCCTCTCTCTCCCCCCCGGACCCCCTCTCTCTCCCCCCCGGCCCCCTTCTCTCTCCCCCCCGGCCCCCCTCTCTCTCCCCCCTGGCCCCCCTCTCTCTCCCCGCCGGCCCCCCTCTCTCTCCCCCCCGGCCCCCCTCTCTCTCCCCCCCGGCCCCCCTCTCTCTCCCCCCCGGGCCCCCCTCTCTCTCCCCCCGGCCCCCTCTCTCTCCCCCCCGGCCCCCCTCTCTCTCCCCTCCGGCCCCCCTCTCTCTCCCCCCTCGGCCCCCCTCTCTCTCCCCCCGGCCCCCCTCTCTCTCTGCCCCAGGCCTCCCTCTCTTTCTCCCCCAGGCCTCCCCTCTCTCTCCCCCCGGCCTCCCTCTCTCTCTCCCCCAGGCCTACCTCTCTCTCTCCCCCAGGCCTCCCTCTCTCTCTCCCCCAGGCCTCCCTCTCTCTCTCCCCCAGGCCTCCCTCTCTCTCTCCCCCCGGCCTCCCTCTCTCTCTCCCCCAAGCCTCCCTCTCTCTCTCCCCCAGGCCTCCCTCTCTCTCTCCCCCCGGCCTCCCTCTCTCCCCCCCCCGGCCTCCCTCTCTATCTTCCCCCCCGGCCTCCCTCTCTCTCTCCCACCCCGGCCTCCCTCTCTTTTCCCCCCCCCCGGCCTCCATCTCTCTCTCTCCCCCCCCCGGCCTCCCTCTCTCTCTCCCCCACCGGCCCCCCTCTCTCTCCCCCCCGGCCCCCCTCTCTCTCCCCCCCGGCCCCCCTCTCTCTACCCCCGGCCCCCCTCTCTCTCCCCCCCGGCCCCCCTCTCTCTCCCCCTGGCCTCCCTCTCTCTCTCCCCCAGGCCTCCCTCTATCTCTCCCCCAGGCCTCCCTCTCTCTCCCCGCGGCCTCCCTCTCTCTCTCCCCCCGGCCACCCTCTCTCTCTCCCCCAGGCCTCCCTCTCTCTCTCCCCCAGGCCTCCCTCTCTCTCTTCCCCCGGCCCCCCTCTCTCCCCCCACGGCCCCCCTCTCTCCCCCCCGGACCCCTCTCTCTCCCCCCCGGACCCCCTCTCTCTCCCCCCCGGACCCCCTCTCTCTCCCCCCCCGGCCCCCCTCTCTCTCCCCCCCGGCCCCCCTCTCTCTCCCCCCAGGCCCCCCTCTCTCTCCCCCCCGGCCCCCCTCTCTCTCCCCCTCGGCCCCCCTCTCTCTCCCCCCGGCCCCCCTCTCTCTCTGCCCCAGGCCTCCCTCTCTTTCTCCCCCAGGCCTCCCTCTCTCTCTCCCCCCGGCCTCCCTCTCTCTCTCCCCCAGGCCTACCTCTCTCTCTCCCCAGGCCTACCTCTCTCTCTCCCCCAGGCCTCCCTCTCTCTCTCCCCACGGCCCCCCTCTCTCCCCCCACGGCCCCCTCTCTCCCCCCGGACCCCCTCTCTCTCCCCCCCGGCCCCCCTCTCTCTCCCCCCTGGCCCCCCTCTCTCTCCCCCCCGGCTCCCCTCTCTCTCCCCCCGGCCCCCCTCTCTCTCCCCCCCCGGCCCCCCTCTCTCTCCCCCCCGGCCCCCCTCTCTCTCCACCCTGGCCCCCCTCTCTCTCCCCCCCCGGCCCCCCGCTCTCTCCCCCCCGGCCCCCTCTCTCTCCCCCCCGGCCCCCCTCTCTCTCCCCCCGGCGCCCCTCTCTCTCCCCCCCGGCCCCCCTCTCTCTCCCCCCCGGCCCCCCTCTATCTCCCCCCCGGCACCCCTCTCTCTCCCCCCCCGGCCCCCCTCTCTCTCACCCCCGGCCCCCCTCTCTCTCTCCCCCCGGCCCCCCTCTCTCTACCCCCGGCCCCCCTCTCTCTCCCCCCCGGCCCCCCTCTCTCTCCCCCTGGCCTCCCTCTCTCTCTCCCCCAGGCCTCCCTCTCTCTCTCCCCCAGGCCTCCCTCTCTCTCCCCGCGGCCTCCCTCTCTCTCTCCCCCGGCCACCCTCTCTCTCTCCCCCCAGGCCTCCCTCTCTCTCTCCCCCAGGCCTCCCTCTCTCTCTCCCCCACGGCCCCCCTCTCTCCCCCCACGGCCCCCCTCTCTCCCCCCCGGACCCCCTCCCTCTCCCCCCGGACCCCCTCTCTCTCCCCCCGGACCCCCTCTCTCTCCCCCCCGGCCCCCCTCTCTCTCCCCCCCGGCCCCCCTCTCTCTCCCCCCTGGCCCCCCCTCTCTCTCCCCCCCGGCCCCCCTCTCTCTCCCCCCCGGCCCCCCTCTCTCTCCCCCCGGCCCCCCTCTCTCTCCCCCCCGGCCCCCCTCTCTCTCCCCCCGGCCCCCCTCTCTCTCTGCCCCTCGCCTCCCACTCTTTCTCCCCCAGGCCTCCCTCTCTCTCTCCCCCCGGCCTCCCTCTCTCTCTCCCCAGGGCCCCCCTCTCTCCCCCCACGGCCCACCTCTCTTCCCCCCGGACCCCCTCTCTCTCCCCCCCGGCCCCCCTCTCTCTCCCCCCAGGCCCCCCTCTCTCTCCCCCCCGGCTCCCCTCTCTCTCCCCCCCGGCCCCCCTCTCTCTCCCCCCCGGCCCCCCTCTCTCTCCCCCCCGGCCCCCCCCTCTCTCCCCCCACGGCCCACCTCTCTTCCCCCCGGACCCCCTCTCTCTCCCCCCCGGCCCCCCTCTCTCTCCCCCCAGGCCCCCCTCTCTCTCCCCCCCGGCTCCCCTCTCTCTCCCCCCCGGCCCCCCTCTCTCTCCCCCCCGGCCCCCCTCTCTCTCCCCCCCGGCCCCCCTCTATCTCCACCCCGGCCCCCCTCTCTCTCCCCCCCGGCCCCCCTCTCTCTCCCCCCCGGCCCCCCTCTCTCTCCCCCCCGGCCCCCCTCTATCTCCACCCCGGCCCCCCTCTCTCTCCCCCCCGGCCCCCCTCTCTCTCCCCCCCGGCCCCCCTCTATCTCCCCCCCGGCACCCCTCTATCTCCCCCCCGGCACCCCTCTCTCTCCCCCCCGGCCCCCCTCTCTCTCACCCCCGGCCCCCCTCTCTCTCCCCCCCGGCCCCCCTCTCTCTACCCCCGGCCCCCCTCTCTCTCCCCCCCGGCCCCCCTCTCTCTCCCCCTGGCCTCCCTCTCTCTCTCCCCCAGGCCTCCCTCTCTCTCTCCCCCAGGCCTCCCTCTCTCTCCCCGCGGCCTCCCTCTCTCTCTCCCCCCGGCCACCCTCTCTCTCTCCCCCAGGCCTCCCTCTCTCTCTCCCCCAGGCCTCCCTCTCTCTCTCCCCACGGCCCCCCTCTCTCCCCCCACGGCCCCCCTCTCTCCCCCCCGGACCCCCTCTCTCTCCCCCCCGGACCCCCTCTCTCTCCCCCCCGGACCCCCTCTCTCTCCCCCCCGGCCCCCCTCTCTCTCCCCCCCGGCCCCCCTCTCTCTCCCCCCTGGCCCCCCTCTCTCTCCCCCCCGGCCCCCCTCTCTCTCCCCCCCGGCCCCCCTCTCTCTCCCCCCCGGCCCCCCTCTCTCTCCCCCCCGGCCCCCCTCTCTCTCCCCCCCGGCCCCCCTCTCTCTCCCCCCTGGCCCCCCTCTCTCTCCCCCCCGGCCCCCCTCTCTCTCCTCCCCGGCCCCCTTCTCTCTCCCCCCCGGCCCCCCCCTCTCTCCCCCCGGCCTCCCTCTCTCTCTCCCCCAGGCCTACCTCTCTCTCTCCCCCAGGCCTCCCTCTCTCTCTCCCCACGGCCCCCCTCTCTCCCCCCACGGCCCCCCTCTCTCCCCCCCGGACCCCCTCTCTCTCCCCCCCGGCCCCCCTCTCTCTCCCCCCCGGCCCCCCTCTCTCTCCCCCCCGGCTCCCCTCTCTCTCCCCCCCGGCCCCCCTCTCTCTCCCCCCCGGCCCCCCTCTCTCTCCCCCCCGGCCCCCCTCTCTCTCCACCCCGGCCCCCCTCTCTCTCCCCCCCCGGCCCCCCTCTCTCTCCCCCCCGGCCCCCCTCTCTCTCCCCCCCGGCCCCCCTCTCTCTCCCCCCCGGCGCCCCTCTCTCTCCCCCCCGGCCCTCCTCTCTCTCCCCCCCGGCCCCCCTCTATCTCCCCCCCGGCACCCCTCTCTCTCCCCCCCGGCCCCCCTCTCTCTCACCCCTGGCCCCCCTCTCTCTCCCCCCCGGCCCCCCTCTCTCTACCCCCGGCCCCCCTCTCTCTCCCCCCCGGCCCCCCTCTCTCTCCCCCTGGCCTCCCTCTCTCTCTCCCCCAGGCCTCCCTCTCTCTCTCCCCCAGGCCTCCCTCTCTCTCCCCGCGGCCTCCCTCTCTCTCTCCCCCCGGCCACCCTCTCTCTCTCCCCCAGGCCTCCCTCTCTCTCTCCCCCAGGCCTCCCTCTCTCTCTCCCCACGGCCCCCCTCTCTCCCCCCACGGCCCCCCTCTCTCCCCCCCGGACCCCCTCCCTCTCCCCCCCGGACCACCTCTCTCTCCCCCCCTGACCCCCTCTCTCTCCCCCCCTGACCCCCTCTCTCTCCCCCCCGGCCCCCCTCTCTCTCCCCCCTGGCCCCCCTCTCTCTCCCCCCTGGCCCCCCTCTCTCTCCCCCCCAGCCCCCCTCTCTCTCCCCCCGGCCCCCCTCTCTTTCCCCCCCGGCCCCCCTCTCTCTCCCCCCCGGCCCCCCTCTCTCTCCCCCCCGGCCCCCCTCTCTCTCCCCCTCGGCCCCCCTCTCTCTCCCCCCGGCCCCCCTCTCTCTCTGCCCCAGGCCTCCCACTCTTTCTCCCCCAGGCCTCCCTCTCTCTCTCCCCCCGGCCTCCCTCTCTCTCTCCCCCAGGCCTACCTCTCTCTCTCCCCCAGGCCTCCCTCTCTCTCTCCCCAGGGCCCCCATCTCTCCCCCCACGGCCCCCCTCTCTCCCCCCCGGACCCCCTCTCTCTCCCCCCCGGCCCCCCTCTCTCTCCCCCCCGGCCCCCCTCTCTCTCCCCCCCGGCTCCCCTCTCTCTCCCCCCCGGCCCCCCTCTCTCTCCCCCCCGGCCCCCCTCTATCTCCCCCCCGGCCCCCCTCTCTCTCCACCCCGGCCCCCCTCTCTCTCCCCCCCCGGCCCCCCTCTCTCTCCCCCCCGGCCCCCCTCTCTCTCCCCCCGGCCCCCCTCTCTCTCCCCCCCGGCGCCCCTCTCTCTCCCCCCCGGCCCCCCTCTCTCTCCCCCCCGGCCCCCCTCTATCTCCCCCTCGGCACCCCTCTCTCTCCCCCCCGGCCCCCCTCTCTCTCACCCCCGGCCCCCCTCTCTCTCCCCCCCGGCCCCCCTCTCTCTACCCCCGGCCCCCCTCTCTCTCCCCCCCGGCCCCCCTCTCTCTCCCCCTGGCCTCCCTCTCTCTCTCCCCCAGGCCTCCCTCTCTCTCTCCCCCAGGCCTCCCTCTCTCTCCCCGCGGCCTCCCTCTCTCTCTCCCCCCGGCCACCCTCTCTCTCTCCCCCAGGCCTCCCTCTCTCTCTCCCCCAGGCCTCCCTCTCTCTCTCCCCACGGCCCCCCTCTCTCCCCCCACGGCCCCCCTCTCTCCCCCCCGGACCCCCTCCCTCTCCCCCCCGGACCACCTCTCTCTCCCCCCCTGACCCCCTCTCTCTCCCCCCCTGACCCCCTCTCTCTCCCCCCCGGCCCCCCTCTCTCTCCCCCCTGGCCCCCCTCTCTCTCCCCCCTGGCCCCCCTCTCTCTCCCCCCCAGCCCCCCTCTCTCTCCCCCCGGCCCCCCTCTCTTTCCCCCACGGCCCCCCTCTCTCCCCCCCGGACCCCCTCTCTCTCCCCCCCGGCCCCCCTCTCTCTCCCCCCCGGCCCCCCTCTCTCTCCCCCCCGGCTCCCCTCTCTCTCCCCCCCGGCCCCCCTCTCTCTCTGCCCCAGGCCTCCCACTCTTTCTCCCCCAGGCCTCCCTCTCTCTCTCCCCCCGGCCTCCCTCTCTCTCTCCCCCAGGCCTACCTCTCTCTCTCCCCCAGGCCTCCCTCTCTCTCTCCCCAGGGCCCCCATCTCTCCCCCCACGGCCCCCCTCTCTCCCCCCCGGACCCCCTCTCTCTCCCCCCCGGCCCCCCTCTCTCTCCCCCCCGGCCCCCCTCTCTCTCCCCCCCGGCTCCCCTCTCTCTCCCCCCCGGCCCCCCTCTCTCTCCCCCCCGGCCCCCCTCTATCTCCCCCCCGGCCCCCCTCTCTCTCCACCCCGGCCCCCCTCTCTCTCCCCCCCGGCCCCCCTCTCTCTCCCCCCCGGCCCCCCTCTCTCTCCCCCCGGCCCCCCTCTCTCTCCCCCCCGGCGCCCCTCTCTCTCCCCCCCGGCCCCCCTCTCTCTCCCCCCCGGCCCCCCTCTATCTCCCCCTCGGCACCCCTCTCTCTCCCCCCCGGCCCCCCTCTCTCTCACCCCCGGCCCCCCTCTCTCTCCCCCCCGGCCCCCCTCTCTCTACCCCCGGCCCCCCTCTCTCTCCCCCCCGGCCCCCCTCTCTCTCCCCCTGGCCTCCCTCTCTCTCTCCCCCAGGCCTCCCTCTCTCTCTCCCCCAGGCCTCCCTCTCTCTCCCCGCGGCCTCCCTCTCTCTCTCCCCCCGGCCACCCTCTCTCTCTCCCCCAGGCCTCCCTCTCTCTCTCCCCCAGGCCTCCCTCTCTCTCTCCCCACGGCCCCCCTCTCTCCCCCCACAGCCCCCCTCTCTCCCCACCGGACCCCCTCTCTCTCCCCCCCGGACCCCCTCTCTCTCCCCCCCGGACCCCCTCTCTCTCCCCCCCGGCCCCCCTCTCTCTCCTCCCCGGCCCCCCTCTCTCTCCCCCCTGGCCCCCCTCTCTCTCCCCCCCGGCCCCCCTCTCTCTCCCCCCCGGCCCCCCTCTCTCTCCCCCCCGGCCCCCCTCTCTCTCCCCCCCGGCCGCACTCTCTCTCCCCCCCGGCCCCCCTCTCTCTCCCCCTCGGCCCCCCTCTCTCTCCCCCCGGCCCCCCTCTCTCTCTGCCCCAGGCCTCCCTCTCTTTCTCCCCCAGGCCTCCCTCTCTCTCTCCCCACGGCCCCCCTCTCTCCCCCCACGGCCCCCCTCTCTCCCCCCCGGACCCCCTCTCTCTCCCCCCCCGCCCCCCTCTCTCTCCCCCCCGGCTCCCCTCTCTCTCCCCCCCGGCTCCCCTCTCTCTCCCCCCCGGCCCCCCTCTCTCTCCCCCCCGGCCCCCCTCTCTCTCCCCCCCGGCCCCCCTCTCTCTCCAACCCGGCCCCCCTCTCTCTCCCACCCCGGCCACCCTCTCTCTCTCCCCCAGGCCTCCCTCTCTCTCTCCCCCAGGCCTCCCTCTCTCTCTCCCCACGGCCCCCCTCTCTCCCCCCACGGCCCCCCTCTCTCCCCACCGGACCCCCTCTCTCTCCCCCCCGGACCCCCTCTCTCTCCCCCCCGGACCCCCTCTCTCTCCCCCCCGGCCGCCCTCTCTCTCCCCCCCGGCCCCCCTCTCTCTCCCCCCTGGCCCCCCTCTCTCTCCCCCCCGGCCCCCCTCTCTCTCCCCCCCGGCCCCCCTCTCTCTCCCCCCCGGCCCCCCTCTCTCTCTCCCCCCGGCCCCACTCTCTCTCCCCCCCCGGCCCCCCTCTCTCTCCCCCTCGGCCCCCCTCTCTCTCCCCCCGGCCCCCCTCTCTCTCTGCCCCAGGCCTCCCTCTCTTTCTCCCCCAGGCCTCCCTCTCTCTCTCCCCCCGGACTCCCTCTCTCTCTCCCCCAGGCCTACCTCTCTCTCTCCCCCAGGCCTCCCTCTCTCTCTCCCCACGGCCCCCCTCTCTCCCCCCACGGCCCCCCTCTCTCCCCCCCGGACCCCCTCTCTCTCCCCCCCCGGCCCCCCTCTCTCTCCCCCCCGGCTCCCCTCTCTCTCCCCCCCGGCTCCCCTCTCTCTCCCCCCCGGCCCCCCACTCTCTCCCCCCCGGCCCCCCTCTCTCTCCCCCCCGGCCCCCCTCTCTCTCCAACCCGGCCCCCCTCTCTCTCCCACCCCGGCCCCCCTCTCTCTCCCCCCCGGCCCCCCTCTCTCTCCCCCCCGGGCCCCCCTCTCTCTCCCCCCCAGCGCCCCTCTCTCTCCCCCCCGGCCCCCCTCTCTCTCCCCCCCGGCCCCCCTCTATCTCCCCCCCGGCACCCCTCTCTCTCCCCCCCGGCCCCCCTCTCTCTCACCCCCGGCCCCCCTCTCTCTCCCCCCCGGCCCCCCTCTCTCTCCCCCCCGGCCCCCCTCTCTCTCCCCCCCGGCCCCCCTCTCTCTACCCCCGGCCCCCATCTCTCTCCCCCCCGGCCCCCCTCTCTCTCCCCCCGGCCCCCCTCTCTCTCCCCCCCGGCCCCCCTCTCTCTACCCCCGGCCCCCTCTCTCTCCCCCCCCGGCCCCCCTCTCTCTCCCCCTCGGCCCCCCTCTCTCTCCCCCCGGCCCCCCTCTCTCTCTGCCCCAGGCCTCCCACTCTTTCTCCCCCAGGCCTCCCTCTCTCTCTCCCCCCGGCCTCCCTCTCTCTCTCCCCCAGGCCTACCTCTCTCTCTCCCCCAGGCCTCCCTCTCTCTCTCCCCAGGGCCCCCATCTCTCCCCCCACGGCCCCCCTCTCTCCCCCCCGGACCCCCTCTCTCTCCCCCCCGGCCCCCCTCTCTCTCCCCCCCGACCCCCCTCTCTCTCCCCCCCGGCTCCCCTCTCTCTCCCCCCCGGCCCCCCTCTCTCTCCCCCCCGGCCCCCCTCTATCTCCCCCCCGGCCCCCCTCTCTCTCCACCCCGGCCCCCCTCTCTCTCCCCCCCCGGCCCCCCTCTCTCTCCCCCCCGGCCCCCCTCTCTCTCCCCCCGGCCCCCCTCTCTCTCCCCCCCGGCGCCCCTCTCTCTCCCCCCCGGCCCCCCTCTCTCTCCCCCCCGGCCCCCCTCTATATCCCCCTCGGCACCCCTCTCTCTCCCCCCCGGCCCCCCTCTCTCTCACCCCCGGCCCCCCTCTCTCTCCCCCCCGGCCCCCCTCTCTCTACCCCCGGCCCCCCTCTCTCTCCCCCCCGGCCCCCCTCTCTCTCCCCCCCGGCCCCCCTCTCTCTCCCCCTCGGCCCCCCTCTCTCTCCCCCCGGCCCCCCTCTCTCTCTGCCCCAGGCCTCCCTCTCTTTCTCCCCCAGGCCTCCCTCTCTCTCTCCCCACGGCCCCCCTCTCTCCCCCCACGGCCCCCCTCTCTCCCCCCCGGACCCCCTCTCTCTCCCCCCCCGCCCCCCTCTCTCTCCCCCCCGGCTCCCCTCTCTCTCCCCCCCGGCTCCCCTCTCTCTCCCCCCCGGCCCCCCTCTCTCTCCCCCCCGGCCCCCCTCTCTCTCCCCCCCGGCCCCCCTCTCTCTCCAACCCGGCCCCCATCTCTCTCCCACCCCGGCCACCCTCTCTCTCTCCCCCAGGCCTCCCTCTCTCTCTCCCCCAGGCCTCCCTCTCTCTCTCCCCACGGCCCCCCTCTCTCCCCCCACGGCCCCCCTCTCTCCCCACCGGACCCCCTCTCTCTCCCCCCCGGACCCCCTCTCTCTCCCCCCCGGACCCCCTCTCTCTCCCCCCCGGCCGCCCTCTCTCTCCCCCCCGGCCCCCCTCTCTCTCCCCCCTGGCCCCCCTCTCTCTCCCCCCCGGCCCCCCTCTCTCTCCCCCCCGGCCCCCCTCTCTCTCCCCCCCGGCCCCCCTCTCTCTCTCCCCCGGCCCCACTCTCTCTCCCCCCCCGGCCCCCCTCTCTCTCCCCCTCGGCCCCCCTCTCTCTCCCCCCGGCCCCCCTCTCTCTCTGCCCCAGGCCTCCCTCTCTTTCTCCCCCAGGCCTCCCTCTCTCTCTCCCCCCGGACTCCCTCTCTCTCTCCCCCAGGCCTACCTCTCTCTCTCCCCCAGGCCTCCCTCTCTCTCTCCCCACGGCCCCCCTCTCTCCCCCCACGGCCCCCCTCTCTCCCCCCCGGACCCCCTCTCTCTCCCCCCCGGCCCCCCTCTCTCTCCCCCCCGGCTCCCCTCTCTCTCCCCCCCGGCTCCCCTCTCTCTCCCCCCCGGCCCCCCACTCTCTCCCCCCCGGCCCCCCTCTCTCTCCCCCCCGGCCCCCCTCTCTCTCCAACCCGGCCCCCCTCTCTCTCCCACCCCGGCCCCCCTCTCTCTCCCCCCCCGGCCCCCCTCTCTCTCCCCCCCGGCCCCCCTCTCTCTCCCCCCCAGCGCCCCTCTCTCTCCCCCCCGGCCCCCCTCTCTCTCCCCCCCGGCCCCCCTCTATCTCCCCCCCGGCACCCCTCTCTCTCCCCCCCGGCCCCCCTCTCTCTCACCCCCGGCCCCCCTCTCTCTCCCCCCCGGCCCCCCTCTCTCTCCCCCCCGGCCCCCCTCTCTCTCCCCCCCGGCCCCCCTCTCTCTACCCCCGGCCCCCATCTCTCTCCCCCCCGGCCCCCCTCTCTCTCCCCCCCGGCCCCCCTCTCTCTCCCCCCCGGCCCCCCTCTCTCTACCCCCGGCCCCCTCTCTCTCCCCCCCGGCCCCCCTCTCTCTCCCCCTCGGCCCCCCTCTCTCTCCCCCCGGCCCCCCTCTCTCTCTGCCCCAGGCCTCCCACTCTTTCTCCCCCAGGCCTCCCTCTCTCTCTCCCCCCGGCCTCCCTCTCTCTCTCCCCCAGGCCTACCTCTCTCTCTCCCCCAGGCCTCCCCTCTCTCTCTCCCAGGGCCCCCATCTCTCCCCCCACGGCCCCCCTCTCTCCCCCCCGGACCCCCTCTCTCTCCCCCCCGGCCCCCCTCTCTCTCCCCCCCGACCCCCCTCTCTCTCCCCCCCGGCTCCCCTCTCTCTCCCCCCCGGCCCCCCTCTCTCTCCCCCCCGGCCCCCCTCTATCTCCCCCCCGGCCCCCCTCTCTCTCCACCCCGGCCCCCCTCTCTCTCCCCCCCCGGCCCCCCTCTCTCTCCCCCCCGGCCCCCCTCTCTCTCCCCCCGGCCCCCCTCTCTCTCCCCCCCGGCGCCCCTCTCTCTCCCCCCCGGCCCCCCTCTCTCTCCCCCCCGGCCCCCCTCTATATCCCCCTCGGCACCCCTCTCTCTCCCCCCCGGCCCCCCTCTCTCTCACCCCCGGCCCCCCTCTCTCTCCCCCCCGGCCCCCCTCTCTCTACCCCCGGCCCCCCTCTCTCTCCCCCCCGGCCCTCCTCTCTCTCCCCCTGGCCTCCCTCTCTCTCTCCCCCAGGCCTCCCTCTCTCTCTCCCCCAGGCCTCCCTCTCTCTCCCCGCGGCCTCCCTCTCTCTCTCCCCCCGGCCACCCTCTCTCTCTCCCCCAGGCCTCCCTCTCTCTCTCCCCCAGGCCTCCCTCTCTCTCTCCCCACGGCCCCCCTCTCTCCCCCCACGGCCCCCCTCTCTCCCCACCGGACCCCCTCTCTCTCCCCCCCGGACCCCCTCTCTCTCCCCCCCGGACCCCCTCTCTCTCCCCCCCGGCCCCCCTCTCTCTCCCCCCCGGCCCCCCTCTCTCTCCCCCCTGGCCCCCCTCTCTCTCCCCCCGGCCCCCCTCTCTCTCCCCCCCGGCCCCCCTCTCTCTCCCCCCCGGCCCCCCTCTCTCTCCCCCCCGGCCCCCCTCTCTATCCCCCCCGGCCCCACTCTCTCTCCCCCCCGGCCCCCCTCTCTCTCCCCCTCGGCCCCCCTCTCTCTCCCCCCGGCCCCCCTCTCTCTCTGCCCCAGGCCTCCCTCTCTTTCTCCCCCAGGCCTCCCTCTCTCTCTCCCCCCGGCCTCCCTCTCTCTCTCCCCCAGGCCTACCTCTCTCTCTCCCCCAGGCCTCCCTCTCTCTCTCCCCACGGCCCCCCTCTCTCCCCCCACGGCCCCCCTCTCTCCCCCCCGGACCCCCTCTCTCTCCCCCCCCGCCCCCCTCTCTCTCCCCCCCGGCTCCCCTCTCTCTCCCCCCCGGCTCCCCTCTCTCTCCCCCCCGGCCCCCCTCTCTCTCCCCCCCGGCCCCCCTCTCTCTCCCCCCCGGCCCCCCTCTCTCTCCAACCCGGCCCCCCTCTCTCTCCCACCCCGGCCACCCTCTCTCTCTCCCCCAGGCCTCCCTCTCTCTCTCCCCCAGGCCTCCCTCTCTCTCTCCCCACGGCCCCCCTCTCTCCCCCCACGGCCCCCCTCTCTCCCCACCGGACCCCCTCTCTCTCCCCCCCGGACCCCCTCTCTCTCCCCCCCGGACCCCCTCTCTCTCCCCCCCGGCCCCCCTCTCTCTCCCCCCCGGCCCCCCTCTCTCTCCCCCCTGGCCCCCCTCTCTCTCCCCCCCGGCCCCCCTCTCTCTCCCCCCCGGCCCCCCTCTCTCTCCCCCCCGGCCCCCCTCTCTCTCCCCCCCGGCCCCACTCTCTCTCCCCCCCCGGCCCCCCTCTCTCTCCCCCTCGGCCCCCCTCTCTCTCCCCCCGGCCCCCCTCTCTCTCTGCCCCAGGCCTCCCTCTCTTTCTCACCCAGGCCTCCCTCTCTCTCTCCCCCCGGCCTCCCTCTCTCTCTCCCCCAGGCCTACCTCTCTCTCTCCCCCAGGCCTCCCTCTCTCTCTCCCCACGGCCCCCCTCTCTCCCCCCACGGCCCCCCTCTCTCCCCCCCGGACCCCCTCTCTCTCCCCCCCGGCCCCCCTCTCTCTCCCCCCCGGCTCCCCTCTCTCTCCCCCCCGGCTCCCCTCTCTCTCCCCCCCGGCCCCCCTCTCTCTCCCCCCCGGTCCCCCTCTCTCTCCCCCCACGGCCCCCCTCTCTCTCCCCCGGACCCCCTCTCTCTCCCCCCCCGCCCCCCTCTCTCTCCCCCCCGGCTCCCCTCTCTCTCCCCCCCGGCTCCCCTCTCTCTCCCCCCCGGCCCCCCTCTCTCTCCCCCCCGGCCCCCCTCTCTCTCCCCCCCGGCCCCCCTCTCTCTCCAACCCGGCCCCCCTCTCTCTCCCACCCCGGCCACCCTCTCTCTCTCCCCCAGGCCTCCCTCTCTCTCTCCCCCAGGCCTCCCTCTCTCTCTCCCCACGGCCCCCCTCTCTCCCCCCACGGCCCCCCTCTCTCCCCACCGGACCCCCTCTCTCTCCCCCCCGGACCCCCTCTCTCTCCCCCCCGGACCCCCTCTCTCTCCCCCCCGGCCCCCCTCTCTCTCCCCCCCGGCCCCCCTCTCTCTCCCCCCTGGCCCCCCTCTCTCTCCCCCCCGGCCCCCCTCTCTCTCCCCCCCGGCCCCCCTCTCTCTCCCCCCCGGCCCCCCTCTCTCTCCCCCCCGGCCCCACTCTCTCTCCCCCCCCGGCCCCCCTCTCTCTCCCCCTCGGCCCCCCTCTCTCTCCCCCCGGCCCCCCTCTCTCTCTGCCCCAGGCCTCCCTCTCTTTCTCCCCCAGGCCTCCCTCTCTCTCTCCCCCCGGCCTCCCTCTCTCTCTCCCCCAGGCCTACCTCTCTCTCTCCCCCAGGCCTCCCTCTCTCTCTCCCCACGGCCCCCCTCTCTCCCCCCACGGCCCCCCTCTCTCCCCCCCGGACCCCCTCTCTCTCCCCCCCGGCCCCCCTCTCTCTCCCCCCCGGCTCCCCTCTCTCTCCCCCCCGGCTCCCCTCTCTCTCCCCCCCGGCCCCCCTCTCTCTCCCCCCCGGCCCCCCTCTCTCTCCCCCCCGGCCCCCCTCTCTCTCCAACCCGGCCCCCCTCTCTCTCCCACCCCGGCCCCCCTCTCTCTCCCCCCCGGCCCCCCTCTCTCTCCCCCCCGGCCCCCGTCTCTCTCCCCCCCAGCGCCCCTCTCTCTCCCCCCCGGCCCCCCTCTCTCTCCCCCCCGGCCCCCCTCTATCTCCCCCCCGGCACCCCTCTCTCTCCCCCCCGGCCCCCCTCTCTCTCACCCCCGGCCCCCCTCTCTCTCCCCCCCGCCTCCCTCTCTCTCCCCCCCGGCCCCCCTCTCTCTCCCCCCCGGCCCCCCTCTCTCTACCCCCGGCCCCCCTCTCTCTCCCCCCCGGCCCCCCTCTCTCTCCCCCCCGGCCCCCCTCTCTCTCCCCCCCGGCCCCCCTCTCTCTACCCCCGGCCCCCTCTCTCTCCCCCCCGGCCCCCCTCTCTCTCCCCCTGGCCTCCCTCTCTCTCTCCCCCAGGCCTCCCTCTCTCTCTCCCCCAGGCCTCCCTCTCTCTCCCCGCGGCCTCCCTCTCTCTCTCCCCCCGGCCACCCTCTCTCTCTCCCCCAGGCCTCCCTCTCTCTCTCCCCCAGGCCTCCCTCTCTCTCTCCCCACGGCCCCCCTCTCTCCCCCCACGGCCCCCCTCTCTCCCCCCCGGACCCCCTCTCTCTCCCCCCCGGACCCCCTCTCTCTCCCCCCCGGACCCCATCTCTCTCCCCCCCGGCCCCACTCTCTCTCCCCCCCGGCCCACCTCTCTCTCCCCCCTGGCCCCCCTCTCTCTCCCCCCCGGCCCCCCTCTCTCTCCCCCCCGGCCCCCCTCTCTCTCCCCACCGGACCCCCTCTCTCTCCCCCTCGGCCCCCCTCTCTCTCCCCCCGGCCCCCCTCTCTCTCTGCCCCAGGCCTCCCTCTCTTTCTCCCCCAGGCCTCCCCCTCTCTCTCCCCCCGGCCTCCCTCTCTCTCTCCCCCAGGCCTACCTCTCTCTCTCCCCCCGCCTCCCTCTCTCTCTCCCCCAGGCCTCCCTCTCTCTCTCCCCCAGGCCTCCCTCTCTCTCTCCCCCAGGCCTCCCTCTCTCTCTCCCCCCGGCCTCCCTCTCTATCTTCCCCCCCGGCCTCCCTCTCTCTCTCCCACCCCGGCCTCCCTCTCTCTCTCCCCCCCCGGCCTCCATCTCTCTCTCTCCCCCCCGGCCTCCCTCTCTCTCTCCCCCACCGGCCTCCCTCTCTCTCTCCCCCCCCGGCCTCCCTCTCTGTCTCCCCCCCCGGCCCCCCCTCTCTCTCCCCCCGGCCCCCCTCTCTCTCCCCCCCGGCCCCCCTCTCTCTCCCCCCCGGCCTCCCTCTCTCTCTCCCCCCCCGGCCTCCCTCACTCTCTCCCCCCCCGGCCTACCCCTCTCTCTCCCCCCCGGCCCCCCTCTCTCTCCCCCCCGGCCCCCCTCTCTCTCCCCCCCGGCCCCCGTCTCTCTCCCCCCCCGGCCCCCCTCTCTCTCCCCCCCGGCCCCCTCTCTCTCCCCCCCGGGCCCCCTCTCTCTCCCCCCCGGGCCCCCTCTCTCTCCCCCCCGTCCCCCCTCTCTCTCCCCCCCGGCCCCCCTCTCTCTACCCCCCGGCCCCCCTCTCTCTCCCCCCCGGCCCCCCTCTCTCTCCCCCCCAGCCCCCGTCTCTCTCCCCCCGGCCTCCCTCTCTCTCTCCCCCAGGCCTCCCTCTCTCTCTCCCCCAGGCCTCCCTCTCTCTATCCCCCAGGCACCCCTCTCTATCCCCCCCGGCCCCCCTCTCTCTCCCCACCGGCCCCGCTCTCTCTCCCCCCTGGCCCCCCTCTCTCTCCCCCCCGGCCCCCTCTCTCTCCCCCCCGGCCCCCCTCTCTCTCCCCCCGGCCACCCTCTCTCTCTCCCCCAGGCCTCCCTCTCTCTCTCCCCCAGGCCTCCCTCTCTCTCTCACCCCCGGCCTCCCTCTCTCTCTCCCCCAGGCCTCCCTCTCTCTCTCCCCCCTGCCTCCCTCTCTCTCTCCCACCCCGGTCTCCCTCTCTCTCTCCCCCCCCCGGCCTCCCTCTCTCTCTCCCACCCCGGCCTCCCTCTCTCTCTCCACCCCCTGGCCTCCCTCTCTCTCTCCCCCCCCCGGCCTCCCTCTCTCTCTCCCACCCCGGCCTCCCTTTCTCTCTCAGCCCCCGGCCTCCCTCTCTCTCTCCCCCCCCGGCCCCCCTCTCTCTCCCCCCGGGCCCCCCTCTCTCTCCCCCCCGCCCCCCTCTCTCTCCCCCCCCCCCCGGCCTCACTCTCTCTCTCCCCCCCCGGCCTCCCTCTCTCTCTCCCCCCCCGGCCTCCCCCTCTCTCTCCCCCGGCCCCCCTCTCTCTCCCCCCCCGGCCCCCCTCTCTCTCCCCCCCCCGGCCCCCCTCTCTCTCCCCCCCGGCCCCCCCTCTCTCTCCCCCCCGGCCCCCCTCTCTCTCCCCCCCGGCCCCCCTCTCTCTCCCCCCCCGGCCCCCCTCTCTCTCCCCCCCGGCCCCCCTCTCTCTCCCCCCCCGCTCCCCTCTCTCTCCCCCCCGGCTCCCCTCTCTCTTCCCCCCGGCCCCCCTCTCTCTCCCCCCCCGGCCCCCCTCTCTCCCCCCCCGGCCCCCCTCTCTCTCCCCCCGACCCCCCTCTCTCTCCCCCCCGGCGCCCCTCTCTCTCCCCAGGCCTCCCTCTCTCTCTCCCCAGGGCCCCCATCTCTCCCCCCACGGCCCCCCTCTCTCCCCCCGGACCCCCTCTCTCTCCCCCCCGGCCCCCCTCTCTCTCCCCCCCGGCCCCCCTCTCTCTCACCCCCGGCTCCCTCTCTCTCCCCCCCGGCCCCCCTCTATCTCCCCCCCGGCCCCCCTCTCTCTCCACCCCGGCCCCCCTCTCTCTCCCCCCCCGGCCCCCCTCTCTCTCCCCCCCGGCCCCCCTCTCTCACCCCCCGGCCCCCCTCTCTCTCCCCCCCGGGCCCCTCTCTCTCCCCCCCGGCCCCCCTCTCTCTCCCCCCCGGCCCCCTCTATCTCCCCCCCGGCACCCCTCTCTCTCCCCCCCGGCCCCCCTCTCTCTCACCCCCGGCCCCCCTCTCTCTCCCCCCCGGCCCCCCTCTCTCTACCGCCGGCCCCCCTCTCTCTCCCCCCCGGCCCCCCTCTCCTCTCCCCCTGGCCTCCCTCTCTCTCTCCCCCAGGCCTCCCTCTCTCTCTCCCCCAGGCCTCCCTCTCTCTCCCCGCGGCCTCCCTCTCTCTCTCCCCCCCGGCCCACCCTCTCTCTCTCCCCCAGGCCTCCCTCTCTCTCTCCCCCAGGCCTCCCTCTCTCTCTCCCCACGGCCCCCCTCTCTCCCCCCACGGCCCCCCTCTCTCCCCACCCGGACCCCCTCTCTCTCCCCCCCGGACCCCCTCTCTCTCCCCCCCGGCCCCCCTCTCTCTCCCCCCCGGCCCCCCTCTCTCTCCCCCCTGGCCCCCCTCTCTCTCCCCCCGGCCCCCCTCTCTCTCCCCCCCGGCCCCCCTCTCTCTCTCCCCCCCGGCCCCCCTCTCTCTCCCCCCCGGCCACACTCTCTCTCCCCCCCCGGCCCCCCTCTCTCTCCCCCTCGGCCCCCTCTCTCTCCCCCCGGCCCCCCTCTCTCTCTGCCCCAGGCCTCCCTCTCTTTCTCCCCCAGGCCTCCCTCTCTCTCTCCCCCGGCCTCCCTCTCTCTCTCCCCCAGGCCTACCTCTCTGTCTCCCCCAGGCCTCCTCTCTCTCTCCCCACGGCCCCCCTTTCTCCCCCCCGGCCCCCCTCTCTCTCCCCCCCGGCTCCCCTCTCTCTCCCCCCCGGCTCCCCTCTCTCTCCCCCCCGGCCCCCCTCTCTCTCCCCCCCGGCCCCCCTCTCTCTCCCCCCCCGGCCCCCCTCTCTCTCCAACCCCGGCCCCCCTCTCTCTCCCACCCCGGCCCCCCTCTCTCTCCCCCGGCCCCCTCTCTCTCTGCCCCAGGCCTCCCTCTCTTTCTCCCCCAGGCCTCCCTCTCTCTCTCCCCCCGGCCTCCCTCTCTCTCTCCCCCAGGCCTACCTCTCTGTCTCCCCCAGGCCTCCCTCTCTCTCTCCCCACGGCCCCCCTCTCTCCCCCCCGGCCCCCCTCTCTCTCCCCCCCGGCTCCCTCTCTCCCCCCCCCGGCTCCCCTCTCTCTCCCCCCCGGCCCCCCTCTCTCTCCCCCCCGGCCCCCCTCTCTCTCCCCCCCGGCCCCCCTCTCTCTCCAACCCCGGCCCCCCTCTCTCTCCCCACCCCGGCCCCCCTCTCTCTCCCCCCCGGCCCCCCTCTCTCTCCCCCCCGGCCCCCCTCTCTCTCCCCCCCAGCGCCCCTCTCTCTCCCCCCCGGCCCCCCTCTCTCTCCCCCCCGGCCCCCCTCTATCTCCCCCCCCGGCACCCTCTCTCTCCCCCCCGGCCCCCCTCTCTCTCACCCCCGCCCCCCTCTCTCTCCCCCCCGCCTCCCTCTCTCTCCCCCCCGGCCCCCCTCTCTCTCCCCCCCGGCCCCCCTCTCTCTACCCCCGGCCCCCCTCTCTCTGCCCCCCGGCCCCCCTCTCTCTCCCCCCCGGCCCCCCTCTCTCTCCCCCCCGGGCCCCCCTCTCTCTCCCCCCGGCCCCCCTCTCTCTACCCCCGGCCCCCTCTCTCTCCCCCCCGGCCCCCCTCTCTCTCCCCCTGGCCTCCCTCTCTCTCTCCCCAGGCCTCCCTCTCTCTCTCTCCCAGGCCTCCCTCTCTCTCCCCGCGGCCTCCCTCTCTCTCTCCCCCCGGCCACCCTCTCTCTCTCCCCCAGGCCTCCCTCTCTCTCTCCCCCAGGCCTCCCTCTCTCTCTCCCCACGGCCCCCCTCTCTCCCCCACGGCCCCCCTCTCTCCCCCCCGGACCCCCTCTCTCTCCCCCCCGGGACCCCCTCTCTCTCCCCCCCGAACCCCCTCTCTCTCCCCCCGGCCCCCCTCTCTCTCCCCCCCGGCCCACCTCTCTCTCCCCCCTGGCCCCCCTCTCTCTCCCCCCCGGCCCCCCTCTCTCTCCCCCCCGGCCCCCCTCTCTCTCCCCCCCGGCCCCCCTCTCTCTCCCCCCCGGCCCCCCTCTCTCTCCCCCCCGGCCCCCCTCTCTCTCCCCCCCGGCCCCCTCTCTCTCCCCCCTCGGCCCCCCTCTCTCTCCCCCCGGCCCCCCTCTCTCTCTGCCCCAGGCCTCCCTCTCTTTCTCCCCCATGCCTCCCCCTCTCTCTCCCCCCAGCCTCCCTCTCTCTCTCCCCCAGGCCTCCCTCTCTCTCTCCCCCAGGCCTCCCTCTCTCTCTCCCCCCGGCCTCCCTCTCTATCTTCCCCCCCCCGGCCTCCCTCTCTCTCTCCCACCCCGGCCTCCCTCTCTCTCTCCCCCCCCGGCCTCCATCTCTCTCTCTCCCCCCCGGCCTCCCTCTCTCTCTCCCCCACCGGCCTCCCTCTCTCTCTCCCCCCCCGGCCTCCCTCTCTGTCTCCCCCCCCGGCCCCCCTCTCTCTCCCCCCCGGCCCCCCTCTCTCTCCCCCCCGGCCCCCCTCTCTCTCCCCCCGGCCTCCCTCTCTCTCTCCCCCCCCGGCCTCCCTCACTCTCTCCCCCCCCCGGCCTACCCCCTCTCTCTCCCCCCCGGCCCCCCTCTCTCTCCCCCCCGGCCCCCCTCTCTCTCCCCCCCGTCCCCCGTCTCTCTCCCCCCCCGGCCCCCTCTCTCTTCCCCCCGGCCCCCCTCTCTCTCCCCCCCGGCCCCCCTCTCTCTCCCCCCCGGCCCCCTCTCTCTCCCCCCCCCGTCCCCCCTCTCTCTCCCCCCTGGCCCCCCTCTCTCTCCCCCCGGCCCCCCTCTCTCTCCCCCCCGGCTCCCCTCTCTCTCCCCCTGGCCCCCCTCTCTCTCCCCCCGGCCCCCCTCTCTCTCCCCCCCGGCCCCCCTCTCTCTCCCCCCCCGGCCCCCCTCTCTCTTCCCCCCGGCCCCCTCTCTCTCCCCCCCGGCCCCCCTCTCTCTCCCCTCCGGCCCCCCTCTCTCTCCCCCCCGGCCCCCCTCTCTCTCCCCCCCGGCCCCCCTCTCTCTCCCCCTCCCGGCCCCCCTCTATCTCCCCCACGGCACCCCTCTCTCTCCCCTCCGACCCCCCTCTCTCTCCCCCCCGGCCCCCCTCTCTCTCCCCCCCGGCCCCCTCTCTCTACCCCCCGGCCCCCCTCTCTCTCCCCCCCGGCCCCCCTCTCTCTCCCCCCCAGCCCCCCTCTCTCTCCCCCCGGCCTCCCTCTCTCTCTCCCCCAGGCCTCCCTCTCCTCTCTCCCCCAGGCCTCCCTCTCTCTCTCCCCGCGGCCTCCCTCTCTCTCTCCCCCGGCCTCCATCTCTCTCTCCGCCAGGCCTCCCTCTCTCTCTCCCCCAGGCCTCCCTCTCTCTATCCCCCAGGCACCCCTCTCTATCCCCCCGGCCCCCCTCTCTCTCCCCACCGGCCCCGCTCTCTCTCCCCCCCGGCCCCCCTCTCTCTCCCCCCTGGCCCCCCTCTCTCCCCCCCGGCCCCCTCTCTCTCCCCCCCCGGCCCCCCTCTCTCTCCCCCCGGCCACCCTCTCTCTCTCCCCCAGGCCTCCCTCTCTCTCCCCCCCAGGCCTCCCTCTCTCTCTCACCCCCGGCCTCCCTCTCTCTCTCCCCCAGGCCTCCCTCTCTCTCTCCCCCCGGCCTCCCTCTCTCTCTCCCACCCCGGTCTCCCTCTCTCTCTCCCCCCCCCGGCCTCCCTCTCTCTCTCCCACCCCGGCCTCCCTCTCTCTCTCCACCCCCCTGCCTCCCTCTCTCTCTCCCCCCCCCGGCCTCCCTCTCTCTCTCCCACCCCGGCCTCCCTTTCTCTCTCAGCCCCCGGCCTCCCTCTCTCTCTCCCCCCCCGGCCCCCCTCTCTCTCCCCCCGGGCCCCCCTCTCTCTCCCCCCCGGCCCCCCTCTCTCTCCCCCCCCCGGCCTCACTCTCTCTCTCCCCCCCCGGCCTCCCTCTCTCTCTCCCCCCCCGGCCTCCCCCTCTCTCTCCCCCCGGCCCCCCTCTCTCTCCCCACCCGGCCCCCCTCTCTCTCCCCCCCCGGCCCCCCTCTCTCTCCCCCCCGGCCCCCCTCTCTCTCCCCCCCCGGCCCCCCTCTCTCTCCCCCCCGGCCCCCCTCTCTCTCCCCCCCGGCCCCCCTCTCTCTCCCCCCCGGCCCCCTCTCTCTCCCCCCCCGGCCCCCCTCTCTCTCCCCCCCCGGCTCCCCTCTCTCTCCCCCCCGGCTCCCCTCTCTCTTCCCCCCGGCCCCCTCTCTCTCCCCCCCGGCCCCCCTCTCTCTCCCCCCCGGCCCCCCTCTCTCTCCCCCCCGACCCCCCTCTCTCTCCCCCCCGGCGCCCCTCTCTCTCCCCCCCCGGCCCCCCTCTCTCTCGCCCCCGGCCCCCCTCTATCTCCCCCCCGGCACCCCTCTCTCTCACCCCCGGCCCCCCTCTCTCTCACCCCCGGCCCCCCTCTCTCTCCCCCCCGGCCCCCTCTCTCTTCCCCCCCGGCCCCCCTCTCTCTCCCCCCCGGCCCCCCTCTCTCTCCCCCCCGGCCCCCTCTCTCTCCCCCCCGGCACCCCTCTCTCCCCCCCCCCTCTCTCTCCCCCCCGGCGCCCCTCTCTCTCCCCCCCGGCCCTCTCTCTCGCCCCCGGCCCCCCCTCTATCTCCCCCCCGGCACCCCTCTCTCTCACCCCCGGCCCCCCTCTCTCTCACCCCCGGCCCCCCTCTCTCTCCCCCCCGGCCCCCCTCTCTCTCCCCCTGGCCCCCCTCTCTCTCCCCCCCGGCCCCCCTCTCTCTCCCCCCCGGCCCCCCTCTCTCTCCCCCCCGGCCCCCCTCTCTCTTCCCCCCGGCCCCTCTCTCTCCCCCCCGGCCCCCCTCTCTCTCCCCTCCGGCCCCCCTCTCTCTCCCCCCCGGCCCCCCCTCTCTCTCCCCCCCGGCCCCCCTCTCTCTCCCCCTCCGGCCCCCCTCTATCTCCCCCACGGCACCCCTCTCTCTCCCCTCCGACCCCCCTCTCTCTCCCCCCCGGCCCCCCTCTCTCTCCCCCCGGCCCCCCTCTCTCTACCCCCCGGCCCCCCTCTCTCTCCCCCCCGGCCCCCCTCTCTCTCCCCCCCAGCCCCCCTCTCTCTCCCCCCGGCCTCCCTCTCTCTCTCCCCCAGGCCTCCCTCTCTCTCTCCCCCAGGCCTCCCTCTCTCTCTCCCCGCGGCCTCCCTCTCTCTCTCCCCCGGCCTCCATCTCTCTCTCCGCCAGGCCTCCCTCTCTCTCTCCCCCAGGCCCTCCCTCTCTCTATCCCCCAGGCACCCCTCTCTATCCCCCCGGCCCCCCTCTCTCTCCCCACCGGCCCCGCTCTCTCTCCCCCCCGGCCCCCCTCTCTCTCCCCCCTGGCCCCCCCTCTCTCTCCCCCCCGGCCCCCTCTCTCTCCCCCCCGCCCCCCTCTCTCTCCCCCCGGCCACCCTCTCTCTCCTCCCCCAGGCCTCCCTCTCTCTCCCCCCCAGGCCTCCTCTCTCTCTCACCCCCGGCCTCCCTCTCTCTCTCCCCCAGGCCTCCCTCTCTCTCTCCCCCCGGCCTCCCCTCTCTCTCTCCCACCCCGGTCTCCCTCTCTCTCTCCCCCCCCGGCCTCCCTCTCTCTCTCCCACCCCCGGCCTCCCCTCTCTCTCCACCCCCCTGCCTCCCTCTCTCTCTCCCCCCCCCGGCCTCCCTCTCTCTCTCCCACCCCGGCCTCCCTTTCTCTCTCAGCCCCCGGCCTCCCTCTCTCTCTCCCCCCCCGGCCCCCCTCTCTCTCCCCCCGGGCCCCCCTCTCTCTCCCCCCCGGCCCCCCTCTCTCTCCCCCCCCCGGCCTCACTCTCTCTCTCCCCCCCCGGCCTCCCTCTCTCTCTCCCCCCCCGGGCCTCCCCCTCTCTCTCCCCCCCGGCCCCCCTCTCTCTCCCCACCCGGCCCCCCTCTCTCTCCCCCCCCCGGCCCCCCCTCTCTCTCCCCCCCGGCCCCCCTCTCTCTCCCCCCCGGCCCCCCTCTCTCTCCCCCCCGGCCCCCCTCTCTCTCCCCCCCGGCCCCCTCTCTCTCCCCCCCGGCCCCCCTCTCTCTCCCCCCCGGCCCCCCTCTCTCTCCCCCCCGGCTCCCCTCTCTCTCCCCCCGGCTCCCCTCTCTCTTCCCCCCGGCCCCCCTCTCTCTCCCCCCCGGCCCCCCTCTCTCTCCCCCCGGCCCCCCTCTCTCTCCCCCCGACCCCCCTCTCTCTCCCCCCCGGCGCCCCTCTCTCTCCCCCCCGGCCCCCCTCTCTCTCGCCCCGGCCCCCCTCTATCTCCCCCCCGGCACCCCTCTCTCTCACCCCCGGCCCCCCTCTCTCTCACCCCCGGCCCCCCTCTCTCTCCCCCCCGGCCCCCCTCTCTCTCCCCCCCGGCCCCCCTCTCTCTCCCCCCCGGCCCACCTCTCTCTCCCCCCGGCCCCCCTCTCTCTCCCCCCCGGCCTCCCTCTCTCTCTCTCACCCAGGCCTCCCTCTCTCTCTCCCCAGGCCTCCCTCTCTCTCTCCCCGCGGCCTCCCCTCTCTCTCTCCCCCCGGCCTCCCTCTCTCTCTCCCCTAGGCCTACCTCTCTCTCTCCCCAGGCCTCCCTCTCTCTCTCCCCCCGGCCTCCCTCTCTCTCTCCCCAGGCCTACCTCTCTCTGTCCCCCATGCCTCCCTCTCTCTCTCCCCAGGCCTCCCTCTCTCTCTCCCCCAGGCCTCCCTCTCTCTCTCCCCCACCGGCCTCCCTCTCTCTCTCCCCCCCCCGGCCTCCCTCTCTCTCTCCCCCCCCGGCCTCCCTCTCTCTCTCCCCCCCCGGCCCCCCTCTCTCTCCCCCCCGGCCCCCCCTCTCTCTCCCCCCGGCCTCCCTCTCTCCCCCCCCCGGCCTCCTTCTCTCTCTCCCCCCCTGGCCTCCCCCTCTCTCTCCCCCCGGCCCCCCTCTCTCTCCCCCCCCGGACCCCCTCTCTCTCCCCCCCCGGACCCCCTCTCTCTCCCCCCCAGCCCCCCTCTCTCTCCCCCCCCGGCCCCCCTCTCTCTCTCCCCCAGGCCTCCCTCTCTCTCTCCTCCCCCGGCCTCCCTCTCTCTCTCCCCCAGGCCTACCTCTCTCTGTCCCCCATGCCTCCCTCTCTCTCTCCCCCAGGCCTCCCTCTCTCTCTCCCCCAGGCCTCCCTCTCTCTCTCCCCCGGCCTCCCTCTCTCTCTCCCCCTCCCTCTCTCTCTCCCACCCCGGCCTCCCTCTCTCTCTCCCCCCCCGGCCTCCCTCTCTCTCTTCCCCCCCGGCCTCCCTCTCTCTCCCCCACCGGCCTCCCTCTCTCTCTCCCCCCCCGGCCCCCTCTCTCTCCCCCCCGGCCCCCCTCTCTCTCCCCCCGGCCCCCCTCTCTCTCCCCCCGGCCTCCCTCTCTCTCTCCCCCCCCGGCCTCCCCTCTCTCTCTCCCCCCCCGGCCCCCCTCTCTCTCCCCCCCGGCCCCCCTCTCTCTCCCCCCGGTCCCCTCTCTCTCCCCCCCGGCCTCCCTCTCTCTATCCCCCCCCCCGGCCTCCTTCTCTCTCTCCCCCCCTGGGCCTCCCCCTCTCTCTCCCCCCCGGCCCCCCTCTCTCTCCCCCCCCGGACCCCCTCTCTCTCCCCCCCGGCCCGCATCTCTCTCCCCCCCCGGCCCCCCTCTCTCTCCCCCCCGGCCCCCCCTCTCTCTCCCCCCGGCCCCCCACTCTCTCCCCCCTGGCCCCCCTCTCTCTCCCCCCCGGCCCCCCTCTCTCTCCCCCCCGGCCCCCTCTCTCTCTCCCCTCCCTCTCTCTCCCCCCCCCCCGGCCTCCCTCTCTCTCTTCCCCCCGGCCTCCCTCTCTCTCTCCCCCACCGGCCTCCCTCTCTCTCTCCCCTCCCGGCCTCCCTCTCTCTCTCCCCCCCCCGGCCCCCCTCTCTCTCACCCCCGGCCCCCCTCTCTCTCCCCCCCGGCCCCCCTCTCTCTCCCCCCCGGCCTCCCTCTCTCTCTCCCCCCCCCCGGCCTCCTTCTCTCTCTCCCCCCCTGGCCTCCCCCTCTCTCTCCCCCCCGGCCCCCCTCTCTCTCCCCCCCGGCCCTCCTCTCTCTCCCCCCCGGCCCCCCTCTCTCTCCCCCCCGGCCCCCCTCTCTCTCCCCCCCGGCCCCCCACTCTATCCCCCCTGGCCCCCCTCTCTCTCCCCCCCGGCCCCCCTCTCTCTCCCCCCCGGCCCCCCTCTCTCTCCCCCCGGCCGCCCTCTCTCTCCCCCCCGGCCCCCCTCTCTCTCCCCCCCGGCCCCCTCTCTCTCCCCCCCGGCACCCTCTCTCTCTCCCCCCCGGCCGCCCTCTCTCTCTCCCCCAGGCCTCCCTCTCTCTCTCCCCACGGCCCCCCTCTCTCCCCCCACGGCCCCCCTCTCTCCCCCCCGGACCCCCTCTCTCTCCCCCCCGGACCCCCTCTCTCTCTCCCCCCTGGACCCCCTCTCTCTCCCCCCCGGCCCCCCTCTCTCTCCCCCCCGGCCCCCCTCTATCTCCCCCCAGGCCCCCCTCTCTCTCCCCCCCGGCCCCCCTCTCTCTCCCCCCGGCCCCCCTCTCTCTCCCCCCCCGGCCCCCCTCTCTCTCCCCCCCGCCCCCCCTCTCTCTCCCCCCCGGCCCCCCTCTCTCTCCCCCCCGGCCCCCCTCTCTCTCTCCCCCAGGCCTCCCTCTCTCTCTCCCCCAGGCCTCCCTCTCCCTCTCCCCCCGGCCTCCCTCTCTCTGTCCCCCAGGCCTACCTCTCTCTGTTCCCCATGCCTCCCTCTCTCTCTCCCCCAGGCCTCCCTCTCTCTCTCCCCCAGGCCTCCCTCTCTCTCTCCCCCCGGCCTCCCTCTCTCTCTCCCCCCCCGGCCTCCCTCTCTCTCTCCCCCTCCCTCTCTCTCTCCCCCCCGGCCCCCCTCTCTCTCCCCCCGGCCCCCCTCTCTCTCCCCCCCGGCCCCCCTCTCCTCTCCCCCCGGCCCCCCTCTCTCTCCCCCTCGGGCCCCCCTCTCTCTCCCCCCGGCCCCCCTCTCTCTCTCCCCCAGGCCTCCCTTTCTCTCTCCCCCAGGCCTCCCTCTCTCTCTCCCCCGGCCTCCCTCTCTCTCTCCCCCAGGCCTACCTCTCTCTGTCCCCCATGCCTCCCTCTCTCTCTCCCCCCAGGCCTCCCTCTCTCTCTCCCCCAGGCCTCCCTCTCTCTCTCCCCCCCCGGCCTCCCTCTCTCTCTCCCCTCCCTCTCTCTCGGCCCCCCTCTCTCTCCCCCCCGGCCCCCCACTCTCTCCCCCCCGGCCCCCCTCTCTCTCCCCCCCGGCCCCCAATCTCTTCCCCCCCGGCCGCCATCTCTCTCCCCCCCGGCCCCCCTCTCTCTCCCCCACGGCCCCCTCTCTCTCCCCCCCGGCACCCCTCTCTCTCCCCCCCGGCCCCCCTCTCTCTCACCCCCGGCCCCCCTCTCTCTCCCCCCCGGCACCCCTCTCTCTCCCCACCGGCCCCCCTCTCTCTCCCCCCCGGCCCCCCTCTCTCTACCCCCGGCCCACCTCTCTCTCCCCCCCGGCCCCCCTCTCTCTCCCCCTGGCCTCCCTCTCTCTTTCACCCAGGCATCCCTCTCTCTCTCTCCCCCAGGCCTCCCTCTCTCTCTCCCCGCGGCCTCCCTCTCTCTCTCCCCCCGGCCTCCCTCTCTCTCTCCCCTAGGCCTCCCTCTCTCTCTCCCCCAGGCCTCCCTCTCTCTCTCCCCACGGCCCCCCTCTCTCCCCCCACGGCCCCCCTCTCTCCCCCCCGGACCCCCTCTCTCTCCCCCCCGGACCCCCTCTCTCTCTCTCCCGGACCCCCTCTCTCTCCCCCCCGGCCCCCCTCTCTCTCCCCCCCGGCCCCCCTCTATCTTCCCCCAGGCCCCCCTCTCTCTCCCCCCCCGGCCCCCTCTCTCTCCCCCCCGGCCCCCCTCTCTCTCCCCCCCGGCCCCCCTCTCTCTCCCCCCCGCCCCCCCTCTCTCTCCCCCCCGGCCCCCCTCTCTCTCCCCCCCGGCCCCCCTCTCTCTCTCCCCCAGGCCTCCCTCTCTCTCTCCCCCAGGCCTCCTCTCTCTCTCCCCCAGGGCTCCCTCTCTCTCTCCCCCAGGCCTACCTCTCTCTGTCCCCCAAGCCTCCCTCTCTCTCTCCCCCAGGCCTCCCTCTCTCTCTCCCCCAGGCCTCCCTCTCTCTCTCCCACCCCGGCCTCCCTCTCTCTCTCCCCCTCCCTCTCTCTCTCCCACCCCGGCCTCCCTCTCTCTCTCCCCCCCCCGGCCTCCCTCTCTCTCTCCCCCCCCGGCCTCCCTCTCTCTCTCCCCCACCGGCCTCCCTCTCTCTCTCCCCCCACGGCCTCCCTCTCTCTCTCCCCCCCGGCCCCCCTCTCTCTCCCCCCCGGCCCCCCTCTCTCTCCCCCCGGCCCCCTTCTCTCTCCCCCCCCGCCTCTTTCTCTCTCTCCCCACCCCGGCCTCCTTCTCTCTCTCCCCCCCTGGCCTCCCCCTCTCTCTCCCCTACGGCCCCCCTCTCTCTCCCCCCCCGGACCCCCTCTCTCTCCCCCCCGGCCCCCCTCTCTCTCCCCCCGGCCCCCCTCTCTCTCCCCCCCGGCCCCCCTCTCTCTCCCCCCCCGGCCCCCCTCTCTCTCCCCCCCCGGCCCCCCACTCTCTCCCCCCTGGCCCCCCTCTCTCTCCCCCCCCGGCCCCCCTCTCTCTCCCCCCCGGCCGCCCCTCTCTCTCCCCCCCGGCCCCCTCTCTCTCCCCCCCGGCCCCCTCTCTCTCCCCCCCTGCCCCCCTCTCTCTCCCCCCGGCCCCCCTCTCTCTCCCCCCCGGCCCCCCTCTATCTCCCCCCCGGCACCCCTCTCTCTCTGCCCCGGCCCCCCTCTCTCTCCCCCCCGGCCCCCCTCTCTCTCCCCCCCGGCCGCCCTCTCTCTCCCCCCCGGCCACCCCCTCTCTCCCCCCGGCCTCCCTTTCTCTCTCCCCCAGGCCTCCCTCTCTCTCTCCCCGCGGCCTCCCTCTCTCTCTCCCGCCGGCCTACCTCTCTCTGTCCCCCATGCCTCCCTCTCTCTCTCCCCCAGGCCTCCCTCTCTCTCTCCCCCAGGCCTCCCTCTCTCTCTCCCCCGGCCTCCCTCTCTCTCTCCCCCCCCCGGCCTCCCTCTCTCTCTCCCCCTCCCTCTCTCTCCCCCCCCCGGCCTCCCTCTCTCTCTCCCCCACCGGCCTCCCTCTCTCTCTCCCCCCCCGGCCTCCCTCTAACTCTCCCCCCCCGGCCCCCCTCTCTCTCCCCCCCGGCCCCCCTCTCTCTCCCCCCCGGCCCCCCTCTCTCTCCCCCCCGGCCCCCCTCTCTCTCCCCCCCGGCCCCCCTCTCTCTCCCCCCCGGCCCCCCTCTCTCTCCCCCTCGGCCCCCCTCTCTCTCCCCCCGGCCCCCCTCTCTCTCCCCCCGGCCCCCCTCTCTCTCCAACCCGGCCCCCCTCTCTCTCCCACCCCGGCCCCCCTCTCTCTCCCCCCCGGCCCCCCTCTCTCTCCCCCCGGCCCCCCTCTCTCTCCCCCCCAGCGCCCCTCTCTCTCCCCCCCCGGCCCCCCTCTCTCTCCCCCCCCGGCCCCCCTCTATCTCCCCCCCGGCACCCCTCTCTCTCCCCCCCGGCCCCCCTCTCTCTCACCCCCGGCCCCCCTCTCTCTCCCCCCCGCCTCCCTCTCTCTCCCCCCCGGCCCCCCTCTCTCTCCCCCCGGCCCCCCTCTCTCTACCCCCGGCCCCCCTCTCTCTCCCCCCCGGCCCCCCTCTCTCTCCCCCCGGCCCCCCTCTCTCTCCCCCCCCGGCCCCCCTCTCTCTACCCCCGGCCCCCTCTCTCTCCCCCCCGGCCCCCCTCTCTCTCCCCCTGGCCTCCCTCTCTCTCTCCCCCAGGCCTCCCTCTCTCTCTCTCCCAGGCCTCCCTCTCTCTCCCCGCGGCCTCCCTCTCTCTCTCCCCCCGGCCACCCTCTCTCTCTCCCCCAGGCCTCCCTCTCTCTCTCCCCCAGGCCTCCCTCTCTCTCTCCCCACGGCCCCCCTCTCTCCCCCCACGGCCCCCCTCTCTCCCCCCCGGACCCCCTCTCTCTCCCCCCCGGACCCCCTCTCTCTCCCCCCCGAACCCCCTCTCTCTCCCCCCCGGCCCCCCTCTCTCTCCCCCCCGGCCCCACCTCTCTCTCCCCCCTGGCCCCCCTCTCTCTCCCCCCCGGCCCCCCTCTCTCTCCCCCCCGGCCCCCCTCTCTCTCCCCCCCGGCCCCCCTCTCTCTCCCCCCCGGCCCCCTCTCTCTCCCCCCCGGCCCCCCTCTCTCTCCCCCCCGGCCCCCCTCTCTCTCCCCCTCGGCCCCCCTCTCTCTCTCCCCGGCCCCCCTCTCTCTCTGCCCCAGGCCTCCCTCTCTTTCTCCCCCAGGCCTCCCCCTCTCTCTCCCCCCAGCCTCCCTCTCTCTCTCCCCCAGGCCTCCCTCTCTCTCTCCCCCAGGCCTCCCTCTCTCTCTCCCCCCGGCCTCCCTCTCTATCTTCCCCCCCCCGGCCTCCCTCTCTCTCTCCCACCCCGGCCTCCCTCTCTCTCTCCCCCCCCGGCCTCCATCTCTCTCTCTCCCCCCCGGCCTCCCTCTCTCTCTCCCCCACCGGCCTCCCTCTCTCTCTCCCCCCCCGGCCTCCCTCTCTGTCTCCCCCCCCGGCCCCCCTCTCTCTCCCCCCCGGCCCCCCTCTCTCTCCCCCCCGGCCCCCCTCTCTCTCCCCCCCGGCCTCCCTCTCTCTCTCCCCCCCCGGCCTCCCTCACTCTCTCCCCCCCCCGGCCTACCCCTCTCTCTCCCCCCCGGCCCCCCTCTCTCTCCCCCCCGGCCCCCCTCTCTCTCCCCCCCGTCCCCCGTCTCTCTCCCCCCCCGGCCCCCCTCTCTCTTCCCCCCGGCCCCCCCTCTCTCTCCCCCCCGGCCCCCCTCTCTCTCCCCCCCGGGGCCCCCCTCTCTCTCCCCCCCGTCCCCCCTCTCTCTCCCCCCTGGCCCCCCTCTCTCTCCCCCCGGCCCCCCTCTCTCTCCCCCCCGGCTCCCCTCTCTCTCCCCCTGGCCCCCCTCTCTCTCCCCCCCGGCCCCCCTCTCTCTCCCCCCCGGCCCCCCTCTCTCTCCCCCCGGCCCCCCTCTCTCTTCCCCCCGGCCCCCTCTCTCTCCCCCCGGCCCCCCTCTCTCTCCCCTCCGGCCCCCCTCTCTCTCCCCCCCGGCCCCCCTCTCTCTCCCCCCCGGCCCCCCTCTCTCTCCCCCTCCGGCCCCCCTCTATCTCCCCCACGGCACCCCTCTCTCTCCCCTCCGACCCCCCTCTCTCTCCCCCCCGGCCCCCCTCTCTCTCCCCCCCGGCCCCCCTCTCTCTACCCCCCGGCCCCCCTCTCTCTCCCCCCCGGCCCCCCTCTCTCTCCCCCCCAGCCCCCCTCTCTCTCCCCCCGGCCTCCCTCTCTCTCTCCCCCAGGCCTCCCTCTCTCTCTCCCCCAGGCCTCCCTCTCTCTCTCCCCGCGGCCTCCCTCTCTCTCTCCCCCCGGCCTCCATCTCTCTCTCCGCCAGGCCTCCCTCTCTCTCTCCCCCAGGCCTCCCTCTCTCTATCCCCCAGGCACCCCTCTCTATCCCCCCGGCCCCCCTCTCTCTCCCCACCGGCCCCGCTCTCTCTCCCCCCCGGCCCCCCTCTCTCTCCCCCCTGGCCCCCCTCTCTCTCCCCCCCGGCCCCCTCTCTCTCCCCCCCGGCCCCCCTCTCTCTCCCCCCGGCGACCCTCTCTCTCTCCCCCAGGCCTCCCTCTCTCTCCCCCCCAGGCCTCCCTCTCTCTCTCACCCCCGGCCTCCCTCTCTCTCTCCCCCAGGCCTCCCTCTCTCTCTCCCCCCGGCCTCCCTCTCTCTCTCCCACCCCGGTCTCCCTCTCTCTCTCCCCCCCCGGCCTCCCTCTCTCTCTCCCACCCCGGCCTCCCTCTCTCTCTCCACCCCCCTGCCTCCCTCTCTCTCTCCCCCGCCCGGCCTCCCTCTCTCTCTCCCACCCCGGCCTCCCTTTCTCTCTCAGCCCCCGGCCTCCCTCTCTCTCTCCCCCCCCGGCCCCCCTCTCTCTCCCCCCGGGCCCCCCTCTCTCTCCCCCCGGCCCCCCTCTCTCTCCCCCCCCCGGCCTCACTCTCTCTCTCCCCCCCCGGCCTCCCTCTCTCTCTCCCCCCCCGGCCTCCCCCTCTCTCTCCCCCCCGGCCCCCCTCTCTCTCCCCACCCGGCCCCCCTCTCTCTCCCCCCCCGGCCCCCCTCTCTCTCCCCCCCGGCCCCCCTCTCTCTCCCCCCCGGCCCCCCTCTCTCTCCCCCCCGGCCCCCCTCTCTCTCCCCCCCGGCCCCCCTCTCTCTCCCCCCCGGCCCCCCTCTCTCTCCCCCCCGGCCCCCCTCTCTCTCCCCCCCGGCCCCCCTCTCTCTCCCCCCCCGGCTCCCCTCTCTCTCCCCCCCGGCTCCCCTCTCTCTTCCCCCCGGCCCCACTCTCTCTCCCCCCCGGCCCCCCTCTCTCTCCCCCCCGGCCCCCCTCTCTCTCCCCCCCGACCCCCCTCTCTCTCCCCCCGGCGCCCCTCTCTCTCCCCCCCGGCCCCCCTCTCTCTCGCCCCCGGCCCCCCTCTATCTCCCCCCCGGCACCCCTCTCTCTCACCCCCGGCCCCCCTCTCTCTCACCCCCGGCCCCCCTCTCTCTCCCCCCCGGCCCCCCTCTCTCTCCCCCCCGGCCCCCCTCTCTCTCCCCCCCGGCCCACCTCTCTCTCCCCCCGGCCCCCCTCTCTCTCCCCCCCGGCCTCCCTCTCTCTCTCACCCAGGCCTCCCTCTCTCTCTCCCCCAGGCCTCCCTCTCTCTCTCCCCCGCGGCCTCCCTCTCTCTCTCCCCCCGGCCTCCCTCTCTCTCTCCCCTAGGCCTACCTCTCTCTCTCCCCCAGGCCTCCCTCTCTCTCTCCCCCCGGCCTCCCTCTCTCTCTCCCCCAGGCCTACCTCTCTCTGTCCCCCATGCCTCCCTCTCTCTCTCCCCCAGGCCTCCCTCTCTCTCTCCCCCAGGCCTCCCTCTCTCTCTCCCCCACCGGCCTCCCTCTCTCTCTCCCCCCCGGCCTCCCTCTCTCTCTCCCCCCCCGGCCTCCCTCTCTCTCTCCCCCCCCGGCCCCCCTCTCTCTCCCCCCCGGCCCCCCTCTCTCTCCCCCCCGGCCTCCCTCTCTCCCCCCCCCCGGCCTCCTTCTCTCTCTCCCCCCCTGGCCTCCCCCTCTCTCTCCCCCCCGGCCCCCCTCTCTCTCCCCCCCCCCGGACCCCCTCTCTCTCCCCCCCCGGACCCCCTCTCTCTCCCCCCCAGCCCCCCTCTCTCTCCCCCCCCGGCCCCCCTCTCTCTCTCCCCCAGGCCTCCCTCTCTCTCTCCCCCCGGCCTCCCTCTCTCTCTCCCCCAGGCCTACCTCTCTCTGTCCCCCATGCCTCCCTCTCTCTCTCCCCCAGGCCTCCCTCTCTATCTCCCCCAGGCCTCCCTCTCTCTCTCCCCCCGGCCTCCCTCTCTCTCTCCCCCTCCCTCTCTCTCTCCCACCCCGGCCTCCCTCTCTCTCTCCCCCCCCGGCCTCCTCTCTCTCTTCCCCCCCGGCCTCCCTCTCTCTCCCCCACCGGCCTCCCTCTCTCTCTCCCCCCCCGGCCCCCCCTCTCTCTCCCCCCGGCCCCCCTCTCTATCCCCCCCGGCCCCCCTCTCTCCCCCCCCCGGCCTCCTTCTCTCTCTCCCCCCCTGGCCTCCCCCTCTCTCTCCCCCCCGGCCCCCCTCTCTCTCCCCCCCCGGACCCCCTCTCTCTCCCCCCCGGCCCCCCTCTCTCTCCCCCCGGCCCCCCTCTCTCTCCCCCCCGGCCCCTCTCTCTCTCCCCCCCGGCCCCCCACTCTCTCCCCCCTGGCCCCCCTCTCTCTCCCCCCCGGCCCCCCTCTCTCTCCCCCCCGGCCCCCCTCTCTCTCTCCCCCTCCCTCTCTCTCCCCCCCCCCGGCCTCCCTCTCTCTCTTCCCCCCCGGCCTCCCTCTCTCTCTCCCCCACCGGCCTCCCTCTCTCTCTCCCCTCCCGGCCTCCCTCTCTCTCTCCCCCCCCGGCCCCCCTCTCTCTCACCCCCGGCCCCCCTCTCTCTCCCCCCCCGGCCCCCCTCTCTCTCCCCCCCGGCCTCCCTCTCTCTCTCCCCCCCCCGGCCTCCTTCTCTCTCTCCCCCCTGGCCTCCCCCTCTCTCTCCCCCCCGGCCCCCCTCTCTCTCCCCCCGGCCCTCCTCTCTCTCCCCCCCGGCCCCCCTCTCTCTCCCCCCCGGCCCCCCTCTCTCTCCCCCCCGGCCCCCCACTCTATCCCCCCTGGCCCCCCTCTCTCTCCCCCCCGGCCCCCCTCTCTCTCCCCCCCCGGCCCCCCTCTCTCTCCCCCCCGGCCGCCCTCTCTCTCCCCCCCGGCCCCCCTCTCTCTCCCCCCCGGCCCCCTCTCTCTCCCCCCCCGGCACCCCTCTCTCTCCCCCCCGGCCGCCCTCTCTCTCTCCCCCAGGCCTCCCTCTCTCTCTCCCCACGGCCCCCCTCTCTCCCCCCACGGCCCCCCTCTCTCCCCCCGGACCCCCTCTCTCTCCCCCCCGGACCCCCTCTCTCTCCCCCCTGGACCCCCTCTCTCTCCCCCCCGGCCCCCCTCTCTCTCCCCCCCGGCCCCCCTCTATCTCCCCCCAGGCCCCCCTCTCTCTCCCCCCCGGCCCCCCTCTCTCTCCCCCCCGGCCACCCTCTCTCTCCCCCCCGGCCCCCCTCTCTCTCCCCCCCGCCCCCCCTCTCTCTCCCCCCCGGCCCCCCTCTCTCTCCCCCCCGGCCCCCCTCTCTCTCTCCCCCAGGCCACCCTCTCTCTCTCCCCCAGGCCTCCCTCTCTCTCTCCCCCCGGCCTCCCTCTCTCTGTCCCCCAGGCCTACCTCTCTCTGTTCCCCATGCCTCCCTCTCTCTCTCCCCCAGGCCTCCCTCTCTCTCTCCCCCAGGCCTCCCTCTCTCTCTCCCCCCGGCCTCCCTCTCTCTCTCCCCCCCCGGCCTCCCTCTCTCTCTCCCCCTCCCTCTCTCTCTCCCCCCCGGCCCCCCTCTCTCTCCCCCCCGGCCCCCCTCTCTCTCCCCCCCGGCCCCCCTCTCTCTCCCCCCCGGCCCCCCTCTCTCTCCCCCTCGGCCCCCTCTCTCTCCCCCCGGCCCCCCTCTCTCTCTCCCCCAGGCCTCCCTTTCTCTCTCCCCCAGGCCTCCCTCTCTCTCTCCCCCCGGCCTCCCTCTCTCTCTCCCCCAGGCCTACCTCTCTCTGTCCCCCATGCCTCCCTCTCTCTCTCCCCCAGGCCTCCCTCTCTCTCTCCCCCAGGCCTCCCTCTCTCTCTCCCCCCCCGGCCTCCCTCTCTCTCTCCCCCTCCCTCTCTCTCTCCCACCCCGGCCTCCCTCTCTCTCTCCCCCCCCGGCCCCCCTCTCTCTCCCCCCCGGCCCCCCTCTCTCTCCCCCCGGCCCCCCTCTCTCCCCCCCCCGGCCCCCCTCTCCCCCCCGGCCCCCCTCTCTCTCCCCCCCGGCCCCCCAATCTCTTCCCCCCGGCCGCCATCTCTCTCCCCCCCGGCCCCCCTCTCTCTCCCCCACGGCCCCCTCTCTCTCCCCCCCGGCACCCCTCTCTCTCCCCCCCGGCCCCCCTCTCTCTCACCCCCGGCCCCCCTCTCTCTCCCCCCCGGCACCCCTCTCTCTCCCCACCGGCCCCCCTCTCTCCCCCCCCGGCCCCCCTCTCTCTACCCCCGGCCCACCTCTCTCTCCCCCCCGGCCCCCCTCTCTCTCCCCCTGGCCTCCCTCTCTCTTTCACCCAGGCATCCCTCTCTCTCTCTCCCCCAGGCCTCCCTCTCTCTCTCCCCGCGGCCTCCCTCTCTCTCTCCCCCCCGGCCTCCCTCTCTCTCTCCCCTAGGCCTCCCTCTCTCTCTCCCCCAGGCCTCCCTCTCTCTCTCCCCACGGCCCCCCTCTCTCCCCCCACGGCCCCCCTCTCTCCCCCCCGGACCCCCTCTCTCTCCCCCCCCGGACCCCCTCTCTCTCTCCCCCGGACCCCCTCTCTCTCCCCCCCGGCCCCCCTCTCTCTCCCCCCGGCCCCCCTCTATCTTCCCCCAGGCCCCCTCTCTCTCCCCCCCGGCCCCCTCTCTCTCCCCCCCGGCCCCCCTCTCTCTCCCCCCCGGCCCCCCTCTCTCTCCCCCCCGCCCCCCCTCTCTCTCCCCCCCGGCCCCCCTCTCTCTCCCCCCCGGCCCCCCTCTCTCTCTCCCCCAGGCCTCCCTCTCTCTCTCCCCCAGGCCTCCCTCTCTCTCTCCCCCCAGGGCTCCCTCTCTCTCTCCCCCAGGCCTACCTCTCTCTGTCCCCCAAGCCTCCCTCTCTCTCTCCCCCAGGCCTCCCTCTCTCTCTCCCCCAGGCCTCCCTCTCTCTCTCCCACCCCGGCCTCCCTCTCTCTCTCCCCCTCCCTCTCTCTCTCCCACCCCGGCCTCCCTCTCTCTCTCCCCCCCCCGGCCTCCCTCTCTCTCTCCCCCCCCGGCCTCCCTCTCTCTCTCCCCACCGGCCTCCCTCTCTCTCTCCCCCCACGGCCTCCCTCTCTCTCTCCCCCCCCGGCCCCCCTCTCTCTCCCCCCCGGCCCCCCTCTCTCTCCCCCCCGGCCCCCTTCTCTCTCCCCCCCCGCCTCTTTCTCTCTCTCCCCACCCCGGCCTCCTTCTCTCTCTCCCCCCTGGCCTCCCCCTCTCTCTCCCCTACGGCCCCCCTCTCTCTCCCCCCCCGGACCCCCTCTCTCTCCCCCCCGGCCCCCCTCTCTCTCCCCCCGGCCCCCCTCTCTCTCCCCCCCGGCCCCCCTCTCTCTCCCCCCCCGGCCCCCCACTCTCTCCCCCCTGGCCCCCCTCTCTCTCCCCCCCGGACCCCCTCTCTCTCCCCCCCGGCCGCCCTCTCTCTCCCCCCCGGCCCCCCTCTCTCTCCCCCCCGGCCCCCTCTCTCTCCCCCCCTGCCCCCCTCTCTCTCCCCCCGGCCCCCCTCTCTCTCCCCCCCGGCCCCCCTCTATCTCCCCCCCGGCACCCCTCTCTCTCTGCCCCGGCCCCCCTCTCTCTCCCCCCCGGCCCCCCTCTCTCTCCCCCCCGGCCGCCCTCTCTCTCCCCCCCGGCCACCCCATCTCTCCCCCCGGCCTCCCTTTCTCTCTCCCCCAGGCCTCCCTCTCTCTCTCCCCGCGGCCTCCCTCTCTCTCTCCCGCCGGCCTACCTCTCTCTGTCCCCCATGCCTCCCTCTCTCTCTCCCCCAGGCCTCCCTCTCTCTCTCCCCCAGGCCTCCCTCTCTCTCTCCCCCGGCCTCCCTCTCTCTCTCCCCCCCCCGGCCTCCCTCTCTCTCTCCCCCTCCCTCTCTCTCCCCCCCCCGGCCTCCCTCTCTCTCTCCCCCACCGGCCTCCCTCTCTCTCTCCCCCCCCGGCCTCCCTCTAACTCTCCCCCCCCGGCTCCCCTCTCTCTCCCCCCCGGCCCCCCTCTCTCTCCCCCCCGGCCCCCCTCTCTCTCCCCCCCGGCCCCCCTCTCTCTCCCCCCCGGTCCCCCTCTCTCTCCCCCCCGGCCCCCCTCTCTCTCCCCCTCGGCCCCCCTCTCTCTCCCCCCGGCCCCCCTCTCTCTCTCCCCCAGGCCTCCCTTTCTCTCTCCCCCAGGCCTCCCTCTCTCTCTCCCCCCGGCCTCCCTCTCTCTCTCCCCCAGGCCTACCTCTCTCTGTCCCCCACCTCTCTCTCTCCCCCAGGCCTCCCTCTCTCTCTCCCCCAGGCCTCCCTCTCTCTCTCCTCCCCCCCCCTGCCTCCCACTCTCTCTCCCCCTCCCTCTCTCTCTCCCACCCCGGCCTCCCTCTCTCTCTCCCCCCCCGGCCCCCCTCTCTCTCCCCCCCGGCCCCCCTCTCTCTCCCCCCCGGCCCCCCACTCTCTCCCCCCCGGCCCCCCTCTCTCTCCCCCCCGGCCCCCCTCTCTCTTCCCCCCGGCCGCCATCTCTCTCCCCCCCGGCCCCCCTCTCTCTCCCCCCCGGCCCCCCTCTCTCCCCCCCAGCACCCCTCTCTCTCCCCCCCGGCCCCCCTCTCTCTCACCCCCGGCCACCCTCTCTCTCCCCCCCGGCACCCCTCTCTCTCCCCACCGGCCCCCCTCTCTCTCCCCCCCGGCCCCCCTCTCTCTACCCCCGGCCCACCTCTCTCTCCCCCCCGGCCCCCCTCTCTCTCCCCCTGGCCTCCCTCTCTCTTTCACCCAGGCATCCCTCTCTCTCTCTCCCCCAGGCCTCCCTCTCTCTCTCCCCGCGGCCTCCCTCTCTCTCTCCCCCCGGCCTCCCTCTCTCTCTCCCCTAGGCCTCCCTCTCTCTCTCCCCCAGGCCTCCCTCTCTCTCTCCCCACGGCCCCCCTCTCTCCCCCACGGCCCCCCTCTCTCCCCCCCGGACCCCCTCTCTCTCCCCCCGGACCCCCTCTCTCTCTCCCCCGGACCCCCTCTCTCTCCCCCCCGGCCCCCCTCTCTCTCCCCCCCGGCCCCCCTCTATCTTCCCCCAGGCCCCCCTCTCTCTCCCCCCCCGGCCCCCTCTCTCTCCCCCCGGCCCCCCACTCTCTCTCCCCCCCGGCCCCCCTCTCTCTCCCCCCCGCCCCCCCCTCTCTCTCCCCCCCGGCCCCCCTCTCTCTCCCCCCCGGCCCCCCTCTCTCTCTCCCCCAGGCCTCCCTCTCTCTCTCCCCCAGGCCTCCCTCTCTCTCTCCCCCAGGGCTCCCTCTCTCTCTCCCCCAGGCCTACCTCTCTCTGTCCCCCAAGCCTCCCTCTCTCTCTCCCCCAGGCCTCCCTCTCTCTCTCCCCCAGGCCTCCCTCTCTCTCTCCCACCCCGGCCTCCCTCTCTCTCTCCCCCTCCCTCTCTCTCTCCCACCCCGGCCTCCCTCTCTCTCTCCCCCCCCCGGCCTCCCTCTCTCTCTCCCCCCCCGGCCTCCCTCTCTCTCTCCCCCCACCGGCCTCCCTCTCTCTCTCCCCCCACGGCCTCCCTCTCTCTCTCCCCCCCCGGCCCCCCTCTCTCTCCCCCCCGGCCCCCCTCTCTCTCCCCCCCGGCCCCCTTCTCTCTCCCCCCCCGCCTCTTTCTCTCTCTCCCCACCCCGGCCTCCTTCTCTCTCTCCCCCCCTGGTCTCCCCCTCTCTCTCCCCTACGGCCCCCCTCTCTCTCCCCCCCCGGACCCCCTCTCTCTCCCCCCCGGCCCCCCTCTCTCTCCCCCCGGCCCCCCTCTCTCTCCCCCCCGGCCCCCCTCTCTCTCCCCCCCCGGCCCCCCACTCTCTCCCCCCTGGCCCCCCTCTCTCTCCCCCCCGGCCCCCCTCTCTCTCCCCCCCGGCCGCCCTCTCTCTCCCCCCCGGCCCCCCTCTCTCTCCCCCCCGGCCCCCTCTCTCTCCCCCCCTGCCCCCCTCTCTCTCCCCCCCGGCCCCCCTCTCTCTCCCCCCCGGCCCCCCTCTATCTCCCCCCCGGCACCCCTCTCTCTCTGCCCCGGCCCCCCTCTCTCTCCCCCCCGGCCCCCCTCTCTCTCCCCCCCGGCCGCCCTCTCTCTCCCCCCCGGCCACCCCCTCTCTCCCCCCGGCCTCCCTTTCTCTCTCCCCCAGGCCTCCCTCTCTCTCTCCCCGCGGCCTCCCTCTCTCTCTCCCGCCGGCCTACCTCTCTCTGTCCCCCATGCCTCCCTCTCTCTCTCCCCCAGGCCTCCCTCTCTCTCTCCCCCAGGCCTCCATCTCTCTCTCCCCCGGCCTCCCTCTCTCTCTCCCCCCCCCCCGGCCTCCCTCTCTCTCTCCCCCTCCCTCTCTCTCCCCCCCCCGGCCTCCCTCTCTCTCTCCCCCACCGGCCTCCCTCTCTCTCTCCCCCCCCGGCCTCCCTCTAACTCTCCCCCCCCGGCCCCCCTCTCTCTCCCCCCCGGCCCCCCTCTCTCTCCCCCCCGGCCCCCCTCTCTCTCCCCCCCGGCCTCCCTCTCTCTCTCCCCACCCCGGCCTCCTTCTCTCTCTCCCCCCCTGGCCTCCCCCTCTCTCTCCCCCCCGGCCCCCTTCTCTCTCCCCCCCCGGACCCCCTCTCTCTCCCCCCCGGCCCCCCTCTCTCTCCCCCCCGGCCCCCCTCTCTCACCCCCCCGGCCCCCCTCTCTCTCCCCCCCGGCCCCCCACTCTCTCCCCCCTGGCCCCCCTCTCTCTCCCCCCCGGCCCCCCTCTCTCTCCCCCCGGCCGCTCTCTCTCTCTCCCCCCCGGCCCCCCTCTCTCTCCCCCCCGGCCCCCTCTCTCTCCCCCCCGGCCCCCCTCTCTCTCCCCCCGGCCCCCCTCTCTCTCCCCCCCGGCCCCCCTCTCTCTCCCCCCCGGCCCCCCTCTCTCTCCCCCCCGGCCCCCCTCTCTCTCCCCCCCGGCCGCCCTCTCTCTCCCCCCCGGCCCCCCTCTCTCTCCCCCCGGCCTCCCTCTCTCTCTCCCCCAGGCCTCCCTCTCTCTCTCCCCCAGGCCTCCCTCTCTCTCTCTCCCCGCGGCCTCCCTCTCTCTCTCCCGCCGGCCTCCCTCTCTCTCTCCCCCAGGCCTCCCTCTCTCTCTCTCCCCCAGGCCTCCCTCTCTCTCTCCCCGCGGCCTCCCTCTCCCTCTCCCCCCCCGGCCTCCCTCAGACAGACGTGTAGATTCACACAGAGGTCTGTAATCTCAAGTACACACAGACAGACGTGTAGATTCACACATAGGTCTGTAAACTAAAGTTGCACAGGCAGACGTGTAGATTCACACAGAGGTCTGTAAACTCAAGTTGTACAGACAGACGTGTAGATTCACACAGAGGTCTGTAGACTCAAGTTGCACAGACAGACGTATAGATTCACACAGAGGTCTGCAGACTCAAGTACACACAGACAGACGTATAGATTCACACAGAGGTCTGTAGACTCAAGTGGCAGAGACAGAGGTGTACGTTCACACAGAGGTCTGTAAACTCAAGTACACACAGATAGACGTGTAGATTCACACAGAAGTCTGTAGACTCAACTTGCACAGACAGACGTGTAGATTCACACAGAGGTCTGTAGACTCAAGTTGCACAGAGAGACGTATAGATTCACACAGTGGTCTGTAAACTCAAGTTGCTCAGATAAACGTATGGATAAACAACACAGAGGTCTGTAGACTCAAGTTGCTCAGACAGACGAAGAGATTCACACACAGGTCTGTAGACTCAAGTTGCACAGACAGACGTGTAGATTTACACAGAGGTCTGTAAACTAAAGTTGCACAGGCCGACGTGTAGATTCACACAGAGGTCTGTAAACTCAAGTTGCACAGACAGACGTGTATATTCACACAGAGGTCTGTAGACTCAAGTTGCACAGACAGACGTGTAGATTCAAACAAAGGTCTGCAGACTCAAGTACACACAGACAGACGTATAGATTAACACAGAGGTCTGTAGCCTCAAGTGGCAGAGACAGACGTGTACGTTCACACAGAGGTATGTAAACTCAAGGTGCACAGACAGACGTATAGATTTACACAGACGTCTGTAAACTCAAGTTGCACAGACAGACGTAGAGATTCACACAGAGGTCTGTAAAGTGAAGTGGGTCAGACAGACATGTAGATTCACACAGAGGTCTGTAGACTCAAGTTGCTCAGACAGACGTATAGATTCAAACAGAGGTCTGTTAACTCAAGTACACACAGATAGATGTATAGATTCACACATTGGTCTGTAGTCTCAAGTTGCACAGACAGATGTATAGATTCACAGAGAGGTCTGTAAACTCAAGTTGCTCAGACAGACGTATAGATAAACAACAAAGAGGTCTGTAGACTCTAGTTGCTCAGACAGACGTAGAGATTCACACAGAGGTCTGTAAACTCAAGTTGCTCAGACAGACGTGTAGATTCACCCAGAGGTCTGTAGACTCAAGTTGCACAGACAGACGTGTAGATTCACACAGAGGTCTGTAGACTCAAGTTGCACAGACAGACGTGTAGATTCACACAGAGGTCTGCAGACTCAAGTACACACAGACAGACGTATAGATTCACACAGAGGTCTGTAGACTCAAGTGGCACAGACAGACGTGTACGTTCACACAGAGGTCTGTAAACTCAAGTTACACAGACAGACGTGTAGATTCACAGAGAGGTCTCTAAACTCAAGTTACACAGACAGACGTGTAGATTCACACAGAGGTCTGTAAACTCAAGTTGCTCAGACAGACGTATAGATTCACACAGAGGTCTGTAAACTCAATAACACACAGACAGACGTGTAGATTCACACAGAATTCTGTAAACTCAAGTTGCTCAGAAAGACGTGTTGATTCACACAGAGGTCTGTAAACTCAAGTACACACAGACAGACGTGTAGATTCACACAGAGGTCTGTAAACTCAAGTTGCACAGACAGACGTGTAGATTCACACAGAGGTCTGTAAACTCAAGTTGCACAGACAGACGTGTAGATTCACTCAGAGGTCTGTAGACTCAAGTTGCACAGACAGACGTGTAGATTCATACAAAGGTCTGCAGACTCAAGTACACACAGACAGACGTATAGATTAACACAGAGGTCTGTAGCCTCAAGTGGCAGAGACAGACGTGTACGTTCACACAGAGGTATGTAAACTCAAGTACACACAGATAGACGTGTAGATTCACACAGAAGTCTGTAGACTCAACTTGCACAGACAGACGTGTAGATTCAAACAGAGGTCTGTAAACTCAAGTACACACAGTTAGATGTATAGCTTCACACAGAGGTCTGTAGTCTCAAGTTGCACAGACATACGTATAGATTCACACAGAGGTCTGTAAACTCAAGTTGCTCAGACAGACGTATAGATAAACAACACAGAGGTCTGTAGACTCTAGTTGCTCAGACAGACGTAGAGATTCACACAGAGGTCTTTAGGCTCAAGTTGCACAGACAGACGTGTAGATTCAGACAGAGGTCTGTAGACTCAAGTGGCAGAGACAGAGGTGTACGTTCACACAGAGGTCTGTAAACTCAAGTACACACAGATAGACGTGTAGATTCACACAGAGGTCTGTAGACTCAAGTGACACAGACAGACGTGTACGTTCACACAGAGGTCTGTAAACTCAAGTTGCTCAGACAGACGTATAGATTCACACAGAGGTCTGTAAACTCAATAACACACAGACAGACGTGTAGATTCACACAGAGGTCTGTAGACTCAAGTTTCTCAGACAGCCGTTTTGATTCACACAGAGGACTGTAAACTCAAGTACACACAGATAGACGTGTAGATTCACACAGAGGTCTGTAGACTCAACTTGCACAGAGAGACGTGTAGATTCACACAGAGGTCTGTAAACTCAAGTTGCTCAGAAAGACGTGTTGATTCACACAGAGGTCTGTAAACTCAAGTACACACAGACAGACGTGTAGATTTACACAGAGGTCTGTAAACTCAAGTTGCACAGACAGACGTGTAGATTCACACAGAGGTCTGTAAACTCAAGTTGCACAGACAGACGTGTAGATTCACACAGAGGTCTGTAGACTCAAGTTGCACAGACAGACGTGTAGATTCATACAAAGGTCTGCAGACTCAAGTACACACAGACAGACGTATAGATTAACACAGAGGTCTGTAGACTCAAGTGGCAGAGACAGACGTGTACGTTCACACAGAGGTATGTAAACACAAGTACACACAGATAGACGTGTAGATTCACACAGAAGTCTGTAGACTCAACTTGCACAGACAGACGTGTAGATTCAAACAGAGGTCTGTAAACTCAAGTACACACAGATAGATGTATAGATTCACACATTGGTCTGTAGTCTCAAGTTGCACAGAGAGACGTATAGATTCACACAGAGGTCTGTAAACTCAAGTTGCTCAGAAAGACGTGTTGATTCACACAGAGGTCTGTAAACTCAAGTACACACAGACAGACGTGCAGATGCACACAGAGGTCTGTAAACTCAAGTTGCACAGACAGACGTGAAGATTCACACAGAGGTCTGTAAACTCAAGTTGCACAGACAGACGTGTAGATTCACACAGAGGTCTGTAGACTCAAGTTGCACAGACAGACGTGTAGATTCATACAAAGGTCTGCAGACTCAAGTACACACAGACAGACGTATAGATTAACACAGAGGTCTGTAGACTCAAGTTGCAGAGACAGACGTGTACGTTCACACAGAAGTATGTAAACTCAAGTACACACAGATAGACGTGTAGATTCACACAGAAGTCTGTAGACTCAACTTGCACAGACAGACGTGTAGATTCACACAGAGGTCTGTAAACTCAAGTTGCTCAGATAGACGTATGTATAAACAACACAGAGGTCTGTAAACTCAATAACACACAGACAGACGTGTAGATTCACACAGAATTCTGTAAACTCAAGTTGCTCAGAAAGACGTGTTGATTCACACAGAGGTCTGTAAACTCAAGTACACACAGACAGACGTGTAGATTCACACAGAGGTCTGTAAACTCAAGTTGCACAGACAGACGTGTAGATTCACACAGAGGTCTGTAAACTCAAGTTGCACAGACAGACGTGTAGATTCACTCAGAGGTCTGTAGACGCAAGTTGCACAGACAGACGTGTAGATTCATACAAAGGTCTGCAGACTCAAGTACACACAGACAGACGTATAGATTAACACAGAGGTCTGTAGCCTCAAGTGGCAGAGACAGACGTGTACGTTCACACAGAGGTATGTAAACTCAAGTACACACAGATAGACGTGTAGATTCACACAGAAGTCTGTAGACTCAACTTGCACAGACAGACGTGTAGATTCAAACAGAGGTCTGTAAACTCAAGTACACACAGTTAGATGTATAGCTTCACACAGAGGTCTGTAGTCTCAAGTTGCACAGACATACGTATAGATTCACACAGAGGTCTGTAAACTCAAGTTGCTCAGACAGACGTATAGATAAACAACACAGAGGTCTGTAGACTCTAGTTGCTCAGACAGACGTAGAGATTCACACAGAGGTCTGTAGACTCAAGTTGCACAGACAGACGTGTAGATTCAGACAGAGGTCTGTAGACTCAAGTTGCACAGACAGACGTGTAGATTCACACAGAGGTCTGCAGACTCAAGTACACACAGACAGACGTATAGATTCACACAGAGGTCTGTAGACTCAAGTGACACAGACAGACGTGTACGTTCACACAGAGGTCTGTAAACTCAAGTTGCTCAGACAGACGTATAGATTCACACAGAGGTCTGTAAACTCAATAACACACAGACAGACGTGTAGATTCACACAGAGGTCTGTAGACTCAAGTTTCTCAGACAGCCGTTTTGATTCACACAGAGGACTGTAAACTCAAGTACACACAGATAGACGTGTAGATTCACACAGAGGTCTGTAGACTCAACTTGCACAGAGAGACGTGTAGATTCACACAGAGGTCTGTAAACTCAAGTTGCTCAGAAAGACGTGTTGATTCACACAGAGGTCTGTAAACTCAAGTACACACAGACAGACGTGTAGATTTACACAGAGGTCTGTAAACTCAAGTTGCACAGACAGACGTGTAGATTCACACAGAGGTCTGTAAACTCAAGTTGCACAGACAGACGTGTAGATTCACACAGAGGTCTGTAGACTCAAGTTGCACAGACAGACGTGTAGATTCATACAAAGGTCTGCAGACTCAAGTACACACAGACAGACGTATAGATTAACACAGAGGTCTGTAGACTCAAGTGGCAGAGACAGACGTGTACGTTCACACAGAGGTATGTAAACTCAAGTACACACAGATAGACGTGTAGATTCACACAGAAGTCTGTAGACTCAACTTGCACAGACAGACGTGTAGATTCAAACAGAGGTCTGTAAACTCAAGTACACACAGTTAGATGTATAGCTTCACACAGAGGTCTGTAGTCTCAAGTTGCACAGAGAGACGTATAGATTCACACAGAGGTCTGTAAACTCAAGTTGCTCAGAAAGACGTGTTGATTCACACAGAGGTCTGTAAACTCAAGTACACACAGACAGACGTGCAGATGCACACAGAGGTCTGTAAACTCAAGTTGCACAGACAGACGTGAAGATTCACACAGAGGTCTGTAAACTCAAGTTGCACAGACAGACGTGTAGATTCACACAGAGGTCTGTAGACTCAAGTTGCACAGACAGACGTGTAGATTCATACAAAGGTCTGCAGACTCAAGTACACACAGACAGACGTATAGATTAACACAGAGGTCTGTAGACTCAAGTGGCAGAGACAGACGTGTACGTTCACACAGAAGTATGTAAACTCAAGTACACACAGATAGACGTGTAGATTCACACAGAAGTCTGTAGACTCAACTTGCACAGACAGACGTGTAGATTCACACAGAGGTCTGTAAACTCAAGTTGCTCAGATAGACGTATGTATAAACAACACAGAGGTCTGTAGACTCAAGTTGCTCAGACAGACGAAGAGATTCACACAGAGGTCTGTAGACTCAAGTTGCACAGACAGACGTGTAGATTCACACAGAGGTCTGTAGACTCAAGTTGCACAGACAGACGTGTAGATTTACACAGAGGTCTGTAAACAAAAGTTGCACAGGCCGACGTGTAGATTCACACAGAGGTCTGTAAACTCAAGTTGCACAGACAGACGTGTAGATTCACACAGAGGTCTGTAGACTCAAGTTGCACAGACAGACGTGTAGATTCATACAAAGGTCTGCAGACTCAAGTACACACAGACAGACGTATAGATTAACACAGAGGTCTGTAGCCTCAAGTGGCTTAGACAGATGTGTACGTTCACACAGAGGTTTGTAAACTCAAGTTGCTCAGAAAGACGTATAGATAAACAACACAGAGGTCTGTAGACTCAAGTTTCTCAGACAGACGAAGAGATTCACACAGAGGTCTGTAAACTCAAGTTGCTCAGACAGACGTGTAGATTCACACAGAGGTCTGTAGACTCAAGTTGCACAGACAGACGTGTAGATTCACACAGAGGTCTGTAAACTCAAGTACACACAGATAGACGTGTAGATTCACACAGACGTCTGTAGACTCAAGTTTCTCAGACAGACGAAGAGATTCACACAGAGGTCTGTAAACTCAAGTTGCTCAGACAGACGTGTAGATTCACACAGAGGTCTGTGGACTCAAGTTGCACAGCCAGACGTATAGATTTACACAGAGGTCTGTAAACTCAAGTTGCACAGACAGACGTAGAGATTCACACAGAGGTCTGTAAAGTGAAGTGGGTCAGACAGACATGTAGATTCACACAGAGGTCTGTAGACTCAAGTTGCTCAGACAGACGTATAGATTCAAACAGAGGTCTGTAAACTCAAGTACACACAGATAGATGTATAGATTCACACAGAGGTCTGTAGTCTCAAGTTGCACAGACAGACGTATAGATTCACACAGAGGTCTGTAAACTCAAGTTGCTCAGACAGACGTATAGATAAACAACACAGAGGTCTGTAGACTCTAGTTGCTCAGACAGACGTAGAGATTCACACAGAGGTCTGTAAACTCAAGTTGCTCAGACAGACGTGTAGATTCACACAGAGGTCTGTAGACTCAAGTTGTACAGACAGACGTGTAGATTCACACAGAGTTCTGTAGACTCAAGTTGCACAGACAGACTTGTAGATTCACACAGAGGTCTGCAGACTCAAGTACACACAGACAGACGTATAGATTCACACAGAGGTCTGTTGACTCAAGTGGCACAGACAGACGTGTACGTTCACACAGAGGTCTGTAAACTCAAGTTACACAGACAGACGTGTAGATTCATAGAGAGGTCTGTAAACTCAAGTTACACAGACAGACGTGTAGATTCACACAGAGGTCTGTAAACTCAAGTTGCTCAGACAGACGTGTAGATTCACACAGAGGTCTGTAAACTCAATAACACACAGACAGACGTGTAGATTCACACAGAGGTCTGTAGACTCAAGTTGCACAGAGATACGTATAGATTCACACAGAGGTCTGTAAACTCAAGTTGCTCAGAAAGACGTGTTGATTCACACAGAGGTCTGTAAACTCAAGTACACACAGACAGACGTGTAGATTCACACAGAGGTCTGTAAACTCAAGTTGCACAGACAGACGTGTAGATTCACACAGAGGTCTGTAAACTCAAGTTGCACTGACAGACGTGTAGATTCACACAGAGGTCTGTAGACTCAAGTTGCACAGACAGACTGTAGATTCATACAAAGGTCTGCAGACTCAAGTACACACAGACAGACGTATAGATTAACACAGAGGTCTGTAGCCTCAAGTGGCAGAGACAGACGTGTACGTTCACACAGAGGTATGTAAACTCAAGTACACACAGATAGACGTGTAGATTCACACAGAAGTCTGTAGACTCAACTTGCACAGACAGACGTGTAGATTCACACAGAGGTCTGTAGACTCAAATTGCACAGAGAGACGTATAGATTCACACAAAGATCTGTAAACTCAAGTTGCTCAGAAAGACGTATAGATAAACAACACAGAGGTCTGTAGACTCAAGTTTCTCAGACAGACGAAGAGATTCACACAGAGGTCTGTAAACTCAAGTTGCTCAGAAAGACGTATAGATAAACAACACAGAGGTCTGTAGACTCAAGTTTCTCAGACAGACGAAGAGATTCACACAGAGGTCTGTAAACTCAAGTTGCTCACACAGACGTGTAGATTCACACAGAGGTCTGTAGACTCAAGTTGCACAGACAGACGTGTAGATTCACACAGAGGTCTGTGGACTCAAGTTGCACAGACAGACGTATAGATTTACACAGATGTCTGTAAACTCAAGTTGCACAGACAGACGTAGAGATTCACACAGAGGTCTGTAAAGTGAAGTGGGTCAGACAGACATGTAGATTCACACAGAGGTCTGTAGACTCAAGTTGCTCAGACAGACGTATAGATTCAAACAGAGGTCTGTAAACTCAAGTACACACAGATAGATGTATAGATTCACACAGAGGTCTGTAGTCTCAAGTTGCACAGACAGAAGTGTAGATTCACACAGAGGTCTGTAGACTCAAGTTGCACAGACAGACGTATAGATTCACACAGAGGTCTGTAAACTCAAGTTGCTCAGACAGACGTATAGATAAACAACACAGAGGTCTGTAGACTCTAGTTGCTCAGACAGACGTATAGATTCACACAGAGGTCTGTAAACTCAAGTTGCTCAGACAGACGTGTAGATTCACACAGAGGTCTGTAGACTCAAGTTGCACAGACAGACGTGTAGATTCACACAGAGGTCTGTAGACTCAAGTTGCACAGACAGACGTGTAGATTTACACAGAGGTCTGCAGACTCAAGTACACACAGACAGACGTATAGATTCACACAGAGGTCTGTAGACTCAAGTGGCACAGACAGACGTGTACGTTCACACAGAGGTCTGTAAACTCAAGTTACACAGACAGACGTGTAGATTCACACAGAGGTCTGTAAACTCAAGTTACACAGACAGACGTGTAGATTCACACAGAGGTCTGTAAACTCAAGTTGCTCAGATAGACGTATGGATAAACAACACAGAGGTCTGTAGACTCAAGTTGCTCAGACAGATGAAGAGATTCACACAGAGGTCTGTAGCCTCAAGTTGCACAGACAGACGTGTAGATTTACACAGAGTTCTGTAAACTAAAGTTGCACAGGCCGACGTATAGATTCACACAGAGGTCTGTAAACTCAAGTTGCACAGACAGACGTGTAGATTCACACAGAGGTCTGTAGGCTCAAGTTGCACAGACAGACATGTAGATTCATACAAAGGTCTGCAGACTCAAGTACACACAGACAGACGTATAGATTAACACAGAGGTCTGTAGCCTCAAGTGGCAGAGACAGACGTTTACGTTCACACAGAGGTATGTAAACTCAAGTACACACAGATAGACGTGTAGATTCACACAGAAGTCTGTAGACTCAACTTGCACAGACAGACGTGTAGATTCACACAGAGGTCTGTAGACTCAAGGTGCACAGAGAGATGTATAGATTCACACAAAGGTCTGTAAACTCAAGTTGCTCAGAAAGACGTATAGATAAACAACACAGAGGTCTGTAGACTCAAGTTTCTCAGACAGACGAAGAGATTCACACAGAGGTCTGTAAACTCAAGTTGCACAGACAGACGTGTAGATTCACACAGAGGTCTGTAGACTCAAGTTGCACAGAGAGACGTATAGATTCACACAGAGGTCTGTAAACTCAAGTTGCTCAGAAAGACGTGTTGATTCACACAGAGGTCTGTAAACTCAAGTACACACAGACAGACGTGTAGATTCACACAGAGGTCTGTAAACTCAAGTTGCACAGACAGACGTGTAGATTCACACAGAGGTCTGTAAACTCAAGTTGCACAGACAGACGTGTAGATTCACACAGAGGTCTGTAGACTCAAGTTGCACAGACAGACGTGTAGATTCATACAAAGGTCTGCAGACTCAAGTACACACAGACAGACGTATAGATTAACACAGAGGTCTGTAGACTCAAGTGGCAGAGACAGACGTGTACGTTCACACAGAGGTATGTAAACTCAAGTACACACAGATAGACGTGTAGATTCACACAGAAGTCTGTAGACTCAACTTGCACAGACAGACGTGTAGATTCAAACAGAGGTCTGTAAACTCAAGTACACACAGTTAGATGTATAGCTTCACACAGAGGTCTGTAGTCTCAAGTTGCACAGACAGACGTATAGATTCACGCAGAGGTCTGTAAACTCAAGTTGCTCAGACAGACGTATAGATAAACAACACAGAGGTCTGTAGACTCTAGTTGCTCAGACAGACGTAGAGATTCACACAGAGGTCTGTAGACTCAAGTTGCACAGACAGACGTGTAGATTCAGACAGAGGTCTGTAGACTCAAGTTGCACAGACAGACGTGTAGATTCACACAGAGGTCTGCAGACTCAAGTACACACAGACAGACGTATAGATTCACACAGAGGTCTGTAGACTCAAGTGACACAGACAGACGTGTACGTTCACACAGAGGTCTCTAAACTCAAGTTGCTCAGACAGACGTATAGATTCACACAGAGGTCTGTAAACTCAATAACACACAGACAGACGTGTAGATTCACACAGAGGTCTGTAGACTCAAGTTTCTCAGACAGCCGTTTTGATTCACACAGAGGTCTGTAAACTCAAGTACACACAGATAGACGTGTAGATTCACACAGAGGTCTGTAGACTCAACTTGCACAGAGAGACGTGTAGATTCACACAGAGGTCTGTAGACTCAAGTTGCACAGAGAGACGTATAGATTCACACAGAGGTCTGTAAACTCAAGTTGCTCAGAAAGACGTGTTGATTCACACAGAGGTCTGTAAACTCAAGTACACACAGACAGACGTGTAGATTCACACAGAGGTCTGTAAACTCAAGTTGCACAGACAGACGTGTAGATTCACACAGAGGTCTGTAAACTCAAGTTGCTCAGACAGACGTGTAGATTCACACAGAGGTCTGTAGACTCAAGTTGTACAGACAGACGTGTAGATTCACACAGAGGTCTGTAGACTCAAGTTGCACAGACAGACTTGTAGATTCACACAGAGGTCTGCAGACTCAAGTACACACAGACAGACGTATAGATTCACACAGAGGTCTGTAGACTCAAGTGGCACAGACAGACGTGTAGATTCACACAGAAGTCTGTAGACTCAACTTGCACAGACAGACGTGTAGATTCACACAGAGGTCTGTAAACTCAAGTTACACAGACAGACGTGTGGATAAACAACACAGAGGTCTGTAAACTCAAGTTGCTCATACAGACGAAGAGATTCACACAGAGGTCTGTAGACTCAAGTTGCACAGACAGACGTGTAGATTCACACAGAGGTCTGTAGACTCAAGTTGCACAGACAGACGTGTAGATTTACACAGAGGTCTGTAAACAAAAGTTGCACAGGCCGACGTGTAGATTCACACAGAGGTCTGTAAACTCAAGTTGCACAGACAGACGTGTAGATTCACACAGAGGTCTGTAGCCTCAAGTGGCTTAGACAGATGTGTACGTTCACACAGAGGTTTGTAAACTCAAGTACACACAGATAGACGTGTAGATTCACACAGAAGTCTGTAGACTCAACTTGCACAGACAGACGTGTAGATTCACACAGAGGTCTGTAGACTCAAGGTGCACAGAGAGATGTATAGATTCACACAAAGGTCTGTAAACTCAAGTTGCTCAGAAAGACGTATAGATAAACAACACAGAGGTCTGTAGACTCAAGTTTCTCAGACAGACGAAGAGATTCACACAGAGGTCTGTAAACTCAAGTTGCTCAGACAGACGTGTAGATTCACACAGAGGTCTGTAGACTCAAGTTGCACAGACAGACGTGTAGATTCACACAGAGGTCTGTAAACTCAAGTACACACAGATAGACGTGTAGATTCACACAGACGTCTGTAGACTCAAGTTTCTCAGACAGACGAAGAGATTCACACAGAGGTCTGTAAACTCAAGTTGCTCAGACAGACGTGTAGATTCACACAGAGGTCTGTAGACTCAATTTGCACAGACAGACGTGTAGATTCACTCAGAGGTCTGTGGACTCAAGTTGCACAGCCAGACGTATAGATTTACACAGAGGTCTGTAAACTCAAGTTGCACAGACAGACGTAGAGATTCACACAGAGGTCTGTAAAGTGAAGTGGGTCAGACAGACATGTAGATTCACACAGAGGTCTGTAGACTCAAGTTGCTCAGACAGACGTATAGATTCAAACAGAGGTCTGTAAACTCAAGTACACACAGATAGATGTATAGATTCACACAGAGGTCTGTAGTCTCAAGTTGCACAGACAGACGTATAGATTCACACAGAGGTCTGTAAACTCAAGTTGCTCAGACAGACGTATAGATAAACAACACAGAGGTCTGTAGACTCTAGTTGCTCAGACAGACGTAGAGATTCACACAGAGGTCTGTAAACTCAAGTTGCTCAGACAGACGTGTAGATTCACACAGAGGTCTGTAGACTCAAGTTGTACAGACAGACGTGTAGATTCACACAGAGGTCTGTAGACTCAAGTTGCACAGACAGACTTGTAGATTCACACAGAGGTCTGCAGACTCAAGTACACACAGACAGACGTATAGATTCACACAGAGGTCTGTAGACTCAAGTGGCACAGACAGACGTGTACGTTCACACAGAGGTCTGTAAACTCAAGTTACACAGACAGACGTGTAGATTCATAGAGAGGTCTGTAAACTCAAGTTACACAGACAGACGTGTAGATTCACACAGAGGTCTGTAAACTCAAGTTGCTCAGACAGACGTGTAGATTCAGACAGAGGTCTGTAAACTCAATAACACACAGACAGACGTGTAGATTCACACAGAGGTCTGTAGACTCAAGTTGCACAGAGAGACGTATAGATTCACACAGAGGTCTGTAAACTCAAGTTGCTCAGAAAGACGTGTTGATTCACACAGAGGTCTGTAAACTCAAGTACACACAGACAGACGTGTAGATTCACACAGAGGTCTGTAAACTCAAGTTGCACAGACAGACGTGTAGATTCACACAGAGGTCTGTAAACTCAAGTTGCACTGACAGACGTGTAGATTCACACAGAGGTCTGTAGACTCAAGTTGCACAGACAGACTGTAGATTCATACAAAGGTCTGCAGACTCAAGTACACACAGACAGACGTATAGATTAACACAGAGGTCTGTAGCCTCAAGTGGCAGAGACAGACGTGTACGTTCACACAGAGGTATGTAAACTCAAGTACACACAGATAGACGTGTAGATTCACACAGAAGTCTGTAGACTCAACTTGCACAGACAGACGTGTAGATTCACACAGAGGTCTGTAGACTCAAATTGCACAGAGAGACGTATAGATTCACACAAAGATCTGTAAACTCAAGTTGCTCAGAAAGACGTATAGATAAACAACACAGAGGTCTGTAGACTCAAGTTTCTCAGACAGACGAAGAGATTCACACAGAGGTCTGTAAACTCAAGTTGCTCACACAGACGTGTAGATTCACACAGAGGTCTGTAGACTCAAGTTGCACAGACAGACGTGTAGATTCACACAGAGGTCTGTGGACTCAAGTTGCACAGACAGACGTAGAGATTCACACAGAGGTCTGTAAAGTGAAGTGGGTCAGACAGACATGTAGATTCACACAGAGGTCTGTAGACTCAAGTTGCTCAGACAGACGTATAGATTCAAACAGAGGTCTGTAAACTCAAGTACACACAGATAGATGTATAGATTCACACAGAGGTCTGTAGTCTCAAGTTGCACAGACAGACGTGTAGATTCACACAGAGGTCTGTAGACTCAAGTTGCACAGACAGACGTATAGATTCACACAGAGGTCTGTAAACTCAAGTTGCTCAGACAGACGTATAGATAAACAACACAGAGGTCTGTAGACTCTAGTTGCTCAGACAGACGTATAGATTCACACAGAGGTCTGTAAACTCAAGTTGCTCAGACAGACGTGTAGATTCACACAGAGGTCTGTAGACTCAAGTTGCACAGACAGACGTGTAGATTCACACAGAGGTCTGTAGACTCAAGTTGCACAGACAGACGTGTAGATTTACACAGAGGTCTGCAGACTCAAGTACACACAGACAGACGTATAGATTCACACAGAGGTCTGTAGACTCAAGTGGCACAGACAGACGTGTACGTTCACACAGAGGTCTGTAAACTCAAGTTACACAGACAGACGTGTAGATTCACACAGAGGTCTGTAAACTCAAGTTACACAGACAGACGTGTAGATTCACACAGAGGTCTGTAAACTCAAGTTGCTCAGATAGACGTATGGATAAACAACACAGAGGTCTGTAGACTCAAGTTGCTCAGACAGACGAAGAGATTCACACAGAGGTCTGTAGCCTCAAGTTGCACAGACAGACGTGTAGATTTACACAGAGTTCTGTAAACTAAAGTTGCACAGGCCGACGTATAGATTCACACAGAGGTCTGTAAACTCAAGTTGCACAGACAGACGTGTAGATTCACACAGAGGTCTGTAGGCTCAAGTTGCACAGACAGACATGTAGATTCATACAAAGGTCTGCAGACTCAAGTACACACAGACAGACGTATAGATTAACACAGAGGTCTGTAGCCTCAAGTGGCAGAGACAGACGTTTACGTTCACACAGAGGTATGTAAACTCAAGTACACACAGATAGACGTGTAGATTCACACAGAAGTCTGTAGACTCAACTTGCACAGACAGACGTGTAGATTCACACAGAGGTCTGTAGACTCAAGGTGCACAGAGAGATGTATAGATTCACACAAAGGTCTGTAAACTCAAGTTGCACAGAAAGACGTATAGATAAACAACACAGAGGTCTGTAGACTCAAGTTTCTCAGACAGACGAAGAGATTCACACAGAGGTCTGTAAACTCAAGTTGCACAGACAGACGTGTAGATTTACACAGAGGTCTGTAAACTAAAGTTGCACAGGCCGACATGTAGATTCACACAGAGGTCTGTAAACTCAAGTTGCACAGACAGACGTGTAGATTCACACAGAGGTCTGTAGACTCAAGTTGCACAGACAGACGTGTAGATTCATACAAAGGTCTGCAGACTCAAGTACACACAGACAGACGTATAGATTAACACAGAGGTCTGTAGCTTCAAGTGGCAGAGACAGACGTGTACGTTCACACAGAGGTATGTAAACTCAAGTACACACAGATAGACGTGTAGATTCACACAGAAGTCTGTAGACTCAACTTGCACAGACAGACGTGTAGATTCACACAGAGGTCTGTAGACTCAAGGTGCACAGAGAGATGTATAGATTCACACAAAGGTCTGTAAACTCAAGGTGCTCAGAAAGACGTATAGATAAACAACACAGAGCTCTGTAGACTCAAGTTTCTCAGACAGACGAAGAGATTCACAGAGAGGTCTGTAAACTCAAGTTGCTCAGACAGACGTGTAGATTCACACAGAGGTCTGTAGACTCAAGTTGCACAGACAGACGTGTAGATTCACACAGAGGTCTGTGGACTCAAGTTGCACAGACAGACGTATAGATTTACACAGAGGTCTGTAAACTCAAGTTGCACAGACAGACGTAGAGATTCACACAGAGGTCTGTAAAGTGAAGTGGGTCAGACAGACATGTAGATTCACACAGAGGTCTGTAGACTCAAGTTGCTCAGACAGACGTATAGATTCAAACAGAGGTCTGTAAACTCAAGTACACACAGATAGATGTATAGATTCACACAGAGGTCTGTAGTCTCAAGTTGCACAGACAGACGTGTAGATTCACACAGAGGTCTGTAGACTCAAGTTGCACAGAGAGACGTATAGATTCACAAAGAAGTCTGTAAACTCAAGTTGCTCAGATAGACGTATGGATAAACAACACAGAGGTCTGTAGACTCAAGTTGCTCAGACAGACAAAGAGATTCACACAGAGGTCTGTAGACTCAAGTTGCACAGACAGACGTGTAGATTCACACATAGGTCTGTAGACTCAAGTTGCACAGACAGACGTGTAGATTTACACAGAGGTCTGTAAACTAAAGTTGCACAGACAGACGTGTAGATTCACACAGAGGTCTGTAGACTCAAGTTGCACAGACAGACGTGTAGATTCATACAAAGGTCTGCAGACTCAAGTACACACAGACAGACGTATAGATTAACACAGAGGTCTGTAGCCTCAAGTGGCAGAGACAGACGTGTACGTTCACACAGAGGTATGTAAACTCAAGTACACACAGATAGACGTGTAGATTCACACAGAAGTCTGTAGACTCAACTTGCACAGACAGACGTGTAGATTCACACAGAGGTCTGTAGACTCAAGGTGCACAGAGATATGTATAGATTCACACAAAGGTCTGTAAACTCAAGTTGCTCAGAAAGACGTATAGATAAACAACACCAAAGGTCTGTAGACTCAAGTTTCTCAGACAGACGAAGAGATTCACACAGAGGTCTGTAAACTCAAGTTGCTCAGACAGACGTGTAGATTCACACAGAGGTCTGTAGACGCAAGTTGCACAGACAGACGTGTAGATTCACACAGAGGTCTGTAAACTCAAGTACACACAGATAGACGTGTAGATTCACACAGAGGTCTGTAGACTCAAGTTTCTCAGACAGACGAAGAGATTCACACAGAGGTCTGTAAACTCAAGTTGCTCAGACAGACGTGTAGATTCACACAGAGGTCTGTAGACTCAAGTTGCACAGACAGACGTGTAGATTCACACAGAGGTCTGTGGACTCAAGTTGCACAGACAGACGTATAGATTTACACAGACGTCTGTAAACTCAAGTTGCACAGACAGACGTAGAGATTCACACAGAGGTCTGTAAAGTGAAGTGGGTCAGACAGCCATGTAGATTCACACAGAGGTCTGTAGACTCAAGTGGCACAGACAGACGTGTACGTTCACACAGAGGTCTGTAAACTCAAGTTACACAGACAGACGTGTAGATTCACACAGAGGTCTGTAAACTCAAGTTACACAGACAGACGTGTAGATTCACACAGAGGTCTGTGGACTCAAGTTGCACAGACAGACGTATAGATTTACACAGAGGTCTGTAAACTCAAGTTGCACAGACAGACGTAGAGATTCACACAGAGGTCTGTAAAGTGAAGTGGGTCAGACAGACATGTAGATTCACACAGAGGTCTGTAGACTCAAGTTGCTCAGACAGACGTATAGATTCAAACAGAGGTCTGTAAACTCAAGTACACACAGATAGATGTATAGATTCACACAGAGGTCTGTAGTCTCAAGTTGCACAGACAGACGTGTAGATTCACACAGAGGTCTGTAGACTCAAGTTGCACAGAGAGACGTATAGATTCACAAAGAAGTCTGTAAACTCAAGTTGCTCAGATAGACGTATGGATAAACAACACAGAGGTCTGTAGACTCAAGTTGCTCAGACAGACAAAGAGATTCACACAGAGGTCTGTAGACTCAAGTTGCACAGACAGACGTGTAGATTCACACATAGGTCTGTAGACTCAAGTTGCACAGACAGACGTGTAGATTTACACAGAGGTCTGTAAACTAAAGTTGCACAGGCCGACGTGTAGATTCACACAGAGGTCTGTAAACTCAAGTTGCACAGACAGACGTGTAGATTCACACAGAGGTCTGTAGACTCAAGTTGCACAGACAGACGTGTAGATTCATACAAAGGTCTGCAGACTCAAGTACACACAGACAGACGTATAGATTAACACAGATGTCTGTAGCCTCAAGTGGCAGAGACAGACGTGTACGTTCACACAGAGGTATGTAAACTCAAGTACACACAGATAGACGTGTAGATTCACACAGAAGTCTGTAGACTCAACTTGCACAGACAGACGTGTAGATTCACACAGAGGTCTGTAGACTCAAGGTGCACAGAGATATGTATAGATTCACACAAAGGTCTGTAAACTCAAGTTGCTCAGAAAGACGTATAGATAAACAACACAGAGGTCTGTAGACTCAAGTTTCTCAGACAGACGAAGAGATTCACACAGAGGTCTGTAAACTCAAGTTGCTCAGACAGACGTGTAGATTCACACAGAGGTCTGTAGACGCAAGTTGCACAGACAGACGTGTAGATTCACACAGAGGTCTGTAAACTCAAGTACACACAGATAGACGTGTAGATTCACACAGAGGTCTGTAGACTCAAGTTTCTCAGACAGACGAAGAGATTCACACAGAGGTCTGTAAACTCAAGTTGCTCAGACAGACGTGTAGATTCACACAGAGGTCTGTAGACTCAAGTTGCACAGACAGACGTGTAGATTCACACAGAGGTCTGTGGACTCAAGTTGCACAGACAGACGTATAGATTTACACAGACGTCTGTAAACTCAAGTTGCACAGACAGACGTAGAGATTCACACAGAGGTCTGTAAAGTGAAGTGGGTCAGACAGCCATGTAGATTCACACAGAGGTCTGTAGACTCAAGTGGCACAGACAGACGTGTACGTTCACACAGAGGTCTGTAAACTCAAGTTACACAGACAGACGTGTAGATTCACACAGAGGTCTGTAAACTCAAGTTACACAGACAGACGTGTAGATTCACACAGAGGTCTGTAAACTCAAGTTGCTCAGATAGACGTATGGATAAACAACACAGAGGTCTGTAGACTCAAGTTGCTCAGACAGACGAAGAGATTCACACAGAGGTCTGTAGACTCAAGTTGCACAGACAGACGTGTAGATTCACACAGAGGTCTGTAAACTCAAGTTGCACAGACAGACGTGTAGATTCACACAGAGGTCTGTAGACTCAAGTTGCACAGACAGACATGTAGATTCATACAAAGGTCTGCAGACTCAAGTACACACAGACAGACGTATAGATTAACACAAAGGTCTGTAGCCTCAAGTGGCAGAGACAGACGTGTACGTTCACACAGAGGTATGTAAACTCAAGTACACACAGATAGACGTGTAGATTCACACAGGAGTCTGTAGACTCAACTTGCACAGACAGACGTGTAGATTCACACAGAGGTCTGTAGACTCAAGGTGCACAGAGAGATGTATAGATTCACACAAAGGTCTGTAAACTCAAGTTGCTCAGAAAGACGTATAGATAAACAACACAGAGGTCTGTAGACTCAAGTTTCTCAGACAGACGAAGAGATTCACACAGAGGTCTGTAAACTCAAGTTGCACAGACAGACGTGTAGATTTACACAGAGGTCTGTAAACTAAAGTTGCACAGGCCGACGTGTAGATTCACACAGAGGTCTGTAAACTCAAGTTGCACAGACAGACGTGTAAATTCACACAGAGGTCTGTAGACTCAATTTGCACAGACAGACGTGTAGATTCACACAGAGGTCTGTGGACTCAAGTTGCACAGACAGACGTATAGATTTACACAGACGTCTGTAAACTCAAGTTGCACAGACAGACGTAGAGATTCACACAGAGGTCTGTAAAGTGAAGTGGGTCAGACAGCCATGTAGATTCACACAGAGGTCTGTAGACTCAAGTGGCACAGACAGACGTGTACGTTCACACAGAGGTCTGTAAACTCAAGTTACACAGACAGACGTGTAGATTCACACAGAGGTCTGTAAACTCAAGTTACACAGACAGACGTGTAGATTCACACAGAGGTCTGTAAACTCAAGTTGCTCAGATAGACGTATGGATAAACAACACAGAGGTCTGTAGACTCAAGTTGCTCAGACAGACGAAGAGATTCACACAGAGGTCTGTAGACTCAAGTTGCACAGACAGACGTGTAGATTCACACAGAGGTCTGTAAACTCAAGTTGCACAGACAGACGTGTAGATTCACACAGAGGTCTGTAGACTCAAGTTGCACAGACAGACATGTAGATTCATACAAAGGTCTGCAGACTCAAGTACACACAGACAGACGTATAGATTAACACAGAGGTCTGTAGCCTCAAGTGGCAGAGACAGACGTGTACGTTCACACAGAGGTATGTAAACTCAAGTACACACAGATAGACGTGTAGATTCACACAGGAGTCTGTAGACTCAACTTGCACAGACAGACGTGTAGATTCACACAGAGGTCTGTAGACTCAAGGTGCACAGAGAGATGTATAGATTCACACAAAGGTCTGTAAACTCAAGTTGCTCAGAAAGACGTATAGATAAACAACACAGAGGTCTGTAGACTCAAGTTTCTCAGACAGACGAAGAGATTCACACAGAGGTCTGTAAACTCAAGTTGCACAGACAGACGTGTAGATTTACACAGAGGTCTGTAAACTAAAGTTGCACAGGCCGACGTGTAGATTCACACAGAGGTCTGTAAACTCAAGTTGCACAGACAGACGTGTAAATTCACACAGAGGTCTGTAGACTCAAGTTGCACAGACAGACGTGTAGATTCATACAAAGGTCTGCAGACTCAAGTACACACAGACAGACGTATAGATTAACACAGAGGTCTGTAGCCTCAAGTGGCAGAGACAGACGTGTACGTTCACACAGAGGTATGTAAACTCAAGTACACACAGATAGACGTGTAGATTCACACAGAAGTCTGTAGACTCAACTTGCACAGACAGACGTGTAGATTCACACAGAGGTCTGTAGACTCAAGGTGCACAGAGAGATGTATAGATTCACACAAAGGTCTGTAAACTCAAGGTGCTCAGAAAGACGTATAGATAAACAACACAGAGGTCTGTAGACTCAAGTTTCTCAGACAGACGAAGAGATTCACACAGAGGTCTGTAGACTCAAGTTGCACAGACAGACGTGTAGATTCACACAGAGGTCTGTGGACTCAAGTTGCACAGACAGACGTATAGATTTACACAGAGGTCTGTAAACTCAAGTTGCACAGACAGACGTAGAGATTCACACAGAGGTCTGTAAAGTGAAGTGGGTCAGACAGACATGTAGATTCACACAGAGGTCTGTAGACTCAAGTTGCTCAGACAGACGTATAGATTCAAACAGAGGTCTGTAAACTCAAGTACACACAGATAGATGTATAGATTCACACAGAGGTCTGTAGTCTCAAGTTGCACAGACAGACGTGTAGATTCACACAGAGGTCTGTAGACTCAAGTTGCACAGAGAGACGTATAGATTCACAAAGAAGTCTGTAAACTCAAGTTGCTCAGATAGACGTATGGATAAACAACACAGAGGTCTGTAGACTCAAGTTGCTCAGACAGACAAAGAGATTCACACAGAGGTCTGTAGACTCAAGTTGCACAGACAGACGTGTAGATTCACACATAGGTCTGTAGACTCAAGTTGCACAGACAGACGTGTAGATTTACACAGAGGTCTGTAAACTAAAGTTGCACAGGCCGACGTGTAGATTCACACAGAGGTCTGTAAACTCAAGTTGCACAGACAGACGTGTAGATTCACACAGAGGTCTGTAGACTCAAGTTGCACAGACAGACGTGTAGATTCATACAAAGGTCTGCAGACTCAAGTACACACAGACAGACGTATAGATTAACACAGAGGTCTGTAGCCTCAAGTGGCAGAGACAGACGTGTACGTTCACACAGAGGTATGTAAACTCAAGTACACACAGATAGACGTGTAGATTCACACAGAAGTCTGTAGACTCAACTTGCACAGACAGACGTGTAGATTCACACAGAGGTCTGTAGACTCAAGGTGCACAGAGATATGTATAGATTCACACAAAGGTCTGTAAACTCAAGTTGCTCAGAAAGACGTATAGATAAACAACACAGAGGTCTGTAGACTCAAGTTTCTCAGACAGACGAAGAGATTAACACAGAGGTCTGTAAACTCAAGTTTCTCAGACAGACGTGTAGATTCACACAGAGGTCTGTAGACGCAAGTTGCACAGACAGACGTGTAGATTCACACAGAGGTCTGTAAACTCAAGTACACACAGATAGACGTGTAGATTCACACAGAGGTCTGTAGACTCAAGTTTCTCAGACAGACGAAGAGATTCACACAGAGGTCTGTAAACTCAAGTTGCTCAGACAGACGTGTAGATTCACACAGAGGTCTGTAGACTCAAGTTGCACAGACAGACGTGTAGATTCACACAGAGGTCTGTGGACTCAAGTTGCACAGACAGACGTATAGATTTACACAGACGTCTGTAAACTCAAGTTGCACAGACAGACGTAGAGATTCACACAGAGGTCTGTAAAGTGAAGTGGGTCAGACAGCCATGTAGATTCACACAGAGGTCTGTAGACTCAAGTGGCAGAGACAGACGTGTACGTTCACACAGAGGTATGTAAACTCAAGTACACACAGATAGACGTGTAGATTCACACAGGAGTCTGTAGACTCAACTTGCACAGACAGACGTGTAGATTCACACAGAGGTCTGTAGACTCAAGGTGCACAGAGAGATGTATAGATTCACACAAAGGTCTGTAAACTCAAGTTGCTCAGAAAGACGTATAGATAAACAACACAGAGGTCTGTAGACTCAAGTTTCTCAGACAGACGAAGAGATTCACACAGAGGTCTGTAAACTCAAGTTGCACAGACAGACGTGTAGATTTACACAGAGGTCTGTAAACTAAAGTTGCACAGGCCGACGTGTAGATTCACACAGAGGTCTGTAAACTCAAGTTGCACAGACAGACGTGTAAATTCACACAGAGGTCTGTAGACTCAAGTTGCACAGACAGACGTGTAGATTCATACAAAGGTCTGCAGACTCAAGTACACACAGACAGACGTATAGATTAACACAGAGGTCTGTAGCCTCAAGTGGCAGAGACAGACGTGTACGTTCACACAGAGGTATGTAAACTCAAGTACACACAGATAGACGTGTAGATTCACACAGAAGTCTGTAGACTCAACTTGCACAGACAGACGTGTAGATTCACACAGAGGTCTGTAGACTCAAGGTGCACAGAGAGATGTATAGATTCACACAAAGGTCTGTAAACTCAAGGTGCTCAGAAAGACGTATAGATAAACAACACAGAGGTCTGTAGACTCAAGTTTCTCAGACAGACGAAGAGATTCACACAGAGGTCTGTAGACTCAAGTTGCACAGACAGACGTGTAGATTCACACAGAGGTCTGTGGACTCAAGTTGCACAGACAGACGTATAGATTTACACAGAGGTCTGTAAACTCAAGTTGCACAGACAGACGTAGAGATTCACACAGAGGTCTGTAAAGTGAAGTGGGTCAGACAGACATGTAGATTCACACAGAGGTCTGTAGACTCAAGTTGCTCAGACAGACGTATAGATTCAAACAGAGGTCTGTAAACTCAAGTACACACAGATAGATGTATAGATTCACACAGAGGTCTGTAGTCTCAAGTTGCACAGACAGACGTGTAGATTCACACAGAGGTCTGTAGACTCAAGTTGCACAGAGAGACGTATAGATTCACAAAGAAGTCTGTAAACTCAAGTTGCTCAGATAGACGTATGGATAAACAACACAGAGGTCTGTAGACTCAAGTTGCTCAGACAGACAAAGAGATTCACACAGAGGTCTGTAGACTCAAGTTGCACAGACAGACGTGTAGATTCACACATAGGTCTGTAGACTCAAGTTGCACAGACAGACGTGTAGATTTACACAGAGGTCTGTAAACTAAAGTTGCACAGGCCGACGTGTAGATTCACACAGAGGTCTGTAAACTCAAGTTGCACAGACAGACGTGTAGATTCACACAGAGGTCTGTAGACTCAAGTTGCACAGACAGACGTGTAGATTCATACAAAGGTCTGCAGACTCAAGTACACACAGACAGACGTATAGATTAACACAGAGGTCTGTAGCCTCAAGTGGCAGAGACAGACGTGTACGTTCACACAGAGGTATGTAAACTCAAGTACACACAGATAGACGTGTAGATTCACACAGAAGTCTGTAGACTCAACTTGCACAGACAGACGTGTAGATTCACACAGAGGTCTGTAGACTCAAGGTGCACAGAGATATGTATAGATTCACACAAAGGTCTGTAAACTCAAGTTGCTCAGAAAGACGTATAGATAAACAACACAGAGGTCTGTAGACTCAAGTTTCTCAGACAGACGAAGAGATTCACACAGAGGTCTGTAAACTCAAGTTGCTCAGACAGACGTGTAGATTCACACAGAGGTCTGTAGACGCAAGTTGCACAGACAGACGTGTAGATTCACACAGAGGTCTGTAAACTCAAGTACACACAGATAGACGTGTAGATTCACACAGAGGTCTGTAGACTCAAGTTTCTCAGACAGACGAAGAGATTCACACAGAGGTCTGTAAACTCAAGTTGCTCAGACAGACGTGTAGATTCACACAGAGGTCTGTAGACTCAAGTTGCACAGACAGACGTGTAGATTCACACAGAGGTCTGTGGACTCAAGTTGCACAGACAGACGTATAGATTTACACAGACGTCTGTAAACTCAAGTTGCACAGACAGACGTAGAGATTCACACAGAGGTCTGTAAAGTGAAGTGGGTCAGACAGCCATGTAGATTCACACAGAGGTCTGTAGACTCAAGTGGCACAGACAGACGTGTACGTTCACACAGAGGTCTGTAAACTCAAGTTACACAGACAGACGTGTAGATTCACACAGAGGTCTGTAAACTCAAGTTACACAGACAGACGTGTAGATTCACACAGAGGTCTGTGGACTCAAGTTGCACAGACAGACGTATAGATTTACACAGAGGTCTGTAAACTCAAGTTGCACAGACAGACGTAGAGATTCACACAGAGGTCTGTAAAGTGAAGTGGGTCAGACAGACATGTAGATTCACACAGAGGTCTGTAGACTCAAGTTGCTCAGACAGACGTATAGATTCAAACAGAGGTCTGTAAACTCAAGTACACACAGATAGATGTATAGATTCACACAGAGGTCTGTAGTCTCAAGTTGCACAGACAGACGTGTAGATTCACACAGAGGTCTGTAGACTCAAGTTGCACAGAGAGACGTATAGATTCACAAAGAAGTCTGTAAACTCAAGTTGCTCAGATAGACGTATGGATAAACAACACAGAGGTCTGTAGACTCAAGTTGCTCAGACAGACAAAGAGATTCACACAGAGGTCTGTAGACTCAAGTTGCACAGACAGACGTGTAGATTCACACATAGGTCTGTAGACTCAAGTTGCACAGACAGACGTGTAGATTTACACAGAGGTCTGTAAACTAAAGTTGCACAGGCCGACGTGTAGATTCACACAGAGGTCTGTAAACTCAAGTTGCACAGACAGACGTGTAGATTCACACAGAGGTCTGTAGACTCAAGTTGCACAGACAGACGTGTAGATTCATACAAAGGTCTGCAGACTCAAGTACACACAGACAGACGTTTAGATTAACACAGAGGTCTGTAGCCTCAAGTGGCAGAGACAGACGTGTACGTTCACACAGAGGTCTGTAAACTCAAGTTACACAGACAGACGTGTAGATTCACACAGAGGTCTGTAAACTCAAGTTACACAGACAGACGTGTAGATTCACACAGAGGTCTGTAAACTCAAGTTGCTCAGATAGACGTATGGATAAACAACACAGAGGTCTGTAGACTCAAGTTGCTCAGACAGACGAAGAGATTCACACAGAGGTCTGTAGACTCAAGTTGCACAGACAGACGTGTAGATTCACACAGAGGTCTGTAAACTCAAGTTGCACAGACAGACGTGTAGATTCACACAGAGGTCTGTAGACTCAAGTTGCACAGACAGACATGTAGATTCATACAAAGGTCTGCAGACTCAAGTACACACAGACAGACGTATAGATTAACACAAAGGTCTGTAGCCTCAAGTGGCAGAGACAGACGTGTACGTTCACACAGAGGTATGTAAACTCAAGTACACACAGATAGACGTGTAGATTCACACAGGAGTCTGTAGACTCAACTTGCACAGACAGACGTGTAGATTCACACAGAGGTCTGTAGACTCAAGGTGCACAGAGAGATGTATAGATTCACACAAAGGTCTGTAAACTCAAGTTGCTCAGAAAGACGTATAGATAAACAACACAGAGGTCTGTAGACTCAAGTTTCTCAGACAGACGAAGAGATTCACACAGAGGTCTGTAAACTCAAGTTGCACAGACAGACGTGTAGATTTACACAGAGGTCTGTAAACTAAAGTTGCACAGGCCGACGTGTAGATTCACACAGAGGTCTGTAAACTCAAGTTGCACAGACAGACGTGTAAATTCACACAGAGGTCTGTAGACTCAATTTGCACAGACAGACGTGTAGATTCACACAGAGGTCTGTGGACTCAAGTTGCACAGACAGACGTATAGATTTACACAGACGTCTGTAAACTCAAGTTGCACAGACAGACGTAGAGATTCACACAGAGGTCTGTAAAGTGAAGTGGGTCAGACAGCCATGTAGATTCACACAGAGGTCTGTAGACTCAAGTGGCACAGACAGACGTGTACGTTCACACAGAGGTCTGTAAACTCAAGTTACACAGACAGACGTGTAGATTCACACAGAGGTCTGTAAACTCAAGTTACACAGACAGACGTGTAGATTCACACAGAGGTCTGTAAACTCAAGTTGCTCAGATAGACGTATGGATAAACAACACAGAGGTCTGTAGACTCAAGTTGCTCAGACAGACGAAGAGATTCACACAGAGGTCTGTAGACTCAAGTTGCACAGACAGACGTGTAGATTCACACAGAGGTCTGTAAACTCAAGTTGCACAGACAGACGTGTAGATTCACACAGAGGTCTGTAAACTCAAGTTGCACAGACAGACGTGTAGATTCACACAGAGGTCTGTAGACTCAAGTTGCACAGACAGACATGTAGATTCATACAAAGGTCTGCAGACTCAAGTACACACAGACAGACGTATAGATTAACACAGAGGTCTGTAGCCTCAAGTGGCAGAGACAGACGTGTACGTTCACACAGAGGTATGTAAACTCAAGTACACACAGATAGACGTGTAGATTCACACAGGAGTCTGTAGACTCAACTTGCACAGACAGACGTGTAGATTCACACAGAGGTCTGTAGACTCAAGGTGCACAGAGAGATGTATAGATTCACACAAAGGTCTGTAAACTCAAGTTGCTCAGAAAGACGTATAGATAAACAACACAGAGGTCTGTAGACTCAAGTTTCTCAGACAGACGAAGAGATTCACACAGAGGTCTGTAAACTCAAGTTGCACAGACAGACGTGTAGATTTACACAGAGGTCTGTAAACTAAAGTTGCACAGGCCGACGTGTAGATTCACACAGAGGTCTGTAAACTCAAGTTGCACAGACAGACGTGTAAATTCACACAGAGGTCTGTAGACTCAAGTTGCACAGACAGACGTGTAGATTCATACAAAGGTCTGCAGACTCAAGTACACACAGACAGACGTATAGATTAACACAGAGGTCTGTAGCCTCAAGTGGCAGAGACAGACGTGTACGTTCACACAGAGGTATGTAAACTCAAGTACACACAGATAGACGTGTAGATTCACACAGAAGTCTGTAGACTCAACTTGCACAGACAGACGTGTAGATTCACACAGAGGTCTGTAGACTCAAGGTGCACAGAGAGATGTATAGATTCACACAAAGGTCTGTAAACTCAAGGTGCTCAGAAAGACGTATAGATAAACAACACAGAGGTCTGTAGACTCAAGTTTCTCAGACAGACGAAGAGATTCACACAGAGGTCTGTAGACTCAAGTTGCACAGACAGACGTGTAGATTCACACAGAGGTCTGTGGACTCAAGTTGCACAGACAGACGTATAGATTTACACAGAGGTCTGTAAACTCAAGTTGCACAGACAGACGTAGAGATTCACACAGAGGTCTGTAAAGTGAAGTGGGTCAGACAGACATGTAGATTCACACAGAGGTCTGTAGACTCAAGTTGCTCAGACAGACGTATAGATTCAAACAGAGGTCTGTAAACTCAAGTACACACAGATAGATGTATAGATTCACACAGAGGTCTGTAGTCTCAAGTTGCACAGACAGACGTGTAGATTCACACAGAGGTCTGTAGACTCAAGTTGCACAGAGAGACGTATAGATTCACAAAGAAGTCTGTAAACTCAAGTTGCTCAGATAGACGTATGGATAAACAACACAGAGGTCTGTAGACTCAAGTTGCTCAGACAGACAAAGAGATTCACACAGAGGTCTGTAGACTCAAGTTGCACAGACAGACGTGTAGATTCACACATAGGTCTGTAGACTCAAGTTGCACAGACAGACGTGTAGATTTACACAGAGGTCTGTAAACTAAAGTTGCACAGGCCGACGTGTAGATTCACACAGAGGTCTGTAAACTCAAGTTGCACAGACAGACGTGTAGATTCACACAGAGGTCTGTAGACTCAAGTTGCACAGACAGACGTGTAGATTCATACAAAGGTCTGCAGACTCAAGTACACACAGACAGACGTATAGATTAACACAGAGGTCTGTAGCCTCAAGTGGCAGAGACAGACGTGTACGTTCACACAGAGGTATGTAAACTCAAGTACACACAGATAGACGTGTAGATTCACACAGAAGTCTGTAGACTCAACTTGCACAGACAGACGTGTAGATTCACACAGAGGTCTGTAGACTCAAGGTGCACAGAGATATGTATAGATTCACACAAAGGTCTGTAAACTCAAGTTGCTCAGAAAGACGTATAGATAAACAACACAGAGGTCTGTAGACTCAAGTTTCTCAGACAGACGAAGAGATTAACACAGAGGTCTGTAAACTCAAGTTTCTCAGACAGACGTGTAGATTCACACAGAGGTCTGTAGACGCAAGTTGCACAGACAGACGTGTAGATTCACACAGAGGTCTGTAAACTCAAGTACACACAGATAGACGTGTAGATTCACACAGAGGTCTGTAGACTCAAGTTTCTCAGACAGACGAAGAGATTCACACAGAGGTCTGTAAACTCAAGTTGCTCAGACAGACGTGTAGATTCACACAGAGGTCTGTAGACTCAAGTTGCACAGACAGACGTGTAGATTCACACAGAGGTCTGTGGACTCAAGTTGCACAGACAGACGTATAGATTTACACAGACGTCTGTAAACTCAAGTTGCACAGACAGACGTAGAGATTCACACAGAGGTCTGTAAAGTGAAGTGGGTCAGACAGCCATGTAGATTCACACAGAGGTCTGTAGACTCAAGTGGCAGAGACAGACGTGTACGTTCACACAGAGGTATGTAAACTCAAGTACACACAGATAGACGTGTAGATTCACACAGGAGTCTGTAGACTCAACTTGCACAGACAGACGTGTAGATTCACACAGAGGTCTGTAGACTCAAGGTGCACAGAGAGATGTATAGATTCACACAAAGGTCTGTAAACTCAAGTTGCTCAGAAAGACGTATAGATAAACAACACAGAGGTCTGTAGACTCAAGTTTCTCAGACAGACGAAGAGATTCACACAGAGGTCTGTAAACTCAAGTTGCACAGACAGACGTGTAGATTTACACAGAGGTCTGTAAACTAAAGTTGCACAGGCCGACGTGTAGATTCACACAGAGGTCTGTAAACTCAAGTTGCACAGACAGACGTGTAAATTCACACAGAGGTCTGTAGACTCAAGTTGCACAGACAGACGTGTAGATTCATACAAAGGTCTGCAGACTCAAGTACACACAGACAGACGTATAGATTAACACAGAGGTCTGTAGCCTCAAGTGGCAGAGACAGACGTGTACGTTCACACAGAGGTATGTAAACTCAAGTACACACAGATAGACGTGTAGATTCACACAGAAGTCTGTAGACTCAACTTGCACAGACAGACGTGTAGATTCACACAGAGGTCTGTAGACTCAAGGTGCACAGAGAGATGTATAGATTCACACAAAGGTCTGTAAACTCAAGGTGCTCAGAAAGACGTATAGATAAACAACACAGAGGTCTGTAGACTCAAGTTTCTCAGACAGACGAAGAGATTCACACAGAGGTCTGTAGACTCAAGTTGCACAGACAGACGTGTAGATTCACACAGAGGTCTGTGGACTCAAGTTGCACAGACAGACGTATAGATTTACACAGAGGTCTGTAAACTCAAGTTGCACAGACAGACGTAGAGATTCACACAGAGGTCTGTAAAGTGAAGTGGGTCAGACAGACATGTAGATTCACACAGAGGTCTGTAGACTCAAGTTGCTCAGACAGACGTATAGATTCAAACAGAGGTCTGTAAACTCAAGTACACACAGATAGATGTATAGATTCACACAGAGGTCTGTAGTCTCAAGTTGCACAGACAGACGTGTAGATTCACACAGAGGTCTGTAGACTCAAGTTGCACAGAGAGACGTATAGATTCACAAAGAAGTCTGTAAACTCAAGTTGCTCAGATAGACGTATGGATAAACAACACAGAGGTCTGTAGACTCAAGTTGCTCAGACAGACAAAGAGATTCACACAGAGGTCTGTAGACTCAAGTTGCACAGACAGACGTGTAGATTCACACATAGGTCTGTAGACTCAAGTTGCACAGACAGACGTGTAGATTTACACAGAGGTCTGTAAACTAAAGTTGCACAGGCCGACGTGTAGATTCACACAGAGGTCTGTAAACTCAAGTTGCACAGACAGACGTGTAGATTCACACAGAGGTCTGTAGACTCAAGTTGCACAGACAGACGTGTAGATTCATACAAAGGTCTGCAGACTCAAGTACACACAGACAGACGTATAGATTAACACAGAGGTCTGTAGCCTCAAGTGGCAGAGACAGACGTGTACGTTCACACAGAGGTATGTAAACTCAAGTACACACAGATAGACGTGTAGATTCACACAGAAGTCTGTAGACTCAACTTGCACAGACAGACGTGTAGATTCACACAGAGGTCTGTAGACTCAAGGTGCACAGAGATATGTATAGATTCACACAAAGGTCTGTAAACTCAAGTTGCTCAGAAAGACGTATAGATAAACAACACAGAGGTCTGTAGACTCAAGTTTCTCAGACAGACGAAGAGATTCACACAGAGGTCTGTAAACTCAAGTTGCTCAGACAGACGTGTAGATTCACACAGAGGTCTGTAGACGCAAGTTGCACAGACAGACGTGTAGATTCACACAGAGGTCTGTAAACTCAAGTACACACAGATAGACGTGTAGATTCACACAGAGGTCTGTAGACTCAAGTTTCTCAGACAGACGAAGAGATTCACACAGAGGTCTGTAAACTCAAGTTGCTCAGACAGACGTGTAGATTCACACAGAGGTCTGTAGACTCAAGTTGCACAGACAGACGTGTAGATTCACACAGAGGTCTGTGGACTCAAGTTGCACAGACAGACGTATAGATTTACACAGACGTCTGTAAACTCAAGTTGCACAGACAGACGTAGAGATTCACACAGAGGTCTGTAAAGTGAAGTGGGTCAGACAGCCATGTAGATTCACACAGAGGTCTGTAGACTCAAGTGGCACAGACAGACGTGTACGTTCACACAGAGGTCTGTAAACTCAAGTTACACAGACAGACGTGTAGATTCACACAGAGGTCTGTAAACTCAAGTTACACAGACAGACGTGTAGATTCACACAGAGGTCTGTGGACTCAAGTTGCACAGACAGACGTATAGATTTACACAGAGGTCTGTAAACTCAAGTTGCACAGACAGACGTAGAGATTCACACAGAGGTCTGTAAAGTGAAGTGGGTCAGACAGACATGTAGATTCACACAGAGGTCTGTAGACTCAAGTTGCTCAGACAGACGTATAGATTCAAACAGAGGTCTGTAAACTCAAGTACACACAGATAGATGTATAGATTCACACAGAGGTCTGTAGTCTCAAGTTGCACAGACAGACGTGTAGATTCACACAGAGGTCTGTAGACTCAAGTTGCACAGAGAGACGTATAGATTCACAAAGAAGTCTGTAAACTCAAGTTGCTCAGATAGACGTATGGATAAACAACACAGAGGTCTGTAGACTCAAGTTGCTCAGACAGACAAAGAGATTCACACAGAGGTCTGTAGACTCAAGTTGCACAGACAGACGTGTAGATTCACACATAGGTCTGTAGACTCAAGTTGCACAGACAGACGTGTAGATTTACACAGAGGTCTGTAAACTAAAGTTGCACAGGCCGACGTGTAGATTCACACAGAGGTCTGTAAACTCAAGTTGCACAGACAGACGTGTAGATTCACACAGAGGTCTGTAGACTCAAGTTGCACAGACAGACGTGTAGATTCATACAAAGGTCTGCAGACTCAAGTACACACAGACAGACGTATAGATTAACACAGAGGTCTGTAGCCTCAAGTGGCAGAGACAGACGTGTACGTTCACACAGAGGTATGTAAACTCAAGTACACACAGATAGACGTGTAGATTCACACAGAAGTCTGTAGACTCAACTTGCACAGACAGACGTGTAGATTCACACAGAGGTCTGTAGACTCAAGGTGCACAGAGATATGTATAGATTCACACAAAGGTCTGTAAACTCAAGTTGCTCAGAAAGACGTATAGATAAACAACACAGAGGTCTGTAGACTCAAGTTTCTCAGACAGACGAAGAGATTCACACAGAGGTCTGTAAACTCAAGTTGCTCAGACAGACGTGTAGATTCACACAGAGGTCTGTAGACGCAAGTTGCACAGACAGACGTGTAGATTCACACAGAGGTCTGTAAACTCAAGTACACACAGATAGACGTGTAGATTCACACAGAGGTCTGTAGACTCAAGTTTCTCAGACAGACGAAGAGATTCACACAGAGGTCTGTAAACTCAAGTTGCTCAGACAGACGTGTAGATTCACACAGAGGTCTGTAGACTCAAGTTGCACAGACAGACGTGTAGATTCACACAGAGGTCTGTGGACTCAAGTTGCACAGACAGACGTATAGATTTACACAGACGTCTGTAAACTCAAGTTGCACAGACAGACGTAGAGATTCACACAGAGGTCTGTAAAGTGAAGTGGGTCAGACAGCCATGTAGATTCACACCGAGGTCTGTAGACTCAAGTGGCACAGACAGACGTGTACGTTCACACAGAGGTCTGTAAACTCAAGTTACACAGACAGACGTGTAGATTCACACAGAGGTCTGTAAACTCAAGTTACACAGACAGACGTGTAGATTCACACAGAGGTCTGTAAACTCAAGTTGCTCAGATAGACGTATGGATAAACAACACAGAGGTCTGTAGACTCAAGTTGCTCAGACAGACGAAGAGATTCACACAGAGGTCTGTAGACTCAAGTTGCACAGACAGACGTGTAGATTCACACAGAGGTCTGTAAACTCAAGTTGCACAGACAGACGTGTAGATTCACACAGAGGTCTGTAGACTCAAGTTGCACAGACAGACATGTAGATTCATACAAAGGTCTGCAGACTCAAGTACACACAGACAGACGTATAGATTAACACAGAGGTCTGTAGCCTCAAGTGGCAGAGACAGACGTGTACGTTCACACAGAGGTATGTAAACTCAAGTACACACAGATAGACGTGTAGATTCACACAGGAGTCTGTAGACTCAACTTGCACAGACAGACGTGTAGATTCACACAGAGGTCTGTAGACTCAAGGTGCACAGAGAGATGTATAGATTCACACAAAGGTCTGTAAACTCAAGTTGCTCAGAAAGACGTATAGATAAACAACACAGAGGTCTGTATACTCAAGTTTCTCAGACAGACGAAGAGATTCACACAGAGGTCTGTAAACTCAAGTTGCACAGACAGACGTGTAGATTTACACAGAGGTCTGTAAACTAAAGTTGCACAGGCCGACGTGTAGATTCACACAGAGGTCTGTAAACTCAAGTTGCACAGACAGACGTGTAAATTCACACAGAGGTCTGTAGACTCAATTTGCACAGACAGACGTGTAGATTCACACAGAGGTCTGTGGACTCAAGTTGCACAGACAGACGTATAGATTTACACAGACGTCTGTAAACTCAAGTTGCACAGACAGACGTAGAGATTCACACAGAGGTCTGTAAAGTGAAGTGGGTCAGACAGCCATGTAGATTCACACAGAGGTCTGTAGACTCAAGTGGCACAGACAGACGTGTACGTTCACACAGAGGTCTGTAAACTCAAGTTACACAGACAGACGTGTAGATTCACACAGAGGTCTGTAAACTCAAGTTACACAGACAGACGTGTAGATTCACACAGAGGTCTGTAAACTCAAGTTGCTCAGATAGACGTATGGATAAACAACACAGAGGTCTGTAGACTCAAGTTGCTCAGACAGACGAAGAGATTCACACAGAGGTCTGTAGACTCAAGTTGCACAGACAGACGTGTAGATTCACACAGAGGTCTGTAAACTCAAGTTGCACAGACAGACGTGTAGATTCACACAGAGGTCTGTAGACTCAAGTTGCACAGACAGACATGTAGATTCATACAAAGGTCTGCAGACTCAAGTACACACAGACAGACGTATAGATTAACACAGAGGTCTGTAGCCTCAAGTGGCAGAGGCAGACGTGTACGTTCACACAGAGGTATGTAAACTCAAGTACACACAGATAGACGTGTAGATTCACACAGGAGTCTGTAGACTCAACTTGCACAGACAGACGTGTAGATTCACACAGAGGTCTGTAGACTCAAGGTGCACAGAGAGATGTATAGATTCACACAAAGGTCTGTAAACTCAAGTTGCTCAGAAAGACGTATAGATAAACAACACAGAGGTCTGTAGACTCAAGTTTCTCAGACAGACGAAGAGATTCACACAGAGGTCTGTAAACTCAAGTTGCACAGACAGACGTGTAGATTTACACAGAGGTCTGTAAACTAAAGTTGCACAGGCCGACGTGTAGATTCACACAGAGGTCTGTAAACTCAAGTTGCACAGACAGACGTGTAAATTCACACAGAGGTCTGTAGACTCAAGTTGCACAGACAGACGTGTAGATTCATACAAAGGTCTGCAGACTCAAGTACACACAGACAGACGTATAGATTAACACAGAGGTCTGTAGCCTCAAGTGGCAGAGACAGACGTGTACGTTCACACAGAGGTATGTAAACTCAAGTACACACAGATAGACGTGTAGATTCACACAGAAGTCTGTAGACTCAACTTGCACAGACAGACGTGTAGATTCACACAGAGGTCTGTAGACTCAAGGTGCACAGAGAGATGTATAGATTCACACAAAGGTCTGTAAACTCAAGGTGCTCAGAAAGACGTATAGATAAACAACACAGAGGTCTGTAGACTCAAGTTTCTCAGACAGACGAAGAGATTCACACAGAGGTCTGTAGACTCAAGTTGCACAGACAGACGTGTAGATTCACACAGAGGTCTGTGGACTCAAGTTGCACAGACAGACGTATAGATTTACACAGAGGTCTGTAAACTCAAGTTGCACAGACAGACGTAGAGATTCACACAGAGGTCTGTAAAGTGAAGTGGGTCAGACAGACATGTAGATTCACACAGAGGTCTGTAGACTCAAGTTGCTCAGACAGACGTATAGATTCAAACAGAGGTCTGTAAACTCAAGTACACACAGATAGATGTATAGATTCACACAGAGGTCTGTAGTCTCAAGTTGCACAGACAGACGTGTAGATTCACACAGAGGTCTGTAGACTCAAGTTGCACAGAGAGACGTATAGATTCACACAGAGGTCTGTAAACTCAAGTTGCTCAGATAGACGTATGGATAAACAACACAGAGGTCTGTAGACTCAAGTTGCTCAGACAGACGAAGAGATTCACACAGAGGTCTGTAGACTCAAGTTGCACAGACAGACGTGTAGATTCACACAGAGGTCTGTAAACTAAAGTTGCACAGGCCGACGTGTAGATTCACACAGAGGTATGTAGACTCAAGTTGCACAGACAGACGTGTAGATTCATACAAAGGTCTGCAGACTCAAGTACACACAGACAGACGTATAGATTAACACAGAGGTCTGTAGCCTCAAGTGGCAGAGACAGACGTGTACGTTCACACAGAGGTATGTAAACTCAAGTACACACAGATAGACGTGTAGATTCACACAGAAGTCTGTAGACTCAATTTGCACAGACAGACGTGTAGATTCACACAGAGGTCTGTAGACTCAAGGTGCACAGAGAGATGTATAGATTCACACAAAGGTCTGTAAACTCAAGTTGCTCAGAAAGACGTATAGATAAACAACACAGAGGTCTGTAGACTCAAGTTTCTCAGACAGACGAAGAGATTCACACAGAGGTCTGTAAACTCAAGTTGCACAGACAGACGTGTAGATTCACACAGAGGTCTGTAGGCTCAAGTTGCACAGACAGACATGTAGATTCATACAAAGGTCTGCAGACTCAAGTACACACAGACAGACGTATAGATTAACACAGAGGTCTGTAGCCTCAAGTGGCAGAGACAGACGTGTACGTTCACACAGAGGTATGTAAACTCAAGTACACACAGATAGACGTGTAGATTCACACAGAAGTCTGTAGACTCAACTTGCACAGACAGACGTGTAGATTCACACAGAGGTCTGTAGACTCAAGGTGCACAGAGAGATGTATAGATTCACACAAAGGTCTGTAAACTCAAGTTGCTCAGAAAGACGTATAGATAAACAACACAGAGGTCTGTAGACTCAAGTTTCTCAGACAGACGAAGAGATTCACACAGAGGTCTGTAAACTCAAGTTGCACAGACAGACGTGTAGATTTACACAGAGGTCTGTAAACTAAAGTTGCACAGGCCGACGTGTAGATTCACACAGAGGTCTGTAAACTCAAGTTGCACAGACAGACGTGTAGATTCACACAGAGGTCTGTAGACTCAAGTTGCACAGACAGACGTGTAGATTCATACAAAGGTCTGCAGACTCAAGTACACACAGACAGACGTATAGATTAACACAGAGGTCTGTAGCCTCAAGTGGCAGAGACAGACGTGTACGTTCACACAGAGGTATGTAAACTCAAGTACACACAGATAGACGTGTAGATTCACACAGAAGTCTGTTGACTCAACTTGCACAGACAGACGTGTAGATTCACACAGAGGTCTGTAGACTCAAGGTGCACAGAGAGATGTATAGATTCACACAGAGGTCTGTAAACTCAAGTTGCTCACACAGACGTGTAGATTCACACAGAGGTCTGTAGACTCAAGTTGCAGACAGACGTGTAGATTCACACAGAGGTCTGTGGACTCAAGTTGCACAGACAGACGTATAGATTTACACAGAGGTCTGTAAACTCAAGTTGCACAGACAGACGTAGAGATTCACACAGAGGTCTGTAAAGTGAAGTGGGTCAGACAGACATGTAGATTCACACAGAGGTCTGTAGACTCAAGTTGCTCAGACAGACGTATAGATTCAAACAGAGGTCTGTAAACTCAAGTACACACAGATAGATGTATAGATTCACACAGAGGTCTGTAGTCTCAAGTTGCACAGACAGACGTGTAGATTCACACAGAGGTCTGTAGACTCAAGTTGCACAGAGAGACGTATAGATTCACACAGAGGTCTGTAAACTCAAGTTGCTCAGATAGACGTATGGATAAACAACACAGAGGTCTGTAGACTCAAGTTGCTCAGAAAGACGAAGAGATTCACACAGAGGTCTGTAGACTCAAGTTGCACAGACAGACGTGTAGATTTACACAGAGGTCTGTAAACTAAAGTTGCACAGGCCGACGTGTAGATTCACACAGAGGTCTGTAAACTCAAGTTGCACAGACAGACGTGTAGATTCACACAGAGGTATGTAGACTCAAGTTGCACAGACAGACGTGTAGATTCATACAAAGGTCTGCAGACTCAAGTACACACAGACAGACGTATAGATTAACACAGAGGTCTGTAGCCTCAAGTGGCAGAGACAGACGTGTACGTTCACACAGAGGTATGTAAACTCAAGTACACACAGATAGACGTGTAGATTCACACAGAAGTCTGTAGACTCAATTTGCACAGACAGACGTGTAGATTCACACAGAGGTCTGTAGACTCAAGGTGCACAGAGAGATGTATAGATTCACACAAAGGTCTGTAAACTCAAGTTGCTCAGAAAGACGTATAGATAAACAACACAGAGGTCTGTAGACTCAAGTTTCTCAGACAGACGAAGAGATTCACACAGAGGTCTGTAAACTCAAGTTGCACAGACAGACGTGTAGATTCACACAGAGGTCTGTAGGCTCAAGTTGCACAGACAGACATGTAGATTCATACAAAGGTCTGCAGACTCAAGTACACACAGACAGACGTATAGATTAACACAGAGATCTGTAGCCTCAAGTGGCAGAGACAGACGTGTACGTTCACACAGAGGTATGTAAACTCAAGTACACACAGATAGACGTGTAGATTCACACAGAAGTCTGTAGACTCAACTTGCACAGACAGACGTGTAGATTCACACAGAGGTCTGTAGACTCAAGGTGCACAGAGAGATGTATAGATTCACACAAAGGTCTGTAAACTCAAGTTGCTCAGAAAGACGTATAGATAAACAACACAGAGGTCTGTAGACTCAAGTTTCTCAGACAGACGAAGAGATTCACACAGAGGTCTGTAAACTCAAGTTGCACAGACAGACGTGTAGATTTACACAGAGGTCTGTAAACTAAAGTTGCACAGGCCGACGTGTAGATTCACACAGAGGTCTGTAAACTCAAGTTGCACAGACAGACGTGTAGATTCACACAGAGGTCTGTAAACTCAAGTTGCACAGAGAGACGTGTAGATTCATACAAAGGTCTGCAGACTCAAGTACACACAGACAGACGTATAGATTAACACAGAGGTCTGTAGCCTCAAGTGGCAGAGACAGACGTGTACGTTCACACAGAGGTATGTAAACTCAAGTACACACAGATAGACGTGTAGATTCACACAGAAGTCTGTAGACTCAACTTGCACAGACAGACGTGTAGATTCACACAGAGGTCTGTAGACTCAAGGTGCACAGAGAGATGTATAGATTCACACAAAGGTCTGTAAACTCAAGTTGCTCAGAAAGACGTATAGATAAACAACACAGAGGTCTGTAGACTCAAGTTTCTCAGACAGACGAAGAGATTCACACAGAGGTCTGTAAACTCAAGTTGCACAGACAGACGTGTAGATTTACACAGAGGTCTGTAAACTAAAGTTGCACAGGCCGACGTGTAGATTCACACAGAGGTCTGTAAACTCAAGTTGCACAGACAGACGTGTAGATTCACACAGAGGTCTGTAGACTCAAGTTGCACAGACAGACGTGTAGATTCATACAAAGGTCTGCAGACTCAAGTACACACAGACAGACGTATAGATTAACACAGAGGTCTGTAGCCTCAAGTGGCAGAGACAGACGTGTACGTTCACACAGAGGTATGTAAACTCAAGTACACACAGATAGACGTGTAGATTCACACAGAAGTCTGTTGACTCAACTTGCACAGACAGACGTGTAGATTCACACAGAGGTCTGTAGACTCAAGGTGCACAGAGAGATGTATAGATTCACACAGAGGTCTGTAAACTCAAGTTGCTCACACAGACGTGTAGATTCACACAGAGGTCTGTAGACTCAAGTTGCACAGACAGACGTGTAGATTCACACAGAGGTCTGTGGACTCAAGTTGCACAGACAGACGTATAGATTTACACAGAGGTCTGTAAACTCAAGTTGCACAGACAGACGTAGAGATTCACACAGAGGTCTGTAAAGTGAAGTGGGTCAGACAGACATGTAGATTCACACAGAGGTCTGTAGACTCAAGTTGCTCAGACAGACGTATAGATTCAAACAGAGGTCTGTAAACTCAAGTACACACAGATAGATGTATAGATTCACACAGAGGTCTGTAGTCTCAAGTTGCACAGACAGACGTGTAGATTCACACAGAGGTATGTAGACTCAAGTTGCACAGAGAGACGTATAGATTCACACAGAGGTCTGTAAACTCAAGTTGCTCAGATAGACGTATGGATAAACAACACAGAGGTCTGTAGACTCAAGTTGCTCAGAAAGACGAAGAGATTCACACAGAGGTCTGTAGACTCAAGTTGCACAGACAGACGTGTAGATTCACACGGAGGTCTGTAGACTCAAGTTGCACAGACAGACGTGTAGATTTACACAGAGGTCTGTAAACTAAAGTTGCACAGGCCGACGCGTAGATTCACACAGAGGTCTGTAAACTCAAGTTGCACAGACAGACGTGTAGATTCACACAGAGGTCTGTAAACTCAAGTTGCTCAGATAGACGTATGGATAAACAACACAGAGGTCTGTAGACTCAAGTTGCTCAGAAAGACGAAGAGATTCACACAGAGGTCTGTAGACTCAAGTTGCACAGACAGACGTGTAGATTTACACAGAGGTCTGTAAACTAAAGTTGCACAGGCCGACGTGTAGATTCACACAGAGGTCTGTAAACTCAAGTTGCACAGACAGACGTGTAGATTCACACAGAGGTATGTAGACTCAAGTTGCACAGACAGACGTGTAGATTCATACAAAGGTCTGCAGACTCAAGTACACACAGACAGACATATAGATTAACACAGAGGTCTGTAGCCTCAAGTGGCAGAGACAGACGTGTACGTTCACACAGAGGTATGTAAACTCAAGTACACACAGATAGACGTGTAGATTCACACAGAAGTCTGTAGACTCAATTTGCACAGACAGACGTGTAGATTCACACAGAGGTCTGTAGACTCAAGGTGCACAGAGAGATGTATAGATTCACACAAAGGTCTGTAAACTCAAGTTGCTCAGAAACACGTATAGATAAACAACACAGAGGTCTGTAGACTCAAGTTTCTCAGACAGACGAAGAGATTCACACAGAGGTCTGTAAACTCAAGTTGCACAGACAGACGTGTAGATTCACACAGAGGTCTGTAGGCTCAAGTTGCACAGACAGACATGTAGATTCATACAAAGGTCTGCAGACTCAAGTACACACAGACAGACGTATAGATTAACACAGAGGTCTGTAGCCTCAAGTGGCAGAGACAGACGTGTACGTTCACACAGAGGTATGTAAACTCAAGTACACACAGATAGACGTGTAGATTCACACAGAAGTCTGTAGACTCAACTTGCACAGACAGACGTGTAGATTCACACAGAGGTCTGTAGACTCAAGGTGCACAGAGAGATGTATAGATTCACACAAAGGTCTGTAAACTCAAGTTGCTCAGAAAGACGTATAGATAAACAACACAGAGGTCTGTAGACTCAAGTTTCTCAGACAGACGAAGAGATTCACACAGAGGTCTGTAAACTCAAGTTGCACAGACAGACGTGTAGATTTACACAGAGGTCTGTAAACTAAAGTTGCACAGGCCGACGTGTAGATTCACACAGAGGTCTGTAAACTCAAGTTGCACAGACAGACGTGTAGATTCACACAGAGGTCTGTAAACTCAAGTTGCACAGAGAGACGTGTAGATTCATACAAAGGTCTGCAGACTCAAGTACACACAGACAGACGTATAGATTAACACAGAGGTCTGTAGCCTCAAGTGGCAGAGACAGACGTGTACGTTCACACAGAGGTATGTAAACTCAAGTACACACAGATAGACGTGTAGATTCACACAGAAGTCTGTAGACTCAACTTGCACAGACAGACGTGTAGATTCACACAGAGGTCTGTAGACTCAAGGTGCACAGAGAGATGTATAGATTCACACAAAGGTCTGTAAACTCAAGTTGCTCAGAAAGACGTATAGATAAACAACACAGAGGTCTGTAGACTCAAGTTTCTCAGACAGACGAAGAGATTCACACAGAGGTCTGTAAACTCAAGTTGCACAGACAGACGTGTAGATTTACACAGAGGTCTGTAAACTAAAGTTGCACAGGCCGACGTGTAGATTCACACAGAGGTCTGTAAACTCAAGTTGCACAGACAGACGTGTAGATTCACACAGAGGTCTGTAGACTCAAGTTGCACAGACAGACGTGTAGATTCATACAAAGGTCTGCAGACTCAAGTACACACAGACAGACGTATAGATTAACACAGAGGTCTGTAGCCTCAAGTGGCAGAGACAGACGTGTACGTTCACACAGAGGTATGTAAACTCAAGTACACACAGATAGACGTGTAGATTCACACAGAAGTCTGTTGACTCAACTTGCACAGACAGACGTGTAGATTCACACAGAGGTCTGTAGACTCAAGGTGCACAGAGAGATGTATAGATTCACACAGAGGTCTGTAAACTCAAGTTGCTCACACAGACGTGTAGATTCACACAGAGGTCTGTAGACTCAAGTTGCACAGACAGACGTGTAGATTCACACAGAGGTCTGTGGACTCAAGTTGCACAGACAGACGTATAGATTTACACAGAGGTCTGTAAACTCAAGTTGCACAGACAGACGTAGAGATTCACACAGAGGTCTGTAAAGTGAAGTGGGTCAGACAGACATGTAGATTCACACAGAGGTCTGTAGACTCAAGTTGCTCAGACAGACGTATAGATTCAAACAGAGGTCTGTAAACTCAAGTACACACAGATAGATGTATAGATTCACACAGAGGTCTGTAGTCTCAAGTTGCACAGACAGACGTGTAGATTCACACAGAGGTATGTAGACTCAAGTTGCACAGAGAGACGTATAGATTCACACAGAGGTCTGTAAACTCAAGTTGCTCAGATAGACGTATGGATAAACAACACAGAGGTCTGTAGACTCAAGTTGCTCAGAAAGACGAAGAGATTCACACAGAGGTCTGTAGACTCAAGTTGCACAGACAGACGTGTAGATTCACACAGAGGTCTGTAGACTCAAGTTGCACAGACAGACGTGTAGATTTACACAGAGGTCTGTAAACTAAAGTTGCACAGGCCGACGCGTAGATTCACACAGAGGTCTGTAAACTCAAGTTGCACAGACAGACGTGTAGATTCACACAGAGGTCTGTAGACTCAAGTTGCACAGACAGACGTGTAGATTCATACAAAGGTCTGCAGACTCAAGTACACACAGACAGACGTATAGATTAACACAGAGGTCTGTAGCCTCAAGTGGCAGAGACAGACGTCTACGTTCACACAGAGGTATGTAAACTCAAGTACACACAGATAGACGTGTAGATTCACACAGAAGTCTGTAGACTCAATTTGCACAGACAGACGTGTAGATTCACACAGAGGTCTGTAAACTCAAGTGCACAGAGAGATGTATAGATTCACACAAAGGTCTGTAAACTCAAGTTGCTCAGAAAGACGTATAGATAAACAACACAGAGGTCTGTAGACTCAAGTTTCTCAGACAGACGATGAGATTCACACAGACGTCTGTAAAGTCAAGTTGCTCAGACAGACGTGTAGATTCACACAGAGGTCTGTAGACTCAATTTGCACAGACAGACGTGTAGATTCACACAGAGGTCTGTAAACTCAAGTACACACAGATAGACGTGTAGATTCACACAGAGGTCTGTAGACTCAAGTTTCTCAGACAGACGAAGAGATTCACACAGAGGTCTGTAAACTCAAGTTGCTCAGACAGACGTGTAGATTCACACAGAGGTCTGTAGACTCAAGTTGCACAGACAGACGTATAGATTTACACAGAGGTCTGTAAACTCAAGTTGCACAGACAGACGTAGAGATTCACACAGAGGTCTGTAAAGTGAAGTGGGTCAGACAGACATGTAGATTCACACAGAGGTCTGTAGACTCAAGTTGCTCAGACAGACGTATAGATTCAAACAGAGGTCTGTAAACTCAAGTACACACAGATAGATGTATAGATTCACACAGAGGTCTGTAGTCTCAAGTTGCACAGACAGACGTATAGATTCACACAGAGGTCTGTAAACTCAAATTGCTCAGACAGACGTATAGATAAACAACACAGAGGTCAGTAGACTCTAGTTGCTCAGACAGACGTAGAGATTCACACAGAGGTCTGTAAACTCAAGTTGCTCAGACAGACGTGTAGATTCACACAGAGGTCTGTAGACTCAAGTTGTACAGACAGACGTGTAGATTCACACAGAGGTCTGTAGACTCAAGTTGCACAGACAGACTTGTAGATTCACACAGAGGTCTGCAGACTCAAGTACACACAGACAGACGTATAGATTCACACAGAGGTCTGTAGACTCAAGTGGCACAGACAGACGTGTACGTTCACACAGAGGTCTGTAAACTCAAGTTACACAGACAGACGTGTAGATTCACAGAGAGGTCTGTAAACTCAAGTTACACAGACAGACGTGTAGATTCACACAGAGGTCTGTAAACTCAAGTTGCTCAGACAGACGTATAGATTCACACAGAGGTCTGTAAACTCAATAACACACAGACAGACGTGTAGATTCACACAGAGGTCTGTAGACTCAAGTTGCACAGAGAGACGTATAGATTGACACAGAGGTCTGTAAACTCAAGTTGCTCAGAAAGACGTGTTGATTCACACAGAGGTCTGTAAACTCAAGTACACACAGACAGACGTGTAGATTCACACAGAGGTATGTAAACTCAAGTTGCACAGACAGACGTGTAGATTCACACAGAGGTCTGTAAACTCAAGTTGCACAGACAGACGTGTAGATTCACACAGAGGTCTGTAGACTCAAGTTGCACAGACAGACGTGTAGATTCATACAAAGGTCTGCAGACTCAAGTACACACAGACAGACGTATAGATTAACACAGAGGTCTGTAGCCTCAAGTGGCAGAGACAGACGTCTACGTTCACACAGAGGTATGTAAACTCAAGTACACACAGATAGACGTGTAGATTCACACAGAAGTCTGTAGACTCAATTTGCACAGACAGACGTGTAGATTCACACAGAGGTCTGTAAACTCAAGTGCACAGAGAGATGTATAGATTCACACAAAGGTCTGTAAACTCAAGTTGCTCAGAAAGACGTATAGATAAACAACACAGAGGTCTGTAGACTCAAGTTTCTCAGACAGACGATGAGATTCACACAGACGTCTGTAAAGTCAAGTTGCTCAGACAGACGTGTAGATTCACACAGAGGTCTGTAGACTCAATTTGCACAGACAGACGTGTAGATTCACACAGAGGTCTGTAAACTCAAGTACACACAGATAGACGTGTAGATTCACACAGAGGTCTGTAGACTCAAGTTTCTCAGACAGACGAAGAGATTGACACAGAGGTCTGTAAACTCAAGTTGCTCAGACAGACGTGTAGATTCACACAGAGGTCTGTAGACTCAAGTTGCACAGACAGACGTATAGATTTACACAGAGGTCTGTAAACTCAAGTTGCACAGACAGACGTAGAGATTCACACAGAGGTCTGTAAAGTGAAGTGGGTCAGACAGACATGTAGATTCACACAGAGGTCTGTAGACTCAAGTTGCTCAGACAGACGTATAGATTCAAACAGAGGTCTGTAAACTCAAGTACACACAGATAGATGTATAGATTCACACAGAGGTCTGTAGTCTCAAGTTGCACAGACAGACGTATAGATTCACACAGAGGTCTGTAAACTCAAATTGCTCAGACAGACGTATAGATAAACAACACAGAGGTCAGTAGACTCTAGTTGCTCAGACAGACGTAGAGATTCACACAGAGGTCTGTAAACTCAAGTTGCTCAGACAGACGTGTAGATTCACACAGAGGTCTGTAGACTCAAGTTGTACAGACAGACGTGTAGATTCACACAGAGGTCTGTAGACTCAAGTTGCACAGACAGACTTGTAGATTCACACAGAGGTCTGCAGACTCAAGTACACACAGACAGACGTATAGATTCACACAGAGGTCTGTAGACTCAAGTGGCACAGACAGACGTGTACGTTCACACAGAGGTCTGTAAACTCAAGTTACACAGACAGACGTGTAGATTCACAGAGAGGTCTGTAAACTCAAGTTACACAGACAGACGTGTAGATTCACACAGAGGTCTGTAAACTCAAGTTGCTCAGACAGACGTATAGATTCACACAGAGGTCTGTAAACTCAATAACACACAGACAGACGTGTAGATTCACACAGAGGTCTGTAGACTCAAGTTGCACAGAGAGACGTATAGATTTACACAGAGGTCTGTAAACTCAAGTTGCTCAGAAAGACGTGTTGATTCACACAGAGGTCTGTAAACTCAAGTACACACAGACAGACGTGTAGATTCACACAGAGGTATGTAAACTCAAGTTGCACAGACAGACGTGTAGATTCACACAGAGGTCTGTAAACTCAAGTTGCACAGACAGACGTGTAGATTCACACAGAGGTCTGTAGACTCAAGTTGCACAGACAGACGTGTAGATTCATACAAAGGTCTGCAGACTCAAGTACACACAGACAGACGTATAGATTAACACAGAGGTCTGTAGCCTCAAGTGGCAGAGACAGACGTGTACGTTCACACAGAGGTATGTAAACTCAAGTACACACAGATAGACGTGTAGATTCACACAGAAGTCTGTAGACTCAACTTGCACAGACAGACGTGTAGATTCACACAGAGGTCTGTAGACTCAAATTGCACAGAGAGACGTATAGATTCACACAAAGATCTGTAAACTCAAGTTGCTCAGAAAGACGTATAGATAAACAACACAGAGGTCTATAGACTCAAGCTTCTCAGACAGACGAAGAGATTCACACAGAGGTCTGTAAACTCAAGTTGCTCAGAAAGACGTATAGATAAACAACACAGAGGTCTGTAGACTCAAGTTTCTCAGACAGACGAAGAAATTCACACAGAGGTCTGTAAACTCAAGTTGCTCAGACAGACGTGTAGATTCACACAGAGGTCTGTAGACTCAAGTTGCACAGACAGACGTGTAGATTCACACAGAGGTCTGTAAACTCAAGTACACACAGATAGACGTGTAGATTCACACAGAAGTCTGTAGACTCAACTTGCACAGACAGACGTGTAGATTCACACAGAGGTCTGTAGACTCAAGGTGCACAGAGAGATGTATAGATTCACACAAAGGTCTGTAAACTCAAGTTGCTCAGAAAGACGTATAGATAAACAACACAGAGGTCTGTAGACTCAAGTTTCTCAGACAGACGAAGAGATTCACACAGAGGTCTGTAAACTCAAGTTGCACAGACAGACGTGTAGATTTACACAGAGGTCTGTAAACTAAAGTTGCACAGGCCGACGTGTAGATTCACACAGAGGTCTGTAAACTCAAGTTGCACAGACAGACGTGTAAATTTACACAGAGGTCTGTAGACTCAAGTTGCACAGACAGACGTGTAGATTCATACAAAGGACTGCAGACTCAAGTACACACAGACAGACGTATAGATTAACACAGAGGTCTGTAGCCTCAAGTGGCAGAGACAGACGTGTACGTTCACACAGAGGTATGTAAACTCAAGTACACACAGATAGACGTGTAGATTCACACAGAAGTCTGTAGACTCAACTTGCACAGACAGACGTGTAGATTCACACAGAGGTCTGTAGACTCAAGGTGCACAGAGAGATGTATAGATTCACACAAAGGTCTGTAAACTCAAGGTGCTCAGAAAGACGTATAGATAAACAACACAGAGGTCTGTAGACTCAAGTTTCTCAGACAGACGAAGAGATTCACACAGAGGTCTGTAGACTCAAGTTGCACAGACAGACGTGTAGATTCACACAGAGGTCTGTGGACTCAAGTTGCACAGACAGACGTATAGATTTACACAGAGGTCTGTAAACTCAAGTTGCACAGACAGACGTAGAGATTCACACAGAGGTCTGTAAAGTGAAGTGGGTCAGACAGACATGTAGATTCACACAGAGGTCTGTAGACTCAAGTTGCTCAGACAGACGTATAGATTCAAACAGAGGTCTGTAAACTCAAGTACACACAGATAGATGTATAGATTCACACAGAGGTCTGTAGTCTCGAGTTGCACAGACAGACGTGTAGATTCACACAGAGGTCTGTAGACTCAAGTACACACAGATAGACGTGTAGATTCACACAGAAGTCTGTAGACTCAACTTGCACAGACAGACGTGTAGATTCACACAGAGGTCTGTAGACTCAAGGTGCACAGAGAGATGTATAGATTCACACAAAGGTCTGTAAACTGAAGTTGCTCAGAAAGACGTATAGATAAACAACACAGAGGTCTGTAGACTCAAGTTTCTCAGACAGACGAAGAGATTCACACAGAGGTCTGTAAACTCAAGTTGCACAGACAGACGTGTAGATTTACACAGAGGTCTGTAAACTAAAGTTGCACAGGCCGACGTGTAGATTCACACAGAGGTCTGTAAACTCAAGTTGCACAGACAGACGTGTAAATTTACACAGAGGTCTGTAGACTCAAGTTGCACAGACAGACGTGTAGATTCATACAAAGGTCTGCAGACTCAAGTACACACAGACAGACGTATAGATTAACACAGAGGTCTGTAGCCTCAAGTGGCAGAGACAGACGTGTACGTTCACACAGAGGTATGTAAACTCAAGTACACACAGATAGACGTGTAGATTCACACAGAAGTCTGTAGACTCAACTTGCACAGACAGACGTGTAGATTCACACAGAGGTCTGTAGACTCAAGGTGCACAGAGAGATGTATAGATTCACACAAAGGTCTGTAAACTCAAGGTGCTCAGAAAGACGTATAGTTAAACAACACAGAGGTCTGTAGACTCAAGTTTCTCAGACAGACGAAGAGATTCACACAGAGGTCTGTAGACTCAAGTTACACAGACAGACGTGTAGATTCACACAGAGGTCTGTGGACTCAAGTTGCACAGACAGACGTATAGATTTACACAGAGGTCTGTAAACTCAAGTTGCACAGACAGACGTAGAGATTCACACAGAGGTCTGTAAAGTGAAGTGGGTCAGACAGACATGTAGATTCACACAGAGGTCTGTAGACTCAAGTTGCTCAGACAGACGTATAGATTCAAACAGAGGTCTGTAAACTCAAGTACACACAGATAGATGTATAGATTCACACAGAGGTCTGTAGTCTCAAGTTGCACAGACAGACGTGTAGATTCACACAGAGGTCTGTAGACTCAAGTTGCACAGAGAGACGTATAGATTCACACAGAGGTCTGTAAACTCAAGTTGCTCAGATAGACGTATGGATAAACAACACAGAGGTCTGTAGACTCAAGTTGCTCAGACAGACGAAGAGATTCACACAGAGGTCTGTAGACTCAAGTTGCACAGACAGACGTGTAGATTCACACAGAGGTCTGTAGACTCAAGTTGCACAGACAGACGTGTAGATTTACACAGAGGTCTGTAAACTAAAGTTGCACAGGCCGACGTGTAGATTCACACAGAGGTCTGTAAACTCAAGTTGCACAGACAGACGTGTAGATTCACACAGAGGTATGTAGACTCAAGTTGCACAGACAGACGTGTAGATTCATACAAAGGTCTGCAGACTCAAGTACACACAGACAGACGTATAGATTAACACAGAGGTCTGTAGCCTCAAGTGGCAGAGACAGACGTGTACGTTCACACAGAGGTATGTAAACTCAAGTACACACAGATAGACGTGTAGATTCACACAGAAGTCTGTAGACTCAATTTGCACAGACAGACGTGTAGATTCACACAGAGGTCTGTAGACTCAAGGTGCACAGAGAGATGTATAGATTCACACAAAGGTCTGTAAACTCAAGTTGCTCAGAAAGACGTATAGATAAACAACACAGAGGTCTGTAGACTCAAGTTTCTCTGACAGACGAAGAGATTCACACAGAGGTCTGTAAACTCAAGTTGCACAGACAGACGTGTAGATTCACACAGAGGTCTGTAGACTCAAGTTGCACAGAGAGACGTGTAGATTCATACAAAGGTCTGCAGACTCAAGTACACACAGACAGACGTATAGATTAACACAGAGGTCTGTAGCCTCAAGTGGCAGAGACAGACGTGTACGTTCACACAGAGGTATGTAAACTCAAGTACACACAGATAGACGTGTAGATTCACACAGAAGTCTGTAGACTCAACTTGCACAGACAGACGTGTAGATTCACACAGAGGTCTGTAGACTCAAGGTGCACAGAGAGATGTATAGATTCACACAAAGGTCTGTAAACTCAAGTTGCTCAGAAAGACGTATAGATAAACAACACAGAGGTCTGTAGACTCAAGTTTCTCAGACAGACGAAGAGATTCACACAGAGGTCTGTAAACTCAAGTTGCACAGACAGACGTGTAGATTTACACAGAGGTCTGTAAACTAAAGTTGCACAGGCCGACGTGTAGATTCACACAGAGGTCTGTAAACTCAAGTTGCACAGACAGACGTGTATATTCACACAGAGGTCTGTAGACTCAAGTTGCACAGACAGACGTGTAGATTCATACAAAGGTCTGCAGACTCAAGTACACACAGACAGACGTATAGATTAACACAGAGGTCTGTAGCCTCAAGTGGCAGAGACAGACGTGTACGTTCACACAGAGGTATGTAAACTCAAGTACACACAGATAGACGTGTAGATTCACACAGAAGTCTGTAGACTCAACTTGCACAGACAGACGTGTAGATTCACACAGAGGTCTGTAGACTCAAGGTGCACAGAGAGATGTATAGATTCACACAAAGGTCTGTAAACTCAAGTTGCTCAGAAAGACGTATAGATAAACAACACAGAGGTCTGTAGACTCAAGTTTCTCAGACAGACGAAGAGATTCACACAGAGGTCTGTAAACTCAAGTTGCACAGACAGACGTGTAGATTTACACAGAGGTCTGTAAACTAAAGTTGCACAGGCCGACGTGTAGATTCACACAGAGGTCTGTAAACTCAAGTTGCACAAACAGACGTGTATATTCACACAGAGGTCTGTAGACTCAAGTTGCACAGACAGACGTGTAGATTCATACAAAGGTCTGCAGACTCAAGTACACACAGACAGACGTATAGATTAACACAGAGGTCTGTAGCCTCAAGTGGCAGAGACAGACGTGTACGTTCACACAGAGGTATGTAAACTCAAGTACACACAGATAGACGTGTAGATTCACACAGAAGTCTGTAGACTCAACTTGCACAGACAGACGTGTAGATTCACACAGAGGTCTGTAGACTCAAGGTGCACAGAGAGATGTATAGATTCACACAGAGGTCTGTAAACTCAAGTTGCTCACACAGACGTGTAGATTCACACAGAGGTCTGTAGACTCAAGTTGCACAGACAGACGTGTAGATTCACACAGAGGTCTGTGGACTCAAGTTGCACAGACAGACGTATAGATTTACACAGAGGTCTGTAAACTCAAGTTGCACAGACAGACGTAGAGATTCACACAGAGGTCTGTAAAGTGAAGTGGGTCAGACAGACATGTAGATTCACACAGAGGTCTGTAGACTCAAGTTGCTCAGACAGACGTATAGATTCAAACAGAGGTCTGTAAACTCAAGTACACACAGATAGATGTATAGATTCACACAGAGGTCTGTAGTCTCAAGTTGCACAGACAGACGTGTAGATTCACACAGAGGTCTGTAGACTCAAGTTGCACATAGAGACGTATAGATTCACACAGAGGTCTGTAAACTCAAGTTGCTCAGATAGACGTATGGATAAACAACACAGAGGTCTGTAGACTCAAGTTGCTCAGAAAGACGAAGAGATTCACACAGAGGTCTGTAGACTCAAGTTGCACAGACAGACGTGTAGATTCACACATAGGTCTGTAGACTCAAGTTGCACAGACAGACGTGTAGATTTACACAGAGGTCTGTAAACTAAAGTTGCACAGGCCGACGTGTAGATTCACACAGAGGTCTGTAAACTCAAGTTGCACAGACAGACGTGTAGATTCACACAGAGGTCTGTAGACTCAAGTTGCACAGACAGACGTGTAGATTCATACAAAGGTCTGCAGACTCAAGTACACACAGACAGACGTATAGATTAACACAGAGGTCTGTAGCCTCAAGTGGCAGAGACAGACGTGTACGTTCACACAGAGGTATGTAAACTCAAGTACACACAGATAGACGTGTAGATTCACACAGAAGTCTGTAGACTCAATTTGCACAGACAGACGTGTAGATTCACACAGAGGTCTGTAGACTCAAGGTGCACAGAGAGATGTATAGATTCACACAAAGGTCTGTAAACTCAAGTTGCTCAGAAAGACGTATAGATAAACAACACAGAGGTCTGTAGACTCAAGTTTCTCAGACAGACGAAGAGATTCACACAGAGGTCTGTAAACTCAAGTTGCTCAGACAGACGTGTAGATTCACACAGAGGTCTGTAGACTCAAGTTGCACAGACAGACGTGTAGATTCACACAGAGGTCTGTAAACTCAAGTACACACAGATAGACGTGTAGATTCACACAGAGGTCTGTAGACTCAAGTTTCTCAGACAGACGAAGAGATTCACACAGAGGTCTGTAAACTCAAGTTGCTCAGACAGACGTGTAGATTCACACAGAGGTCTGTAGACTCAAGTTGCACACACAGACGTATAGATTTACACAGAGGTCTGTAAACTCAAGTTGCACAGACAGACGTAGAGATTCACACAGAGGTCTGTAAAGTGAAGTGGGTCAGACAGACATGTAGATTCACACAGAGGTCTGTAGACTCAAGTTGCTCAGACAGACGTATAGATTCAAACAGAGGTCTGTAAACTCAAGTACACACAGATAGATGTATAGATTCACACAGAGGTCTGTAGTCTCAAGTTGCACAGACAGACGTGTAGATTCACACAGAGGTCTGTAGACTCAAGTTGCACATAGAGACGTATAGATTCACACAGAGGTCTGTAAACTCAAGTTGCTCAGATAGACGTATGGATAAACAACACAGAGGTCTGTAGACTCAAGTTGCTCAGAAAGACGAAGAGATTCACACAGAGGTCTGTAGACTCAAGTTGCACAGACAGACGTGTAGATTCACACATAGGTCTGTAGACTCAAGTTGCACAGACAGACGTGTAGATTTACACAGAGGTCTGTAAACTAAAGTTGCACAGGCCGACGTGTAGATTCACACAGAGGTCTGTAAACTCAAGTTGCACAGACAGACGTGTAGATTCACACAGAGGTCTGTAGACTCAAGTTGCACAGACAGACGTGTAGATTCATACAAAGGTCTGCAGACTCAAGTACACACAGACAGACGTATAGATTAACACAGAGGTCTGTAGCCTCAAGTGGCAGAGACAGACGTGTACGTTCACACAGAGGTATGTAAACTCAAGTACACACAGATAGACGTGTAGATTCACACAGAGGTCTGTAGACTCAAATTGCACAGAGAGACGTATAGATTCACACAAAGATCTGTAAACTCAAGTTGCTCAGAAAGACGTATAGATAAACAACACAGAGGTCTATAGACTCAAGTTTCTCAGACAGACGAAGAGATTCACACAGAGGTCTGTAAACTCAAGTTGCTCAGAAAGACGTATAGATAAACAACACAGAGGTCTGTAGACTCAAGTTTCTCAGACAGACGAAGAGATTCACACAGAGGTCTGTAAACTCAAGTTGCTCAGACAGACGTGTAGATTCACACAGAGGTCTGTAGACTCAAGTTGCACAGACAGACGTGTAGATTCACACAGAGGTCTGTAAACTCAAGTACACACAGATAGACGTGTAGATTCACACAGAGGTCTGTAGACTCAAGTTTCTCAGACAGACGAAGAGATTCACACAGAGGTCTGTAGACTCAAGTTGCACAGACAGACGTGTAGATTCATACAAAGGTCTGCAGACTCAAGTACACACAGACAGACGTATAGATTAACACAGAGGTCTGTAGCCTCAAGTGGCAGAGACAGACGTGTACGTTCACACAGAGGTATGTAAACTCAAGTACACACAGATAGACGTGTAGATTCACACAGAAGTCTGTAGACTCAACTTGCACAGACAGACGTGTAGATTCACACAGAGGTCTGTAGACTCAAATTGCACAGAGAGACGTATAGATTCACACAAAGATCTGTAAACTCAAGTTGCTCAGAAAGACGTATAGATAAACAACACAGAGGTCTGTAGACTCAAGTTTCTCAGACAGACGAAGAGATTCACACAGAGGTCTGTAAACTCAAGTTGCTCAGAAAGACGTATAGATAAACAACACAGAGGTCTGTAGACTCAAGTTTCTCAGACAGACGAAGAGATTCACACAGAGGTCTGTGGACTCAAGTTGCACAGACAGACGTAGCGATTCACACAGAGGTCTGTAAAGTGAAGTGGGTCAGACAGACATGTAGATTCACACAGAGGTCTGTAGACTCAAGTTGCTCAGACAGACGTATAGATTCAAACATAGGTCTGTAAACTCAAGTACACACAGACAGACGTGTAGATTCACACAGAGGTATGTAAACTCAAGTTGCACAGACAGACGTGTAGATTCACACAGAGGTCTGTAAACTCAAGTTGCACAGACAGACGTGTAGATTCACACAGAGGTCTGTAGACTCAAGTTGCACAGACAGACGTGTAGATTCATACAAAGGTCTGCAGACTCAAGTACACACAGACAGACGTATAGATTAACACAGAGGTCTGTAGCCTCAAGTGGCAGAGACAGACGTGTACGTTCACACAGAGGTATGTAAACTCAAGTATACACAGATAGACGTGTAGATTCACACAGAAGTCTGTAGACTCAACTTGCACAGACAGACGTGTAAATTCACACCGAGGTCTGTAGACTCAAATTGCACAGAGAGACCTATAGATTCACACAAAGATCTGTAAACTCAAGTTGCTCAGAAAGACGTATAGATAAACAACACAGAGGTCTATAGACTCAAGTTTCTCAGACAGACGAAGAGATTCACACAGAGGTCTGTAAACTCAAGTTGCTCAGACAGACGTGTAGATTCACACAGAGGTCTGTAGACTCAAGTTGCACAGACAGACGTGTAGATTCACACAGAGGTCTGTAAACTCAAGTACACACAGATAGACGTGTAGATTCACACAGAGGTCTGTACACTCAAGTTTCTCAGACAGACGAAGAGATTCACACAGACGTCTGTAGACTCAAGTTGCACAGACAGACGTGTAGATTCATACAAAGGTCTGCAGACTCAAGTACACACAGACAGACGTATAGATTAACACAGAGATCTGTAGCCTCAAGTGGCAGAGACAGACGTGTACGTTCACACAGAGGTATGTAAACTCAAGTACACACAGATAGACGTGTAGATTCACACAGAAGTCTGTAGACTCAACTTGCACAGACAGACGTGTAGATTCACACAGAGGTCTGTAGACTCAAATTGCACAGAGAGACGTATAGATTCACACAAAGATCTGTAAACTCAAGTTGCTCAGAAAGACGTATAGATAAACAACACAGAGGTCTGTAGACTCAAGTTTCTCAGACAGACGAAGAGATTCACACAGAGGTCTGTGGACTCAAGTTGCACAGACAGAAGTATAGATTTACACAGATGTCTGTAAACTCAAGTTGCACAGACAGACGTAGCGATTCACACAGAGGTCTGTAAAGTGAAGTGGGTCAGACAGACATGTAGATTCACACAGAGGTCTGTAGACTCAAGTTGCTCAGACAGACGTATAGATTCAAACAGAGGTCTGTAAACTCAAGTACACACAGATAGATGTATAGATTCACACAGAGGTCTGTAGTCTCAAGTTACACAGACAGACGTGTAGATTCACACAGAGGTCTGTAGACTCAAGTTGCACAGACAGACGTATAGATTCACACAGAGGTCTGTAAACTCAAGTTGCTCAGACAGACGTATAGATAAACAACACAGAGGTCTGTAGAATCTAGTTGCTCAGACAGATGTATAGATTCACACAGAGGTCTGTAAACTCAAGTTGCTCAGACAGACGTGTAGATTCACACAGAGGTCTGTAAACTCAAGTACACACAGATAGACGTGTAGATTCACACAGAGGTCTGTAGACTCAAGTTTCTCAGACAGACGAAGAGATTCACACAGAGGTCTGTAAACTCAAGTTGCTCAGACAGACGTGTAGATTCACACAGAGGTCTGTAGACTCAAGTTGCACAGACAGACGTATAGATTCACACAAAGATCTGTAAACTCAAGTTGCTCAGAAAGACGTATAGATAAACAACACAGAGGTCTATAGACTCAAGTTTCTCAGACAGACGAAGAGATTCACACAGAGGTCTGTAAAGTGAAGTGGGTCAGACAGACATGTAGATTCACACAGAGGTCTGTAGACTCAAGTTGCTCAGACAGACGTATAGATTCAAACATAGGTCTGTAAACTCAAGTACACACAGACAGACGTGTAGATTCACACAGAGGTATGTAAACTCAAGTTGCACAGACAGACGTGTAGATTCACACAGAGGTCTGTAAACTCAAGTTGCACAGACAGACGTGTAGATTCACACAGAGGTCTGTAGACTCAAGTTGCACAGACAGACGTGTAGATTCATACAAAGGTCTGCAGACTCAAGTACACACAGACAGACGTATAGATTAACACAGAGGTCTGTAGCCTCAAGTGGCAGAGACAGACGTGTACGTTCACACAGAGGTATGTAAACTCAAGTACACACAGATAGACGTGTAGATTCACACAGAAGTCTGTAGACTCAACTTGCACAGACAGACGTGTAAATTCACACGGAGGTCTGTAGACTCAAATTGCACAGAGAGACGTATAGATTCACACAAAGATCTGTAAACTCAAGTTGCTCAGAAAGACGTATAGATAAACAACACAGAGGTCTATAGACTCAAGTTTCTCAGACAGACGAAGAGATTCACACAGAGGTCTGTAAACTCAAGTTGCTCAGACAGACGTGTAGATTCACACAGAGGTCTGTAGACTCAAGTTGCACAGACAGACGTGTAGATTCACACAGAGGTCTGTAAACTCAAGTACACACAGATAGACGTGTAGATTCACACAGAGGTCTGTAGACTCAAGTTTCTCAGACAGACGAAGAGATTCACACAGAGGTCTGTAGACTCAAGTTGCACAGACAGACGTGTAGATTCATACAAAGGTCTGCAGACTCAAGTACACACAGACAGACGTATAGATTAACACAGAGATCTGTAGCCTCAAGTGGCAGAGACAGACGTGTACGTTCACACAGAGGTATGTAAACTCAAGTACACACAGATAGACGTGTAGATTCACACAGAAGTCTGTAGACTCAACTTGCACAGACAGACGTGTAGATTCACACAGAGGTCTGTAGACTCAAATTGCACAGAGAGACGTATAGATTCACTCAAAGATCTGTAAACTCAAGTTGCTCAGAAAGACGTATAGATAAACAACACAGAGGTCTGTAGACTCAAGTTTCTCAGACAGACGAAGAGATTCACACAGAGGTCTGTAAACTCAAGTTGCTCAGAAAGACGTATAGATAAACAACACAGAGGTCTGTAGACTCAAGTTTCTCAGACAGACGAAGAGATTCACACAGAGGTCTGTGGACTCAAGTTGCACAGACAGACGTATAGATTTACACAGATGTCTGTAAACTCAAGTTGCACAGACAGACGTAGCGATTCACACAGAGGTCTGTAAAGTGAAGTGGGTCAGACAGACATGTAGATTCACACAGAGGTCTGTAGACTCAAGTTGCTCAGACAGACGTATATATTCAAACAGAGGTCTGTAAACTCAAGTACACACAGATAGATGTATAGATTCACACAGAGGTCTGTAGTCTCAAGTTGCACAGACAGACGTGTAGATTCACACAGAGGTCTGTAGACTCAAGTTGCACAGACAGACGTATAGATTCACACAGAGGTCTGTAAACTCAAGTTGCTCAGACAGACGTATAGATAAACAACACAGAGGTCTGTAGAATCTAGTTGCTCAGACAGATGTATAGATTCACACAGAGGTCTGTAAACTCAAGTTGCTCAGACAGACGTGTAGATTCACACAGAGGTCTGTAAACTCAAGTACACACAGATAGACGTGTAGATTCACACAGAGGTCTGTAGACTCAAGTTTCTCAGACAGACGAAGAGATTCACACAGAGGTCTGTAAACTCAAGTTGCTCAGACAGACGTGTAGATTCACACAGAGGTCTGTAGACTCAAGTTGCACAGACAGACGTATAGATTCACACAAAGATCTGTAAACTCAAGTTGCTCAGAAAGACGTATAGATAAACAACACAGAGGTCTATAGACTCAAGTTTCTCAGACAGACGAAGAGATTCACACAGAGGTCTGTAAACTCAAGTTGCTCAGAAAGACGTATAGATAAACAACACAGAGGTCTGTAGACTCAAGTTTCTCAGACAGACGAAGAGATTCACACAGAGGTCTGTAAACTCAAGTTGCTCAGACAGACGTGTAGATTCACACAGAGGTCTGTAGACTCAAGTTGCACAGACAGACGTGTAGATTCACACAGAGGTCTGTAAACTCAAGTACACACAGATAGACGTGTAGATTCACACAGAGGTCTGTAGACTCAAGTTTCTCAGACAGACGAAGAGATTCACACAGAGGTCTGTAGACTCAAGTTGCACAGACAGACGTGTAGATTCATACAAAGGTCTGCAGACTCAAGTACACACAGACAGACGTATAGATTAACACAGAGGTCTGTAGCCTCAAGTGGCAGAGACAGACGTGTACGTTCACACAGAGGTATGTAAACTCAAGTACACACAGATAGACGTGTAGATTCACACAGAAGTCTGTAGACTCAACTTGCACAGACAGACGTGTAGATTCACACAGAGGTCTGTAGACTCAAATTGCACAGAGAGACGTATAGATTCACACAAAGATCTGTAAACTCAAGTTTCTCAGAAAGACGTATAGATAAACAACACAGAGGTCTGTAGACTCAAGTTTCTCAGACAGACGAAGAGATTCACACAGAGGTCTGTGGACTCAAGTTGCACAGACAGACGTATAGATTTACACAGATGTCTGTAAACTCAAGTTGCACAGACAGACGTAGCGATTCACACAGAGGTCTGTAAAGTGAAGTGGGTCAGACAGACATGTAGATTCACACAGAGGTCTGTAGACTCAAGTTGCTCAGACAGACGTATAGATTCAAACATAGGTCTGTAAACTCAAGTACACACAGACAGACGTGTAGATTCACACAGAGGTATGTAAACTCAAGTTGCACAGACAGACGTGTAGATTCACACAGAGGTCTGTAGACTCAAGTTGCACAGACAGACGTGTAGATTCATACAAAGGTCTGCAGACTCAAGTACACACAGACAGACGTATAGATTAACACAGAGGTCTGTAGCCTCAAGTGGCAGAGACAGACGTGTACGTTCACACAGAGGTATGTAAACTCAAGTACACACAGATAGACGTGTAGATTCACACAGAAGTCTGTAGACTCAACTTGCACAGACAGACGTGTAGATTCACACAGAGGTCTGTAGACTCAAATTGCACAGAGAGACGTATCAATTCACACAAAGATCTGTAAACTCAAGTTGCTCAGAAAGACGTATAGATATACAACACATAGGTCTATAGACTCAAGTTTCTCAGACAGACGAAGAGATTCACACAGAGGTCTGTAAACTCAAGTTGCTCAGAAAGACGTATAAATAAACAACACAGAGGTCTGTAGACTCAAGTTTCTCAGACAGTCGAAGAGATTCACACAGAGGTCTGTAAACTCAAGTTGCTCAGACAGACGTGTAGATTCACACAGAGGTCTGTAGACTCAAGTTGCACAGACAGACGTGTAGATTCACACAGAGGTCTGTAAACTCAAGTACACACAGATAGACGTGTAGATTCACACAGAGGTCTGTAGACTCAAGTTTCTCAGACAGACGAAGAGATTCACACAGAGGTCTGTAGACTCAAGTTGCACAGACAGACGTGTAGATTCATACAAAGGTCTGCAGACTCAAGTACACACAGACAGACGTATAGATTAACACAGAGATCTGTAGCCTCAAGTGGCAGAGACAGACGTGTACGTTCACACAGAGGTATGTAAACTCAAGTACACACAGATAGACGTGTAGATTCACACAGAAGTCTGTAGACTCAACTTGCACAGACAGACGTGTAGATTCACACAGAGGTCTGTAGACTCAAATTGCACAGAGAGACGTATAGATTCACACAAAGATCTGTAAACTCAAGTTGCTCAGAAAGACGTATAGATAAACAACACAGAGGTCTGTAGACTCAAGTTTCTCAGACAGACGAAGAGATTCACACAGAGGTCTGTAAACTCAAGTTGCTCAGAAAGACGTATAGATAAACAACACAGAGGTCTGTAGAATCAAGTTTCTCAGACAGACGAAGAGATTCACACAGAGGTCTGTGGACTCAAGTTGCACAGACAGACGTATAGATTTACACAGATGTCTGTAAACTCAAGTTGCACAGACAGACGTAGCGATTCACACAGAGGTCTGTAAAGTGAAGTGGGTCAGACAGACATGTAGATTCACACAGAGGTCTGTAGACTCAAGTTGCTCAGACAGACGTATAGATTCAAACAGAGGTCTGTAAACTCAAGTACACACAGATAGATGTATAGATTCACACAGAGGTCTGTAGTCTCAAGTTGCACAGACAGACGTGTAGATTCACACAGAGGTCTGTACACTCAAGTTGCACAGACAGACGTATAGATTCACACAGAGGTCTGTAAACTCAAGTTGCTCAGACAGACGTATAGATAAACAACACAGAGGTCTGTAGAATCTAGTTGCTCAGACAGACGTATAGATTCACACAGAGGTCTGTAAACTCAAGTTGCTCAGACAGACGTGTAGATTCACACAGAGGTCTGTAAACTCAAGTACACACAGATAGACGTGTAGATTCACACAGAGGTCTGTAGACTCAAGTTTCTCAGACAGACGAAGAGATTCACACAGAGGTCTGTAAACTCAAGTTGCTCAGACAGACGTGTAGATTCACACAGAGGTCTGTAGACTCAAGTTGCACAGACAGACGTGTAGATTCACACAGATGTCTGTGGACTCAAGTTGCACAGACAGACGTATAGATTTACACAGAGGTCTGTAATCTCAAGTTGCACAGACAGACGTAGAGATTCACACAGAGGTCTGTAAAGTGAAGTGGGTCAGACAGACATGTAGATTCACACAGAGGTCTGTAGACTCAAGTTGCTCAGACAGACGTATAGATTCAAACAGAGGTCTGTAAACTCAAGTACACACAGATAGATGTATAGATTCACACAGAGGTCTGTAGTCTCAAGTTGCACAGACAGACGTATAGATTCACACAGAGGTCTGTAAACTCAAATTGCTCAGAAAGACGTATAGATAAACAACACAGAGGTCTGTAGACTCTAGTTGCTCAGACAGACGTAGAGATTCACACAGAGGTCTGTAAACTCAAGTTGCTCAGACAGACGTGTAGATTCACACAGAGGTCTGTAGACTCAAGACGTACAGACAGACGTGTAGATTCACACAGAGGTCTGTAGACTCAAGTTGCACAGACAGACTTGTAGATTCACACAGAGGTCTGCAGACTCAAGTACACACAGACAGACGTATAGATTCACACAGAGGTCTGTATACTCAAGTGGCACAGACAGACGTGTACGTTCACACAGAGGTCTGTAAACTCAAGTTACACAGAAAGACGTGTAGATTCACAGAGAGGTCTGTAAACTCAAGTTACACAGACAGACGTGTAGATTCACACAAAGGTCTGTAAACTCAAGTTGCTCAGACAGACGTATAGATTCACACAGAGGTCTGTAAACTCAATAACACACAGACAGACGTGTAGATTCACACAGAGGTCTGTAGACTCAAGTTGCACAGAGAGACGTATAGATTTACACAGAGGTCTGTAAACTCAAGTTGCTCAGAAAGACGTGTTGATTCACACAGAGGTCTGTAAACTCAAGTACACACAGACAGACGTGTAGATTCACACAGAGGTATGTAAACTCAAGTTGCACAGACACACGTGTAGATTCACACAGAGGTCTGTAAACTCAAGTTGCACAGACAGACGTGTAGATTCACACAGAGGTCTGTAGACTCAAGTTGCACAGACAGACGTGTAGATTCATACAAAGGTCTGCAGACTCAAGTACACACAGACAGACGTATAGATTAACACAGAGGTCTGTAGCCTCAAGTGGCAGAGACAGACGTGTACGTTCACACAGAGGTATGTAAACTCAAGTACACACAGATAGACGTGTAGATTCACACAGAAGTCTGTAGACTCAACTTGCACAGACAGACGTGTAGATTCACACAGAGGTCTGTAGACTCAAATTGCACAGAGAGACGTATAGATTCACACAAAGATCTGTAAACTCAAGTTGCTCAGAAAGACGTATAGATAAACAACACAGAGGTCTGTAGACTCAAGTTTCTCAGACAGACGAAGAGATTCACACAGAGGTCTGTAAACTCAAGTTGCTCACACAGACGTGTAGATTCACACAGAGGTCTGTAGACTCAAGTTGCACAGACAGACGTGTAGATTCACACAGAGGTCTGTGGACTCAAGTTGCACAGACAGACGTATAGATTTACACAGATGTCTGTAAACTCAAGTTGCACAGACAGACGTAGCGATTCACACAGAGGTCTGTAAAGTGAAGTGGGTCAGACAGACATGTAGATTCACACAGAGGTCTGTAGACTCAAGTTGCACAGACAGACGTATAGATTCAAACAGAGGTCTGTAAACTCAAGTTGCTCAGACAGACGTATAGATAAACAACACAGAGGTCTGTAGAATCTAGTTGCTCAGACAGACGTATAGATTCACACAGAGGTCTGTAAACTCAAGTTGCTCAGACAGACGTGTAGATTCACACAGAGGTCTGTAGACTCAAGTTGCACAGACAGACGTGTAGATTCACACAGAGGTCTGTAGACTCAAGTTGCACAGACAGACGTGTAGATTCACACAGAAGTCTGCAGACTCAAGTACACACAGACAGACGTATAGATTCACACAGAGGTCTGTAGACTCAAGTGGCACAGACAGACGTGTACGTTCACACAGAGGTCTGTAAACTCAAGTTACACAGACAGACGTGTAGATTCACACAGAGGTCTGTAAACTCAAGTTACACAGACAGACGTGTAGATTCACACAGAGGTCTGTAAACTCAAGTTGCTCAGAAAGACGTATAGATAAACAACACAGAGGTCTGTAGACTCAAGTTTCTCAGACAGTCGAAGAGATTCACACAGAGGTCTGTAAACTCAAGTTGCTCAGACAGACGTGTAGATTCACACAGAGGTCTGTAGACTCAAGTTGCACAGACAGACGTGTAGATTCACACAGAGGTCTGTAAACTCAAGTACACACAGATAGACGTGTAGATTCACACAGAGGTCTGTAGACTCAAGTTTCTCAGACAGACGAAGAGATTCACACAGAGGTCTGTAGACTCAAGTTGCACAGACAGACGTGTAGATTCATACAAAGGTCTGCAGACTCAAGTACACACAGACAGACGTATAGATTAACACAGAGATCTGTAGCCTCAAGTGGCAGAGACAGACGTGTACGTTCACACAGAGGTATGTAAACTCAAGTACACACAGATAGACGTGTAGATTCACACAGAAGTCTGTAGACTCAACTTGCACAGACAGACGTGTAGATTCACACAGAGGTCTGTAGACTCAAATTGCACAGAGAGACGTATAGATTCACACAAAGATCTGTAAACTCAAGTTGCTCAGAAAGACGTATAGATAAACAACACAGAGGTCTGTAGACTCAAGTTTCTCAGACAGACGAAGAGATTCACACAGAGGTCTGTAAACTCAAGTTGCTCAGAAAGACGTATAGATAAACAACACAGAGGTCTGTAGACTCAAGTTTCTCAGACAGACGAAGAGATTCACACAGAGGTCTGTGGACTCAAGTTGCACAGACAGACGTATAGATTTACACAGATGTCTGTAAACTCAAGTTGCACAGACAGACGTAGCGATTCACACAGAGGTCTGTAAAGTGAAGTGGGTCAGACAGACATGTAGATTCACACAGAGGTCTGTAGACTCAAGTTGCTCAGACAGACGTATAGATTCAAACAGAGGTCTGTAAACTCAAGTACACACAGATAGATGTATAGATTCACACAGAGGTCTGTAGTCTCAAGTTGCACAGACAGACGTGTAGATTCACACAGAGGTCTGTACACTCAAGTTGCACAGACAGACGTATAGATTCACACAGAGGTCTGTAAACTCAAGTTGCTCAGACAGACGTATAGATAAACAACACAGAGGTCTGTAGAATCTAGTTGCTCAGACAGACGTATAGATTCACACAGAGGTCTGTAAACTCAAGTTGCTCAGACAGACGTGTAGATTCACACAGAGGTCTGTAAACTCAAGTACACACAGATAGACGTGTAGATTCACACAGAGGTCTGTAGACTCAAGTTTCTCAGACAGACGAAGAGATTCACACAGAGGTCTGTAAACTCAAGTTGCTCAGACAGACGTGTAGATTCACACAGAGGTCTGTAGACTCAAGTTGCACAGACAGACGTGTAGATTCACACAGATGTCTGTGGACTCAAGTTGCACAGACAGACGTATAGATTTACACAGAGGTCTGTAAACTCAAGTTGCACAGACAGACGTAGAGATTCACACAGAGGTCTGTAAAGTGAAGTGGGTCAGACAGACATGTAGATTCACACAGAGGTCTGTAGACTCAAGTTGCTCAGACAGACGTATAGATTCAAACAGAGGTCTGTAAACTCAAGTACACACAGATAGATGTATAGATTCACACAGAGGTCTGTAGTCTCAAGTTGCACAGACAGACGTATAGATTCACACAGAGGTCTGTAAACTCAAATTGCTCAGAAAGACGTATAGATAAACAACACAGAGGTCTGTAGACTCTAGTTGCTCAGACAGACGTAGAGATTCACACAGAGGTCTGTAAACTCAAGTTGCTCAGACAGACGTGTAGATTCACACAGAGGTCTGTAGACTCAAGTTGTACAGACTGACGTGTAGATTCACACAGAGGTCTGTAGACTCAAGTTGCACAGACAGACTTGTAGATTCACACAGAGGTCTGCAGACTCAAGTACACACAGACAGACGTATAGATTCACACAGAGGTCTGTAGACTCAAGTGGCACAGACAGACGTGTACGTTCACACAGAGGTCTGTAAACTCAAGTTACACAGACAGACGTGTAGATTCACAGAGAGGTCTGTAAACTCAAGTTACACAGACAGACGTGTAGATTCACACAGAGGTCTGTAAACTCAAGTTGCTCAGACAGACGTATAGATTCACACAGAGGTCTGTAAACTCAATAACACACAGACAGACGTGTAGATTCACACAGAGGTCTGTAGACTCAAGTTGCACAGAGAGACGTATAGATTTACACAGAGGTCTGTAAACTCAAGTTGCTCAGAAAGACGTGTTGATTCACACAGAGGTCTGTAAACTCAAGTACACACAGACAGACGTGTGGATTCACACAGAGGTATGTAAACTCAAGTTGCACAGACAGACGTGTAGATTCACACAGAGGTCTGTAAACTCAAGTTGCACAGACAGACGTGTAGATTCACACAGAGGTCTGTAGACTCAAGTTGCACAGACAGACGTGTAGATTCATACAAAGGTCTACAGACTCAAGTACACACAGACAGACGTATAAATTAACACAGAGGTCTGTAGCCTCAAGTGGCAGAGACAGACGTGTACGTTCACACAGAGGTATGTAAACTCAAGTACACACAGATAGACGTGTAGATTCACACAGAAGTCTGTAGACTCAACTTGCACAGACAGACGTGTAGATTCACACAGAGGTCTGTAGACTCAAATTGCACAGAGAGACGTATAGATTCACACAAAGATCTGTAAACTCAAGTTGCTCAGAAAGACGTATAGATAAACAACACAGAGGTCTGTAGACTCAAGTTTCTCAGACAGACGAAGAGATTCACACAGAGGTCTGTAAACTCAAGTTGCTCACACAGACGTGTAGATTCACACAGAGGTCTGTAGACTCAAGTTGCACAGACAGACGTGTAGATTCACACAGAGGTCTGTGGACTCAAGTTGCACAGACAGACGTATAGATTTACACAGATGTCTGTAAACTCAAGTTGCACAGACAGACGTAGCGATTCACACAGAGGTCTGTAAAGTGAAGTGGGTCAGACAGACATGTAGATTCACACAGAGGTCTGTAGACTCAAGTTGCACAGACAGACGTATAGATTCAAACAGAGGTCTGTAAACTCAAGTTGCTCAGACAGACGTATAGATAAACAACACAGAGGTCTGTAGAATCTAGTTGCTCAGACAGACGTATAGATTCACACAGAGGTCTGTAAACTCAAGTTGCTCAGACAGACGTGTAGATTCACACAGAGGTCTGTAGACTCAAGTTTCACAGACAGACGTGTAGATTCACACAGAGGTCTGTAGACTCAAGTTGCACAGACAGACGTGTAGATTCACACAGAAGTCTGCAGACTCAAGTACACACAGACAGACGTATAGATTCACACAGAGGTCTGTAGACTCAAGTGGCACAGACAGACGTGTACGTTCACACAGAGGTCTGTAAACTCAAGTTACACAGACAGACGTGTAGATTCACACAGAGGTCTGTAAACTCAAGTTACACAGACAGACGAGTAGATTCACACAGAGGTCTGTAAACTCAAGTTGCTCAGATAGACGTATGGATAAACAACACAGAGGTCTGTAGACTCAAGTTGCTCAGACAGACGAAGAGATTCACACAGAGGTCTGTAGACTCAAGTTGCACAGACAGACGTGTAGATTCACACAGAGGTCTGTAGACTCAAGTTGCACAGACAGACGTGTAGATTTACACAGAGTTCTGTAAAATAAAGTTGCACAGGCCGACGTGTAGATTCACACAGAGGTCTGTAAACTCAAGTTGCACAGACAGACGTGTAGATTCACACAGAGGTCTGTAGACTCAAGTTGCACAGACAGACATGTAGATTCATACAAAGGTCTGCAGACTCAAGAACACACAGACAGACGTATAGATTAACACAGAGGTCTGTAGCCTCAAGTGGCAGAGACAGACGTGTACGTTCACACAGAGGTATGTAAACTCAAGTACACACAGATAGACGTGTAGATTCACACAGAAGTCTGTAGACTCAACTTGCACAGACAGACGTGTCGATTCACACAGAGGTCTGTAGACTCTAGGTGCACAGAGAGATGTATAGATTCACACAAAGGTCTGTAAACTCAAGGTGCTAAGAAAGACGTATAGATAAACAACACAGAGGTCTGTAGACTCAAGTTTCTCAGACAGACGAAGAGATTCACACAGAGGTCTGTAAACTCAAGTTGCTCAGACAGACGTGTAGATTCACACAGAGGTCTGTAGACTCAAGTTGCACAGACAGACGTGTAGATTCACACAGAGGTCTGTGGACTCATGTTGCACAGACAGACGTATAGATTTACACAGAGGTCTGTAAACTCAAGTTGCACAGACAGACGTAGAGATTCACACAGAGGTCTGTAAAGTGAAGTGGGTCAGACAGACATGTAGATTCACACAGAGGTCTGTAGACTCAAGTTGCTCAGACAGACGTATAGATTCACACAGAGGTCTGTAAACTCAAGTTGCATAGACAGACGTAGAGATTCACACAGAGGTCTGTAAAGTGAAGTGGGTCAGACAGACATGTAGATTCACACAGAGGTCTGTAGACTCAAGTTGCTCAGACAGACGTATAGATTCAAACAGAGGTCTGTAAACTCAAGTACACACAGATAGATGTATAGATTCACACAGAGGTCTGTAGTCTCAAGTTGCACAGACAGACGTATAGATTCACACAGAGGTCTGTAAACTCAAGTACACACAGATAGACGTGTAGATTCACACAGAAGTCTGTAGACTCAACTTGCACAGACAGACGTGTAGATTCACACAGAGGTCTGTAGACTCAAGGTGCACAGAGAGATGTATAGATTCACATAAAGGTCTGTAAACTCAAGTTGCTCAGAAAGACGTATAGATAAACAACACAGAGGTCTGTAGACTCAAGTTTCTCAGACAGACGAAGAGATTCACACAGAGGTCTGTAAACTCATGTTGCTCAGACAGACGTGTAGATTCACACAGAGGTCTGTAGACTCAAGTTGCACAGACAGACGTATAGATTCAAACAGAGGTCTGTAAACTCAAGTTGCTCAGACAGACGTATAGATAAACAACACAGAGGTCTGTAGAATCTAGTTGCTCAGACAGACGTATAGATTCACACAGAGGTCTGTAAACTCAAGTTGCTCAGACAGACGTGTAGATTCACACAGAGGTCTGTAGACTCAAGTTTCACAGACAGACGTGTAGATTCACACAGAGGTCTGTAGACTCAAGTTGCACAGACAGACGTGTAGATTCACACAGAAGTCTGCAGACTCAAGTACACACAGACAGACGTATAGATTCACACAGAGGTCTGTAGACTCAAGTGGCACAGACAGACGTGTACGTTCACACAGAGGTCTGTAAACTCAAGTTACACAGACAGACGTGTAGATTCACACAGAGGTCTGTAAACTCAAGTTACACAGACAGACGAGTAGATTCACACAGAGGTCTGTAAACTCAAGTTGCTCAGATAGACGTATGGATAAACAACACAGAGGTCTGTAGACTCAAGTTGCTCAGACAGACGAAGAGATTCACACAGAGGTCTGTAGACTCAAGTTGCACAGACAGACGTGTAGATTCACACAGAGGTCTGTAGACTCAAGTTGCACAGACAGACGTGTAGATTTACACAGAGTTCTGTAAAATAAAGTTGCACAGGCCGACGTGTAGATTCACACAGAGGTCTGTAAACTCAAGTTGCACAGACAGACGTGTAGATTCACACAGAGGTCTGTAGACTCAAGTTGCACAGACAGACATGTAGATTCATACAAAGGTCTGCAGACTCAAGAACACACAGACAGACGTATAGATTAACACAGAGGTCTGTAGCCTCAAGTGGCAGAGACAGACGTGTACGTTCACACAGAGGTATGTAAACTCAAGTACACACAGATAGACGTGTAGATTCACACAGAAGTCTGTAGACTCAACTTGCACAGACAGACGTGTCGATTCACACAGAGGTCTGTAGAATCTAGGTGCACAGAGAGATGTATAGATTCACACAAAGGTCTGTAAACTCAAGGTGCTAAGAAAGACGTATAGATAAACAACACAGAGGTCTGTAGACTCAAGTTTCTCAGACAGACGAAGAGATTCACACAGAGGTCTGTAAACTCAAGTTGCTCAGACAGACGTGTAGATTCACACAGAGGTCTGTAGACTCAAGTTGCACAGACAGACGTGTAGATTCACACAGAGGTCTGTGGACTCATGTTGCACAGACAGACGTATAGATTTACACAGAGGTCTGTAAACTCAAGTTGCACAGACAGACGTAGAGATTCACACAGAGGTCTGTAAAGTGAAGTGGGTCAGACAGACATGTAGATTCACACAGAGGTCTGTAGACTCAAGTTGCTCAGACAGACGTATAGATTCACACAGAGGTCTGTAAACTCAAGTTGCACAGACAGACGTAGAGATTCACACAGAGGTCTGTAAAGTGAAGTGGGTCAGACAGACATGTAGATTCACACAGAGGTCTGTAGACTCAAGTTGCTCAGACAGACGTATAGATTCAAACAGAGGTCTGTAAACTCAAGTACACACAGATAGATGTATAGATTCACACAGAGGTCTGTAGTCTCAAGTTGCACAGACAGACGTATAGATTCACACAGAGGTCTGTAAACTCAAGTACACACAGATAGACGTGTAGATTCACACAGAAGTCTGTAGACTCAACTTGCACAGACAGACGTGTAGATTCACACAGAGGTCTGTAGACTCAAGGTGCACAGAGAGATGTATAGATTCACATAAAGGTCTGTAAACTCAAGTTGCTCAGAAAGACGTATAGATAAACAACACAGAGGTCTGTAGACTCAAGTTTCTCAGACAGACGAAGAGATTCACACAGAGGTCTGTAAACTCATGTTGCTCAGACAGACGTGTAGATTCACACAGAGGTCTGTAGACTCAAGTTGCACAGACAGACGTGTAGATTCACACAGAGGTCTGTAAACTCAAGTACACACAGATAGACGTGTAGATTCACACCGAGGTCTGTAGACTCAAGTTTCTCAGACAGACGAAGAGATTCACACAGAGGTCTGTAAACTCAAGTTGCTCAGACAGACGTGTAGATTCACACAGAGGTCTGTAGACTCAAGTTGCACAGACAGACGTGTAGATTCACACAGAGGTCTGTGGACTCAAGTTGCACAGACAGACGTATAGATTTACACAGAGGTCTGTAAACTCAAGTTGCACAGACAGACGTAGAGATTCACACAGAGGTCTGTAAAGTGAAGTGGGTCAGACAGACATGTAGATTCACACAGAGGTCTGTAGACTCAAGTTGCTCAGACAGACGTATAGATTCAAACAGACGTCTGTAAACTCAAGTACACACAAATAGATGTATAGATTCACACAGAGGTCTGTAGTCTCAAGTTGCACAGACAGACTTATAGATTCACACAGAGGTCTGTAAACTCAAGTTGCACAGAGAGACGTATAGATTCACACAGAGGTCTGTAAACTCAAGTTGCACAGACAGACGTAGAGATTCACACAGAGGTCTGTAAAGTGAAGTGGGTCAGACAGACATGCAGATTCACACAGAGGTCTGTAGACTCAAGTTGCTCAGACAGACGTATAGATTCACACAGAGATCTGTAAACTCAAGTTGCACAGACAGACGTAGAGATTCACACAGAGGTCTGTAAAGTGAAGTGGGTCAGACAGACATGTAGATTCACACAGAGGTCTGTAGACTCAAGTTGCTCAGACAGACGTATAGATTCAAACAGAGGTCTGTAGACTCAAGTACACACAGATAGATGTATAGATTCACACAGAGGTCTGTAGTCTCAAGTTGCACAGATAGACGTATAGATTCACACAGAGGTCTGTAAACTCAAGTACACACAGATAGACGTGTAGATTCACACAGAAGTCTGCAGACTCAAGTACACACAGACAGACGTGTAGATTCACACAGAGGTCTGTAAACTCAAGTACACACAGATAGACGTGTAGATTCACACAGAGGTCTGTAGACTCAAGTTTCTCAGACAGACGAAGAGATTCACACAGAGGTCTGTAGACTCAAGTTGCACAGACAGACGTGTAGATTCATACAAAGGTCTGCAGACTCAAGTACACACAGACAGACGTATAGATTAACACAGAGATCTGTAGCCTCAAGTGGCAGAGACAGACGTGTACGTTCACACAGAGGTATGTAAACTCAAGTACACACAGATAGACGTGTAGATTCACACAGAAGTCTGTAGACTCAACTTGCACAGACAGACGTGTAGATTCACACAGAGGTCTGTAGACTCAAATTGCACAGAGAGACGTATAGATTCACACAAAGATCTGTAAACTCAAGTTGCTCAGAAAGACGTATAGATAAACAACACAGAGGTCTGTAGACTCAAGTTTCTCAGACAGACGAAGAGATTCACACAGAGGTCTGTAAACTCAAGTTGCTCAGAAAGACGTATAGATAAACAACACAGAGGTCTGTAGACTCAAGTTTCTCAGACAGACGAAGAGATTCACACAGAGGTCTGTGGACTCAAGTTGCACAGACAGACGTATAGATTTACACAGATGTCTGTAAACTCAAGTTGCACAGACAGACGTAGCGATTCACACAGAGGTCTGTAAAGTGAAGTGGGTCAGACAGACATGTAGATTCACACAGAGGTCTGTAGACTCAAGTTGCTCAGACAGACGTATAGATTCAAACAGAGGTCTGTAAACTCAAGTACACACAGATAGATGTATAGATTCACACAGAGGTATGTAGTCTCAAGTTGCACAGACAGACGTGTAGATTCACACAGAGGTCTGTACACTCAAGTTGCACAGACAGACGTATAGATTCACACAGAGGTCTGTAAACTCAAGTTGCTCAGACAGACGTATAGATAAACAACACAGAGGTCTGTAGAATCTAGTTGCTCAGACAGACGTATAGATTCACACAGAGGTCTGTAAACTCAAGTTGCTCAGACAGACGTGTAGATTCACACAGAGGTCTGTAAACTCAAGTACACACAGATAGACGTGTAGATTCACACAGAGGTCTGTAGACTCAAGTTTCTCAGACAGACGAAGAGATTCACACAGAGGTCTGTAAACTCAAGTTGCTCAGACAGACGTGTAGATTCACACAGAGGTCTGTAGACTCAAGTTGCACAGACAGACGTGTAGATTCACACAGATGTCTGTGGACTCAAGTTGCACAGACAGACGTATAGATTTACACAGAGGTCTGTAATCTCAAGTTGCACAGACAGACGTAGAGATTCACACAGAGGTCTGTAAAGTGAAGTGGGTCAGACAGACATGTAGATTCACACAGAGGTCTGTAGACTCAAGTTGCTCAGACAGACGTATAGATTCAAACAGAGGTCTGTAAACTCAAGTACACACAGATAGATGTATAGATTCACACAGAGGTCTGTAGTCTCAAGTTGCACAGACAGACGTATAGATTCACACAGAGGTCTGTAAACTCAAATTGCTCAGAAAGACGTATAGATAAACAACACAGAGGTCTGTAGACTCTAGTTGCTCAGACAGACGTAGAGATTCACACAGAGGTCTGTAAACTCAAGTTGCTCAGACAGACGTGTAGATTCACACAGAGGTCTGTAGACTCAAGTTGTACAGACTGACGTGTAGATTCACACAGAGGTCTGTAGACTCAAGTTGCACAGACAGACTTGTAGATTCACACAGAGGTCTGCAGACTCAAGTACACACAGACAGACGTATAGATTCACACAGAGGTCTGTAGACTCAAGTGGCACAGACAGACGTGTACGTTCACACAGAGGTCTGTAAACTCAAGTTACACAGACAGACGTGTAGATTCACAGAGAGGTCTGTAAACTCAAGTTACACAGACAGACGTGTAGATTCACACAGAGGTCTGTAAACTCAAGTTGCTCAGACAGACGTATAGATTCACACAGAGGTCTGTAAACTCAATAACACACAGACAGACGTGTAGATTCACACAGAGGTCTGTAGACTCAAGTTGCACAGAGAGACGTATAGATTTACACAGAGGTCTGTAAACTCAAGTTGCTCAGAAAGACGTGTTGATTCACACAGAGGTCTGTAAACTCAAGTACACACAGACAGACGTGTGGATTCACACAGAGGTATGTAAACTCAAGTTGCACAGACAGACGTGTAGATTCACACAGAGGTCTGTAAACTCAAGTTGCACAGACAGACGTGTAGATTCACACAGAGGTCTGTAGACTCAAGTTGCACAGACAGACGTGTAGATTCATACAAAGGTCTACAGACTCAAGTACACACAGACAGACGTATAAATTAACACAGAGGTCTGTAGCCTCAAGTGGCAGAGACAGACGTGTACGTTCACACAGAGGTATGTAAACTCAAGTACACACAGATAGACGTGTAGATTCACACAGAAGTCTGTAGACTCAACTTGCACAGACAAACGTGTAGATTCACACAGATGTCTGTAGACTCAAATTGCACAGAGAGACGTATAGATTCACACAAAGATCTGTAAACTCAAGTTGCTCAGAAAGACGTATAGATAAACAACACAGAGGTCTGTAGACTCAAGTTTCTCAGACAGACGAAGAGATTCACACAGAGGTCTGTAAACTCATGTTGCTCAGACAGACGTGTAGATTCACACAGAGGTCTGTAGACTCAAGTTGCACAGACAGACGTGTAGATTCACACAGAGGTCTGTAAACTCAAGTACACACAGATAGACGTGTAGATTCACACCGAGGTCTGTAGACTCAAGTTTCTCAGACAGACGAAGAGATTCACACAGAGGTCTGTAAACTCAAGTTGCTCAGACAGACGTGTAGATTCACACAGAGGTCTGTAGACTCAAGTTGCACAGACAGACGTGTAGATTCACACAGAGGTCTGTGGACTCAAGTTGCACAGACAGACGTATAGATTTACACAGAGGTCTGTAAACTCAAGTTGCACAGACAGACGTAGAGATTCACACAGAGGTCTGTAAAGTGAAGTGGGTCAGACAGACATGTAGATTCACACAGAGGTCTGTAGACTCAAGTTGCTCAGACAGACGTATAGATTCAAACAGACGTCTGTAAACTCAAGTACACACAAATAGATGTATAGATTCACACAGAGGTCTGTAGTCTCAAGTTGCACAGACAGACTTATAGATTCACACAGAGGTCTGTAAACTCAAGTTGCACAGAGAGACGTATAGATTCACACAGAGGTCTGTAAACTCAAGTTGCACAGACAGACGTAGAGATTCACACAGAGGTCTGTAAAGTGAAGTGGGTCAGACAGACATGCAGATTCACACAGAGGTCTGTAGACTCAAGTTGCTCAGACAGACGTATAGATTCACACAGAGGTCTGTAAACTCAAGTTGCACAGACAGACGTAGAGATTCACACAGAGGTCTGTAAAGTGAAGTGGGTCAGACAGACATGTAGATTCACACAGAGGTCTGTAGACTCAAGTTGCTCAGACAGACGTATAGATTCAAACAGAGGTCTGTAGACTCAAGTACACACAGATAGATGTATAGATTCACACAGAGGTCTGTAGTCTCAAGTTGCACAGATAGACGTATAGATTCACACAGAGGTCTGTAAACTCAAGTACACACAGATAGACGTGTAGATTCACACAGAAGTCTGCAGACTCAAGTACACACAGACAGACGTGTAGATTCACACAGAGGTCTGTAAACTCAAGTACACACAGATAGACGTGTAGATTCACACAGAGGTCTGTAGACTCAAGTTTCTCAGACAGACGAAGAGATTCACACAGAGGTCTGTAGACTCAAGTTGCACAGACAGACGTGTAGATTCATACAAAGGTCTGCAGACTCAAGTACACACAGACAGACGTATAGATTAACACAGAGATCTGTAGCCTCAAGTGGCAGAGACAGACGTGTACGTTCACACAGAGGTATGTAAACTCAAGTACACACAGATAGACGTGTAGATTCACACAGAAGTCTGTAGACTCAACTTGCACAGACAGACGTGTAGATTCACACAGAGGTCTGTAGACTCAAATTGCACAGAGAGACGTATAGATTCACACAAAGATCTGTAAACTCAAGTTGCTCAGAAAGACGTATAGATAAACAACACAGAGGTCTGTAGACTCAAGTTTCTCAGACAGACGAAGAGATTCACACAGAGGTCTGTAAACTCAAGTTGCTCAGAAAGACGTATAGATAAACAACACAGAGGTCTGTAGACTCAAGTTTCTCAGACAGACGAAGAGATTCACACAGAGGTCTGTGGACTCAAGTTGCACAGACAGACGTATAGATTTACACAGATGTCTGTAAACTCAAGTTGCACAGACAGACGTAGCGATTCACACAGAGGTCTGTAAAGTGAAGTGGGTCAGACAGACATGTAGATTCACACAGAGGTCTGTAGACTCAAGTTGCTCAGACAGACGTATAGATTCAAACAGAGGTCTGTAAACTCAAGTACACACAGATAGATGTATAGATTCACACAGAGGTATGTAGTCTCAAGTTGCACAGACAGACGTGTAGATTCACACAGAGGTCTGTACACTCAAGTTGCACAGACAGACGTATAGATTCACACAGAGGTCTGTAAACTCAAGTTGCTCAGACAGACGTATAGATAAACAACACAGAGGTCTGTAGAATCTAGTTGCTCAGACAGACGTATAGATTCACACAGAGGTCTGTAAACTCAAGTTGCTCAGACAGACGTGTAGATTCACACAGAGGTCTGTAAACTCAAGTACACACAGATAGACGTGTAGATTCACACAGAGGTCTGTAGACTCAAGTTTCTCAGACAGACGAAGAGATTCACACAGAGGTCTGTAAACTCAAGTTGCTCAGACAGACGTGTAGATTCACACAGAGGTCTGTAGACTCAAGTTGCACAGACAGACGTGTAGATTCACACAGATGTCTGTGGACTCAAGTTGCACAGACAGACGTATAGATTTACACAGAGGTCTGTAATCTCAAGTTGCACAGACAGACGTAGAGATTCACACAGAGGTCTGTAAAGTGAAGTGGGTCAGACAGACATGTAGATTCACACAGAGGTCTGTAGACTCAAGTTGCTCAGACAGACGTATAGATTCAAACAGAGGTCTGTAAACTCAAGTACACACAGATAGATGTATAGATTCACACAGAGGTCTGTAGTCTCAAGTTGCACAGACAGACGTATAGATTCACACAGAGGTCTGTAAACTCAAATTGCTCAGAAAGACGTATAGATAAACAACACAGAGGTCTGTAGACTCTAGTTGCTCAGACAGACGTAGAGATTCACACAGAGGTCTGTAAACTCAAGTTGCTCAGACAGACGTGTAGATTCACACAGAGGTCTGTAGACTCAAGTTGTACAGACTGACGTGTAGATTCACACAGAGGTCTGTAGACTCAAGTTGCACAGACAGACTTGTAGATTCACACAGAGGTCTGCAGACTCAAGTACACACAGACAGACGTATAGATTCACACAGAGGTCTGTAGACTCAAGTGGCACAGACAGACGTGTACGTTCACACAGAGGTCTGTAAACTCAAGTTACACAGACAGACGTGTAGATTCACAGAGAGGTCTGTAAACTCAAGTTACACAGACAGACGTGTAGATTCACACAGAGGTCTGTAAACTCAAGTTGCTCAGACAGACGTATAGATTTACACAGAGGTCTGTAAACTCAATAACACACAGACAGACGTGTAGATTCACACAGAGGTCTGTAGACTCAAGTTGCACAGAGAGACGTATAGATTTACACAGAGGTCTGTAAACTCAAGTTGCTCAGAAAGACGTGTTGATTCACACAGAGGTCTGTAAACTCAAGTACACACAGACAGACGTGTGGATTCACACAGAGGTATGTAAACTCAAGTTGCACAGACAGACGTGTAGATTCACACAGAGGTCTGTAAACTCAAGTTGCACAGACAGACGTGTAGATTCACACAGAGGTCTGTAGACTCAAGTTGCACAGACAGACGTGTAGATTCATACAAAGGTCTACAGACTCAAGTACACACAGACAGACGTATAAATTAACACAGAGGTCTGTAGCCTCAAGTGGCAGAGACAGACGTGTACGTTCACACAGAGGTATGTAAACTCAAGTACACACAGATAGACGTGTAGATTCACACAGAAGTCTGTAGACTCAACTTGCACAGACAAACGTGTAGATTCACACAGATGTCTGTAGACTCAAATTGCACAGAGAGACGTATAGATTCACACAAAGATCTGTAAACTCAAGTTGCTCAGAAAGACGTATAGATAAACAACACAGAGGTCTGTAGACTCAAGTTTCTCAGACAGACGAAGAGATTCACACAGAGGTCTGTAAACTCAAGTTGCTCACACAGACGTGTAGATTCACACAGAGGTCTGTAGACTCAAGTTGCACAGACAGACGTGTAGATTCACACAGAGGTCTGTGGACTCAAGTTGCACAGACAGACGTATAGATTTACACAGATGTCTGTAAACTCAAGTTGCACAGACAGACGTAGCGATTCACACAGAGGTCTGTAAAGTGAAGTGGGTCAGACAGACATGTAGATTCACACAGAGGTCTGTAGACTCAAGTTGCACAGACAGACGTATAGATTCAAACAGAGGTCTGTAAACTCAAGTTGCTCAGACAGACGTATAGATAAACAACACAGAGGTCTGTAGAATCTAGTTGCTCAGACAGACGTATAGATTCACACAGAGGTCTGTAAACTCAAGTTGCTCAGACAGACGTGTAGATTCACACAGAGGTCTGTAGACTCAAGTTGCACAGACAGACGTGTAGATTCACACAGAGGTCTGTAGACTCAAGTTGCACAGACAGACGTGTAGATTCACACAGAAGTCTGCAGACTCAAGTACACACAGACAGACGTATAGATTCACACAGAGGTCTGTAGACTCAAGTGGTACAGACAGACGTGTACGTTCACACAGAGGTCTGTAAACTCAAGTTACACAGACAGACGTGTAGATTCACACAGAGGTCTGTAAACTCAAGTTACACAGACAGACGTGTAGATTCACACAGAGGTCTGTAAACTCAAGTTGCTCAGATAGACGTATGGATAAACAACACAGAGGTCTGTAGACTCAAGTTGCTCAGACAGACGAAGAGATTCACACAGAGGTCTGTAGACTCAAGTTGCACAGACAGACGTGTAGATTCACACAGAGGTCTGTAGACTCAAGTTGCACAGACAGACGTGTAGATTTACACAGAGTTCTGTAAAATAAAGTTGCACAGGCCGACGTGTAGATTCACACAGAGGTCTGTAAACTCAAGTTGCACAGACAGACGTGTAGATTCACACAGAGGTCTGTAGACTCAAGTTGCACAGACAGACATGTAGATTCATACAAAGGTCTGCAGACTCAAGAACACACAGACAGACGTATAGATTAACACAGAGGTCTGTAGCCTCAAGTGGCAGAGACAGACGTGTACGTTCACACAGAGGTATGTAAACTCAAGCACACAGATAGACGTGTAGATTCACACAGAAGTCTGTAGACTCAACTTGCACAGACATACGTGTAGATTCACACAGAGGTCTGTAGACTCTAGGTGCACAGAGAGATGTATAGATTCACACAAAGGTCTGTAAACTCAAGGTGCTCAGAAAAACGTATAGATAAACAACACAGAGGTCTGTAGACTCAAGTTTCTCAGACAGACGAAGAGATTCACACAGAGGTCTGTAAACTCAAGTTGCTCAGACAGACGTGTAGATTCACACAGAGGTCTGTAGACTCAAGTTGCACAGACAGACGTGTAGATTCACACAGAGGTCTGTGGACTCATGTTGCACAGACAGACGTATAGATTTACACAGAGGTCTGTAAACTCAAGTTGCACAGACAGACGTAGAGATTCACACAGAGGTCTGTAAAGTGAAGTGGGTCAGACAGACATGTAGATTCACACAGAGGTCTGTAGACTCAAGTTGCTCAGACAGACGTATAGATTCACACAGAGGTCTGTAAACTCAAGTTGCACAGACAGACGTAGAGATTCACACAGAGGTCTGTAAAGTGAAGTGGGTCAGACAGACATGTAGATTCACACAGAGGTCTGTAGACTCAAGTTGCTCAGACAGACGTATAGATTCAAACAGAGGTCTGTAAACTCAAGTACACACAGATAGATGTATAGATTCACACAGAGGTCTGTAGTCTCAAGTTGCACAGACAGACGTATAGATTCACACAGAGGTCTGTAAACTCAAGTACACACAGATAGACGTGTAGATTCACACAGAAGTCTGTAGACTCAACTTGCACAGACAGACGTGTAGATTCACACAGAGGTCTGTAGACTCAAGGTGCACAGAGAGATGTATAGATTCACACAAAGGTCTGTAAACTCAAGTTGCTCAGAAAGACGTATAGATAAACAACACAGAGGTCTGTAGACTCAAGTTTCTCAGACAGACGAAGAGATTCACACAGAGGTCTGTAAACTCAAGTTGCTCAGACAGACGTGTAGATTCACACAGAGGTCTGTAGACTCAAGTTGCACAGACAGACGTGTAGATTCACACAGAGGTCTGTAAACTCAAGTACACACAGATAGACGTGTAGATTCACACCGAGGTCTGTAGACTCAAGTTTCTCAGACAGACGAAGAGATTCACACAGAGGTCTGTAAACTCAAGTTGCTCAGACAGACGTGTAGATTCACACAGAGGTCTGTAGACTCAAGTTGCACAGACAGACGTGTAGATTCACACAGAGGTCTGTGGACTCAAGTTGCACAGACAGACGTATAGATTTACACAGAGGTCTGTAAACTCAAGTTGCACAGACAGACGTAGAGATTCACACAGAGGTCTGTAAAGTGAAGTGGGTCAGACAGACATGTAGATTCACACAGAGGTCTGTAGACTCAAGTTGCTCAGACAGACGTATAGATTCAAACAGAGGTCTGTAAACTCAAGTACACACAAATAGATGTATAGATTCACACAGAGGTCTGTAGTCTCAAGTTGCACAGACAGACTTATAGATTCACACAGAGGTCTGTAAACTCAAGTTGCACAGAGAGACGTATAGATTCACACAGAGGTCTGTAAACTCAAGTTGCACAGACAGATGTAGAGATTCACACAGAGGTCTGTAAAGTGAAGTGGGTCAGACAGACATGCAGATTCACACAGAGGTCTGTAGACTCAAGTTGCTCAGACAGACGTATAGATTCACACAGAGGTCTGTAAACTCAAGTTGCACAGACAGACGTAGAGATTCACACAGAGGTCTGTAAAGTGAAGTGGGTCAGACAGACATGTAGATTCACACAGAGGTCTGTAGACTCAAGTTGCTCAGACAGACGTATAGATTCAAACAGAGGTCTGTAGACTCAAGTACACACAGATAGATGTATAGATTCACACAGAGGTCTGTAGTCTCAAGTTGCACAGACAGACGTATAGATTCACACAGAGGTCTGTAGACTCAAGGTGCACAGAGAGATGTATAGATTCACGCAAAGGTCTGTAAACTCAAGTTGCTCAGAAAGACGTATAGATAAACAACACAGAGGTCTGTAGACTCAAGTTTCTCAGACAGACGAAGAGATTCACACAGAGGTCTGTAAACTCAAGTTGCTCAGACAGACGTGTAGATTCACACAGAGGTCTGTAGACTCAAGTTGCACAGACAGACGTGTAGATTCACACAGAGGTCTGTAAACTCAAGTACACACAGATAGACGTGTAGATTCACACCGAGGTCTGTAGACTCAAGTTTCTCAGACAGACGAAGAGATTCACACAGAGGTCTGTAAACTCAAGTTGCTCAGACAGACGTGTAGATTCACACAGAGGTCTGTAGACTCAAGTTGCACAGACAGACGTGTAGATTCACACAGAGGTCTGTGGACTCAAGTTGCACAGACAGACGTATAGATTTACACAGAGGTCTGTAAACTCAAGTTGCACAGACAGACGTAGAGATTCACACAGAGGTCTGTAAAGTGAAGTGGGTCAGACAGACATGTAGATTCACACAGAGGTCTGTAGACTCAAGTTGCTCAGACAGACGTATAGATTCAAACAGAGGTCTGTTAACTCAAGTACACACAGATAGATGTATAGATTCACACAGAGGTCTGTAGTCTCAAGTTGCACAGACAGACTTATAGATTCACACAGAGGTCTGTAAACTCAAGTTGCTCAGACAGACATATAGATAAACAACACAGAGGTCTGTAGACTCTAGTTGCTCAGACAGACGTAGAGATTCACACAGAGGTCTGTAAACTCAAGTTGCTCAGACAGACGTGTAGATTCACACAGAGTTCTGTAGACTCAAGTTGTACAGACAGACGTGTAGATTCACACAGAGGTCTGTAGACTCAAGTTGCACAGACAGACTTGTAGATTCACACAGAGGTCTGCAGACTCAAGTACACACAGACAGACGTATAGATTCACACAGAGGTCTGTAGACTCAAGTGGCACAGACAGACGTGTACGTTCACACAGAGGTCTGTAAACTCAAGTTACACAGACAGACGTGTAGATTCACAGAGAGGTCTGTAAACTCAAGTTGCTCAGACAGACGTATAGATTCACACAGAGGTCTGTAAACTCAATAACACACAGACAGACGTGTAGATTCACACAGAGGTTTGTAGACTCAAGTTGCACAGAGAGACGTATAGATTTACACAGAGGTCTGTACACTCAAGTTGCTCAGAAAGACGTGTTGATTCACACAGAGGTCTGTAAACTCAAGTACACACAGACAGACGTGTAGATTCACACAGAGGTATGTAAACTCAAGTTGCACAGACAGACGTGTAGATTCACACAGAGGTCTGTAAACTCAAGTTGCACAGACAGACGTGTAGATTCACACAGAGGTCTGTAGACTCAAGTTGCACAGACAGACGTGTAGATTCATACAAAGGTCTGCAGACTCAAGTACACACAGACAGACGTATAGATTAACACAGAGGTCTGTAGCCTCAAGTGGCAGAGACAGACGTGTACGTTCACACAGAGGTATGTAAACTCAAGTACACACAGATAGACGTGTAGATTCACACAGAAGTCTGTAGACTCAACTTGCACAGACAGACGTGTAGATTCACATAGAGGTCTGTAGACTCAAATTACACAGAGAGACGTATAGATTCACACAAAGATCTGTAAACTCAAGTTGCTCAGAAAGACGTATAGATAAACAACACAGAGGTCTGTAGACTCAAGTTTCTCAGACAGACGAAGAGATTCACACAGAGGTCTGTAAACTCAAGTTGCTCACACAGACGTGTAGATTCACACAGAGGTCTGTAGACTCAAGTTGCACAGACAGACGTGTAGATTCACACAGAGGTCTGTGGACTCAAGTTGCACAGACAGACGTTTAGATTTACACAGATGTCTGTAAACTCAAGTTGCACAGACAGACGTAGAGATTTACACAGAGGTCTGTAAAGTGAAGTGGGTCAGACAGACATGTAGATTCACACAGAGGTCTGTAGACTCAAGTTGCTCAGACAGACGTATAGATTCAAACAGAGGTCTGTAAACTCAAGTACACACAGATAGATGTATAGATTTACACAGAGGTCTGTAGTCTCAAGTTGCACAGACAGACGTGTAGATTCACACAGAGGTCTGTAGACTCAAGTTGCACAGACAGACGTATAGATTCACACAGAGGTCTGTAAACTCAAGTTGCTCAGACAGACGTATAGATAAACAACACAGAGGTCTGTAGACTCTAGTTGCTCAGACAGACGTATAGATTCACACAGAGGTCTGTAAACTCAAGTTGCTCAGACAGACGTGTAGATTCACACAGAGGTCTGTAGACTCAAGTTGCACAGACAGACGTGTAGATTCACACAGAGGTCTGTAGACTCAAGTTGCACAGACAGACGTGTAGATTCACACAGAGGTATGCAGACTCAAGTACACACAGATAGACGTGTAGATTCACACAGAAGTCTGTAGACTCAACTTGCACAGACAGACGTGTAGATTCACACAGAGGTCTGTAGACTCAAGGTGCACAGAGAGATGTATAGATTCACACAAAGGTCTGTAAACTCAAGGTGCTCAGAAAGACGTATAGATAAACAACACAGACGTCTGTAGACTCAAGTTTCTCAGACAGACGAAGAGATTCACACAGAGGTCTGTAAACTCAAGTTGCTCAGACAGACGTGTAGATTCACACAGAGGTCTGTAGACTCAAGTTGCACAGACAGACGTGTAGATTCACACAGAGGTCTGTGGACTCAAGTTGCACAGACAGACGTATAGATTTACACAGAGGTCTGTAAACTCAAGTTGCACAGACAGACGTAGAGATTCACACAGAGGTCTGTAAAGTGAAGTGGGTCAGACAGACATGTAGATTCACACAGAGGTCTGTAGACTCAAGTTGCTCAGACAGACGTATAGATTCAAACAGAGGTCTGTAAACTCAAGTACACACAGATAGATGTATAGATTCACACAGAGGTCTGTAGTCTCAAGTTGCACAGACAGACGTATAGATTCACACAGAGGTCTGCAAACTCAAGTACACACAGATAGACGTGTAGATTCACACAGAAGTCTGTAGACTCAACTTGCACAGACAGACGTGTAGATTCACACAGAGGTCTGTAGACTCAAGGTGCACAGAGAGATGTATAGATTCACACAAAGGTCTGTAAACTCAAGTTGCTCAGAAAGACGTATAGATAAACAACACAGAGGTCTGTTGACTCAAGTTTCTCAGACAGACGAAGAGATTCACACAGAGGTCTGTAAACTCAAGTTGCTCAGACAGACGTGTAGATTCACACAGAGGTCTGTAGACTCAAGTTGCACAGACAGACGTGTAGATTCACACAGAGGTCTGTAAACTCAAGTACACACAGATAGACGTGTAGATTCACACAGAGGTCTGTAGACTCAAGTTGCACAGACAGACGTGTAGATTCACACAGAGGTCTGTGGACTCAAGTTGCACAGACAGACGTATAGATTTACACAGAGGTCTGTAAACTCAAGTTGCACAGACAGACGTAGAGATTCACACAGAGGTCTGTAAAGTGAAGTGGGTCAGACAGACATGTAGATTCACACAGAGGTCTGTAGACTCAAGTTGCTCAGACAGACGTATAGATTCAAACAGAGGTCTGTAAACTCAAGTACACACAGATAGATGTATAGATTCACACAGAGGTCTGTAGTCTCAAGTTGCACAGACATACGTATATATTCACACAGAGGTCTGTAAACTCAAGTACACACAGATAGACGTGTAGATTCACACAGAAGTCTGTAGACTCAACTTGCACAGACAGACGTGTAGATTCACACAGAGGTCTGTAGACTCAAGGTGCACAGAGACATGTATAGATTCACACAAAGGTCTGTAAACTCAAGTTGCTCAGAAAGACGTATAGATAAACAACACAGAGGTCTGTTGACTCAAGTTTCTCAGACAGACGAAGAGATTCACACAGAGGTCTGTAAACTCAAGTTGCTCAGACAGACGTGTAGATTCACACAGAGGTCTGTAGACTCAAGTTGCACAGACAGACGTGTAGATTCACACAGAGGTCTGTAAACTCAAGTATACACAGATAGACGTGTAGATTCACACAGAGGTCTGTAGACTCAAGTTTCTCAGACAGACGAAGAGATTCACACAGAGGTCTGTAAACTCAAGTTGCTCAGACAGACGTGTAGATTCACACAGAGGTCTGTAGACTCAAGTTGCACAGACAGACGTGTAGATTCACACAGAGGTCTGTGGACTCAAGTTGCACAGACAGACGTAGAGATTGACACAGAGGTCTGTAAAGTGAAGTGGGTCAGACAGACATGTAGATTCACACAGAGGTCTGTAGACTCAAGTTGCTCAGACAGACATATAGATTCAAACAGAGGTCTGTAAACTCAAGTACACACAGATAGATGTATAGATTCACACAGAGGTCTGTAGTCTCAAGTTGCACAGACAGACGTATATATTCACACAGAGGTCTGTAAACTCAAGTACACACAGATAGACGTGTAGATTCACACAGAAGTCTGTAGACTCAACTTGCATAGACAGACGTGTAGATTCACACAGAGGTCTGTAGACTCAAGGTGCACAGAGAGATGTATAGATTCACACAAAGGTCTGTAAACTCAAGTTTCTCAGAAAGACGTATAGATAAACAACACAGAGGTCTGTTGACTCAAGTTTCTCAGACAGACGAAGAGATTCACACAGAGGTCTGTAAACTCAAGTTGCTCAGACAGACGTGTAGATTCACACGGAGGTCTGTAGACTCAAGTTGCACAGACAGACGTGTAGATTCACGCAGAGGTCTGTAAACTCAAGTACACACAGATAGACGTGTAGATTCACACAGAGGTCTGTAGACTCAAGTTTCTCAGACAGACGAAGAGATTCACACAGAGGTCTGTAAACTCAAGTTGCTCAGACAGACGTGTAGATTCACACAGAGGTCTGTAGACTCAAGTTGCACAGACAGACGTGTAGATTCACACAGAGGTCTGTGGGCTCAAGTTGCACAGACAGACGTATAGATTTACACAGAGGTCTGTAAACTCAAGTTGCACAGACAGACGTAGAGATTCACACAGAGGTCTGTAAAGTGAAGTGGGTCAGACAGACATGTAGATTCACACAGAGGTCTGTAGACTCAAGTTGCTCAGACAGACGTATAGATTCAAACAGAGGTCTGTAAACTCAAGTACACACAGATAGATGTATAGATTCACACAGAGGTCTGTAGTCTCAAGTTGCACAGACAGACGTATATATTCACACAGAGGTCTGTAAACTCAAGTACACACAGATAGACGTGTAGATTCACACATAAGTCTGTAGACTCAACTTGCACAGACAGACGTGTAGATTCACACAGAGGTCTGTAGACTCAAGGTGCACAGAGAGATGTATAGATTCACACAAAGGTCTGTAAACTCAAGTTGCTCAGAAAGACGTATAGATAAACAACACAGAGGTCTGTTGACTCAAGTTTCTCAGACAGACGAAGAGATTCACACAGAGGTCTGTAAACTCAAGTTGCTCAGACAGACGTGTAGATTCACACAGAGGTCTGTAGACTCAAGTAGCACAGACAGACGTGTAGATTCACACAGAGGTCTGTAAACTCAAGTACACACAGATAGACGTGTAGATTCACACAGAGGTCTGTAGACTCAAGTTGCACAGACAGACGTGTAGATTCACACAGAGGTCTGTGGACTCAAGTTGCACGGACAGACGTATAGATTTACACAGAGGTCTGTAAACTCAAGTTGCACAGACAGACGTAGAGATTCACACAGAGGTCTGTAAAGTGAAGTGGGTCAGACAGACATGTAGATTCACACAGAGGTCTGTAGACTCAAGTTGCTCAGACAGACGTATAGATTCAAACAGAGGTCTGTAAACTCAAGTACACACAGATAGATGTATAGATTCACACAGAGGTCTGTAGTCTCAAGTTGCACAGACAGACGTATATATTCACACAGAGGTCTGTAAACTCAAGTACACACAGATAGACGTGTAGATTCACACAGAAGTCTGTAGACTCAACTTGCACAGACAGACGTGTAGATTCACACAGAGGTCTGTAGACTCAAGGTGCACAGAGAGATGTATAGATTCACACAAAGGTCTGTAAACTCAAGTTGCTCAGAAAGACGTATAGATAAACAACACAGAGGTCTGTTGACTCAAGTTTCTCAGACAGACGAAGAGATTCACACAGAGGTCTGTAAACTCAAGTTGCTCAGAAAGACGTGTAGATTCACACAGAGGTCTGTAGACTCAAGTTGCACAGACAGACGTGTAGATTCACACAGAGGTCTGTAAACTCAAGTACACACAGATAGACGTGTAGATTCACACAGAGGTCTGTAGACTCAAGTTTCTCAGACAGACGAAGAGATTCACACAGAGGTCTGTAAACTCAAGTTGCTCAGACAGACGTGTAGATTCACACAGAGGTCTGTAGACTCAAGTTGCACAGACAGACGTGTAGATTCACACAGAGGTCTGTGGACTCAAGTTGCACAGACAGACGTATAGATTTACACAGAGGTCTGTAAACTCAAGTTGCACAGACAGACGTAGAGATTCACACAGAGGTCTGTAAAGTGAAGTGGGTCAGACAGACATGTAGATTCACACAGAGGTCTGTAGACTCAAGTTGCTCAGACAGACGTATAGATTCACACAGAGGTCTGTAGACTCAAGGTGCACAGAGAGATGTATAGATTCACACAGAGGTCTGTAGACTCAACTTGCACAGACAGACGTGTAGATTCACACAGAGGTCTGTAGACTCAAGGTGCACAGAGAGATGTATAGATTCACACAAAGGTCTGTAAACTCAAGTTTCTCAGAAAGACGTATAGATAAACAACACAGAGGTCTGTTGACTCAAGTTTCTCAGACAGACGAAGAGATTCACACAGAAGTCTGTAGACTCAGCTTGCACAGACAGACGTGTAGATTCACACAGAGGTCTGTAGACTCAAGGTGCACAGAGAGATGTATAGATTCACACAAAGGTCTGTAAACTCAAGTTGCTCAGAAAGACGTATAGATAAACAACACAGAGGTCTGTTGATTCAAGTTTCTCAGACAGACGAAGAGATTCACACAGAGGTCTGTAAACTCAAGTTGCTCAGACAGACGTGTAGATTCACACAGAGGTCTGTAGACTCAAGTTGCACAGACAGACGTGTAGATTCACGCAGAGGTCTGTAAACTCAAGTACACACAGATAGACGTGTAGATTCACACAGAGGTCTGTAGACTCAAGTTTCTCAGACAGACGAAGAGATTCACACAGAGGTCTGTAAACTCAAGTTGCTCAGACAGACGTGTAGATTCACACAGAGGTCTGTAGACTCAAGTTGCACAGACAGACGTGTAGATTCACACAGAGGTCTGTGGACTCAAGTTGCACAGACAGACGTATAGATTTACACAGAGGTCTGTAAACTCAAGTTGCACAGACAGACGTAGAGATTCACACAGAGGTCTGTAAAGTGAAGTGGGTCAGACAGACATGTAGATTCACACAGAGGTCTGTAGACTCAAGTTGCTCAGACAGACGTATAGATTCAAACAGAGGTCTGTAAACTCAAGTACACACAGATAGATGTATAGATTCACACAGAGGTCTGTAGTCTCAAGTTGCACAGACAGACTTATAGATTCACACAGAGGTCTGTAAACTCAAGTACACACAGATAGACGTGTAGATTCACACAGAAGTCTGTAGACTCAACTTGCACAGACAGACGTGTAGATTCACACAGAGGTCTGTAGACTCAAGGTGCACAGAGAGATGTATAGATTCACACAAAGGTCTGTAAACTCAAGTTGCTCAGAAAGACGTATAGATAAACAACACAGAGGTCTGTTGACTCAAGTTTCTCAGACAGACGAAGAGATTCACACAGAGGTCTGTAAACTCAAGTTGCTCAGACAGACGTGTAGATTCACACAGAGGTCTGTAGACTCAAGTTGCACAGACAGACGTGTAGATTCACACAGAGGTCTGTAAACTCAAGTACACACAGATAGACGTGTAGATTCACACAGAGGTCTGTAGACTCAAGTTGCACAGACAGACGTGTAGATTCACACAGAGGTCTGTGGACTCAAGTTGCACAGACAGACGTATAGATTTACACAGAGGTCTGTAAACTCAAGTTGCACAGACAGACGTAGAGATTCACACAGAGGTCTGTAAAGTGAAGTGGGTCAGACAGACATGTAGATTCACACAGAGGTCTGTAGACTCAAGTTACTCAGACAGACGTATAGATTCAAACAGAGGTCTGTAAACTCAAGTACACACAGATAGATGTATAGATTCACACAGAGGTCTGTAGTCTCAAGTTGCACAGACAGACGTATATATTCACACAGAGGTCTGTAAACTCAAGTACACACAGATAGACGTGTAGATTCACACAGAAGTCTGTAGACTCAACTTGCACAGACAGACGTGTAGATTCACACAGAGGTCTGTAGACTCAAGGTGCACAGAGAGATGTATAGATTCACACAAAGGTCTGTAAACTCAAGTTGCTCAGAAAGACGTATAGATAAACAACACAGAGGTCTGTTGACTCAAGTTTCTCAGACAGACGAAGAGATTCACACAGAGGTCTGTAAACTCAAGTTGCTCAGAAAGACGTGTAGATTCACACAGAGGTCTGTAGACTCAAGTTGCACAGACAGACGTGTAGATTCACACAGAGGTCTGTAAACTCAAGTACACACAGATAGACGTGTAGATTCACACAGAGGTCTGTAGACTCAAGTTTCTCAGACAGACGAAGAGATTCACACAGAGGTCTGTAAACTCAAGTTGCTCAGACAGACGTGTAGATTCACACAGAGGTCTGGAGACTCAAGTTGCACAGACAGACGTGTAGATTCACACAGAGGTCTGTGGACTCAAGTTGCACAGACAGACGTATAGATTTACACAGAGGTCTGTAAACTCAAGTACACAGATAGATGTATAGATTCACACAGAGGTCTGTAGTCTCAAGTTGCACAGACAGACGTATATATTCACACAGAGGTCTGTAAACTCAAGTACACACAGATAGACGTGTAGATTCACACAGAAGTCTGTAGACTCAACTTGCACAGACAGACGTGTAGATTCACACAAAGGTCTGTAAACTCAAGTTTCTCAGATAGACGTATAGATAAACAACACAGAGGTCTGTTGACTCAAGTTTCTCAGACAGACGAAGAGATTCACACAGAGGTCTGTAAACTCAAGTTGCTCAGACAGACGTGTAGATTCACACAGAGGTCTGTAGACTCAAGTTGCAGAGACAGACGTGTAGATTCACACAGAGGTCTGTAAACTCAAGTACACACAGATAGACGTGTAGATTCACACAGAGGTCTGTAGACTCAAGTTTCTCAGACAGACGAAGAGATTCACACAGAGGTCTGTAAACTCAAGTTGCTCAGACAGACGTGTAGATTCACACAGAGGTCTGTAGACTCAAGTTGCACAGACAGACGTGTAGATTCACACAGAGGTCTGTGGACTCAAGTTGCACAGACAGACGTATAGATTTACACAGAGGTCTGTAAACTCAAGTTGCACAGACAGACGTAGAGATTCATACAGAGGTCTGTAAAGTGAAGTGGGTCAGACAGACATGTAGATTCACACAGAGGTCTGTAGACTCAAGTTGCTCAGACAGACGTATAGATTCAAACAGAGGTCTGTAAACTCAAGTACACACAGATAGATGTATAGATTCACACAGAGGTCTGTAGTCTCAAGTTGCACAGACAGACTTATAGATTCACACAGAGGTCTGTAAACTCAAGTACACACAGATAGACGTGTAGATTCACACAGAAGTCTGTAGACTCAACTTGCACAGACAGACGTGTAGATTCACACAGAGGTCTGTAGACTCAAGGTGCACAGAGAGATGTATAGATTCACACAAAGGTCTGTAAACTCAAGTTGCTCAGAAAGACGTATAGATAAACAACACAGAGGTCTGTTGACTCAAGTTTCTCAGACAGACGAAGAGATTCACACAGAGGTCTGTAAACTCAAGTTGCTCAGACAGACGTGTAGATTCACACAGAGGTCTGTAGACTCAAGTTGCACAGACAGACGTGTAGATTCACACAGAGGTCTGTAAACTCAAGTACACACAGATAGACGTGTAGATTCACACAGAGGTCTGTAGACTCAAGTTTCTCAGACAGACGAAGAGATTCACACAGAGGTCTGTAAACTCAAGTTGCTCAGACAGACGTGTAGATTCACACAGAGGTCTGTAGACTCAAGTTGCACAGACAGACGTGTAGATTCACACAGAGGTCTGTGGACTCAAGTTGCACAGACAGACGTATAGATTTACACAGAGGTCTGTAAACTCAAGTTGCACAGACAGATGTAGAGATTCACACAGAGGTCTGTAAAGTGAAGTGGGTCAGACAGACATGTAGATTCACACAGAGGTCTGTAGACTCAAGTTGCTCAGACAGACGTATAGATTCAAACAGAGGTCTGTAAACTCAAGTACACACAGATAGATGTATAGATTAACACAGAGGTCTGTAGTCTCAAGTTGCACAGACAGACTTATAGATTCACACAGAGGTCTGTAAACTCAAGTACACACAGATAGACGTGTAGATTCACACAGAAGTCTGTAGACTTAACTTGCACAGACAGACGTGTAGATTCACACAGAGGTCTGTAGACTCAAGGTGCACAGAGAGATGTATAGATTCACACAAAGGTCTGTAAACTCAAGTTGCTCAGAAAGACGTATAGATAAACAACACAGAGGTCTGTTGACTCAAGTTTCTCAGACAGACGAAGAGATTCACACAGAGGTCTGTAAACTCAAGTTGCTCAGACAGACGTGTAGATTCACACAGAGGTCTGTAGACTCAAGTTGCACAGACAGACGTGTAGATTCACACAGAGGTCTGTAAACTCAAGTACACACAGATAGACGTGTAGATTCACACAGAGGTCTGTAGACTCAAGTTGCACAGACAGACGTGTAGATTCACACAGAGGTCTGTGGACTCAAGTTGCACAGACAGACGTATAGATTTACACAGAGGTCTGTAAACTCAAGTTGCACAGACAGACGTAGAGATTCACACAGAGGTCTGTAAAGTGAAGTGGGTCAGACAGACATGTAGATTCACACAGAGGTCTGTAGACTCAAGTTGCTCAGACAGACGTATAGATTCAAACAGAGGTCTGTAAACTCAAGTACACACAGATAGATGTATAGATTCACACAGAGGTCTGTAGTCTCAAGTTGCACAGACAGACGTATATATTCACACAGAGGTCTGTAAACTCAAGTACACACAGATAGACGTGTAGATTCACACAGAAGTCTGTAGACTCAACTTGCACAGACAGACGTGTAGATTCACACAGAGGTCTGTAGACTCAAGGTGCACAGAGAGATGTATAGATTCACACAAAGGTCTGTAAACTCAAGTTGCTCAGAAAGACGTATAGATAAACAACACAGAGGTCTGTTGACTCAAGTTTCTCAGACAGACGAAGAGATTCACACAGAGGTCTGTAAACTCAAGTTGCTCAGACAGACGTGTAGATTCACACAGAGGTCTGTAGACTCAAGTTGCACAGACAGACGTGTAGATTCACACAGAGGTCTGTAAACTCAAGTACACACAGATAGACGTGTAGATTCACACAGAGGTCTGTAGACTCAAGTTTCTCAGACAGACGAAGAGATTCACACAGAGGTCTGTAAACTCAAGTTGCTCAGACAGACGTGTAGATTCACACAGAGGTCTGTAGACTCAAGTTGCACAGACAGACGTGTAGATTCACACAGAGGTCTGTGGACTCAAGTTGCACAGACAGACGTATAGATTTACACAGAGGTCTGTAAACTCAAGTTGCACAGACAGACGTAGAGATTCACACAGAGGTCTGTAAAGTGAAGTGGGTCAGACAGACATGTAGATTCACACAGAGGTCTGTAGACTCAAGTTGCTCAGACAGACGTATAGATTCAAACAGAGGTCTGTAAACTCAAGTACACACAGATAGATGTATAGATTCACACAGAGGTCTGTAGTCTCAAGTTGCACAGACAGACTTATAGATTCACACAGAGGTCTGTAAACTCAAGTACACACAGATAGACGTGTAGATTCACACAGAAGTCTGTAGACTCAACTTGCACAGACAGACGTGTAGATTCACACAGAGGTCTGTAGACTCAAGGTGCACAGAGAGATGTATAGATTCACACAAAGGTCTGTAAACTCAAGTTGCTCAGAAAGACGTATAGATAAACAACACAGAGGTCTGTTGACTCAAGTTTCTCAGACAGACGAAGAGATTCACACAGAGGTCTGTAAACTCAAGTTGCTCAGACAGACGTGTAGATTCACACAGAGGTCTGTAGACTCAAGTTGCACAGACAGACGTGTAGATTCACACAGAGGTCTGTAAACTCAAGTACACACAGATAGACGTGTAGATTCACACAGAGGTCTGTAGACTCAAGTTGCACAGACAGACGTGTAGATTCACACAGAGGTCTGTGGACTCAAGTTGCACAGACAGACGTAGAGATTCACACAGAGGTCTGTAAAGTGAAGTGGGTCAGACAGACATGTAGATTCACACAGAGGTCTGTAGACTCAAGTTGCTCAGACAGACGTATAGATTCAAACATAGGTCTGTAAACTCAAGTACACACAGATAGATGTATAGATTCACACAGAGGTCTGTAGTCTCAAGTTGCACAGACAGACGTATATATTCACACAGAGGTCTGTAAACTCAAGTACACACAGATAGACGTGTAGATTCACACAGAAGTCTGTAGACTCAACTTGCACAGACAGACGTGTAGATTCACACAGAGGTCTGTAGACTCAAGGTGCACAGAGAGATGTATAGATTCACACAAAGGTCTGTAAACTCAAGTTGCTCAGAAAGACGTATAGATAAACAACACAGAGGTCTGTTGACTCACGTTTCTCAGACAGACGAAGAGATTCACACAGAGGTCTGTAAACTCAAGTTGCTCAGACAGACGTGTAGATTCACACAGAGGTCTGTAGACTCAAGTTGCACAGACAGACGTGTAGATTCACACAGAGGTCTGTAAACTCAAGTACACACAGATAGACGTGTAGATTCACACAGAGGTCTGTAGACTCAAGTTTCTCAGACAGACGAAGAGATTCACACAGAGGTCTGTAAACTCAAGTTGCTCAGACAGACGTGTAGATTCACACAGAGGTCTGTAGAATCAAGTTGCACAGACAGACGTGTAGATTCACACAGAGGTCTGTGGACTCAAGTTGCACAGACAGACGTATAGATTTACACAGAGGTCTGTAAACTCAAGTTGCACAGACAGACGTAGAGATTCACACAGAGGTCTGTAAAGTGAAGTGGGTCAGACAGACATGTAGATTCACACAGAGGTCTGTAGACTCAAGTTGCTCAGACAGACGTATAGATTCAAACAGAGGTCTGTAAACTCAAGTACACACAGATAGATGTATAGATTCACACAGAGGTCTGTAGTCTCAAGTTGCACAGACAGACGTATATATTCACACAGAGGTCTGTAAACTCAAGTACACACAGATAGACGTGTAGATTCACACAGAAGTCTGTAGACTCAACTTGCACAGACAGACGTGTAGATTCACACAGAGGTCTGTAGACTCAAGGTGCACAGAGAGATGTATAGATTCACACAAAGGTCTGTAAACTCAAGTTGCTCAGAAAGACGTATAGATAAACAACACAGAGGTCTGTTGACTCAAGTTTCTCAGACAGACGAAGAGATTCACACAGAGGTCTGTAAACTCAAGTTGCTCAGACAGACGTGTAGATTCACACAGAGGTCTGTAGACTCAAGTTGCACAGACAGACGTGTAGATTCACACAGAGGTCTGTAAACTCAAGTACACACAGATAGACGTGTAGATTCACACAGAGGTCTGTAGACTCAAGTTTCTCAGACAGACGAAGAGATTCACACAGAGGTCTGTAAACTCAAGTTGCTCAGACAGACGTGTAGATTCACACAGAGGTCTGTAGACTCAAGTTGCACAGACAGACGTGTAGATTCACACAGAGGTCTGTGGACTCAAGTTGCACAGACAGACGTATAGATTTACACAGAGGTCTGTAAACTCAAGTTGCACAGACAGACGTAGAGATTCACACAGAGGTCTGTAAAGTGAAGTGGGTCAGACAGACATGTAGGTTCACACAGAGGTCTGTAGACTCAAGTTGCTCAGACAGACGTATAGATTCAAACAGAGGTCTGTAAACTCAAGTACACACAGATAGATGTATAGATTCACACAGAGGTCTGTAGTCTCAAGTTGCACAGACAGACTTATAGATTCACACAGAGGTCTGTAAACTCAAGTACACACAGATAGACGTGTAGATTCACACAGAATTCTGTAGAGTCAACTTGCACAGACAGACGTGTAGATTCACACAAAGGTCTGTAAACTCAAGTTTCTCAGATAGACGTATAGATAAACAACACAGAGGTCTGTTGACTCAAGTTTCTCAGACAGACGAAGAGATTCACACAGAGGTCTGTAAACTCAAGTTGCTCAGACAGACGTGTAGATTCACACAGAGGTCTGTAGACTCAAGTTGCACAGACAGACGTGTAGATTCACACAGAGGTCTGTAAACTCAAGTACACACAGATAGACGTGTAGATTCACACAGAGGTCTGTAGACTCAAGTTTCTCAGACAGACGAAGAGATTCACACAGAGGTCTGTAAACTCAAGTTGCTCAGACAGACGTGTAGATTCACACAGAGGTCTGTAGACTCAAGTTGCACAGACAGACGTGTAGATTCACACAGAGGTCTGTGGACTCAAGTTGCACAGACAGACGTATAGATTTACACAGAGGTCTGTAAACTCAAGTTGCACAGACAGACGTAGAGATTCACACAGAGGTCTGTAAAGTGAAGTGGGTCAGACAGACATGTAGATTCACACAGAGGTCTGTAGACTCAAGTTGCTCAGACAGACGTATAGATTCAAACAGAGGTCTGTAAACTCAAGTACACACAGATAGATCTATAGATTCACACAGAGGTCTGTAGTCTCAAGTTGCACAGACAGACTTATAGATTCACACAGAGGTCTGTAAACTCAAGTACACACAGATAGATGTGTAGATTCACACAGAAGTCTGTAGACTCAACTTGCACAGACAGACGTGTAGATTCACACAGAGGTCTGTAGACTCAAGGTGCACAGAGAGATGTATAGATTCACACAAAGGTCTGTAAACTCAAGTTGCTCAGAAAGACGTATAGATAAACAACACAGAGGTCTGTTGACTCAAGTTTCTCAGACAGACGAAGAGATTCACACAGAGGTCTGTAAACTCAAGTTGCTCAGACAGACGTGTAGATTCACACAGAGGTCTGTAGACTCAAGTTGCACAGACAGACGTGTAGATTCACACAGAGGTCTGTAAACTCAAGTACACACAGATAGACGTGTAGATTCACACAGAGGTCTGTAGACTCAAGTTTCTCAGACAGACGAAGAGATTCACACAGAGGTCTGTAAACTCAAGTTGCTCAGACAGACGTGTAGATTCACACAGAGGTCTGTAGACTCAAGTTGCACAGACAGACGTGTAGATTCACACAGAGGTCTGTGGACTCAAGTTGCACAGACAGACGTATAGATTTACACAGAGGTCTGTAAACTCAAGTTGCACAGACAGACGTAGAGATTCACACAGGTCTGTAAAGTGAAGTGGGTCAGACAGACATGTAGATTCACACAGAGGTCTGTAGACTCAAGTTGCTCAGACAGACGTATAGATTCAAACAGAGGTCTGTAAACTCAAGTACACACAGATAGATGTATAGATTCACACAGAGGTCTGTAGTCTCAAGTTGCACAGACAGACTTATAGATTCACACAGAGGTCTGTAAACTCAACTTGCACAGACAGACGTGTAGATTCACACAAAGGTCTGTAAACTCAAGTTTCTCAGATAGACGTATAGATAAACAACACAGAGGTCTGTTGACTCAAGTTTCTCAGACAGACGAAGAGATTCACACAGAGGTCTGTAAACTCAAGTTGCTCAGACAGACGTGTAGATTCACACAGAGGTCTGTAGACTCAAGTTGCACAGGCAGACGTGTAGATTCACACAGAGGTCTGTAAACTCAAGTACACACAGATAGACGTGTAGATTCACACAGAGGTCTGTAGACTCAAGTTTCTCAGACAGACGAAGAGATTCACACAGAGGTCTGTAAACTCAAGTTGCTCAGACAGACGTGTAGATTCACACAGAGGTCTGTAGACTCAAGTTGCACAGACAGACGTGTAGATTCACACAGAGGTCTGTAAACTCAAGTACACACAGATAGACGTGTAGATTCACACAGAGGTCTGTAGACTCAAGTTTCTCAGACAGACGAAGAGATTCACACAGAGGTCTGTAAACTCAAGTTGCTCAGACAGACGTGTAGATTCACACAGAGGTCTGTAGACTCAAGTTGCACAGACAGACGTGTAGATTCACACAGAGGTCTGTGGACTCAAGTTGCACAGACAGACGTATAGATTTACACAGAGGTCTGTAAACTCAAGTTGCACAGACAGACGTAGAGATTCACACAGAGGTCTGTAAAGTGAAGTGGGTCAGACAGACATGTAGATTCACACAGAGGTCTGTAGACTCAAGTTGCTCAGACAGACGTATAGATTCAAACAGAGGTCTGTAAACTCAAGTACACACAGATAGATGTATAGATTAACACAGAGGTCTGTAGTCTCAAGTTGCACAGACAGACTTATAGATTCACACAGAGGTCTGTAAACTCAAGTACACACAGATAGACGTGTAGATTCACACAGAAGTCTGTAGACTCAACTTGCACAGACAGACGTGTAGATTCACACAAAGGTCTGTAAACTCAAGTTTCTCAGATAGACGTATAGATAAACAACACAGAGGTCTGTTGACTCAAGTTTCTCAGACAGACGAAGAGATTCACACAGAGGTCTGTAAACTCAAGTTGCTCAGACAGACGTGTAGATTCACACAGAGGTCTGTAGACTCAAGTTGCACAGACAGACGTGTAGATTCACACAGAGGTCTGTAAACTCAAGTACACACAGATAGACGTGTAGATTCACACAGAGGTCTGTAGACTCAAGTTTCTCAGACAGACGAAGAGATTCACACAGAGGTCTGTAAACTCAAGTTGCTCAGACAGACGTGTAGATTCACACAGAGGTCTGTAGACTCAAGTTGCACAGACAGACGTGTAGATTCACACAGAGGTCTGTGGACTCAAGTTGCACAGACAGACGTATAGATTTACACAGAGGTCTGTAAACTCAAGTTGCACAGACAGACGTAGAGATTCACACAGAGGTCTGTAAAGTGAAGTGGGTCAGACAGACATGTAGATTCACACAGAGGTCTGTAGACTCAAGTTGCTCAGACAGACGTATAGATTCAAACAGAGGTCTGTAAACTCAAGTACACACAGATAGATCTATAGATTCACACAGAGGTCTGTAGTCTCAAGTTGCACAGACAGACTTATAGATTCACACAGAGGTCTGTAGACTCAACTTGCACAGACAGACGTGTAGATTCACACAGAGGTCTGTAGACTCAAGGTGCACAGAGAGATGTATAGATTCACACAAAGGTCTGTAAACTCAAGTTGCTCAGAAAGACGTATAGATAAACAACATTGAGGTCTGTTGACTCAAGTTTCTCAGACAGACGAAGAGATTCACACAGAGGTCTGTAAACTCAAGTTGCTCAGACAGACGTGTAGATTCACACAGAGGTCTGTAGACTCAAGTTGCACAGACAGACGTGTAGATTCACACAGAGGTCTGTAAACTCAAGTACACACAGATAGACGTGTAGATTCACACAGAGGTCTGTAGACTCAAGTTTCTCAGACAGACGAAGAGATTCACACAGAGGTCTGTAAACTCAAGTTGCTCAGACAGACGTGTAGATTCACACAGAGGTCTGTAGACTCAAGTTGCACAGACAGACGTGTAGATTCACACAGAGGTCTGTGGACTCAAGTTGCACAGACAGACGTATAGATTTACACAGAGGTCTGTAAACTCAAGTTGCACAGACAGATGTAGAGATTCACACAGAGGTCTGTAAAGTGAAGTGGGTCAGACAGACATGTAGATTCACACAGAGGTCTGTAGACTCAAGTTGCTCAGACAGACGTATAGATTCAAACAGAGGTCTGTAAACTCAAGTACACACAGATAGATGTATAGATTAACACAGAGGTCTGTAGTCTCAAGTTGCACAGACAGACTTATAGATTCACACAGAGGTCTGTAAACTCAAGTACACACAGATAGACGTGTAGATTCACACAGAAGTCTGTAGACTCAACTTGCACAGACAGACGTGTAGATTCACACAGAGGTCTGTAGACTCAAGGTGCACAGAGAGATGTATAGATTCACACAAAGGTCTGTAAACTCAAGTTGCTCAGAAAGACGTATAGATAAACAACACAGAGGTCTGTTGACTCAAGTTTCTCAGACAGACGAAGAGATTCACACAGAGGTCTGTAAACTCAAGTTGCTCAGACAGACGTGTAGATTCACACAGAGGTCTGTAGACTCAAGTTGCACAGACAGACGTGTAGATTCACACAGAGGTCTGTAAACTCAAGTACACACAGATAGACGTGTAGATTCACACAGAGATCTGTAGACTCAAATTGCACAGACAGACGTGTAGATTCACACAGAGGTCTGTGGACTCAAGTTGCACAGACAGACGTATAGATTTACACAGAGGTCTGTAAACTCAAGTTGCACAGACAGACGTAGAGATTCACACAGAGGTCTGTAAAGTGAAGTGGGTCAGACAGACATGTAGATTCACACAGAGGTCTGTAGACTCAAGTTGCTCAGACAGACGTATAGATTCAAACAGAGGTCTGTAAACTCAAGTACACACAGATAGATGTATAGATTCACACAGAGGTCTGTAGTCTCAAGTTGCACAGACAGACGTATATATTCACACAGAGGTCTGTAAACTCAAGTACACACAGATAGACGTGTAGATTCACACAGAAGTCTGTAGACTCAACTTGCACAGACAGACGTGTAGATTCACACAGAGGTCTGTAGACTCAAGGTGCACAGAGAGATGTATAGATTCACACAAAGGTCTGTAAACTCAAGTTGCTCAGAAAGACGTATTGATAAACAACACAGAGGTCTGTTGACTCAAGTTTCTCAGACAGACGAAGAGATTCACACAGAGGTCTGTAAACTCAAGTTGCTCAGACAGACGTGTAGATTCACACAGAGGTCTGTAGACTCAAGTTGCACAGACAGACGTGTAGATTCACACAGAGGTCTGTAAACTCAAGTACACACAGATAGACGTGTAGATTCACACAGAGGTCTGTAGACTCAAGTTTCTCAGACAGACGAAGAGATTCACAGAGGTCTGTAAACTCAAGTTGCTCAGACAGACGTGTAGATTCACACAGAGGTCTGTAGACTCAAGTTGCACAGACAGACGTGTAGATTCACACAGAGGTCTGTAAACTCAAGTACACACAGATAGACGTGTAGATTCACACAGAGGTCTGTAGACTCAAGTTTCTCAGACAGACGAAGAGATTCACACAGAGGTCTGTAAACTCAAGTTGCTCATACAGACGTGTAGATTCACACAGAGGTCTGTAGACTCAAGTTGCACAGACAGACGTGTAGATTCACACAGAGGTCTGTGGACTCAAGTTGCACAGACAGACGTATAGATTTACACAGAGGTCTGTAAACTCAAGTTGCACAGACAGACGTAGAGATTCACACAGAGGTCTGTAAAGTGAAGTGGGTCAGACAGACATGTAGATTCACACAGAGGTCTGTAGACTCAAGTTGCTCAGACAGACGTATAGATTCAAACAGAGGTCTGTAAACTCAAGTACACACAGATAGATCTATAGATTCACACAGAGGTCTGTAGTCTCAAGTTGCACAGACAGACTTATAGATTCACACAGAGGTCTGTAAACTCAAGTACACACAGATAGATGTGTAGATTCACACAGAAGTCTGTAGACTCAACTTGCACAGACAGACGTGTAGATTCACACAGAGGTCTGTAGACTCAAGGTGCACAGAGAGATGTATAGATTCACACAAAGGTCTGTAAACTCAAGTTGCTCAGAAAGACGTATAGATAAACAACACAGAGGTCTGTTGACTCAAGTTTCTCAGACAGACGAAGAGATTCACACAGAGGTCTGTAAACTCAAGTTGCTCAGACAGACGTGTAGATTCACACAGAGGTCTGTAGACTCAAGTTGCACAGACAGACGTGTAGATTCACACAGAGGTCTGTAAACTCAAGTACACACAGATAGACGTGTAGATTCACACAGAGGTCTGTAGACTCAAGTTTCTCAGACAGACGAAGAGATTCACACAGAGGTCTGTAAACTCAAGTTGCTCAGACAGACGTGTAGATTCACACAGAGGTCTGTAGACTCAAGTTGCACAGACAGACGTGTAGATTCACACAGAGGTCTGTGGACTCAAGTTGCACAGACAGACGTATAGATTTACACAGAGGTCTGTAAACTCAAGTTGCACAGACAGACGTAGAGATTCACACAGGTCTGTAAAGTGAAGTGGGTCAGACAGACATGTAGATTCACACAGAGGTCTGTAGACTCAAGTTGCTCAGACAGACGTATAGATTCAAACAGAGGTCTGTAAACTCAAGTACACACAGATAGATGTATAGATTCACACAGAGGTCTGTAGTCTCAAGTTGCACAGACAGACTTATAGATTCACACAGAGGTCTGTAAACTCAAGTACACACAGATAGACGTGTAGATTCACACAGAAGTCTGTAGACTCAACTTGCACAGACAGACGTGTAGATTCACACAAAGGTCTGTAAACTCAAGTTTCTCAGATAGACGTATAGATAAACAACACAGAGGTCTGTTGACTCAAGTTTCTCAGACAGACGAAGAGATTCACACAGAGGTCTGTAAACTCAAGTTGCTCAGACAGACGTGTAGATTCACACAGAGGTCTGTAGACTCAAGTTGCACAGACAGACGTGTAGATTCACACAGAGGTCTGTAAACTCAAGTACACACAGATAGACGTGTAGATTCACACAGAGGTCTGTAGACTCAAGTTTCTCAGACAGACGAAGAGATTCACACAGAGGTCTGTAAACTCAAGTTGCTCAGACAGACGTGTAGATTCACACAGAGGTCTGTAGACTCAAGTTGCACAGACAGACGTGTAGATTCACACAGAGGTCTGTGGACTCAAGTTGCACAGACAGACGTATAGATTTACACAGAGGTCTGTAAACTCAAGTTGCACAGACAGACGTAGAGATTCACACAGAGGTCTGTAAAGTGAAGTGGGTCAGACAGACATGTAGATTCACACAGAGGTCTGTAGACTCAAGTTGCTCAGACAGACGTATAGATTCAAACAGAGGTCTGTAAACTCAAGTACACACAGATAGATCTATAGATTCACACAGAGGTCTGTAGTCTCAAGTTGCACAGACAGACTTATAGATTCACACAGAGGTCTGTAAACTCAAGTACACACAGATAGACGTGTAGATTCACACAGAAGTCTGTAGACTCAACTTGCACAGACAGACGTGTAGATTCACACAGAGGTCTGTAGACTCAAGGTGCACAGAGAGATGTATAGATTCACACAAAGGTCTGTAAACTCAAGTTGCTCAGAAAGACGTATAGATAAACAACATTGAGGTCTGTTGACTCAAGTTTCTCAGACAGACGAAGAGATTCACACAGAGGTCTGTAAACTCAAGTTGCTCAGACAGACGTGTAGATTCACACAGAGGTCTGTAGACTCAAGTTGCACAGACAGACGTGTAGATTCACACAGAGGTCTGTAAACTCAAGTACACACAGATAGACGTGTAGATTCACACAGAGGTCTGTAGACTCAAGTTTCTCAGACAGACGAAGAGATTCACACAGAGGTCTGTAAACTCAAGTTGCTCAGACAGACGTGTAGATTCACACAGAGGTCTGTAGACTCAAGTTGCACAGACAGACGTGTAGATTCACACAGAGGTCTGTGGACTCAAGTTGCACAGACAGACGTATAGATTTACACAGAGGTCTGTAAACTCAAGTTGCACAGACAGATGTAGAGATTCACACAGAGGTCTGTAAAGTGAAGTGGGTCAGACAGACATGTAGATTCACACAGAGGTCTGTAGACTCAAGTTGCTCAGACAGACGTATAGATTCAAACAGAGGTCTGTAAACTCAAGTACACACAGATAGATGTATAGATTAACACAGAGGTCTGTAGTCTCAAGTTGCACAGACAGACTTATAGATTCACACAGAGGTCTGTAAACTCAAGTACACACAGATAGACGTGTAGATTCACACAGAAGTCTGTAGACTCAACTTGCACAGACAGACGTGTAGATTCACACAGAGGTCTGTAGACTCAAGGTGCACAGAGAGATGTATAGATTCACACAAAGGTCTGTAAACTCAAGTTGCTCAGAAAGACGTATAGATAAACAACACAGAGGTCTGTTGACTCAAGTTTCTCAGACAGACGAAGAGATTCACACAGAGGTCTGTAAACTCAAGTTGCTCAGACAGACGTGTAGATTCACACAGAGGTCTGTAGACTCAAGTTGCACAGACAGACGTGTAGATTCACACAGAGGTCTGTAAACTCAAGTACACACAGATAGACGTGTAGATTCACACAGAGATCTGTAGACTCAAATTGCACAGACAGACGTGTAGATTCAAACAGAGGTCTGTGGACTCAAGTTGCACAGACAGACGTATAGATTTACACAGAGGTCTGTAAACTCAAGTTGCACAGACAGACGTAGAGATTCACACAGAGGTCTGTAAAGTGAAGTGGGTCAGACAGACATGTAGATTCACACAGAGGTCTGTAGACTCAAGTTGCTCAGACAGACGTATAGATTCAAACAGAGGTCTGTAAACTCAAGTACACACAGATAGATGTATAGATTCACACAGAGGTCTGTAGTCTCAAGTTGCACAGACAGACGTATATATTCACACAGAGGTCTGTAAACTCAAGTACACACAGATAGACGTGTAGATTCACACAGAAGTCTGTAGACTCAACTTGCACAGACAGACGTGTAGATTCACACAGAGGTCTGTAGACTCAAGGTGCACAGAGAGATGTATAGATTCACACAAAGGTCTGTAAACTCAAGTTGCTCAGAAAGACGTATTGATAAACAACACAGAGGTCTGTTGACTCAAGTTTCTCAGACAGACGAAGAGATTCACACAGAGGTCTGTAAACTCAAGTTGCTCAGACAGACGTGTAGATTCACACAGAGGTCTGTAGACTCAAGTTGCACAGACAGACGTGTAGATTCACACAGAGGTCTGTAAACTCAAGTACACACAGATGGACGTGTAGATTCACACAGAGGTCTGTAGACTCAAGTTTCTCAGACAGACGAAGAGATTCACAGAGGTCTGTAAACTCAAGTTGCTCAGACAGACGTGTAGATTCACACAGAGGTCTGTAGACTCAAGTTGCACAGACAGACGTGTAGATTCACACAGAGGTCTGTAAACTCAAGTACACACAGATAGACGTGTAGATTCACACAGAGGTCTGTAGACTCAAGTTTCTCAGACAGACGAAGAGATTCACACAGAGGTCTGTAAACTCAAGTTGCTCAGACAGACGTGTAGATTCACACAGAGGTCTGTAGACTCAAGTTGCACAGACAGACGTGTAGATTCACACAGAGGTCTGTGGACTCAAGTTGCACAGACAGACGTATAGATTTACACAGAGGTCTGTAAACTCAAGTTGCACAGACAGACGTAGAGATTCACACAGAGGTCTGTAAAGTGAAGTGGGTCAGACAGACATGTAGATTCACACAGAGGTCTGTAGACTCAAGTTGCTCAGACAGACGTATAGATTCAAACAGAGGTCTGTAAACTCAAGTACACACAGATAGATGTATAGATTCACACAGAGGTCTGTAGTCTCAAGTTGCACAGACAGACTTATAGATTCACACAGAGGTCTGTAAACTCAAGTACACACAGATAGACGTGTAGATTCACACAGAAGTCTGTAGACTCAACTTGCACAGACAGGCGTGTAGATTCACACAAAGGTCTGTAAACTCAAGTTTCTCAGATAGACGTATAGATAAACAACACAGAGGTCTGTTGACTCAAGTTTCTCAGACAGACGAAGAGATTCACACAGAGGTCTGTAAACTCAAGTTGCTCAGACAGACGTGTAGATTCACACAGAGGTCTGTAGACTCAAGTTGCACAGACAGACGTGTAGATTCACACAGAGGTCTGTAAACTCAAGTACACACAGATAGACGTGTAGATTCACACAGAGGTCTGTAGACTCAAGTTTCTCAGACAGACGAAGAGATTCACACAGAGGTCTGTAAACTCAAGTTGCTCAGACAGACGTGTAGATTCACACAGAGGTCTGTAGACTCAAGTTGCACAGACAGACGTGTAGATTCACACAGAGGTCTGTGGACTCAAGTTGCACAGACAGACGTATAGATTTACACAGAGGTCTGTAAACTCAAGTTGCACAGACAGATGTAGAGATTCACACAGAGGTCTGTAAAGTGAAGTGGGTCAGACAGACATGTAGATTCACACAGAGGTCTGTAGACTCAAGTTGCTCAGACAGACGTATAGATTCAAACAGAGGTCTGTAAACTCAAGTACACACAGATAGATGTATAGATTAACACAGAGGTCTGTAGTCTCAAGTTGCACAGACAGACTTATAGATTCACACAGAGGTCTGTAAACTCAAGTACACACAGATAGACGTGTAGATTCACACAGAAGTCTGTAGACTCAACTTGCACAGACAGACGTGTAGATTCACACAGAGGTCTGTAGACTCAAGGTGCACAGAGAGATGTATAGATTCACACAAAGGTCTGTAAACTCAAGTTGCTCAGAAAGACGTATAGATAAACAACACAGAGGTCTGTTGACTCAAGTTTCTCAGACAGACGAAGAGATTCACACAGAGGTCTGTAAACTCAAGTTGCTCAGACAGACGTGTAGATTCACACAGAGGTCTGTAGACTCAAGTTGCACAGACAGACGTGTAGATTCACACAGAGGTCTGTAAACTCAAGTACACACAGATAGACGTGTAGATTCACACAGAGGTCTGTAGACTCAAGTTTCTCAGACAGACGAAGAGATTCACACAGAGGTCTGTAAACTCAAGTTGCTCAGACAGACGTGTAGATTCACACAGAGGTCTGTAGACTCAAGTTGCACAGACAGACGTGTAGATTCACACAGAGGTCTGTGGACTCAAGTTGCACAGACAGACGTATAGATTTACACAGAGGTCTGTAAACTCAAGTTGCACAGACAGACGTAGAGATTCACACAGAGGTCTGTAAAGTGAAGTGGGTCAGACAGACATGTAGATTCACACAGAGGTCTGTAGACTCAAGTTGCTCAGACAGACGTATAGATTCAACCAGAGGTCTGTAAACTCAAGTACACACAGATAGATGTATAGATTTACACAGAGGTCTGCAGACTCAAGTAAACACAGACAGACGTATAGATTCACACAGAGGTCTGTAGACTCAAGTGGCACAGACAGACGTGTAGATTCACACAGAGGTCTGTAAACTAAATTTGCACAGGCAGACGTGTAGATTCACACAGAGGTATGTAAACTCAAGTTGCACAGACAGACGTGTAGATTCACACAGAGGTCTGTAAACTCAAGTTGCACAGACAGACGTGTAGATTCACACAGAGGTCTGTAGACTCAAGTTGTAAAAGACAGACGTATAGATTCACACAGAGGTCTGTAAACTCAAGTTGCTCAGACAGACGTGTAGATTCACACAGAGGTCTGTAGACTCAAGCTGCACAGACAGACGTGTAGATTCACACAGAGGTCTGTAGACTCAACTTGCACAGACAGACGTGTAGATTCACACAGAGGTCTGCAGACTCAAGTACACACAGACAGACGTATAGATTCACACAGAGGTCTGTAGACTCAAGTGGCACAGACAGATGTGTACGTTCACACAGAGGTCTGTAAACTCAAGTTCCTCAGACAAACGTGTAGATTCACACAGAGGTCTGTAGACTCAAGTTGCTCAGACAGACGTGTTGATTCACACAGAGGTCTGTAAACTCAAGCAAACACAGACAGACGTGTAGATTCACACAGAGGTCTGTAAACTAAAGTTGCACAGGCAGACGTGTAGATTCACACAGAGGTCTGTATAATCAAGTTGCCCAGACAGGCGTTTAGATTCACACAGAGGTCGGCAGACTCAAGTTGCACAGACAGACGTGTACGTCCACACAGAGGTCTGTAAACTCAAGTACACACAGATAGACGTGTAGATTCACACAGAGGCCTGTAGACTCAAGTTGCACAGAGAGACGTATAGATTCACACAGAGGTCTGTAAACTCAAGTTGCTCAGAAAGACGTATAGATAAACAACACAGAGGTCTGCATTCTCAAGTTGCTCATACAGACGAAGAGATTCACACAGAGGTCTGTAAACTCAAGTTGCTCAGACAGACGTGTAGATTCACACAGAGGTCTGTAGACTCAGGTTGCACAGACAGACGTGTAGATTCACACAGAGGTCTGTAGACTCAAGTTGCACAGACAGACGTATAGATTCAAACAGAGGTCTGTAAACTCAAGCTGCTCAGACAGACGTATAGATAAACAACACAGAGGTCTGTAGACTCAAGTTGCTCAGAAAGACGAAGAGATTCACACAGAGGTCTGTAAACTCAAGTTGCTCAGACAGACGTGTAGATTCACACAGAGGTCTGTAGACTCAAGCTGCACAGACAGACGTGTAGATTCACACAGAGGTCTGTAGACTCAACTTGCACAGACAGACGTGTAGATTCACACAGAGGTCTGCAGACTCAAGTACACACAGACAGACGTATAGATTCACACAGAGGTCTGTAGACTCAAGTGGCACAGACAGACGTGTACGTTCACACAGAGGTCTGTAAACTCAAGTTCCTCAGACAAACGTGTAGATTCACACAGAGGTCTGTAGACTCAAGTTGCTCAGACAGACGTGTTGATTCACACAGAGGTCTGTAAACTCAAGTAAACACAGACAGACGTGTAGATTCACACAGAGGTCTGTAAACTAAAGTTGCACAGGCAGACGTGTAGATTCACACAGAGGTCTGTATAATCAAGTTGCACAGACAGGCGTGTAGATTCACACAGAGGTCAGCAGACTCAAGTTGCACAGACAGACGTGTACGTCCACACAGAGGTCTGTAAACTCAAGTACACACAGATAGACGTGTAGATTCACACAGAGGCCTGTAGACTCAAGTTGCACAGAGAGACGTATAGATTCACACAGAGGTCTGTAAACTCAAGTTGCTCAGAAAGACGTATAGATAAACAACACAGAGGTCTGCATTCTCAAGTTGCTCAGACAGACGAAGAGATTCACACAGAGGTTTGTAAACTCAAGTTGCTCAGACAGACGTGTAGATTCACACAGAGGTCTGTAGACTCAGGTTGCACAGACAGACGTGTAGATTCACACGGAGGTCTGTAGACTCAAGTTGCACAGACAGACGTATAGATTCAAACAGAGGTCTGTAAACTCAAGCTGCTCAGACAGACGTATAGATAAACAACACAGAGGTCTGCAGACTCAAGTTGCTCAGACAGACGAAGAGATTCACACAGAGGTCTGTAAACTCAAGTTGCTCAGACAGACGTGTAGATTCACACAGAGGTCTGTAGACTCAAGTTGCACAGACAGACGTGTAGATTCACACAGAGGTCTGCAGACTCAAGTTGCACAGACAGACGTATAGATTTACACAGAGGTCTGTAGACTCAAGTTGCTCAGACAGACGTATAGATTCAAACACAGGTCTGTAAATTAAAGTACATACAGATAGATGGGTAGATTAACACAGAGGTTTGTAGTCTCAAGTTGCACAGGCAGACGCGTAGATTCACACAGATGTCTGTAGACTCAAGATGCACAGACAGACGTATAGATTCACACAGAGGTCTGTAAACTCAAGTTGCTCAGACAGACGTATAGATAAACAACACAGAGGTCTGTAGACTCTAGTTGCTCAGACAGACGTAGAGATTCTCACAGAGGTCTGTAAACTCAAGTTGCTCAGACAGACGTGTAGATTCACACAGAGGTCTGCAGACTCAAGTTGCACAGACAGACGTATAGATTTACACAGAGGTCTGTAAACTCAAGTTGCACAGACAGACGTAGAGATTCACACAGAGGTCTGTAAAGTGAAGTGGGTCAGACAGACGTGTAGATTCACACAGACGTCTGTAGACTCAAGTTGCTCAGACAGACGTATAGATTCAAACAGAGGTCTGTAAACTCAAGTACATACAGAAAGATGTGTAGATTCACGCAGAGGTCTGTAGTCTCAAGTTGCACAGACAAACGTGTAGATTCACACAGAGGTCTGTAGATTCAAGTTGCACAGACAGACGTATAGATTCACACAGAGGTCTGTAACCTCAAGTTGCTCAGAGAGACGTATTGATAAACAACACAGAGGTCTGTAGAATCAAGTTGCTCAGACAGACGTAGAGATTCACACAGAGGTCTGTAAACTCAAGTTGCTCATACAGATGTGTAGATTCACACAGAGGTCTGTAGACTCAAGTTGCACAGACAGACGTGTAGATTCACACAGAGGTCTGTAGACTCAAGTTGCACAGACAGACTTTTAGATTTACACAGAGGTCTGCAGACTCAAGTAAACACAGACAGACGTATAGATTCACACAGAGGTCTGTAGACTCAAGTGGCACAGACAGACGTGTAGATTCACACAGAGGTCTGTAAACTAAATTTGCACAGGCAGACGTGTAGATTCACACAGAGGTCTGTAAACTCAAGTTGCACAGACAGACGTGTAGATTCACACAGAGGTCTGTAAACTCAAGTTGCACAGACAGACGTGTAAATTCACACAGAGGTCTGTAGACTCAAGTTGTAAAAGACAGACGTATAGATTCACACAGAGGTCTGTAAACTCAAGTTGCTCAGACAGACGTGTAGATTCACACAGAGGTCTGTAGACTCAAGCTGCACAGACAGACGTGTAGATTCACACAGAGGTCTGTAGACTCAACTTGCACAGACAGACGTGTAGATTCACACAGAGGTCTGCAGACTCAAGTACACACAGACAGACGTATAGATTCACACAGAGGTCTGTAGACTCAAGTGGCACAGACAGATGTGTACGTTCACACAGAGGTCTGTAAACTCAAGTTCCTCAGACAAACGTGTAGATTCACACAGAGGTCTGTAGACTCAAGTTGCTCAGACAGACGTGTTGATTCACACAGAGGTCTGTAAACTCAAGTAAACACAGACAGACGTGTAGATTCACACAGAGGTCTGTAAACTAAAGTTGCACAGGCAGACGTGTAGATTCACACAGAGGTCTGTATAATCAAGTTGCCCAGACAGGCGTGTAGATTCACACAGAGGTCGGCAGACTCAAGTTGCACAGACAGACGTGTACGTCCACACAGAGGTCTGTAAACTCAAGTACACACAGATAGACGTGTAGATTCACACAGAGGCCTGTAGACTCAAGTTGCACAGAGAGACGTATAGATTCACACAGAGGTCTGTAAACTCAAGTTGCTCAGAAAGACGTATAGATAAACAACACAGAGGTCTGCATTCTCAAGTTGCTCATACAGACGAAGAGATTCACACAGAGGTCTGTAAACTCAAGTTGCTCAGACAGACGTGTAGATTCACACAGAGGTCTGTAGACTCAAGTTGCACAGACAGACGTATAGATTCAAACAGAGGTCGGTAAACTCAAGCTGCTCAGACAGACGTATAGATAAACAACACAGAGGTCTGTAGACTCAAGTTGCTCAGAAAGACGAAGAGATTCACACAGAGGTCTGTAAACTCAAGTTGCTCAGACAGACGTGTAGATTCACACAGAGGTCTGTAGACTCAAGTTCCACAGACAGACGTGTAGATTCACACAGAGGTCTGCAGACTTAAGTTGCACAGACAGACGTATAGATTTACACAGAGGTCTGTAGACTCAAGTTGCTCAGACAGACGTATAGATTCAAACAGAGGTCTGTAAATTCAAGTACATACAGATAGATGGGTAGATTAACACAGAGGTCTGTAGTCTAAAGTTGCACAGACAGACGTGTAGATTCACACAGAGGTTTGGAGACTCAAGTTGCACAGAATGACGTATAGATTCACACAGAGATCTGTAAACTCAAGTTGCTCAGACAGACGTATAGATAAACAACACAGAGGTATGTAGACTCAAGTTTCTCAGAAAGACGTATAGATTCAAACAGAGGTCTGTAAACTCAAGTACACACAGATAGATGTGTAGATTCACACAGAGGTCTGTAGTCTCAAATTGCACAGACAGACACGTAGATTCACACAGATGTCTGTAGACTCAAGTTGCTCAGACAGACGTATAGATTCAAACAGAGGTCTGTAAACTCAAGTTGCTCAGACAGACGTATAGATAAACAACACAGAGGTCTGTAGACTCTAGTTGCTCAGACAGACGTAGAGATTCTCACAGAGGTCTGTAAACTCAAGTTGCTCAGACAGACGACTAGATTCACACAGAGGTCTGTAGACTCAAGCTGCACAGACAGACGTGTAGATTCACACAGAGGTCTCTAGACTCAACTTGCACAGACAGCCGTGTAGATTCACACAGAGGTCTGCAGACTCAAGTACACACAGACAGACGTATAGATTCACACAGAGGTCTGTAGACTCAAGTGGCACAGACAGACGTATACGTTCACACAGAGGTCTGTAAACTCAAGTTCCTCAGACAAACGTGTAGATTCACACAGAGGTGTGTAGACTCAAGTTGCTCAGACAGACATGTTGATTCACACAGAGGTCTGTAAATTCAAGTAAACACAGACAGACGTGTAGATTCACACAGAGGTCTGTAAACTAAAGTTGCACAGGCAGACGTGTAGATTCACACAGAGGTCTGTAAAATCAAGTTGCACAGACAGGCGTGTAGATTCACACAGAGGTCGGCAGACTCAAGTTGCACAGACAGACGTGTACGTCCACACAGAGGTCTGTAAACTCAAGTACACACAGATAGACGTGTAGATTCACACAGAGGCCTGTAGACTCAAGTTGCACAGAGAGACGTATAGATTCACACAGAGGTCTGTAAACTCAAGTTGCTCAGAAAGACGTATAGATAAACAACACAGAGGTCTGCAGACTCAAGTTGCTCAGACAGACGAAGAGATTCACACAGAGGTCTGTAAACTCAAGTTGCTCAGACAGACGTGTAGATTCACACAGAGGTCTGTAGACTCAAGTTGCACAGACAGACGTGTAGATTCACACAGAGGTCTGTAGACTCAAGTTGCACAGACAGACCTATAGATTCACACAGAGGTCTGTAAACTCAAGCTGCTCAGACAGACGTATAGATAAACAACACAGAGGTCTGTAGACTCAAGTTGCTCAGACAGACGAAGAGATTCACACAGAGGTCTGTAAACTCAAGTTGCTCAGACAGACGTGTAGATTCACACAGAGGTATGTAGACTCAGGTTGCACAGACAGACGTGTAGATTCACACAGAGGTCTGCAGAATCAAGTTGCACAGACAGACGTATAGATTTACACAGAGGTCTGTAAACTCAAGTTGCACAGACAGACGTAGAGATTCACACAGAGGTCTGTAAAGTGAAGTGGGTCAGACAGACGTGTAGATTCACACAGACGTCTGTAGACTCAAGTTGCTCAGACAGACGTATAGATTCAAACAGAGGTCTGTAAACTCAAGTACAAACAGAAAGATGTGTAGATTCACACAGAGGTCTGTAGTCTCAAGTGGCACAGACAAACGTGTAGATTCACACAGAGGTCTGTAAATTCAAGTTGCACAGACAGACGTATAGATTCACACAGAGGTCTGTAACCTCAAGTTGCTCAGACAGACGTATTGATAAACAACACAGAGGTCTGTAGAATCAAGTTGCTCAGACAGACGTATAGATTCAAACACAGGTCTGTAAATTAAAGTACATACAGATAGATGGGTAGATTAACACAGAGGTCTGTAGTCTCAAGTTGCACAGACAGACGCGTAGATTCACACAGATGTCTGTAGACTCAAGATGCACAGACAGACGTATAGATTCACACAGAGGTCTGTAAACTCAAGTTGCTCAGACAGACGTATAGATAAACAACACAGAGGTCTGTAGACTCTAGTTGCTCAGACAGACGTAGAGATTCTCACAGAGGTCTGTAAACTCAAGTTGCTCAGACAGACGTGTAGATTCACACAGAGGTCTGCAGACTCAAGTTGCACAGACAGACGTATAGATTTACACAGAGGTCTGTAAACTCAAGTTGCACAGATAGACGTAGAGATTCACACAGAGGTCTGTAAAGTGAAGTGGGTCAGACAGACGTGTAGATTCACACAGACGTCTGTAGACTCAAGTTGCTCAGACAGACGTATAGATTCAAACAGAGGTCTGTAAACTCAAGTACAAACAGAAAGATGTGTAGATTCACACAGAGGTCTGTAGTCTCAAGTGGCACAGACAAACGTGTAGATTCACACAGAGGTCTGTAGATTCAAGTTGCACAGACAGACGTATAGATTCACACAGAGGTCTGTAACCTCAAGTTGCTCAGACAGACGTATTGATAAACAACACAGAGGTCTGTAGAATCAAGTTGCTCAGACAGACGTATAGATTCAAACACAGGTCTGTAAATTAAAGTACATACAGATAGATGGGTAGATTAACACAGAGGTCTGTAGTCTCAAGTTGCACAGACAGACGCGTAGATTCACACAGAGGCCTGTAGACTCATGTTGCACAGAGAGACGTATAGATTCACACAGAGGTCTGTAAACTCAAGTTGCTCAGAAAGACGTATAGATAAACAACACAGAGGTCTGCAGACTCAAGTTGCTCAGACAGACGAAGAGATTCACACAGAGGTCTGTAAACTCAAGTTGCTCAGACAGACGTGTAGATTCACACAGAGGTCTGTAGACTCAAGTTGCACAGACAGACGTGTAGATTCACACAGAGGTCTGTAGACTCAAGTTGCACAGACAGACCTATAGATTCACACAGAGGTCTGTAAACTCAAGCTGCTCAGACAGACGTATAGATAAACAACACAGAGGTCTGTAGACTCAAGTTGCTCAGACAGACGAAGAGATTCACACAGAGGTCTGTAAACTCAAGTTGCTCAGACAGACGTGTAGATTCACACAGAGGTATGTAGACTCAGGTTGCACAGACAGACGTGTAGATTCACACAGAGGTCTGCAGAATCAAGTTGCACAGACAGACGTATAGATTTACACAGAGGTCTGTAAACTCAAGTTGCACAGACAGACGTAGAGATTCACACAGAGGTCTGTAAAGTGAAGTGGGTCAGACAGACGTGTAGATTCACACAGACGTCTGTAGACTCAAGTTGCTCAGACAGACGTATAGATTCAAACAGAGGTCTGTAAACTCAAGTACAAACAGAAAGATGTGTAGATTCACACAGAGGTCTGTAGTCTCAAGTGGCACAGACAAACGTGTAGATTCACACAGAGGTCTGTAGATTCAAGTTGCACAGACAGACGTATAGATTCACACAGAGGTCTGTAACCTCAAGTTGCTCAGACAGACGTATTGATAAACAACACAGAGGTCTGTAGAATCAAGTTGCTCAGACAGACGTATAGATTCAAACACAGGTCTGTAAATTAAAGTACATACAGATAGATGGGTAGATTAACACAGAGGTCTGTAGTCTCAAGTTGCACAGACAGACGCGTAGATTCACACAGATGTCTGTAGACTCAAGATGCACAGACAGACGTATAGATTCACACAGAGGTCTGTAAACTCAAGTTGCACAGATAGACGTAGAGATTCACACAGAGGTCTGTAAAGTGAAGTGGGTCAGACAGACGTGTAGATTCACACAGACGTCTGTAGACTCAAGTTGCTCAGACAGACGTATAGATTCAAACAGAGGTCTGTAAACTCAAGTACAAACAGAAAGATGTGTAGATTCACACAGAGGTCTGTAGTCTCAAGTGGCACAGACAAACGTGTAGATTCACACAGAGGTCTGTAGATTCAAGTTGCACAGACAGACGTATAGATTCACACAGAGGTCTGTAACCTCAAGTTGCTCAGACAGACGTATTGATAAACAACACAGAGGTCTGTAGAATCAAGTTGCTCAGACAGACGTATAGATTCAAACACAGGTCTGTAAATTAAAGTACATACAGATAGATGGGTAGATTAACACAGAGGTCTGTAGTCTCAAGTTGCACAGACAGACGCGTAGATTCACACAGAGGCCTGTAGACTCATGTTGCACAGAGAGACGTATAGATTCACACAGAGGTCTGTAAACTCAAGTTGCTCAGAAAGACGTATAGATAAACAACACAGAGGTCTGCAGACTCAAGTTGCTCAGACAGACGAAGAGATTCACACAGAGGTCTGTAAACTCAAGTTGCTCAGACAGACGTGTAGATTCACACAGAGGTCTGTAGACTCAAGTTGCACAGACAGACGTGTAGATTCACACAGAGGTCTGTAGACTCAAGTTGCACAGACAGACCTATAGATTCACACAGAGGTCTGTAAACTCAAGCTGCTCAGACAGACGTATAGATAAACAACACAGAGGTCTGTAGACTCAAGTTGCTCAGACAGACGAAGAGATTCACACAGAGGTCTGTAAACTCAAGTTGCTCAGACAGACGTGTAGATTCACACAGAGGTATGTAGACTCAGGTTGCACAGACAGACGTGTAGATTCACACAGAGGTCTGCAGAATCAAGTTGCACAGACAGACGTATAGATTTACACAGAGGTCTGTAAACTCAAGTTGCACAGACAGACGTAGAGATTCACACAGAGGTCTGTAAAGTGAAGTGGGTCAGACAGACGTGTAGATTCACACAGACGTCTGTAGACTCAAGTTGCTCAGACAGACGTATAGATTCAAACAGAGGTCTGTAAACTCAAGTACAAACAGAAAGATGTGTAGATTCACACAGAGGTCTGTAGTCTCAAGTGGCACAGACAAACGTGTAGATTCACACAGAGGTCTGTAGATTCAAGTTGCACAGACAGACGTATAGATTAACACAGAGGTCTGTAACCTCAAGTTGCTCAGACAGACGTATTGATAAACAACACAGAGGTCTGTAGAATCAAGTTGCTCAGACAGACGTATAGATTCAAACACAGGTCTGTAAATTAAAGTACATACAGATAGATGGGTAGATTAACACAGAGGTCTGTAGTCTCAAGTTGCACAGACAGACGCGTAGATTCACACAGATGTCTGTAGACTCAAGATGCACAGACAGACGTATAGATTCACACAGAGGTCTGTAAACTCAAGTTGCTCAGACAGACGTATAGATAAACAACACAGAGGTCTGTAGACTCTAGTTGCTCAGACAGACGTAGAGATTCTCACAGAGGTCTGTAAACTCAAGTTGCTCAGACAGACGTGTAGATTCACACAGAGGTCTGCAGACTCAAGTTGCACAGACAGACGTATAGATTTACACAGAGGTCTGTAAACTCAAGTTGCACAGACAGACGTAGACATTCACACAGAGGTCTGTAAAGTGAAGTGGGTCAGACAGACGTGTAGATTCACACAGACGTCTGTAGACTCAAGTTGCTCAGACAGACGTATAGATTCAAACAGAGGTCTGTAAACTCAAGTACATACAGAAAATGTGTAGATTCACGCAGAGGTCTGTAGACTCAAGTTGCTCAGACAGACGTATAGATTCAAACAGAGGTCTTTAAACTCAAGTACATACAGAAAATGTGTAGATTCACGCAGAGGTCTGTAGTCTCAAGTTGCACAGACAAACGTGTAGATTCACACAGAGGTCTGTAGATTCAAGTTGCTCATACAGACGAAGAGATTCACACAGAGGTCTGTAAACTCAAGTTGCTCAGACAGACGTGTAGATTCACACAGAGGTCTGTAGACTCAGGTTGCACAGACAGACGTGTAGATTCACACAGAGGTCTGTAGACTCAAGTTGCACAGACAGACGTATAGATTCAAACAGAGGTCTGTAAACTCAAGCTGCTCAGACAGACGTATAGATAAACAACACAGAGGTCTGTAGACTCAAGTTGCTCAGAAAGACGAAGAGATTCACACAGAGGTCTGTAAACTCAAGTTGCTCAGACAGACGTGTAGATTCACACAGAGGTCTGTAGACTCAAGTTCCACAGACAGACGTGTAGATTCACACAGAGGTCTGCAGACTTAAGTTGCACAGACAGACGTATAGATTTACACAGAGGTCTGTAGACTCAAGTTGCTCAGACAGACGTATAGATTCAAACAGAGGTCTGTAAATTCAAGTACATACTGATAGATGGGTAGATTAACACAGAGGTCTGTAGTCTAAAGTTGCACAGACAGACGTGTAGATTCACACAGAGGTTTGTAGACTCAAGTTGCACAGAAAGACGTATAGATTCACACAGAGATCTGTAAACTCAAGTTGCTCAGACAGACGTATAGATAAACAACACAGAGGTCTGTAGACTCAAGTTTCTCAGAAAGACGTATAGATTCAAACAGAGGTCTGTAAACTCAAGTTCACACAGATAGATGTGTAGATTCACACAGAGGTCTGTAGTCTCAAATTGCACAGACAGACACGTAGATTCACACAGATGTCTGTAGACTCAAGTTGCACAGACAGACGAAAAGATTCACACAGAGGTCTGTAAACTCAAGTTGCTCAGACAGACGTATAGATAAACAACACAGAGGTCTGTAGACTCTAGTTGCTCAGACAGACGTAGAGATTCTCACAGAGGTCTGTAAACTCAAGTACATACAGAAAATGTGTAGATTCACGCAGAGGTCTGTAGACTCAAGTTGCTCAGACAGACGTATAGATTCAAACAGAGGTCTGTAAACTCAAGTACATACAGAAAATGTGTAGATTCACGCAGAGGTCTGTAGTTTCAAGTTGCACAGACAAACGTGTAGATTCACACAGAGGTCTGTAGATTCAAGTTGCTCATACAGACGAAGAGATTCACACAGAGGTCTGTAAACTCAAGTTGCTCAGACAGACGTGTAGATTCACACAGAGGTCTGTAGACTCAGGTTGCACAGACAGACGTGTAGATTCACACAGAGGTCTGTAGACTCAAGTTGCACAGACAGACGTATAGATTCAAACAGAGGTCTGTAAACTCAAGCTGCTCAGACAGACGTATAGATAAACAACACAGAGGTCTGTAGACTCAAGTTGCTCAGAAAGACGAAGAGATTCACACAGAGGTCTGTAAACTCAAGTTGCTCATACAGACGTGTAGATTCACACAGAGGTCTGTAGACTCAAGTTCCACAGACAGACGTGTAGATTCACACAGAGGTCTGCAGACTTAAGTTGCACAGACAGACGTATAGATTTACACAGAGGTCTGTAAAATCAAGTTGCACAGACAGGCGTGTAGATTCACACAGAGGTCGGCAGACTCAAGTTGCACAGACAGACGTGTACGTCCACACAGAGGTCTGTAAACTCAAGTACACACAGATAGACGTGTAGATTCACACAGAGGCCTGTAGACTCAAGTTGCACAGAGAGACGTATAGATTCACACAGAGGTCTGTAAACTCAAGTTGCTCAGAAAGACGTATAGATAAACAACACAGAGGTCTGCAGACTCAAGTTGCTCAGACAGACGAAGAGATTCACACAGAGGTCTGTAAACTCAAGTTGCTCAGACAGACGTGTAGATTCACACAGAGGTCTGTAGACTCAAGTTGCACAGACAGACGTGTAGATTCACACAGAGGTCTGTAGACTCAAGTTGCACAGACAGACCTATAGATTCACACAGAGGTCTGTAAACTCAAGCTGCTCAGACAGACGTATAGATAAACAACACAGAGGTCTGTAGACTCAAGTTGCTCAGACAGACGAAGAGATTCACACAGAGGTCTGTAAACTCAAGTTGCTCAGACAGACGTGTAGATTCACACAGAGGTATGTAGACTCAGGTTGCACAGACAGACGTGTAGATTCACACAGAGGTCTGCAGAATCAAGTTGCACAGACAGACGTATAGATTTACACAGAGGTCTGTAAACTCAAGTTGCACAGACAGACGTAGAGATTCACACAGAGGTCTGTAAAGTGAAGTGGGTCAGACAGACGTGTAGATTCACACAGACGTCTGTAGACTCAAGTTGCTCAGACAGACGTATAGATTCAAACAGAGGTCTGTAAACTCAAGTACAAACAGAAAGATGTGTAGATTCACACAGAGGTCTGTAGTCTCAAGTGGCACAGACAAACGTGTAGATTCACACAGAGGTCTGTAGATTCAAGTTGCACAGACAGACGTATAGATTCACACAGAGGTCTGTAACCTCAAGTTGCTCAGACAGACGTATTGATAAACAACACAGAGGTCTGTAGCATCAAGTTGCTCAGACAGACGTATAGATTCAAACACAGGTCTGTAAATTAAAGTACATACAGATAGATGGGTAGATTAACACAGAGGTCTGTAGTCTCAAGTTGCACAGACAGACGCGTAGATTCACACAGATGTCTGTAGACTCAAGATGCACAGACAGACGTATAGATTCACACAGAGGTCTGTAAACTCAAGTTGCTCAGACAGACGTATAGATAAACAACACAGAGGTCTGTAGACTCTAGTTGCTCAGACAGACGTAGAGATTCTCACAGAGGTCTGTAAACTCAAGTTGCTCAGACAGACGTGTAGATTCACACAGAGGTCTGCAGACTCAAGTTGCACAGACAGACGTATAGATTTACACAGAGGTCTGTAAACTCAAGTTGCACAGATAGACGTAGAGATTCACACAGAGGTCTGTAAAGTGAAGTGGGTCAGACAGACGTGTAGATTCACACAGACGTCTGTAGACTCAAGTTGCTCAGACAGACGTATAGATTCAAACAGAGGTCTGTAAACTCAAGTACAAACAGAAAGATGTGTAGATTCACACAGAGGTCTGTAGTCTCAAGTGGCACAGACAAACGTGTAGATTCACACAGAGGTCTGTAGATTCAAGTTGCACAGACAGACGTATAGATTCACACAGAGGTCTGTAACCTCAAGTTGCTCAGACAGACGTATTGATAAACAACACAGAGGTCTGTAGAATCAAGTTGCTCAGACAGACGTATAGATTCAAACACAGGTCTGTAAATTAAAGTACATACAGATAGATGGGTAGATTAACACAGAGGTCTGTAGTCTCAAGTTGCACAGACAGACGCGTAGATTCACACAGAGGCCTGTAGACTCAAGTTGCACAGAGAGACGTATAGATTCACACAGAGGTCTGTAAACTCAAGTTGCTCAGAAAGACGTATAGATAAACAACACAGAGGTCTGCAGACTCAAGTTGCTCAGACAGACGAAGAGATTCACACAGAGGTCTGTAAACTCAAGTTGCTCAGACAGACGTGTAGATTCACACAGAGGTCTGTAGACTCAAGTTGCACAGACAGACGTGTAGATTCACACAGAGGTCTGTAGACTCAAGTTGCACAGACAGACCTATAGATTCACACAGAGGTCTGTAAACTCAAGCTGCTCAGACAGACGTATAGATAAACAACACAGAGGTCTGTAGACTCAAGTTGCTCAGACAGACGAAGAGATTCACACAGAGGTCTGTAAACTCAAGTTGCTCAGACAGACGTGTACGTCCACACAGAGGTCTGTAAACTCAAGTACACACAGATAGACGTGTAGATTCACACAGAGGCCTGTAGACTCAAGTTGCACAGAGAGACGTATAGATTCACACAGAGGTCTGTAAACTCAAGTTGCTCAGAAAGACGTATAGATAAACAACACAGAGGTCTGCAGACTCAAGTTGCTCAGACAGACGAAGAGATTCACACAGAGGTCTGTAAACTCAAGTTGCTCAGACAGACGTGTAGATTCACACAGAGGTCTGTAGACTCAAGTTGCACAGACAGACGTGTAGATTCACACAGAGGTCTGTAGACTCAAGTTGCACAGACAGACCTATAGATTCACACAGAGGTCTGTAAACTCAAGCTGCTCAGACAGACGTATAGATAAACAACACAGAGGTCTGTAGACTCAAGTTGCTCAGACAGACGAAGAGATTCACACAGAGGTCTGTAAACTCAAGTTGCTCAGACAGACGTGTAGATTCACACAGAGGTATGTAGACTCAGGTTGCACAGACAGACGTGTAGATTCACACAGAGGTCTGCAGAATCAAGTTGCACAGACAGACGTATAGATTTACACAGAGGTCTGTAAACTCAAGTTGCACAGACAGACGTAGAGATTCACACAGAGGTCTGTAAAGTGAAGTGGGTCAGACAGACGTGTAGATTCACACAGACGTCTGTAGACTCAAGTTGCTCAGACAGACGTATAGATTCAAACAGAGGTCTGTAAACTCAAGTACAAACAGAAAGATGTGTAGATTCACACAGAGGTCTGTAGTCTCAAGTGGCACAGACAAACGTGTAGATTCACACAGAGGTCTGTAGATTCAAGTTGCACAGACAGACGTATAGATTCACACAGAGGTCTGTAACCTCAAGTTGCTCAGACAGACGTATTGATAAACAACACAGAGGTCTGTAGAATCAAGTTGCTCAGACAGACGTATAGATTCAAACACAGGTCTGTAAATTAAAGTACATACAGATAGATGGGTAGATTAACACAGAGGTCTGTAGTCTCAAGTTGCACAGACAGACGCGTAGATTCACACAGATGTCTGTAGACTCAAGATGCACAGACAGACGTATAGATTCACACAGAGGTCTGTAAACTCAAGTTGCTCAGACAGACGTATAGATAAACAACACAGAGGTCTGTAGACTCTAGTTGCTCAGACAGACGTAGAGATTCTCACAGAGGTCTGTAAACTCAAGTTGCTCAGACAGACGTGTAGATTCACACAGAGGTCTGCAGACTCAAGTTGCACAGACAGACGTATAGATTTACACAGAGGTCTGTAAACTCAAGTTGCACAGATAGACGTAGAGATTCACACAGAGGTCTGTAAAGTGAAGTGGGTCAGACAGACGTGTAGATTCACACAGACGTCTGTAGACTCAAGTTGCTCAGACAGACGTATAGATTCAAACAGAGGTCTGTAAACTCAAGTACAAACAGAAAGATGTGTAGATTCACACAGAGGTCTGTAGTCTCAAGTGGCACAGACAAACGTGTAGATTCACACAGAGGTCTGTAGATTCAAGTTGCACAGACAGACGTATAGATTCACACAGAGGTCTGTAACCTCAAGTTGCTCAGACAGACGTATTGATAAACAACACAGAGGTCTGTAGAATCAAGTTGCTCAGACAGACGTATAGATTCAAACACAGGTCTGTAAATTAAAGTACATACAGATAGATGGGTAGATTAACACAGAGGTCTGTAGTCTCAAGTTGCACAGACAGACGCGTAGATTCACACAGAGGCCTGTAGACTCAAGTTGCACAGAGAGACGTATAGATTCACACAGAGGTCTGTAAACTCAAGTTGCTCAGAAAGACGTATAGATAAACAACACAGAGGTCTGCAGACTCAAGTTGCTCAGACAGACGAAGAGATTCACACAGAGGTCTGTAAACTCAAGTTGCTCAGACAGACGTGTAGATTCACACAGAGGTCTGTAGACTCAAGTTGCACAGACAGACGTGTAGATTCACACAGAGGTCTGTAGACTCAAGTTGCACAGACAGACCTATAGATTCACACAGAGGTCTGTAAACTCAAGCTGCTCAGACAGACGTATAGATAAACAACACAGAGGTCTGTAGACTCAAGTTGCTCAGACAGACGAAGAGATTCACACAGAGGTCTGTAAACTCAAGTTGCTCAGACAGACGTGTAGATTCACACAGAGGTATGTAGACTCAGGTTGCACAGACAGACGTGTAGATTCACACAGAGGTCTGCAGAATCAAGTTGCACAGACAGACGTATAGATTTACACAGAGGTCTGTAAACTCAAGTTGCACAGACAGACGTAGAGATTCACACAGAGGTCTGTAAAGTGAAGTGGGTCAGACAGACGTGTAGATTCACACAGACGTCTGTAGACTCAAGTTGCTCAGACAGACGTATAGATTCAAACAGAGGTCTGTAAACTCAAGTACAAACAGAAAGATGTGTAGATTCACACAGAGGTCTGTAGTCTCAAGTGGCACAGACAAACGTGTAGATTCACACAGAGGTCTGTAGATTCAAGTTGCACAGACAGACGTATAGATTCACACAGAGGTCTGTAACCTCAAGTTGCTCAGACAGACGTATTGATAAACAACACAGAGGTCTGTAGAATCAAGTTGCTCAGACAGACGTATAGATTCAAACACAGGTCTGTAAATTAAAGTACATACAGATAGATGGGTAGATTAACACAGAGGTCTGTAGTCTCAAGTTGCACAGACAGACGCGTAGATTCACACAGATGTCTGTAGACTCAAGATGCACAGACAGACGTATAGATTCACACAGAGGTCTGTAAACTCAAGTTGCTCAGACAGACGTATAGATAAACAACACAGAGGTCTGTAGACTCTAGTTGCTCAGACAGACGTAGAGATTCTCACAGAGGTCTGTAAACTCAAGTTGCTCAGACAGACGTGTAGATTCACACAGAGGTCTGCAGACTCAAGTTGCACAGACAGACGTATAGATTTACACAGAGGTCTGTAAACTCAAGTTGCACAGATAGACGTAGAGATTCACACAGAGGTCTGTAAAGTGAAGTGGGTCAGACAGACGTGTAGATTCACACAGACGTCTGTAGACTCAAGTTGCTCAGACAGACGTATAGATTCAAACAGAGGTCTGTAAACTCAAGTACAAACAGAAAGATGTGTAGATTCACACAGAGGTCTGTAGTCTCAAGTGGCACAGACAAACGTGTAGATTCACACAGAGGTCTGTAGATTCAAGTTGCACAGACAGACGTATAGATTCACACAGAGGTCTGTAACCTCAAGTTGCTCAGACAGACGTATTGATAAACAACACAGAGGTCTGTAGAATCAAGTTGCTCAGACAGACGTATAGATTCAAACACAGGTCTGTAAATTAAAGTACATACAGATAGATGGGTAGATTAACACAGAGGTCTGTAGTCTCAAGTTGCACAGACAGACGCGTAGATTCACACAGAGGCCTGTAGACTCAAGTTGCACAGAGAGACGTATAGATTCACACAGAGGTCTGTAAACTCAAGTTGCTCAGAAAGACGTATAGATAAACAACACAGAGGTCTGCAGACTCAAGTTGCTCAGACAGACGAAGAGATTCACACAGAGGTCTGTAAACTCAAGTTGCTCAGACAGACGTGTAGATTCACACAGAGGTCTGTAGACTCAAGTTGCACAGACAGACGTGTAGATTCACACAGAGGTCTGTAGACTCAAGTTGCACAGACAGACCTATAGATTCACACAGAGGTCTGTAAACTCAAGCTGCTCAGACAGACGTATAGATAAACAACACAGAGGTCTGTAGACTCAAGTTGCTCAGACAGACGAAGAGATTCACACAGAGGTCTGTAAACTCAAGTTGCTCAGACAGACGTGTAGATTCACACAGAGGTATGTAGACTCAGGTTGCACAGACAGACGTGTAGATTCACACAGAGGTCTGCAGAATCAAGTTGCACAGACAGACGTATAGATTTACACAGAGGTCTGTAAACTCAAGTTGCACAGACAGACGTAGAGATTCACACAGAGGTCTGTAAAGTGAAGTGGGTCAGACAGACGTGTAGATTCATACAAAGGTCTGCAGACTCAAGAACACACAGACAGACGTATAGATTAACACAGAGGTCTGTAGCCTCAAGTGGCAGAGACAGACGTGTACGTTCACACAGAGGTCTGTAAACTCAAGTTGCTCAGACAGACGTGTAGATTCACACAGAGGTCTGTAGACTCAGGTTGCACAGACAGACGTGTAGATTCACACAGAGGTCTGTAGACTCAAGTTGCACAGACAGACGTATAGATTCAAACAGAGGTCTGTAAACTCAAGCTGCTCAGACAGACGTATAGATAAACAACACAGAGGTCTGTAGACTCAAGTTGCTCAGAAAGACGAAGAGATTCACACAGAGGTCTGTAAACTCAAGTTGCTCAGACAGACGTGTAGATTCACACAGAGGTCTGTAGACTCAAGTTCCACAGACAGACGTGTAGATTCACACAGAGGTCTGCAGACTTAAGTTGCACAGACAGACGTATAGATTTACACAGAGGTCTGTAGACTCAAGTTGCTCAGACAGACGTATAGATTCAAACAGAGGTCTGTAAATTCAAGTACATACAGATAGATGGGTAGATTAACACAGAGGTCTGTAGTCTAAAGTTGCACAGACAGACGTGTAGATTCACACAGAGGTTTGTAGACTCAAGTTGCACAGAAAGACGTATAGATTCACACAGAGATCTGTAAACTCAAGTTGCTCAGACAGACGTATAGATAAACAACACAGAGGTCTGTAGACTCAAGTTTCTCAGAAAGACGTATAGATTCAAACAGAGGTCTGTAAACTCAAGTTCACACAGATAGATGTGTAGATTCACACAGAGGTCTGTAGTCTCAAATTGCACAGACAGACACGTAGATTCACACAGATGTCTGTAGACTCAAGTTGCACAGACAGACGAAAAGATTCACACAGAGGTCTGTAAACTCAAGTTGCACAGACAGACGTGTACGTCCACACAGAGGTCTGTAAACTCAAGTACACACAGATAGACGTGTAGATTCACACAGAGGCCTGTAGACTCAAGTTGCACAGAGAGACGTATAGATTCACACAGAGGTCTGTAAACTCAAGTTGCTCAGAAAGACGTATAGATAAACAACACAGAGGTCTGCAGACTCAAGTTGCTCAGACAGACGAAGAGATTCACACAGAGGTCTGTAAACTCAAGTTGCTCAGACAGACGTGTAGATTCACACAGAGGTCTGTAGACTCAAGTTGCACAGACAGACGTGTAGATTCACACAGAGGTCTGTAGACTCAAGTTGCACAGACAGACCTATAGATTCACACAGAGGTCTGTAAACTCAAGCTGCTCAGACAGACGTATAGATAAACAACACAGAGGTCTGTAGACTCAAGTTGCTCAGACAGACGAAGAGATTCACACAGAGGTCTGTAAACTCAAGTTGCTCAGACAGACGTGTAGATTCACACAGAGGTATGTAGACTCAGGTTGCACAGACAGACGTGTAGATTCACACAGAGGTCTGCAGAATCAAGTTGCACAGACAGACGTATAGATTTACACAGAGGTCTGTAAACTCAAGTTGCACAGACAGACGTAGAGATTCACACAGAGGTCTGTAAAGTGAAGTGGGTCAGACAGACGTGTAGATTCACACAGACGTCTGTAGACTCAAGTTGCTCAGACAGACGTATAGATTCAAACAGAGGTCTGTAAACTCAAGTACAAACAGAAAGATGTGTAGATTCACACAGAGGTCTGTAGTCTCAAGTGGCACAGACAAACGTGTAGATTCACACAGAGGTCTGTAGATTCAAGTTGCACAGACAGACGTATAGATTCACACAGAGGTCTGTAACCTCAAGTTGCTCAGACAGACGTATTGATAAACAACACAGAGGTCTGTAGAATCAAGTTGCTCAGACAGACGTATAGATTCAAACACAGGTCTGTAAATTAAAGTACATACAGATAGATGGGTAGATTAACACAGAGGTCTGTAGTCTCAAGTTGCACAGACAGACGCGTAGATTCACACAGATGTCTGTAGACTCAAGATGCACAGACAGACGTATAGATTCACACAGAGGTCTGTAAACTCAAGTTGCTCAGACAGACGTATAGATAAACAACACAGAGGTCTGTAGACTCTAGTTGCTCAGACAGACGTAGAGATTCTCACAGAGGTCTGTAAACTCAAGTTGCTCAGACAGACGTGTAGATTCACACAGAGGTCTGCAGACTCAAGTTGCACAGACAGACGTATAGATTTACACAGAGGTCTGTAAACTCAAGTTGCACAGATAGACGTAGAGATTCACACAGAGGTCTGTAAAGTGAAGTGGGTCAGACAGACGTGTAGATTCACACAGACGTCTGTAGACTCAAGTTGCTCAGACAGACGTATAGATTCAAACAGAGGTCTGTAAACTCAAGTACAAACAGAAAGATGTGTAGATTCACACAGAGGTCTGTAGTCTCAAGTGGCACAGACAAACGTGTAGATTCACACAGAGGTCTGTAGATTCAAGTTGCACAGACAGACGTATAGATTCACACAGGGGTCTGTAACCTCAAGTTGCTCAGACAGACGTATTGATAAACAACACAGAGGTCTGTAGAATCAAGTTGCTCAGACAGACGTATAGATTCAAACACAGGTCTGTAAATTAAAGTACATACAGATAGATGGGTAGATTAACACAGAGGTCTGTAGTCTCAAGTTGCACAGACAGACGCGTAGATTCACACAGAGGCCTGTAGACTCAAGTTGCACAGAGAGACGTATAGATTCACACAGAGGTCTGTAAACTCAAGTTGCTCAGAAAGACGTATAGATAAACAACACAGAGGTCTGCAGACTCAAGTTGCTCAGACAGACGAAGAGATTCACACAGAGGTCTGTAAACTCAAGTTGCTCAGACAGACGTGTAGATTCACACAGAGGTCTGTAGACTCAAGTTGCACAGACAGACGTGTAGATTCACACAGAGGTCTGTAGACTCAAGTTGCACAGACAGACCTATAGATTCACACAGAGGTCTGTAAACTCAAGCTGCTCAGACAGACGTATAGATAAACAACACAGAGGTCTGTAGACTCAAGTTGCTCAGACAGACGAAGAGATTCACACAGAGGTCTGTAAACTCAAGTTGCTCAGACAGACGTGTAGATTCACACAGAGGTATGTAGACTCAGGTTGCACAGACAGACGTGTAGATTCACACAGAGGTCTGCAGAATCAAGTTGCACAGACAGACGTATAGATTTACACAGAGGTCTGTAAACTCAAGTTGCACAGACAGACGTAGAGATTCACACAGAGGTCTGTAAAGTGAAGTGGGTCAGACAGACGTGTAGATTCACACAGACGTCTGTAGACTCAAGTTGCTCAGACAGACGTATAGATTCAAACAGAGGTCTGTAAACTCAAGTACAAACAGAAAGATGTGTAGATTCACACAGAGGTCTGTAGTCTCAAGTGGCACAGACAAACGTGTAGATTCACACAGAGGTCTGTAGATTCAAGTTGCACAGACAGACGTATAGATTCACACAGAGGTCTGTAACCTCAAGTTGCTCAGACAGACGTATTGATAAACAACACAGAGGTCTGTAGAATCAAGTTGCTCAGACAGACGTATAGATTCAAACACAGGTCTGTAAATTAAAGTACATACAGATAGATGGGTAGATTAACACAGAGGTCTGTAGTCTCAAGTTGCACAGACAGACGCGTAGATTCACACAGATGTCTGTAGACTCAAGATGCACAGACAGACGTATAGATTCACACAGAAGTCTGTAAACTCAAGTTGCTCAGACAGACGTATAGATAAACAACACAGAGGTCTGTAGACTCTAGTTGCTCAGACAGACGTAGAGATTCTCACAGAGGTCTGTAAACTCAAGTTGCTCAGACAGACGTGTAGATTCACACAGAGGTCTGCAGACTCAAGTTGCACAGACAGACGTATAGATTTACACAGAGGTCTGTAAACTCAAGTTGCACAGATAGACGTAGAGATTCACACAGAGGTCTGTAAAGTGAAGTGGGTCAGACAGACGTGTAGATTCACACAGACGTCTGTAGACTCAAGTTGCTCAGACAGACGTATAGATTCAAACAGAGGTCTGTAAACTCAAGTACAAACAGAAAGATGTGTAGATTCACACAGAGGTCTGTAGTCTCAAGTGGCACAGACAAACGTGTAGATTCACACAGAGGTCTGTAGATTCAAGTTGCACAGACAGACGTATAGATTCACACAGAGGTCTGTAACCTCAAGTTGCTCAGACAGACGTATTGATAAACAACACAGAGGTCTGTAGAATCAAGTTGCTCAGACAGACGTATAGATTCAAACACAGGTCTGTAAATTAAAGTACATACAGATAGATGGGTAGATTAACACAGAGGTCTGTAGTCTCAAGTTGCACAGACAGACGCGTAGATTCACACAGAGGCCTGTAGACTCAAGTTGCACAGAGAGACGTATAGATTCACACAGAGGTCTGTAAACTCAAGTTGCTCAGAAAGACGTATAGATAAACAACACAGAGGTCTGCAGACTCAAGTTGCTCAGACAGACGAAGAGATTCACACAGAGGTCTGTAAACTCAAGTTGCTCAGACAGACGTGTAGATTCACACAGAGGTCTGTAGACTCAAGTTGCACAGACAGACGTGTAGATTCACACAGAGGTCTGTAGACTCAAGTTGCACAGACAGACCTATAGATTCACACAGAGGTCTGTAAACTCAAGCTGCTCAGACAGACGTATAGATAAACAACACAGAGGTCTGTAGACTCAAGTTGCTCAGACAGACGAAGAGATTCACACAGAGGTCTGTAAACTCAAGTTGCTCAGACAGACGTGTAGATTCACACAGAGGTATGTAGACTCAGGTTGCACAGACAGACGTGTAGATTCACACAGAGGTCTGCAGAATCAAGTTGCACAGACAGACGTATAGATTTACACAGAGGTCTGTAAACTCAAGTTGCACAGACAGACGTAGAGATTCACACAGAGGTCTGTAAAGTGAAGTGGGTCAGACAGACGTGTAGATTCACACAGACGTCTGTAGACTCAAGTTGCTCAGACAGACGTATAGATTCAAACAGAGGTCTGTAAACTCAAGTACAAACAGAAAGATGTGTAGATTCACACAGAGGTCTGTAGTCTCAAGTGGCACAGACAAACGTGTAGATTCACACAGAGGTCTGTAGATTCAAGTTGCACAGACAGACGTATAGATTCACACAGAGGTCTGTAACCTCAAGTTGCTCAGACAGACGTATTGATAAACAACACAGAGGTCTGTAGAATCAAGTTGCTCAGACAGACGTATAGATTCAAACACAGGTCTGTAAATTAAAGTACATACAGATAGATGGGTAGATTAACACAGAGGTCTGTAGTCTCAAGTTGCACAGACAGACGCGTAGATTCACACAGATGTCTGTAGACTCAAGATGCACAGACAGACGTATAGATTCACACAGAGGTCTGTAAACTCAAGTTGCTCAGACAGACGTATAGATAAACAACACAGAGGTCTGTAGACTCTAGTTGCTCAGACAGACGTAGAGATTCTCACAGAGGTCTGTAAACTCAAGTTGCTCAGACAGACGTGTAGATTCACACAGAGGTCTGCAGACTCAAGTTGCACAGACAGACGTATAGATTTACACAGAGGTCTGTAAACTCAAGTTGCACAGATAGACGTAGAGATTCACACAGAGGTCTGTAAAGTGAAGTGGGTCAGACAGACGTGTAGATTCACACAGACGTCTGTAGACTCAAGTTGCTCAGACAGACGTATAGATTCAAACAGAGGTCTGTAAACTCAAGTACAAACAGAAAGATGTGTAGATTCACACAGAGGTCTGTAGTCTCAAGTGGCACAGACAAACGTGTAGATTCACACAGAGGTCTGTAGATTCAAGTTGCACAGACAGACGTATAGATTCACACAGGGGTCTGTAACCTCAAGTTGCTCAGACAGACGTATTGATAAACAACACAGAGGTCTGTAGAATCAAGTTGCTCAGACAGACGTATAGATTCAAACACAGGTCTGTAAATTAAAGTACATACAGATAGATGGGTAGATTAACACAGAGGTCTGTAGTCTCAAGTTGCACAGACAGACGCGTAGATTCACACAGAGGCCTGTAGACTCAAGTTGCACAGAGAGACGTATAGATTCACACAGAGGTCTGTAAACTCAAGTTGCTCAGAAAGACGTATAGATAAACAACACAGAGGTCTGCAGACTCAAGTTGCTCAGACAGACGAAGAGATTCACACAGAGGTCTGTAAACTCAAGTTGCTCAGACAGACGTGTAGATTCACACAGAGGTCTGTAGACTCAAGTTGCACAGACAGACGTGTAGATTCACACAGAGGTCTGTAGACTCAAGTTGCACAGACAGACCTATAGATTCACACAGAGGTCTGTAAACTCAAGCTGCTCAGACAGACGTATAGATAAACAACACAGAGGTCTGTAGACTCAAGTTGCTCAGACAGACGAAGAGATTCACACAGAGGTCTGTAAACTCAAGTTGCTCAGACAGACGTGTAGATTCACACAGAGGTATGTAGACTCAGGTTGCACAGACAGACGTGTAGATTCACACAGAGGTCTGCAGAATCAAGTTGCACAGACAGACGTATAGATTTACACAGAGGTCTGTAAACTCAAGTTGCACAGACAGACGTAGAGATTCACACAGAGGTCTGTAAAGTGAAGTGGGTCAGACAGACGTGTAGATTCACACAGACGTCTGTAGACTCAAGTTGCTCAGACAGACGTATAGATTCAAACAGAGGTCTGTAAACTCAAGTACAAACAGAAAGATGTGTAGATTCACACAGAGGTCTGTAGTCTCAAGTGGCACAGACAAACGTGTAGATTCACACAGAGGTCTGTAGATTCAAGTTGCACAGACAGACGTATAGATTCACACAGAGGTCTGTAACCTCAAGTTGCTCAGACAGACGTATTGATAAACAACACAGAGGTCTGTAGAATCAAGTTGCTCAGACAGACGTATAGATTCAAACACAGGTCTGTAAATTAAAGTACATACAGATAGATGGGTAGATTAACACAGAGGTCTGTAGTCTCAAGTTGCACAGACAGACGCGTAGATTCACACAGATGTCTGTAGACTCAAGATGCACAGACAGACGTATAGATTCACACAGAAGTCTGTAAACTCAAGTTGCTCAGACAGACGTATAGATAAACAACACAGAGGTCTGTAGACTCTAGTTGCTCAGACAGACGTAGAGATTCTCACAGAGGTCTGTAAACTCAAGTTGCTCAGACAGACGTGTAGATTCACACAGAGGTCTGCAGACTCAAGTTGCACAGACAGACGTATAGATTTACACAGAGGTCTGTAAACTCAAGTTGCACAGATAGACGTAGAGATTCACACAGAGGTCTGTAAAGTGAAGTGGGTCAGACAGACGTGTAGATTCACACAGACGTCTGTAGACTCAAGTTGCTCAGACAGACGTATAGATTCAAACAGAGGTCTGTAAACTCAAGTACAAACAGAAAGATGTGTAGATTCACACAGAGGTCTGTAGTCTCAAGTGGCACAGACAAACGTGTAGATTCACACAGAGGTCTGTAGATTCAAGTTGCACAGACAGACGTATAGATTCACACAGAGGTCTGTAACCTCAAGTTGCTCAGACAGACGTATTGATAAACAACACAGAGGTCTGTAGAATCAAGTTGCTCAGACAGACGTATAGATTCAAACACAGGTCTGTAAATTAAAGTACATACAGATAGATGGGTAGATTAACACAGAGGTCTGTAGTCTCAAGTTGCACAGACAGACGCGTAGATTCACACAGAGGCCTGTAGACTCAAGTTGCACAGAGAGACGTATAGATTCACACAGAGGTCTGTAAACTCAAGTTGCTCAGAAAGACGTATAGATAAACAACACAGAGGTCTGCAGACTCAAGTTGCTCAGACAGACGAAGAGATTCACACAGAGGTCTGTAAACTCAAGTTGCTCAGACAGACGTGTAGATTCACACAGAGGTCTGTAGACTCAAGTTGCACAGACAGACGTGTAGATTCACACAGAGGTCTGTAGACTCAAGTTGCACAGACAGACCTATAGATTCACACAGAGGTCTGTAAACTCAAGCTGCTCAGACAGACGTATAGATAAACAACACAGAGGTCTGTAGACTCAAGTTGCTCAGACAGACGAAGAGATTCACACAGAGGTCTGTAAACTCAAGTTGCTCAGACAGACGTGTAGATTCACACAGAGGTATGTAGACTCAGGTTGCACAGACAGACGTGTAGATTCACACAGAGGTCTGCAGAATCAAGTTGCACAGACAGACGTATAGATTTACACAGAGGTCTGTAAACTCAAGTTGCACAGACAGACGTAGAGATTCACACAGAGGTCTGTAAAGTGAAGTGGGTCAGACAGACGTGTAGATTCACACAGACGTCTGTAGACTCAAGTTGCTCAGACAGACGTATAGATTCAAACAGAGGTCTGTAAACTCAAGTACAAACAGAAAGATGTGTAGATTCACACAGAGGTCTGTAGTCTCAAGTGGCACAGACAAACGTGTAGATTCACACAGAGGTCTGTAGATTCAAGTTGCACAGACAGACGTATAGATTCACACAAAGGTCTGTAACCTCAAGTTGCTCAGACAGACGTATTGATAAACAACACAGAGGTCTGTAGAATCAAGTTGCTCAGACAGACGTATAGATTCAAACACAGGTCTGTAAATTAAAGTACATACAGATAGATGGGTAGATTAACACAGAGGTCTGTAGTCTCAAGTTGCACAGACAGACGCGTAGATTCACACAGATGTCTGTAGACTCAAGATGCACAGACAGACGTATAGATTCACACAGAAGTCTGTAAACTCAAGTTGCTCAGACAGACGTATAGATAAACAACACAGAGGTCTGTAGACTCTAGTTGCTCAGACAGACGTAGAGATTCTCACAGAGGTCTGTAAACTCAAGTTGCTCAGACAGACGTGTAGATTCACACAGAGGTCTGCAGACTCAAGTTGCACAGACAGACGTATAGATTTACACAGAGGTCTGTAAACTCAAGTTGCACAGATAGACGTAGAGATTCACACAGAGGTCTGTAAAGTGAAGTGGGTCAGACAGACGTGTAGATTCACACAGACGTCTGTAGACTCAAGTTGCTCAGACAGACGTATAGATTCAAACAGAGGTCTGTAAACTCAAGTACAAACAGAAAGATGTGTAGATTCACACAGAGGTCTGTAGTCTCAAGTGGCACAGACAAACGTGTAGATTCACACAGAGGTCTGTAGATTCAAGTTGCACAGACAGACGTATAGATTCACACAGAGGTCTGTAACCTCAAGTTGCTCAGACAGACGTATTGATAAACAACACAGAGGTCTGTAGAATCAAGTTGCTCAGACAGACGTATAGATTCAAACACAGGTCTGTAAATTAAAGTACATACAGATAGATGGGTAGATTAACACAGAGGTCTGTAGTCTCAAGTTGCACAGACAGACGCGTAGATTCACACAGAGGCCTGTAGACTCAAGTTGCACAGAGAGACGTATAGATTCACACAGAGGTCTGTAAACTCAAGTTGCTCAGAAAGACGTATAGATAAACAACACAGAGGTCTGCAGACTCAAGTTGCTCAGACAGACGAAGAGATTCACACAGAGGTCTGTAAACTCAAGTTGCTCAGACAGACGTGTAGATTCACACAGAGGTCTGTAGACTCAAGTTGCACAGACAGACGTGTAGATTCACACAGAGGTCTGTAGACTCAAGTTGCACAGACAGACCTATAGATTCACACAGAGGTCTGTAAACTCAAGCTGCTCAGACAGACGTATAGATAAACAACACAGAGGTCTGTAGACTCAAGTTGCTCAGACAGACGAAGAGATTCACACAGAGGTCTGTAAACTCAAGTTGCTCAGACAGACGTGTAGATTCACACAGAGGTATGTAGACTCAGGTTGCACAGACAGACGTGTAGATTCACACAGAGGTCTGCAGAATCAAGTTGCACAGACAGACGTATAGATTTACACAGAGGTCTGTAAACTCAAGTTGCACAGACAGACGTAGAGATTCACACAGAGGTCTGTAAAGTGAAGTGGGTCAGACAGACGTGTAGATTCACACAGACGTCTGTAGACTCAAGTTGCTCAGACAGACGTATAGATTCAAACAGAGGTCTGTAAACTCAAGTACAAACAGAAAGATGTGTAGATTCACACAGAGGTCTGTAGTCTCAAGTGGCACAGACAAACGTGTAGATTCACACAGAGGTCTGTAGATTCAAGTTGCACAGACAGACGTATAGATTCACACAAAGGTCTGTAACCTCAAGTTGCTCAGACAGACGTATTGATAAACAACACAGAGGTCTGTAGAATCAAGTTGCTCAGACAGACGTATAGATTCAAACACAGGTCTGTAAATTAAAGTACATACAGATAGATGGGTAGATTAACACAGAGGTCTGTAGTCTCAAGTTGCACAGACAGACGCGTAGATTCACACAGATGTCTGTAGACTCAAGATGCACAGACAGACGTATAGATTCACACAGAGGTCTGTAAACTCAAGTTGCTCAGACAGACGTATAGATAAACAACACAGAGGTCTGTAGACTCTAGTTGCTCAGACAGACGTAGAGATTCTCACAGAGGTCTGTAAACTCAAGTTGCTCAGACAGACGTGTAGATTCACACAGAGGTCTGCAGACTCAAGTTGCACAGACAGACGTATAGATTTACACAGAGGTCTGTAAACTCAAGTTGCACAGATAGACGTAGAGATTCACACAGAGGTCTGTAAAGTGAAGTGGGTCAGACAGACGTGTAGATTCACACAGACGTCTGTAGACTCAAGTTGCTCAGACAGACGTATAGATTCAAACAGAGGTCTGTAAACTCAAGTACAAACAGAAAGATGTGTAGATTCACACAGAGGTCTGTAGTCTCAAGTGGCACAGACAAACGTGTAGATTCACACAGAGGTCTGTAGATTCAAGTTGCACAGACAGACGTATAGATTCACACAGAGGTCTGTAACCTCAAGTTGCTCAGACAGACGTATTGATAAACAACACAGAGGTCTGTAGAATCAAGTTGCTCAGACAGACGTATAGATTCAAACACAGGTCTGTAAATTAAAGTACATACAGATAGATGGGTAGATTAACACAGAGGTCTGTAGTCTCAAGTTGCACAGACAGACGCGTAGATTCACACAGAGGCCTGTAGACTCAAGTTGCACAGAGAGACGTATAGATTCACACAGAGGTCTGTAAACTCAAGTTGCTCAGAAAGACGTATAGATAAACAACACAGAGGTCTGCAGACTCAAGTTGCTCAGACAGACGAAGAGATTCACACAGAGGTCTGTAAACTCAAGTTGCTCAGACAGACGTGTAGATTCACACAGAGGTCTGTAGACTCAAGTTGCACAGACAGACGTGTAGATTCACACAGAGGTCTGTAGACTCAAGTTGCACAGACAGACCTATAGATTCACACAGAGGTCTGTAAACTCAAGCTGCTCAGACAGACGTATAGATAAACAACACAGAGGTCTGTAGACTCAAGTTGCTCAGACAGACGAAGAGATTCACACAGAGGTCTGTAAACTCAAGTTGCTCAGACAGACGTGTAGATTCACACAGAGGTATGTAGACTCAGGTTGCACAGACAGACGTGTAGATTCACACAGAGGTCTGCAGAATCAAGTTGCACAGACAGACGTATAGATTTACACAGAGGTCTGTAAACTCAAGTTGCACAGACAGACGTAGAGATTCACACAGAGGTCTGTAAAGTGAAGTGGGTCAGACAGACGTGTAGATTCACACAGACGTCTGTAGACTCAAGTTGCTCAGACAGACGTATAGATTCAAACAGAGGTCTGTAAACTCAAGTACAAACAGAAAGATGTGTAGATTCACACAGAGGTCTGTAGTCTCAAGTGGCACAGACAAACGTGTAGATTCACACAGAGGTCTGTAGATTCAAGTTGCACAGACAGACGTATAGATTCACACAGAGGTCTGTAACCTCAAGTTGCTCAGACAGACGTATTGATAAACAACACAGAGGTCTGTAGAATCAAGTTGCTCAGACAGACGTATAGATTCAAACACAGGTCTGTAAATTAAAGTACATACAGATAGATGGGTAGATTAACACAGAGGTCTGTAGTCTCAAGTTGCACAGACAGACGCGTAGATTCACACAGATGTCTGTAGACTCAAGATGCACAGACAGACGTATAGATTCACACAGAGGTCTGTAAACTCAAGTTGCTCAGACAGACGTATAGATAAACAACACAGAGGTCTGTAGACTCTAGTTGCTCAGACAGACGTAGAGATTCTCACAGAGGTCTGTAAACTCAAGTTGCTCAGACAGACGTGTAGATTCACACAGAGGTCTGCAGACTCAAGTTGCACAGACAGACGTATAGATTTACACAGAGGTCTGTAAACTCAAGTTGCACAGATAGACGTAGAGATTCACACAGAGGTCTGTAAAGTGAAGTGGGTCAGACAGACGTGTAGATTCACACAGACGTCTGTAGACTCAAGTTGCTCAGACAGACGTATAGATTCAAACAGAGGTCTGTAAACTCAAGTACAAACAGAAAGATGTGTAGATTCACACAGAGGTCTGTAGTCTCAAGTGGCACAGACAAACGTGTAGATTCACACAGAGGTCTGTAGATTCAAGTTGCACAGACAGACGTATAGATTCACACAGAGGTCTGTAACCTCAAGTTGCTCAGACAGACGTATTGATAAACAACACAGAGGTCTGTAGAATCAAGTTGCTCAGACAGACGTATAGATTCAAACACAGGTCTGTAAATTAAAGAACATACAGATAGATGGGTAGATTAACACAGAGGTCTGTAGTCTCAAGTTGCACAGACAGACGCGTAGATTCACACAGATGTCTGTAGACTCAAGATGCACAGACAGACGTATAGATTCACACAGAGGTCTGTAAACTCAAGTTGCTCAGACAGACGTAAAGATAAACAACACAGAGGTCTGTAGACTCTAGTTGCTCAGACAGACGTAGAGATTCTCACAGAGGTCTGTAAACTCAAGTTGCTCAGACAGACGTGTAGATTCACACAGAGGTCTGCAGACTCAAGTTGCACAGACAGACGTATAGATTTACACAGAGGTCTGTAAACTCAAGTTGCACAGACAGACGTAGACATTCACACAGAGGTCTGTAAAGTGAAGTGGGTCAGACAGACATGTAGATTCACACAGACGTCTGTAGACTCAAGTTGCTCAGACAGACGTATAGATTCAAACAGAGGTCTGTAAACTCAAGTACATACAGAAAATGTGTAGATTCACGCAGAGGTCTGTAGACTCAAGTTGCTCAGACAGACGTATAGATTCAAACAGAGGTCTTTAAACTCAAGTACATACAGAAAATGTGTAGATTCACGCAGAGGTCTGTAGTCTCAAGTTGCACAGACAAACGTGTAGATTCACACAGAGGTCTGTAGATTCAAGTTGCTCATACAGACGAAGAGATTCACACAGAGGTCTGTAAACTCAAGTTGCTCAGACAGACGTGTAGATTCACACAGAGGTCTGTAGACTCAGGTTGCACAGACAGACATGTAGATTCACACAGAGGTCTGTAGACTCAAGTTGCACAGACAGACGTATAGATTCAAACAGAGGTCTGTAAACTCAAGCTGCTCAGACAGACGTATAGATAAACAACACAGAGGTCTGTAGACTCAAGTTGCTCAGAAAGACGAAGAGATTCACACAGAGGTCTGTAAACTCAAGTTGCTCAGACAGACGTGTAGATTCACACAGAGGTCTGTAGACTCAAGTTCCACAGACAGACGTGTAGATTCACACAGAGGTCTGCAGACTTAAGTTGCACAGACAGACGTATAGATTTACACAGAGGTCTGTAGACTCAAGTTGCTCAGACAGACGTATAGATTCAAACAGAGGTCTGTAAATTCAAGTACATACAGATAGATGGGTAGATTAACACAGAGGTCTGTAGTCTAAAGTTGCACAGACAGACGTGTAGATTCACACAGAGGTTTGTAGACTCAAGTTGCACAGAAAGACGTATAGATTCACACAGAGATCTGTAAACTCAAGTTGCTCAGACAGACGTATAGATAAACAACACAGAGGTCTGTAGACTCAAGTTTCTCAGAAAGACGTATAGATTCAAACAGAGGTCTGTAAACTCAAGTTCACACAGATAGATGTGTAGATTCACACAGAGGTCTGTAGTCTCAAATTGCACAGACAGACACGTAGATTCACACAGATGTCTGTAGACTCAAGTTGCACAGACAGACGAAAAGATTCACACAGAGGTCTGTAAACTCAAGTTGCTCAGACAGACGTATAGATAAACAACACAGAGGTCTGTAGACTCTAGTTGCTCAGACAGACGTAGAGATTCTCACAGAGGTCTGTAAACTCAAGTACATACAGAAAATGTGTAGATTCACGCAGAGGTCTGTAGACTCAAGTTGCTCAGACAGACGTATAGATTCAAACAGAGGTCTGTAAACTCAAGTACATACAGAAAATGTGTAGATTCACGCAGAGGTCTGTAGTCTCAAGTTGCACAGACAAACGTGTAGATTCACACAGAGGTCTGTAGATTCAAGTTGCTCATACAGACGAAGAGATTCACACAGAGGTCTGTAAACTCAAGTTGCTCAGACAGACGTGTAGATTCACACAGAGGTCTGTAGACTCAGGTTGCACAGACAGACGTGTAGATTCACACAGAGGTCTGTAGACTCAAGTTGCACAGACAGACGTATAGATTCAAACAGAGGTCTGTAAACTCAAGCTGCTCAGACAGACGTATAGATAAACAACACAGAGGTCTGTAGACTCAAGTTGCTCAGAAAGACGAAGAGATTCACACAGAGGTCTGTAAACTCAAGTTGCTCAGACAGACGTGTAGATTCACACAGAGGTCTGTAGACTCAAGTTCCACAGACAGACGTGTAGATTCACACAGAGGTCTGCAGACTTAAGTTGCACAGACAGACGTATAGATTTACACAGAGGTCTGTAGACTCAAGTTGCTCAGACAGACGTATAGATTCACACAGAGATCTGTAAACTCAAGTTGCTCAGACAGACGTATAGATAAACAACACAGAGGTCTGTAGACTCAAGTTTCTCAGAAAGACGTATAGATTCAAACAGAGGTCTGTAAACTCAAGTACACACAGATAGATGTGTAGATTCACACAGAGGTCTGTAGTCTCAAATTGCACAGACAGACACGTAGATTCACACAGATGTCTGTAGACTCAAGTTGCACAGACAGACGAAAAGATTCACACAGAGGTCTGTAAACTCAAGTTGCTCAGACAGACGTATAGATAAACAACACAGAGGTCTGTAGACTCTAGTTGCTCAGACAGACGTAGAGATTCTCACAGAGGTCTGTAAACTCAAGTTGCTCAGACAGACGACTAGATTCACACAGAGGTCTGTAGACTCAAGCTGCACAGACAGACGTGTAGATTCACACAGAGGTCTGTAGACTCAACTTGCACAGACAGCCGTGTAGATTCACACCGAGGTCTGCAGACTCAAGTACACACAGACAGACGTATAGATTCACACAGAGGTCTGTAGACTCAAGTGGCACAGACAGACGTATACGTTTACACAGAGGTCTGTAAACTCAAGTTCCTCAGACAAACGTGTAGATTCACACAGAGGTGTGTAGACTCAAGTTGCTCAGACAGACGTGTTGATTCACACAGAGGTCTGTAAACTCAAGTAAACACAGACAGACGTGTAGATTCACACAGAGGTCTGTAAACTAAAGTTGCACAGGCAGACGTGTAGATTCACACAGAGGTCTGTAAAATCAAGTTGCACAGACAGGCGTGTAGATTCACACAGAGGTCGGCAGACTCAAGTTGCACAGACAGACGTGTACGTCCACACAGAGGTCTGTAAACTCAAGTACACACAGATAGACGTGTAGATTCACACAGAGGCCTGTAGACTCAAGTTGCACAGAGAGACGTATAGATTCACACAGAGGTCTGTAAACTCAAGTTGCTCAGAAAGACGTATAGATAAACAACACAGAGGTCTGCAGACTCAAGTTGCTCAGACAGACGAAGAGATTCACACAGAGGTCTGTAAACTCAAGTTGCTCAGACAGACGTGTAGATTCACACAGAGGTCTGTAGACTCAAGTTGCACAGACAGACGTGTAGATTCACACAGAGGTCTGTAGACTCAAGTTGCACAGACAGACCTATAGATTCACACAGAGGTCTGTAAACTCAAGCTGCTCAGACAGACGTATAGATAAACAACACAGAGGTCTGTAGACTCAAGTTGCTCAGACAGACGAAGAGATTCACACAGAGGTCTGTAAACTCAAGTTGCTCAGACAGACATGTAGATTCACACAGAGGTATGTAGACTCAGGTTGCACAGACAGACGTGTAGATTCACACAGAGGTCTGCAGAATCAAGTTGCACAGACAGACGTATAGATTTACACAGAGGTCTGTAAACTCAAGTTGCACAGACAGACGTAGAGATTCACACAGAGGTCTGTAAAGTGAAGTGGGTCAGACAGACGTGTAGATTCACACAGACGTCTGTAGACTCAAGTTGCTCAGACAGACGTATAGATTCAAACAGAGGTCTGTAAACTCAAGTACAAACAGAAAGATGTGTAGATTCACACAGAGGTCTGTAGTCTCAAGTGGCACAGACAAACGTGTAGATTCACACAGAGGTCTGTAGATTCAAGTTGCACAGACAGACGTATAGATTCACACAGAGGTCTGTAACCTCAAGTTGCTCAGACAGACGTATTGATAAACAACACAGAGGTCTGTAGAATCAAGTTGCTCAGACAGACGTATAGATTCAAACACAGGTCTGTAAATTAAAGTACATACAGATAGATGGGTAGATTAACACAGAGGTCTGTAGTCTCAAGTTGCACAGACAGACGCGTAGATTCACACAGATGTCTGTAGACTCAAGATGCACAGACAGACGTATAGATTCACACAGAGGTCTGTAAACTCAAGTTGCTCAGACAGACGTATAGATAAACAACACAGAGGTCTGTAGACTCTAGTTGCTCAGACAGACGTAGAGATTCTCACAGAGGTCTGTAAACTCAAGTTGCTCAGACAGACGTGTAGATTCACACAGAGGTCTGCAGACTCAAGTTGCACAGACAGACGTATAGATTTACACAGAGGTCTGTAAACTCAAGTTGCACAGACAGACGTAGAGATTCACACAGAGGTCTGTAAAGTGAAGTGGGTCAGACAGACGTGTAGATTCACACAGACGTCTGTAGACTCAAGTTGCTCAGACAGACGTATAGATTCAAACAGAGGTCTGTAAACTCAAGTACAAACAGAAAGATGTGTAGATTCACACAGAGGTCTGTAGTCTCAAGTGGCACAGACAAACGTGTAGATTCACACAGAGGTCTGTAGATTCAAGTTGCACAGACAGACGTATAGATTCACACAGAGGTCTGTAACCTCAAGTTGCTCAGACAGACGTATTGATAAACAACACAGAGGTCTGTAGAATCAAGTTGCTCAGACAGACGTATAGATTCAAACACAGGTCTGTAAATTAAAGTACATACAGATAGATGGGTAGATTAACACAGAGGTCTGTAGTCTCAAGTTGCACAGACAGACGCGTAGATTCACACAGATGTCTGTAGACTCAAGATGCACAGACAGACGTATAGATTCACACAGAGGTCTGTAAACTCAAGTTGCTCAGACAGACGTATAGATAAACAACACAGAGGTCTGTAGACTCTAGTTGCTCAGACAGACGTAGAGATTCTCACAGAGGTCTGTAAACTCAAGTTGCTCAGACAGACGTGTAGATTCACACAGAGGTCTGCAGACTCAAGTTGCACAGACAGACGTATAGATTTACACAGAGGTCTGTAAACTCAAGTTGCACAGACAGACGTAGAGATTCACACAGAGGTCTGTAAAGTAAAGTGGGTCAGACAGACGTGTAGATTCACACAGACGTCTGTAGACTCAAGTTGCTCAGACAGACGTATAGATTCAAACAGAGGTCTGTAAACTCAAGTACAAACAGAAAGATGTGTAGATTCACACAGAGGTCTGTAGTCTCAAGTGGCACAGACAAACGTGTAGATTCACACAGAGGTCTGTAGATTCAAGTTGCACAGACAGACGTATATATTCACACAGAGGTCTGTAACCTCAAGTTGCTCAGACAGACGTATTGATAAACAACACAGAGGTCTGTAGAATCAAGTTGCTCAGACAGACGTATAGATTCAAACACAGGTCTGTAAATTAAAGTACATACAGATAGATGGGTAGATTAACACAGAGGTCTGTAGTCTCAAGTTGCACAGACAGACGCGTAGATTCACACAGATGTCTGTAGACTCAAGATGCACAGACAGACGTATAGATTCACACAGAGGTCTGTAAACTCAAGTTGCTCAGACAGACGTATAGATAAACAACACAGAGGTCTGTAGACTCTAGTTGCTCAGACAGACATAGATATTCTCACAGAGGTCTGTAAACTCAAGTTGCTCAGACAGACGTGTAGATTCACACAGAGGTCTGCAGACTCAAGTTGCACAGACAGACGTATAGATTTCCACAGAGGTCTGTAAACTCAAGTTGCACAGACAGACGTAGAGATTCACACAGAGGTCTGTAAAGTGAAGTGGGTCAGACAGACGTGTAGATTCACACAGACGTCTGTAGACTCAAGTTGTTCAGACAGACGTATAGATTCAAACAGAGGTCTGTAAACTCAAGTACAAACAGAAAGATGTGTAGATTCACACAGAGGTCTGTAGTCTCAAGTGGCACAGACAAACGTGTAGATTCACACAGAGGTCTGTAGATTCAAGTTGCACAGACAGACGTATAGATTCACACAGAGGTCTGTAACCTCAAGTTGCTCAGACAGACGTATTGATAAACAACACAGAGGTCTGTAGAATCAAGTTGCTCAGACAGACGTATAGATTCAAACACAGGTCTGTAAATTAAAGTACATACAGATAGATGGGTAGATTAACACAGAGGTCTGTAGTCTGAAGTTGCACAGACAGACGCGTAGATTCACACAGATGTCTGTAGACTCAAGATGCACAGACAGACGTATAGATTCACACAGAGGTCTGTAAACTCAAGTTGCTCAGACAGACGTATAGATAAACAACACAGAGGTCTGTAGACTCTAGTTGCTCAGACAGACGTAGAGATTCTCACAGAGGTCTGTAAACTCAAGTTGCTCAGACAGACGTGTAGATTCACACAGAGGTCTGCAGACTCAAGTTGCACAGACAGAGGTATAGATTTACACAGAGGTCTGTAAACTCAAGTTGCACAGACAGACGTAGAGATTCACACAGAGGTCTGTAAAGTGAAGTGGGTCAGACAGACGTGTAGATTCACACAAACGTCTGTAGACTCAAGTTGCTCAGACAGACGTATAGATTCAAACAGAGGTCTGTAAACTCAAGTACATACAGAAAATGTGTAGATTCACGCAGAGGTCTGTAGTCTCAAGTTGCACAGACAAACATGTAGATTCACACAGAGGTCTGTAGATTCAAGTTGCACAGACAGACGTATAGATTCACACAGAGGTCTGTAACCTCAAGTTGCTCAGACAGACGTATTGATAAACAACACAGAGGTCTGTAGAATCAAGTTGCTCAGACAGACGTAGAGATTCACACAGAGGTCTGTAACCTCAAGTTGCTCAGACAGACGTATTGATAAACAACACAGAGGTCTGTAGATTCAAGTTGCACAGACAGACGTATAGATTCACACAGAGGTCTGTAACCTCAAGTTGCTCAGACAGACGTATTGATAAACAACACAGAGGTCTGTAAACTCAAGTTGCTCATACAGATGTGTAGATTCACACAGAGGTCTGTAGACTCAAGTTGCAGAGACAGACGTGTAGATTCACACAGAGGTCTGTAGACTCAAGTTGCACAGACAGACTTTTAGATTTACACAGAGGTCTGCAGACTCAAGTAAACACAGACAGACGTATAGATTCACACAGAGGTCTGTAGACTCAAGTGGCACAGACAGACGTGTAGATTCACACAGAGGTCTGTAAACTAAATTTGCACAGGCAGACGTGTAGATTCACACAGAGGTCTGTAAACTCAAGTTGCACAGACAGACGTGTAGATTCACACAGAGGTCTGTAAACTCAAGTTGCACAGACAGACGTGTATATTCACACAGAGGTCTGTAGACTCAAGTTGTAAAAGACAGACGTATAGATTCACACAGAGGTCTGTAAACTCAAGTTGCTCAGACAGACGTGTAGATTCACACAGAGGTCTGTAGACTCAAGCTGCACAGACAGACGTGTAGATTCACACAGAGGTCTGTAGACTCAACTTGCACAGACAGACGTGTAGATTCACACAGAGGTCTGCAGACTCAAGTACACACAGACAGACGTATAGATTCACACAGAGGTCTGTAGACTCAAGTGGCACAGACAGACGTGTACGTTCACACAGAGGTCTGTAAACTCAAGTTCCTCAGACAAACGTGTAGATTCACACAGAGGTCTGTAGACTCAAGTTGCTCAGACAGACGTGTTGATTCACACAGAGGTCTGTAAACTCAAGTAAACACAGACAGACGTGTAGATTCACACAGAGGTCTGTAAACTAAAGTTGCACAGACAGACGTGTACGTCCACACAGAGGTCTGTAAACTCAAGTACACACAGATAGACGTGTAGATTCACACAGAGGCCTGTAAACTCAAGTTGCACAGACAGACGTAGAGATTCACACAGAGGTCTGTAAAGTGAAGTGGGTCAGACAGACGTGTAGATTCACACAGACGTCTGTAGACTCAAGTTGCTCAGACAGACGTATAGATTCAAACAGAGGTCTGTAAACTCAAGTACAAACAGAAAGATGTGTAGATTCACACAGAGGTCTGTAGTCTCAAGTGGCACAGACAACCGTGTAGATTCACACAGAGGTCTGTAGATTCAAGTTGCACAGACAGACGTATAGATTCACACAGAGGTCTGTAACTTCAAGTTGCTCAGACAGACGTATTGATAAACAACACAGAGGTCTGTAGAATCAAGTTGCTCAGACAGACGTATAGATTCAAACACAGGTCTGTAAATTAAAGTACATACAGATAGATGGGTAGATTAACACAGAGGTCTGTAGTCTCAAGTTGCACAGACAGACGCGTAGATTCACACAGATGTCTGTAGACTCAAGATGCACAGACAGACGTATAGATTCACACAGAGGTCTGTAAACTCAAGTTGCTCAGACAGACGTATAGATAAACAACACAGAGGTCTGTAGACTCAAGTTGCTCAGACAGACGTGTTGATTCACACAGAGGTCTGTAAACTCAAGTAAACACAGACAGACGTGTAGATTCACACAGAGGTCTGTAAACTAAAGTTGCACAGACAGACGTGTACGTCCACACAGAGGTCTGTAAACTCAAGTACACACAGATAGACGTGTAGATTCACACAGAGGCCTGTAAACTCAAGTTGCACAGACAGACGTAGAGATTCACACAGAGGTCTGTAAAGTGAAGTGGGTCAGACAGACGTGTAGATTCACACAGACGTCTGTAGACTCAAGTTGCTCAGTCAGACGTATAGATTCAAACAGAGGTCTGTAAACTCAAGTACAAACAGAAAGATGTGTAGATTCACACAGAGGTCTGTAGTCTCAAGTGGCACAGACAAACGTGTAGATTCACACAGAGGTCTGTAGATTCAAGTTGCACAGACAGACGTATAGATTCACACAGAGGTCTGTAACTTCAAGTTGCTCAGACAGACGTATTGATAAACAACACAGAGGTCTGTAGAATCAAGTTGCTCAGACAGACGTATAGATTCAAACACAGGTCTGTAAATTAAAGTACATACAGATAGATGGGTAGATTAACACAGAGGTCTGTAGTCTCAAGTTGCACAGACAGACGCGTAGATTCACACAGATGTCTGTAGACTCAAGATGCACAGACAGACGTATAGATTCACACAGAGGTCTGTAAACTCAAGTTGCTCAGACAGACGTATAGATAAACAACACAGAGGTCTGTAGACTCTAGTTGCTCAGACAGACGTAGAGATTCTCACAGAGGTCTGTAAACTCAAGTTGCTCAGACAGACGTGTAGATTCACACAGAGGTCTGCAGACTCAAGTTGCACAGACAGATGTATAGATTTACACAGAGGTCTGTAAACTCAAGTTGCACAGACAGACGTAGAGATTCACACAGAGGTCTGTAAAGTGAAGTGGGTCAGACAGACGTGTAGATTCACACAGACGTCTGTAGACTCAAGTTGCTCAGACAGACGTATAGATTCAAACAGAGGTCTGTAAACTCAAGTACATACAGAAAGATGTGTAGATTCACGCAGAGGTCTGTAGTCTCAAGTTGCACAGACAAACGTGTAGATTCACACAGAGGTCTGTAGATTCAAGTTGCACAGACAAACGTATAGATTCACACAGAGGTCTGTAACCTCAAGTTGCTCAGACAGACGTATTGATAAACAACACAGAGGTCTGTAGAATCAAGTTGCTCAGACAAACGTAGAGATTCACACAGAGGTCTATAAACTCAAGTTGCTCATACAGATGTGTAGATTCACACATAGGTCTGTAGACTCAAGTTGCACAGACAGACGTGTAGATTCACACAGAGGTCTGTAGACTCAAGTTGCACAGACAGACTTTTAGATTTACACAGAGGTCTGCAGACTCAAGTAAACACAGACAGACGTATAGATTCACACAGAGGTCTGTAGACTCAAGTGGCACAGACAGACGTGTAGATTCACACAGAGGTCTGTAAACTAAATTTGCACAGGCAGACGTGTAGATTCACACAGAGGTCTGTAAATTCAAGTTGCACAGACAGACGTGTAGATTCACACAGAGGTCTGTAAACTCAAGTTGCACAGACAGATGTGTAGATTCACACAGAGGTCTGTAGACTCAAGTTGTAAAAGACAGACGTATAGATTCACACAGAGGTCTGTAAACTCAAGTTTCTCAGACAGACGTGTAGATTCACACAGAGGTCTGTAGACTCAAGCTGCACAGACAGACGTGTAGATTCACACAGAGGTCTGTAGACTCAACTTGCACAGACAGACGTGTAGATTCACACAGAGGTCTGCAGACTCAAGTACACACAGACAGACGTATAGATTCACACAGAGGTCTGTAGACTCAAGTGGCACAGACAGACGTGTACGTTCACACAGAGGTCTGTAAACTCAAGTTCCTCAGACAAACGTGTAGATTCACACAGAGGTCTGTAGACTCAAGTTGCTCAGACAGACGTGTTGATTCACACAGAGGTCTGTAAACTCAAGTAAACACAGACAGACGTGTAGATTCACACAGAGGTCTGTAAACTAAAGTTGCACAGGCAGACGTGTAAATTCACACAGAGGTCTGTATAATCAAGTTGCCCAGACAGGCGTGTAGATTCACACAGCGGTCGGCAGACTCAAGTTGCACAGACAGACGTGTACGTCCACACAGAGGTCTGTAAACTCAAGTACACACAGATAGACGTGTAGATTCACACAGAGGCATGTAGACTCAAGTTGCACAGAGAGACGTATAGATTCACACAGAGGTCTGTAAACTCAAGTTGCTCAGAGAGACGTTTAGATAAACAACACAGAGGTCTCCATTCTCAAGTTGCTCAGACAGACGAAGAGATTCACACAGAGGTCTGTAAACTCAAGTTGCTCAGACAGACGTGTAGATTCACACAGAGGTCTGTAGACTCAGGTTGCACAGACAGACGTGTAGATTCACACAGAGGTCTGTAGACTCAAGTTGCACAGACAGACGTATAGATTCAAACAGAGGTCTGTAAACTCAAGCTGCTCAGACAGACGTATAGATAAACAACACAGAGGTCTGTAGACTCAAGTTGCTCAGACAGACGAAGAGATTCACACAGAGGTCTGTAAACTCAAGTTGCTCAGACAGACGTGTAGATTCACACAGAGGTCTGTAGACTCAAGTTGCACAGACAGACGTGTAGATTCACACAGAGGTCTGCAGACTTAAGTTGCACAGACAGACGTATAGATTTACACAGAGGTCTGTAGACTCAAGTTGCTCAGACAGACGTATAGATTCAAACAGAGGTCTGTAAATTCAAGTACATACAGATATATGGGTAGATTAACACAGAGGTCTGTAGTCTAAAGTTGCACAGACAGACGTGTAGATTCACACAGAGGTCTGTAGATTCAAGTTGCACAGACAGACGTATAGATTCACACAGAGGTCTGTAACCTCAAGTTGCTCAGACAGACGTATTGATAAACAACACAGAGGTCTGTAAACTCAAGTTGCTCATACAGATGTGTAGATTCACACAGAGGTCTGTAGACTCAAGTTGCAGAGACAGACGTGTAGATTCACACAGAGGTCTGTAGACTCAAGTTGCACAGACAGACTTTTAGATTTACACAGAGGTCTGCAGACTCAAGTAAACACAGACAGACGTATAGATTCACACAGAGGTCTGTAGACTCAAGTGGCACAGACAGACGTGTAGATTCACACAGAGGTCTGTAAACTAAATTTGCACAGGCAGACGTGTAGATTCACACAGAGGTCTGTAAACTCAAGTTGCACAGACAGACGTGTAGATTCACACAGAGGTCTGTAAACTCAAGTTGCACAGACAGACGTGTATATTCACACAGAGGTCTGTAGACTCAAGTTGTAAAAGACAGACGTATAGATTCACACAGAGGTCTGTAAACTCAAGTTGCTCAGACAGACGTGTAGATTCACACAGAGGTCTGTAGACTCAAGCTGCACAGACAGACGTGTAGATTCACACAGAGGTCTGTAGACTCAACTTGCACAGACAGACGTGTAGATTCACACAGAGGTCTGCAGACTCAAGTACACACAGACAGACGTATAGATTCACACAGAGGTCTGTAGACTCAAGTGGCACAGACAGACGTGTACGTTCACACAGAGGTCTGTAAACTCAAGTTCCTCAGACAAACGTGTAGATTCACACAGAGGTCTGTAGACTCAAGTTGCTCAGACAGACGTGTTGATTCACACAGAGGTCTGTAAACTCAAGTAAACACAGACAGACGTGTAGATTCACACAGAGGTCTGTAAACTAAAGTTGCACAGACAGACGTGTACGTCCACACAGAGGTCTGTAAACTCAAGTACACACAGATAGACGTGTAGATTCACACAGAGGCCTGTAAACTCAAGTTGCACAGACAGACGTAGAGATTCACACTGAGGTCTGTAAAGTGAAGTGGGTCAGACAGACGTGTAGATTCACACAGACGTCTGTAGACTCAAGTTGCTCAGACAGACGTATAGATTCAAACAGAGGTCTGTAAACTCAAGTACAAACAGAAAGATGTGTAGATTCACACAGAGGTCTGTAGTCTCAAGTGGCACAGACAACCGTGTAGATTCACACAGAGGTCTGTAGATTCAAGTTGCACAGACAGACGTATAGATTCACACAGAGGTCTGTAACTTCAAGTTGCTCAGACAGACGTATTGATAAACAACACAGAGGTCTGTAGAATCAAGTTGCTCAGACAGACGTATAGATTCAAACACAGGTCTGTAAATTAAAGTACATACAGATAGATGGGTAGATTAACACAGAGGTCTGTAGTCTCAAGTTGCACAGACAGACGCGTAGATTCACACAGATGTCTGTAGACTCAAGATGCACAGACAGACGTATAGATTCACACAGAGGTCTGTAAACTCAAGTTGCTCAGTCAGACGTATAGATAAACAACACAGAGGTCTGTAGACTCAAGTTGCTCAGACAGACGTGTTGATTCACACAGAGGTCTGTAAACTCAAGTAAACACAGACAGACGTGTAGATTCACACAGAGGTCTGTAAACTAAAGTTGCACAGACAGACGTGTACGTCCACACAGAGGTCTGTAAACTCAAGTACACACAGATAGACGTGTAGATTCACACAGAGGCCTGTAAACTCAAGTTGCACAGACAGACGTAGAGATTCACACAGAGGTCTGTAAAGTGAAGTGGGTCAGACAGACGTGTAGATTCACACAGACGTCTGTAGACTCAAGTTGCTCAGTCAGACGTATAGATTCAAACAGAGGTCTGTAAACTCAAGTACAAACAGAAAGATGTGTAGATTCACACAGAGGTCTGTAGTCTCAAGTGGCACAGACAAACGTGTAGATTCACACAGAGGTCTGTAGATTCAAGTTGCACAGACAGACGTATAGATTCACACAGAGGTCTGTAACTTCAAGTTGCTCAGACAGACGTATTGATAAACAACACAGAGGTCTGTAGAATCAAGTTGCTCAGACAGACGTATAGATTCAAACACAGGTCTGTAAATTAAAGTACATACAGATAGATGGGTAGATTAACACAGAGGTCTGTAGTCTCAAGTTGCACAGACAGACGCGTAGATTCACACAGATGTCTGTAGACTCAAGATGCACAGACAGACGTATAGATTCACACAGAGGTCTGTAAACTCAAGTTGCTCAGACAGACGTATAGATAAACAACACAGAGGTCTGTAGACTCTAGTTGCTCAGACAGACGTAGAGATTCTCACAGAGGTCTGTAAACTCAAGTTGCTCAGACAGACGTGTAGATTCACACAGAGGTCTGCAGACTCAAGTTGCACAGACAGATGTATAGATTTACACAGAGGTCTGTAAACTCAAGTTGCACAGACAGACGTAGAGATTCACACAGAGGTCTGTAAAGTGAAGTGGGTCAGACAGACGTGTAGATTCACACAGACGTCTGTAGACTCAAGTTGCTCAGACAGACGTATAGATTCAAACAGAGGTCTGTAAACTCAAGTACATACAGAAAGATGTGTAGATTCACGCAGAGGTCTGTAGTCTCAAGTTGCACAGACAAACGTGTAGATTCACACAGAGGTCTGTAGATTCAAGTTGCACAGACAGACGTATAGATTCACACAGAGGTCTGTAACCTCAAGTTGCTCAGACAGACGTATTGATAAACAACACAGAGGTCTGTAGAATCAAGTTGCTCAGACAAACGTAGAGATTCACACAGAGGTCTATAAACTCAAGTTGCTCATACAGATGTGTAGATTCACACATAGGTCTGTAGACTCAAGTTGCACAGACAGACGTGTAGATTCACACAGAGGTCTGTAGACTCAAGTTGCACAGACAGACTTTTAGATTTACACAGAGGTCTGCAGACTCAAGTAAACACAGACAGACGTATAGATTCACACAGAGGTCTGTAGACTCAAGTGGCACAGACAGACGTGTAGATTCACACAGAGGTCTGTAAACTAAATTTGCACAGGCAGACGTGTAGATTCACACAGAGGTCTGTAAATTCAAGTTGCACAGACAGACGTGTAGATTCACACAGAGGTCTGTAAACTCAAGTTGCACAGACAGATGTGTAGATTCACACAGAGGTCTGTAGACTCAAGTTGTAAAAGACAGACGTATAGATTCACACAGAGGTCTGTAAACTCAAGTTGCTCAGACAGACGTGTAGATTCACACAGAGGTCTGTAGACTCAAGCTGCACAGACAGACGTGTAGATTCACACAGAGGTCTGTAGACTCAACTTGCACAGACAGACGTGTAGATTCACACAGAGGTCTGCAGACTCAAGTACACACAGACAGACGTATAGATTCACACAGAGGTCTGTAGACTCAAGTGGCACAGACAGACGTGTACGTTCACACAGAGGTCTGTAAACTCAAGTTCCTCAGACAAACGTGTAGATTCACACAGAGGTCTGTAGACTCAAGTTGCTCAGACAGACGTGTTGATTCACACAGAGGTCTGTAAACTCAAGTAAACACAGACAGACGTGTAGATTCACACAGAGGTCTGTAAACTAAAGTTGCACAGGCAGACGTGTAAATTCACACAGAGGTCTGTATAATCAAGTTGCCCAGACAGGCGTGTAGATTCACACAGCGGTCGGCAGACTCAAGTTGCACAGACAGACGTGTACGTCCACACAGAGGTCTGTAAACTCAAGTACACACAGATAGACGTGTAGATTCACACAGAGGCATGTAGACTCAAGTTGCACAGAGAGACGTATAGATTCACACAGAGGTCTGTAAACTCAAGTTGCTCAGAGAGACGTTTAGATAAACAACACAGAGGTCTCCATTCTCAAGTTGCTCAGACAGACGAAGAGATTCACACAGAGGTCTGTAAACTCAAGTTGCTCAGACAGACGTGTAGATTCACACAGAGGTCTGTAGACTCAGGTTGCACAGACAGACGTGTAGATTCACACAGAGGTCTGTAGACTCAAGTTGCACAGACAGACGTATAGATTCAAACAGAGGTCTGTAAACTCAAGCTGCTCAGACAGACGTATAGATAAACAACACAGAGGTCTGTAGACTCAAGTTGCTCAGACAGACGAAGAGATTCACACAGAGGTCTGTAAACTCAAGTTGCTCAGACAGACGTGTAGATTCACACAGAGGTCTGTAGACTCAAGTTGCACAGACAGACGTGTAGATTCACACAGAGGTCTGCAGACTTAAGTTGCACAGACAGACGTATAGATTTACACAGAGGTCTGTAGACTCAAGTTGCTCAGACAGACGTATAGATTCAAACAGAGGTCTGTAAATTCAAGTACATACAGATATATGGGTAGATTAACACAGAGGTCTGTAGTCTAAAGTTGCACAGACAGACGTGTAGATTCACACAGAGGTCTGTAGACTCAAGTTGCACAGAAAGACGTATAGATTCACACAGAGATCTGTAAACTCAAGTTGCTCAGACAGACGTATAGATAAACAACACAGAGGTCTGTAGACTCAAGTTTCTCAGAAAGACGTATAGATTCAAACAGAGGTCTGTAAACTCAAGTACACACAGATAGATGTGTAGATTCACACAGAGGTCTGTAGTCTCAAATTGCACAGAGAGACACGTAGATTCACACAGATGTCTGTAGACTCAAGTTGCACAGACAGACGTGTAGATTCACACAGAGGTCTGTAGACTCAACTTGCACAGACAGACGTGTAGATTCACACAGAGGTCTGCAGACTCAAGTACACACAGACAGACGTATAGATTCACACAGATGTCTGTAGACTCAAGTGGCACAGACAGACGTATTGATAAACAACACAGAGGTCTGTAGAATCAAGTTGCTCAGACAGACGTAGAGATTCACACAGAGGTCTGTAAACTCAAGTTGCTCATACAGATGTGTAGATTCACACAGAGGTCTGTAGACTCAAGTTGCAGAGACAGACGTGTAGATTCACACAGAGGTCTGTAGACTCAAGTTGCACAGACAGACTTTTAGATTTACACAGAGGTCTGCAGACTCAAGTAAACACAGACAGACGTATAGATTCACACAGAGGTCTGTAGACTCAAGTGGCACAGACAGACGTGTAGATTCACACAGAGGTCTGTAAACTAAATTTGCACAGGCAGACGTGTAGATTCACACAGAGGTCTGTAAACTCAAGTTGCACAGACAGACGTGTAGATTCACACAGAGGTCTGTAAACTCAAGTTGCACAGACAGACGTGTAGATTCACACAGAGGTCTGTAGACTCAAGTTGTAAAAGACAGACGTATAGATTCACACAGAGGTCTGTAAACTCAAGTTGCTCAGACAGACGTGTAGATTCACACAGAGGTCTGTAGACTCAAGCTGCACAGACAGACGTGTAGATTCACACAGAGGTCTGTAGACTCAACTTGCACAGACAGACGTGTAGATTCACACAGAGGTCTGCAGACTCAAGTACACACAGACAGACGTATAGATTCACACAGAGGTCTGTAGACTCAAGTGGCACAGACAGACGTGTACGTTCACACAGAGGTCTGTAAACTCAAGTTCCTCAGACAAACGTGTAGATTCACACAGAGGTCTGTAGACTCAAGTTGCTCAGACAGACGTGTTGATTCACACAGAGGTCTGTAAACTCAAGTAAACACAGACAGACGTGTAGATTCACACAGAGGTCTGTAAACTAAAGTTGCACAGACAGACGTGTACGTCCACACAGAGGTCTGTAAACTCAAGTACACACAGATAGACGTGTAGATTCACACAGAGGCCTGTAAACTCAAGTTGCACAGACAGACGTAGAGATTCACACAGAGGTCTGTAAAGTGAAGTGGGTCAGACAGACGTGTAGATTCACACAGACGTCTGTAGACTCAAGTTGCTCAGTCAGACGTATAGATTCAAACAGAGGTCTGTAAACTCAAGTACAAACAGAAAGATGTGTAGATTCACACAGAGGTCTGTAGTCTCAAGTGGCACAGACAAACGTGTAGATTCACACAGAGGTCTGTAGATTCAAGTTGCACAGACAGACGTATAGATTCACACAGAGGTCTGTAAACTCAAGCTGCTCAGACAGACGTGTAGATTCACACAGAGGTCTGTAGACTCAGGTTGCACAGACAGACGTGTAGATTCACACAGAGGTCTGTAGACTCAAGTTGCACAGACAGACGTATAGATTCAAACAGAGGTCTGTAAACTCAAGCTGCTCAGACAGACGTATAGATAAACAACACAGAGGTCTGTAGACTCAAGTTGCTCAGAAAGACGAAGAGATTCACACAGAGGTCTGTAAACTCAAGTTGCTCAGACAGACGTGTAGATTCACACAGAGGTCTGTAGACTCAAGTTCCACAGACAGACGTGTAGATTCACACAGAGGTCTGCAGACTTAAGTTGCACAGACAGACGTATAGATTTACACAGAGGTCTGTAGACTCAAGTTGCTCAGACAGACGTATAGATTCAAACAGAGGTCTGTAAATTCAAGTACATACAGATAGATGGGTAGATTAACACAGAGGTCTGTAGTCTAAAGTTGCACAGACAGACGTGTAGATTCACACAGAGGTTTGTAGACTCAAGTTGCACAGAAAGACGTATAGATTCACACAGAGATCTGTAAACTCAAGTTGCTCAGACAGACGTATAGATAAACAACACAGAGGTCTGTAGACTCAAGTTTCTCAGAAAGACGTATAGATTCAAACAGAGGTCTGTAAACTCAAGTACACACAGATAGATGTGTAGATTCACACAGAGGTCTGTAGTCTCAAATTGCACAGACAGACACGTAGATTCACACAGATGTCTGTAGACTCAAGTTGCACAGACAGACGAAAAGATTCACACAGAGGTCTGTAAACTCAAGTTGCTCAGACAGACGTATAGATAAACAACACAGAGGTCTGTAGACTCTAGTTGCTCAGACAGACGTAGAGATTCTCACAGAGGTCTGTAAACTCAAGTTGCTCAGACAGACGACTAGATTCACACAGAGGTCTGTAGACTCAAGCTGCACAGACAGACGTGTAGATTCACACAGAGGTCTGTAGACTCAACTTGCACAGACAGCCGTGTAGATTCACACCGAGGTCTGCAGACTCAAGTACACACAGACAGACGTATAGATTCACACAGAGGTCTGTAGACTCAAGTGGCACAGACAGACGTATACGTTTACACAGAGGTCTGTAAACTCAAGTTCCTCAGACAAACGTGTAGATTCACACAGAGGTGTGTAGACTCAAGTTGCTCAGACAGACGTGTTGATTCACACAGAGGTCTGTAAACTCAAGTAAACACAGACAGACGTGTAGATTCACACAGAGGTCTGTAAACTAAAGTTGCACAGGCAGACGTGTAGATTCACACAGAGGTCTGTAAAATCAAGTTGCACAGACAGGCGTGTAGATTCACACAGAGGTCGGCAGACTCAAGTTGCACAGACAGACGTGTACGTCCACACAGAGGTCTGTAAACTCAAGTACACACAGATAGACGTGTAGATTCACACAGAGGCCTGTAGACTCAAGTTGCACAGAGAGACGTATAGATTCACACAGAGGTCTGTAAACTCAAGTTGCTCAGAAAGACGTATAGATAAACAACACAGAGGTCTGCAGACTCAAGTTGCTCAGACAGACGAAGAGATTCACACAGAGGTCTGTAAACTCAAGTTGCTCAGACAGACGTGTAGATTCACACAGAGGTCTGTAGACTCAAGTTGCACAGACAGACGTGTAGATTCACACAGAGGTCTGTAGACTCAAGTTGCACAGACAGACCTATAGATTCACACAGAGGTCTGTAAACTCAAGCTGCTCAGACAGACGTATAGATAAACAACACAGAGGTCTGTAGACTCAAGTTGCTCAGACAGACGAAGAGATTCACACAGAGGTCTGTAAACTCAAGTTGCTCAGACAGACATGTAGATTCACACAGAGGTATGTAGACTCAGGTTGCACAGACAGACGTGTAGATTCACACAGAGGTCTGCAGAATCAAGTTGCACAGACAGACGTATAGATTTACACAGAGGTCTGTAAACTCAAGTTGCACAGACAGACGTAGAGATTCACACAGAGGTCTGTAAAGTGAAGTGGGTCAGACAGACGTGTAGATTCACACAGATGTCTGTAGACTCAAGTTGCTCAGACAGACGTATAGATTCAAACAGAGGTCTGTAAACTCAAGTACAAACAGAAAGATGTGTAGATTCACACAGAGGTCTGTAGTCTCAAGTGGCACAGACAAACGTGTAGATTCACACAGAGGTCTGTAGATTCAAGTTGCACAGACAGACGTATAGATTCACACAGAGGTCTGTAACCTCAAGTTGCTCAGACAGACGTATTGATAAACAACACAGAGGTCTGTAGAATCAAGTTGCTCAGACAGACGTATAGATTCAAACACAGGTCTGTAAATTAAAGTACATACAGATAGATGGGTAGATTAACACATAGGTCTGTAGACTCAAGTTGCACAGACAGACGTGTAGATTCACACAGAGGTCTGTAGACTCAAGTTGCACAGACAGACTTTTAGATTTACACAGAGGTCTGCAGACTCAAGTAAACACAGACAGACGTATAGATTCACACAGAGGTCTGTAGACTCAAGTGGCACAGACAGACGTGTAGATTCACACAGAGGTCTGTAAACTAAATTTGCACAGGCAGACGTGTAGATTCACACAGAGGTCTGTAAACTCAAGTTGCACAGACAGACGTGTAGATTCACACAGAGGTCTGTAAACTCAAGTTGCACAGACAGACGTGTAGATTCACACAGAGGTCTGTAGACTCAAGTTGTAAAAGACAGACGTATAGATTCACACAGAGGTCTGTAAACTCAAGTTGCTCAGACAGACGTGTAGATTCACACAGAGGTCTGTAGACTCAAGCTGCACAGACAGACGTGTAGATTCACACAGAGGTCTGTAGACTCAACTTGCACAGACAGACGTGTAGATTCACACAGAGGTCTGCAGACTCAAGTACACACAGACAGACGTATAGATTCACACAGAGGTCTGTAGACTCAAGTGGCACAGACAGACGTGTACGTTCACACAGAGGTCTGTAAACTCAAGTTCCTCAGACAAACGTGTAGATTCACACAGAGGTCTGTAGACTCAAGTTGCTCAGACAGACGTGTTGATTCACACAGAGGTCTGTAAACTCAAGTAAACACAGACAGACGTGTAGATTCACACAGAGGTCTGTAAACTAAAGTTGCACAGGCAGACGTGTAAATTCACACAGAGGTCTGTATAATCAAGTTGCCCAGACAGGCGTGTAGATTCACACAGCGGTCGGCAGACTCAAGTTGCACAGACAGACGTGTACGTCCACACAGAGGTCTGTAAACTCAAGTACACACAGATAGACGTGTAGATTCACACAGAGGCATGTAGACTCAAGTTGCACAGAGAGACGTATAGATTCACACAGAGGTCTGTAAACTCAAGTTGCTCAGAGAGACGTTTAGATAAACAACACAGAGGTCTCCATTCTCAAGTTGCTCAGACAGACGAAGAGATTCACACAGAGGTCTGTAAACTCAAGTTGCTCAGACAGACGTGTAGATTCACACAGAGGTCTGTAGACTCAGGTTGCACAGACAGACGTGTAGATTCACACAGAGGTCTGTAGACTCAAGTTGCACAGACAGACGTATAGATTCAAACAGAGGTCTGTAAACTCAAGCTGCTCAGACAGACGTATAGATAAACAACACAGAGGTCTGTAGACTCAAGTTGCTCAGACAGACGAAGAGATTCACACAGAGGTCTGTAAACTCAAGTTGCTCAGACAGACGTGTAGATTCACACAGAGGTCTGTAGACTCAAGTTGCACAGACAGACGTGTAGATTCACACAGAGGTCTGCAGACTTAAGTTGCACAGACAGACGTATAGATTTACACAGAGGTCTGTAGACTCAAGTTGCTCAGACAGACGTATAGATTCAAACAGAGGTCTGTAAATTCAAGTACATACAGATATATGGGTAGATTAACACAGAGGTCTGTAGTCTAAAGTTGCACAGACAGACGTGTAGATTCACACAGAGGTCTGTAGACTCAAGTTGCACAGAAAGACGTATAGATTCACACAGAGATCTGTAAACTCAAGTTGCTCAGACAGACGTATAGATAAACAACACAGAGGTCTGTAGACTCAAGTTTCTCAGAAAGACGTATAGATTCAAACAGAGGTCTGTAAACTCAAGTACACACAGATAGATGTGTAGATTCACACAGAGGTCTGTAGTCTCAAATTGCACAGAGAGACACGTAGATTCACACAGATGTCTGTAGACTCAAGTTGCACAGACAGACGTGTAGATTCACACAGAGGTCTGTAGACTCAACTTGCACAGACAGACGTGTAGATTCACACAGAGGTCTGCAGACTCAAGTACACACAGACAGACGTATAGATTCACACAGATGTCTGTAGACTCAAGTGGCACAGACAGACGTATTGATAAACAACACAGAGGTCTGTAGAATCAAGTTGCTCAGACAGACGTAGAGATTCACACAGAGGTCTGTAAACTCAAGTTGCTCATACAGATGTGTAGATTCACACAGAGGTCTGTAGACTCAAGTTGCAGAGACAGACGTGTAGATTCACACAGAGGTCTGTAGACTCAAGTTGCACAGACAGACTTTTAGATTTACACAGAGGTCTGCAGACTCAAGTAAACACAGACAGACGTATAGATTCACACAGAGGTCTGTAGACTCAAGTGGCACAGACAGACGTGTAGATTCACACAGAGGTCTGTAAACTAAATTTGCACAGGCAGACGTGTAGATTCACACAGAGGTCTGTAAACTCAAGTTGCACAGACAGACGTGTAGATTCACACAGAGGTCTGTAAACTCAAGTTGCACAGACAGACGTGTAGATTCACACAGAGGTCTGTAGACTCAAGTTGTAAAAGACAGACGTATAGATTCACACAGAGGTCTGTAAACTCAAGTTGCTCAGACAGACGTGTAGATTCACACAGAGGTCTGTAGACTCAAGCTGCACAGACAGACGTGTAGATTCACACAGAGGTCTGTAGACTCAACTTGCACAGACAGACGTGTAGATTCACACAGAGGTCTGCAGACTCAAGTACACACAGACAGACGTATAGATTCACACAGAGGTCTGTAGACTCAAGTGGCACAGACAGACGTGTACGTTCACACAGAGGTCTGTAAACTCAAGTTCCTCAGACAAACGTGTAGATTCACACAGAGGTCTGTAGACTCAAGTTGCTCAGACAGACGTGTTGATTCACACAGAGGTCTGTAAACTCAAGTAAACACAGACAGACGTGTAGATTCACACAGAGGTCTGTAAACTAAAGTTGCACAGACAGACGTGTACGTCCACACAGAGGTCTGTAAACTCAAGTACACACAGATAGACGTGTAGATTCACACAGAGGCCTGTAAACTCAAGTTGCACAGACAGACGTAGAGATTCACACAGAGGTCTGTAAAGTGAAGTGGGTCAGACAGACGTGTAGATTCACACAGACGTCTGTAGACTCAAGTTGCTCAGTCAGACGTATAGATTCAAACAGAGGTCTGTAAACTCAAGTACAAACAGAAAGATGTGTAGATTCACACAGAGGTCTGTAGTCTCAAGTGGCACAGACAAACGTGTAGATTCACACAGAGGTCTGTAGATTCAAGTTGCACAGACAGACGTATAGATTCACACAGAGGTCTGTAAACTCAAGCTGCTCAGACAGACGTGTAGATTCACACAGAGGTCTGTAGACTCAGGTTGCACAGACAGACGTGTAGATTCACACAGAGGTCTGTAGACTCAAGTTGCACAGACAGACGTATAGATTCAAACAGAGGTCTGTAAACTCAAGCTGCTCAGACAGACGTATAGATAAACAACACAGAGGTCTGTAGACTCAAGTTGCTCAGAAAGACGAAGAGATTCACACAGAGGTCTGTAAACTCAAGTTGCTCAGACAGACGTGTAGATTCACACAGAGGTCTGTAGACTCAAGTTCCACAGACAGACGTGTAGATTCACACAGAGGTCTGCAGACTTAAGTTGCACAGACAGACGTATAGATTTACACAGAGGTCTGTAGACTCAAGTTGCTCAGACAGACGTATAGATTCAAACAGAGGTCTGTAAATTCAAGTACATACAGATAGATGGGTAGATTAACACAGAGGTCTGTAGTCTAAAGTTGCACAGACAGACGTGTAGATTCACACAGAGGTTTGTAGACTCAAGTTGCACAGAAAGACGTATAGATTCACACAGAGATCTGTAAACTCAAGTTGCTCAGACAGACGTATAGATAAACAACACAGAGGTCTGTAGACTCAAGTTTCTCAGAAAGACGTATAGATTCAAACAGAGGTCTGTAAACTCAAGTACACACAGATAGATGTGTAGATTCACACAGAGGTCTGTAGTCTCAAATTGCACAGACAGACACGTAGATTCACACAGATGTCTGTAGACTCAAGTTGCACAGACAGACGAAAAGATTCACACAGAGGTCTGTAAACTCAAGTTGCTCAGACAGACGTATAGATAAACAACACAGAGGTCTGTAGACTCTAGTTGCTCAGACAGACGTAGAGATTCTCACAGAGGTCTGTAAACTCAAGTTGCTCAGACAGACGACTAGATTCACACAGAGGTCTGTAGACTCAAGCTGCACAGACAGACGTGTAGATTCACACAGAGGTCTGTAGACTCAACTTGCACAGACAGCCGTGTAGATTCACACCGAGGTCTGCAGACTCAAGTACACACAGACAGACGTATAGATTCACACAGAGGTCTGTAGACTCAAGTGGCACAGACAGACGTATACGTTTGCACAGAGGTCTGTAAACTCAAGTTCCTCAGACAAACGTGTAGATTCACACAGAGGTGTGTAGACTCAAGTTGCTCAGACAGACGTGTTGATTCACACAGAGGTCTGTAAACTCAAGTAAACACAGACAGACGTGTAGATTCACACAGAGGTCTGTAAACTAAAGTTGCACAGGCAGACGTGTAGATTCACACAGAGGTCTGTAAAATCAAGTTGCACAGACAGGCGTGTAGATTCACACAGAGGTCGGCAGACTCAAGTTGCACAGACAGACGTGTACGTCCACACAGAGGTCTGTAAACTCAAGTACACACAGATAGACGTGTAGATTCACACAGAGGCCTGTAGACTCAAGTTGCACAGAGAGACCTATAGATTCACACAGAGGTCTGTAAACTCAAGTTGCTCAGAAAGACGTATAGATAAACAACACAGAGGTCTGCAGACTCAAGTTGCTCAGACAGACGAAGAGATTCACACAGAGGTCTGTAAACTCAAGTTGCTCAGACAGACGTGTAGATTCACACAGAGGTCTGTAGACTCAAGTTGCACAGACAGACGTGTAGATTCACACAGAGGTCTGTAGACTCAAGTTGCACAGACAGACCTATAGATTCACACAGAGGTCTGTAAACTCAAGCTGCTCAGACAGACGTATAGATAAACAACACAGAGGTCTGTAGACTCAAGTTGCTCAGACAGACGAAGAGATTCACACAGAGGTCTGTAAACTCAAGTTGCTCAGACAGACATGTAGATTCACACAGAGGTATGTAGACTCAGGTTGCACAGACAGACGTGTAGATTCACACAGAGGTCTGCAGAATCAAGTTGCACAGACAGACGTATAGATTTACACAGAGGTCTGTAAACTCAAGTTGCACAGACAGACGTAGAGATTCACACAGAGGTCTGTAAAGTGAAGTGGGTCAGACAGACGTGTAGATTCACACAGATGTCTGTAGACTCAAGTTGCTCAGACAGACGTATAGATTCAAACAGAGGTCTGTAAACTCAAGTACAAACAGAAAGATGTGTAGATTCACACAGAGGTCTGTAGTCTCAAGTGGCACAGACAAACGTGTAGATTCACACAGAGGTCTGTAGATTCAAGTTGCACAGACAAACGTATAGATTCACACAGAGGTCTGTAACCTCAAGTTGCTCAGACAGACGTATTGATAAACAACACAGAGGTCTGTAGAATCAAGTTGCTCAGACAGACGTATAGATTCAAACACAGGTCTGTAAATTAAAGTACATACAGATAGATGGGTAGATTAACACAGAGGTCTGTAGTCTCAAGTTGCACAGACAGACGCGTAGATTCACACAGATGTCTGTAGACTCAAGATGCACAGACAGACGTATAGATTCACACAGAGGTCTGTAAACTCAAGTTGCTCAGACAGACGTATAGATAAACAACACAGAGGTCTGTAGACTCTAGTTGCTCAGACAGACGTAGAGATTCTCACAGAGGTCTGTAAACTCAAGTTGCTCAGACAGACGTGTAGATTCACACAGAGGTCTGCAGACTCAAGTTGCACAGACAGACGTATAGATTTACACAGAGGTCTGTAAACTCAAGTTGCACAGACAGACGTAGAGATTCACACAGAGGTCTGTAAAGTGAAGTGGGTCAGACAGACGTGTAGATTCACACAGACGTCTGTAGACTCAAGTTGCTCAGACAGACGTATAGATTCAAACAGAGGTCTGTAAACTCAAGTACAAACAGAAAGATGTGTAGATTCACACAGAGGTCTGTAGTCTCAAGTGGCACAGACAAACGTGTAGATTCACACAGAGGTCTGTAGATTCAAGTTGCACAGACAGACGTATAGATTCACACAGAGGTCTGTAACCTCAAGTTGCTCAGACAGACGTATTGATAAACAACACAGAGGTCTGTAGAATCAAGTTGCTCAGACAGACGTATAGATTCAAACACAGGTCTGTAAATTAAAGTACATACAGATAGATGGGTAGATTAACACAGAGGTCTGTAGTCTCAAGTTGCACAGACAGACGCGTAGATTCACACAGATGTCTGTAGACTCAAGATGCACAGACAGACGTATAGATTCACACAGAGGTCTGTAAACTCAAGTTGCTCAGACAGACGTATAGATAAACAACACAGAGGTCTGTAGACTCTAGTTGCTCAGACAGACATAGATATTCTCACAGAGGTCTGTAAACTCAAGTTGCTCAGACAGACGTGTAGATTCACACAGAGGTCTGCAGACTCAAGTTGCACAGACAGACGTATAGATTTCCACAGAGGTCTGTAAACTCAAGTTGCACAGACAGACGTAGAGATTCACACAGAGGTCTGTAAAGTGAAGTGGGTCAGACAGACGTGTAGATTCACACAGACGTCTGTAGACTCAAGTTGTTCAGACAGACGTATAGATTCAAACAGAGGTCTGTAAACTCAAGTACAAACAGAAAGATGTGTAGATTCACACAGAGGTCTGTAGTCTCAAGTGGCACAGACAAACGTGTAGATTCACACAGAGGTCTGTAGATTCAAGTTGCACAGACAGACGTATAGATTCACACAGAGGTCTGTAACCTCAAGTTGCTCAGACAGACGTATTGATAAACAACACAGAGGTCTGTAGAATCAAGTTGCTCAGACAGACGTATAGATTCAAACACAGGTCTGTAAATTAAAGTACATACAGATAGATGGGTAGATTAACACAGAGGTCTGTAGTCTGAAGTTGCACAGACAGACGCGTAGATTCACACAGATGTCTGTAGACTCAAGATGCACAGACAGACGTATAGATTCACACAGAGGTCTGTAAACTCAAGTTGCTCAGACAGACGTATAGATAAACAACACAGAGGTCTGTAGACTCTAGTTGCTCAGACAGACGTAGAGATTCTCACAGAGGTCTGTAAACTCAAGTTCTCAGACAGACGTGTAGATTCACACAGAGGTCTGCAGACTCAAGTTGCACAGACAGAGGTATAGATTTACACAGAGGTCTGTAAACTCAAGTTGCACAGACAGACGTAGAGATTCACACAGAGGTCTGTAAAGTGAAGTGGGTCAGACAGACGTGTAGATTCACACAAACGTCTGTAGACTCAAGTTGCTCAGACAGACGTATAGATTCAAACAGAGGTCTGTAAACTCAAGTACATACAGAAAATGTGTAGATTCACGCAGAGGTCTGTAGTCTCAAGTTGCACAGACAAACATGTAGATTCACACAGAGGTCTGTAGATTCAAGTTGCACAGACAGACGTATAGATTCACACAGAGGTCTGTAACCTCAAGTTGCTCAGACAGACGTATTGATAAACAACACAGAGGTCTGTAGAATCAAGTTGCTCAGACAGACGTAGAGATTCACACAGAGGTCTGTAACCTCAAGTTGCTCAGACAGACGTATTGATAAACAACACAGAGGTCTGTAGATTCAAGTTGCACAGACAGACGTATAGATTCACACAGAGGTCTGTAACCTCAAGTTGCTCAGACAGACGTATTGATAAACAACACAGAGGTCTGTAAACTCAAGTTGCTCATACAGATGTGTAGATTCACACAGAGGTCTGTAGACTCAAGTTGCAGAGACAGACGTGTAGATTCACACAGAGGTCTGTAGACTCAAGTTGCACAGACAGACTTTTAGATTTACACAGAGGTCTGCAGACTCAAGTAAACACAGACAGACGTATAGATTCACACAGAGGTCTGTAGACTCAAGTGGCACAGACAGACGTGTAGATTCACACAGAGGTCTGTAAACTAAATTTGCACAGGCAGACGTGTAGATTCACACAGAGGTCTGTAAACTCAAGTTGCACAGACAGACGTGTAGATTCACACAGAGGTCTGTAAACTCAAGTTGCACAGACAGACGTGTATATTCACACAGAGGTCTGTAGACTCAAGTTGTAAAAGACAGACGTATAGATTCACACAGAGGTCTGTAAACTCAAGTTGCTCAGACAGACGTGTAGATTCACACAGAGGTCTGTAGACTCAAGCTGCACAGACAGACGTGTAGATTCACACAGAGGTCTGTAGACTCAACTTGCACAGACAGACGTGTAGATTCACACAGAGGTCTGCAGACTCAAGTACACACAGACAGACGTATAGATTCACACAGAGGTCTGTAGACTCAAGTGGCACAGACAGACGTGTACGTTCACACAGAGGTCTGTAAACTCAAGTTCCTCAGACAAACGTGTAGATTCACACAGAGGTCTGTAGACTCAAGTTGCTCAGACAGACGTGTTGATTCACACAGAGGTCTGTAAACTCAAGTAAACACAGACAGACGTGTAGATTCACACAGAGGTCTGTAAACTAAAGTTGCACAGACAGACGTGTACGTCCACACAGAGGTCTGTAAACTCAAGTACACACAGATAGACGTGTAGATTCACACAGAGGCCTGTAAACTCAAGTTGCACAGACAGACGTAGAGATTCACACAGAGGTCTGTAAAGTGAAGTGGGTCAGACAGACGTGTAGATTCACACAGACGTCTGTAGACTCAAGTTGCTCAGACAGACGTATAGATTCAAACAGAGGTCTGTAAACTCAAGTTGCTCAGACAGACGTGTTGATTCACACAGAGGTCTGTAAACTCAAGTAAACACAGACAGACGTGTAGATTCACACAGAGGTCTGTAAACTAAAGTTGCACAGACAGACGTGTACGTCCACACAGAGGTCTGTAAACTCAAGTACACACAGATAGACGTGTAGATTCACACAGAGGCCTGTAAACTCAAGTTGCACAGACAGACGTAGAGATTCACACAGAGGTCTGTAAAGGGAAGTGGGTCAGACAGACGTGTAGATTCACACAGACGTCTGTAGACTCAAGTTGCTCAGTCAGACGTATAGATTCAAACAGAGGTCTGTAAACTCAAGTACAAACAGAAAGATGTGTAGATTCACACAGAGGTCTGTAGTCTCAAGTGGCACAGACAAACGTGTAGATTCACACAGAGGTCTGTAGATTCAAGTTGCACAGACAGACGTATAGATTCACACAGAGGTCTGTAACTTCAAGTTGCTCAGACAGACGTATTGATAAACAACACAGAGGTCTGTAGAATCAAGTTGCTCAGACAGACGTATAGATTCAAACACAGGTCTGTAAATTAAAGTACATACAGATAGATGGGTAGATTAACACAGAGGTCTGTAGTCTCAAGTTGCACAGACAGACGCGTAGATTCACACAGATGTCTGTAGACTCAAGATGCACAGACAGACGTATAGATTCACACAGAGGTCTGTAAACTCAAGTTGCTCAGACAGACGTATAGATAAACAACACAGAGGTCTGTAGACTCTAGTTGCTCAGACAGACGTAGAGATTCTCACAGAGGTCTGTAAACTCAAGTTGCTCAGACAGACGTGTAGATTCACACAGAGGTCTGCAGACTCAAGTTGCACAGACAGATGTATAGATTTACACAGAGGTCTGTAAACTCAAGTTGCACAGACAGACGTAGAGATTCACACAGAGGTCTGTAAAGTGAAGTGGGTCAGACAGACGTGTAGATTCACACAGACGTCTGTAGACTCAAGTTGCTCAGACAGACGTATAGATTCAAACAGAGGTCTGTAAACTCAAGTACATACAGAAAGATGTGTAGATTCACGCAGAGGTCTGTAGTCTCAAGTTGCACAGACAAACGTGTAGATTCACACAGAGGTCTGTAGATTCAAGTTGCACAGACAGACGTATAGATTCACACAGAGGTCTGTAACCTCAAGTTGCTCAGACAGACGTATTGATAAACAACACAGAGGTCTGTAGAATCAAGTTGCTCAGACAAACGTAGAGATTCACACAGAGGTCTATAAACTCAAGTTGCTCATACAGATGTGTAGATTCACACAGAGGTCTGTAGACTCAAGTTGCACAGACAGACGTGTAGATTCACACAGAGGTCTGTAGACTCAAGTTGCACAGACAGACTTTTAGATTTACACAGAGGTCTGCAGACTCAAGTAAACACAGACAGACGTATAGATTCACACAGAGGTCTGTAGACTCAAGTGGCACAGACAGACGTGTAGATTCACACAGAGGTCTGTAAACTAAATTTGCACAGGCAGACGTGTAGATTCACACAGAGGTCTGTAAATTCAAGTTGCACAGACAGACGTGTAGATTCACACAGAGGTCTGTAAACTCAAGTTGCACAGACAGATGTGTAGATTCACACAGAGGTCTGTAGACTCAAGTTGTAAAAGACAGACGTATAGATTCACACAGAGGTCTGTAAACTCAAGTTGCTCAGACAGACGTGTAGATTCACACAGAGGTCTGTAGACTCAAGCTGCACAGACAGACGTGTAGATTCACACAGAGGTCTGTAGACTCAACTTGCACAGACAGACGTGTAGATTCACACAGAGGTCTGCAGACTCAAGTACACACAGACAGACGTATAGATTCACACAGAGGTCTGTAGACTCAAGTGGCACAGACAGACGTGTACGTTCACACAGAGGTCTGTAAACTCAAGTTCCTCAGACAAACGTGTAGATTCACACAGAGGTCTGTAGACTCAAGTTGCTCAGACAGACGTGTTGATTCACACAGAGGTCTGTAAACTCAAGTAAACACAGACAGACGTGTAGATTCACACAGAGGTCTGTAAACTAAAGTTGCACAGGCAGACGTGTAAATTCACACAGAGGTCTGTATAATCAAGTTGCCCAGACAGGCGTGTAGATTCACACAGCGGTCGGCAGACTCAAGTTGCACAGACAGACGTGTACGTCCACACAGAGGTCTGTAAACTCAAGTACACACAGATAGACGTGTAGATTCACACAGAGGCATGTAGACTCAAGTTGCACAGAGAGACGTATAGATTCACACAGAGGTCTGTAAACTCAAGTTGCTCAGAGAGACGTTTAGATAAACAACACAGAGGTCTCCATTCTCAAGTTGCTCAGACAGACGAAGAGATTCACACAGAGGTCTGTAAACTCAAGTTGCTCAGACAGACGTGTAGATTCACACAGAGGTCTGTAGACTCAGGTTGCACAGACAGACGTGTAGATTCACACAGAGGTCTGTAGACTCAAGTTGCACAGACAGACGTATAGATTCAAACAGAGGTCTGTAAACTCAAGCTGCTCAGACAGACGTATAGATAAACAACACAGAGGTCTGTAGACTCAAGTTGCTCAGACAGACGAAGAGATTCACACAGAGGTCTGTAAACTCAAGTTGCTCAGACAGACGTGTAGATTCACACAGAGGTCTGTAGACTCAAGTTGCACAGACAGACGTGTAGATTCACACAGAGGTCTGCAGACTTAAGTTGCACAGACAGACGTATAGATTTACACAGAGGTCTGTAGACTCAAGTTGCTCAGACAGACGTATAGATTCAAACAGAGGTCTGTAAATTCAAGTACATACAGATATATGGGTAGATTAACACAGAGGTCTGTAGTCTAAAGTTGCACAGACAGACGTGTAGATTCACACAGAGGTCTGTAGACTCAAGTTGCACAGAAAGACGTATAGATTCACACAGAGATCTGTAAACTCAAGTTGCTCAGACAGACGTATAGATAAACAACACAGAGGTCTGTAGACTCAAGTTTCTCAGAAAGACGTATAGATTCAAACAGAGGTCTGTAAACTCAAGTACACACAGATAGATGTGTAGATTCACACAGAGGTCTGTAGTCTCAAATTGCACAGACAGACACGTAGATTCACACAGATGTCTGTAGACTCAAGTTGCACAGACAGACGTATAGATTCACACAGAGGTCTGTAAACTCAAGTTGCTCAGACAGACGTATAGATAAACAACACAGAGGTCTGTAGACTCTAGTTGCTCAGACAGACGTAGAGATTCTCACAGAGGTCTGTAAACTCAAGTTGCTCAGACAGACGTGTAGATTGACACAGAGGTCTGTAGACTCAAGCTGCACAGACAGACGTGTAGATTCACACAGAGGTCTGTAGACTCAACTTGCACAGACAGACGTGTAGATTCACACAGAGGTCTGCAGACTCAAGTACACACAGACAGACGTATAGATTCACACAGATGTCTGTAGACTCAAGTGGCACAGACAGACGTATTGATAAACAACACATAGGTCTGTAGAATCAAGTTGCTCAGACAGACGTAGAGATTCACACAGAGGTCTGTAAACTCAAGTTGCTCATACAGATGTGTAGATTCACACAGAGGTCTGTAGACTCAAGTTGCAGAGACAGACGTGTAGATTCACACAGAGGTCTGTAGACTCAAGTTGCACAGACAGACTTTTAGATTTACACAGAGGTCTGCAGACTCAAGTAAACACAGACAGACGTATAGATTCACACAGAGGTCTGTAGACTCAAGTGGCACAGACAGACGTGTAGATTCACACAGAGGTCTGTAAACTAAATTTGCACAGGCAGACGTGTAGATTCACACAGAGGTCTGTAAACTCAAGTTGCACAGACAGACGTGTAGATTCACACAGAGGTCTGTAAACTCAACTTGCACAGACAGACGTGTAGATTCACACAGAGGTCTGTAGACTCAAGTTGTAAAAGACAGACGTATAGATTCACACAGAGGTCTGTAAACTCAAGTTGCTCAGACAGACGTGTAGATTCACACAGAGGTCTGTAGACTCAAGCTGCACAGACAGACGTGTAGATTCACACAGAGGTCTGTAGACTCAACTTGCACAGACAGACGTGTAGATTCACACAGAGGTCTGCAGACTCAAGTACACACAGACAGACGTATAGATTCACACAGAGGTCTGTAGACTCAAGTGGCACAGACAGACGTGTACGTTCACACAGAGGTCTGTAAACTCAAGTTCCTCAGACAAACGTGTAGATTCACACAGAGGTCTGTAGACTCAAGTTGCTCAGACAGACGTGTTGATTCACACAGAGGTCTGTAAACTCAAGTAAACACAGACAGACGTGTAGATTCACACAGAGGTCTGTAAACTAAAGTTGCACAGACAGACGTGTACGTCCACACAGAGGTCTGTAAACTCAAGTACACACAGATAGACGTGTAGATTCACACAGAGGCCTGTAAACTCAAGTTGCACAGACAGACGTAGAGATTCACACAGAGGTCTGTAAAGTGAAGTGGGTCAGACAGACGTGTAGATTCACACAGACGTCTGTAGACTCAAGTTGCTCAGACAGACGTATAGATTCAAACAGAGGTCTGTAAACTCAAGTACAAACAGAAAGATGTGTAGATTCACACAGAGGTCTGTAGTCTCAAGTGGCACAGACAAACGTGTAGATTCACACAGAGGTCTGTAGATTCAAGTTGCACAGACAGACGTATAGATTCACACAGAGGTCTCTAACCTCAAGTTGCTCAGACAGACGTATTGATAAACAACACAGAGGTCTGTAGAATCAAGTTGCTCAGACAGACGTATAGATTCAAACACAGGTCTGTAAATTAAAGTACATACAGATAGATGGGTAGATTAACACAGAGGTCTGTAGTCTCAAGTTGCACAGACAGACGCGTAGATTCACACAGATGTCTGTAGACTCAAGATGCACAGACAGACGTATAGATTCACACAGAGGTCTGTAAACTCAAGTTGCTCAGACAGACGTATAGATAAACAACACAGAGGTCTGTAGACTCTAGTTGCTCAGACAGACGTAGAGATTCTCACAGAGGTCTGTAAACTCAAGTTGCTCAGACAGACGTGTAGATTCACACAGAGGTCTGCAGACTCAAGTTGCACAGACAGATGTATAGATTTACACAGAGGTCTGTAAACTCAAGTTGCACAGACAGACGTAGAGATTCACACAGAGGTCTGTAAAGTGAAGTGGGTCAGACAGACGTGTAGATTCACACAGACGTCTGTAGACTCAAGTTGCTCAGACAGACGTATAGATTCAAACAGAGGTCTGTAAACTCAAGTACATACAGAAAGATGTGTAGATTCACGCAGAGGTCTGTAGTCTCAAGTTGCACAGACAAACGTGTAGATTCACACAGAGGTCTGTAGATTCAAGTTGCACAGACAGACGTATAGATTCACACAGAGGTCTGTAACCTCAAGTTGCTCAGACAGACGTATTGATAAACAACACAGAGGTCTGTAGAATCAAGTTGCTCAGACAGACGTAGAGATTCACACAGAGGTCTATAAACTCAAGTTGCTCATACAGATGTGTAGATTCACACAGAGGTCTGTAGACTCAAGTTGCACAGACAGACGTGTAGATTCACACAGAGGTCTGTAGACTCAAGTTGCACAGACAGACTTTTAGATTTACACAGAGGTCTGCAGACTCAAGTAAACACAGACAGACGTATAGATTCACACAGAGGTCTGTAGACTCAAGTGGCACAGACAGACGTGTAGATTCACACAGAGGTCTGTAAACTAAATTTGCACAGGCAGACGTGTAGATTCACACAGAGGTCTGTAAACTCAAGTTGCACAGACAGACGTGTAGATTCACACAGAGGTCTGTAAACTCAAGTTGCACAGACAGACATGTAGATTCACACAGAGGTCTGTAGACTCAAGCTGCACAGACAGACGTGTAGATTCACACAGAGGTCTGTAGACTCAACTTGCACAGACAGACGTGTAGATTCACACAGAGGTCTGCAGACTCAAGTACACACAGACAGACGTATAGATTCACACAGAGGTCTGTAGAATCAAGTGGCACAGACAGACGTGTACGTTCACACAGAGGTCTGTAAACTCAAGTTCCTCAGACAAACGTGTAGATTCACACAGAGGTCTGTAGACTCAAGTTGCTCAGACAGACGTGTTGATTCACACAGAGGTCTGTAAACTCAAGTAAACACAGACAGACGTGTAGATTCACACAGAGGTCTGTAAACTAAAGTTGCACAGGCAGACGTGTAAATTCACACAGAGGTCTGTATAATCAAGTTGCCCAGACAGGCGTGTAGATTCACACAAAGGTCGGCAGACTCAAGTTGCACAGAGAGACGTATAGATTCACACAGAGGTCTGTAAACTCAAGTTGCTCAGAAAGACGTTTAGATAAACAACACAGAGGTCTGCATTCTCAAGTTGCACAGACAGACGTATAGATTCAAACAGAGGTCTGTAAACTCAAGCTGCTCAGACAGACGTATAGATAAACAACACAGAGGTCTGTAGACTCAAGTTGCTCAGACAGACGAAGAGATTCACACAGAGGTCTGTAAACTCAAGTTGCTCAGACAGACGTGTAGATTCACACAGAGGTCTGTAGACTCAAGTTGCACAGACAGACGTGTAGATTCACACAGAGGTCTGCAGACTTAAGTTGCACAGACAGACGTATAGATTTACACAGATGTCTGTAGACTCAAGTTGCTCAGACAGACGTATAGATTCAAACAGAGGTCTGTAAATTCAAGTACATACAGATAGATGGGTAGATTAACACAGAGGTCTGTAGTCTAAAGTTGCACAGACAGACGTGTAGATTCACACAGAGGTCTGTAGACTCAAGTTGCACAGAAAGACGTATAGATTCACACAGAGATCTGTAAACTCAAGTTGCTCAGACAGACGTATAGATAAACAACACAGAGGTCTGTAGACTCAAGTTTCTCAGAAAGACGTATAGATTCAAACAGAGGTCTGTAAACTCAAGTACACACAGATAGATGTGTAGATTCACACAGAGGTCTGTAGTCTCAAATTGCACAGACAGACACGTAGATTCACACAGATGTCTGTAGACTCAAGTTGCTCAGACAGACGAAGAGATTCACACAGAGGTCTGTAAACTCAAGTTGCTCAGACAGACGTGTAGATTCACACAGAGGTCTGTAGACTCAAGTTGCACAGACAGACGTGTAGATTCACACAGAGGTCTGCAGACTTAAGTTGCACAGACAGACGTATAGATTTACACAGATGTCTGTAGACTCAAGTTGCTCAGACAGACGTATAGATTCAAACAGAGGTCTGTAAATTCAAGTACATACAGATAGATGGGTAGATTAACACAGAGGTCTGTAGTCTAAAGTTGCACAGACAGACGTGTAGATTCACACAGAGGTCTGTAGACTCAAGTTGCACAGAAAGACGTATAGATTCACACAGAGATCTGTAAACTCAAGTTGCTCAGACAGACGTATAGATAAACAACACAGAGGTCTGTAGACTCAAGTTTCTCAGAAAGACGTATAGATTCAAACAGAGGTCTGTAAACTCAAGTACACACAGATAGATGTGTAGATTCACACAGAGGTCTGTAGTCTCAAATTGCACAGACAGACACGTAGATTCACACAGATGTCTGTAGACTCAAGTTGCACAGACAGACGTATAGATTCACACAGAGGTCTGTAAACTCAAGTTGCTCAGACAGACGTATAGATAAACAACACAGAGGTCTGTAGACTCTAGTTGCTCAGACAGACGTAGAGATTCTCACTGAGGTCTGTAAACTCAAGTTGCTCAGACAGACGTGTAGATTGACACAGAGGTCTGTAGACTCAAGCTGCACAGACAGACGTGTAGATTCACACAGAGGTCTGTAGACTCAACTTGCACAGACAGACGTGTAGATTCACACAGAGGTCTGCAGACTCAAGTACACACAGACAGACGTATAGATTCACACAGATGTCTGTAGACTCAAGTGGCACAGACAGACGTATACGTTCACACAGAGGTCTGTAAACTCAAGTTCCTCAGACAAACGTGTAGATTCACACAGAGGTGTGTAGACTCAAGTTGCTCAGACAGACGTGTTGATTCACACAGAGGTCTGTAAACTCAAGTAAACACAGACAGACGTGTAGATTCACACAGAGGTCTGTAAACTAAAGTTGCACAGGCAGACGTGTAGATTCACACAGAGTTCTGTAAAATCAAGTTGCACAGACAGGCGTGTAGATTCACACAGAGGTCGGCAGACTCAAGTTGCACAGACAGACGTGTACGTCCACACAGAGGTCTGTAAACTCAAGTACACACAGATAGACGTGTAGATTCACACAGAGGCCTGTAGACTCAAGTTGCACAGAGAGACGTATAGATTCACACAGAGGTCTGTAAACTCAAGTTGCTCAGAAAGACGTATAGATAAACAACACAGAGGTCTGCAGAATCAAGTTGCTCAGACAGACGAAGAGATTCACACAGAGGTCTGTAAACTCAAGTACACACAGATAGACGTGTAGATTCACACAGAGGCCTGTAGACTCAAGTTGCACAGAGAGACGTATACATTCACACAGAGGTCTGTAAACTCAAGTTGCTCAGAAAGACGTATAGATAAACAACACAGAGGTCTGCAGACTCAAGTTGCTCAGACAGACGAAGAGATTCACACAGAGGTCTGTAAACTCAAGTTGCTCAGACAGACGTGTAGATTCACACAGAGGTCTGTAGACTCAAGTTGCAAAGACAGATGTATAGATTCACACAGAGGTCTGTAAACTCAAGCTGCTCAGACAGACGTATAGATAAACAACACAGAGGTCTGTAGACTCTAGTTGCTCAGACAGACGTAGAGATTCTCACAGAGGTCTGTAAACTCAAGTTGCTCAGACAGACGTGTAGATTCACACAGAGGTCTGTAGACTCAAGCTGCACAGACAGACGTGTAGATTCACACAGAGGTCTGTAGACTCAACTTGCACAGACAGACGTGTAGATTCACACAGAGGTCTGCAGACTCAAGTACACACAGACAGACGTATAGATTCACACAGAGGTCTGTAGACTCAAGTGGCACAGACAGACGTATACGTTCACACAGAGGTCTGTAAACTCAAGTTCCTCAGACAAACGTGTAGATTCACACAGAGGTGTGTAGACTCAAGTTGCTCAGACAGAAGTGTTGATTCACACAGAGGTCTGTAAACTCAAGTAAACACAGACAGAGGTGTAGATTCACACAGAGGTCTGTAAACTAAAGTTGCACAGGCAGACGTGTAGATTCACACAGAGGTCTGTAAAATCAAGTTGCACAGACAGGCGTGTAGATTCACACAGAGGTCGGCAGACTCAAGTTGCACAGACAGACGTGTACGTCCACACAGAGGTCTGTAAACTCAAGTACACACAGATAGACGTGTAGATTCACACAGAGGCCTGTAGACTCAAGTTGCACAGAGAGACGTATAGATTCACACAGAGGTCTGTAAACTCAAGTTGCTCAGAAAGACGTATAGATAAACAACACAGAGGTCTGCAGACTCAAGTTGCTCAGACAGACGAAGAGATTCACACAGAGGTCTGTAAACTCAAGTTGCTCAGACAGACGTGTAGATTCACACAGAGATCTGTAGACTCAGGTTGCACAGACAGACGTGTAGATTCACACAGAGGTCTGTAGACTCAAGTTGCACAGACAGACGTATAGATTCAAACAGAGGTCTGTAAACTCAAGCTGCTCAGACAGACGTATAGATAAACAACACAGAGGTCTGTAGACTCAAGTTGCTCAGACAGACGAAGAGATTCACACAGAGGTCTGTAAACTCAAGTTGCTCAGACAGACGTGTAGATTCACACAGAGGTCTGTAGACTCAAGTTGCACAGACAGACGTGTAGATTCACACAGAGGTCTGCAGACTTAAGTTGCACAGACAGACGTATAGATTTACACAGAGGTCTGTAGACTCAAGTTGCTCAGACAGACGTATAGATTCAAACAGAGGTCTGTAAATTCAAGTACATACAGATAGATGGGTAGATTAACACAGAGGTCTGTAGTCTAAAGTTGCACAGACAGACGTGTAGATTCACACAGAGGTCTGTAGACTCAAGTTGCACAGAAAGACGTATAGATTCACACAGAGATCTGTAAACTCAAGTTGCTCAGACAGACGTATAGATAAACAACACAGAGGTCTGTAGACTCAAGTTTCTCAGAAAGACGTATAGATTCAAACAGAGGTCTGTAAACTCAAGTACACACAGATCGATGTGTAGATTCACACAGAGGTCTGTAGTCTCAAATTGCACAGACAGACACGTAGATTCACACAGATGTCTGTAGACTCAAGTTGCACAGACAGACGTATAGATTCACACAGAGGTCTGTAAACTCAAGTTGCTCAGACAGACGTATTGATAAACAACACAGAGGTCTATAGAATCAAGTTGCTCAGACAGACGTAGAGATTCACACAGAGGTCTATAAACTCAAGTTGCTCATACAGATGTGTAGATTCACACAGAGGTCTGTAGACTCAAGTTGCACAGACAGACGTGTAGATTCACACAGAGGTCTGTAGACTCAAGTTGCACAGACAGACTTTTAGATTTACACAGAGGTCTGCAGACTCAAGTAAACACAGACAGACGTATAGATTCACACAGAGGTCTGTAGACTCAAGTGGCACAGACAGACGTGTAGATTCACACAGAGGTCTGTAAACTAAATTTGCACAGGCAGACGTGTAGATTCACACAGAGGTCTGTAAACTCAAGTTGCACAGACAGACGTGTAGATTCACACAGAGGTCTGTAAACTCAAGTTGCACAGACAGACGTGTAGATTCACACAGAGGTCTGTAGACTCAAGTTGTAAAAGACAGACGTATAGATTCACACAGAGGTCTGTAAACTCAAGTTGCTCAGACAGACGTGTAGATTCACACAGAGGTCTGTAGACTCAAGCTGCACAGACAGACGTGTAGATTCACACAGAGGTCTGTAGACTCAACTTGCACAGACAGACGTGTAGATTCACACAGAGGTCTGCAGACTCAAGTACACACAGACAGACGTATAGATTCACACAGAGGTCTGTAGACTCAAGTGGCACAGACAGACGTGTACGTTCACACAGAGGTCTGTAAACTCAAGTTCCTCAGACAAACGTGTAGATTCACACAGAGGTCTGTAGACTCAAGTTGCTCAGACAGACGTGTTGATTCACACAGAGGTCTGTAAACTCAAGTAAACACAGACAGACGTGTAGATTCACACAGAGGTCTGTAAACTAAAGTTGCACAGGCAGACGTGTAAATTCACACAGAGGTCTGTATAATCAAGTTGCCCAGACAGGCGTGTAGATTCACACAAAGGTCGGCAGACTCAAGTTGCACAGACAGACGTGTACGTCCACACAGAGGTCTGTAAACTCAAGTACACACAGATAGACGTGTAGATTCACACAGAGGCATGTAGACTCAAGTTGCACAGAGAGACGTATAGATTCACACAGAGGTCTGTAAACTCAAGTTGCTCAGAAAGACGTTTAGATAAACAACACAGAGGTCTGCATTCTCAAGTTGCACAGACAGACGTATAGATTCAAACAGAGGTCTGTAAACTCAAGCTGCTCAGACAGACGTATAGATAAACAACACAGAGGTCTGTAGACTCAAGTTGCTCAGACAGACGAAGAGATTCACACAGAGGTCTGTAAACTCAAGTTGCTCAGACAGACGTGTAGATTCACACAGAGGTCTGTAGACTCAAGTTGCACAGACAGACGTGTAGATTCACACAGAGGTCTGCAGACTTAAGTTGCACAGACAGACGTATAGATTTACACAGATGTCTGTAGACTCAAGTTGCTCAGACAGACGTATAGATTCAAACAGAGGTCTGTAAATTCAAGTACATACAGATAGATGGGTAGATTAACACAGAGGTCTGTAGTCTAAAGTTGCACAGACAGACGTGTAGATTCACACAGAGGTCTGTAGACTCAAGTTGCACAGAAAGACGTATAGATTCACACAGAGATCTGTAAACTCAAGTTGCTCAGACAGACGTATAGATAAACAACACAGAGGTCTGTAGACTCAAGTTTCTCAGAAAGACGTATAGATTCAAACAGAGGTCTGTAAACTCAAGTACACACAGATAGATGTGTAGATTCACACAGAGGTCTGTAGTCTCAAATTGCACAGACAGACACGTAGATTCACACAGATGTCTGTAGACTCAAGTTGCACAGACAGACGTATAGATTCACACAGAGGTCTGTAAACTCAAGTTGCTCAGACAGACGTATAGATAAACAACACAGAGGTCTGTAGACTCTAGTTGCTCAGACAGACGTAGAGATTCTCACAGAGGTCTGTAAACTCAAGTTGCTCAGACAGACGTGTAGATTGACACAGAGGTCTGTAGACTCAAGCTGCACAGACAGACGTGTAGATTCACACAGAGGTCTGTAGACTCAACTTGCACAGACAGACGTGTAGATTCACACAGAGGTCTGCAGACTCAAGTACACACAGACAGACGTATAGATTCACACAGATGTCTGTAGACTCAAGTGGCACAGACAGACGTATACGTTCACACAGAGGTCTGTAAACTCAAGTTCCTCAGACAAACGTGTAGATTCACACAGAGGTGTGTAGACTCAAGTTGCTCAGACAGACGTGTTGATTCACACAGAGGTCTGTAAACTCAAGTAAACACAGACAGACGTGTAGATTCACACAGAGGTCTGTAAACTAAAGTTGCACAGGCAGACGTGTAGATTCACACAGAGTTCTGTAAAATCAAGTTGCACAGACAGGCGTGTAGATTCACACAGAGGTCGGCAGACTCAAGTTGCACAGACAGACGTGTACGTCCACACAGAGGTCTGTAAACTCAAGTACACACAGATAGACGTGTAGATTCACACAGAGGCCTGTAGACTCAAGTTGCACAGAGAGACGTATAGATTCACACAGAGGTCTGTAAACTCAAGTTGCTCAGAAAGACGTATAGATAAACAACACAGAGGTCTGCAGACTCAAGTTGCTCAGACAGACGAAGAGATTCACACAGAGGTCTGTAAACTCAAGTTGCTCAGACAGACGTGTAGATTCACACAGAGGTCTGTAGACTCAAGTTGCACAGACAGATGTATAGATTCACACAGAGGTCTGTAAACTCAAGCTGCTCAGACAGACGTATAGATAAACAACACAGAGGTCTGTAGACTCAAGTTGCTCAGACAGACGAAGAGATTCACACAGAGGTCTATAAACTCAAGTTGCTCAGACAGACGTGTAGATTCACACAGAGGTCTGTAGACTCAGGTTGCACAGACAGACGTATAGATTCACACAGAGGTCCGTAAACTCAAGTTGCTCAGACAGACGTATAGATAAACAACACAGAGGTCTGTAGACTCTAGTTGCTCAGACAGACGTAGAGATTCTCACAGAGGTCTGTAAACTCAAGTTGCTCAGACAGACGTGTAGATTCACACAGAGGTCTGTAGACTCAAGCTGCACAGACAGACGTGTAGATTCACACAGAGGTCTGTAGACTCAACTTGCACAGACAGACGTGTAGATTCACACAGAGGTCTGCAGACTCAAGTACACACAGACAGACGTATAGATTCACACAGAGGTCTGTAGACTCAAGTGGCACAGACAGACGTATACGTTCACACAGAGGTCTGTAAACTCAAGTTCCTCAGACAAACGTGTAGATTCACACAGAGGTGTGTAGACTCAAGTTGCTCAGACAGAAGTGTTGATTCACACAGAGGTCTGTAAACTCAAGTAAACACAGACAGAGGTGTAGATTCACACAGAGGTCTGTAAACTAAAGTTGCACAGGCAGACGTGTAGATTCACACAGAGGTCTGTAAAATCAAGTTGCACAGACAGGCGTGTAGATTCACACAGAGGTCGGCAGCCTCAAGTTGCACAGACAGACGTGTACGTCCACACAGAGGTCTGTAAACTCAAGTACACACAGATAGACGTGTAGATTCACACAGAGGCCTGTAGACTCAAGTTGCACAGAGAGACGTATAGATTCACACAGAGGTCTGTAAACTCAAGTTGCTCAGAAAGACGTATAGATAAACAACACAGAGGTCTGCAGACTCAAGTTGCTCAGACAGACGAAGAGATTCACGCAGAGGTCTGTAAACTCAAGTTGCTCAGACAGACGTGTAGATTCACACAGAGGTCTGTAGACTCAGGTTGCACAGACAGACGTGTAGATTCACACAGAGGTCTGTAGACTCAAGTTGCACAGACAGACGTATAGATTCAAACAGAGGTCTGTAAACTCAAGCTGCTCAGACAGACGTATAGATAAACAACACAGAGGTCTGTAGACTCAAGTTGCTCAGACAGACTAACAGATTCACACAGCGGTCTGTAAACTCAAGTTGCTCAGACAGACGTGTAGATTCACACAGAGGTCTGTAGACTCAAGTTGCACAGACAGACGTGTAGATTCACACAGAGGTCTGCAGACTTAAGTTGCACAGACAGACGTATAGATTTACACAGAGGTCTGTAGACTCAAGTTGCTCAGACAGACGTATAGATTCAAACAGAGGTCTGTAAATTCAAGTACATACAGATAGATGGGTAGATTAACACAGAAGTCTGTAGTCTAAAGTTGCTCAGACAGACGTATAGATAAACAACACAGAGGTCTGTAGACTCAAGTTTCTCAGAAAGACGTATAGATTCAAACAGAGGTCTGTAAACTCAAGTACACACAGATCGATGTGTAGATTCACACAGAGGTCTGTAGTCTCAAATTGCACAGACAGACACGTAGATTCACACAGATGTCTGTAGACTCAAGTTGCACAGACAGACGTATAGATGCACACAGAGGTCTGTAAACTCAAGTTGCTCAGACAGACGTATAGATAAACAACACAGAGGTCTGTAGACTCTAGTTGCTCAGACAGACGTAGAGATTCTCACAGAGGTCTGTAAACTCAAATTGCTCAGACAAACGTGTAGATTGACACAGAGGTCTGTAGACTCAAGCTGCACAGACAGACGTGTAGATTCACACAGAGGTCTGTAGACTCAACTTGCACAGACAGACGTGTAGATTCACACAGAGGTCTGCAGACTCAAGTACACACAGACAGACGTATAGATTCACACAGAGGTCTGTAGACTCAAGTGGCACAGTCAGACGTATACGTTCACACAGAGGTCTGTAAACTCAAGTTCCTCAGACAAACGTGTAGATTCACACAGAGGTGTGTAGACTCAAGTTGCTCAGACAGACGTGTTGATTCACACAGAGGTCTGTAAACTCAAGTAAACACAGACAGACGTGTAGATTCACACAGAGGTCTGTAAACTAAAGTTGCACAGGCAGACGTGTAGATTCACACAGAGGTCTGTAAAATCAAGTTGCACAGACAGGCGTGTAGATTCACACAGAGGTCGGCAGACTCAAGTTGCACAGACAGACGTGTACGTCCACACAGAGGTCTGTAAACTCAAGTACACACAGATAGACGTGTAGATTCACACAGAGGCCTGTAGACTCAAGTTGCACAGAGAGACGTATAGATTCACACAGAGGTCTGTAAACTCAAGTTGCTCAGAAAGACGTATAGATAAACAACACAGAGGTCTGCAGACTCAAGTTGCTCAGACAGACGAAGAGATTCACACAGAGGTCTGTAAACTCAAGTACACACAGATAGACGTGTAGATTCACACAGAGGCCTGTAGACTCAAGTTGCACAGAGAGACGTATACATTCACACAGAGGTCTGTAAACTCAAGTTTCTCAGAAAGACGTATAGATAAACAACACAGAGGTCTGCAGACTCAAGTTGCTCAGACAGACGAAGAGATTCACACAGAGGTCTGTAAACTCAAGTTGCTCAGACAGTCGTGTAGATTCACACAGAGGTCTGTAGACTCAAGTTGCACAGACAGATGTATAGATTCACACAGAGGTCTGTAAACTCAAGCTGCTCAGACAGACGTATAGATAAACAACACAGAGGTCTGTAGACTCAAGTTGCTCAGACAGACGAAGAGATTCACACAGAGGTCTGTAAACTCAAGTTGCTCAGACAGACGTGTAGATTCACACAGAGGTCTGTAGACTCAGGTTGCACAGACAGACGTATAGATTCACACAGAGGTCTGTAAACTCAAGTTGCTCAGACAGACGTATAGATAAACAACACAGAGGTCTGTAGACTCTAGTTGCTCAGACAGACGTAGAGATTCTCACAGAGGTCTGTAAACTCAAGTTGCTCAGACAGACGTGTAGATTCACACAGAGGTCTGTAGACTCAAGCTGCACAGACAGACGTGTAGATTCACACAGAGGTCTGTAGACTCAACTTGCACAGACAGACGTGTAGATTCACACAGAGGTCTGCAGACTCAAGTACACACAGACAGACGTATAGATTCACACAGAGGTCTGTAGACTCAAGTGGCACAGACAGACGTATACGTTCACACAGAGGTCTGTAAACTCAAGTTCCTCAGACAAACGTGTAGATTCACACAGAGGTGTGTAGACTCAAGTTGCTCAGACAGACGTGTTGATTCACACAGAGGTCTGTAAACTCAAGTAAACACAGACAGAGGTGTAGATTCACACAGAGGTCTGTAAACTAAAGTTGCACAGGCAGACGTGTAGATTCACACAGAGGTCTGTAAAATCAAGTTGCACAGACAGGCGTGTAGATTCACACAGAGGTCGGCAGACTCAAGTTGCATAGACAGACGTGTACGTCCACACAGAGGTCTGTAAACTCAAGTACACACAGATAGACGTGTAGATTCACACAGAGGCCTGTAGACTCAAGTTGCACAGAGAGACGTATAGATTCACACAGAGGTCTGTAAACTCAAGTTGCTCAGAAAGACGTATAGATAAACAACACAGAGGTCTGCAGACTCAAGTTGCTCAGACAGACGAAGAGATTCACACAGAGGTCTGTAAACTCAAGTTGCTCAGACAGACGTGTAGATTCACACAAAGGTCTGTAGACTCAAGTTGCACAGACAGACGTGTAGATTCACACAGAGGTCTGTAGACTCAAGTTGCACAGACAGACGTATAGATTCACACAGAGGTCTGTAAACTCAAGCTGCTCAGACAGACGTATAGATAAACAACACAGAGGTCTGTAGACTCAAGTTGCTCAGACAGACGAAGAGATTCACACAGAGGTCTGTAAACTCAAGTTGCTCAGACAGACGTGTAGATTCACACAGAGGTCTGTAGACTCAGGTTGCACAGACAGACGTGTAGAATCACACAGAGGTCTGCAGAATCAAGTTGCACAGACAGACGTATAGATTTACACAGAGGTCTGTAAGCTCAAGTTGCACAGACAGACGTAGAGATTCACACAGAGGTCTGTAAAGTGAAGTGGGTCAGACAGACGTGTAGATTCACACAGACGTCTGTAGACTCAAGTTGCTCAGACAGACGTATAGATTCAAACAGAGGTCTGTAAACTCAAGTACATACAGAAAGATGTGTAGATTCACACAGAGGTCTGTAGTCTCAAGTGGCACAGACAAACGTGTAGATTCACACAGAGGTCTGTAGATTCAAATTGCACAGACAGACGTATAGATTCACACAGAGGTCTGTAACCTCAAGTTGCTCAGACAGACGTATTGATAAACAACACAGAGGTCTGTAGAATCAAGTTGCTCAGACAGACGTAGAGATTCACACAGAGGTCTGTAAACTCAAGTTGCTCAGACAGACGTGTAGATTCACACAGAGGTCTGTAGACTCAAGTTGCACAGACAGACGTGTAGATTCACACAGAGGTCTGTAGACTCAAGTTGCACAGACAGACTTGTAGATTTACACAGAGGTCTGCAGACTCAAGTACACACAGACAGACGTATAGATTCACACAGAGGTCTGTAGACTCAAGTGGCACAGACAGACGTGTAGATTCACACAGAGGTCTGTAAACTAAATTTGCATAGGCAGACGTGTAGATTCACATCCAGGTCTGTAAACTCAAGTTGCACAGACAGACGTGTAGATTCACACAGAGGTCTGTAAACTCAGGTTGCACAGACAGACGTGTAGATTCACACCGAGGTCTGTAAAATCAAGTTGCACAGACAGGCGTGTAGATTCACACAGAGGTCGGCAGACTCAAGTTGCACAGACAGACGTGTACGTCCACACAGAGGTCTGTAAACTCAAGTACACACAGATAGACGTGTAGATTCACACAGAGGCCTGTAGACTCAAGTTGCACAGAGAGACGTATAGATTCACACAGAGGTCTGTAGACTCAAGTTGCTCAGAAAGACGTATAGATAAACAACACAGAGGTCTGCAGTCTCAAGTTGCTCAGACAGACGAAGAGATTCACACAGAGGTCTGTAAACTCAAGTTGCTCAGACAGACGTGTAGATTCACACAGAGGTCTGTAGACTCAAGTTGCACAGACAGACGTGTAGATTCACACAGAGGTCTGTAGACTCAAGTTGCACAGACAGACGTATAGATTCACACAGAGGTCTGTAAACTCAAGCTGCTCAGACAGACGTATAGATAAACAACACAGAGGTCTGTAGACTCAAGTTGCTCAGACAGACGAAGAGATTCACACAGAGGTCTGTAAACTCAAGTTGCTCAGACAGACGTGTAGATTCACACAGAGGTCTGTAGACTCAAGTTGCACAGACAGACGTGTAGATTCACACAGAGGTCTGTAGACTCAAGTTGCACAGACAGACGTATAGATTCACACAGAGGTCTGTAAACTCAAGCTGCTCAGACAGACGTATAGATAAACAACACAGAGGTCTGTAGATTCAAGTTGCTCAGACAGACGAAGAGATTCACACAGAGGTCTGTAAACTCAAGTTGCTCAGACAGACGTGTAGATTCACACAGAGGTCTGTAGACTCAGGTTGCACAGACAGACGTGTAGAATCACACAGAGGTCTGCAGAATCAAGTTGCACAGACAGACGTATAGATTTACACAGAGGTCTGTAAACTCAAGTTGCACAGACAGACGTAGAGATTCACACAGAGGTCTGTAAAGTGAAGTGGGTCAGACAGACGTGTAGATTCACGCAGACGTCTGTAGACTCAAGTTGCTCAGACAGACGTATAGATTCAAACAGAGGTCTGTAAACCAAGTACATACAGAAAGATGTGTAGATTCACACAGAGGTCTGTAGTCTCAAGTGGCACAGACAAACGTGTAGATTCACACAGAGGTCTGTAGATTCAAATTGCACAGACAGACGTATAGATTCACACAGAGGTCTGTAACCTCAAGTTGCTCAGACAGACGTATTGATAAACAACACAGAGGTCTGTAGAATCAAGTTGCTCAGACAGACGTAGAGATTCACACAGAGGTCTGTAAACTCAAGTTGCTCAGACAGACGTGTAGATTCACACAGAGGTCTGTAGACTCAAGTTGCACAGACAGACGTGTAGATTCACAGAGGTCTGTAGACTCAAGTTGCACAGACAGACTTGTAGATTTACACAGAGGTCTGCAGACTCAAGTACACACAGACAGACGTATAGATTCACACAGAGGTCTGTAGACTCAAGTGGCACAGACAGACGTGTAGTTTCACACAGAGGTCTGTAAACTAAATTTGCACAGGCAGACGTGTAGATTCACACACAGGTCTGTAAACTCAAGTTGCACAGACAGACGTGTAGATTCACACAGAGGTCTGTAAACTCAGGTTGCACAGACAGACGTGTAGATTCACACCGAGGTCTGTAGACTCAAGTTGTAAAAGACAGACGTATAGATTCACACAGAGGTCTGTAAACTCAAGTTGCTCAGACAGACGTGTAGATTCACACAGAGGTCTGTAGACTCAAGCTGCACAGACAGACGTGTAGATTCACACGGAGGTCTGTAGACTCAACTTGCACAGACAGACGTGTAGATTCACACAGAGGTCTGCAGACTCAAGTACACACAGACAGACGTATAGATTCACACAGAGGTCTGTAGACTCAAGTGGCACAGACAGACGTGTACGTTCACACAGAGGTCTGTAAACTCAAGTTCCTCAGACAAACGTGTAGATTCACACAGAGGTCTGAAGAATCAAGTTGCTCAGACAGACGTGTAGATTCACACAGAGGTATGTAGACTCAAGTTGCTCAGACAGACGTATAGATTCACACATAGGTCTGTAAACTCAAGTTGCTCAAACTAACGTATTGATTCACACAGAGGTCTGTAAACTCAATTGCACAGAAAGACACGCAGCTTTACAAAGGGTCCCATAGACTCAGTCACTGACAAAGTTGGACAGAGGCTGAAACGCCATTTTCTGGATGAAAATCTGAACTCGACTGTGATGTTCCCCAAGGAAGCAGGACCACGTGTAATGCTGGATCGTTTATATACACATTTGTACCCGAGACTGAGACACTCAGAAACCCACAGACGCACACAGTAACCCACAGATGAACACATATACCTTCAGACAATTACACAGACGTAGATACACTCAAAGAGACCACACGTATGCACAAAAATGCACATACATGCATAGTAACTCATAGGCTTGCACAGAGACCCACAGGCAGATGCAGAGACACACGCACACGCAGATACTCGCAAACAGGTGAAGAGACTCACAGAAACGCAACGAGACCCACAGATACTCACAGAGAACCAGATACACTCAGAAACGCATAGATACTCACACAGACCAACAAACGAGCACAGAAGCCAAAAAAACACTCACAGACACCTACAGACACACACATAATCCCGAGGATGCCCATAGAGACACAGACTCATAAAGAGGCCCAAACATTTTGAGACACCTACAGATACTCACGCAGTTCCAGACACATTGACAGAGACAAATAGACAAGCATAGAGACCCGCAGATGAGCCCGAAAACCCACAGACACACGCAGAGACCAACAAACACTCATAGAGTGTGCACAGAGACACAGACACGCATAGAGACCCACAGACATGCAGGGAGAACCACACATGAGCACAGAAACCCACAGACACACGACGAGACCCGCAGACACTCAGCGAGACCCAAAGACCCACACAAAGCCTAACAAAGATCCCCCATATAGCCTTAATATACTGTAGGGGAAAGTGCTGTTAGCGAGCAACAATGTAGGCCGGAACGGTACACGACGTGGTGGGTGGCCAACACCACGCCCGACCGCCTTTGTCTTCCCAGTGGCAATTATAAACACCGAACCAGGTTTTCATTTGAGACTAAGGGAGGCCCAGGAACAGTTCAGATAATCGTCACCGGTGTTGGCCGTGAGCGGGAATCGAACCCGGGTCGCCGGGTTCATAGCGCAGCGCGCTAACCGCTACACCACCGCTCTTACAGAGACTCGCACAAGGAGCGGCTTTGCTACTCACCACTGCTCCTGTGAAGAAGGACGAGGATCAATGTCCAGGAGACGGCGAAGTCCACGGCCACCGTGACCCTCGCGGCTGTCGCCCCCGTAACCTCCATGGGGCTGCCCTTAGTTGGGGGCAACTCACACGGGCAGTTGTTGCAGTGGTTCTCAACAGTTTCTCCTCCTCCTCCTCTTCCTCCTCCTCCTCCTTCTCCTCCTCCAGCGCTGAAGCAGACCGACAGCGCTAGCCAAACGAGGCCGAGTAGCATCTCGAATTTGCGGTATAGCTTGGCGTCGTCTGACTCGCTGCGTGACTGCTGTTGCTGGCTGTGGCTTCTGTGTGTGAGGTCACACTGCAGCACGTCACCGGAAAGGGGCGGGGCCTAGGCGACATCCCCGTGACGACACCCTAGAACGATGGTCACGTGGGCTGCTGCCTGCACGCACCTTTTGATGTAACAGACCCGCGTTCTGTGCTGTGTATTGCCATTAATAATAAAACCCTGGTGGTGTTTTATTATCACTGGTGGTGTTTTATTAACACTGGTGGTGTGTTATTAACACTGGTGATGTGTTGTTAACATTGGTGGTGTGTTGTTAACACTGGCGGAGTGTTATTAACACTGGTGGTGTGTTGTTAACACTGGTGGTGTGTTATTATCACTAGTGGTGTCTTGTTAACACTGTTGGTGTGTTATTATCACTGGTGGTGTGATATTATAACTGCTGGTGTGTTATTAACACTGGTGGTATGTTATTTTCACTGGTGGTGTGTTGTTACCACTGGTGGTGTGTTATTAATACTCGTAGTGTATCGTTAACACTGGTGGTGTCTTGTTACCACTGGTGGTGTGTTGTTACCATTGGTGGTGTGTTGTTAACACTGTGGCCGCGAAGAACTGAAGATTCATGTGGAGCAACAGACCAGGTAGCTTTCACGCAGCATTACGCAACAGATGAAAAGATAATGCCTCTGCTGTAAAACTGGAACCCACCATGAGCACACTGCCCAGGAATGGGAAACTCTCCACTCTCTCCACAACTGCCCTATCACCGATTGGGAGTTGTGGGGGTGGAGTGTCCGATGGTACAAAATACCCAGGCAGGTGCTTAGTTTTAGTGGGGCTGATGGTAAGGCCCCACCTCTTTGTGGCACGCTCCAGGTTCAACAGCAGCGTCTCCAACTCCTCCTCTGAGTGAGAAGCAATTACCAGATCATCGACATACATCAAATGGTTTACCGATAGGGGAGCCATCCTTTAACCGCACCCGGGCATCGATCATTCTCCTGTTGTATTTGTACCAGATGGGAATTCCCCTGTTACAGCCATCGAAAGCTTCACAAACTACGTGTTCGAAATAGATGTTAAATAATGTGGGAGCCAGAAGACATCCCTGTCAAACCCCAAGGTAAACGGAATGGCTCCGTCTCCTGGCCACGCAGTTTTATCTGGGCCCGCTAACCATCATGAAGGTCCTTCATGATTGTGAGCAGAGAGTCAGCGACTTCCAAAGGACGAAGAACGACTCAGAGCCCAGGCCTACTGATGGTATCATAGGCCTTGACCAGGTCAATAAAGCAGAAATGTAGGTCTTGTTAGAATTCTCTACACATCTGCTATAGCAGATAGACATAAAACATGGCATCTGTGCAGGACCACCCTTTCCTGAAACCGCATTGGGGCTCCGTAAGGCTCTGCTAAGCGTGCCTGGCAATGCGATGTTGAATAATCCTTGCCAGGACCTTTCCCGGCACACTGAGGAATGAGATGCCCCTGTTGTTCTTACAGTCTGTGCGGTCCCGCTTCTTAAATAGGGGGACCACCAAGGCATCCTTCCAATGTTGCGGAACTCATCTAGAGGTCCAGAATGTTATTTGATGTCATGCAGGGCAATCTGTGCACAAACGTCACCATCCCTCAGCATTTCTCTTGGGAGATCATCTCTGCCCAGTGCCTTCCCTGGGTTCAGACTCTGGATCACTTTCAGTACTTCCTCAACAGATGGCACCTCAGCCAGCCACTCACGGGAGGTGACTTATTCTTCCAACATTTGTGGCACTGCAACGTCAGCAGGGTCATCACCCACGTTGTTCCAAGATGTTTTCCAGTCTGAGGGATTTCCACTCCCTCAGGACCTCACAGAAATGCTCAGCAAATCTGCAAACCTGTTCCTGGGGGTCAGAGATTGGATCGCCGTTCTTTCCCCTAATGATGGTAATAGGTAAGGCACTGCAGGTTATTTTTGATGGAATTAAAGAGCGATTTGTGATCGCGGGGTGTTGAGGCGGACTCCATCTCCTCAGCAACTCGCGACCACCACCCATCCTTGCAGCGCCTCACGGCTCTCCGACTTAAGGCTGCCATTCTCTGACATGGGATGCTGTAGTCGATGGGAGTGGGCCTGTCGCTTTTTGTCAGCCACCTTGAACAACTCCTCTGTCAGCCAGGGTCTCTGGGGAGGTCTGAACCGTGTACCCAAAGCAGCCATTGCAGCTGCATGAGCCACAGTCACAAACCTCGCCTATTTCCCTTCGACATCAGGAGGAATGGGGGACGATGCCAACCCCAGCCGCAAGCGATAATTAAATTATCGCTTGTAACTTTCATCAGCATGCTGAGACCATGCCACTATGGGTGTGAATGGGGTCCTGGGTGTACCCACCACTGGAGTGGAAGAATGGCAGGAGCATCTTACAGATGACAAGTCGATGGTCAGTGGGGAGATCAGCTCAACGGTAGGTCCTGGTGTCCAAGATATGGGCCCACATCCTCTGATCCGTCACTATGTAGTCCAGCAGATGTTTTTGCTTGGATCCGGCATACATCCATGATGTTGTGGATGCGCCGATGTCGGAACATCGTGTTGGTAATTACAAGCCCATGGGCTGCACAAAAATCTAGCAGCCTCTTGCCGTTGTTATTGAGCTGATCTGGCCCATGCCTGCCATTCACTCTAGACCAGGTGCCAGCATCATTAATAACTCGGCAATTGAAGTCACCCAACAAGATTTCTCTATCCTGAGGGGCCACTTTAGCTAGCACCTGTGACAGGAGGTCATAGAAGGCATCTGATTCATTTGCCTTGCCTGCATCCCTCCACGAATGCTCGTCTTCAGTGGGGGCATAAGAAACCACGACCACCACTCCTCGCCTCCGGTTGATGGGAAGGGAAGCCCAAAGTAGACTGGTGCTTACAGATTCCCACACCTCACCACCACGCTCCCACGCCCCCCTCATTATTTTGTTAAGAAGAGCCACTCCTTGTTGTTTGGCAGTCTGCTGCCCCGAGAAGAGGACTGTGCACCCCTCATGGTGGCAGGAGCCAACGCCGGTCTACCGGACCTCCTGAATACCACAGAGATCCAGGCGGTGCTGGTCCAGCTTCCGACAGAGGAGTAGCAGCCTCTCCTCCGCAGTGAGCGTTCGAACAAACCACGTGGTCACAGTAGTGGTTTTTTGTTGTTTCTGGCCAGGAGATGTTATAGACGCCTGTCCGCCTGGGGCCTCTTGGACAGGCTTATTAATTACATTTTTCCATCGTGGTTTAGCGGTAATTAATTGAAGGTGGAAGGGTTACCAACCCCACCCAACCAGAGCCCCCTTTTGACAACTGTCGTGGTCACAAACGCCATAAGGGGAAAGGCCAATCGGAATGCACCCACTCACCCACTCACTCAGCCACTCGCTCACTCACTCATTGATTCATTCGGTCACTCAAACAGCCACTCACTCACCCAACCGTCCACACACTCACACACTTATCTACCCACCCACCAATCCACATGCTCACTGACTCATCAACCCACTCACTCACACACCTACCCACTCACCTATTCATTCACTCACCCACAGTCACTCACCCACTCACACACTCACCCACTCACTCGCTCACTCACTCACACATCCACTCACCTCTTCATCCACTCACTCACCCACTCGCTCACTCACACACCGACCCACTCACTCAACCAGCCATCCACACACTCACACACTTATCTACCCGCACACCCACACGCTCACTCAGCCCTCCTCCTTCTCCTCCCTCTTCCTTCTCGACGCCCACCCACAGGAAGGGAATGTAGGACAGATGAAGATTTGTCCACACTTTGATGCACTGCCATCTCCTGGCAGAGCCACGATCTTGCTTCCTCATCAAAGCCCATCCACAGGAAGAAGGGAGTGAGATGGAACAAATGGAGATTAGTCCACAAACTCTACTGTAACACCACCTTCGCCTGGCCAGAGCCAGGCTTACAGCTCCTCCTCAACACCCACCCACGGGTAGATGGGAGTGAGATGGAACAGATGGAGATTAGTCCACACACTTTTTATCGGCTGTTCAACGCCGTGTGGAATCTACATGGCCAGTCACTGCATCCCACAACCTCTGGGTATTCATGGCCACTGTGATGCCCTCCCACCCAGCTGTGCCTTCCCAAAATCAAAGTTTGGCCCTTTGCATCGGTGTAACAAAAACACAATGTTTTGAAAGCAAGATGTCAAAAGTGCAACAGTACCACACGGGAGGCATCAATCTGCGTCCAATATTTATTTGTCAAACGGAACAAAACGCAGAATGTTAGCATCAGTCCAGCTGTCTCCTTGTGTGTGTGTGTATGTGAGCCGCGTTTCAGTTCAGGCCTGTCCATATCAGCAAGGTGCGGGGCACAATGTATAAGTGAGCGGGAGAATGGAGAGGAAGAGGTGGGGCCTATGTAAGAATTGGTGTGGCCTCGGGAGCAATGGGGCCTCATCAGGCAGAGTTTGGGATGTCGATGGCGATGCACAAGTTCCGTTGGTCTCCTTGGCCTCCTTTGCAAGCAGCAGGGGTGGATTTGAGGCCTGCAGTGGCAGTCGCAGGGGTGGTGGCAACGGCGATGGTGGCGGTCGATCCGCCGGCATCGTCTGGAGTTGCCATGGTAGACTTGCGGGCGGTGGCCCACCAGTGAAAATTCCGGTATAATTTTCTAAATCTATCGGCCCTGGTGGCTTTGCCACGGGCAGAGGTGGTGGTGGTGGTGGCGGCGGTGGTGGCGGCGGCGGCGGTGGCATCAGCAGAGGCCGACCTGCCAGGGCCGGCCGGCGTGGCGATGCCGTTGGATGATTTACCGGTAGCGGCAGCCGACTGAGGCCGTTTTATCACAAATCTCGGCACGGCAGCGGTTGGGGTGTCAATGCCGGTGACTATTTCCCCAGCAGCAGCCAACCAAGGCCGCCTTGGGACAAGTTTAGGATTGGTGGCGGCAGCTGTGGCGGTTTCATCGACGGCGGCAGCGGTCGAGGAATGGTGCGATGTGGCGGATGTGGCGACCGTCATGTGTCCAGCTTTGGCGTTGGAGCCTTCGGCGATGGCGGCGGCGGCGCCAGCTGGGATGGTGGTGTTGCCATCGGTGGTGGCGGTGGCTCCAACAGCGGCGGCAGAGATGCTCTCAGTGGCAATGCCATCAGTATCGTCGGCTCCAACGTTGAAATTGCCGATGCCAGACACGAGGGCTGTCAGCTGAGCTTTGTTTTTGCGCAGCTGGGAAAAGAGGCCCCCCAGGTCGGCCTTCCTGGCCTCCTCCGCCCGGAGCAGGCGACGCTGCGCCTTGACTTTAGTACGGAGCGCCACGTTCTCCCGTCCGTAGCCTGGGATGGGCAGTAAAAATCGGCATTCTGTCAGTCGCGGCAGGAATAACTGATTACGCATCAGGGCATTCTTCTTCATTGTCATTGCTGCATTGCTAATGGCAGCCCCTGGTGTCCTTTCATGCGGCCCTTGACATGGGGTTCTCGACAAAACACAAATGTGGGAAACACCCCATGGTCGTGCTGTCACAAACCCCAATGGTTTGAAATGTGCGGCGTGCCATCACATTGATGTCTTGTCGGCGAAAGTGACCCTCTTCTGAAAAATGGTGAAGCTCACTACATCGGGGCTGTGAAAATGTCGGCGCCCCGTGAGCAATGTGCTGTCTGAAGAGAGAGACCGGCACACTGAAGTCGCATATGAAGGCTCATCGAACTCACATAGAGTGTCCTAGAATCAAGTTGCACAGACGGGTCCATAGATTCACCCAAGTTGCTCAGACAGACGTGTAGATTCACGCAGAGGTCTGTAGTCTCAAGTACACACAGACAGACGTATAGATTCACACAGAGGTATGTAGACTCAAGTTGCTCAGACAGACGTAGAGATTCACACAGAGGTCTGTAAACTCAAGTTGCACAGACAGACGTATAGATTAACACAGAGGTCTGTAAACTCAAGTTGCACAGACAGACGTAGAGATTCACACAGAGGTCTGTAAAGTGAAGTGGGTCAGACAGACGTATAGATTCACACAGAGGTCTGTAAACTCAAGTTGCTCAGACAGATAAAGAGATTCACACAGAGGTCTGTAGACTCAAGTTGCTCAGACAGACGTACAGATTCACACAGAGGTCTGTAAACTCAAGTACACACAGATAGACGTGTAGATTCACACAGAGGTCTGTAGACTCAAGTTGCACAGACAGACGTGTAGATTCACACAGAGGTCTGTAGACTCAAGTTGCACAGACGGACGTATAGATTCACACAGAGGAATGTAAACTCAAGTTGCTCAGACAGATAAAGAGATTCACACAGAGGTCTGTAAACTCAAGTTGCACAGACAGACGTATAGATTCACACAGAGGTCCTTAGACTCCAGTGGCACAGACAGACGTGTACGTTCACACAGAGGTCTGTAGACTCAAGTTGCACAGACAGACGTGTAGATTCCACAGAGGTATGTAAACTCAAGTTGCTCAGACAGACGTATAGATGCACACATAGGTTTGTAACTAAAGTTGCTCAGACAGACGTATAGATTCACACAGAGATCTGTAAACTCAAGTTGCTCAAACAAATGTATAGATGCACATAGAGGTCTGTAAACTTAATTGCACAGAAAGACACACAGCTTTACAAAGGGGCCCATAGACGCAGTCACTGACAAGGTTGGACAGAGGCTGAAACACCATTTTGGGGATGAAAATCTGAACTCGACTATGATGTTGCCCAAGAAAGCAGGAACACGTGGAATGTCGGATCGTTTATATACACATTTGTACCCGAGACTGAGACACTCAGAAACCACAGACGCACACAGAAACCCACAGATAAACACAGATACCTTCAGACAATTACAAAGACGTAGATACACTCAAAGAGACCCACACATATGCACAAAGATGCACATACATGCATAGTAACTCATAGGCTTGCACAGAGACCCACAGACAGATGTAGAGACACACTCACACGCAGATACTAACAAACAGATAAAGAGACCCACAGAAACGCAACGAGACCCACAGATACTCACAGAGAACCAGAGACACTCAGAAACGCATAGATACTCACACAGACCAACAAACGAGCACAGAAGCCAAAAAACACTCACAGACACCTACAGACACACACAGAAACCCGAGGATGCCCATAGAGACCCAGACACATAAAGAGGACCAAACATTTTCAGACATCCCAGATACTCACGCAGTTCCAGACACATTGACAGAGACAAATAGACACGCAAAGAGACCCGCAGATGAGCCCTATAACCTACAAACACACGCACAGACCAACGAACACTCATAGAGTGTGCACAGAGACACAGACAAGCATAGAGACCCACAGACATGCAGGGAGAACCACACATGAGAACACAAACCCACAGACACACGACGAGACCCGCAGACACTCAGGGAGACCCAAAGACCCACACAAAGCCCAACAAAGACAAAGATCCCCCATATAGCCTTATTATACTGTAGGGGAAAGTGCTGTTAGCGAGAAACTATGAAGGCCGGAACGGTACACGACAGGGTGGGTGGCCAGCACCATGGCCGACCGCCTTTGTCTTCCCAGTGGCAATTTATAATCACTGAACCAGGTCCTCATTTGAGACTAAAGGAGGCCCAGGAACAGTTCAGATAATCGTCACCTTTGTTGGCCGTGAGCGGGAATTGAACCCGGGTCACCTGGTTCATAGCGCAGCGCGCTAACCGCTACACCGCCGCTCCCCAAAGATCCACACAAAGCCCAAGAGACACGCACAGAGACCCACAGACACAAACAAAGATCCACAGCCACGCACGGAGCCCCACTTATGCACGCGGAGACCCATGGACGCACAACAGGGACTCGCGGGCACCCAAAGAGACTCACAGATGCCCATGGAGGCGTAGAAACACGCAAAGAACCACAGACACGCCTCTGGCACTCGCGGATACTCGCAGACACTTACAGAGACTCGCACAAGGAGCGGCTTTGATACTCACCACTGCTCCTGCGAAGAAGGACGAGGATCAATGTCCAGGAGACGGCGAAGCCCACGGCCACCCCGACCCTCGCGGCCGTCGCCCCCGTAACCTCCATGGGGCTGCGCTTAGTTGGGGGCAGCTCACACGGGCAGCTGTTGCAGTGGTTCTCAACAGCTCCTCCTACTCCTCCTCCTACTCCTCCTCCTCCTCCTTCTCCTCCTAAAGCGCTGAAGCAGACCGACAGCGCTAGCCAAACGAGGCCGAGTAGCATCTCGAATTTGCTGTATAGCTTGGCGTCGTCTGACTCGCTGCGTGACTGCTGTTGCTGGCTGTGGCTTCTGTGTGTGAGGTTACACTGCAGCACGTCACCGGAAAGGGGCGGGGCCTAGGCGACATCCCCGTGACGACACCCTAGAACGATGGTCACGTGGGCTGCTGCATGCACGCACCTTGTGATGTCACAGACCCGCGTTCTGTGCTGTGTATTGCCCTTAAAGATAACACCCTGGTGGTGTTTTATTATCACTGGTGGTGTTTTATTAACACTGGTGGTGTGTTATTAACACTGGTGATGTGTTGTTAACATTGGTGGTGTGTTGTTAACACTGGTGGAGTGTTATTAACACTGGTGGTGTGTTATAATCTTAGTTTTTTCGGAAAAGTCACGTTGAAGAGAAACAACAAAATAATAAAATATATATAAAAATAAAAAAAATTAACGACGTTTCGACCATAACTCAAACGGTCATCTTCAGGTGTGTTGGTTTGCATAAATTTATTTTTAAACGGCGCATTTATTTATTTATAAAAAACGTTAGCGCCACGCGCAGCGATTTGGCAGTTTACCCAGGACTAGTCCATCTATATTCTGAAAAGAGTAGGGAGGAGACGAAATTTTTTATAATGTATGCTGTCTGAAAGCCACTGTAAGCGTGAGCAATCAATTAAGAACTGAAATGGTTTATCAAATCTTTCCAATGATTGCTAAGATAGAATCCATCTTCTCGGTTGAAATTGTCTCTGTGCTTGTATATGTGGATAGCCTCATGAACGAATCTCTCATGGAAGCCAGATGGCTTACAAAGAACCTCTGTCTTGGAAAAGTCAATGGCATGTGAGCCTACTGAATTAGAACAATGATCTGCTACGGCCGAGGTGTTGGTCCTACCGTGTTTAAGGTCTGCTTTGTGTTCACGAATGCGGTCCGAGACATGGCGTTTGGTTTCTCCAATGTAACTACCACCACAGAGGCAACTTAGTTTGTAGACACCAGGGTATTGTATGTCCGGAATCACATCTTTTACAGACGGAACCAGATTACGGATTTTATGTAATGTGTTGAAACGGACCTGGATCTTGTGTTTATTCAAGATTTTGGAGATCTTTTTTGTGATCCCAGCAATGTAGGGTAAAGTGATGGTTTTGAAAGGCTCCTCAAGAGGGTTCTTATTCATGGTTTGAGTGATAGCTTTGCGGATTGTATAGTCGGAGTAACCATTAGCCCTAAGAGCTTGGTGTACGTGCTTGAGTTCACTGCTTATGTGTTCCTGGTCGGATATGCATTGGGCTCTATGATACAGAGTCTTGATGAGAGAATTCTTCTGTGATGGATGGTGGTGGGAATCCGGTTTCAGATAAGCATCCGTATGGGTAGCTTTCCTGTAGACAGAGTGCCTCATTGAACCATCAGGTCTCTTTTTAATTAGGACATCCAAAAAAGGTATCTTGCCATCTATTTCGACTTCCATGGTAAATCTGATGGCTGGGTGTATGGAATTGATGTGGTCGAAGAATTGGTCTAGAGCTGGCCGGCCATGTGGCCAGATGACAAAAGTGTCATCCACGTACCTCTTCCATAAGGTTGGGTGCAGAGTGGCAGTCTGGATGGCGTCAGTCTCAAATTTCTCCATGAAAATGTTAGCTATAACTGGAGAATGGGGGGAGCCCATTGGGGTGCCCTCAGTTTGTTTGTAGAAAGTTCCATTCCAAGTGAAGTATGTATTGGTTAAACAGTGTCTCACCAGGGGGGGTACCTCAGTGTTTAGTCATTGATGAACCAAGTCTTCAATGATTGCAATGGTGTCAGGTACAGGAACCTTGGTGAATAAGGAAACTACATCAAAACTGACAAGCAGGTCGTCTGGGGACAGGGAAATACCCTTGATTGTCGATACCAGGTGAGTAGAATTTTGTACCGCAGAGGTGGTCTTTCCAGTGAAAGGACGCAGGATTTCAGACAAAAAACGAGCTAGTTTGTAGGTGGGGGAGCTGATAGTAGAGACTATGGGACGAAGAGGTGTATCAACTTTATGTATTTTTGGTAAGCCGTATAATCTTGGTGGCCTGGCAGCAGAAGGTTTCAACGAAAACTCTTTAGATTGATCAATTAATGCGGTTGAATCAGAAATTATTTTGTTGGTTTGTGTGACGAGGCTGTTGGTGGGATCTCTTTTTATTTTTGTATAACTACCATCGTCGAGTAATTCTTTAATTTTGTTGTTGTATTCTATTTTATCCATGATGACAGTAGCATTGCCTTTGTCAGCTGAGAGGACTACAATATCATTCCTCTTTTTTAATTTATATAATTCAAAACGCTCATCTTTGCTGAGGTTGCTAGCTGGCATCTTAGCGTTTTTGAGGGTTGCAGCGATTTCAGATCTTGCTACGTCTGCAGCGATGTGACCCAGGCCCCTGAGAGCAACGTCTACTTGGGCAATTATATCATTAATTGGTATGTGTTTAGGTGTGACTGCAAAGTTTAGACCTTTAGCTAAAACGGATTTCAGACCATCGGAAATAGAACTGTTACTGCGATTAATTACGACTTTATTAACGTCTAACTTTTTGGTGTGTGGGTCCGGTCTTTTGTTGAAGAGAAGGTTAAATTTGGAAATCAGGTTTTCCTTACATTTGGTCGACATAGTAGCAGCTGATAAGGCAGTCATATTGTCTACATGTTCCCAATCCGATGTGGACATTATTGCCGTCAATGATAAGTGTGATTTGTAGAGTGTCTTGTCTAACTGATCTAGTTCTGTGCGTATAAGTCTGATTTTTTCTGAGATAAGAGCTAAGCTAGTTTTGAAAAGAATTCGTTTCGCATTAGAAGAAGTTACAGCAGCAGAGGTCAGTGTAAATGCGATTGGTATTACCCCAGAGTCGCGGCATCTCTTCAGGAAGGTGAGAGACTCGATCAGCTGAGCTTCCTTATCCCGGAGTTTGTTGAAGGATCTTAAAGTTATGTGAAAACCCTCCCCGTTGAGGCGATTAAATTTTGATTTAAAGCTTTCGTGACTGCAGTAATTCATATTCTTAGTTTTTTCGGTAAAGTCACGTTGAAGAGAAACAACAAAATAATAAAATATATATAAAACAATTAAAAATTCTCACGACGTTTCGACCATAACTCAAACGGTCATCTTCAGGTGTGTTGGTTTGCATAAATTTATTTTTAAACGGCACATTTATTTATTTATAAAAAAAAACGTTAGCGCCACGCGCAGCGATTTGGCAGTTTACCCAGGACTAGTCCATCTATATTCTGAAAAGAGGAGGGGGGAGACGACATTTTTTATAATGTATGCTGTCTGAAAGCCACTGTAAGCGTGAACAATCAATTAAGAACTGAAATGGTTTATCAAATCTTTCCAATGATTGCTAAGATAGAATCCATTTTCTCGGTTGAAATTGTCTCTGTGCTTGTATATGTGGATAGCCTCATGAACGAATCTCTCATGGAAGCCAGATGGCTTACAAAGAACCTCTATCTTGGAAAAGTCAATGGCATGTGAGCCTACTGAATTAGAACAATGATCTGCTACGGCCGAGGTGTTGGTCCTACCGACGATGGTAGTTATACAAAAATAAAAAGAGATCCCACCAACAGCCTCGTCACACAAACCAACAAAATAATTTCTGATTCAACCGCATTAATTGATCAATCTAAACAGTTTTCGTTGAAACCTTCTGCTGCCAGGCCACCAAGATTATACGGCTTACCAAAAATACATAAAGTAGATACACCTCTTCGTCCCATAGTCTCTACTATCAGCTCCACCACCTACAAACTAGCTCGTTTTTTGTCTGAAATCCTGCGTCCTTTCACTGGAAAGACCACCTCTGCGGTACAAAATTCTACTCACCTTGTATCGACAATCAAGGGTATTTCCCTGTCCCCAGACGACCTGCTTGTCAGTTTTGATTTAGTTTCCTTATTCACCAAGGTTCCTGTACCTGACACCATTGCAATCATTGAAGACTTGGTTCATCAAGGACTAAACACTGAGGTACCCCCCCTGGTGAGACACTGTTTAACCAATACATACTTCACTTGGAATGGAACTTTCTACAAACAAACTGAGGGCACCCCAATGGGCTCCCCCCTTTCTCCAGTTATAGCTAACATTTTCATAGAGAAATTTGAGACTGACGCCATCCAGACTGCCACTCTGCGCCCAACTTTATGGAAGAGGTACGTGGATGACACTTTTGTCATCTGGCCACATGGCCGGCCTGCTCTAGACCAATTCTTCGACCACATCAATTCCATACACCCAGCCATCAGATTTACCATGGAAGTCGAAATAGATGGCAAGATACCTTTTTTGGATTTCCTAATTAAAAAGAGACCTGATGGTTCAATGAGCCACTCTGTCTACAGGAAAGCTACCCATACGGATGCTTATCTGAAATCGGATTCCCACCACCATCCATCACAGAAGAATTCTCTCATCAAGACTCTGTATCATAGAGCCCAATGCATTTCCGACCAGGAACACATAAGCAGTGAACTCAAGCACGTACACCAAGCTCTTAGGGCTAATGGTTACTCCGACTATACAATCCGCAAAGCTATCACTCAAACCATGAAGAAGAACCCTCTTGAGGAGCCTTTCAAAACCATCACTTTACCCTACATTGCTGGGATCACAAAAAAGATCTCCAAAATCTTGAATAAACACAAGATCCAGGTCCGTTTCAACACATTACATAAAATCCGTGATCTGGTTCCGTCTGTAAAAGATGTGATTCCGGACATACAATACCCTGGTGTCTACAAACTAAGTTGCCTCTGTGGTAGTAGTTACATTGGAGAAACCAAACGCCATGTCTCGGACCGCATTCGTGAACACAAAGCAGACCTTAAACACGGTAGGACCAACACCTCGGCCGTAGCAGATCATTGTTCTAATTCAGTAGGCTCACATGCCATTGACTTTTCCAAGACAGAGGTTCTTTGTAAGCCATCTGGCTTCCATGAGAGATTCGTTCATGAGGCTATCCACGTATACAAGCACAGAGACAATTTCAACCGAGAAGATGGATTCTATCTTAGCAATCATTGGAAAGATTTGATAAACCATTTCAGTTCTTAATTGATTGTTCACGCTTACAGTGGCTTTCAGACAGCATACATTATAAAAAATTTCGTCTCCCCCCTCCTCTTTTCAGAATATAGATGGACTAGTCCTGGGTAAACTGCCAAATCGCTGCGCGTGGCGCTAACGTTTTTTATAAATAAATAAATGCGCCGTTTAAAAATAAATTTATGCAAACCAACACACCTGAAGATGACCGTTTGAATTATGGTCGAAACGTCGTGAGAATTTTTTATTGTTTTATATATATTTTAATATTTTGTTGTTTCTCTTCAACGTGACTTTACCGAAATAACTAAGAATATGAATTACTGCAGTCATGAAAGCTTTAAATCAAAATTTGGTGGTGTGTTATTATCACTAGTGGTGTCTTGTTAACACTGGTGGTGTGTTATTATCACTGGTGGTGTGTTATTATAACTGCTGGTGTGTTATTAACACTGGTGGTGTGTTATTTTCACTGGTGGTGTGTTGTTACCACTGGTGGTGTGTTATTAACACTCGTAGTGTATCGTTAACACTGTTGGTGTCTTGTTACCACTGGTGGTGTGTTGTTACCATTGGTGGTGTGTTGTTAACACTGTGGCCGAGAAGAACTGAAGCTTCATGTGGAGCAACAGACCAGGTAGCTTTCACGCAGCATTACGCAACAGATGAAAAGATAATGCCTCTGCTGTAAAACTGGAACCCGCCATGAGCACACTGCCCAGGAATGGGAAACTCTCCACTCTCTCCACAACTGCCCTATCACCGATTGGGAGTTGTGGGGGTGGAGTGTCCGATGGTACAAAATACCCAGGCAGGTGCTTAGTTTTAGTGGGGCTGATGGTAAGGCCCCACCTCTTTGTGGCACGCTCCAGGTTCAACAGCAGCGTCTCCAACTCCTCCTCTGAGTGAGAAGCAATTACCAGATCATCGACATACATCAAATGGTTTACCGATAGGGGAGCCATCCTTTAACCGCACCCGGGCATCGATCATTCTCCTGTTGTATTTGTACCAGATGGGAATTCCCCTGTAACAGCCATCGAAAGCTTCACAAACTACGTGTTCGAAATAGATGTTAAATAATGTGGGAGCCAGAAGACATCCCTGTCAAACCCCAAGGTAAACGGAATGGCTCCGTCTCCTGGCCACGCAGTTTTATCTGGGCCCGCTAACCATCATGAAGGTCCTTCATGATTGTGAGCAGAGAGTCAGTAACTTCCAAAGCACTAAGAACGACTCAGAGCCCAGGCCTACTGATGGTATCATAGGCCTTGACCAGGTCAATAAAGCAGAAATGTAGGTCTTGTTAGAATTATCTAAACATCTGCTTTAGCAGACAGACATAAAACATGGCATCTGTGCAGGACCGCCCTTTCTTGAAACCGCATTGGGGCTCCGTAAGGCTCTGCTCAGTATGCCTGGCAAGGCGATGTTGAATAATCCTTACTAGGACCTTTCCCGGCACACTGAGGAGTGAGATGCCCCTGTTGTTTTTACAGTGTGTGCGGTCCCCCTTCTTAAATAGGGGGATCACCAAGGCATCCTTCCAATGTTGCGGAACTCATATAGTGGTCCAGAATGTTATTTGATGTCATATAGGGCAATCTGTCACCATCCCTCAGCATTTCTCTTGGGAGATCATCTCTGCCCAGTGCCTTCCCTGGGTTCAGACTCTGGATCACCTTCAGTACTTCCTCAACAGATGGCACCTCAGCCAGCCACTCACGGGGGGTGACTTCTTCTTCCAACATTTGTGGCACTGCAGCGTCAGCAGGGTTATCCCCACGTTGTGCCAAGATGTTTTCCAGGCTGAGGGATTTCCCCTCCCCCAGGACCTCATAGAAATGCTCAGCAAATCTGAAAACCTGTTCCTGGGGGTCAGAGATTGGATCGCCGTTCTTTCCCCTAATGATGGTAATAGGTAAGGTGATTTTTGATGGAATTAGAGAGCGATTTGTGATCGCGTGCCGTTGAGGCGGACTCCATCTTCTCAGCAACTCGCGACCACCACCCATCCTTGCAGCGCCTTACGGCTCTTCGACTTAAGGCTGCGGTAAGCCTCCTCATTTTCTGACATGGTTTTCTCTAGTCGATGAGAGTGGGCCTGTCGCTTTTTGTCAGCCAGCTTGAACACCTCCTCTGTCAGCCAGGGTCTCTGGGGAGGTCTGAACCGTGTACCCAAAGCAGCCATTGCAGCTGGATGAGCCACAGTCACAAACCTCGCCTATTTCCCTTCGACATCAGGAGGAATGGGGGATGATGCTAACCCCAGCCGAAAGCGATAATTAAATTCTCGCTTGTAACTTTCATCAGCTAGCCGAGACCATGCCACTATGGGTGTGAATGGGGTCTAGGGTGTACCCACCACTGGAGTGGAAGAATGGCAGGAGCATCTTACAGATGACAAGTCGATGGTCAGTGGGGAGATCAGCTCTACGGTAGGTCCTGGTGTCAAGGATATGGGCCCACATCCGCTGATCTGTCACTATGCAGTCCAGCAGATGTTTTTGCTTGGACCCGGCATACATCCATGATGTTGTGGATGCGCCGATGTGGGAACAGCGTGTTGGTAATTACAAGCCCATGGGCTGCAGAAAAATCTAGCAGCCTCTTGCCGTTGTTATTGAGCTGATCTGGCCCATGCCTGCCAATCACTCCAGACCACGTGCCAGCATAATTAATAACTCGGGAATTGAAGTCACCCAACAAGATTTCTCCATCCTGAGGGGCCACTTTAGCTAGCACCTGTGACAGGAGGTCATAGAAGGCATCTGATTCATTGGCCTTGCCTGCATCCCTACACGAATGCTCGTCTTCAGTGGGCGCATAAGAAACCACGACCACCACTCCTCGCCTCCGGTTGATGGGAAGGGAAGCCCAAAGTAGCCTGGTGCTTACAGATTCCCACACCTCACCACCACGCTCCCACGCCCCCCTCATTATTTTGTTAAGAAGAGCCACTCCTTGTTGTTTGGCAGTCTGCTGCGCCGAGAAGAGGACTGTGCACCCCTCATGGTGGCAGGAGCCAGCGCCGGTCCACCGGACCTCCTGAATTCCACAGAGATCCAGGCGGTGCTGGTCCAGCTCCCGACAGAGGAGTGGTAACCTCTCCTTCACAGTGAGCGTTCGAACAAACCACGTGGCCACACGTAGTGGTTTTTTGTTGTTTCTGGCCAAAAGATGTCTTAGACGCCTGTCCCCTTGGGGCCTCTGGGACAAGCTTATTAATTACATTTTCCATCGTGGTTTAGCGGGAATTAAATGAAGGTGGAAGGGTTACCAACCCCACCCATCCAGAGCCCCCTTTTGACCGCTGTCGTGGCCACAAACGCCATAAGGGGAAAGGCCAATCGGAATGCACCCACTCACCCACTCACTCAGCCACTCGCTCACTCACTCATTGATTAATTCGGTCACTCAAACAACCACTCACTCACCCAACCGTCCACACACTCACACACTTATCTACCCACCCACACACCCACATGCTCACTGACTCATCAACCCACTCACTCACACACCTACCCACTCACCTATTCATTCATTCACCCACAGTCACTCACCCACTCACACACTCACTCGCTCACTCACTCACACATCCACTCACCTCTTCATCCAGTCACTCACCCACTCGCTCACTCACACACCGACCCACTCACTCAACCAGCTATCCACACACTCACACACTTATCTACCCGCACACCCACACGCTCACTCAGCCCTCCTCCTTCTCCTCCCTCCTCCTTCTCGACGCCCACCCACAGGAAGGGAATGTAGGACAGATGAAGATTTGTCCACACTTTGATGCACTGCCATCTCCTGGCAGAGCCACGATCTTGCTTCCTCATCAAAGCCCATCCACAGGCAGAAGGGAGTGAGATGGAACAGATGGAGATTAGTCCACAAACTCTACTGTAACACCACCTTCTCCTGACCAGAGCCAGGGCGTACAGCTCCTCCTCAACACCCACTCACGGGTAGATGGGAGTGAGATGGAACAGATGGAGATTAGTCCACACACTTTTTATCAGCTGTTTGACGCTGTGTGGAACCTACATGGCCAGTCACTGCATCCCACAACCTCTGGGTATTCATGGCCACCGTGATGCCCTCCCACCCAGCTGTGCCTTCCCAAAATCAAAGTTTGGCCCTTTGCATCGGTGTAACAAAAACACAATGTTTTGAAAGCAAGATGTCAAAAGTGCAACAGTACCACACGGGAGGCATCAATCTGCGTCCAATATATATTTGTCAAACGGAACAAAACACAGAATGTTAGCATCAGTCCAGCTGTCTCCTTGTGTGTGTGTGTATGTGAGCCGCGTTACAGTTCAGGCCTGTCCATATCAGCAAGGTGCGGGGCACAATGTATAAGTGGGCGGGAGAATGGAGAGGAAGAGATGGGGCCTATGTAAGAATTGGTGTGGCCTCGGGAGCAATGGGGCCTCATCAGGCAGAGTTTGGGATGTCGATGGCGATGGACAAGTTCCGTTGGTCTCCTTGTCCTCCTTTGCAAGCAGCAGGGGTGGATTTGAGGCCAGCAGTGGCGTTCGCAGGGGTGGTGGCAACGGCGTTGGTGGCGGTCGATCCGCCGGCATCGTCTGGAGTTGCCATGGTGGACTTGCGGGCAGTGGCCCACCAGTGAAAGTTCCGGTAGAATTTTCGAAATCTATCGGCCCTGGTGGCTTTGCCACGGGCAGAGGTGGTGGTGGTGGTGGCGGCGGTGGTGGCGGTGGCAGCGGTGGCATCAGCAGAGGCCGACCTGCCAGGGGCAGCCGGCGTGGCGATGCCGGTGGATGATTTACCGGTAGCGGAAGCCGACCGAGGCAGTTTTATCACAAATCTTGGCACGGCAGCGGTTGGGGTGTCAATGCCGGTGACTATTTCCCCAGCAGCAGCCAACCAAGACCGCCTTAGGACAAGTTTAGGATTGGTGGCGGCAGCTGTGGCGGTTTCATCGACGGCGGCAGCGGTCGAGGAATGGTGCGATGTGGCGGATGTGGCGACCGTCATGTGTCCAGCTTTGGCGGTGGAGCCTTCGGCGAAGGCGGCGGCGGCGCTGGCTGGGATGGCGGTGTTGCCATCGGTGGTGGCGGTGGCTCCAACAGCGGCGGCAGAGATGCTCTCAGTGGCAATGCCATCAGCATCGTCGGCTCCAACGTTGAAATTGCCGATGCCATACACGAGGGCTGTCAGCTGAGCTTTGTTTTTGCGCAGCTGCGAAAAGAGGCCCCCCAGGTCGGCCTTCCTGGCCTCCTCCGCCCAGAGCAGGCGATGCTGCGCCTTGACTTTAGTACGGAGCGCCACGTTCTCCCGTTCATAGCCTTGGATGGGCGGTAATAATCGGCATTCTGTCAGTCGCGGCAGGAATAACTGATTACGCATCAGGGCATTCTTCTTCATTGTCATTGCTGCATTGCTAATGGCAGCCCCCTGGTGTCCTTTCATGCGGCCCTTGACATGGGGTTCTCGACAAAACACAAATGTGGGAAACACACCATCGTCGTGCTGTCACAAACCCCAATGGTTTGAAATGTGCAGCGTGCCATCACATTGATGTCTTGTCGGCGAAAGTGACCCTCTTCTGAAAAATGGTGAAGCTCACTACATCGGGGCTGTGAAAATGTCGGCGCCCCGTGAGCAAAGTGCTGTCTGACGAGAGAGACCGGCACACTGAAGTCGCATATGAGGGCTCATCGAACTCACATAGAGTGCCCTAGAATCAAGTTGCACAGACGGGTCACTCACCCCCTCAATCACTCACTCATACACTCACTCACCCACTCACTCGTACATTCACACACTCATACACTCACCCACTCATACACTCACTCATACACTCACTCATACACTCACCCACTCTCTCACTTACTCACTCACCCACCCACTCATACACTCACTCAAACTCTCATTCATACACTTACTCAAACACTCACTCACTCATACACTCACCCACTCACTCATACATTCACTCATACACTCACTCATACACTCTCTCACCCACCCACTCATTCATACACTCATACACTCACTCATACACTCACTCACCCACTCACTCACTCATACACTCACTCACCCACTCACTCACTCATACACTCACTCACACACTCACTCACTCATATACTCACTCATACACTCACTCATTCATACACTCTCTCACCCACTGACTCATACACTCACTCATATACCCATTCACTCATACACTCACTCGTACACTCACTCACACATACACTCACTCATACTCTCACTCATACACTCACTCATACAGTCATTCACTCATACACTCACTCACACAGTCACTCATACACTCCCTCATACACTCACTCATACACTCACTCACCCACTCATACACTCACTCAATCACTCACTCACTCATACACTCACTGACCCACCCACTCACTCATACACTCACTCACCCACTCACTCACTCATACACTCACTCACCCACTCACTCACTCATACACTCACTCAACCACTCACTCACTCATACACTCACTCACCCACCCACTCACTCATACACTCACTCACCCACTCACTCACTCATACACTCACTCACTCATACACTCACCCACTCACTCATACACTCACTCACCCACTCACTCACTCATACACTCACTCACTCATACACTCACTCATACACTCATACACTCACTCACCCACTCACTCACTCATACACTCACTCACCCACTCACTCATACACACATCCACTCACTCATACACTCACCCACTCATACACTCACTCACTCATACACTCATACACTCACTCACTCATACACTCACTCACCCAAGCACTCACTCATACACTCACTCAACCACTCACTCATACACTCACTCACCGACCCACTCACTTATACACTCACTCACCCACTCACTCACTCATACACTCACCCACTCACTCATACACTCACCCACTCACTCATACACTCACCCACTCCTACACTCACCCAGTCACTCATACACTCACCCACTCATACACTCACTCACTCAAACACTCATACACTCACTCACCCACTCATTCACTCAAACACTCACTCACCCACTCACTCACTCATACACTCATTCACTCATACACTCACCCACTCACTCATACACTCATACACTCACTCATACACTCACCCACTCACTCATTTACTCACTTACCCACTCACTCATACACTCAATACACTCACTCATACACTCACTCATACACTCACTCATACACTCACTCACTCATACACACTCACTCATACACTCACCCACTCACTCATACACTCATACACTCACTCATACACTCACCCACTCACTCACTTACTCACTTACCCACTCAGTCAAACACTCAATACACTCACTCATACACTCACTCATACACTCACTCATACACTTACTCACCCACTCACTCACTCATACACTCACTCACCCACCCACTCACTCATACACTCATACACTCACTCATACACTCACTCACCCACTCACTCACTCATACACTCACTCACCCACTCACTCACTCATACACTCAATACACTCACTCATACATTCACTCATACACTCACTCATACACTCACTCACTCATACACACGCACTCATACACTCACCCACTCACTCATACACTCACTCACCCACTCACTCACTCATACACTCACTCACCCACCCACTCACTCATACACTCATACACTCACTCATACACTCACTCACCCACTCAATCACTCATACACTCACTCACCCACTCACTCACTCATACACTCACTCATACACTCACCCACTCCCTCATACACTCACTCGTACATTCACTCATTCATACACTCGCTCACCCACTCACTCATTCACTCACTCATACACTCACCCACTCACTCACTCACCCACTCACTCATACATTCACCCACTCACTCATACAATCACCCACTCATACACTCACTCATACACTCACTCATACACTCACTCACCCACCCCCTAACTCACCCCCTCACTCACTCACCCCCTCAATCACTCACTCATACACTCACTCATCCACTCACTCGTACACTCACACACTCATACACTCACCCACTCATACACTCACTCACCCACCCACTCACTCATACACTCATACACTCACTCATACACTCACTCACCCACTCATTCACTCATACACTCACTCGCCCACTCACTCACTCATACACTCAATACACTCACTCATACACTCACTCATACACTCACTCATACACTCACTCACTCATACACACTCACTCATACACTCACCCACTCATACACTCACTCACCCACCCACTAACTCATACACTCATACACTCACTCATACACTCACTCACCCACTCACTCACTCATACACTCACTCACCCACTCACTCACTCATACACTCAATACTCTCACTCATACACTCAATCATACACTTACTCATACACTCACTCACTCATACACACTCACTCATACACTCACCCACTCACTCATACACTCACTCACCCACTCACTCATACACTCACTCACCCACCCACTCATTCATACACTCATACACTCACTCATACACTCACTCACCCACTCACTCACTCATACACTCACTCACCCACTCACTCACTCATACACTCACTCACACACTCACTCACTCATATACTCACTCATACACTCACTCATTCATACACTCTCTCACCCACTCACTCATACACTCACTCATATACCCATTCACTCATACACTCACTCGTACACTCACTCACACATACACTCACTCATACTCTCACTCATACACTCACTCATACAGTCACTCACTCATAAACTCACTCACACAGTCACTCATACACTCCCTCATACACTCACTCATACACTAACTCACCCACTCATACACTCACTCAACCACTCACTCACTCATACACTCACTGACCGACCCACTCACTCATACACTCACTCACCCACTCACTCACTCATACACTCACTCACCCACTCACTCACTCATACACTCACTCAACCACTCACTCCCTCATACACTCACTCACCCACCCACTCACTCATACACTCACTCACCCACTCACTCACTCATACACTCACTCACTCATACACTCACCCACTCACTCATACACTCACTCACCCACTCACTCACTCATACACTCACTCACTCATACACTCACTCATCCACTCATACACTCACTCACACACTCACTCATACACACATCCACTCACTCATACACTCACCCACTCATACACTCACTCACTCATACACTCACTCATCCACTCATACACTCACTCACCCACTCACTCATACACACATCCACTCACTCATACACTCACCCACTCATACACTCACTCACTCACTCATACACTCATACACTCACTCACTCATTCACTCACTCACCCACTCACTCACTCATACACTCACTCAACCACTCACTCATACACTCACTCACCGACCCAATCAGTCATACACTCACTCACCCACTCACTCACTCATACACTCACCCACTCACTCATACACTCACCCACTCACTCATACACTCACCCACTCCTACACTCACCCAGTCACTCATACACTCACCCACTCATACACTCACCCACTCACTCATACACTCACTCACCCACTCACTCATACACTCACTCACCCACCCACTCATTCATACACTCATACACTCACTCATACACTCACTCACCACTCACTCACTCATACACTCACTCACCCACTCACTCACCCACTCACTCAATCATACACTCACCCACTCACTCATACACTCACCCACTCACTCATACACTCACCCACTCCTACACTCACCCAGTCACTCATACACTCACCCACTCATACACTCACCCACTCACTCATACACTCACTCACCCACTCACTCATACACTCACTCACCCACCCACTCATTCATACACTCATACACTCACTCATACACTCACTCACCACTCACTCACTCATACACTCACTCACCCACTCACTCACTCATACACTCCCTCACACACTCACTCACTCATATACTCACTCATACACTCACTCATTCATACACTCTCTCACCCACTCACTCATACACTCACTCATATACCCATTCACTCATACACTCACTCGTACACTCACTCACATATACACTCACTCATACTCTCACTCACACACTCACTCATACAGTCACTCACTCATAAACTCACTCACACAGTCACTCATACACTCCCTCATACACTCACTCATACACTAACTCACCCACTCATACACTCACTCAACCACTCACTCAGTCATACACTCACTGACCCACCCACTCACTCATACACTCACTCACCCACTCACTCACTCATACACTCACTCACCCACTCACTCACTCATACACTCACTCAACCACTCACTCACTCATACACTCACTCACCCACCCACTCACTCATACACTCACTCACCCACTCACTCACTCATACACTCACTCACTCATACACTCACCCACTCACTCATACACTCACTCACCCACTCACTCACTCATACACTCACTCACTCATACACTCACTCATACACTCACTCACACACTCACTCATACACTCATACACTACCTCATACACTCACTCACCCACTCACTCATACACACATCCACTCACTCATACATTCACCCACTCATACACTCACTCACTCATACACTCATACACTCACTCACTCATTCACTCACTCACCCACTCACTCACTCATACACTCACTCAACCACTCACTCATACACTCACTCACCGACCCATTCACTCATACACTCACTCACCCACTCACTCACTCATACACTCACCCACTCACTCATACACTCACCCACTCACTCATACACTCACCCACTCCTACACTCACCCAGTCACTCATACACTCACCCACTCATACACTCACTCACTCATACACTCATACACTCACTCACCCACTCATTCACTCAAACACTCACTCACCCACTCACTCACTCATACACTCATTCACTCATACACTCACCCACTCACTCATACACTCATACACTCACTCATACACTCACCCACTCACTCATTTACTCACTTACCCACTCACTCATACACTCAATACACTCACTCATACACTCACTCATACACTCACTCATACACTCTCACTCACTCATACACACTCACTCATACACTCACCCACTCACTCATACACTCATACACTCACTCATACACTCACCCACTCACTCACTTACTCACTTACCCACTCAGTCAAACACTCAATACACTCACTCATACACTCACTCATACACTCACTCATACACTTACTCACCCACTCACTCACTCATACACTCACTCACCCACCCACTCACTCATACACTCATACACTCACTCATACACTCACTTACCCACTCCCTCACTCATACACTCACTCACCCACTCACTCACTCATACACTCAATACACTCACTCATACACTCACTCATACACTCACTCATACACTCACTCACTCATACACACGCACTCATACACTCACCCACTCACTCATAGACTCACTCACCCACTCACTCACTCATACACTCACTCACCCACCCACTCACTCATACACTCATACACTCACTCATACACTCACTCACCCACTCAATCACTCATACACTCACTCACCCACTCACTCACTCATACACTCACCCACTCACTCATACACTCACCCACTCCCTCATACACTCACTCACTCACTCATACACTCACTCACTCATACACTCACTCACACACTCACTCACTCATACACTCACTCGTACATTCACTCATTCATACACTCGCTCACCCACTCACTCATTCACTCACTCATACACTCACCCACTCACTCACTCACCCACTCACTCATACATTCACCCACTCACTCATACACTCACCCACTCATACACTCACTCATACACTCACTCATACACTCACTCACCCACCCCCTAACTCACCCCCTCACTCAATCACCCCCTCAATCACTCACTCATACACTCACTCATCCACTCACTCGTACACTCACACACTCATACACTCACCCACTCATACACTCACTCACCCACCCACTCACTCATACACTCATACACTCACTCATACACTCACTCACCCACTCTCTCACTCATACACTCACTCGCCCACTCACTCACTCATACACTCAATACACTCACTCATACACTCACTCATACACTCACTCATACACTCACTCACTCATACACACTCACTCATACACTCACCCACTCATACACTCACTCACCCGCCCACTAACTCATACACTCATACACTCACTCATACACTCACTCACCCACTCACTCACTCATACACTCACTCACCCACTCACTCACTCATACACTCAATACACTCACTCATACACTCACTCATACACTCACTCATACACTCACTCACTCATACACACTCACTCATACACTCACCCACTCACTCATACACTCACTCACCCACTCACTCACTCATACACTCACTCACCCACCCACTCACTCATACACTCACTCATACACTCACTCACCCACTCACTCACTCATACACTCACTCACCCACTCACTCATACACTCACCCACTCACTCATACACTCACCCACTCACTCATACACTCACTCACTCATACACTCACTCACACACTCACTCACTCATACACTCACTCATACACTCACTCATTCATACACTCTCTAGCCCACTCACTCATACACTCACTCATACACTCACCCACTCACTCACTCACTCACCCACTCACTCATACACTCACCCACTCACTCATACACTCACCCACTCATACAATCACTCATACACTCACTCACCCACTCATACACTCACTCACCCACTTACTCATACACTCATACACTCACTCATACACTCACCCACTCACTCACTTACTCACTCACCCACTCACTCATACACTCAATACTCTCACTCATACACTCACTCATACACTCACTCATACACTCACTCACTCATACACACTCACTCATACACTCACCCACTCACTCATACACTCACTCACCCACTCACTCACTCATACACTCACTCACCCACCCACTCACTCATACACTCATACACTCACTCATACACTCACTCACCCACTCACTCACTCATACACTCACTCACCCACTCACTCATATACTAACCCACTCACTCATACATTCACCCACTCTCTCATACACTCACTCATACACTCACTCACTCATACACTCACTCACACACTCACTCACTCATACACTCACTCATACACTCACTCATTCATACACTCTCTCACCCACTCACTCATACACTCACTCATACACTCACTCATACACTCACTCACTCATACACACTCACTCATACACTCACCCACTCACTCATACACTCACTCACCCACTCACTCACTCATACACTCACTCACCCACCCACTCACTCATACACTCATACACTCACTCATACACTCACTCACCCACCCACTCACTCACTCATACACTCAATACACTCACTCGTACACTAACTCATACACTCACTCATACACTCACTCACTCATACACACTCACTCATACACTCACCCACTCACTCATACACTCACTAACCCACTCACTCACTCATACACTCACTCACCCACCCACTCACTCATACACTCATACACTCACTCATACACTCACTCACCCACTCACTCACTCATACACTCACTCACCCACTCACTCATACACTCACCCACTCACTCATACACTCACTCATACACTCACTCACTCATACACTCACTCACACACTCACTCATACACTCACTCATTCATACACTCTCTCACCCACTCACTCATACACTCACCCACTCATACTGTTGTATATATAGGTGTTATGCAAATTGATGAAAATAATGAAAATGTAATGAAATTTAAAATTTGCATAATTTATCCTAAATTATGTTAATTAATTATGTGCATAAATTATGCTGATTCGAGAGATAATCGTATTAATTTATGCGAGTGGGCGTGGTTAGGATAATGCAGGTCGTTATGGATTATCAGGTCGAGCCTCGGTGACTAGGATTGTGTTATGAATTGGAATGACGCAATTAGTCGTATGCAGTGACGCAGGCGTTGTGAGCGTGAATGAGAGAGAGTCGATTCGACTCTGCTCTTTAATTCCGTATTATCGATAAGGATACGATTACTCTCGATTGAACATTACGAATTATGTGTGTTATGGATTATGTGTGGTGATAGTGTGCTTATGATAGGTCCCCAGGATTCAGATCTCATACGCAGAACAATATTAAGCAGAATTTCAGGAAGAATCACACACAAACCTTCTGCTTTAATCAATTTTATTTTCTAGCTAACTTTAATTTTTGGATAATATGAAACTCAATCTCGGGATTTTGGAATTTCAACACAGCGTTAACATGATACCATCACGATTGCGTTGTTTCACCTCGATAGCGGCACCTGTGGTTAATTCCCGACGCGTAACGCAATCAATCGGTTGTTGAGAGAGAGAGCGATCAAACATGCATACTATTCTATCAAAACCTTAACCTTATAATGTAAATTCGTATTTAACATTGCCCACACAGTACCACATCCATTCATAGACCTTCAAGTCAATTCTTATCACGTTGTTAACAGTAGGACGATTGGTTATTATGCAACTCAATGACAGCAGTATTTCCTTTATGAATTTATTTTTAATGCACCACCTTGGAATGGCACCCTTCTTGATTATCCCGATATGCGTATCGTGTCTTCTTTATCACTGGTTCAATTCCTTGCGTAAAGCAGACGCCGAGGTTAGCATCTCTTGTGTCCAAAATGTGTTTCCTGTGTGTTGCGGCGCGGTGGGGGAGTGAGGGGGAGAGTGTGGAGGAGGGGTTGCATACGACCGGCTGCCAGTTTCTGTCCACCGCTGGCTGGATGAGTCAGCGCGACGCTCACCGTCGTCGCGTCGATGGGTGTTGAGTGCGGGGCCGCTGCCCTCTCGGCCCTGGTGACGCGAAGTTGCGCGCTGTAGCACACTGGTGGCACGCTGTTGGCACGCGCTGGTGCTGATGCTGGTGCTGATGGCACGCTGGTGGCGCGCGATCCCTCTCCTTGAAGATGCGCGAACGCGCCCGTGCTGGTTCGCTGATAGCAGTTTCTCTCCACTGCTGGCTGAGCTGCTGCACGCTCTTGCTTGGCGTTGCTGGCCGCGCTCTTTCTCCTTGAAGATGCGCGAACGCGCCCGTGCTGTTTCGCTGACAGCAGGTTTCCTCCACTGCTGCATGACTCACTTTTGTTGATACATCGCGACTCAGCGATCCTCGCTACTCAGCGAGGCTCGGAGCCAGCCGCTCCATGCGACTGCTCGTCCTGTGGACGTCTTGACTCGCTGATCTGTCTTCACTCTTGACTGTTAACTTCACTGACTTTTGAAAATGCGGTTGACCGTTATATTCAAAGACAATTCTCTCTGCGCAGTGGAAAAAGGGGGGGGGGGGTCTGTGTGTGTGAGTTCGTGTGTGTGTGTACAGATGGCTCCTGCGATAACGATCTGTTTGCCCTGGCGTGAAATTCCTCTCTCGCGCTCTTCGGGAGAGAGACAAAGGTGGTCGGGAGCACCTATCTTCTTATACTTTCGACTTTATTTCTCAAATGCCATTTGGTCCCATGTTCGCCAAGACTCGTGTTTGTAACTACGTCCTCCCGACACCTCTCGGTTTACCGAGGTTCGCATTGTTATGATGGAATTATTAAAAAGAAAAATAATTTTCATCCTGAGTTTAAGAGGTCCGTTTCCAGATTGTTGGAATCCTTATCCCTTGGTTCTGTAAGGTTCTATAATGGAATGTCGTGTAAGGTTAACACGCTGTTATCATTAATATTATATTGCAATTTCTTTAAAACTTGTTTGTCTGGTTGCCGTGTGTGGGGTGGGGTGTGTCTCCTCATCAAACCCGGCTGGCTTTTCCAGATGGCCCCTTGTGATAAGGTGTAATTCCTGCTTCTCCGCGCTGTGAGAGAGACAAAGGTGGTCGGGGTTGCTTGGGATATTGTTTAAACTCTTTCGTAAGTTTGCCCGTTCGCCTCATTCCTTCTCGATAACCTTTGATGTGACTCGGTATTTTGTTTCCAAGGTTTGTTTTAACAGTAAAAGTATTAAAGGTGAAAATCATTTGATAGCAAATTAATTATTGGATAATAATTCACTGATGTATCTGGTGGCCTGGTCTTGAGTGGAGTGAGCGCGAGGACCGCTAACTTTAGCTTAATCTTGTTATTGCATTTTAAATTTGAACTGTTGTTTTAAAAAAAAAATACAGTTTAACCCGTGGGCGTCCTCATTTCTGGCTTGCGGAAGGCTTCCCTCTGCGTGACCTCCCTTAGGGCACATCAAACTCTTGTTCATCTGGAGATCTTCGCAGATAGCTGCTAACATCCTCGCCTGGAGAGTTTTATTATTTCTTTATTTATTATCGGCCTGTTTATGACCGACACCTGGTTTTTCGTGTGCCTGGCTTACGGGTTTTATTAATTATTTTTTTAAAATAAAAAATATATGATGTATATAACGGCAAATATTGTTGTTAATATCAATTTTGGAAAAGGCTCATATACAACAAGGGGTGAGAGTGGATGGTGTCGCGGTGAGAGTGGATGGTGTCGGGGTGAGTATAGATGTTGGAGAGGTGAGCCTGGATGGTGTAGGGGTGAGCGTGTATGTTGCAGGAGTGAGGGTGGAGGTTGTAAAGGTGAGCGTGGAGGTTGTAAAGGTGAGCGTGGATGTTGTAGGGGTGAGAGTGGATGGGGTTGGGTGTAGCGTGGATGGTGTTGGGTTGAGAGTGGATGGTGTCGTTGTGAGAGTGGATGGTGTCGGGGTGAGTATGGATGTTGGAGAGATGAGCGTGGATGGTGTAGGGGTGAGCGTGGATGTTGCAGGAGTGAGCGTGGATGTTGTAGGGGTGAGCGTGGTTGGTGTAGGGGTGAGAGTGGATGTTGTAAAGGTGAGCGTGGATGGTGTTGGGGTGAGAGTGGATGTTGTATGAGTGAGCATGGACGGTGTAGAGGTGAGTGTGGATGGTATAGGGGAATGCATGGATGGTGTAGTGGTGAGCGTTGATGGTGTAGGGGTGAGCGTGGATGGTGTAGCGGCGAGCGTGGACGTTGTAGGGGTGAACGTGGATGTTTTAGGGGTGAGGGAGGATGGTGTAGGGGTGAGCGTTGATGTTGTAGAAGTGAGCGTAGATGGCGTAGGAGTGAGGGTGGATGTTGTAGCGGTGAGCGTGGATGGTGTTGGGGTGATGGTGGATGTTGTAGGGGTGAGCGTGGATGTTGTAGAAGTGAGAGTGGATGGTGTAGGGGTGAGCGTGGCTATTGTAGGGGTGAGCGTGGATGGTGTAGGAGTGAGCTTGGATGGTGAAGGTGTAAGCGTGGATGGTGTAGAAGTGAGCGTGGAGGTTGTACAGGTGAGCGTGGAGGTTGTAAAGGTGATCCTGGATGGTGTAGGAGTGAGCGTGGGTGCTGTAGGGGTGAGAGTAGATGGGGTTGGTTGTGGCGTGGATGGGGTTGGGTGTGGAGTGGATGGTGTTGGGGTGAGAGTGGATGTTGGAGAGGTGAGCGTGGATGGTGTAGGGGTGAGAGTGGATGTTGTATGAGTGAGCATGGACGGTGTAGATGTGAGTGTGGATGGTATAGGGGAAAGCGTGGATGGTGTAGTGGTGAGCGGGGATGTTGCAGGAGTGAGCGTGGATTTTGTATGAGAGAGCGTGGATGTTGAAGGGGTGAGTTTGGATGGTGTAGGGGTGAGCGTGGATGTTGGAGGAGTGAGCGTGGGTGTTGTAGGAGTAAACGTGGATGATGTTGGGGTGAGCCTGGATGGTGTGGGGGTGAGCGTGGACGTTGTAAAGGTGAGCATGGATGTTGTAGGGGTGAGCGTGGATGTTGTAGGGGTGAGGGTGGATGGTGTAGGGGTGAGCGTGGAGGTTGTAAAGGTGAGCATGGATGTTGTAGGGGTGAGCGTGGATGGTGTAGGGGTGAGCGTGGATGTTGTAGCGGTGAGCGTGGATGGTGTTGGGGTGAGGGTGGATGTTGTAGGGGTGAGCGTGGATGTTGTCGGGGTGAGGGTGGATGGTGTACGGGTGAGTGTGGATGTTGTAGAGGTGAGCGTGGATGGTGTAGGGGTGAGCGTGGCTATTGTAGGGGTGTGCGTACATCGTGTAGGGGTGAGCTTGGATGATGGTGTGAGCGTGGCTGGTATAGGAGTGAGCGTGGATGGTATAGGGGTGAGCGTGGATGTTGTAGGGGTGAGAGTGGATGTTGCAGGAGTGAGCGTAGATGGTGTAGGGTTGAGCGTGGAGGTTGTAAAGGTGAGCGTGGATGGTGTAGCAGTGAGCGTGGATGTTGTAGGGGTGAGAGTGGATGGGGTTGGGGTTGGCGTGGATGGTGTGGGGGGTTATAGTGGAAATTGTCGCGGTGAGAGTGGATGGTGTCGGGGTGAGTATGGATGTTGGAGAGGTGAGCCTGGATGGTGTTTGGTGGTGATCGTGGATGTTGCAGGAGTGAGCGTGGATGTTGTACGGGTGAACGTGCATGGTGTTGGTGTGAGAGTGGATGTTGTAAAGGTGAGCGTGGATAGTGTAGGGGTGAGAGTGGATGTTGTATGAGTGAGCATGGACAGTGTAGATGTGAGTTTGGATGGTATAGGGGAAAGCGTGGATGGCGTAGTGGTGAGCGTGGATGGTGTAGGGGTGAGCGTGGATCGGGTTGGGGTGGACGTGGATGGTGTGGGTGGTGAGAGTAGATCGTGTCGGGGTGAGAGTGGATGGTGTCGGGGTGAGTATGGATGATAGAGAGGTGAGCGTGGATGGTGTAGGGGTGAGCGTGGATGTTGCAGGAGTGAGCGTGGATGTTGTAGGGGTGAGCTTGGATGGTGTAGGGGTGAGAGTCGATGTTGTAAAGGTGAGCGTGGATGGTGTAGGGGTGAGAGTGGATGTTGTATGAGTGAGCATGGACGGTGTAGATGTGAGTGTGGATGGTATAGGGGAAAGCGTGGATGTTGAAGGGGTGAGTGTGGATGGTGTAGGGGTGAGCGTGGATGTTGGAGGAGTGAGAGTGGGTGTTGTAGGAGTAAACGTGGATGATGTAGGGGTGAGCATGGATGGTGTAGGGGTGAGCGTGGACGTTGTAAAGGTGAGCATGGATGATGTAGGAGTGAGCGTAGATGGTGGAGGGGGTGAGCGTGGAGGTTGTAAAGGTGAGCATGGATGTTGTAGGGGTGAGCCTGGATGTTGTAGGGGTGAGGGTGGATGGTGTAGGGGTGAGCGTGGATGTTGTAGAAGTGAGCCTAGATGGTGTAGGAGTGAGGGTGGATGTTGTAGCGGTGAGCGTGGATGGTGTTGGGGTGAGGGTGGATGTTGTAGGGGTGAGCGTGGATGTTGTCGGGGTGAGGGTGGATGGTGTAGGGGTGAGTGTGGATGTTGTAGAGGTGAGCCTGGATGGTGTAGGGGTGAGCGTGGATGTTGCAGGAGTGAGCGTGGATGTTGTAGGGGTGAGCGTGGATGGTGTTGGTGTGAGAGTGGATGTTGTAAAGGTGAGCATGGATGGTGTAGGGGTGAGAGTGGATGTTGTATGAGTGAGCATGGACAGTGTAGATGTGAGTGTGGATGGTATAGGGGAAAGCGTGGATGGCGTAGTGGTGAGCGTGGATGGTGTAGGGGTGAGCGTGGATGGGGTTGGGCTGGGCGTGGATGGTGTGGGGGGTGAGAGTAGATCATGTCGGGGTGAGAGTGGATGGTGTCGGGGTGAGTATGGATGATAGAGATGTGAGCGTGGATGGTGTAGGGGTGAGCGTGGATGTTGCAGGAGTGAGCGTGGATGTTGTATGGGTGAGCTTGGATGGTGTAGGGGTGAGAGTGGATGTTGTCAAGGTGAGCATGGACGGTGTAGATGTGGGTGTGAATCGTATAGGGGAAAGCGTGGATGGTGTAGTGGTGAGCGTGGATGGTGTAGGGGTGAGCGTGGATGTTGCAGGAGTGAGCGTGGATTTTGTATGAGAGAGCATGGATGTTGAAGGGGTGAGTGTGGATGGTGTAGGGGTGAGCGTGGATGTTGGAGGAGTGAGCGTGGGTGTTGTAGGAGTAAACGTGGATGATGTAGGGGTGAGCCTGGATGGTGTAGGGGTGAGCGTGGACGTTGTAAAGGTGAGCATGGATGATGTAGGAGTGAGCGTAGATGGTGTAGGGGGTGAGCGTGGGTGTTGTAGGAGTAAACGTGGATGATGTAGGGGTGAGCGTGGACGTTCTAAAGGTGAGCATGGATGATGTACGGAGTGAGCGTAGATGGTGTAGGGGGTGAGCGTGGAGGTTGTAAAGGTGAGCATGGATGTTGTAGGGGTGAGCCTGGATGTTGTAGGGGTGAGAGTGGATGGTGTAGGGGTGAGCGTGGATGTTGTAGAAGTGAGCGTAGATGGTGTAGGAGTGAGGGTGGATGTTGTAGCGGTGAGCGTGGATGGTGTTGGGGTGAGGGCGGATTTTGTAGGGGTGAGCGTGGATGTGGTCGGGGTGAGGGTGGATGGTGTAGGCGTGAGTGTGGATGTTGTAGAGGTGAGCGTGGATGGTGTAGGGGTGAGCGTGTCTATTGTAGGGGTGTGCGTGCATGGTGTAGGGGTGAGCTTGGATGGTGAAGGTGTGAGCGTGGCTGGTGTAGGAGTGAGCGTGGATGGTATAGCGGTGAGCGTGGATGGTGTAGGGGTGAGCGGGGATGTTGTAGGGGTGAGAGTGGATGTTGTAGGGGTGAGAGTGGATGTTGCAGGAGTGAGCGTAGATGGTGTAGGGTTGAGCGTGGAGGTTGTAAAGGTGAGCGTGGATGGTGTAGGAGTGAGCGTGGATGTTGTAGGGGTGAGAGTGGATGGGGTTGGGGTGGGCGTGGATGGTGTGGGGGGTGAGAGTGGATGGTGTCGCGGTGAGAGTGGATGGTGTCGGGGTGAGTATGGATGTTGGAGAGGTGAGCCTGGATGGTGTAGGGGTGAGCGTGGATGTTGCAGGAGTGAGCGTGGATGTTGTAGGGGTGAGCGTGGATGTTGTAGAAGTGAGCGTAGATGGTGTAGGAGTGAGGTTGGATGTTGTAGCGGTGAGCGTGGATGGTGTTGGGGTGATGGTGGATGTTGTAGGGGTGAGCGTGGATGTTGTCGGGGTGAGAGTGGATGGTGTAAGGCTGAGCGTGGCTATTGTAGGGGTGAGCGTGGATGGTGTAGGGGTGAGCTTGGATGGTGAAGGTGTGAGCGTGGATGGTGTAGAAGTGAGCGTGGATGGTGTAGGGGTGAGCGTGGATGGTGTAGGGGTGAGCGTGGATGTTGTAAGAGTGAGAGTGGATGTTGTAGGAGTGAGCGTAGATGGTGTAGGGGGTGAGCGTGGAGGTTGTAAAGGTGAGCGTGGATGGTGTAGGAGTGAGCGTGGATGGTGTCGGGGTGAGAGTGGATAGTGTCGGGGTGAGTATGGATGTTGGAGAGGTAAGCGTGGATGGTGTAGGGGTGAGTGTGGATGTTGGAGAGGTGAGCCTGGATGGTGTAGGGGTGATCGTGGATGTTGCAGGAGTGAGCGTGGATGTTGTAGGGGTGAGCGTGCATGGTGTTGGTGTGAGAGTGGATGTTGTAAAGGTGAGTGTGGATGGTGTAGGGGTGAGAGTGGATGTTGTATGAGTGAGCATGGACAGTGTAGATGTGAGTGTGGATGGTATAGGCGAAAGCGTGGATGGCGAAGTGGTGAGCGTGGATGGTGTAGGGGTGAGCGTGGATGTTGTAGAGGTGAGCGTGGATGGTGTAGGGGTAAGCGTGGCTATTGTAGGGGTGAGCGTGGATTTTATATGAGAGAGCGTGGATGTTGCAGGAGTGAGCGTGGGTGTTGTAGGAGTAAAGGTGGATGGTGTAGGGGTGAGTGTGGATGGTGTAGGGGTGAGCGTGGACGTTGTAAAGGTGAGCATGGATGATGTAGGAGTGAGCGTAGATGGTGTAGGGTTGAGCGTGGAGGTTGTAAAGGTGAGCGTGGATGGTGTAGGAGTGAGCGTGGATGTTGTAGGGGTGAGAGTGGATGGGGTTGGGGTGGGCGTGGATGGTGTGGGGGGTGAGAGTGGATGGTGTCGCGGTGAGAGTGGATGGTGTCGGGGTGAGTATGGATGTTGGAGAGGTGAGCCTGGATGGTGTAGGGGTGAGCGTGGATGTTGCAGGAGTGAGCGTGGATGTTGTAGGGGTGAGCGTGGATGTTGTAGAAGTGAGCGTAGATGGTGTAGGAGTGAGGTTGGATGTTGTAGCGGTGAGCGTGGATGGTGTTGGGGTGATGGTGGATGTTGTAGGGGTGAGCGTGGATGTTGTCGGGGTGAGAGTGGATGGTGTAAGGCTGAGCGTGGCTATTGTAGGGGTGAGCGTGGATGGTGTAGGGGTGAGCTTGGATGGTGAAGGTGTGAGCGTGGATGGTGTAGAAGTGAGCGTGGATGGTGTAGGGGTGAGCGTGGATGGTGTAGGGGTGAGCGTGGATGTTGTAAGAGTGAGAGTGGATGTTGTAGGAGTGAGCGTAGATGGTGTAGGGGGTGAGCGTGGAGGTTGTAAAGGTGAGCGTGGATGGTGTAGGAGTGAGCGTGGATGGTGTCGGGGTGAGAGTGGATAGTGTCGGGGTGAGTATGGATGTTGGAGAGGTAAGCGTGGATGGTGTAGGGGTGAGTGTGGATGTTGGAGAGGTGAGCCTGGATGGTGTAGGGGTGATCGTGGATGTTGCAGGAGTGAGCGTGGATGTTGTAGGGGTGAGCGTGCATGGTGTTGGTGTGAGAGTGGATGTTGTAAAGGTGAGTGTGGATGGTGTAGGGGTGAGAGTGGATGTTGTATGAGTGAGCATGGACAGTGTAGATGTGAGTGTGGATGGTATAGGCGAAAGCGTGGATGGCGAAGTGGTGAGCGTGGATGGTGTAGGGGTGAGCGTGGATGTTGTAGAGGTGAGCGTGGATGGTGTAGGGGTAAGCGTGGCTATTGTAGGGGTGAGCGTGGATTTTATATGAGAGAGCGTGGATGTTGCAGGAGTGAGCGTGGGTGTTGTAGGAGTAAAGGTGGATGGTGTAGGGGTGAGTGTGGATGGTGTAGGGGTGAGCGTGGACGTTGTAAAGGTGAGCATGGATGATGTAGGAGTGAGCGTAGATGGTGTAGGGGGTGAGCGTGGAGGTTGTAAAGGTGAGCATGGATGGTGTAGGAGTGAGCGTGGATGTTGTAGGGGTGAGAGTGAATGGGGTTGGGGTGGGCGAGGATGGTGTTGGGGTGAGTGTGGATGTTGGCGAGGTGAGCGTTGATGGTGTAGTGGTGAGCGTGGATGGTGTAGGGGTGAGAGTGGATGTGGTGGGGGTGAGCGTGGATGTATTAGGCGTGAGCGTGGATGGTGTAGTGGTGAGCGTGGATGGTGTAGGAGTGAGCGTGGATGGTGTAGGGGTGAGCGTGGATGGTGTAGGTGTGAGCGTGGATTTTGTAGGAGTGAGCGTGGACATTGTAAAGGTGAACGTGGATGTTGTAGGGGTGAGCGTGGATGTTGTAGGGGTGAGGCTGGATGGTGTAGGGGTGAGCGTGGATGTTGTAGAAGTGATCGTAGATGGTGTAGGAGTGAGGGTGGATGTTGTAGCGGTGAGCGTGGATGGTGTTGGGGTGAGGGTGGATGTTGTAGGGGTGAGCGTGGATGTTGTCGGGGTGTAGGTGGATGGTGTAGGGGTGAGCGTGGATGTTGGAGGAGTGAGCGTGGGTGTTGTAGGAGTAAACGTGGATGATGTAGGGGTGAGCCTGGATGGTGTAAGGGTGAGCGTGGACGTTGTAAAGGTGAGCATGGATGATGTATGAGTGAGCGTAGATGGTGTAGGGGGTGAGCGTGGGTGTTGTAGGAGTAAACGTGGATGATGTAGGGGTGAGCGTGGACGTTCTAAAGGTGAGCATGGATGATGTACGGAGTGAGCGTAGATGGTGTAGGGGGTGAGCGTGGAGGTTGTAAAGGTGAGCATGGATGTTGTAGGGGTGAGCCTGAATGTTGTAGGGGTGAGAGTGGATGGTGTAGGGGTGAGCGTGGATGTTGTAGAAGTGAGCGTAGATGGTGTAGGAGTGAGGGTGGATGTTGTAGCGGTGAGCGTGGATGGTGTTGGGGTGAGGGCGGATTTTGTAGGGGTGAGCGTGGATGTGGTCGGGGTGAGGGTGGATGGTGTAGGCGTGAGTGTGGATGTTGTAGAGGTGAGCGTGGATGGTGTAGGGGTGAGCGTGTCTATTGTAGGGGTGTGCGTGCATGGTGTAGGGGTGAGCTTGGATGGTGAAGGTGTGAGCGTGGCTGGTGTAGGAGTGAGCGTGGATGGTGTAGGGGTGAGCGTGAATGGTGTAGGGGTGAGCGTGGATGTTGTAGGGGTGAGAGTGGATGTTGCAGGAGTGAGCGTAGATGGTGTAGGGTTGAGCGTGGAGGTTGTAAAGGTGAGCGTGGATGGTGTAGGAGTGAGCGTGGATGTTGTAGGGGTGAGAGTGGATGGGGTTGGGGTGGGCGTGGATGGTGTGGGGGGTGAGAGTGGATGGTGTCGCGGTGAGAGTGGATGGTGTCGGGGTGAGTATGGATGTTGGAGAGGTGAGCCTGGATGGTGTAGGGGTGAGCGTGGATGTTGCAGGAGTGAGCGTGGATGTTGTAGGGGTGAGCGTGGATGTTGTAGAAGTGAGCGTAGATGGTGTAGGAGTGAGGTTGGATGTTGTAGCGGTGAGCGTGGATGGTGTTGGGGTGATGGTGGATGTTGTAGGGGTGAGCATGGATGTTGTCGGGGTGAGAGTGGATGGTGTAAGGCTGAGCGTGGCTATTGTAGGGGTGAGCGTGGATGGTGTAGGGGTGAGCTTGGATGGTGAAGGTGTGAGCGTGGATGGTGTAGAAGTGAGCGTGGATGGTGTAGGGGTGAGCGTGGATGGTGTAGGGGTGAGCGTGGATGTTGTAAGAGTGAGAGTGGATGTTGTAGGAGTGAGCGTAGATGGTGTAGGGGGTGAGCGTGGAGGTTGTAAAGGTGAGCGTGGATGGTGTAGGAGTGAGCGTGGATGGTGTCGGGGTGAGAGTGGATAGTGTCGGGGTGAGTATGGATGTTGGAGAGGTAAGCGTGGATGGTGTAGGGGTGAGTGTGGATGTTGGAGAGGTGAGCCTGGATGGTGTAGGGGTGATCGTGGATGTTGCAGGAGTGAGCGTGGATGTTGTAGGGGTGAGCGTGCATGGTGTTGGTGTGAGAGTGGATGTTGTAAAGGTGAGTGTGGATGGTGTAGGGGTGAGAGTGGATGTTGTATGAGTGAGCATGGACAGTGTAGATGTGAGTGTGGATGGTATAGGCGAAAGCGTGGATGGCGAAGTGGTGAGCGTGGATGGTGTAGGGGTGAGCGTGGATGTTGTAGAGGTGAGCGTGGATGGTGTAGGGGTAAGCGTGGCTATTGTAGGGGTGAGCGTGGATTTTATATGAGAGAGCGTGGATGTTGCAGGAGTGAGCGTGGGTGTTGTAGGAGTAAAGGTGGATGGTGTAGGGGTGAGTGTGGATGGTGTAGGGGTGAGCGTGGACGTTGTAAAGGTGAGCATGGATGATGTAGGAGTGAGCGTAGATGGTGTAGGGGGTGAGCGTGGAGGTTGTAAAGGTGAGCATGGATGGTGTAGGAGTGAGCGTGGATGTTGTAGGGGTGAGAGTGAATGGGGTTGGGGTGGGCGAGGATGGTGTTGGGGTGAGTGTGGATGTTGGCGAGGTGAGCGTTGATGGTGTAGTGGTGAGCGTGGATGGTGTAGGGGTGAGAGTGGATGTGGTGGGGGTGAGCGTGGATGTTGTAGAAGTGATCGTAGATGGTGTAGGAGTGAGGGTGGATGTTGTAGCGGTGAGCGTGGATGGTGTTGGGGTGAGGGTGGATGTTGTAGGGGTGAGCGTGGATGTTGTCGGGGTGTAGGTGGATGGTGTAGGGGTGAGTGTGGATGGTGAAGGTGTGAGCGTGGATGTTGCAGGAGTGAGCATAGATGGTGTAGGGTTGAGCGTGGAGGTTGTAAAGGTGAGCGTGGATGGTGTAGGAGTGAGCGTGGATGTTGTAGGGGTGAGAGTGGATGGGGTTGGGGTGGGCGTGGATGGTGTGGGGGGTGATAGTGGAAGGTGTCGCGGTGAGTATGGATGTTGGAGAGGTGAGCCTGGATGGTGTAGGGGTGATCGTAGATGTTGGAGGAGTGAGCGTGGATGTTGTAGGGGTGAGCGTGCATGGTGTTAGTGTGAGAGTGGATGTTGTATGAGTGAGCATGGACAGTGTAGATGTGAGTGTGGATGGTATAGGGGAAAACGTGGATGGCGTAGTGGTGAGCGTGGATCGTGTACGGGTGAGCGTGGCTATTGTAGGGGTGAGCGTGGATGGTGTAGGGGTGAGCGTGGATGTTGTAGAGGTGAGCGTGGATGGTGTAGGGGTGAACGTGGATGTTGCAGGAGTGAGCGTGGATTTTGTATAAGAGAGCGTGGATGTTGCAGGAGTGAGCGTGGGTGTTGTAGGAGTAAAGGTGGATGGTGTATGGGTGAGTGTGGATGGTGTAGGGGTGAGCGTGGACGTTGTAAAGGTGAGCGTGGATGGTGTTGGGGTGAGAGTGGATGTTGTATGAGTGAGCATGGACGGTGGAGAGGTGAGTGTGGATGGTATAGGGGAATGCATGGATGGTGTAGTGGTGAGCGTTGATGGTGTAAGGGTGAGAGTGGATGTGGTGGGGTGAGCATAGATGTGGTAGGGGTGAGAGTGGATGGTTTAGGAATAAGCGTGGATGGTTTAGGAGTGAGCGTGGATGGTGTAGGGGTGAGCGTGGATGGTGTAGGTGTGAGCGTGGATGGTGTAGGGGTGAGCGTGGACATTGTAAAGGTGAGCGTGGACAGTGTAGCGGAGAGCGTGGACGTTGTATGGGTGAACGTGGATGTTGTAGGGGTGAGGGTGGATGGTGTAGGGGTGAGCGTTGATGTTGTAGAAGTGAGCGTAGATGGCGTAGGAGTGAGGGTGGATGTTGTAGCGGTGAGCGTGGATGGTGTAGAAGTGAGCGTGGATGGTGTAGGGGTGAGCGTGGATGGTGTAGAGGTGAGCGTGGCTATTGTAGGGGTGAGCGTGGATGGTGTAGGGGTGAGCTTGGATGGTGTAGAGGTGAGCGTGGATGGTGTAGGGGTGAGCGTGGATGGTGTAGGGGTGAGCGTGGCTATTGTAGGGGTGAGCGTGGATGGTGTAGGGGTGAGCTTGGATGGTGTAGAAGTGAGCGTGGATGGTGTAGAGGTGAGCGTGGATGGTGTAGCGGGTGAGCGTGGAGGTTGTAAAGGTGAGCGTGGAGGTTGTAAAGGTGAGCGTGGATGGTGTAGGAGTGAGCGTGGGTGCTGTAGGGGTGAGAGTAGAAGGGGTTGGTTGTGGCGTGGATGGGGTTGGATGTGGAGTGGATGGTGTTGGGGTGAGAGTGGATGTTGGAGAGGTGAGCGTGGATGGTGTAGGGGTGAGCGTGGATGTTGCAGGAGTGAGCATGGATGTTGTAGGGGTGAGCTTGGATGGTGTATGGGTGAGAGTGGATGTTGTAAAGGTGAGCGTGGATGGTGTAGGGGTGAGCGTGCATGGTGTTGGTGTGAGAGTGGATGTTGTAAAGGTGAGTGTGGATGGTGTAGGGGTGAGAGTGGATGTTGTATGAGTGAGCATGGACAGTGTAGATGTGAGTGTGGATGGTATAGGCGAAAGCGTGGATGGCGAAGTGGTGAGCGTGGATGGTGTAGGGGTGAGCGTGGATGTTGTAGAGGTGAGCGTGGATGGTGTAGGGGTAAGCGTGGCTATTGTAGGGGTGAGCGTGGATTTTATATGAGAGAGCGTGGATGTTGCAGGAGTGAGCGTGGGTGTTGTAGGAGTAAAGGTGGATGGTGTAGGGGTGAGTGTGGATGGTGTAGGGGTGAGCGTGGACGTTGTAAAGGTGAGCATGGATGATGTAGGAGTGAGCGTAGATGGTGTAGGGGGTGAGCGTGGAGGTTGTAAAGGTGAGCATGGATGGTGTAGGAGTGAGCGTGGATGTTGTAGGGGTGAGAGTGAATGGGGTTGGGGTGGGCGAGGATGGTGTTGGGGTGAGTGTGGATGTTGGCGAGGTGAGCGTTGATGGTGTAGTGGTGAGCGTGGATGGTGTAGGGGTGAGAGTGGATGTGGTGGGGGTGAGCGTGGATGTTGTAGAAGTGATCGTAGATGGTGTAGGAGTGAGGGTGGATGTTGTAGCGGTGAGCGTGGATGGTGTTGGGGTGAGGGTGGATGTTGTAGGGGTGAGCGTGGATGTTGTCGGGGTGTAGGTGGATGGTGTAGGGGTGAGTGTGGATGGTGAAGGTGTGAGCGTGGATGTTGCAGGAGTGAGCATAGATGGTGTAGGGTTGAGCGTGGAGGTTGTAAAGGTGAGCGTGGATGGTGTAGGAGTGAGCGTGGATGTTGTAGGGGTGAGAGTGGATGGGGTTGGGGTGGGCGTGGATGGTGTGGGGGGTGATAGTGGAAGGTGTCGCGGTGAGTATGGATGTTGGAGAGGTGAGCCTGGATGGTGTAGGGGTGATCGTAGATGTTGGAGGAGTGAGCGTGGATGTTGTAGGGGTGAGCGTGCATGGTGTTAGTGTGAGAGTGGATGTTGTATGAGTGAGCATGGACAGTGTAGATGTGAGTGTGGATGGTATAGGGGAAAGCGTGGATGGCGTAGTGGTGAGCGTGGATCGTGTACGGGTGAGCGTGGCTATTGTAGGGGTGAGCGTGGATGGTGTAGGGGTGAGCGTGGATGTTGTAGAGGTGAGCGTGGATGGTGTAGGGGTGAACGTGGATGTTGCAGGAGTGAGCGTGGATTTTGTATAAGAGAGCGTGGATGTTGCAGGAGTGAGCGTGGGTGTTGTAGGAGTAAAGGTGGATGGTGTATGGGTGAGTGTGGATGGTGTAGGGGTGAGCGTGGACGTTGTAAAGGTGAGCGTGGATGGTGTTGGGGTGAGAGTGGATGTTGTATGAGTGAGCATGGACGGTGGAGAGGTGAGTGTGGATGGTATAGGGGAATGCATGGATGGTGTAGTGGTGAGCGTTGATGGTGTAAGGGTGAGAGTGGATGTGGTGGGGTGAGCATAGATGTGGTAGGGGTGAGAGTGGATGGTTTAGGAATAAGCGTGGATGGTTTAGGAGTGAGCGTGGATGGTGTAGGGGTGAGCGTGGATGGTGTAGGTGTGAGCGTGGATGGTGTAGGGGTGAGCGTGGACATTGTAAAGGTGAGCGTGGACAGTGTAGCGGAGAGCGTGGACGTTGTATGGGTGAACGTGGATGTTGTAGGGGTGAGGGTGGATGGTGTAGGGGTGAGCGTTGATGTTGTAGAAGTGAGCGTAGATGGCGTAGGAGTGAGGGTGGATGTTGTAGCGGTGAGCGTGGATGGTGTAGAAGTGAGCGTGGATGGTGTAGGGGTGAGCGTGGATGGTGTAGAGGTGAGCGTGGCTATTGTAGGGGTGAGCGTGGATGGTGTAGGGGTGAGCTTGGATGGTGTAGAGGTGAGCGTGGATGGTGTAGGGGTGAGCGTGGATGGTGTAGGGGTGAGCGTGGCTATTGTAGGGGTGAGCGTGGATGGTGTAGGGGTGAGCTTGGATGGTGTAGAAGTGAGCGTGGATGGTGTAGAGGTGAGCGTGGATGGTGTAGCGGGTGAGCGTGGAGGTTGTAAAGGTGAGCGTGGAGGTTGTAAAGGTGAGCGTGGATGGTGTAGGAGTGAGCGTGGGTGCTGTAGGGGTGAGAGTAGAAGGGGTTGGTTGTGGCGTGGATGGGGTTGGATGTGGAGTGGATGGTGTTGGGGTGAGAGTGGATGTTGGAGAGGTGAGCGTGGATGGTGTAGGGGTGAGCGTGGATGTTGCAGGAGTGAGCATGGATGTTGTAGGGGTGAGCTTGGATGGTGTATGGGTGAGAGTGGATGTTGTAAAGGTGAGCGTGGATGGTGTAGGGGTGAGAGTGGATGTTGTATGAGTGAGCATGGACGGTGTAGATGTGAGTGTGGATGGTATATGGGAAAGCGTGGGTGGTGTAGTGGTGAGCGTGGATGGTGTAGGGGTGAGCGTGGATGTTGCAGGAGTGAGCGTGGATTTTGTATGAGAGAGCGTGGATGTTGAAGGGGTGAGTGTGGATGGTGTAGGGGTGAGCGTGGATGTTGGAGGAGTGAGCGTGGGTGTTGTAGGAGTAAACGTGGATGATGTAGGGGTGAGCATGGATGATATAGGAGTGAGCGTAGATGGTGTAGGGGGTGAGCGTGGAGGTTGTAAAGGTGAGCATGGATGTTGTAGGGGTGAGCGTGGATGTTGTAGGGGTGAGGGTGGATGGTGTAGGGGTGAGCGTGGATGTTGTAGAAGTGAGCGTAGATGGTGTAGGAGTGAGGGTGGATGTTGTAGCCGTGAGGGTGGATGGTGTTGGGGTGAGGGTGGATGTTGTAGGGGTGAGCGTGGATGTTGTCGGGGTGAGGGTGGATGGTGTACGGGTGGTGTGGATGTTGTAGAGGTGACCGTGGATGGTGTAGGGGTGAGCGTGGCTATTGTAGGGGTGTGCGTACATGGTGTAGGGGTGAGCTTGGATGGTGAAGGTGTGAGCGTGGCTGGTGTAGGAGTGAGCGTGGATGGTATAGCGGTGAGCGTGGATGGTGTAGGGGTGAGCGGGGATGTTGTAGGGGTGAGAGTGGATGTTGCAGGAGTGAGCGTAGATGGTGTAGGGTTGAGCGTGGAGGTTGTGAAGGTGAGCATGGATGGTGTAGGAGTGAGTGTGGATGTTGTAGGGGTGAGAGTGGATGGGGTTGGGGTGGGCGTGGATGGTGTGGCGGGTGAGAGTGGATGGTGTCGTGGTGAGAGTGGATGGTGTCCGGGTGAGTATGGATGTTGGAGAGGTGAGCCTGGATGGTGTTGGGGTGAGCGTGGATGTTGAGGGAGTGAGCGTGGATGTTGTAGGGGTGAGGTTGGATGGTGTAGGGGTGACAGTGGATGTTGTAAAGGTGAGCGTGGATGGTGTAGGGGTGAGAGTGGATGTTGTATGAGTGAGCATGGACGGTGTAGATGTGAGTGTGGATGGTATAGGGGAAAGCGTGGATGGTGTAGTGGTGAGCGTTGATGGTGTAGGGGTGAGCGTGGATGTTGCAGGAGTGAGCGTGGGTGTTGTAGGAGTAAACGTGGATGATGTAGGGGTGAGCGTGGATGGTGTAGGGGTGAGCGTGGATGGTGTAGGAGTGAGCGTGGACATTGTAAAGGTGAGCGTGGACAGTGTAGCGGCGAGCGTGGACGTTGTAGGGGTGAACGTGGATGTTGTAGGGGTGAGCGTGGATGTTGTAGGGGTGAGGGTGGATGGTGAAGGTGTGAGCGTGGATGATGTAGAGGTGAGCGTGGATGGTGTAGGGGGTGAGCATGGAGGTTGTAAAGGTGAGCGTGGAGGTTGTATAGGTGAGCGTGGATGGTGTAGGAGTGAGCGTGGGTGCTGTAGGGGTGAGAGTAGATGGGGTTGGTTGTGGCGTGGATGGGGTTGGGTGTGGAGTGGATGGTGTTGGGGTGAGAGTGGATGTTGGAGAGGTGAGCGTGGATGGTGTAGGGGTGAGCGTGGATGTTGCAGGAGTGAGCATGGATGTTGTAGGGGTGAGCTTGGATGGTGTAGGGGTGAGAGTGGATGTTTTAAAGGTGAGCGTGGATGGTGTAGGGGTGAGAGTGGATGTTTTATGAGTGAGCATGGACGGTGTAGATGTGAGTGTGGATGGTATAGGGGAAAGCGTGGATGGTGTAGTGGTGAGCGTGGATGATGTAGGGTTGAGCGTGGATTTTGTATGAGAGAGCGTGGATGTTGAAGGGGTGAGTGTGGATGATGTAGGGGTGAGCGTGGATGTTGGAGGAGTGAGCGTGGGTGTTGTAGGAGTAAACGTGGATGATGTAGGGGTGAGCCTGGATGGTGTGGGGGTGAGCGTGGACGTTGTAAAGGTAAGCATGGATGATATAGAAGTGAGCGTAGATGGTGTAGGGGGTGAGCGTGGAGGTTGTAAAGGTGAGCATGGATGTTGTAGGGGTGAGCGTGGATGTTGTAGGGGTGAGGGTGGATGGTGTAGGGGTGAGCGTGGATGTTGTAGAAGTGAGCGTAGATGGTGTAGGAGTGAGGGTGGATGTTGTAAAGGTTAGCGTGGATGGTGTAGCGGTGAGAGTGGATGTTGTATGAGTGAGCATGGACAGTGTAGATGTGAGTGTGGATGGTATAGGCGAAAGCGTGGATGGCGAAGTGGTGAGCGTGGATGGTGTAGGGTTGAGCGTGGATGTTGTAGAGGTGAGCGTGGATGGTGTAGGGGTAAGCGTGGCTATTGTAGGGGTGAGCGTGGATTTTATATGAGAGAGCGTGGATGTTGCAGGAGTGAGCGTGGGTGTTGTAGGAGTAAAGGTGGATGGTGTAGGGGTGAGTGTGGATGGTGTAGGGGTGAGCGTGGACGTTGTAAAGGTGAGCATGGATGATGTAGGAGTGAGCGTAGATGGTGTAGGGGGTGAGCGTGGAGGTTGTAAAGGTGAGCATGGATGGTGTAGGAGTGAGCGTGGATGTTGTAGGGGTGAGAGTGAATGGGGTTGGGGTGGGCGAGGATGGTGTTGGGGTGAGTGTGGATGTTGGCGAGGTGAGCGTTGATGGTGTAGTGGTGAGCGTGGATGGTGTAGGGGTGAGAGTGCATGTGGTGGGGGTGAGCGTGGATGTATTAGGCGTGAGCGTGGATGGTGTAGTGGTGAGCGTGGATGGTGTAGGAGTGAGCGTGGATGGTGTAGGGGTGAGCGTGGATGGTGTAGGTGTGAGCGTGGATTTTGTAGGAGTGAGCGTGGACATTGTAAAGGTGAACGTGGATGTTGTAGGGGTGAGCGTGGATGTTGTAGGGGTGAGGCTGGATGGTGTAGGGGTGAGCGTGGATGTTGTAGAAGTGATCGTAGATGGTGTAGGAGTGAGGGTGGATGTTGTAGCGGTGAGCGTGGATGGTGTTGGGGTGAGGGTGGATGTTGTAGGGGTGAGCGTGGATGTTGTCGGGGTGTAGGTGGATGGTGTAGGGGTGAGTGTGGATGGTGAAGGTGTGAGCGTGGATGTTGCAGGAGTGAGCATAGATGGTGTAGGGTTGAGCGTGGAGGTTGTAAAGGTGAGCGTGGATGGTGTAGGAGTGAGCGTGGATGTTGTAGGGGTGAGAGTGGATGGGGTTGGGGTGGGCGTGGATGGTGTGGGGGGTGATAGTGGAAGGTGTCGCGGTGAGTATGGATGTTGGAGAGGTGAGCCTGGATGGTGTAGGGGTGATCGTAGATGTTGCAGGAGTGAGCGTGGATGTTGTAGGGGTGAGCGTGCATGGTGTTGGTGTGAGAGTGGATGTTGTATGAGTGAGCATGGACAGTGTAGATGTGAGTGTGGATGGTATAGGGGAAAGCGTGGATGGCGTAGTGGTGAGCGTGGATCGTGTACGGGTGAGCGTGGCTATTGTAGGGGTGAGCGTGGATGGTGTAGGGGTGAGCGTGGATGGTGTAGAGGTGAGCGTGGATGGTGTAGGGGTGAACGTGGATGTTGCAGGAGTGAGCGTGGATTTTGTATAAGAGAGCGTGGATGTTGCAGGAGTGAGCGTGGGTGTTGTAGGAGTAAAGGTGGATGGTGTATGGGTGAGTGTGGATGGTGTAGGGGTGAGCGTGGACGTTGTAAAGGTGAGCGTGGATGGTGTTGGGGTGAGAGTGGATGTTGTATGAGTGAGCATGGACGGTGGAGAGGTGAGTGTGGATGGTATAGGGGAATGCATGGATGGTGTAGTGGTGAGCGTTGATGGTGTAAGGGTGAGAGTGGATGTGGTGGGGTGAGCATAGATGTGGTAGGGGTGAGAGTGGATGGTTTAGGAATGAGCGTGGATGGTTTAGGAGTGAGCGTGGATGGTGTAGGGGTGAGCGTGGATGGTGTAGGTGTGAGCGTGGATGGTGTAGGGGTGAGCGTGGACATTGTAAAGGTGAGCGTGGACAGTGTAGCGGAGAGCGTGGACGTTGTATGGGTGAACGTGGATGTTGTAGGGGTGAGGGTGGATGGTGTAGGGGTGAGCGTTGATGTTGTAGAAGTGAGCGTAGATGGCGTAGGAGTGAGGGTGGATGTTGTAGCGGTGAGCGTGGATGGTGTAGAAGTGAGCGTGGATGGTGTAGGGGTGAGCGTGGATGGTGTAGAGGTGAGCGTGGCTATTGTAGGGGTGAGCGTGGATGGTGTAGGGGTGAGCTTGGATGGTGTAGAGGTGAGCGTGGATGGTGTAGGGGTGAGCGTGGATGGTGTAGGGGTGAGCGTGGCTATTGTAGGGGTGAGCGTGGATGGTGTAGGGGTGAGCTTGGATGGTGTAGAAGTGAGCGTGGATGGTGTAGAGGTGAGCGTGGATGGTGTAGCGGGTGAGCGTGGAGGTTGTAAAGGTGAGCGTGGAGGTTGTAAAGGTGAGCGTGGATGGTGTAGGAGTGAGCGTGGGTGCTGTAGGGGTGAGAGTAGATGGGGTTGGTTGTGGCGTGGATGGGGTTGGATGTGGAGTGGATGGTGTTGGGGTGAGAGTGGATGTTGGAGAGGTGAGCGTGGATGGTGTAGGGGTGAGCGTGGATGTTGCAGGAGTGAGCATGGATGTTGTAGGGGTGAGCTTGGATGGTGTATGGGTGAGAGTGGATGTTGTAAAGGTGAGCGTGGATGGTGTAGGGGTGAGAGTGGATGTTGTATGAGTGAGCATGGACGGTGTAGATGTGAGTGTGGATGGTATAGGGGAAAGCGTGGGTGGTGTAGTGGTGAGCGTGGATGGTGTAGGGGTGAGCGTGGATGTTGCAGGAGTGAGCGTGGATTTTGTATGAGAGAGCGTGGATGTTGAAGGGGTGAGTGTGGATGGTGTAGGGGTGAGCGTGGATGTTGGAGGAGTGAGCGTGGGTGTTGTAGGAGTAAACGTGGATGATGTAGGGGTGAGCATGGATGATATAGGAGTGAGCGTAGATGGTGTAGGGGGTGAGCGTGGAGGTTGTAAAGGTGAGCATGGATGTTGTAGGGGTGAGCGTGGATGTTGTAGGGGTGAGGGTGGATGGTGTAGGGGTGAGCGTGGATGTTGTAGAAGTGAGCGTAGATGGTGTAGGAGTGAGGGTGGATGTTGTAGCGGTGAGGGTGGATGGTGTTGGGGTGAGGGTGGATGTTGTAGGGGTGAGCGTGGATGTTGTCGGGGTGAGGGTGGATGGTGTACGGGTGGTGTGGATGTTGTAGAGGTGACCGTGGATGGTGTAGGGGTGAGCGTGGCTATTGTAGGGGTGTGCGTACATGGTGTAGGGGTGAGCTTGGATGGTGAAGGTGTGAGCGTGGCTGGTGTAGGAGTGAGCGTGGATGGTATAGCGGTGAGCGTGGATGGTGTAGGGGTGAGCGGGGATGTTGTAGGGGTGAGAGTGGATGTTGCAGGAGTGAGCGTAGATGGTGTAGGGTTGAGCGTGGAGGTTGTGAAGGTGAGCGTGGATGGTGTAGGAGTGAGCGTGGATGTTGTAGGGGTGAGAGTGGATGGGGTTGGGGTGGGCGTGGATGGTGTGGCGGGTGAGAGTGGATGGTGTCGTGGTGAGAGTGGATGGTGTCCGGGTGAGTATGGATGTTGGAGAGGTGAGCCTGGATGGTGTTGGGGTGAGCGTGGATGTTGAGGGAGTGAGCGTGGATGTTGTAGGGGTGAGGTTGGATGGTGTAGGGGTGACAGTGGATGTTGTAAAGGTGAGCGTGGATGGTGTAGGGGTGAGAGTGGATGTTGTATGAGTGAGCATGGACGGTGTAGATGTGAGTGTGGATGGTATAGGGGAAAGCGTGGATGGTGTAGTGGTGAGCGTTGATGGTGTAGGGGTGAGCGTGGATGTTGCAGGAGTGAGCGTGTGTGTTGTAGGAGTAAACGTGGATGATGTAGGGGTGAGCGTGGATGGTGTAGGGGTGAGCGTGGATGGTGTAGGAGTGAGCGTGGACATTGTAAAGGTGAGCGTGGACAGTGTAGCGGAGAGCGTGGACGTTGTAGGGGTGAACGTGGATGTTGTAGGGGTGAGCGTGGATGTTGTAGGGGTGAGGGTGGATGGTGAAGGTGTGAGCGTGGATGATGTAGAGGTGAGCGTGGATGGTGTAGGGGGTGAGCATGGAGGTTGTAAAGGTGAGCGTGGAGGTTGTATAGGTGAGCGTGGATGGTGTAGGAGTGAGCGTGGGTGCTGTAGGGGTGAGAGTAGATGGGGTTGGTTGTGGCGTGGATGGGGTTGGGTGTGGAGTGGATGGTGTTGGGGTGAGAGTGGATGTTGGAGAGGTGAGCGTGGATGGTTTAGGGGTGAGCGTGGATGTTGCAGGAGTGAGCATGGATGTTGTAGGGGTGAGCTTGGATGGTGTAGGGGTGAGAGTGGATGTTTTAAAGGTGAGCGTGGATGGTGTAGGGGTGAGAGTGGATGTTTTATGAGTGAGCATGGACGGTGTAGATGTGAGTGTGGATGGTATAGGGGAAAGCGTGGATGGTGTAGTGGTGAGCGTGGATGATGTAGGGTTGAGCGTGGATTTTGTATGAGAGAGCGTGGATGTTGAAGGGGTGAGTGTGGATGGTGTAGGGGTGAGCGTGGATGTTGGAGGAGTGAGCGTGGGTGTTGTAGGAGTAAACGTGGATGATGTAGGGGTGAGCCTGGATGGTGTGGGGGTGAGCGTGGACGTTGTAAAGGTAAGCATGGATGATATAGAAGTGAGCATAGATGGTGTAGGGGGTGAGCGTGGAGGTTGTAAAGGTGAGCATGGATGTTGTAGGGGTGAGCGTGGATGTTGTAGGGGTGAGGGTGGATGGTGTAGGGGTGAGCGTGGATGTTGTAGAAGTGAGCGTAGATGGTGTAGGAGTGAGGGTGGATGTTTTAACGGTGAGCGTGGATGGTGTTGGGGTGAGGGTGGATGTTGTAGGGGTGAGCGTGGATGTTGTCGGGGTGAGGGTGGATGGTGTACGGGTGAGTGTGGATGTTGTAGAGGTGAGCGTGGATGGTGTAGGGGTGAGCGTGGCTATTGTAGGGGTGTGCGTACATGGTGTAGGGGTGAGCTTGGATGGTGAAGGTGTGAGCGTGGCTGGTGTAGGTGTGAGCGTGGATGGTATAGGGGTGAGCGTGGATGTTGTAGGGGTGAGAGTGGATGTTGCAGGAGTGAGCGTAGATGGTGTAGGGTTGAGCGTGGAGGTTGTGAAGGTGAGCGTGGATGGTGTAGGAGTGACCGTGGATGTTGTAGGGGTGAGAGTGGATGGGGTTGGGGTGGGCGTGGATGGTGTGGGGGGTGAGAGTGGATGGTGTCGCGGTGAGAGTGGATGGTGTCCGGGTGAGTATGGATGTTGGAGAGGTGAGCCTGGATGGTGTAGGTGTGAGCGTGGATGTTGCAGGAGTGAGCGTGGATGTTGTAGGGGTGAGCGTGGATGGTGTTGGTGTGAGAGTGGATGTTGTAAAGGTGAGCGTGGATGGTGTAGGGGTGAGAGTGGATGTTGTACGAGTGAGCATGGACAGTGCAGATGTGAGTGTGGATGGTATAGGGGAAAGCGTGGATGGCGTAGTGGTGAGCGTGGATGGTGTAGGGGTGAGCGTGGATGTTGCAGGAGTGAGCGTGGGTTTTGTATGAGAGAGCGTGGATGTTGAAGGGGTGAGTGTGGATGGTGTAGGGGTGAGCGTGGATGTTGGAGGAGTGAGCGTGGGTGTTGTAGGAGTAAACGTGGATGATGTAGGGGTGAGCCTGGATGGTGTAGGGGTGAGCGTGGACGTTGTAAAGGTGAGCATGGATGATGTAGGAGCGAGCGTTGATGGTGTAGGGGGTGAGCGTGGAGGTTGTAAAGGTGAGCATGGATGTTGTAGGGGTGAGCCTGGATGTTGTAGGGGTGAGGGTGGATGGTGTAGGGGTAAGGGTGGATGTTGTAGAAGTGAGCGTAGATGGTGTAGGAGTGAGGGTGGATGTTGTAGCGGTGAGCGTGGATGGTGTTGGGGTGAGGGTGGATGTTGTAGAGGTGAGCGTGAATGTTGTCGGGGTGAGGGTGGATGGTGTAGGGGTGAGTGTGGATGTTATAGAGGTGAGCGTGGATGGTGTAGGGCTGAGGGTGGCTATTGTAGGGGAGTGCGTGCATGGTGTAGTGGTGAGCTTGGATGGTGAAGGTGTGAGCGTGGATGTTGTAGGGGTGAGCGTGGATGGTGTAGGGGTGAGCGTGGATGTTGTAGGGGTGAGAGTGGATGTTGCAGGAGTGAGCGTAGATGGTGTAGGGTTGAACGTGGATGTTGTAAAGGTGAGTGTGGATGGTGTAGGAGTGAGCATGGATGTTGTAGGGGTGAGAGTGGATGGGGTTGGGGTGGGCGTGGATGGTGTGGGGGGTGAGAGTGGATGGTGTCGCGGTGAGAGTGGATGGTGTCGGGGTGAGTATGGATGTTGGAGAGGTGAGCCTGGATGGTGTAGGAGTGAGCGTGGATGTTGCAGGAGTGAGCGTGGATGTTGTAGGGGTGAGCGTGGATGGTGTTGGTGTGAAAGTGGATGTTGTAAAGGTGAGCGTGGATGGTGTAGGGGTGAGAGTGGATGTTGTAGAGGTGAGCGTGGATGGTGTAGGGGTGAGCGTGGATGTTGCAGGAGTGAGCGTGGATTTTGTATGAGAGAGCGTGGATGTTGCAGGAGTGAGCGTGGGTGTTGTAGGAGTAAACGTGCATGGTGTAGGGGTGAGTGTGGATGGTGTAGGGGTGAGCGTGGACGTTGTAAAGGTGAGCATGGATGGTGTAGGAGTGAGCGTGGATGTTGTAGGGGTGAGAGTGAATGGGGTTGAGGTGAGCGTGGATGGTGTTGGGGTGAGTGTGGATGTTGGCGAGGTGAGCGTGGATGTTGTAGGGGTGAGCGTGGATGTTGTAGGGGTGAGGTTGGATGTTGTAGCGGTGAGCGTGGATGGTGTTGGGGTGATGGTGGATGTTGTAGGGGTGAGCGTGGATGTTGTCGGGGTGAGAGTGGATGGTGTAGGGGTGAGTGTGGATGTTGTAGAGGTGAGCGTGGATGGTGTAGGGCTGAGCGTTGCTATTGTAGGGGTGAGCGTGGATGGTGTTGGGGTGAGCTTGGATGGTGAAGTTGTGAGCGTGGATGGTGTAGAAGTGAGCGTGGATGGTGTAGGGGTGAGCGTGGATGGTGTAGGGGTGAGCCTGGATGTTGTAGGGGTGAGAGTGGATGTTGCAGGAGTGAGCGTAGATGGTGTAGGGGGTGAGCGTGGAGGTTGTAAAGGTGAGCGTGGAGGTTGTAAAGGTGAGGGTGGATGGTGTAGGAGTGAGCGTGGATGTTGTAGGGGTGAGAGTGGATGGGGTTGGGTGTGGCGTGGATGGTGTTGGGGTGAGAGTGGATGGTGTCGGGTTGAGAGTGGATGGTGTCGGGGTGAGCATGGATGTTGGAGAGGTGAGCGTGGATGGTGTAGGGGTGAGCGTGGATGTTGCAGGAGTGAGCGTGGATTTTGTATGAGAGAGCGTGGATGTTGCAGGAGTGAGCGTGGGTGTTGTAGGAGTAAACGTGGATGGTGTATGGGTGAGTATGGATGGTGTAGGGGTGAGCGTGGACGTTGTAAAGGTGAGCGTGGATGGTGTAGGAGTGAGCGTGGATGTTGTAGGGGTGAGAGTGAATGGGGTTGGGGTGAGCGTGGATGGTGTTGGGGTGAGTGTGGATGTTGGCGAGGTGAGCGTGGATGTTGTAGGGTTGAGCGTGGATGTTGTAGGTGTGAGGGTGGATGGTGTAGGGGTGAGCGTGGATGTTGCAGGAGTGAGCGTGGATGTTGTAGGAGTGAGCGTGGATGTTGGAGGAGTGAGCGTGGTTGTTGTAGGAGTAAACGTGGATGATGTAGGGGTGAGCCTGGATGGTGTAGGGGTGAGCGTGGACGTTGTTAAGGTGAGCATGGATGATGTAGGAGAGAGCGTAGATGGTGTAGGGGGTGAGCGTGGGGGTTGTAAAGGTGAGCATGGATGGTGTAGGAGTGAGCGTGGATGTTGTATGGGTGAGATTAAATGGGGTTGGGGTAGGCGTGGATGGTGTTGGGGGGAGTGTAGATGTTGTCGAGGTCAGCGTTGATGTTGCAGGGGTGAGCGTGAATGTTGTAGGGACGAGCGTAGATGGTGTAGGGTTGAGCGTGGAGGTTGTAGGGGTGATAGTGGATGGGGTTGGGGTGGGCGTGGATGGTGTGGGGGGTGAGAGTGGATGGTGTCGCGGTGAGAGTGGATGGTGTCGGGGTGATTATGGATGTTGGAGAGGTGAGCCTGGATGGTGTAGGGGTGAGCGTGGATGTTGCAGGAGTGAGCGTGGATGTTGTAGGGGTGAGCGTGGATGGTGTTGGTGTGAGCGTGGCTATTGTAGGGGTGAGCGTGGATGGTGTAGGGGTGAGCGTGGATGGTGTAGGGGTGAGCGTGGATGGTGTAGGGGTGAGCGTGGATGTTGTAGAGGTGAGCGTGGATGGTGTAAGGGTGAGCGTGGCTATTGTAGGGGTGAGCGTGGATGGTGTAGGGGTGAGCGTGGATGTTGCAGGAGTGAGCGTGGATTTTGTATGAGAGAGCGTGGATGTTGCAGGAGTGAGCGTGGGTGTTGTAGGAGTAAACGTGGATGGTGTATGGGTGAGTATGGATGGTGTAGGGGTGAGCGTGCACGTTGTAAAGGTGAGCGTGGATGGTGTAGGAGTGAGCGTGGATGTTGTAGGGGTGAGAGTGAATGGGGTTGGGGTGAGCGTGGATGGTGTTGGGTTGAGTGTGGATGTAGGCGAGGTGAGCGTGGATGTTGTAGGGGTGAATGTGGATGTTGTAGGTGTGAGGGTGGATGGTGTAGGGGTGAGCGTGGATGTTGTAGAAGTGAGCGTAGATGGTGTAGGAGTGAGGTTGGATGTTGTAGCGGTGAGCGTTGATGGTGTTTGGGTGGTGGTGGATGTTGTAGGGGTGAGCGTGGATGTTGTCGGGGTGAGGGTGGATGGTGTAGCGGTGAGTGTGGATGTTGTAGAGGTGAGCGTGAATGGTGTAGGGGTGAGCGTGGGTATTGTAGGGGTGAGCGTGGATGGTGTAGGGGTGAGCTTGGATGGTGAAGGTGTGAGCGTGGATGGTGTAGAAGTGAGCGTGGATGGTGTAGGGGTGAGCGTGGATGTTGTAGGGGTGAGAGTGGATGTTGCAGGAGTGAGCGTAGATGGTGTAGGGGGTGAGCGTGGAGGTTGTAAAGGTGAGCGTGGAGGTTGTAAAGGTGAGCGTGGATGTTGTAGGGGTGAGAGTGGATGGGGTTGGGTGTGGCGTGGATGGTGTTGGGGTGAGAGTGGATGGTGTCGGGGTGAGGGTGGATGGTGTCGGGGTGAGTATGGATGTTGGAGAGGTGAGCGTGGATGGTGTAGAGGTGTGCGTGGATGTTGCAGGAGTGAGCGTGGATGTTGTAGGGGTGAGCGTGGATGGTGTATGGGTGAGAGTGGATGTTGTAAAGGTGAGCGTGGATGGTGTAGGGGTGAGATTGGATGTTGTATGAGTGAGCATGGACGGTGTAGATGTGAGTGTGGATGGTATAGGGGAAAGCGTGGATGTTGTAGGGGTGAGCGTGGATGTTGCAGGAGTGAGCGTGGATGGTGTAGGGGTGAGCGTGCATGTTGCAAGAGTGGCCGTGGATTTTGAATGAGAGAGCGTGGATGTTGTAGGAGTGAGCGTGGATGGTGTAGGGGTGAGAGTGGATGTTGTAAAGGTGAGAGTGGATGGTGTAGGGGTGAGAGTGGCTGTTGTATGAGTGAGCATGGACAGTGTAGATGTGAGTGTGGATGGTATAGGGGAAAGCGTGGATGGTGTAGTGGTGAGCGTGGATGGTGTAGGGGTGAGCGTGGATGTTGTAGAGGTGAGCGTGGATGGTGTAGGGGTGAGCGTGGATGTTGTAGGGGTGAGCGTGCATGGTGTAGGGGTGAGCTTGGATGGTGAAGGTGTGAGCGTGGCTGGTGAAGGAGTGATCGTGGATGGTGTAGGGGTGAGCGTGGAGGTTGTAAAGGTGAGCGTGGATGATGTAGGAGTGAGCGTGGATGTTGTAGGGGTGAGAGTGGATGGGGTTGGGGTGGGCGTGGATGGTGTGGGGGGTGAGTGGATGGTGTCGGGGTGAGTATGGATGATGGAGAGGTGAGCGTGGATGGTGTAGGGGTGAGCGTGGATGTTGCAGGAGTGAACGTGGATGTTGTAGGGGTGAGCGTGGATGGTGTTGGTGTGAGAGTGGATGTGGTAAAGGTGAGCGTGGATGGTGTAGGGGTGAGAGTGGATGGTGTAGAGGTGAGCGTGGATGTTGTAGAGGTGAGCGTGGATGGTGTTAGGGTGAGCGTGGATGTTGCAGGGGTGAGCGTGGATGGTGTAGGGGTGAGCGTGGATGGTGTAAGGGTGAGCGTGGCTATTGTAGGGGTGAGCGTGGATGGTGTAGGGGTGAGCGTGGATGTTGCAGGAGTGAGCGTGGGTGTTGTAGGAGTAAACGTGGATGGTGTAGGGGTGAGTGTGGATGGTGTAGGGGTGAGCGTCAACGTTGTAAAGGTGAGCATGGATGATGTAGGAGTGAGTGTAGATGGTGTAGGGGGTGAGCGTGGCGGTTGTAAAGGTGAGCATGGATGGTGTAGGAGTGAGCGTGGATGTTGTAGGGGTGAGAGTGAATGGGGTTGGTGTGAGCGTGGATGGTGTTGGGGTGAGTGTGGATGTTGGCGAGGTGAGCGTGGATGTTCTAGGGGTGAGCGTGGATGTTTTAGGGGTAAGGGTGGATGGTGTAGGGGTGAGCGTGGATGTTGTAGAAGTGAGCGTAGATGGTGTAGGAGTGAGGTTGGATGTTGTAGCGGTGAGCGTGGATGGTGTTGGGGTGATGGTGGATGTTGTAGGGGTGAGCGTGGATGTTGTCGGGGTGAGGGTGGATGGTGTAGGGGTGAGTGTGGATGTTGTAGAGCTGCGCGTGGATGGTGTAGTGGTGAGCGTGGCAATTGTAGGGGTGAGCGTGGATGGTGTAGGGGTGAGCGTGGATGTTGCCGGAGTGAGCGTGGGTGTTGTAGGAGTAAACGTGGATGGTGTAGGTGTGAGCGTGGATGGTGTAGGGGTGAGCGTGGACGTTGTAAAGGTGAGCATGGATGATGTAGGAGTGAGCGTAGATGGTGTAGGGGGTGAGCGTGGAGGTTGTAAAGGTGAGGGTAGAGGTTGTAAAGGTGAGCGTGGATGGTGTAGGAGTGAGCGTGGATGTTGTAGGGGTGAGAGTGGATGGGGTTGGAGTGGGCGTGGATGTTGTATGAGTGAGCATGGACGGTGTAGATGTGAGTGTGGATGGTATAGGGGAAAGCGTGGATGGTGTAGTAGTGAGCATGGATGTTGTAGGGGTGAGCGTGGATGTTGTAGGGGTGAGCGTGGATGTTGTAGGGGTGAGCGTGGATGTTGTAGAGGTGAGCGTGGATGGTGTAGGGGTGAGCGTGGGTGCTGTAGGGGTGAGAGTAGATGGGGTTGGTTGTGGCGTGGATGGGGTTGGGTGTGGAGTGGATGGTGTTGGGGTGAGAGTGGATGTTGGAGAGGTGAGCGTGGATGGTGTAGGGGTGAGCGTGGATGTTGCAGGAGTGAGCATGGATGTTGTAGGGGTGAGCTTGGATGGTGTAGGGGTGAGAGTGGATGTTTTAAAGGTGAGCGTGGATGGTGTAGGGGTGAGAGTGGATGTTTTATGAGTGAGCATGGACGGTGTAGATGTGAGTGTGGATGGTATAGGGGAAAGCGTGGATGGTGTAGTGGTGAGCGTGGATGATGTAGGGTTGAGCGTGGATTTTGTATGAGAGAGCGTGGATGTTGAAGGGGTGAGTGTGGATGGTGTAGGGGTGAGCGTGGATGTTGGAGGAGTGAGCGTGGGTGTTGTAGGAGTAAACGTGGATGATGTAGGGGTGAGCCTGGATGGTGTGGGGGTGAGCGTGGACGTTGTAAAGGTAAGCATGGATGATATAGAAGTGAGCATAGATGGTGTAGGGGGTGAGCGTGGAGGTTGTAAAGGTGAGCATGGATGTTGTAGGGGTGAGCGTGGATGTTGTAGGGGTGAGGGTGGATGGTGTAGGGGTGAGCGTGGATGTTGTAGAAGTGAGCGTAGATGGTGTAGGAGTGAGGGTGGATGTTTTAACGGTGAGCGTGGATGGTGTTGGGGTGAGGGTGGATGTTGTAGGGGTGAGCGTGGATGTTGTCGGGGTGAGGGTGGATGGTGTACGGGTGAGTGTGGATGTTGTAGAGGTGAGCGTGGATGGTGTAGGGGTGAGCGTGGCTATTGTAGGGGTGTGCGTACATGGTGTAGGGGTGAGCTTGGATGGTGAAGGTGTGAGCGTGGCTGGTGTAGGTGTGAGCGTGGATGGTATAGGGGTGAGCGTGGATGTTGTAGGGGTGAGAGTGGATGTTGCAGGAGTGAGCGTAGATGGTGTAGGGTTGAGCGTGGAGGTTGTGAAGGTGAGCGTGGATGGTGTAGGAGTGACCGTGGATGTTGTAGGGGTGAGAGTGGATGGGGTTGGGGTGGGCGTGGATGGTGTGGGGGGTGAGAGTGGATGGTGTCGCGGTGAGAGTGGATGGTGTCCGGGTGAGTATGGATGTTGGAGAGGTGAGCCTGGATGGTGTAGGTGTGAGCGTGGATGTTGCAGGAGTGAGCGTGGATGTTGTAGGGGTGAGCGTGGATGGTGTTGGTGTGAGAGTGGATGTTGTAAAGGTGAGCGTGGATGGTGTAGGGGTGAGAGTGGATGTTGTACGAGTGAGCATGGACAGTGCAGATGTGAGTGTGGATGGTATAGGGGAAAGCGTGGATGGCGTAGTGGTGAGCGTGGATGGTGTAGGGGTGAGCGTGGATGTTGCAGGAGTGAGCGTGGGTTTTGTATGAGAGAGCGTGGATGTTGAAGGGGTGAGTGTGGATGGTGTAGGGGTGAGCGTGGATGTTGGAGGAGTGAGCGTGGGTGTTGTAGGAGTAAACGTGGATGATGTAGGGGTGAGCCTGGATGGTGTAGGGGTGAGCGTGGACGTTGTAAAGGTGAGCATGGATGATGTAGGAGCGAGCGTTGATGGTGTAGGGGGTGAGCGTGGAGGTTGTAAAGGTGAGCATGGATGTTGTAGGGGTGAGCCTGGATGTTGTAGGGGTGAGGGTGGATGGTGTAGGGGTAAGGGTGGATGTTGTAGAAGTGAGCGTAGATGGTGTAGGAGTGAGGGTGGACGTTGTAGCGGTGAGCGTGGATGGTGTTGGGGTGAGGGTGGATGTTGTAGAGGTGAGCGTGAATGTTGTCGGGGTGAGGGTGGATGGTGTAGGGGTGAGTGTGGATGTTATAGAGGTGAGCGTGGATGGTGTAGGGCTGAGGGTGGCTATTGTAGGGGAGTGCGTGCATGGTGTAGTGGTGAGCTTGGATGGTGAAGGTGTGAGCGTGGATGTTGTAGGGGTGAGCGTGGATGGTGTAGGGGTGAGCGTGGATGTTGTAGGGGTGAGAGCGGATGTTGCAGGAGTGAGCGTAGATGGTGTAGGGTTGAACGTGGATGTTGTAAAGGTGAGTGTGGATGGTGTAGGAGTGAGCATGGATGTTGTAGGGGTGAGAGTGGATGGGGTTGGGGTGGGCGTGGATGGTGTGGGGGGTGAGAGTGGATGGTGTCGCGGTGAGAGTGGATGGTGTCGGGGTGAGTATGGATGTTGGAGAGGTGAGCCTGGATGGTGTAGGAGTGAGCGTGGATGTTGCAGGAGTGAGCGTGGATGTTGTAGGGGTGAGCGTGGATGGTGTTGGTGTGAAAGTGGATGTTGTAAAGGTGAGCGTGGATGGTGTAGGGGTGAGAGTGGATGTTGTAGAGGTGAGCGTGGATGGTGTAGGGGTGAGCGTGGATGTTGCAGGAGTGAGCGTGGATTTTGTATGAGAGAGCGTGGATGTTGCAGGAGTGAGCGTGGGTGTTGTAGGAGTAAACGTGCATGGTGTAGGGGTGAGTGTGGATGGTGTAGGGGTGAGCGTGGACGTTGTAAAGGTGAGCATGGATGGTGTAGGAGTGAGCGTGGATGTTGTAGGGGTGAGAGTGAATGGGGTTGAGGTGAGCGTGGATGGTGTTGGGGTGAGTGTGGATGTTGGCGAGGTGAGCGTGGATGTTGTAGGGGTGAGCGTGGATGTTGTAGGGGTGAGGTTGGATGTTGTAGCGGTGAGCGTGGATGGTGTTGGGGTGATGGTGGATGTTGTAGGGGTGAGCGTGGATGTTGTCGGGGTGAGAGTGGATGGTGTAGGGGTGAGTGTGGATGTTGTAGAGGTGAGCGTGGATGGTGTAGGGCTGAGCGTTGCTATTGTAGGGGTGAGCGTGGATGGTGTTGGGGTGAGCTTGGATGGTGAAGTTGTGAGCGTGGATGGTGTAGAAGTGAGCGTGGATGGTGTAGGGGTGAGCGTGGATGGTGTAGGGGTGAGCCTGGATGTTGTAGGGGTGAGAGTGGATGTTGCAGGAGTGAGCGTAGATGGTGTAGGGGGTGAGCGTGGAGGTTGTAAAGGTGAGCGTGGAGGTTGTAAAGGTGAGGGTGGATGGTGTAGGAGTGAGCGTGGATGTTGTAGGGGTGAGAGTGGATGGGGTTGGGTGTGGCGTGGATGGTGTTGGGGTGAGAGTGGATGGTGTCGGGTTGAGAGTGGATGGTGTCGGGGTGAGCATGGATGTTGGAGAGGTGAGCGTGGATGGTGTAGGGGTGAGCGTGGATGTTGCAGGAGTGAGCGTGGATTTTGTATGAGAGAGCGTGGATGTTGCAGGAGTGAGCGTGGGTGTTGTAGGAGTAAACGTGGATGGTGTATGGGTGAGTATGGATGGTGTAGGGGTGAGCGTGGACGTTGTAAAGGTGAGCGTGGATGGTGTAGGAGTGAGCGTGGATGTTGTAGGGGTGAGAGTGAATGGGGTTGGGGTGAGCGTGGATGGTGTTGGGGTGAGTGTGGATGTTGGCGAGGTGAGCGTGGATGTTGTAGGGTTGAGCGTGGATGTTGTAGGTGTGAGGGTGGATGGTGTAGGGGTGAGCGTGGATGTTGCAGGAGTGAGCGTGGATGTTGTAGGGGTGAGCGTGGATGTTGGAGGAGTGAGCGTGGTTGTTGTAGGAGTAAACGTGGATGATGTAGGGGTGAGCCTGGATGGTGTAGGGGTGAGCGTGGACGTTGTTAAGGTGAGCATGGATGATGTAGGAGTGAGCGTAGATGGTGTAGGGGGTGAGCGTGGGGGTTGTAAAGGTGAGCATGGATGGTGTAGGAGTGAGCGTGGATGTTGTATGGGTGAGATTAAATGGGGTTGGGGTAGGCGTGGATGGTGTTGGGGGGAGTGTAGATGTTGTCGAGGTCAGCGTTGATGTTGCAGGGGTGAGCGTGAATGTTGTAGGGGCGAGCGTAGATGGTGTAGGGTTGAGCGTGGAGGTTGTAGGGGTGATAGTGGATGGGGTTGGGGTGGGCGTAGATGGTGTGGGGGGTGAGAGTGGATGGTGTCGCGGTGAGAGTGGATGGTGTCGGGGTGATTATGGATGTTGGAGAGGTGAGCCTGGATGGTGTAGGGGTGAGCGTGGATGTTGCAGGAGTGAGCGTGGATGTTGTAGGGGTGAGCGTGGATGGTGTTGGTGTGAGCGTGGCTATTGTAGGGGTGAGCGTGGATGTTGTAGGGGTGAGCGTGGATGTTGTCGGGGTGAGAGTGGATGGTGTAGGGGTGAGTGTGGATGTTGTAGAGGTGAGCGTGGATGGTGTAGGGCTGAGCGTTGCTATTGTAGGGGTGAGCGTGGATGGTGTTGGGGTGAGCTTGGATGGTGAAGTTGTGAGCGTGGATGGTGTAGAAGTGAGCGTGGATGGTGTAGGGGTGAGCGTGGATGGTGTAGGGGTGAGCCTGGATGTTGTAGGGGTGAGAGTGGATGTTGCAGGAGTGAGCGTAGATGGTGTAGGGGGTGAGCGTGGAGGTTGTAAAGGTGAGCGTGGAGGTTGTAAAGGTGAGGGTGGATGGTGTAGGAGTGAGCGTGGATGTTGTAGGGGTGAGAGTGGATGGGGTTGGGTGTGGCGTGGATGGTGTTGGGGTGAGAGTGGATGGTGTCGGGTTGAGAGTGGATGGTGTCGGGGTGAGCATGGATGTTGGAGAGGTGAGCGTGGATGGTGTAGGGGTGAGCGTGGATGTTGCAGGAGTGAGCGTGGATTTTGTATGAGAGAGCGTGGATGTTGCAGGAGTGAGCGTGGGTGTTGTAGGAGTAAACGTGGATGGTGTATGGGTGAGTATGGATGGTGTAGGGGTGAGCGTGGACGTTGTAAAGGTGAGCGTGGATGGTGTAGGAGTGAGCGTGGATGTTGTAGGGGTGAGAGTGAATGGGGTTGGGGTGAGCGTGGATGGTGTTGGGGTGAGTGTGGATGTTGGCGAGGTGAGCGTGGATGTTGTAGGGTTGAGCGTGGATGTTGTAGGTGTGAGGGTGGATGGTGTAGGGGTGAGCGTGGATGTTGCAGGAGTGAGCGTGGATGTTGTAGGGGTGAGCGTGGATGTTGGAGGAGTGAGCGTGGTTGTTGTAGGAGTAAACGTGGATGATGTAGGGGTGAGCCTGGATGGTGTAGGGGTGAGCGTGGACGTTGTTAAGGTGAGCATGGATGATGTAGGAGTGAGCGTAGATGGTGTAGGGGGTGAGCGTGGGGGTTGTAAAGGTGAGCATGGATGGTGTAGGAGTGAGCGTGGATGTTGTATGGGTGAGATTAAATGGGGTTGGGGTAGGCGTGGATGGTGTTGGGGGGAGTGTAGATGTTGTCGAGGTCAGCGTTGATGTTGCAGGGGTGAGCGTGAATGTTGTAGGGGCGAGCGTAGATGGTGTAGGGTTGAGCGTGGAGGTTGTAGGGGTGATAGTGGATGGGGTTGGGGTGGGCGTGGATGGTGTGGGGGGTGAGAGTGGATGGTGTCGCGGTGAGAGTGGATGGTGTCGGGGTGATTATGGATGTTGGAGAGGTGAGCCTGGATGGTGTAGGGGTGAGCGTGGATGTTGCAGGAGTGAGCGTGGATGTTGTAGGGGTGAGCGTGGATGGTGTTGGTGTGAGCGTGGCTATTGTAGGGGTGAGCGTGGATGGTGTAGGGGTGAGCGTGGATGGTGTAGGGGTGAGCGTGGATGGTGTAGGGGTGAGCGTGGATGTTGTAGAGGTGAGCGTGGATGGTGTAAGGGTGAGCGTGGCTATTGTAGGGGTGAGCGTGGATGGTGTAGGGGTGAGCGTGGATGTTGCAGGAGTGAGCGTGGATTTTGTATGAGAGAGCGTGGATGTTGCAGGAGTGAGCGTGGGTGTTGTAGGAGTAAACGTGGATGGTGTATGGGTGAGTATGGATGGTGTAGGGGTGAGCGTGCACGTTGTAAAGGTGAGCGTGGATGGTGTAGGAGTGAGCGTGGATGTTGTAGGGGTGAGAGTGAATGGGGTTGGGGTGAGCGTGGATGGTGTTGGGTTGAGTGTGGATGTAGGCGAGGTGAGCGTGGATGTTGTAGGGGTGAATGTGGATGTTGTAGGTGTGAGGGTGGATGGTGTAGGGGTGAGCGTGGATGTTGTAGAAGTGAGCGTAGATGGTGTAGGAGTGAGGTTGGATGTTGTAGCGGTGAGCGTTGATGGTGTTTGGGTGGTGGTGGATGTTGTAGGGGTGAGCGTGGATGTTGTCGGGGTGAGAGTGGATGGTGTAGCGGTGAGTGTGGATGTTGTAGAGGTGAGCGTGAATGGTGTAGGGGTGAGCGTGGGTATTGTAGGGGTGAGCGTGGATGGTGTAGGGGTGAGCTTGGATGGTGAAGGTGTGAGCGTGGATGGTGTAGAAGTGAGCGTGGATGGTGTAGGGGTGAGCGTGGATGTTGTAGGGGTGAGAGTGGATGTTGCAGGAGTGAGCGTAGATGGTGTAGGGGGTGAGCGTGGAGGTTGTAAAGGTGAGCGTGGAGGTTGTAAAGGTGAGCGTGGATGTTGTAGGGGTGAGAGTGGATGGGGTTGGGTGTGGCGTGGATGGTGTTGGGGTGAGAGTGGATGGTGTCGGGGTGAGGGTGGATGGTGTCGGGGTGAGTATGGATGTTGGAGAGGTGAGCGTGGATGGTGTAGAGGTGTGCGTGGATGTTGCAGGAGTGAGCGTGGATGTTGTAGGGGTGAGCGTGGATGGTGTATGGGTGAGAGTGGATGTTGTAAAGGTGAGCGTGGATGGTGTAGGGGTGAGATTGGATGTTGTATGAGTGAGCATGGACGGTGTAGATGTGAGTGTGGATGGTATAGGGGAAAGCGTGGATGTTGTAGGGGTGAGCGTGGATGTTGCAGGAGTGAGCGTGGATGGTGTAGGGGTGAGCGTGCATGTTGCAAGAGTGGCCGTGGATTTTGAATGAGAGAGCGTGGATGTTGTAGGAGTGAGCGTGGATGGTGTAGGGGTGAGAGTGGATGTTGTAAAGGTGAGAGTGGATGGTGTAGGGGTGAGAGTGGCTGTTGTATGAGTGAGCATGGACAGTGTAGATGTGAGTGTGGATGGTATAGGGGAAAGCGTGGATGGTGTAGTGGTGAGCGTGGATGGTGTAGGGGTGAGCGTGGATGTTGTAGAGGTGAGCGTGGATGGTGTAGGGGTGAGCGTGGATGTTGTAGGGGTGAGCGTGCATGGTGTAGGGGTGAGCTTGGATGGTGAAGGTGTGAGCGTGGCTGGTGAAGGAGTGATCGTGGATGGTGTAGGGGTGAGCGTGGAGGTTGTAAAGGTGAGCGTGGATGATGTAGGAGTGAGCGTGGATGTTGTAGGGGTGAGAGTGGATGGGGTTGGGGTGGGCGTGGATGGTGTGGGGGGTGAGTGGATGGTGTCGGGGTGAGTATGGATGATGGAGAGGTGAGCGTGGATGGTGTAGGGGTGAGCGTGGATGTTGCAGGAGTGAACGTGGATGTTGTAGGGGTGAGCGTGGATGGTGTTGGTGTGAGAGTGGATGTGGTAAAGGTGAGCGTGGATGGTGTAGGGGTGAGAGTGGATGGTGTAGAGGTGAGCGTGGATGTTGTAGAGGTGAGCGTGGATGGTGTTAGGGTGAGCGTGGATGTTGCAGGGGTGAGCGTGGATGGTGTAGGGGTGAGCGTGGATGGTGTAAGGGTGAGCGTGGCTATTGTAGGGGTGAGCGTGGATGGTGTAGGGGTGAGCGTGGATGTTGCAGGAGTGAGCGTGGGTGTTGTAGGAGTAAACGTGGATGGTGTAGGGGTGAGTGTGGATGGTGTAGGGGTGAGCGTCAACGTTGTAAAGGTGAGCATGGATGATGTAGGAGTGAGTGTAGATGGTGTAGGGGGTGAGCGTGGCGGTTGTAAAGGTGAGCATGGATGGTGTAGGAGTGAGCGTGGATGTTGTAGGGGTGAGAGGGAATGGGGTTGGTGTGAGCGTGGATGGTGTTGGGGTGAGTGTGGATGTTGGCGAGGTGAGCGTGGATGTTCTAGGGGTGAGCGTGGATGTTTTAGGGGTAAGGGTGGATGGTGTAGGGGTGAGCGTGGATGTTGTAGAAGTGAGCGTAGATGGTGTAGGAGTGAGGTTGGATGTTGTAGCGGTGAGCGTGGATGGTGTTGGGGTGATGGTGGATGTTGTAGGGGTGAGCGTGGATGTTGTCGGGGTGAGGGTGGATGGTGTAGGGGTGAGTGTGGATGTTGTAGAGCTGCGCGTGGATGGTGTAGTGGTGAGCGTGGCAATTGTAGGGGTGAGCGTGGATGGTGTAGGGGTGAGCGTGGATGTTGCCGGAGTGAGCGTGGGTGTTGTAGGAGTAAACGTGGATGGTGTAGGTGTGAGCGTGGATGGTGTAGGGGTGAGCGTGGACGTTGTAAAGGTGAGCATGGATGATGTAGGAGTGAGCGTAGATGGTGTAGGGGGTGAGCGTGGAGGTTGTAAAGGTGAGGGTAGAGGTTGTAAAGGTGAGCGTGGATGGTGTAGGAGTGAGCGTGGATGTTGTAGGGGTGAGAGTGGATGGGGTTGGAGTGGGCGTGGATGTTGTATGAGTGAGCATGGACGGTGTAGATGTGAGTGTGGATGGTATAGGGGAAAGCGTGGATGGTGTAGTAGTGAGCATGGATGTTGTAGGGGTGAGCGTGGATGTTGTAGGGGTGAGCGTGGATGTTGTAGGGGTGAGCGTGGATGTTGTAGAGGTGAGCGTGGATGGTGTAGGGGTGAGCGTGGCTATTGTAGGGGTGAGCGTGGATGGTGTAGGTGTGAGCGTGGATGGTGTAGGGGTGAGCGTGGATGTTGCAGGAGTGAGCGTGGATTTTGTATGAGAGAGCGTGGATGTTTAAGGGGTGAGTGTGGATGGTGTAGGGGTGAGCGTGGATGGTGAAGGGGTGAGCGTGAAAGTTGCATAAATGAGCGTGGACGTTGTAAAGGTGAGCATGGATGATGTAGTTGTGAGCGTAGATGTTGTAGGGGTGAGAGTGAATGGGGTTGGGGTGAGTGTGGATGGTGTTGGGGTGAGTGTGGATGTTGGCGAGTTGAGCGTGGATGTTGTAGGGGTGAGCGTGGATGTTGTAGGGGTGAGGGTGGATGGTGTAGAGGTGAGCGTGGATGTTGTAGAGGTGAGGGTGGATGGTGTTAGGGTGAGCGTGGATGTTGCAGGGGTGAGCGTGGATGGTGTAGGGGTGAGCGTGGATGGTGTAAGGGTGAGCGTGGCTATTGTAGGGGTGAGCGTGGATGGTGTAGGGGTGAGCGTGGATGTTGCAGGAGTGAGCGTGGGTGTTGTAGGAGTAAACGTGGATGGTGTAGGGGTGAGTGTGGATGGTGTAGGGGTGAGCGTCAACGTTGTAAAGGTGAGCATGGATGATGTAGGAGTGAGTGTAGATGGTGTAGGGGGTGAGCGTGGCGGTTGTAAAGGTGAGCATGGATGGTGTAGGAGTGAGCGTGGATGTTGTAGGGGTGAGAGTGAATGGGGTTGGTGTGAGCGTGGATGGTGTTGGGGTGAGTGTGGATGTTGGCGAGGTGAGCGTGGATGTTCTAGGGGTGAGCGTGGATGTTTTAGGGGTAAGGGTGGATGGTGTAGGGGTGAGCGTGGATGTTGTAGAAGTGAGCGTAGATGGTGTAGGAGTGAGGTTGGATGTTGTAGCGGTGAGCGTGGATGGTGTTGGGGTGATGGTGGATGTTGTAGGGGTGAGCGTGGATGTTGTCGGGGTGAGGGTGGATGGTGTAGGGGTGAGTGTGGATGTTGTAGAGCTGCGCGTGGATGGTGTAGGGGTGAGCGTGGCAATTGTAGGGGTGAGCGTGGATGGTGTAGGGGTGAGCGTGGATGTTGCCGGAGTGAGCGTGGGTGTTGTAGGAGTAAACGTGGATGGTGTAGGTGTGAGCGTGGATGGTGTAGGGGTGAGCGTGGACGTTGTAAAGGTGAGCATGGATGATGTAGGAGTGAGCGTAGATGGTGTAGGGGGTGAGCGTGGAGGTTGTAAAGGTGAGGGTAGAGGTTGTAAAGGTGAGCGTGGATGGTGTAGGAGTGAGCGTGGATGTTGTAGGGGTGAGAATGGATGGGGTTGGAGTGGGCGTGGATGGTGTAGGGGTGAGAGTGGATGTTGTATGAGTGAGCATGGACGGTGTAGATGTGAGTGTGGATGGTATAGGGGAAAGCGTGGATGGTGTAGTAGTGAGCATGGATGTTGTAGGGGTGAGCGTGGATGTTGTAGGGGTGAGCGTGGATGTTGTAGGGGTGAGCGTGGATGTTGTAGAGGTGAGCGTGGATGGTGTAGGGGTGAGCGTGGCTATTGTAGGGGTGAGCGTGGATGGTGTAGGTGTGAGCGTGGATGGTGTAGGGGTGAGCGTGGATGTTGCAGGAGTGAGCGTGGATTTTGTATGAGAGAGCGTGGATGTTTAAGGGGTGAGTGTGGATGGTGTAGGGGTGAGCGTGGATGGTGAAGGGGTGAGCGTGAAAGTTGCATAAATGAGCGTGGACGTTGTAAAGGTGAGCATGGATGATGTAGTTGTGAGCGTAGATGTTGTAGGGGTGAGAGTGAATGGGGTTGGGGTGAGTGTGGATGGTGTTGGGGTGAGTGTGGATGTTGGCGAGTTGAGCGTGGATGTTGTAGGGGTGAGCGTGGATGTTGTAGGGGTGAGGGTGGATGGTGTAGGGGTGAGCGTGGATGTTGTAGAAGTGAGTGTAGATGGTGTAGGAGTGATGTTGGATGTTGTAGCGGTGAGCGTGGATGGTGTTGAGGTGGTGGTGGATGTTGTAGGGGTGAGGGTGGATGGTGTAGGGGTCAGTGTGGATGTTGTATAGGTGAGCGTGGATGGTGTAGCGGTGAGTGAGGATGTTGTAGAGGTGAGCGTGGATGGTGTAGGGGTGAGCGTGGCTATTGTAGGGGTGAGCGTGGAAGGTGTAGGGGTGAGCTTGGATGGTGAAGGTGTGAGCGTGGATGGTGTAGAAGTGAGCGTGGATGGTGTAGGGGTGAGCGTGGATGTTGTAGGGGTGAGAGTGGATGTTGCAGGAGTGAGCGTAGATGGTGTAGGGGGTGAGCGTGGAGGTTGTAAAGGTGAGCGTGGAGGTTGTAAAGGTGAGCGTGGATGGTGTAGGAGTGAGCGTGGATGGTGTTGGGGTGAGAGTGGATGGTGTCGGGGTGAGAGTGGATGGTGTCGGGGTGAGTATGGATGTTGGAGAGGTGAGCGTGGATGGTGTAGGGGTGAGCATGGATGTTGCAGGAGTGAGCGTGGATGTTGTAGGGGTGAGCGTGGATGGTGTATGCGTGAGAGTGGATGTTGTAAAGGTGAGCGTGGATGGTGTAGGAGTGAGCGTGGATGTTCTAGGGGTGAGAGTGGATGGGGTTGGAGTGGGCGTGGATGGTGTCGGGGTGAGTATGGATGTTGGAGAGGTGAGCGTGGATGGTGTAGGGGTGAGAGTGGATGTTGTATGAGTGAGCATGACCGGTGTAGATGTGAGTGTGGATGGTATAGGGGAAAGCGTGGATGTTGTAGGGGTGAGCGTGGATGTTGCAGGAGTGAGCGTGGATGGTGTAGGGGTGAGCGTGGATGGTGTAGGGGTGAGAGTGGATGTTGTAAAGGTGAGCATAGATGGTGTAGGGGTGAGAGTGTATGTTGTATGAGTGAACATGGACAGTGTATATGTGAGTGTGGATGGTATAGGGGAAAGCGTGGATGGTGTAGTGGTGAGCGTGGATGGTGTAGGGGTGAGCGTGGCTATTGTATGGATGAGCGTGCATGGTGTAGGGGTGAGCTTGGATGGTGAAGGTGTGAGCGTGGCTGGTGTAGGAGTGAGCGTGGATGGTGTAGGGGTGAGCGTGGATGGTTTAGGGGTGAGCGTGGATGTTGTAGGGGTGAGAGTGGATGTTGCAGGACTGAGCGTAGATGGTGTAGGGGGTGAGCGTGGAGGATGTAAAGGTGAGCGTGGATGATATAGAAGTGAGCGTGGATGTTGTAGGGGTGAGAGTTGATGGGGTTGGGGTGGGCGTTCATGGTGTGGGGGGGTGAGACTGGATGGTGTCGCGGTGAGAGTGGATGGTGTCGGGGTGAGTGTGGATGGTGTAGGGGTGAGCGTGGATAGTGTAGGCGTGAGCGTGGATGTTGCAGGAGTGAGCGTGGTTGTTGTAGGAGTAAACGTGCATGGTGTAGGGGTGAGTGTGGATGGTGTAGGGGTGAGTGTCGACGTTGAAAAGGTGAGCATGGATGATGTAGGAGTGAGCGTAGATGGTGTAAGGGGCGAGCGTGGCGGTTGTAAACGTGAGCATGGATGGTGTAGGAGTGAGCGTGGATGTTGTAGGGGTGAGAGTGAATGGGGTTGGTGTGAGCGTGGATGGTGTTGGGGTGAGTGTGGATGTTGGCGAGGTGAGCGTGGATGTTGTAGGGGTGAGCGTGGATGTTTTAGGGATAAGGGTGGATGGTGTAGGGGTGAGCGTGAATGTTGTAGAAGTGAGCGTAGATGGTGTAGGAGTGAGATTGGATCTTGTAGCGGTGAGCGTGGATGGTGTTGGGGTGATGGTGGATGTTGTAGTGGTGAGCGTGGATGGTGTAGGGGTGAGCGTGGATGTTGCAGGAGTGAGAATGGATTTTGTATGAGAGAGCGTGGATGTTGAAGGGGTGAGTGTGGATGGTGTAGGGGTGAGCGTGGATGTTGCCGGAGTGAGCGTGGGTGTTGTAGGAGTAAACGGGGATGGTGTAGGTGTGAGCGTGGATGGTGTAGGGTTGAGCGTGGACGTTGTAAAGGTGAGCATGGATGATGTAGGAGTGAGCGTAGATGGTGTAGGGGGTGAACGTGGAGGTTTTAAAGGTGAGCGTAGAGGTTGTAAAGGTGAGCGTGGATGGTGTAGGAGTGAGCGTGGATGTTGTAGGGGTGACATTGGATGGGGTTGCAGTGGGCGTGGATGGTGTCGGGGTGAGTATGGATGTTGGAGAGGTGAGCGTGGATGGTGTAGGGGTGAGAGTGGATGTTGTATGAGTGAGCATGGACGGTGTAGATGTGAGTGTGGATGGTATAGGGGAAAGCGTGGATGGTGTAGTGGTGAGCGTGGATGTTGTAGGGGTGAGCGTGGATGTTGTAGAGGTGAGCGTGGATGGTGTAGGGGTGATCGTGGCTATTGTAGGGGTGAGCGTGGATGGTGTAGGTGTGAGCGTGGATGGTGTAGGGGTGAGCGTGGATGTTGCAGGAGTGAGCGTGGATTTTGTATGAGAGAGCGTGGATGTTTAAGGGGTGAGTGTGGATGGTGTAGGGGTGAGCGTGGATGGTGAAGGGGTGAGCGTGGATGTTGCAGGAGTGAGCGTGGACGTTGTAAAGGTGTGCATGGATGATGTAGGAGTGAGCGTGGATGTTGTAGGGGTGAGAGTGAATGTGGTTGGGGTGGGCGTGGATGGTGTTGATGTGAGAGTGGATGTTGGCGAGGTGAGCGTGGATGTTGCAGGGGTGAGGATGGATGTTGCAGGAGTGAGCGTGAATGTTATAGGGATGAGCGTGGATGGTGTTATGGTGAGTGTGGATGTTGTAGAGGTGAGCGTGGATGGTGTAAGGGTGAGCGTGGATGTTGTAGGGGTGAGCTTGGATGTTGTAGGGGTGAGGGTGGATGGTGTAGCGGTGCGCGTGGATGTTGTAGAAGTGAGCGTAGATGGTGTAGGAGTGAGTTTGGATGTTGTAACGGTGAGCGTGGATGGTGTTGGGGTGATGGTGTATGTTGTAGGGGTGAGCGTGGATGTTGTCGGGGTGAGAGTGGATGGTGTAGGGGTGAGTGTGGATGTTGTAGAGGTGAGCGTGGATGGTGTAGGGGTGAGCGTGGATGGTGTAGGGGTGAGCGTGGATGGTGTATGGGTGAGCTTGGATGGTGAAGTTTTGAGCGTGGATGGTGCAGAAGTGAGCGTGGATGGTGTAGGGGTGAGCGTGGATGGTGTAGGGGTGAGCCTGGATGTTGTAGGGGTGAGAGTGGATGTTGCAGCAGTGAGCGTAGATGGTGTAGCGGGTGAGCGTGGAGGTTGTAAAGGTGAGCGTGGAGGTTGTAAAGGTGAGGGTGGATGGTGTAGGAGTGAGCGTGGATGTTGTAGGGATGAGATTGGATGGGGTTGGGTGTGGCGTGGATGGTGTTGGGGTGAGAGTGGATGGTGTCGGGGTGAGTATGGATGTTGGAGAGGTGAGCGTGGATGGTGTAGGGGTGAGCCTGGATGTTGCAGGAGTGAGCGTGGATGTTGTAGGGGTGAGCGTGGATGTTGTAGGAGTGAGCGTGGGTGTTGTAGGAGTAAACGTGGATGATGTAGGGGTGAGCCTGGATGGTGTAGGGGTGAGCGTGGACGTTGTAAAGGTGAGCATGGATGATGTAGAAGTGAGCGTAGATGGTGTAGGCGGTGAGCGTGGAGGTTGTAAAGGTGAGCATGGATGGTGTAGGAGTGAGCGTGGATGTTGTAGGGGTGAGATTCAATGGGGTTGGGGTGGGCGTGGATGGTGTTGGGGTGAGTGTAGATGTTGGCGAGGTGAGCGTTGATGTTGCAGGGGTGCGCGTGGATGTTGCAGGAGTGAGCATCAATGTTGTAGGGGTGAGCGTAGATGGTGTAGGGTTGAGCGTGGAGGTTGTAGGGGTGATAGTGGATGGGGTTGGGGTGGGCGTGGATGGTGTGGGGGTTGAGAGTGGATGGTGTTGCGGTGAGAGTGGATGGTGTCGGGGTGATTATGGATGTTGGAGAGGTGAGCCTGGATGGTGTAGGGGTGAGCGTGGATGTTGCAGGAGTGAGCGTGGATGTTGTAGGGGTGAGCGTGGATGGTGTTGGTGTGAGCGTGGCTATTGTAGGGGTGAGCGTGGATGGTGTAGGGGTGAGCGTGGATGGTGTAGGGGTGATCGTGGATGTTGTAGAGGTGAGCGTGGATGGTGTAAGGGTGAGCGTGGCTATTGTAGGGGTGAGCGTGGATGGTGTAGGGGTGAGCGTGGATGTTGCAGGAGTGAGCGTGGATTTTGTATGAGAGAGCGTGGATGTTGCAGGAGTGAGCGTGGGTGTTGTAGGAGTAAACGTGGATAGTGTAGGGGTGAGTGTGGATGGTGTAGGGGTGAGCGTGGACGTTGTAAAGGTGAGCGTGGATGGTGTAGGAGTGAGCGTGGATGTTGTAGGGGTGAGAGTGAATGGGGTTTGGGTGAGCGTGGATGGTGTTGGGGTGAGTGTGGATGTTGGCGAGGTGAGCATGGATGTTGCAGGGGTGAGCGTGGATGTTGTAGGTGTGAGGGTGGATGGTGTAGGGGTGAGCGTGGATGTTGTAGAAGTGAGCGTAGATGGTGTAGGAGTGAGGTTGGATCTTGTAGCGGTGAGCGTGGATGGTGTTGGGGTGCTGGTGGATGTTGTAGGGGTGAGCGTGGATGTTGTCGGGGTGAGGGTGGATGGTGTAGCGGTGAGTGTGGATGTTGTAGAGGTGAGCGTGGATGGTGTAGGGGGTGAGCGTGGAGGTTGTAGGGGTGAGAGTGGATGTTGTATGAGTGAGCATGGACGGTGTAGATGTGAGTGTGGATGGTATAGGGGAAAGCGTGGATGGTGTAGTGGTGAGTGTGATGTTGTAGGGGTGAGCGTGGATGGTGTCGGGGTGAGTATGGATGTTGGAGAGGTGAGCGTGGATGGTGTAGGGGTGAGAGTGGATGTTGTATGAGTGAGCATGGACGGTGTAGATGTGAGTGTGGATGGTATAGTGGAAAGCGTGGATGGTGTAGTGGTGAGCATGATGTTGTAGGGGTGAGCGTGGATGGTGTAGGGGTGAGCGTGGCTATTGTAGGGGTGCGCGTGGATGGTGTAGGTGTGGGAGTGGATGGTGTAGGGGTGAGTGTGGATGTCGCAGGAGTGAGCGTGGATTTTGTATGAGAGAGCGTGGATGTTTAAAGGGTGAGTGTGGATGGTGTAGGGGTGAGCGTGGATGGTGAAGGGGTGAGCGTGGATGTTGCAGGAGTGAGCGTGGACGTTGTAAAGGTGAGCATGGATGATGTAGGAGTGAGCGTAGATGGTGTAGGGGGTGAGCGTGGAGGTTGTAAAGGTGAGCGTGGAGGTTGTAAAGGTGAGCGTGAATGGTGTAGGAGTGAGCGTGCATGTTGTAGGGGTGAGAATGAATGTGGTTAGGGTGGGCGTGGATGGTGTTGATGTGAGTGTGGATGTTGGCGAGGTGAGCGTGGATGTTGCAGGGGTGAGGGTGGATGTTGCAGGAGTGAGCGTGAATGTTATAGGGGTGAGCGTGGATGGTGTTATGGTGAGTGTGGGTGTTGTAGAGGTGAGCGTGGATGGTGTAGGAGTGAGCGTGACTACTGTAGGGGTGAGCGTGGATGTTGTAGGGGTGAGCGTGGATGTTGTAGGGGTGAGGGTGGATGGTGTAGCGGTGAGCGTGGATGTTGTAGAAGTGAGCGTAGATGGTGTAGTTGTGAGCGTGGATGTTGTAGGGGTGAGCGTGGATGTTGTCGGGGTGAGAGTGGATGATGTAGGGGTGAGTGTGGATGTTGTAGAGGTGAGCGTGGATGGTGTAGGGGTGAGCGTTGCTATTGTAGGGGTGAGCGTGGATGGTGTAGGGATGAGCGTGGATGTTGTAGGGGTGAGAGTGGATGTTGCAGGAGTGAGCGTAGATGGTGTAGGGGGTGAGCGTGGAGGTTGTAAAGGTGAGCGTGGAGGTTGTAAAGGTGAGGGTGGATGGTGTAGGAGTGAGCGTGGATGTTGTATCGGTGAGATTGGAAGGGGTTGGGTGTGGCGTGGATGGTGTTGGGGTGAGAGTGGATGGTGTCGGGGTAAGAGTGGATGTTGCAGGAGGGAGCGTGGATGTTGTAGGGGTGAGCGTGGATGTTGGAGGAGTGAGCGTGGGTGTTGTAGGAGTAAACGTGGATGATGTAGGGGTGAGCCTGGATGGTGTAGGGGTGAGCGTGGACGTTGTTAAGGTGAGCATGGATGATGTAGGAGTGAGCGTAGATGGTGTAGGGGGTGAGCGTGGAGGTTGTAAAGGTGAGCATGGATGGTGTAGGAGTGAGCGTGGATGTTGTAGGGGTGAGATTGAATGGGGTTGGGGTGGGCGTGGATGGTGTTTGGGTGAGTGTGGATGTTGGCGAGGTGAGCGTTGATGTTGCCGGGGTGCGCGTGGATGCTGCAGGAGTGAGCGTCATTGTTGTAGGGGTGAGCGTAGATGGTGCAGGGTTGAGCGTGGAGGTTGTAGGGGTGATAGTGGATGGGGTTGGGGTGGGCGTGGATGGTGTGGGGGGTGAGAGTGGATGGTGTCGCAGTGAGAGTGGGTGGTGTCGGGGTGATTATGGATGTTGGAGAGGTGAGCCTGGATGGTGTGGCGGTGAGCGTGGATGTTGCAGAAGTGAGCGTGGATGTTGTAGGGGTGAGCGTGGATGGTGTTGGTGTGAGCGTGGCTATTGTAGGGGTGAGCGTGGATGGTGTAGGGGTGAGCGTGGATGGTGTAGGGGTGGGCGGGGATGTTGTAGAGGTGAGCGTGGATGGTGTAAAGGTGAGCGTGGCTATTGTAGGGGTGAGCGTGGATGGTGTAGGGGTGAGCGTGGATGTTGCAGGAGTGAGCGTGTATTTTGTATGAGAGAGCGTGGATGTTGCAGGAGTGAGCGTGGGTGTTGTAGGAGTAAACGTGGATGGTGTAGGGGTGAGTGTGGATGGTGTAGGGGTGAGCGTGGACGTTGTAAAGGTGAGCGTGGATGGTGTAGGAGTGAGCGTGGATGTTGTAGGGGTGAGAGTGAATGGGGTTGGGGTGAGCGTGGATGTTGGCGAGGTGAGCGTGGATGTTGTAGGAGTGAGCGTGGATGATATAGGTGTGAGGGTGGATGGTGTAGGGGTGAGCGTGGATGTTGTAGAAGTGAGCGTAGATAGTGTAGGAGTGAGGTTGGATGTTGTAGCGGTGAGCGTGGATGGTGTTGGGGTGGTGGTGGATGTTGTAGGGGTGAGCGTGGATGTTGTCGGGGTGAGGGTGGATGGTGTAGCGTTGAGTGTGGATGTTGTAGAGGTGAGCGTGGATGGTGTAGGGGTGAGAGTGGCTATTGTAGTGGTGAGCGTGGATGGTGTAGGGGTGAGAGTGGCTATTGTAGTGGTGAGCGTGGATGGTGTAGGGGTGAGCATGGATGGTGAAGGTGTGAGCGTTGATGGTGTAGAAGTGAGCGTGGATGGTGTAGGGGTGAGCGTGGATGTTGTAGAGGTGAGAGTGGATGTTGCAGGAGTGAGCGTAGATGGTGTAGGGGGTGAGCGTGGAGGTTGTAAAGGTGAGCGTGGAGGTTGTAAAGATGAGCGTGGATGGTGTAGGAGTGAGCGTGGATGTTGTAGGGGTGAGAGTGGATGGGGTTGGGTGTGGCGTGGATGGTGTTGGGGTGAGAGTGGATGGTGTCAGGGTGAGAGTGGATGGTGTCGGGGTGAGTATGGATGTTGGAGAGGTGAGCGTAGATGGTGTAGGGGTGAGCGTGGATGTTGCAGGAGTGAGCGTGGATGTTGTAGGGGTGAGCGTGGATGGTGTATGGGTGAGAGTGGATGTTGTAAAGGTGAGCGTGGATGGTGTAGGGGTGAGATTGGAATGTTGTATGAGTGAGCATGGACGGTGTAGATGTGAGTGTGGATGGTATAGGGGAAAGCGTGGATGTTGTAGGGGTGAGCGTGGATGTTGCAGGAGTGAGCGTGGATGGTGTAGGGGTGAGCGTGCATGTTGCAAGAGTGGCCGTGGATTTTGAATGAGAGAGCGTGGATGTTGTAGGAGTGAGCGTGGATGGTGTAGGGGTGAGAGTGGATGTTGTAAAGGTGAGAGTGGATGGTGTAGGGGTGAGAGTGGCTGTTGTATGAGTGAGCATGGACAGTGTAGATGTGAGTGTGGATGGTATAGGGGAAAGCGTGGATGGTGTAGTGGTGAGCGTGGATGGTGTAGGGGTGAGCGTGGATGTTGTAGAGGTGAGCGTGGATGGTGTAGAAGTGAGCGTAGATGGTGTAGTTGTGAGCGTGGATGTTGTAGGGGTGAGCGTGGATGTTGTCGGGGTGAGAGTGGATGATGTAGGGGTGAGTGTGGATGTTGTAGAGGTGAGCGTGGATGGTGTAGGGGTGAGCGTTGCTATTGTAGGGGTGAGCGTGGATGGTGTAGGGATGAGCGTGGATGTTGTAGGGGTGAGAGTGGATGTTGCAGGAGTGAGCGTAGATGGTGTAGGGGGTGAGCGTGGAGGTTGTAAAGGTGAGCGTGGAGGTTGTAAAGGTGAGGGTGGATGGTGTAGGAGTGAGCGTGGATGTTGTATCGGTGAGATTGGATGGGGTTGGGTGTGGCGTGGATGGTGTTGGGGTGAGAGTGGATGGTGTCGGGGTAAGAGTGGATGTTGCAGGAGGGAGCGTGGATGTTGTAGGGGTGAGCGTGGATGTTGGAGGAGTGAGCGTGGGTGTTGTAGGAGTAAACGTGGATGATGTAGGGGTGAGCCTGGATGGTGTAGGGGTGAGCGTGGACGTTGTTAAGGTGAGCATGGATGATGTTGGAGTGAGCGTAGATGGTGTAGGGGGTGAGCGTGGAGGTTGTAAAGGTGAGCATGGATGGTGTAGGAGTGAGCGTGGATGTTGTAGGGGTGAGATTGAATGGGGTTGGGGTGGGCGTGGATGGTGTTGGGGTGAGTGTGGATGTTGGCGAGGTGAGCGTTGATGTTGCCGGGGTGCGCGTGGATGCTGCAGGAGTGAGCGTCATTGTTGTAGGGGTGAGCGTAGATGGTGTAGGGTTGAGCGTGGAGGTTGTAGGGGTGATAGTGGATGGGGTTGGGGTGGGCGTGGATGGTGTGGGGGGTGAGAGTGGATGGTGTCGCAGTGAGAGTGGGTGGTGTCGGGGTGATTATGGATGTTGGAGAGGTGAGCCTGGATGGTGTGGCGGTGAGCGTGGATGTTGCAGAAGTGAGCGTGGATGTTGTAGGGGTGAGCGTGGATGGTGTTGGTGTGAGCGTGGCTATTGTAGGGGTGAGCGTGGATGGTGTAGGGGTGAGCGTGGATGGTGTAGGGGTGGGCGGGGATGTTGTAGAGGTGAGCGTGGATGGTGTAAAGGTGAGCGTGGCTATTGTAGGGGTGAGCGTGGATGGTGTAGGGGTGAGCGTGGATGTTGCAGGAGTGAGCGTGTATTTTGTATGAGAGAGCGTGGATGTTGCAGGAGTGAGCGTGGGTGTTGTAGGAGTAAACGTGGATGGTGTAGGGGTGAGTGTGGATGGTGTAGGGGTGAGCGTGGACGTTGTAAAGGTGAGCGTGGATGGTGTAGGAGTGAGCGTGGATGTTGTAGGGGTGAGAGTGAATGGGGTTGGGGTGAGCGTGGATGTTGGCGAGGTGAGCGTGGATGTTGTAGGAGTGAGCGTGGATGATATAGGTGTGAGGGTGGATGGTGTAGGGGTGAGCGTGGATGTTGTAGAAGTGAGCGTAGATAGTGTAGGAGTGAGGTTGGATGTTGTAGCGGTGAGCGTGGATGGTGTTGGGGTGGTGGTGGATGTTGTAGGGGTGAGCGTGGATGTTGTCGGGGTGAGGGTGGATGGTGTAGCGTTGAGTGTGGATGTTGTAGAGGTGAGCGTGGATGGTGTAGGGGTGAGAGTGGCTATTGTAGTGGTGAGCGTGGATGGTGTAGGGGTGAGAGTGGCTATTGTAGTGGTGAGCGTGGATGGTGTAGGGGTGAGCATGGATGGTGAAGGTGTGAGCGTTGATGGTGTAGAAGTGAGCGTGGATGGTGTAGGGGTGAGCGTGGATGTTGTAGAGGTGAGAGTGGATGTTGCAGGAGTGAGCGTAGATGGTGTAGGGGGTGAGCGTGGAGGTTGTAAAGGTGAGCGTGGAGGTTGTAAAGATGAGCGTGGATGGTGTAGGAGTGAGCGTGGATGTTGTAGGGGTGAGAGTGGATGTTGTCGGGGTGAGAGTGGATGATGTAGGGGTGAGTGTGGATGTTGTAGAGGTGAGCGTGGATGGTGTAGAAGTGAGCGTAGATGGTGTAGTTGTGAGCGTGGATGTTGTAGGGGTGAGCGTGGATGTTGTCGGGGTGAGAGTGGATGATGTAGGGGTGAGTGTGGATGTTGTAGAGGTGAGCGTGGATGGTGTAGGGGTGAGCGTTGCTATTGTAGGGGTGAGCGTGGATGGTGTAGGGATGAGCGTGGATGTTGTAGGGGTGAGAGTGGATGTTGCAGGAGTGAGCGTAGATGGTGTAGGGGGTGAGCGTGGAGGTTGTAAAGGTGAGCGTGGAGGTTGTAAAGGTGAGGGTGGATGGTGTAGGAGTGAGCGTGGATGTTGTATCGGTGAGATTGGATGGGGTTGGGTGTGGCGTGGATGGTGTTGGGGTGAGAGTGGATGGTGTCGGGGTAAGAGTGGATGTTGCAGGAGGGAGCGTGGATGTTGTAGGGGTGAGCGTGGATGTTGGAGGAGTGAGCGTGGGTGTTGTAGGAGTAAACGTGGATGATGTAGGGGTGAGCCTGGATGGTGTAGGGGTGAGCGTGGACGTTGTTAAGGTGAGCATGGATGATGTAGGAGTGAGCGTAGATGGTGTAGGGGGTGAGCGTGGAGGTTGTAAAGGTGAGCATGGATGGTGTAGGAGTGAGCGTGGATGTTGTAGGGGTGAGATTGAATGGGGTTGGGGTGGGCGTGGATGGTGTTGGGGTGAGTGTGGATGTTGGCGAGGTGAGCGTTGATGTTGCCGGGGTGCGCGTGGATGCTGCAGGAGTGAGCGTCATTGTTGTAGGGGTGAGCGTAGATGGTGTAGGGTTGAGCGTGGAGGTTGTAGGGGTGATAGTGGATAGGGTTGGGGTGGGCGTGGATGGTGTGGGGGGTGAGAGTGGATGGTGTCGCAGTGAGAGTGGGTGGTGTCGGGGTGATTATGGATGTTGGAGAGGTGAGCCTGGATGGTGTGGCGGTGAGCGTGGATGTTGCAGAAGTGAGCGTGGATGTTGTAGGGGTGAGCGTGGATGGTGTTGGTGTGAGCGTGGCTATTGTAGGGGTGAGCGTGGATGGTGTAGGGGTGAGCGTGGATGGTGTAGGGGTGGGCGGGGATGTTGTAGAGGTGAGCGTGGATGGTGTAAAGGTGAGCGTGGCTATTGTAGGGGTGAGCGTGGATGGTGTAGGGGTGAGCGTGGATGTTGCAGGAGTGAGCGTGTATTTTGTATGAGAGAGCGTGGATGTTGCAGGAGTGAGCGTGGGTGTTGTAGGAGTAAACGTGGATGGTGTAGGGGTGAGTGTGGATGCTGTAGGGGTGAGCGTGGACGTTGTAAAGGTGAGCGTGGATGGTGTAGGAGTGAGCGTGGATGTTGTAGGGGTGAGAGTGAATGGGGTTGGGGTGAGCGTGGATGTTGGCGAGGTGAGCGTGGATGTTGTAGGAGTGAGCGTGGATGATATAGGTGTGAGGGTGGATGGTGTAGGGGTGAGCGTGGATGTTGTAGAAGTGAGCGTAGATAGTGTAGGAGTGAGGTTGGATGTTGTAGCGGTGAGCGTGGATGGTGTTGGGGTGGTGGTGGATGTTGTAGGGGTGAGCGTGGATGTTGTCGGGGTGAGGGTGGATGGTGTAGCGTTGAGTGTGGATGTTGTAGAGGTGAGCGTGGATGGTGTAGGGGTGAGAGTGGCTATTGTAGTGGTGAGCGTGGATGGTGTAGGGGTGAGAGTGGCTATTGTAGTGGTGAGCGTTGATGGTGTAGAAGTGAGCGTGGATGGTGTAGGGGTGAGCGTGGATGTTGTAGAGGTGAGAGTGGATGTTGCAGGAGTGAGCGTAGATGGTGTAGGGGGTGAGCGTGGAGGTTGTAAAGGTGAGCGTGGAGGTTGTAAAGATGAGCGTGGATGGTGTAGGAGTGAGCGTGGATGTTGTAGGGGTGAGAGTGGATGGGGTTGGGTGTGGCGTGGATGGTGTTGGGGTGAGAGTGGATGGTGTCAGGGTGAGAGTGGATGGTGTCGGGGTGAGTATGGATGTTGGAGAGGTGAGCGTAGATGGTGTAGGGGTGAGCGTGGATGTTGCAGGAGTGAGCGTGGATGTTGTAGGGGTGAGCGTGGATGGTGTATGGGTGAGAGTGGATGTTGTAAAGGTGAGCGTGGATGGTGTAGGGGTGAGATTGGATGTTGTATGAGTGAGCATGGACGGTGTAGATGTGAGTGTGGATGGTATAGGGGAAAGCGTGGATGTTGTAGGGGTGAGCGTGGATGTTGCAGGAGTGAGCGTGGATGGTGTAGGGGTGAGCGTGCATGTTGCAAGAGTGGCCGTGGATTTTGAATGAGAGAGCGTGGATGTTGTAGGAGTGAGCGTGGATGGTGTAGGGGTGAGAGTGGATGTTGTAAAGGTGAGAGTGGATGGTGTAGGGGTGAGAGTGGCTGTTGTATGAGTGAGCATGGACAGTGTAGATGTGAGTGTGGATGGTATAGGGGAAAGCGTGGATGGTGTAGTGGTGAGCGTGGATGGTGTAGGGGTGAGCGTGGATGTTGTAGAGGTGAGCGTGGCTGGTGTAGGGGTGAGCGTGGATGTTGTAGGGGTGAGCGTGCATGGTGTAGGGGTGAGCTTGGATGGTGAAGGTGTGAGCGTGGCTGGTGAAGGAGTGATCGTGGATGGTGTAGGGGTGAGCGTGGAGGTTGTAAAGGTGAGCGTGGATGATGTAGGAGTGAGCGTGGATGTTGTAGGGGTGAGAGTGGATGGGGTTGGGGTGGGCGTGGATGGTGTGGGGGGTGAGTGGATGGTGTCGGGGTGAGTATGGATGATGGAGAGGTGAGCGTGGATGGTGTAGGGGTGAGCGTGGATGTTGCAGGAGTGAACGTGGATGTTGTAGGGGTGAGCGTGGATGGTGTTGGTGTGAGAGTGGATGTGGTAAAGGTGAGCGTGGATGGTGTAGGGGTGAGAGTGGATGGTGTAGAGGTGAGCGTGGATGTTGTAGAGGTGAGCGTGGATGGTGTTAGGGTGAGCGTGGATGTTGCAGGGGTGAGCGTGGATGGTGTAGGGGTGAGCGTGCATGTTGCAAGAGTGGCCGTGGATTTTGAATGAGAGAGCGTGGATGTTGTAGGAGTGAGCGTGGATGGTGTAGGGGTGAGAGTGGATGTTGTAAAGGTGAGAGTGGATGGTGTAGGGGTGAGAGTGGCTGTTGTATGAGTGAGCATGGACAGTGTAGATGTGAGTGTGGATGGTATAGGGGAAAGCGTGGATGGTGTAGTGGTGAGCGTGGATGGTGTAGGGGTGAGCGTGGATGTTGTAGAGGTGAGCGTGGATGGTGTAGGGGTGAGCGTGGATGTTGTAGGGGTGAGCGTGCATGGTGTAGGGGTGAGCTTGGATGGTGAAGGTGTGAGCGTGGCTGGTGAAGGAGTGATCGTGGATGGTGTAGGGGTGAGCGTGGAGGTTGTAAAGGTGAGCGTGGATGATGTAGGAGTGAGCGTGGATGTTGTAGGGGTGAGAGTGGATGGGGTTGGGGTGGGCGTGGATGGTGTGGGGGGTGAGTGGATGGTGTCGGGGTGAGTATGGATGATGGAGAGGTGAGCGTGGATGGTGTAGGGGTGAGCGTGGATGTTGCAGGAGTGAACGTGGATGTTGTAGGGGTGAGCGTGGATGGTGTTAGTGTGAGAGTGGATGTGGTAAAGGTGAGCGTGGATGGTGTAGGGGTGAGAGTGGATGGTGTAGAGGTGAGCGTGGATGTTGTAGAGGTGAGCGTGGATGGTGTTAGGGTGAGCGTGGATGTTGCAGGGGTGAGCGTGGATGGTGTAGGGGTGAGCGTGGATGGTGTAGGGGTGAGCGTGGATGTTGCAGGAGTGAGCGTGGGTGTTGTAGGAGTAAACGTGGATGGTGTAGGGGTGAGTGTGGATGGTGTAGGGGTGAGCGTCAACGTTGTAAAGGTGAGCATGGATGATGTAGGAGTGAGTGTAGATGGTGTAGGGGGTGAGCGTGGCGGTTGTAGAGGTGAGCATGGATGGTGTAGGAGTGAGCGTGGATGTTGTAGGGGTGAGAGTGAATGGGGTTGGTGTGAGCGTGGATGGTGTAGGGGTGAGCGTGCATGTTGCAAGAGTGGCCGTGGATTTTGAATGAGAGAGCGTGGATGTTGTAGGAGTGAGCGTGGATGGTGTAGGGGTGAGAGTGGATGTTGTAAAGGTGAGAGTGGATGGTGTAGGGGGGAGAGTGGCTGTTGTATGAGTGAGCATGGACAGTGTAGATGTGAGTGTGGATGGTATAGGGGAAAGCGTGGATGGTGTAGTGGTGAGCGTGGATGGTGTAGGGGTGAGCGTGGATGTTGTAGAGGTGAGCGTGGATGGTGTAGGGGTGAGCGTGGATGTTGTAGGGGTGAGCGTGCATGGTGTAGGGGTGAGCTTGGATGGTGAAGGTGTGAGCGTGGCTGGTGAAGGAGTGATCGTGGATGGTGTAGGGGTGAGCGTGGAGGTTGTAAAGGTGAGCGTGGATGATGTAGGAGTGAGCGTGGATGTTGTAGGGGTGAGAGTGGATGGGGTTGGGGTGGGCGTGGATGGTGTGGGGGGTGAGTGGATGGTGTCGGGGTGAGTATGGATGATGGAGAGGTGAGCGTGGATGGTGTAGGGGTGAGCGTGGATGTTGCAGGAGTGAACGTGGATGTTGTAGGGGTGAGCGTGGATGGTGTTAGTGTGAGAGTGGATGTGGTAAAGGTGAGCGTGGATGGTGTAGGGGTGAGAGTGGATGGTGTAGAGGTGAGCGTGGATGTTGTAGAGGTGAGCGTGGATGGTGTTAGGGTGAGCGTGGATGTTGCAGGGGTGAGCGTGGATGGTGTAGGGGTGAGCGTGGATGGTGTAGGGGTGAGCGTGGATGTTGCAGGAGTGAGCGTGGGTGTTGTAGGAGTAAACGTGGATGGTGTAGGGGTGAGTGTGGATGGTGTAGGGGTGAGCGTCAACGTTGTAAAGGTGAGCATGGATGATGTAGGAGTGAGTGTAGATGGTGTAGGGGGTGAGCGTGGCGGTTGTAGAGGTGAGCATGGATGGTGTAGGAGTGAGCGTGGATGTTGTAGGGGTGAGAGTGAATGGGGTTGGTGTGAGCGTGGATGGTGTTGGGGTGAGTGTGGATGTTGGCGAGGTGAGCGTGGATGTTCTAGGGGTGAGCGTGGATGTTTTAGGGGTAAGGGTGGATGGTGTAGGGGTGAGCGTGGATGTTGTAGAAGTGAGCGTAGATGGTGTAGGGGTGAGCGTGCATGTTGCAAGAGTGGCCGTGGATTTTGAATGAGAGAGCGTGGATGTTGTAGGAGTGAGCGTGGATGGTGTAGGGGTGAGAGTGGATGTTGTAAAGGTGAGAGTGGATGGTGTAGGGGTGAGAGTGGCTGTTGTATGAGTGAGCATGGACAGTGTAGATGTGAGTGTGGATGGTATAGGGGAAAGCGTGGATGGTGTAGTGGTGAGCGTGGATGGTGTAGGGGTGAGCGTGGATGTTGTAGAGGTGAGCGTGGATGGTGTAGGGGTGAGCGTGGATGTTGTAGGGGTGAGCGTGCATGGTGTAGGGGTGAGCTTGGATGGTGAAGGTGTGAGCGTGGCTGGTGAAGGAGTGATCGTGGATGGTGTAGGGGTGAGCGTGGAGGTTGTAAAGGTGAGCGTGGATGATGTAGGAGTGAGCGTGGATGTTGTAGGGGTGAGAGTGGATGGGGATGGGGTGGGCGTGGATGGTGTGGGGGGTGAGTGGATGGTGTCGGGGTGAGTATGGATGATGGAGAGGTGAGCGTGGATGGTGTAGGGGTGAGCGTGGATGTTGCAGGAGTGAACGTGGATGTTGTAGGGGTGAGCGTGGATGGTGTTGGTGTCAGAGTGGATGTGGTAAAGGTGAGCGTGGATGGTGTAGGGGTGAGAGTGGATGGTGTAGAGGTGAGCGTGGATGTTGTAGAGGTGAGCGTGGATGGTGTTAGGGTGAGCGTGGATGTTGCAGGGTGTGAGCGTGGATGGTGTAGGGGTGAGCGTGGATGTTGCAGGAGTGAGCGTGGATGTTGTAGGGGTGAGCGTGGATGGTGTATGGGTGAGAGTGGATGTTGTAAAGGTGAGCGTGGATGGTGTAGGGGTGAGATTGGATGTTGTATGAGTGAGCATGGACGGTGTAGATGTGAGTGTGGATGGTATAGGGGAAAGCGTGGATGTTGTAGGGGTGAGCGTGGATGTTGCAGGAGTGAGCGTGGATGGTGTAGGGGTGAGCGTGCATGTTGCAAGAGTGGCCGTGGATTTTGAATGAGAGAGCGTGGATGTTGTAGGAGTGAGCGTGGATGGTGTAGGGGTGAGAGTGGATGTTGTAAAGGTGAGAGTGGATGGTGTAGGGGTGAGAGTGGCTGTTGTATGAGTGAACATGGACAGTGTAGATGTGAGTGTGGATGGTATAGGGGAAAGCGTGGATGGTGTAGTGGTGAGCGTGGATGGTGTAGGGGTGAGCGTGGATGTTGTAGAGGTGAGCGTGGATGGTGTAGGGGTGAGCGTGGATGTTGTAGGGGTGAGCGTGCATGGTGTAGGGGTGAGCTTGGATGGTGAAGGTGTGAGCGTGGCTGGTGAAGGAGTGATCGTGGATGGTGTAGGGGTGAGCGTGGAGGTTGTAAAGGTGAGCGTGGATGATGTAGGAGTGAGCGTGGATGTTGTAGGGGTGAGAGTGGATGGGGTTGGGGTGGGCGTGGATGGTGTGGGGGGTGAGTGGATGGTGTCGGGGTGAGTATGGATGATGGAGAGGTGAGCGTGGATGGTGTAGGGGTGAGCGTGGATGTTGCAGGAGTGAACGTGGATGTTGTAGGGGTGAGCGTGGATGGTGTTGGTGTGAGAGTGGATGTGGTAAAGGTGAGCGTGGATGGTGTAGGGGTGAGAGTGGATGGTGTAGAGGTGAGCGTGGATGTTGTAGAGGTGAGCGTGGATGGTGTTAGGGTGAGCGTGGATGTTGCAGGGGTGAGCGTGGATGGTGTAGGGGTGAGCGTGGATGGTGTAGGGGTGAGCGTGGATGTTGCAGGAGTGAGCGTGGGTGTTGTAGGAGTAAACGTGGATGGTGTAGGGGTGAGTGTGGATGGTGTAGGGGTGAGCGTCAACGTTGTAAAGGTGAGCATGGATGATGTAGGAGTGAGTGTAGATGGTGTAGGGGGTGAGCGTGGCGGTTGTAAAGGTGAGCATGGATGGTGTAGGAGTGAGCGTGGATGTTGTAGGGGTGAGAGTGAATGGGGTTGGTGTGAGCGTGGATGGTGTTGGGGTGAGTGTGGATGTTGGCGAGGTGAGCGTGGATGTTCTAGGGGTGAGCGTGGATGTTTTAGGGGTAAGGGTGGATGGTGTAGGGGTGAGCGTGGATGTTGTAGAAGTGAGCGTAGATGGTGTAGGAGTGAGGTTGGATGTTGTAGCGGTGAGCGTGGATGGTGTTGGGGTGATGGTGGATGTTGTAGGGGTGAGCGTGGATGTTGTCGGGGTGAGGGTGGATGGTGTAGGGGTGAGTGTGGATGTTGTAGAGCTGCGCGTGGATGGTGTAGTGGTGAGCGTGGCAATTGTAGGGGTGAGCGTGGATGGTGTAGGGGTGAGCGTGGATGTTGCCGGAGTGAGCGTGGGTGTTGTAGGAGTAAACGTGGATGGTGTAGGTGTGAGCGTGGATGGTGTAGGGGTGAGCGTGGACGTTGTAAAGGTGAGCATAGATGATGTAGGAGTGAGCGTAGATGGTGTAGGGGGTGAGCGTGGAGGTTGTAAAGGTGAGGGTAGAGGTTGTAAAGGTGAGCGTGGATGGTGTAGGAGTGAGCGTGGATGTTGTAGGGGTGAGAGTGGATGGGGTTGGAGTGGGCGTGGATGGTGTAGGGGTGAGAGTGGATGTTGTATGAGTGAGCATGGACGGTGTAGATGTGAGTGTGGATGGTATAGGGGAAAGCGTGGATGGTGTAGTAGTGAGCATGGATGTTGTAGGGGTGAGCGTGGATGTTGTAGGGGTGAGCGTGGATGTTGTAGGGGTGAGCGTGGATGTTGTAGAGGTGATCGTGGATGGTGTAGGGGTGAGCGTGGCTATTGTAGGGGTGAGCGTGGATGGTGTAGGTGTGAGCGTGGATGGTGTAGGGGTGAGCGTGGATGTTGCAGGAGTGAGCGTGGATTTTGTATGAGAGAGCGTGGATGTTTAAGGGGTGAGTGTGGATGGTGTAGGGGTGAGCGTGGATGGTGAAGGGGTGAGCGTGAAAGTTGCATAAATGAGCGTGGACGTTGTAAAGGTGAGCATGGATGATGTAGTTGTGAGCGTAGATGTTGTAGGGGTGAGAGTGAATGGGGTTGGGGTGAGTGTGGATGGTGTTGGGGTGAGTGTGGATGTTGGCGAGTTGAGCGTGGATGTTGTAGGGGTGAGCGTGGATGTTGTAGGGGTGAGGGTGGATGGTGTAGAGGTGAGCGTGGATGTTGTAGAGGTGAGCGTGGATGGTGTTAGGGTGAGCGTGGATGTTGCAGGGGTGAGCGTGGATGGTGTAGGGGTGAGCGTGGATGGTGTAAGGGTGAGCGTGGGTGTTGTAGGAGTAAACGTGGATGGTGTAGGGGTGAGTGTGGATGGTGTAGGGGTGAGCGTCAACGTTGTAAAGGTGAGCATGGATGATGTAGGAGTGAGTGTAGATGGTGTAGGGGGTGAGCGTGGCGGTTGTAAAGGTGAGCATGGATGGTGTAGGAGTGAGCGTGGATGTTGTAGGGGTGAGAGTGAATGGGGTTGGTGTGAGCGTGGATGGTGTTGGGGTGAGTGTGGATGTTGGCGAGGTGAGCGTGGATGTTCTAGGGGTGAGCGTGGATGTTTTAGGGGTAAGGGTGGATGGTGTAGGGGTGAGCGTGGATGTTGTAGAAGTGAGCGTAGATGGTGTAGGAGTGAGGTTGGATGTTGTAGCGGTGAGCGTGGATGGTGTTGGGGTGATGGTGGATGTTGTAGGGGTGAGCGTGGATGTTGTCGGGGTGAGGGTGGATGGTGTAGGGGTGAGTGTGGATGTTGTAGAGCTGCGCGTGGATGGTGTAGGGGTGAGCGTGGCAATTGTAGGGGTGAGCGTGGATGGTGTAGGGGTGAGCGTGGATGTTGCCGGAGTGAGCGTGGGTGTTGTAGGAGTAAACGTGGATGGTGTAGGTGTGAGCGTGGATGGTGTAGGGGTGAGCGTGGACGTTGTAAAGGTGAGCATGGATGATGTAGGAGTGAGCGTAGATGGTGTAGGGGGTGAGCGTGGAGGTTGTAAAGGTGAGGGTAGAGGTTGTAAAGGTGAGCGTGGATGGTGTAGGAGTGAGCGTGGATGTTGTAGGGGTGAGAGTGGATGGGGTTGGAGTGGGCGTGGATGGTGTAGGGGTGAGAGTGGATGTTGTATGAGTGAGCATGGACGGTGTAGATGTGAGTGTGGATGGTATATGGGAAAGCGTGGATGGTGTAGTAGTGAGCATGGATGTTGTAGGGGTGAGCGTGGATGTTGTAGGGGTGAGCGTGGATGTTGTAGGGGTGAGCGTGGATGTTGTAGAGGTGAGCGTGGATGGTGTAGGGGTGAGCGTGGCTATTGTAGGGGTGAGCGTGGATGGTGTAGGTGTGAGCGTGGATGGTGTAGGGGTGAGCGTGGATGTTGCAGGAGTGAGCGTGGATTTTGTATGAGAGAGCGTGGATGTTTAAGGGGTGAGTGTGGATGGTGTAGGGGTGAGCGTGGATGGTGAAGGGGTGAGCGTGAAAGTTGCATAAATGAGCGTGGACGTTGTAAAGGTGAGCATGGATGATGTAGTTGTGAGCGTAGATGTTGTAGGGGTGAGAGTGAATGGGGTTGGGGTGAGTGTGGATGGTGTTGGGGTGAGTGTGGATGTTGGCGAGTTGAGCGTGGATGTTGTAGGGGTGAGCGTGGATGGTGTAGGGGTGAGCGTGGATGGTGTAGGGGTGAGCGTGGATGTTGCAGGAGTGAGCGTGGGTGTTGTAGGAGTAAACGTGGATGGTGTAGGGGTGAGTGTGGATGGTGTAGGGGTGAGCGTCAACGTTGTAAAGGTGAGCATGGATGATGTAGGAGTGAGTGTAGATGGTGTAGGGGGTGAGCGTGGCGGTTGTAAAGGTGAGCATGGATGGTGTAGGAGTGAGCGTGGATGTTGTAGGGGTGAGAGTGAATGGGGTTGGTGTGAGCGTGGATGGTGTTGGGGTGAGTGTGGATGTTGGCGAGGTGAGCGTGGATGTTCTAGGGGTGAGCGTGGATGTTTTAGGGGTAAGGGTGGATGGTGTAGGGGTGAGCGTGGATGTTGTAGAAGTGAGCGTAGATGGTGTAGGGGTGAGCGTGCATGTTGCAAGAGTGGCCGTGGATTTTGAATGAGAGAGCGTGGATGTTGTAGGAGTGAGCGTGGATGGTGTAGGGGTGAGAGTGGATGTTGTAAAGGTGAGAGTGGATGGTGTAGGGGTGAGAGTGGCTGTTGTATGAGTGAGCATGGACAGTGTAGATGTGAGTGTGGATGGTATAGGGGAAAGCGTGGATGGTGTAGTGGTGAGCGTGGATGGTGTAGGGGTGAGCGTGGATGTTGTAGAGGTGAGCGTGGATGGTGTAGGGGTGAGCGTGGATGTTGTAGGGGTGAGCGTGCATGGTGTAGGGGTGAGCTTGGATGGTGAAGGTGTGAGCGTGGCTGGTGAAGGAGTGATCGTGGATGGTGTAGGGGTGAGCGTGGAGGTTGTAAAGGTGAGCGTGGATGATGTAGGAGTGAGCGTGGATGTTGTAGGGGTGAGAGTGGATGGGGTTGGGGTGGGCGTGGATGGTGTGGGGGGTGAGTGGATGGTGTCGGGGTGAGTATGGATGATGGAGAGGTGAGCGTGGATGGTGTAGGGGTGAGCGTGGATGTTGCAGGAGTGAACGTGGATGTTGTAGGGGTGAGCGTGGATGGTGTTGGTGTGAGAGTGGATGTGGTAAAGGTGAGCGTGGATGGTGTAGGGGTGAGAGTGGATGGTGTAGAGGTGAGCGTGGATGTTGTAGAGGTGAGCGTGGATGGTGTTAGGGTGAGCGTGGATGTTGCAGGGGTGAGCGTGGATGGTGTAGGGGTGAGCGTGGATGTTGCAGGAGTGAGCGTGGATGTTGTAGGGGTGAGCGTGGATGGTGTATGGGTGAGAGTGGATGTTGTAAAGGTGAGCGTGGATGGTGTAGGGGTGAGATTGGATGTTGTATGAGTGAGCATGGACGGTGTAGATGTGAGTGTGGATGGTATAGGGGAAAGCGTGGATGTTGTAGAGGTGAGCGTGGATGTTGCAGGAGTGAGCGTGGATGGTGTAGGGGTGAGCGTGCATGTTGCAAGAGTGGCCGTGGATTTTGAATGAGAGAGCGTGGATGTTGTAGGAGTGAGCGTTGATGGTGTAGGGGTGAGAGTGGATGTTGTAAAGGTGAGAGTGGATGGTGTAGGGGTGAGAGTGGCTGTTGTATGAGTGAGCATGGACAGTGTAGATGTGAGTGTGGATGGTATAGGGGAAAGCGTGGATGGTGTAGTGGTGAGCGTGGATGGTGTAGGGGTGAGCGTGGATGTTGTAGAGGTGAGCGTGGATGGTGTAGGGGTGAGCGTGGATGTTGTAGGGGTGAGCGTGCATGGTGTAGGGGTGAGCTTGGATGGTGAAGGTGTGAGCGTGGCTGGTGAAGGAGTGATCGTGGATGGTGTAGGGGTGAGCGTGGAGGTTGTAAAGGTGAGCGTGGATGATGTAGGAGTGAGCGTGGATGTTGTAGGGGTGAGAGTGGATGGGGTTGGGGTGGGCGTGGATGGTGTGGGGGGTGAGTGGATGGTGTCGGGGTGAGTATGGATGATGGAGAGGTGAGCGTGGATGGTGTAGGGGTGAGCGTGGATGTTGCAGGAGTGAACGTGGATGTTGTAGGGGTGAGCGTGGATGGTGTTGGTGTGAGAGTGGATGTGGTAAAGGTGAGCGTGGATGGTGTAGGGGTGAGAGTGGATGGTGTAGAGGTGAGCGTGGATGTTGTAGAGGTGAGCGTGGATGGTGTTAGGGTGAGCGTGGATGTTGCAGGGGTGAGCGTGGATGGTGTAGGGGTGAGCGTGGATGGTGTAGGGGTGAGCGTGGATGTTGCAGGAGTGAGCGTGGGTGTTGTAGGAGTAAACGTGGATGGTGTAGGGGTGAGTGTGGATGGTGTAGGGGTGAGCGTCAACGTTGTAAAGGTGAGCATGGATGATGTAGGAGTGAGTGTAGATGGTGTAGGGGGTGAGCGTGGCGGTTGTAAAGGTGAGCATGGATGGTGTAGGAGTGAGCGTGGATGTTGTAGGGGTGAGAGTGAATGGGGTTGGTGTGAGCGTGGATGGTGTTGGGGTGAGTGTGGATGTTGGCGAGGTGAGCGTGGATGTTCTAGGGGTGAGCGTGGATGTTTTAGGGGTAAGGGTGGATGGTGTAGGGGTGAGCGTGGATGTTGTAGAAGTGAGCGTAGATGGTGTAGGAGTGAGGTTGGATGTTGTAGCGGTGAGCGTGGATGGTGTTGGGGTGATGGTGGATGTTGTAGGGGTGAGCGTGGATGTTGTCGGGGTGAGGGTGGATGGTGTAGGGGTGAGTGTGGATGTTGTAGAGCTGCGCGTGGATGGTGTAGTGGTGAGCGTGGCAATTGTAGGGGTGAGCGTGGATGGTGTAGGGGTGAGCGTGGATGTTGCCGGAGTGAGCGTGGGTGTTGTAGGAGTAAACGTGGATGGTGTAGGTGTGAGCGTGGATGGTGTAGGGGTGAGCGTGGACGTTGTAAAGGTGAGCATGGATGATGTAGGAGTGAGCGTAGATGGTGTAGGGGGTGAGCGTGGAGGTTGTAAAGGTGAGGGTAGAGGTTGTAAAGGTGAGCGTGGATGGTGTAGGAGTGAGCGTGGATGTTGTAGGGGTGAGAGTGGATGGGGTTGGAGTGGGCGTGGATGGTGTAGGGGTGAGAGTGGATGTTGTATGAGTGAGCATGGACGGTGTAGATGTGAGTGTGGATGGTATAGGGGAAAGCGTGGATGGTGTAGTAGTGAGCATGGATGTTGTAGGGGTGAGCGTGGATGTTGTAGGGGTGAGCGTGGATGTTGTAGGGGTGAGAGTGGATGTTGTAAAGGTGAGAGTGGATGGTGTAGGGGTGAGAGTGGCTGTTGTATGAGTGAGCATGGACAGTGTAGATGTGAGTGTGGATGGTATAGGGGAAAGCGTGGATGGTGTAGTGGTGAGCGTGGATGGTGTAGGGGTGAGCGTGGATGTTGTAGAGGTGAGCGTGGATGGTGTAGGGGTGAGCGTGGATGTTGTAGGGGTGAGCGTGCATGGTGTAGGGGTGAGCTTGGATGGTGAAGGTGTGAGCGTGGCTGGTGAAGGAGTGATCGTGGATGGTGTAGGGGTGAGCGTGGAGGTTGTAAAGGTGAGCGTGGATGATGTAGGAGTGAGCGTGGATGTTGTAGGGGTGAGAGTGGATGGGGTTGGGGTGGGCGTGGATGGTGTGGGGGGTGAGTGGATGGTGTCGGGGTGAGTATGGATGATGGAGAGGTGAGCGTGGATGGTGTAGGGGTGAGCGTGGATGTTGCAGGAGTGAACGTGGATGTTGTAGGGGTGAGCGTGGATGGTGTTGGTGTGAGAGTGGATGTGGTAAAGGTGAGCGTGGATGGTGTAGGGGTGAGAGTGGATGGTGTAGAGGTGAGCGTGGATGTTGTAGAGGTGAGCGTGGATGGTGTTAGGGTGAGCGTGGATGTTGCAGGGGTGAGCGTGGATGGTGTAGGGGTGAGCGTGGATGGTGTAGGGGTGAGCGTGGATGTTGCAGGAGTGAGCGTGGGTGTTGTAGGAGTAAACGTGGATGGTGTAGGGGTGAGTGTGGATGGTGTAGGGGTGAGCGTCAACGTTGTAAAGGTGAGCATGGATGATGTAGGAGTGAGTGTAGATGGTGTAGGGGGTGAGCGTGGCGGTTGTAAAGGTGAGCATGGATGGTGTAGGAGTGAGCGTGGATGTTGTAGGGGTGAGAGTGGATGGGGTTGGAGTGGGCGTGGATGGTGTAGGGGTGAGAGTGGATGTTGTATGAGTGAGCATGGACGGTGTAGATGTGAGTGTGGATGGTATAGGGGAAAGCGTGGATGGTGTAGTAGTGAGCATGGATGTTGTAGGGGTGAGCGTGGATGTTGTAGGGGTGAGCGTGGATGTTGTAGGGGTGAGAGTGGATGTTGTAAAGGTGAGAGTGGATGGTGTAGGGGTGAGAGTGGCTGTTGTATGAGTGAGCATGGACAGTGTAGATGTGAGTGTGGATGGTATAGGGGAAAGCGTGGATGGTGTAGTGGTGAGCGTGGATGGTGTAGGGGTGAGCGTGGATGTTGTAGAGGTGAGCGTGGATGGTGTAGGGGTGAGCGTGGATGTTGTAGGGGTGAGCGTGCATGGTGTAGGGGTGAGCTTGGATGGTGAAGGTGTGAGCGTGGCTGGTGAAGGAGTGATCGTGGATGGTGTAGGGGTGAGCGTGGAGGTTGTAAAGGTGAGCGTGGATGATGTAGGAGTGAGCGTGGATGTTGTAGGGGTGAGAGTGGATGGGGTTGGGGTGGGCGTGGATGGTGTGGGGGGTGAGTGGATGGTGTCGGGGTGAGTATGGATGATGGAGAGGTGAGCGTGGATGGTGTAGGGGTGAGCGTGGATGTTGCAGGAGTGAACGTGGATGTTGTAGGGGTGAGCGTGGATGGTGTTGGTGTGAGAGTGGATGTGGTAAAGGTGAGCGTGGATGGTGTAGGGGTGAGAGTGGATGGTGTAGAGGTGAGCGTGGATGTTGTAGAGGTGAGCGTGGATGGTGTTAGGGTGAGCGTGGATGTTGCAGGGGTGAGCGTGGATGGTGTAGGGGTGAGCGTGGATGGTGTAGGGGTGAGCGTGGATGTTGCAGGAGTGAGCGTGGGTGTTGTAGGAGTAAACGTGGATGGTGTAGGGGTGAGTGTGGATGGTGTAGGGGTGAGCGTCAACGTTGTAAAGGTGAGCATGGATGATGTAGGAGTGAGTGTAGATGGTGTAGGGGGTGAGCGTGGCGGTTGTAAAGGTGAGCATGGATGGTGTAGGAGTGAGCGTGGATGTTGTAGGGGTGAGAGTGAATGGGGTTGGTGTGAGCGTGGATGGTGTTGGGGTGAGTGTGGATGTTGGCGAGGTGAGCGTGGATGTTCTAGGGGTGAGCGTGGATGTTTTAGGGGTAAGGGTGGATGGTGTAGGGGTGAGCGTGGATGTTGTAGAAGTGAGCGTAGATGGTGTAGGAGTGAGGTTGGATGTTGTAGCGGTGAGCGTGGATGGTGTTGGGGTGATGGTGGATGTTGTAGGGGTGAGCGTGGATGTTGTCGGGGTGAGGGTGGATGGTGTAGGGGTGAGTGTGGATGTTGTAGAGCTGCGCGTGGATGGTGTAGTGGTGAGCGTGGCAATTGTAGGGGTGAGCGTGGATGGTGTAGGGGTGAGCGTGGATGTTGCCGGAGTGAGCGTGGGTGTTGTAGGAGTAAACGTGGATGGTGTAGGTGTGAGCGTGGATGGTGTAGGGGTGAGCGTGGACGTTGTAAAGGTGAGCATGGATGATGTAGGAGTGAGCGTAGATGGTGTAGGGGGTGAGCGTGGAGGTTGTAAAGGTGAGGGTAGAGGTTGTAAAGGTGAGCGTGGATGGTGTAGGAGTGAGCGTGGATGTTGTAGGGGTGAGAGTGGATGGGGTTGGAGTGGGCGTGGATGGTGTAGGGGTGAGAGTGGATGTTGTATGAGTGAGCATGGACGGTGTAGATGTGAGTGTGGATGGTATAGGGGAAAGCGTGGATGGTGTAGTAGTGAGCATGGATGTTGTAGGGGTGAGCGTGGATGTTGTAGGGGTGAGCGTGGATGTTGTAGGGGTGAGCGTGGATGTTGTAGAGGTGAGCGTGGATGGTGTAGGGGTGAGCGTGGCTATTGTAGGGGTGAGCGTGGATGGTGTAGGTGTGAGCGTGGATGGTGTAGGGGTGAGCGTGGATGTTGCAGGAGTGAGCGTGGATTTTGTATGAGAGAGCGTGGATGTTTAAGGGGTGAGTGTGGATGGTGTAGGGGTGAGCGTGGATGGTGAAGGGGTGAGCGTGAAAGTTGCATAAATGAGCGTGGACGTTGTAAAGGTGAGCATGGATGATGTAGTTGTGAGCGTAGATGTTGTAGGGGTGAGAGTGAATGGGGTTGGGGTGAGTGTGGATGGTGTTGGGGTGAGTGTGGATGTTGGCGAGTTGAGCGTGGATGTTGTAGGGGTGAGCGTGGATGTTGTAGGGGTGAGGGTGGATGGTGTAGAGGTGAGCGTGGATGTTGTAGAGGTGAGCGTGGATGGTGTTAGGGTGAGCGTGGATGTTGCAGGGGTGAGCGTGGATGGTGTAGGGGTGAGCGTGGATGGTGTAAGGGTGAGCGTGGCTATTGTAGGGGTGAGCGTGGATGGTGTAGGGGTGAGCGTGGATGTTGCAGGAGTGAGCGTGGGTGTTGTAGGAGTAAACGTGGATGGTGTAGGGGTGAGTGTGGATGGTGTAGGGGTGAGCGTCAACGTTGTAAAGGTGAGCATGGATGATGTAGGAGTGAGTGTAGATGGTGTAGGGGGTGAGCGTGGCGGTTGTAAAGGTGAGCATGGATGGTGTAGGAGTGAGCGTGGATGTTGTAGGGGTGAGAGTGAATGGGGTTGGGGTGAGTGTGGATGGTGTTGGGGTGAGTGTGGATGTTGGCGAGTTGAGCGTGGATGTTGTAGGGGTGAGCGTGGATGTTGTAGGGGTGAGGGTGGATGGTGTAGAGGTGAGCGTGGATGTTGTAGAGGTGAGCGTGGATGGTGTTAGGGTGAGCGTGGATGTTGCAGGGGTGAGCGTGGATGGTGTAGGGGTGAGCGTGGATGGTGTAAGGGTGAGCGTGGCTATTGTAGGGGTGAGCGTGGATGGTGTAGGGGTGAGCGTGGATGTTGCAGGAGTGAGCGTGGGTGTTGTAGGAGTAAACGTGGATGGTGTAGGGGTGAGTGTGGATGGTGTAGGGGTGAGCGTCAACGTTGTAAAGGTGAGCATGGATGATGTAGGAGTGAGTGTAGATGGTGTAGGGGGTGAGCGTGGCGGTTGTAAAGGTGAGCATGGATGGTGTAGGAGTGAGCGTGGATGTTGTAGGGGTGAGAGTGAATGGGGTTGGTGTGAGCGTGGATGGTGTTGGGGTGAGTGTGGATGTTGGCGAGGTGAGCGTGGATGTTCTAGGGGTGAGCGTGGATGTTTTAGGGGTAAGGGTGGATGGTGTAGGGGTGAGCGTGGATGTTGTAGAAGTGAGCGTAGATGGTGTAGGAGTGAGGTTGGATGTTGTAGCGGTGAGCGTGGATGGTGTTGGGGTGATGGTGGATGTTGTAGGGGTGAGCGTGGATGTTGTCGGGGTGAGGGTGGATGGTGTAGGGGTGAGTGTGGATGTTGTAGAGCTGCGCGTGGATGGTGTAGGGGTGAGCGTGGCAATTGTAGGGGTGAGCGTGGATGGTGTAGGGGTGAGCGTGGATGTTGCCGGAGTGAGCGTGGGTGTTGTAGGAGTAAACGTGGATGGTGTAGGTGTGAGCGTGGATGGTGTAGGGGTGAGCGTGGACGTTGTAAAGGTGAGCATGGATGATGTAGGAGTGAGCGTAGATGGTGTAGGGGGTGAGCGTGGAGGTTGTAAAGGTGAGGGTAGAGGTTGTAAAGGTGAGCGTGGATGGTGTAGGAGTGAGCGTGGATGTTGTAGGGGTGAGAGTGGATGGGGTTGGAGTGGGCGTGGATGGTGTAGGGGTGAGAGTGGATGTTGTATGAGTGAGCATGGACGGTGTAGATGTGAGTGTGGATGGTATATGGGAAAGCGTGGATGGTGTAGTAGTGAGCATGGATGTTGTAGGGGTGAGCGTGGATGTTGTAGGGGTGAGCGTGGATGTTGTAGGGGTGAGCGTGGATGTTGTAGAGGTGAGCGTGGATGGTGTAGGGGTGAGCGTGGCTATTGTAGGGGTGAGCGTGGATGGTGTAGGTGTGAGCGTGGATGGTGTAGGGGTGAGCGTGGATGTTGCAGGAGTGAGCGTGGATTTTGTATGAGAGAGCGTGGATGTTTAAGGGGTGAGTGTGGATGGTGTAGGGGTGAGCGTGGATGGTGAAGGGGTGAGCGTGAAAGTTGCATAAATGAGCGTGGACGTTGTAAAGGTGAGCATGGATGATGTAGTTGTGAGCGTAGATGTTGTAGGGGTGAGAGTGAATGGGGTTGGGGTGAGTGTGGATGGTGTTGGGGTGAGTGTGGATGTTGGCGAGTTGAGCGTGGATGTTGTAGGGGTGAGCGTGGATGTTGTAGGGGTGAGGGTGGATGGTGTAGGGGTGAGCGTGGATGTTGTAGAAGTGAGCGTAGATGGTGTAGGAGTGATGTTGGATGTTGTAGCGGTGAGCGTGGATGGTGTTGAGGTGGTGGTGGATGTTGTAGGGGTGAGGGTGGATGGTGTAGGGGTCAGTGTGGATGTTGTATAGGTGAGCGTGGATGGTGTAGCGGTGAGTGAGGATGTTGTAGAGGTGAGCGTGGATGGTGTAGGGGTGAGCGTGGCTATTGTAGGGGTGAGCGTGGAAGGTGTAGGGGTGAGCTTGGATGGTGAAGGTGTGAGCGTGGATGGTGTAGAAGTGAGCGTGGATGGTGTAGGGGTGAGCGTGGATGTTGTAGGGGTGAGAGTGGATGTTGCAGGAGTGAGCGTAGATGGTGTAGGGGGTGAGCGTGGAGGTTGTAAAGGTGAGCGTGGAGGTTGTAAAGGTGAGCGTGGATGGTGTAGGAGTGAGCGTGGATGGTGTTGGGGTGAGAGTGGATGGTGTCGGGGTGAGAGTGGATGGTGTCGGGGTGAGTATGGATGTTGGAGAGGTGAGCGTGGATGGTGTAGGGGTGAGCATGGATGTTGCAGGAGTGAGCGTGGATGTTGTAGGGGTGAGCGTGGATGGTGTATGCGTGAGAGTGGATGTTGTAAAGGTGAGCGTGGATGGTGTAGGAGTGAGCGTGGATGTTGTAGGGGTGAGAGTGGATGGGGTTGGAGTGGGCGTGGATGGTGTCGGGGTGAGTATGGATGTTGGAGAGGTGAGCGTGGATGGTGTAGGGGTGAGAGTGGATGTTGTATGAGTGAGCATGACCGGTGTAGATGTGAGTGTGGATGGTATAGGGGAAAGCGTGGATGTTGTAGGGGTGAGCGTGGATGTTGCAGGAGTGAGCGTGGATGGTGTAGGGGTGAGCGTGCATGTTGCAGGAGTGAGCGTGGATTTTGTATGAGAGAGCGTGGACGTTGTAGGGGTGAGCGTGGATGGTGTAGGGGTGAGAGTGGATGTTGTAAAGGTGAGCATAGATGGTGTAGGGGTGAGAGTGTATGTTGTATGAGTGAACATGGACAGTGTATATGTGAGTGTGGATGGTATAGGGGAAAGCGTGGATGGTGTAGTGGTGAGCGTGGATGGTGTAGGGGTGAGCGTGGCTATTGTATGGATGAGCGTGCATGGTGTAGGGGTGAGCTTGGATGGTGAAGGTGTGAGCGTGGCTGGTGTAGGAGTGAGCGTGGATGGTGTAGGGGTGAGCGTGGATGGTTTAGGGGTGAGCGTGGATGTTGTAGGGGTGAGAGTGGATGTTGCAGGACTGAGCGTAGATGGTGTAGGGGGTGAGCGTGGAGGATGTAAAGGTGAGCGTGGATGATATAGAAGTGAGCGTGGATGTTGTAGGGGTGAGAGTTGATGGGGTTGGGGTGGGCGTTCATGGTGTGGGGGGGTGAGACTGGATGGTGTCGCGGTGAGAGTGGATGGTGTCGGGGTGAGTGTGGATGGTGTAGGAGTAAACGTGCATGGTGTAGGGGTGAGTGTGGATGGTGTAGGGGTGAGTGTCGACGTTGAAAAGGTGAGCATGGATGATGTAGGAGTGAGCGTAGATGGTGTAAGGGGCGAGCGTGGCGGTTGTAAACGTGAGCATGGATGGTGTAGGAGTGAGCGTGGATGTTGTAGGGGTGAGAGTGAATGGGGTTGGTGTGAGCGTGGATGGTGTTGGGGTGAGTGTGGATGTTGGCGAGGTGAGCGTGGATGTTGTAGGGGTGAGCGTGGATGTTTTAGGGATAAGGGTGGATGGTGTAGGGGTGAGCGTGAATGTTGTAGAAGTGAGCGTAGATGGTGTAGGAGTGAGATTGGATCTTGTAGCGGTGAGCGTGGATGGTGTTGGGGTGATGGTGGATGTTGTAGTGGTGAGCGTGGATGGTGTAGGGGTGAGCGTGGATGTTGCAGGAGTGAGAATGGATTTTGTATGAGAGAGCGTGGATGTTGAAGGGGTGAGTGTGGATGGTGTAGGGGTGAGCGTGGATGTTGCCGGAGTGAGCGTGGGTGTTGTAGGAGTAAACGGGGATGGTGTAGGTGTGAGCGTGGATGGTGTAGGGTTGAGCGTGGACGTTGTAAAGGTGAGCATGGATGATGTAGGAGTGAGCGTAGATGGTGTAGGGATTGAACATGGAGGTTTTAAAGGTGAGCGTAGAGGTTGTAAAGGTGAGCGTGGATGGTGTAGGAGTGAGCGTGGATGTTGTAGGGGTGACATTGGATGGGGTTGCAGTGGGCGTGGATGGTGTCGGGGTGAGTATGGATGTTGGAGAGGTGAGCGTGGATGGTGTAGGGGTGAGAGTGGATGTTGTATGAGTGAGCATGGACGGTGTAGATGTGAGTGTGGATGGTATAGGGGAAAGCGTGGATGGTGTAGTGGTGAGCGTGGATGTTGTAGGGGTGAGCGTGGATGTTGTAGAGGTGAGCGTGGATGGTGTAGGGGTGAGCGTGGCTATTGTAGGGGTGAGCGTGGATGGTGTAGGTGTGAGCGTGGATGGTGTAGGGGTGAGCGTGGATGTTGCAGGAGTGAGCGTGGATTTTGTATGAGAGAGCGTGGATGTTTAAGGGGTGAGTGTGGATGGTGTAGGGGTGAGCGTGGATGGTGAAGGGGTGAGCGTGGATGTTGCAGGAGTGAGCGTGGACGTTGTAAAGGTGTGCATGGATGATGTAGGAGTGAGCGTGGATGTTGTAGGGGTGAGAGTGAATGTGGTTGGGGTGGGCGTGGATGGTGTTGATGTGAGTGTGGATGTTGGCGAGGTGAGCGTGGATGTTGCAGGGGTGAGGATGGATGTTGCAGGAGTGAGCGTGAATGTTATAGGGGTGAGCGTGGATGGTGTTATGGTGAGTGTGGATGTTGTAGAGGTGAGCGTGGATGGTGTAAGGGTGAGCGTGGATGTTGTAGGGGTGAGCTTGGATGTTGTAGGGGTGAGGGTGGATGGTGTAGCGGTGCGCGTGGATGTTGTAGAAGTGAGCGTAGATGGTGTAGGAGTGAGTTTGGATGTTGTAACGGTGAGCGTGGATGGTGTTGGGGTGATGGTGTATGTTGTAGGGGTGAGCGTGGATGTTGTCGGGGTGAGAGTGGATGGTCTAGGGGTGAGTGTGGATGTTGTAGAGGTGAGCGTGGATGGTGTAGGGGTGAGCGTGGATGGTGTAGGGGTGAGCGTGGATGGTGTATGGGTGAGCTTGGATGGTGAAGTTTTGAGCGTGGATGGTGCAGAAGTGAGCGTGGATGGTGTAGGGGTGAGCGTGGATGGTGTAGGGGTGAGCCTGGATGTTGTAGGGGTGAGAGTGGATGTTGCAGCAGTGAGCGTAGATGGTGTAGCGGGTGAGCGTGGAGGTTGTAAAGGTGAGCGTGGAGGTTGTAAAGGTGAGGGTGGATGGTGTAGGAGTGAGCGTGGATGTTGTAGGGGTGATATTGGATGGGGTTGGGTGTGGCGTGGATGGTGTTGGGGTGAGAGTGGATGGTGTCGGGGTGAGTATGGATGTTGGAGAGGTGAGCGTGGATGGTGTAGGGGTGAGCCTGGATGTTGCAGGAGTGAGCGTGGATGTTGTAGGGGTGAGCGTGGATGTTGTAGGAGTGAGCGTGGGTGTTGTAGGAGTAAACGTGGATGATGTAGGGGTGAGCCTGGATGGTGTAGGGGTGAGCGTGGACGTTGTAAAGGTGAGCATGGATGATGTAGGAGTGAGCGTAGATGGTGTAGGCGGTGAGCGTGGAGGTTGTAAAGGTGAGCATGGATGGTGTAGGAGTGAGCGTGGATGTTGTAGGGGTGAGATTGAATGGGGTTGGGGTGGGCGTGGATGGTGTTGGGGTGAGTGTAGATGTTGGCGAGGTGAGCGTTGATGTTGCAGGGGTGCGCGTGGATGTTGCAGGAGTGAGCATCAATGTTGTAGGGGTGAGCGTAGATGGTGTAGGGTTGAGCGTGGAGGTTGTAGGGGTGATAGTGGATGGGGTTGGGGTGGGCGTGGATGGTGTGGGGGTTGAGAGTGGATGGTGTTGCGGTGAGAGTGGATGGTGTCGGGGTGATTATGGATGTTGGAGAGGTGAGCCTGGATGGTGTAGGGGTGAGCGTGGATGTTGCAGGAGTGAGCGTGGATGTTGTAGGGGTGAGCGTGGATGGTGTTGGTGTGAGCGTGGCTATTGTAGGGGTGAGCGTGGATGGTGTAGGGGTGAGCGTGGATGGTGTAGGGGTGATCGTGCATGTTGTAGAGGTGAGCGTGGATGGTGTAAGGGTGAGCGTGGCTATTGTAGGGGTGAGCGTGGATGGTGTAGGGGTGAGCGTGGATGTTGCAGGAGTGAGCGTGGATTTTGTATGAGAGAGCGTGGATGTTGCAGGAGTGAGCGTGGGTGTTGTAGGAGTAAACGTGGATAGTGTAGGGGTGAGTGTGGATGGTGTAGGGGTGAGCGTGGACGTTGTAAAGGTGAGCGTGGATGGTGTAGGAGTGAGCGTGGATGTTGTAGGGGTGAGAGTGAATGGGGTTGGGGTGAGCGTGGATGGTGTTGGGGTGAGTGTGGATGTTGGCGAGGTGAGCATGGATGTTGCAGGGGTGAGCGTGGATGTTGTAGGTGTGAGGGTGGATGGTGTAGGGGTGAGCGTGGATGTTGTAGAAGTGAGCGTAGATGGTGTAGGAGTGAGGTTGGATCTTGTAGCGGTGAGCGTGGATGGTGTTGGGGTGCTGGTGGATGTTGTAGGGGTGAGCGTGGATGTTGTCGGGGTGAGGGTGGATGGTGTAGCGGTGAGTGTGGATGTTGTAGAGGTGAGCGTGGATGGTGTAGGGGGTGAGCGTGGAGGTTGTAGGGGTGAGAGTGGATGTTGTATGAGTGAGCATGGACGGTGTAGATGTGAGTGTGGATGGTATAGGGGAAAGCGTGGATGGTGTAGTGGTGAGTGTGATGTTGTAGGGGTGAGCGTGGATGGTGTCGGGGTGAGTATGGATGTTGGAGAGGTGAGCGTGGATGGTGTAGGGGTGAGAGTGGATGTTGTATGAGTGAGCATGGACGGTGTAGATGTGAGTGTGGATGGTATAGTGGAAAGCGTGGATGGTGTAGTGGTGAGCATGATGTTGTAGGGGTGAGCGTGGATGGTGTAGGGGTGAGCGTGGCTATTGTAGGGGTGCGCGTGGATGGTGTAGGTGTGGGAGTGGATGGTGTAGGGGTGAGTGTGGATGTCGCAGGAGTGAGCGTGGATTTTGTATGAGAGAGCGTGGATGTTTAAAGGGTGAGTGTGGATGGTGTAGGGGTGAGCGTGGATGGTGTAGGGGTGAGCGTGGATGTTGCAGGAGTGAGCGTGGACGTTGTAAAGGTGAGCATGGATGATGTAGGAGTGAGCGTAGATGGTGTAGGGGGTGAGCGTGGAGGTTGTAAAGGTGAGCGTGGAGGTTGTAAAGGTGAGCGTGAATGGTGTAGGAGTGAGCGTGGATGTTGTAGGGATGAGAATGAATGTGGTTAGGGTGGGCGTGGATGGTGTTGATGTGAGTGTGGATGTTGGCGAGGTGAGCGTGGATGTTGCAGGGGTGAGGGTGGATGTTGCAGGAGTGAGCGTGAATGTTATAGGGGTGAGCGTGGATGGTGTTATGGTGAGTGTGGGTGTTGTAGAGGTGAGCGTGGATGGTGTAGGGGTGAGCGTGACTACTGTAGGGGTGAGCGTGGATGTTGTAGGGGTGAGCGTGGATGTTGTAGGGGTGAGGGTGGATGGTGTAGCGGTGAGCGTGGATGTTGTAGAAGTGAGCGTAGATGGTGTAGTTGTGAGACGTGGATGTTGTAGGGGTGAGCGTGGATGTTGTCGGGGTGAGAGTGGATGATATAGGGGTGAGTGTGGATGTTGTAGAGGTGAGCGTGGATGGTGTAGGGGTGAGCGTTGCTATTGTAGGGGTGAGCGTGGATGGTGTAGGGATGAGCGTGGATGTTGTAGGGGTGAGAGTGGATGTTGCAGGAGTGAGCGTAGATGGTGTAGGGGGTGAGCGTGGAGGTTGTAAAGGTGAGCGTGGAGGTTGTAAAGGTGAGGGTGGATGGTGTAGGAGTGAGCGTGGATGTTGTATCGGTGAGATTGGATGGGGTTGGGTGTGGCGTGGATGGTGTTGGGGTGAGAGTGGATGGTGTCGGGGTAAGAGTGGATGTTGCAGGAGGGAGCGTGGATGTTGTAGGGGTGAGCGTGGATGTTGGAGGAGTGAGCGTGGGTGTTGTAGGAGTAAACGTGGATGATGTAGGGGTGAGCCTGGATGGTGTAGGGGTGAGCGTGGACGTTGTTAAGGTGAGCATGGATGATGTAGGAGTGAGCGTAGATGGTGTAGGGGGTGAGCGTGGAGGTTGTAAAGGTGAGCATGGATGGTGTAGGAGTGAGCGTGGATGTTGTAGGGGTGAGATTGAATGGGGTTGGGGTGGGCGTGGATGGTGTTGGGGTGAGTGTGGATGTTGGCGAGGTGAGCGTTGATGTTGCCGGGGTGCGCGTGGATGCTGCAGGAGTGAGCGTCATTGTTGTAGGGGTGAGCGTAGATGGTGTAGGGTTGAGCGTGGAGGTTGTAGGGGTGATAGTGGATGGGGTTGGGGTGGGCGTGGATGGTGTGGGGGGTGAGAGTGGATGGTGTCGCAGTGAGAGTGGGTGGTGTCGGGGTGATTATGGATGTTGGAGAGGTGAGCCTGGATGGTGTGGCGGTGAGCGTGGATGTTGCAGAAGTGAGCGTGGATGTTGTAGGGGTGAGCGTGGATGGTGTTGGTGTGAGCGTGGCTATTGTAGGGGTGAGCGTGGATGGTGTAGGGGTGAGCGTGGATGGTGTAGGGGTGGGCGGGGATGTTGTAGAAGTGAGCGTGGATTGTGTAAAGGTGAGCGTGGCTATTGTAGGGGTGAGCGTGGATGGTGTAGGGGTGAGCGTGGATGTTGCAGGAGTGAGCGTGTATTTTGTATGAGAGAGCGTGGATGTTGCAGGAGTGAGCGTGGGTGTTGTAGGAGTAAACGTGGATGGTGTAGGGGTGAGTGTGGATGGTGTAGGGGTGAGCGTGGACGTTGTAAAGGTGAGCGTGGATGGTGTAGGAGTGAGCGTGGATGTTGTAGGGGTGAGAGTGAATGGGGTTGGGGTGAGCGTGGATGTTGGCGAGGTGAGCGTGGATGTTGTAGGAGTGAGCGTGGATGATATAGGTGTGAGGGTGGATGGTGTAGGGGTGAGCGTGGATGTTGTAGAAGTGAGCGTAGATAGTGTAGGAGTGAGGTTGGATGTTGTAGCGGTGAGCGTGGATGGTGTTGGGGTGGTGGTGGATGTGGTAGGGGTGAGCGTGGATGTTGTCGGGGTGAGGGTGGATGGTGTAGCGTTGAGTGTGGATGTTGTAGAGGTGAGCGTGGATGGTGTAGGGGTGAGAGTGGCTATTGTAGTGGTGAGCGTGGATGGTGTAGGGGTGAGAGTGGCTATTGTAGTGGTGAGCGTGGATGGTGTAGGGGTGAGCATGGATGGTGAAGGTGTGAGCGTTGATGGTGTAGAAGTGAGCGTGGATGGTGTAGGGGTGAGCGTGGATGTTGTAGAGGTGAGAGTGGATGTTGCAGGAGTGAGCGTAGATGGTGTAGGGGGTGAGCGTGGAGGTTGTAAAGGTGAGCGTGGAGGATGTAAAGATGAGCGTGGATGGTGTAGGAGTGAGCGTGGATGTTGTAGGGGTGAGAGTGGATGGGGTTGGGTGTGGCGTGGATGGTGTTGGGGTGAGAGTGGATGGTGTCAGGGTGAGAGTGGATGGTGTCGGGGTGAGTATGGATGTTGGAGAGGTGAGCGTAGATGGTGTAGGGGTGAGCGTGGATGTTGCAGGAGTGAGCGTGGATGTTGTAGGGGTGAGCGTGGATGGTGTATGGGTGAGATTGGATGTTGTATAGGTGAGCGTGGATGGTGTAGGGGTGAGATTTGATGTTGTATGAGTGAGCATGGACGGTGTAGATGTGAGTGTGGATGGTATAGGGGAAAGCGTGGATGTTGTAGGGGTGAGCGTGGATGTTGCAGGAGTGAGCGTGGATGGTGTAGGGGTGAGCGTGCATGTTGCAGGAGTGAGCGTGGATTTTGTATGAGAGAGCGTGGACGTTGTAGGGGTGAGCGTGGATGGTGTAGGGGTGAGAGTGGATGTTGTAAAGGTGAGCGTGGATGGTGCAGGGGTGAGAGTGGATGTTGTATGAGTGAGCATGGACAGTGTAGATGTGAGTGTGGATGGTATAGGGGAAAGCGTGGATGGTGTAGTGGTGAGCGTGGATGGTGTAGGGGTGAGCGTGGATGTTGTAGAGGTGAGAGTGGATGTTGCAGGAGTGAGCGTAGATGGTGTAGGGGGTGAGCGTGGAGGTTGTAAAGGTGAGCGTGGAGGTTGTAAAGATGAGCGTGGATGGTGTAGGAGTGAGCGTGGATGTTGTAGGGGTGAGAGTGGATGGGGTTGGGTGTGGCGTGGATGGTGTTGGGGTGAGAGTGGATGGTGTCGGGGTGAGAGTGGATGGTGACGGGGTGAGTATGGATGTTGGAGAGGTGAGCGTAGATGGTGTAGGGGTGAGCGTGGATGTTGCAGGAGTGAGCGTGGATGTTGCAGGAGTGAGCGTGGATGTTGTAGGGGTGAGCGTGGATGGTGTATGGGTGAGAGTGGATGTTGTAAAGGTGAGCGTGGATGGTGTAGGGGTGAGATTTGATGTTGTATGAGTGAGCATGGACGGTGTAGATGTGAGTGTGGATGGTATAGGGGAAAGCGTGTATGTTGTAGTGGTGAGCGTGGATGTTGCAGGAGTGAGCGTGGATCGTGTAGGGGTGAGCGTGCATGTTGCAGGAGTGAGCGTGGATTTTGTATGAGAGAGCGTGGACGTTGTAGGGGTGAGCGTGGATGGTGTAGGGGTGAGAGTTGATGTTGTAAAGGTGAGCGTGGATGGTGTAGGGGTGAGAGTGGATGTTGTATGAGTGAGCATGGACAGTGTAGATGTGAGTGTGGATGGTATAGGGGAAAGCGTGGATGGTGTAGTGGTGAGCGTGGATGGTGTTGGGGTGAGCGTGGATGTTGTAGAAGTGAGCGTGGATGGTGTAGGGGTGAGCGTGGATGGTGTTGGGGTGAGTGTGGATGTTGGCGAGCTGAGCGTGGATGTTGTAGGGGTGAGCGTGGATGATGTAGGTGTGAGGGTGGATGGTGTAGGGGTGAGCGTGGATGTTGTAGAAGTGAGCGTAGATAGTGTAGGAGTGAGGGTGGATGTTGTAGCGGTGAGCGTGGATGGTGTTGGGGTGGTGGTGGATGTTGTAGGGGTGAGCGTGGATGTTGTCGGGGTGAGGGTGGATGGTGTAGCGTTGAGTGTGGATGTTGTAGAGGTGAGCGTGGATGGTGTAGGGGTGAGAGTGGCTATTGTAGGGGTGAGCGTGGATGGTGTAGGGGTGAGCTTGGATGGTGAAGGTGTGAGCGTTGATGGTGTAGAAGTGAGCGTGGATGGTGTAGGGGTGAGCGTGGATGTTGTAGGGGTGAGAGTGGATGTTGCAGGAGTGAGCGTAGATGGTGTAGGGGGTGAGCGTGGAGGTTGTAAAGGTGAGCATGGAGGTTGTAAAGATGAGCGTGGATGGTGTAGGAGTGAGCGTGGATGTTGTAGGGGTGAGAGTGGATGGGGTTGGGTGTGGCGTGGATGGTGTTGGGGTGAGAGTGGATGGTGTCGGGTTGAGAGTGGATGGTGTCGGGGTGAGTATGGATGTTGGAGAGGTGAGCGTGGATGTTGCAGGAGTGAGCGTGGATGTTGTAGGGGTGAGCGTGGATGGTGTATGGGTGAGAGTGGATGTTGTAAAGGTGAGCGTGGATGGTGTAGGGGTGAGATTTGATGTTGTATGAGTGAGCATGGACGGTGTAGATGTGAGTGTGGATGGTATAGGGGAAAGCGTGGATGTTGTAGGGGTGAGCGTGGATGTTGCAGGAGTGAGCGTGGATGGTGTTGGGGTGAGCGTGCATGTTGCAGGAGTGAGCGTGGATTTTGTATGAGAGAGCGTGGACGTTGTAGGGGTGAGCGTGGATGGTGTAGGGGTGAGAGTGGATGTTGTAAAGGTGAGCGTGGATGGTGTAGGGGTGAGAGTGGATGTTGTATGAGTGAGCATGGACAGTGTAGATGTGAGTGTGGATGGTATAGGGGAAAGCGTGGATGGTGTAGTGGTGAGCGTGGATGGTGTAGGGGTGAGCGTGGATGTTGTAGAAGTGAGCGTGAATGGTGTAGGGGTGAGCGTGGATGGTGTTGGGGTGAGTGTGGATGTTGGCGAGGTGAGCATGGATGTTGTAGGGGTGAGCGTGGATGATGTAGGTGTGAGGGTGGATGGTGTAGGGGTGAGCGTGGATGTTGTAGAAGTGAGCGTAGATAGTGTAGGAGTGAGTTTGGATGTTGTAGCGGTGAGCGTGGATGGTGTTGGGGTGGTGGTGGATGTTGTAGGGGTGAGCGTGGATGTTGTCGGGGTGAGGGTGGATGGTGTAGCGTTGAGTGTGGATGTTGTAGAGGTGAACGTGGATGGTGTAGGGGTGAGAGTGGCTATTGTAGGGGTGAGCGTGGATGGTGTAGGGGTGAGCTTGGATGGTGAAGGTGTGAGCGTTGATGGTGTAGAAGTGAGCGTGGATGGTGTAGGGGTGAGCGTGGATGTTGTAGGGGTGAGAGTGGATGTTGCAGGAGTGAGCGTCGATGGTGTAGGGGGTGAGCGTGGAGGTTGTAAAGGTGAGCGTGGAGGTTGTAAAGATGAGCGTGGATGGTGTAGCAGTGAGCGTGGATGTTGTAGGGGTGAGAGTGGATGGGGTTGGGTGTGGCGTGGATGGTGTTGGGGTGAGAGTGGATGGTGTCGGGGTGAGAGTAGATGGTGTCGGGGTGAGTATGGATGTTGGAGAGGTGAGCGTGGATGTTGCAGGAGTGAGCGTGGATGTTGTAGGGGTGAGCGTGGATGGTGTATGGGTGAGAGTGGATGTTGTAAAGGTGAGCGTGGATGGTGTAGGTGTGAGATTTGATGTTGTATGAGTGAGCATGGACGGTGTAGATGTGAGTGTGGATGGTATAGGGGAAAGCGTGGATGGTGTAGTGGTGAGCGTGGATGGTGTAGGGGTGAGCGTGGATGTTGTAGAATTGAGCATGGATGGTGTAGGGGTGAGCGTGGCTATTGTATGGGTGAGCGTACATGGTGTAGGGGTGAGCTTGGATGGTGAAGGTGTTAGCGTGGCTGGTGTAGGAGTGAGCGTGGATGGTGTAGGGGTGAGCGTGGATGTTGTAGGGGTGAGAGTGGATGTTGCAGGAGTGAGCGTAGATGGTGTAGGGGGTGAGCGGGGAGGTTGTAAAGGTGAGCGTGGATGATGTAGGAGTCAGCGTGGATGTTGTAGGGGTGAGAGTGGATGGGGTTGGGGTGGGCGTTGATGGTGTGGGGGGTGAGAGTGGATGGTGTCGGGGTGAGTATGGATGATGGAGAGGTGAGCGTGGATGGTGTAGGGGTGAGCGTGGATGTTGCAGGAGTGAGCGTGGATGTTGTAGGGGTGAGCGAGGATGGTGTTGGTGTGAGAGTGGATGTGGTAAAGGTGAGCGTGGATAGTGTAGGGGTGAGAGTGGATGTTGTATGAGTGAGCATGGACAGTGTAGATGTGAGTGTGGATGGTATAGGGGAAAGCGTGGATGGCGTAGTGGTGAGCGTGGATGTTGTAGAGGTGAGCGTGGATGGTGTAAGAGTGAGCGTGGCTATTTTAGGGGTGAGCGTGGATGGTGTAGGGGTGAGCGTGGATGTTGCAGGAGTGAGCGTGGTTGTTGTAGGAGTAAACGTGGATGGTGTAGGGGTGAGTGTGGATGGTGTAGGGGTGAGCGTCGACGTTGTAAAGGTGAGCATGGATGATGTAGGAGTGAGCGTAAATGGTGTAGGGGGTGAGCGTGGCGGTTGTAAACGTGATCATGGATGGTGTAGGAGTGAGCGTGGATGTTGTAGGGGTGAGAGTGAATGGGGTTGGTGTGAGCGTGGATGGTGTTGGGGTGAGTGTGGATGTTGGCGAGGTGAGCGTGGATGTTGTAGGGGTGAGCGTGGATGTTTTAGGGATAAGGGTGGATGGTGTAGGGGTGAGCGTGAATGTTGGAGAAGTGAGCGTAAATGGTGTAGGAAGTGAGGTTGGATGTTGTAGCGGTGAGCGTGGATGGTGTTGGGGTGATGGTGGATGTTGTAGGGGTGAGCGTGAATGTTGTCGGGGTGAGGGTGGATGGTGTAGGGGTGAGTGTGGATGTTGTAGAGGTGCGCGTGGATGGTGTAGGGGTGAGCGTGGATGTTGCAGGAGTGAGCATGGATTTTGTATGAGAGAGCGTGGATGTTGAAGGGGTGAGTGTGGATGGTGTAGGGGTGAGCATGGATGTTGCCGGAGTGAGCGTGGGTGTTGTAGGAGTAAACGGGGATGGTGTAGGTGTGAGCGAGGATGGTGTAGGGTTGAGCGTGGACGTTGTAAAGGTGAGCATGGATTTTGTAGGAGTGAGCGTAGATGGTGTAGGGGGTGAGCGTGGAGGTTGTAAAGGTGAGCGTTGAGGTTGTAAAGGTGAGCGTGGATGGTGTAGGAGTGAGCGTGGATGGTGTAGGAGTGAGCGTGGATGTTGTAGGGGTGAGAGTGGATGGGGTTGGAGTGGACGTGGATGAAGTCGGGGTGAGTATGGATGTTGGAGAGGGGAGCGTCGATGGTGTAGGGGTGAGAGTGGATGTTGTATGAGTGAGCATGGACGGTGTAGATGTGAGTGTGGATGGTATAGGGGAAAGCGTGGATGGTGTAGTGGTGAGCGTGGATGTTGTAGGGGTGAGCGTGGATGTTGTAGAGGTGAGCGTGGATGGTGTAGGGGTGAGCGTGGCTATTGTAGGGGTGAGCGTGGATGGTATATGTGTGAGCGTGGATGGTGTAGGGGTGAGCGTGGATGTTGCAGGAGTGAGCGTGGATTTTGTATGAGAGAGCGTGGATGTTGCAGGAGTGAGCGTAGATGGTGTAGGGGGTGATCGTGGAGGTTGTAAAGGTGAGCGTGGAGGTTGTAAATATGAGCGTGGATGGTGTAGCAGTGAGCGTGGATGTTGTAGGGGTGAGAGTGGATGGGGTTGGGTGTGGCGTGGATGGTGTTGGGGTGAGAGTGGATGGTGTCGGGGTGAGAGTGGATGGTGTCGGGGTGAGTATTGATGTTGGAGAGGTGAGCGTGGATGTTGCAGGAGTGAGCGTGGATGTTGTAGGGGTGAGCGTGGATGGTGTAGGGGTGAGATTTGATGTTGTATGAGTGAGCATGGACGGTGTAGATGTGAGTGTGGATGGTATAGGGGAAAGCGTGGATGTTGTAGGGGTGAGCGTGGATGTTGCAGGAGTGAGCGTGGATGGTGTAGGGGTGAGAGTGGATGTTGTAAAGGTGAGCGTGGATGGTGTAGGGGTGAGAGTGGATGTTGTGTGAGTGAGCATGGACAGTGTAGATGTGAGTGTGGATGGTATAGGGGAAAGCGTGGATGGTGTAGTGGTGAGCGTGGATGTTGCAGGAGTGAGCGTGGATGGTGTAGGGGTGAGCGTGCATGTTGCAGGAGTGAGCGTGGATTTTGTATGAGAGAGCGTGGACGTTGTAGGCGTGAGCGTGGATGGTGTAGGGGTGAGAGTGGATGTTGTAAAGGTGAGCATGGATGGTGTAGGGGTGAGAGTGGATGTTGTGTGAGTGAGCATGGACAGTGTAGATGTGAGTGTGGATGGTATAGGGGAAAGCGTGGATGGTGTAGTGGTGAGCGTGGCTGGTTTAGGAGTGAGCGTGGATGGTGTAGGGGTGAGCGTGGATGTTGTAGGGGTGAGAGTGGATGTTGCAGGAGTGAGCGTAGATGGTGTAGGGGGTGAGCGTGGAGGTTGTAAAGGTGAGCGTGGATGATGTAGGAGTCAGCGTGGATGTTGTAGGGGTGAGAGTGGATGGGGTTGGGGTGCGCGTTGATGGTGTGGGGGGTGAGAGTGGATGGTGTCGTGGTGAGAGTGGATGGTGTCGGGGTGAGTATGGATGATGGAGAGGTGAGCGTGGATGGTGTAGGGGTGAGCGTGGATGTTGCAGGAGTGAGCGTGGATGTTGTAGGGGTGAGCGAGGATGGTGTTGGTGTGAGAGTGGATGTGGTAAAGGTGAGCGTGGATGGTGTAGGGGTGAGAGTGGATGTTGTATGAGTGAGCATGGACAGTGTAGATGTGAGTGTGGATGGTATAGGGGAAAGCGTGGATGGCGTAGTGGTGAGCGTGGATGTTGTAGAGGTGAGCGTGGATGGTGTAAGAGTGAGCGTGGCTATTTTAGGGGTGAGCGTGGATGGTGTAGGGGTGAGCGTGGATGTTGCAGGAGTGAGCGTGGTTGTTGTAGGAGTAAACGTGGATGGTGTAGGGGTGAGTGTGGATGGTGTAGGGGTGAGCGTCGACGTTGTAAAGGTGAGCATGGATGATGTAGGAGTGAGCGTAGATGGTGTAGGGGGTGAGCGTGGCGGTTGTAAACGTGATCATGGATGGTGTAGGAGTGAGCGTGGATGTTGTAGGGGTGAGAGTGAATGGGGTTGGTGTGAGCGTGGATGGTGTTGGGGTGAGTGTGGATGTTGGCGAGGTGAGCGTGGATGTTGTAGGGGTGAGTGTGGATGTTTTAGGGATAAGGGTGGATGGTGTAGGGGTGAGCGTGAATGTTGGAAAAGTGAGCGCAAATGGTGTAGGAAGTGAGGTTGGATGTTGTAGCGGTGAGCGTGGATGGTGTTGGGGTGATGGTGGATGTTGTAGGGGTGAGCGTGAATGTTGTCGGGGTGAGGGTGGATGGTGTAGGGGTGAGTGTGGATGTTGTAGAGGTGCGCGTGGATGGTGTAGGGGTGAGCGTGGATGTTGCAGGAGTGAGCATGGATTTTGTATGAGAGAGCGTGGATGTTGAAGGGGTGAGTGTGGATGGTGTAGGGGTGAGCATGGATGTTGCCGGAGTGAGCGTGGGTGTTGTAGGAGTAAACGGGGATGGTGTAGGTGTGAGCGTGGATGGTGTAGGGTTGAGCGTGGACGTTGTAAAGGTGAGCATGGATGATGTAGGAGTGAGCGTAGATGGTGTAGGGGGTGAGCGTGGAGGTTGTAAAGGTGAGCGTGGATGATGTAGGAGTCAGCGTGGATGTTGTAGGGGTGAGAGTGGATGGGGTTGGGGTGGGCGTTGATGGTGTGGGGGGTGAGAGTGGATGGTGTCGTGGTGAGAGTGGATGGTGTCGGGGTGAGTATGGATGATGGAGAGGTGAGCGTGGATGGTGTAGGGGTGAGCGTGGATGTTGCAGGAGTGAGCGTGGATGTTGTAGGGGTGAGCGAGGATGGTGTTGGTGTGAGAGTGGATGTGGTAAAGGTGAGCGTGGATGGTGTAGGGGTGAGAGTGGATGTTGTATGAGTGAGCATGGACAGTGTAGATGTGAGTGTGGATGGTATAGGGGAAAGCGTGGATGGCGTAGTGGTGAGCGTGGATGTTGTAGAGGTGAGCGTGGATGGTGTAAGAGTGAGCGTGGCTATTTTAGGGGTGAGCGTGGATGGTGTAGGGGTGAGCGTGGATGTTGCAGGAGTGAGCGTGGTTGTTGTAGGAGTAAACGTGGATGGTGTAGGGGTGAGTTTGGATGGTGTAGGGGTGAGCGTCGACGTTGTAAAGGTGAGCATGGATGATGTAGGAGTGAGAGTAGATGGTGTAGGGGGTGAGCGTGGCGGTTGTAAACGTGATCATGGATGGTGTAGGAGTGAGCGTGGATGTTGTAGGGGTGAGAGTGAATGGGGTTGGGGTGAGCGTGGATGGTGTTGGGGTGAGTGTGGATGTTGGCGAGGTGAGCGTGGATGTTGTAGGGGTGAGCGTGGATGTTTTAGGGATAAGGGTGGATGGTGTAGGGGTGAGCGTGAATGTTGGAGAAGTGAGCACAAATGGTGTAGGAAGTGAGGTTGGATGTTGTAGCGGTGAGCGTGGATGGTGTTGGGGTGATGGTGGATGTTGTAGGGGTGAGCGTGAATGTTGTCGGGGTGAGGGTGGATGGTGTAGGGGTGAGTGTGGATGTTGTAGAGGTGCGCGTGGATGGTGTAGGGGTGAGCGTGCATGTTGCAGGAGTGAGCATGGATTTTGTATGAGAGAGCGTGGATGTTGAAGGGGTGAGTGTGGATGGTGTAGGGGTGAGCATGGATGTTGCCGGAGTGAGCGTGGGTGTTGTAGGAGTAAACGGGGATGGTGCAGGTGTGAGCGTGGATGGTGTAGGGTTGAGCGTGGACGTTGTAAAGGTGAGCATGGATGATGTAGGAGTGAGCGTAGATGGTGTAGGGGGTGAGCGTGGAGGTTGTAAAGGTGAGCGTGGATGATGTAGGAGTCAGCGTGGATGTTGTAGGGGTGAGAGTGGATGGGGTTGGGGTGGGCGTTGATGGTGTGGGGGGTGAGAGTGGATGGTGTCGTGGTGAGAGTGGATGGTGTCGGGGTGAGTATGGATGATGGAGAGGTGAGCGTGGATGGTGTAGGGGTGAGCGTGGATGTTGCAGGAGTGAGCGTGGATGTTGTAGGGGTGAGCGAGGATGGTGTTGGTGTGAGAGTGGATGTGGTAAAGGTGAGCGTGGATGGTGTAGGGGTGAGAGTGGATGTTGTAGAGGTGAGCGTGGATGGTGTAAGAGTGAGCGTGGCTATTTTAGGGGTGAGCGTGGATGGTGTAGGGGTGAGCGTGGATGTTGCAGGAGTGAGCGTGGTTGTTGTAGGAGTAAACGTGGATGGTGTAGGGGTGAGTTTGGATGGTGTAGGGGTGAGCGTCGACGTTGTAAAGGTGAGCATGGATGATGTAGGAGTGAGTGTAGATGGTGTAGGGGGTGAGCGTGGCGGTTGTAAACGTGATCATGGATGGTGTAGGAGTGAGCGTGGATGTTGTAGGGGTGAGAGTGAATGGGGTTGGTGTGAGCGTGGATGGTGTTGGGGTGAGTGTGGATGTTGGCGAGGTGAGCGTGGATGTTGTAGGGGTGAGCGTGGATGTTTTAGGGATAAGGGTGGATGGTGTAGGGGTGAGCGTGAATGTTGGAGAAGTGAGCGTCAATGGTGTAGGAAGTGAGGTTGGATGTTGTAGCGGTGAGCGTGGATGGTGTTGGGGTGATGGTGGATGTTGTAGGGGTGAGCGTGAATGTTGTCGGGGTGAGGGTGGATGGTGTAGGGGTGAGTGTGGATGTTGTAGAGGTGCGCGTGGATGGTGTAGGGGTGACCGTGGATGTTGCAGGAGTGAGCATGGATTTTGTATGAGAGAGCGAGGATGTTGAAGGGGTGAGTGTGGATGGTGTAGGGGTGAGCATGGATGTTGCCGGAGTGAGCGTGGGTGTTGTAGGAGTAAACGGGGATGGTGTAGGTGTGAGCGTGGATGGTGTAGGGTTGAGCGTGGACGTTGTAAAGGTGAGCATGGATGATGTAGGAGTGAGCGTAGATGGTGTAGGGGGTGAGCGTGGAGGTTGTAAAGGTGAGCGTAGAGGTTGTAAAGGTGAGCGTGGATGGTGTAGGGGTGAGAGTGGATGGGGTTGGAGTGGGCGTGGATGGTGTCGGGGTGAGTATGGATGTTGGAGAGGGGAGCGTGGATGGTGCAGGGGTGAGAGGGGATGTTGTATGAGTGAGCATGGACGGTGTAGATGTGAGTGTGGATGGTATAGGGGAAAGCGTGGATGGTGTAGTGGTGAGCGTGGATGTTGTAGGGGTGAGCGTGGATGTTGTAGAGGTGAGCGTGGATGGTGTAGGGGTGAGCGTGGCTATTGTAGTGGTGAGCGTGGATGGTATATGTGTGAGCGTGGATGGTGTAGGGGTGAGCGTGGATGTTGCAGGAGTGAGCGTGGATTTTGTATGAGAGAGCGTGGATGTTTAAGGGGTGAGTGTGGATGGTGTAGGGGTGAGCGTGGATGGTGAAGGGGTGAGCGTGGATGTTGCAGGAGTGAGCGTGGACGTTGTAAAGGTGAGCATGGATGATGTAGGAGTGAGCGTAGATAGTGTAGGGGGTGAGCGTGTAGGTTGTAAAGGTGAGCGTGGAGGTTGTAAAGGTGAGCGTGGATGGTGTAGGAGTGAGCGTGGATGTTGTAGGGGTGAGAGTGAATGGGGTTGGGGTGGACGTGGATGGTGTTGGGGTGAGTGTGGATGTTGGCGAGGTGAGCGTGGATGTTGCAGGGTGAGCGTGGATGTTGCAGGAGTGAGCGTGGATGTTGTAGGGGTGAGCGAGGATGGTGTTGGTGTGAGAGTGGATGTGGTAAAGGTGAGCGTGGATGGTGTAGGGGTGAGAGTGGATGTTGTATGTGTGAGCATGGACAGTGTAGATGTGAGTGTGGATGGTATAGGGGAAAGCGTGGATGGCGTAGTGGTGAGCGTGGATGTTGTAGAGGTGAGCGTGGATGGTGTAAGGGTGAGCGTGGCTATTGTAGGGGTGAGCGTGGATGGCGTAGGGGTGAGCGTGGATGTTGCAGGAGTGAGCGTGGTTGTTGTAGGAGTAAACGTGGATGGTGTAGGGGTGAGTGTGGATGGTGTAGGGGTGAGCGTCGACGTTGTAAAGGTGAGCATGGATGATGTAAGAGTGAGCGTAGATGGTGTAGGGGGTGAGCGTGGCGGTTGTAAACGTGATCATGGATGGTGTAGGAGTGAGCGTGGATGTTGTAGGGATGAGAGTGAATGGGGTTGGGGTGAGCGTGGATGGTGTTGGGGTGAGTGTGGATGTTGGCGAGGTGAGCGTGGATGTTGTAGGGGTGAGCGTGGATGTTTTAGGGATAAGGGTGGATGGTGTAGGGGTGAGCGTGAATGTTGTAGAAGTGAGCGTAAATGGTGTAGGAAGTGAGGTTGGATGTTGTAGCGGTGAGAGTGGATGGTGTTGGGGTGATGGTGGATGTCGTAGGGGTGAGCGTGGATGTTGTAGGGGTGAGGGTGGATGGTGTAGGGGTGAGTGTGGATGTTGTAGAGGTGCGCGTGGATGTTGTAGGGGTGAGCGTGGATGTTGCAGGAGTGAGCATGGATTTTGTATGAGAGAGCGTGGATGTTGAAGGGGTGAGTGTGGATGGTGTAGGGGTGAGCGTGGATGTTGCCGGAGTGAGCGTGGCTGTTGTAGGAGTAAACGGGGATGGTGTAGGTGTGAGCGTGGATGGTGTAGGGTTGAGCGTGGACGTTGTAAAGGTGAGCATGGATGATGTAAGAGTGAGCGTAGATGGTGTAGGGGGTGAGCGTGGAGGTTGTAAAGGTGAGCGTAGAGGTTGTAAAGGTGAGCGTGGATGGTGTAGGAGTGAGCGTGGATGTTGTAGGGGTGAGAGTGAATGGGGTTGGTGTGAGAGTTGATGGTGTTGGGGTAAGTGTGGATGTTGGCGAGGTGAGCGTGGATGTTGTAGGGGTGAGCGTGGATGTTTTAGGTGTAAGGGTGGATGGTGTAGGGGTGAGCGTGGTTGTTGTAGAAGGGAGCGTAGATGGTGTAGGAGTTAGGTTGGGTGTTGTAGCGGTGAGCGTGGATGGTGTTGGGGTGATGGTGGATGTTGTAGGGGTGAGCGTGGATGTTGTCGGGGTGAGGGTGGATGGTGTAGGGGTGAGTGTGGATGTTGTAGTGGTGTGCGTGGATGGTGTAGGGGTGAGCGTGGCTATTGTAGGGGTGAGCGTGGATGGTGTAGGGGTGAGCGTGGATGTTGCAGGGGTGAGCATGGATTTTGTATGAGAGAGCGTGGATGTTGAAGGGGTGAGTGTGGATGGTGTAGGGGTGAGCGTGGATGTTGCCGGAGTGAGCGTGGGTGTTGTAGGAGTAAACGTGGATGGTGTAGGTGTGAGCGTGGATGGTGGAGCGGTGAGCGTGGACGTTGTAAAGGTGAGCATGGATGATGTAGGAGTGAGCGTAGATGGTGTAGGGGGTGAGCTTGGAGGTTGTAAAGATGAGCGTAGAGTTTGTTAAGGGTGAGTATGGATGTTGGAGAGGTGAGCGTGGATGGTGTAGGGGTGAGAGTGGATGATGTATGAGTGATCATGGACGGCGTAGATGTGAGTGTGGATGGTATAGGGGAAAGCGTGGATGGTGTAGTGGTGAGCGTGGATGTTGTTGAGGTGAGCGTGGATGGTGTACGGGTGAGCGTGGATGGTGTAGGGGTGAGCGTGGCTATTGTAGGGGTGAGCGTGGATGGTGTAGGTGTGAGCGTGGATGGTGTAGGGGTGAGCGTGGATGTTGCAGGAGTGAGCGTGGATTTTGTATGAGATAGCATGGATGTTTAAGGGGTGAGTGTGGATGGTGTAGGGGTGAGCGTGGATGGTGAAGGGGTGAGCGTGGATGTTGCAGGAGTGAGCGTGGACGTTGTAAAGGTGAGCATGGATGATGTAGGAGTGAGCGTAGATGTTGTAATGGTGAGAGTGAATGGGGTTGGGGTGAGCGTGGATGGTGTTGGAGTGAGTGTGGATGTTGTAGGGGTGAGCGTGGATGTTGTAGGGGTGAGGGTGGATGTTGTAGAAGTGATCGTAGATGGTGTAGGAGTGAGGTTGGATGTTGTAGCGGTGAGCGTGGATGGTGTTGGGGTGGTGGTGGATGTTGTAGGGGTGAGCGTGGATGTTGTCGGGGTGAGGGTGGATGGTGTAGCGGTGAGTGTGGATGTTGTAGAGGTGAGCGTGGATGGTGTAGGGGTGAGCGTGGCTATTGTAGGGGTGAGCGTGGATGGTGTAGGGGTGAGCTTGGATGGTGAAGGTGTGAGCGTGGATGGTGTAGAAGTGAGCGTGGATGGTGTAGGGGTGAGCGTGGATGTTGTAGGGGTGAGAGTGGATGTTGCAGGAGTGAGCGTAGATGTTGTAGGGGGTGAGCGTGGAGGTTCTAAAGGTGAGCGTGGAGGTTGTAAAGGTGAGCGTGGATGGTGTAGGAGTGAGCGTGGATGTTGTAGGGGTGAGAGTGGATGGGGTTGGGTGTGGCGTGGATGGTGTTGGGATGAGAGTGGATGGTGTCGGGGTGAGAGTGGATGGTGTCGGGGTGAGTATGGATGTTGGAGAGGTGAGCGTGGATGGTGTAGGGGTGAGCGTGGATGGTGCAGGAGTGAGCGTGGATGTTGTAGGGGTAAGCGTGGATGGTGTATGGGTGAAAGTGGATGTTGTAAAGGTGAGCGTGAATGGTGTAGGGGTGAGAGTGGATGTTGTATGAGTGAGCATGGACGGTGTAGATGTGAGTGTGGATGGTATAGGGGAAAGCGTGGATGTTGTAGGGGTGATCGTGCATGTTGCAGGAGTGAGCGTGGATGGTGTAGGGGTGAGCGTGCATGTTGCAGGAGTGAGCGTGGATTTTGTATCAGAGAGCGTGGATGCTGTAGGGGTGAGCGTGGATGGTGTAGGGGTGAGAGTGGATGTTGTATGAGTGAGCATGGACAGTGTAGATGTGAGTGTGGATGGTATAGGGGAAAGCGTGGATGGTGTAATGGTGAGCGTGGATGGTGTAGGGGTGAGCGTGGATGTTGTAGAGGTGAGCGTGGATGGTGTAGGGGTGAGCGTGGCTATTGTAGGGGTGAGCGTGCATAGTGTAGGGGTGAGCTTGGATGGTGAAGGTGTGAGCGTGGCTGGTGTAGGAGTGCGCGTGGATGGTGTAGGGGTGAGCGTGGATGGTGTAGAGGTGAGCATGCATGTTGTAGGGGTGAGAGTGGATGTTGCAGGAGTGAGCGTAGATCGTGTAGGGGGTGAGCGTGGAGGTTGTAAAGGTTAGCGTGGATAATGTAGGAGTGAGCGTGGATGTTGTAGGGGTGAGAGTGGATGGGGTTGGGGTGGGCGTGGATGGTGTGGGGGGTGAGAGTGGATGGTGTCGTGGTGAGAGTGGATGGTGTCGGGGTGAGTATGGATGATGGAGAGGTGAGCGTGGATGGTGTAGGGGTGAGCGTGGATGTTGCAGGAGTGAGCGTGGATGTTGTAGGGGTGAGCGAGGATGGTGTTGGTGTGAGAGTGGATGTGGTAAAGGTGAGCGTGGATGGTGTAGGGGTGAGAGTGGATGTTGTAGAGGTGAGCGTGGATGGTGTAAGAGTGAGCGTGGCTATTTTAGGGGTGAGCGTGGATGGTGTAGGGGTGAGCGTGGATGTTGCAGGAGTGAGCGTGGTTGTTGTAGGAGTAAACGTGGATGGTGTAGGGGTGAGTTTGGATGGTGTAGGGGTGAGCGTCGACGTTGTAAAGGTGAGCATGGATGATGTAGGAGTGAGCGTAGATGGTGTAGGGGGTGAGCGTGGCGGTTGTAAACGTGATCATGGATGGTGTAGGAGTGAGCGTGGATGTTGTAGGGGTGAGAGTGAATGGGGTTGGTGTGAGCGTGGATGGTGTTGGGGTGAGTGTGGATGTTGGCGAGGTGAGCGTGGATGTTGTAGGGGTGAGCGTGGATGTTTTAGGAATAAGGGTGGATGGTGTAGGGGTGAGCGTGAATGTTGGAGAAGTGAGCGTCAATGGTGTAGGAAGTGAGGTTGGATGTTGTAGCGGTGAGCGTGGATGGTGTTGGGGTGATGGTGGATGTTGTAGGGGTGAGCGTGAATGTTGTCGGGGTGAGGGTGGATGGTGTAGGGGTGAGTGTGGATGTTGTAGAGGTGCGCGTGGATGGTGTAGGGGTGACCGTGGATGTTGCAGGAGTGAGCATGGATTTTGTATGAGAGAGCGAGGATGTTGAAGGGGTGAGTGTGGATGGTGTAGGGGTGAGCATGGATGTTGCCGGAGTGAGCGTGGGTGTTGTAGGAGTAAACGGGGATGGTGTAGGTGTGAGCGTGGATGGTGTAGGGTTGAGCGTGGACGTTGTAAAGGTGAGCATGGATGATGTAGGAGTGAGCGTAGATGGTGTAGGGGGTGAGCGTGGAGGTTGTAAAGGTGAGCGTAGAGGTTGTAAAGGTGAGCGTGGATGGTGTAGGAGTGAGCGTGGATGTTGTAGGGGTGAGAGTGGATGGGGTTGGAGTGGGCGTGGATGGTGTCGGGGTGAGTATGGATGTTGGAGAGGGGAGCGTGGATGGTGCAGGGGTGAGAGTGGATGTTGTATGAGTGAGCATGGACGGTGTAGATGTGAGTGTGGATGGTATAGGGGAAAGCGTGGATGGTGTAGTGGTGAGCGTGGATGTTGTAGGGGTGAGCGTGGATGTTGTAGAGGTGAGCGTGGATGGTGTAGGGGTGAGCGTGGCTATTGTAGTGGTGAGCGTGGATGGTATATGTGTGAGCGTGGATGGTGTAGGGGTGAGCGTGGATGTTGCAGGAGTGAGCGTGGATTTTGTATGAGAGAGCGTGGATGTTTAAGGGGTGAGTGTGGATGGTGTAGGGGTGAGCGTGGATGGTGAAGGGGTGAGCGTGGATGTTGCAGGAGTGAGCGTGGACGTTGTAAAGGTGAGCATGGATGATGTAGGAGTGAGCGTAGATAGTGTAGGGGGTGAGCGTGTAGGTTGTAAAGGTGAGCGTGGAGGTTGTAAAGGTGAGCGTGGATGGTGTAGGAGTGAGCGTGGATGTTGTAGGGGTGAGAGTGAATGGGGTTGGGGTGGACGTGGATGGTGTTGGGGTGAGTGTGGATGTTGGCGAGGTGAGCGTGGATGTTGCAGGGTGAGCGTGGATGTTGCAGGAGTGAGCGTGGATGTTGTAGGGGTGAGCGAGGATGGTGTTGGTGTGAGAGTGGATGTGGTAAAGGTGAGCGTGGATGGTGTAGGGGTGAGAGTGGATGTTGTATGTGTGAGCATGGACAGTGTAGATGTGAGTGTGGATGGTATAGGGGAAAGCGTGGATGGCGTAGTGGTGAGCGTGGTTGTTGTAGAGGTGAGCGTGGATGGTGTAAGGGTGAGCGTGGCTATTGTAGGGGTGAGCGTGGATGGCGTAGGGGTGAGCGTGGATGTTGCAGGAGTGAGCGTGGTTGTTGTAGGAGTAAACGTGGATGGTGTAGGGGTGAGTGTGGATGGTGTAGGGGTGAGCGTCGACGTTGTAAAGGTGAGCATGGATGATGTAAGAGTGAGCGTAGATGGTGTAGGGGGTGAGCGTGGCGGTTGTAAACGTGATCATGGATGGTGTAGGAGTGAGCGTGGATGTTGTAGGGATGAGAGTGAATGGGGTTGGGGTGAGCGTGGATGGTGTTGGGGTGAGTGTGGATGTTGGCGAGGTGAGCGTGGATGTTGTAGGGGTGAGCGTGGATGTTTTAGGGATAAGGGTGGATGGTGTAGGGGTGAGCGTGAATGTTGTAGAAGTGAGCGTAAATGGTGTAGGAAGTGAGGTTGGATGTTGTAGCGGTGAGAGTGGATGGTGTTGGGGTGATGGTGGATGTCGTAGGGGTGAGCGTGGATGTTGTAGGGGTGAGGGTGGATGGTGTAGGGGTGAGTGTGGATGTTGTAGAGGTGCGCGTGGATGGTGTAGGGGTGAGCGTGGATGTTGCAGGAGTGAGCATGGATTTTGTATGAGAGAGCGTGGATGTTGAAGGGGTGAGTGTGGATGGTGTAGGGGTGAGCGTGGATGTTGCCGGAGTGAGCGTGGCTGTTGTAGGAGTAAACGGGGATGGTGTAGGTGTGAGCGTGGATGGTGTAGGGTTGAGCGTGGACGTTGTAAAGGTGAGCATGGATGATGTAAGAGTGAGCGTAGATGGTGTAGGGGGTGAGCGTGGAGGTTGTAAAGGTGAGCGTAGAGGTTGTAAAGGTGAGCGTGGATGGTGTAGGAGTGAGCGTGGATGTTGTAGGGGTGAGAGTGAATGGGGTTGGTGTGAGAGAAGATGGTGTTGGGGTAAGTGTGGATGTTGGCGAGGTGAGCGTGGATGTTGTAGGGGTGAGCGTGGATGTTTTAGGTGTAAGGGTGGATGGTGTAGGGGTGAGCGTGGATGTTGTAGAAGTGAGCGTAGATGGTGTAGGAGTTAGGTTGGGTGTTGTAGCGGTGAGCGTGGATGGTGTTGGGGTGATGGTGGATGTTGTAGGGGTGAGCGTGGATGTTGTCGGGGTGAGGGTGGATGGTGTAGGGGTGAGTGTGCATGTTGTAGTGGTGTGCGTGGATGGTGTAGGGGTGAGCGTGGCTATTGTAGGGGTGAGCGTGGATGGTGTAGGGGTGAGCGTGGATGTTGCAGGGGTGAGCATGGATTTTGTATGAGAGAGCGTGGATGTTGAAGGGGTGAGTGTGGATGGTGTAGGGGTGAGCGTGGATGTTGCCGGAGTGAGCGTGGGTGTTGTAGGAGTAAACGTGGATGGTGTAGGTGTGAGCGTGGATGGTGGAGCGGTGAGCGTGGACGTTGTAAAGGTGAGCATGGATGATGTAGGAGTGAGCGTAGATGGTGTAGGGGGTGAGCGTGGAGGTTGTAAAGGTGAGCGTAGAGGTTGTAAAGGTGAGCGTGGATGGTGTAGGAGTGAGCGTGGATGTTGTAGGGGTGAGAGTGGATGGGGTTGGAGTGGGCGTGGATGGTGTCGGGGTGAGTATGGATGTTGGAGAGGTGAGCGTGGATGGTGTAGGGGTGAGAGTGGATGATGTATGAGTGATCATGGACGGCGTAGATGTGAGTGTGGATGGTATAGGGGAAAGCGTGGATGGTGTAGTGGTGAGCGTGGATGTTGTTGAGGTGAGCGTGGATGGTGTAGGGGTGAGCGTGGATGGTGTAGGGGTGAGCGTGGCTATTGTAGGGGTGAGCGTGGATGGTGTAGGTGTGAGCGTGGATGGTGTAGGGGTGAGCGTGGATGTTGCAGGAGTGAGCGTGGATTTTGTATGAGATAGCATGGATGTTTAAGGGGTGAGTGTGGATGGTGTAGGGGTGAGCGTGGATGGTGAAGGGGTGAGCGTGGATGTTGCAGGAGTGAGCGTGGACGTTGTAAAGGTGAGCATGGATGATGTAGGAGTGAGCGTAGATGTTGTAATGGTGAGAGTGAATGGGGTTGGGGTGAGCGTGGATGGTGTTGGGGTGAGTGTGGATGTTGTAGGGGTGAGCGTGGATGTTGTAGGGGTGAGGGTGGATGTTGTAGAAGTGATCGTAGATGGTGTAGGAGTGAGGTTGGATGTTGTAGCGGTGAGCGTGGATGGTGTTGGGGTGGTGGTGGATGTTGTAGGGGTGAGCGTGGATGTTGTCGGGGTGAGGGTGGATGGTGTAGCGGTGAGTGTGGATGTTGTAGAGGTGAGCGTGGATGGTGTAGGGGTGAGCGTGGCTATTGTAGGGGTGAGCGTGGATGGTGTAGGGGTGAGCTTGGATGGTGAAGGTGTGAGCGTGGATGGTGTAGAAGTGAGCGTGGATGGTGTAGGGGTGAGCGTGGATGTTGTAGGGGTGAGAGTGGATGTTGCAGGAGTGAGCGTAGATGGTGTAGGGGGTGAGCGTGGAGGTTCTAATGGTGAGCGTGGAGGTTGTAAAGGTGAGCGTGGATGGTGTAGGAGTGAGCGTGGATGTTGTAGGGGTGAGAGTGGATGGGGTTGGGTGTGGCGTGGATGGTGTTGGGATGAGAGTGGATGGTGTCGGGGTGAGAGTGGATGGTGTCGGGGTGAGTATGGATGTTGGAGAGGTGAGCGTGGATGGTGTAGGGGTGAGCGTGGATGGTGCAGGAGTGAGCGTGGATGTTGTAGGGGTAAGCGTGGATGGTGTATGGGTGAAAGTGGATGTTGTAAAGGTGAGCGTGAATGGTGTAGGGGTGAGAGTGGATGTTGTATGAGTGAGCATGGACGGTGTAGATGTGAGTGTGGATGGTATAGGGGAAAGCGTGGATGTTGTAGGGGTGATCGTGCATGTTGCAGGAGTGAGCGTGGATGGTGTAGGGGTGAGCGTGCATGTTGCAGGAGTGAGCGTGGATTTTGTATCAGAGAGCGTGGATGCTGTAGGGGTGAGCGTGGATGGTGTAGGGGTGAGAGTGGATGTTGTATGAGTGAGCATGGACAGTGTAGATGTGAGTGTGGATGGTATAGGGGAAAGCGTGGATGGTGTAATGGTGAGCGTGGATGGTGTAGGGGTGAGCGTGGATGTTGTAGAGGTGAGCGTGGATGGTGTAGGGGTGAGCGTGGCTATTGTAGGGGTGAGCGTGCATAGTGTAGGGGTGAGCTTGGATGGTGAAGGTGTGAGCGTGGCTGGTGTAGGAGTGCGCGTGGATGGTGTAGGGGTGAGCGTGGATGGTGTAGAGGTGAGCATGCATGTTGTAGGGGTGAGAGTGGATGTTGCAGGAGTGAGCGTAGATCGTGTAGGGGGTGAGCGTGGAGGTTGTAAAGGTTAGCGTGGATAATGTAGGAGTGAGCGTGGATGTTGTAGGGGTGAGAGTGGATGGGGTTGGGGTGGGCGTGGATGGTGTGGGGGGTGAGAGTGGATGGTGTCGCGGTGAGAGTGGATGGTGTCGGGGTGAGTATGGATGATGGAGAGGTGAGCGTGGATGGTGTAGGGGTGAGCATGGATGTTGCAGGAGTGAGCGTGGATGTTGTAGGGGTGAGCGTGGATGGTGTTGGTGTGAGAGTGGATGTGGTAAAGGTGAGCGTGGATGGTGTAGGGGTGAGAGTGGATGTTGTATGAGTGAGCATGGACAGTGTAGATGTGAGTGTGGATGGTATAGGGGAAAGCGTGGATGGCGTAGTGGTGAGCGTGTATGGTGTAGGGGTGATAGTGGATGTTGTAGGGGTGAGCGTGGATGTTGTAGAAGTGAGCGTGGATGGTGTAAGGGTGAGCGTGGCTATTGTAGGGGTGAGCGTGGATGTTGCAGGAGTGAGCGTGGGTGTGGTAGGAGTAAACGTGGATGGTGTATGGGTGAGTGTGGACGGTGTAGGGGTGTGCATCGACGTTGTAAAGGTGAGCATGGATGATGTAGGAGTGAGCGCTGATTTTGTATGGGGTGAGCGTGGCGGTTGTAAACGTTAGAATGGATGGTGTAGGAGTGAGCGTGGATGTTGTAGGAGTGAGAGTGAATGGGGTTGGTGTGAGCGTGGATGGTGTTGGGGTGAGTGTGGATGTTGGCGGGGTGAGCGTGGATGTTTTAGGGGTAAGCGTGGATGGTGTAGGGGTGAGGGTGGATGTTGTAGAAGTGAGCGTAGATGGTGTAGGAGTGAGGTTGGATGTTGTAGCGGTGAGCGTGGATGGTGTTGGGGTGATGGTGGATGTTGTAGGGGTGAGTGTGGATGTTGTCGGGGTGAGGGTGGATGGTGTAGGGGTGAGTGTGGATGTTGTAGAGGTGCGCGTGGATGGTGTTGGGGTGAGCGTGGCTATTGTAGGGGTGAGCGTGGATGGTGTAGGGGTGAGCGTGGATGTTGCCGGAGTGAGCGTGGGTGTTGTAGGAGTAAACGTGGATTGTGTAGGTGTGAGCGTGGATGGTGTAGGGGTGAGCGTGGACGTTGTAAAGGTGAGCATGGATGATGTAGGAGTGAGCGTAGATGGTGTAGGGGGTGAGCGTGGAGGTTGTAAAGGTGAGCGTAGAAGTTGTAAAGGTGAGCGTGGATGGTGTAGGAGTGAGCGTGGATGTTGTAGGGGTGAGCGTGGATGGGGTTGTAGTGGGCGTGGATGGTGTCGCGGTAAGTATGGATGTTGGAGAGGTGAGCGGGGATGGTGTAGGGGTGAGAGTGGATGTTGTATGAGTTAGCATGGACGGTGTAGATGTGAGTGTGGATGGTATAGGGGAAAGCGTGGATGGTGTAGTGGTGAGCGTTGATGTTGTAGGGGTGAGCGTGGATGTTGTAGAGGTGAGCGTGGATGGTGTAGGGGTGAGCGTGGCTATTGTAGGGGTGAGCGTGGATGGTGTAGGGGTGAGCGTGGATGTTGCAGGAGTGAGCGTGGATTTTGTATGAGAGCGTGTGAATGTTTAAGGGGTGAGTGTGGATGGTGTAGGGGTGAGCGTGGATGCTGAAGGGGTGAGCGTGGATGTTGCAGGAATGAGCGTGGACGTTGTAAAGGCGAGCAATGATGATGTAGGAGTGAGCGTAGATGTTGTAGGGGTGAGAGTGAATGGGGTTGGGGTGAGCGTGGATGGTGTTGGGGTGAGTGTGGATGTTGGCGAGTTGAGCGTGGATGTTGTAGGGGTGAGCGTGGATGTTGTATGAGTTAGCATGGACGGTGTAGATGTGAGTGTGGATGGTATAGGGGAAAGCGTGGATGGTGTAGTGGTGAGCGTTGATGTTGTAGGGGTGAGCGTGGATGTTGTAGAGGTGAGCGTGGATGGTGTAGGGGTGAGCGTGGCTATTGTAGGGGTGAGCGTGGATGGTGTAGGGGTGAGCGTGGATGTTGCAGGAGTGAGCGTGGATTTTGTATGAGAGCGTGTGGATGTTTAAGGGTTGAGTGTGGATGGTGTGGGGTGAGCGTGGATGGTGAAGGGGTGAGCGTGGATGTTGCAGGAATGAGCGTGGACGTTGTAAAGGTGAGCATGGATGATGTAGGAGTGAGCGTAGATGTTGTAGGGGTGAGAGTGAATGGGGTTGGGGTGAGCGTGGATGGTGTTGGGGTGAGTGTGGATGTTGTAGGGGTGAGCGTGGATGTTGTAGGGGTGAGGGTGGATGGTGTAGGGGTGAGCGTGGATGTTGTAGAAGTGAGCGTAGATGGTGTAGGAGTGATGTTGGATGTTGTAGCGGTGAGCGTGGATGGTGTTGAGGTGGTGGTGGATGTTGTAGGGGTGAGCGTGGATGTTGTCGGGGTGAGGGTGGATGGTGTAGCGGTGAGTGTGGATGTTGTAGAGGTGAGCGTGGATGGTGTAGGGGTGAGCGTGGCTATTGTAGGGGTGAGCGTGGATGGTGTAGGGGTGAGCTTGGATGGTGAAGGTGTGAGCGTGGATGGTGTAGAAGTGAGCGTGGATGGTGTAGGGGTGAGAGTGGATGTTGCAGGAGTGAGCGTAGATGGTGTAGGGGGTGAGTGTGGAGGTTGTAAAGGTGAGCGTGGAGGTTGTAAAGGTGAGCGTGGATGGTGTAGGAGTGAGCGTGGATGTTGTAGGGGTGAGAGTGGATGGGGTTGGGTGTGGCGTGGATGGTGTTGGGGTGAGAGTGGATGGTGTCGGGGTGAGAGTGGATGGTGTCGGGGTGAGTATGGATGTTGGAGAGGTGAGCGTGGATGGTGTAGGGGTGAGCGTGGATGTTGCAGGAGTGAGCGTGGATGTTGTAGGGGTGAGCGTGGATGGTGTATGGGTAAGAGTGGATGTTGTAAAGGTGAGCGTGGATGGTGTAGGGGTGAGAGTGGATGTTGTATGAGTGACCATGGACGGTGTAGATGTGAGTGTGGATGGTATAGGGGAAAGCGTGGATGTTGTAGGGGTGAGCGTGGATGTTGCAGGAGTGAGCGTGGATGGTATAGGGGTGAGCGTGCATGTTGCAGGAGTGAGCGTGGATTTTGTATGAGAGAGCGTGGACGTTGTAGGGGTGAGCGTGGATGGTGTAGGGGTGAGAGTGGATGTTGTAAAGGTGAGCGTGGATGGTGTAGAGATGAGAGTGGATGTTGTATGAGTGAGCATGGACAGTGTAGATGTGAGTGTGGATGGTATGGGGGAAAGCGTGGATGGTGTAGTGGTGAGCGTGGATGGTGTAGGGGTGAGCGTGGATGTTGTAGAAGTGAGCGTGGATGGTGTAGGGGTGAGCGTGGCTATTGTATGGGTGAGCGTGCATGGTGTAGGGGTGAGCTTGGATGGTGAAGGTGTGAGCGTGGCTGGTGTAGGAGTGAGCGTGGATGGTGTAGGGGTGAGCGTGGATGGTGTAGGGGTGAGCGTGGATGTTGTAGGGGTGAGAGTGGATGTTGCAGGAGTGAGCGTAGATGGTGTAGGGGGTGAGCGTGGAGGTTGTAAAGGTGAGCGTGGATGATGTAGGAGTCAGATTGGATGTTGTAGGGGTGAAAGTGGATGGGGTTGGGGTGGGCGTTGATGGTGTGGGGGGTGAGAGTGGATGGTGTCGTGGTGAGAGTGGATGGTGTCGGGGTGAGTATGGATGATGGAGAGGTGAGCGTGGATGGTGTAGGGGTGAGCGTGGATGTTGCAGGAGTGAGCGTGGATGTTGTAGGGGTGAGCGTGGATGGTGTTGGTGTGAGAGTGGATGTGGTAAAGGTGAGCGTGGATGTTGTAGGGGTGAGCGTGGATGGTGTAGGGGTGAGAGTGGATGTTGTTTGAGTGAGCATGGACAGTGTAGATGTGAGTGTGGATGGTATAGGGGAAAGCGTGGATGGCGTAGTGGTGAGCGTGGATAATGTAAGGGTGAGCGTGGCAATTGTAGGGGTGAGCGTGAATGGTGTAGGGGTGAGCGTGGATGTTGCAGGAGTGAGCGTGGGTGTTGTAGTAGTAAACGTGGATGGTGTAGGGGTGAGTGTGGATGGTGTAAGAGTGAGCGTCGACGTTGTAAAGGTGAGCATGGATGATGTAGGAGTGAGCGTAGATGGTGTAGGGGGTGAGCGTGGCAGTTGTAAACGTGAGCATGGATGGTGTAGGAGTGAGCGTGGATGTTGTAGTGGTGAGAGTGAATGGGGTTGATGTGAGCGTGGATGGTGTTGGGGTGAGTGTGGATGTTGGCGAGGTGAGCGTGGATGTTGTAGGGGTGAGCGTGGATGTTTTAGGGATAAGGGTGGATGGTGTAGGGGTGAGCGTGAATGTTGTAGAAGTGAGCGAAGATGGTGTAGGAGTGAGGTTGGATGTTGTAGCGGTGAGCGTGGATGGTGTTGGGGTGATGGTGGATGTTGTAGGGGTGAGTGTGGATGTTGTAGAGGTGCGCGTGGATGGTGTAGGGGTGAGCGTGGATTTTGTATGAGAGAGCGTGGATGTTGAAGTGGTGAGTGTGGATGGTATAGGGGTGAGCCTGGATGTGGCCGGAGTGAGCGTGGGTGTTGTAGGAGTAAACGTGGATGGTGTAGGTGTGAGCGTGGATGGTGTAGGGGGTGAGCGTGGAGGTTGTAAAGGTTAGCGTAGAGGTTGTAAAGGTGAGCGTGGATGGTGTAGGAGTGAGTGTGGATGTGGTAGGGGTGAGAGTGGATGGGGTTGGAGTGGGCGTGGTTGGTGTCGGGGTGAGTATGGATGTTGAAGAGGTGAGCGTGGATGGTGTAGGGATGAGAGTGGATGTTGTATGAGTGAGCATGGACGGTGTAGATGTGAGTGTGGATGGTATAGGGGAAAGCGTGGATGGTGTAGTGGTGAGCGTGGATGTTGTAGGGGTGAGCGTGGATGTTGTAGAGGTGAGCGTGGATGGTGTAGGGGTGAGCGTGGCTATTGTAGGGGTGAGCGTGGATGGTGTAGGTGTGAGCGTGGATGGTGTAGGGGTGAGCGTGGATGGTGTAGGGGTGAGCGTGGCTATTGTAGGGGTGAGCGTGGATGGTGTAGGGGTGAGCTTGGATGGTGAAGGTGTGAGCGTGGATGGTGTAGAAGTGAGCGTGGATGGTGTAGGGGTGAGCGTGGATGTTGTAGGGGTGAGAGTGGATGTTGCAGGAGTGAGCGTAGATGGTGTAGGGGGTGAGCGTGGAGGTTGTAAAGGTGAGCGTTGAGGTTGTAAAGGTGAGCGTGGATAGTGTAGGAGTGAGCGTGGATGTTGTAGCGGTGAGAGTGGATGGGGTTGGGTGTGGCGTGGATGGTGTTGGGATGAGAGTGGATGGTGTCGGGGTGAGAGTGGATGGTGTCGGGGTGAGTATGGATGTTGGAGAGGGGAGCGTGGATGTTGCAGGAGTGAGCGTGGACGTTGTAGGGGTTAGCGTGGATGGTGTATGGGTGAAAGTGGATGTTGTAAAGGTGAGCGTGGATGGTGTAGGGGTGAGAGTGGATGTTGTATGAGTGAGCATGGACGGTGTAGATGTGAGTGTGGATGGTATTGGGGAAAGCGTGGATGTTGTAGGGGTGAGCGTGGATGTTGCAGGAGTGAGCGTGGATGGTGTAGGGGTGAGCGTGCATGTTGCAGGAGTGAGCGTGGATTTTGTATGAGAGAGCGTGGATGTTGTAGGGGTGAGAGAGTATGTTGTAAAGGTGAGCGTGGATGGTGTAGGGGTGAGAGTGGATGTTGTATGAGTGAGCATGGACGGTGTAGATGTGAGTGTGGATGGTATAGGGGAAAGCGTGGATGGTGTAGTGGTGAGCGTGGATGGTGTAGGGGTGAGCGTGGATGTTGTAGAGGCGAGCGTGGATGGTGTAAGGGTGAGCGTGGCTATTGTAGGGGTGAGCGTGGATGGTGTAGGGGTGAGCGTGGGTTTTGTGAGAGAGCGTGGATGATGCAGGAGTGAGCGTGGATTTTGTTTGAGAGTGTGGATGTTGCAGGAGTGAGCGTGGGTGTTTATAGGAGTAAACGTAGATGGTGTAGGGGTGAGCGTGGATGGTGTAGGGGTGAGCGTGGACTTTGGAAAGGTGAGCATGGATGATGTAGGAGTGAGCGTAGATGGTGTACGGGGTGAGCGTGGAGGTTGTGAAGGTGAGCATGGATGGTGTAGGATTGAGCGTGGATGTTGTAGGGGTGAGAGTGAATGGGGTTGGGGTGAGCGTGGATGGTGTAGGGGTGAGCTTGGATGGTGAAGGTGTGAGCGTGGATGGTGTAGAAGTGAGCGTGGATGGTGTAGAGGTGAGCGTGGATGTTGTAGGGGTGAGAGTGGATGTTGCAGTAGTGAGCGTAGATGGTGTAGGGGGTGAGCGTGGAGGTTGTAAAGGTGAGCGTAGTGGTTGTAAAGGTGAGCGTGGATGGTGTAGGAGTGAGCGTGGATGTTGTAGGGGTGAGAGTGGATGGGGTTGGAGTGGGCGTGGATGGTGTGGTGGTTGAGAGTGGATCGTGTCGGGGTGAGAGTGGATGGTGTCGGGATGAGTATGGATGTTGGAGAGGTGAACGTGGATGTTGTCGGGGTGAGGGTGGATGGTGTATGAGTGAGCATGGACGGTGTAGATGTGAGTGTGGATGGTATAGGGGAAAGCGTGGATGTTGTAGTGGTGAGCGTGGATGTTGTAGAGGTGAGCGTGGATGGTGTAGGGGTGAGCGTGGCTATTGTAGGGGTGAGCGTGGATGGTGTAGGTGTGAGCGTTGATGGTGTAGGGGTGAGCGTGGATGGTGTAGGGGTGAGCGTGGATGTTGCAGGAGTGAGCGTGGGTGTTGTAGGAGTAAACGTGGATGGTGTAGGGGTGAGTGTGGATGGTGTAAGGGTGAGCGTCGACGTTGTAAAGGTGAGCATGGATGATGTAGGAGTGAGCGTAGATGGTGTAGGGGGTGAGCGTGGCAGTTGTAAACGTGAGCATGGATGGTGTAGGAGTGAGCGTGGATGTTGTAGGGGTGAGAGTGAATGGGGTTGATGTGAGCGTGGATGGTGTTGGGGTGAGTGTGGATGTTGGCGAGGTGAGCGTGGATGTTGTAGGGGTGAGCGTGGATGTTTTAGCGATAAGGGTGGATGGTGTAGGGGTGAGCGTGAATGTTGTAGAAGTGAGCGAAGATGGTGTAGGAGTGAGGTTGGATGTTGTAGCGGTGAGCGTGGATGGTGTTGGGGTGATGGTGGATGTTGTAGGGGTGAGTGTGGATGTTGTAGAGGTGCGCGTGGATGGTGTAGGGGTGAGCGTGGATTTTGTATGAGAGAGCGTGGATGTTGAAGGGGTGAGTGTGGATGGTGTAGGGGTGAGCCTGGATGTGGCCGGAGTGAGCGTGGGTGTTGTAGGAGTAAACGTGGATGGTGTAGGTGTGAGCGTGGATGGTGTAGGGGGTGAGCGTGGAGGTTGTAAAGGTGAGCGTAGAGGTTGTAAAGGTGAGCGTGGATGGTGTAGGAGTGAGCGTGGATGTTGTAGGGGTGAGAGTGGATGGGGTTGGAGTGGGCGTGGATGGTGTCGGGGTGAGTATGGATGTTGAAGAGGTGAGCGTGGATGGTGTAGGGATGAGAGTGGATGTTGTATGAGTGAGCATGGACGGTGTAGATGTGAGTGTGGATGGTATAGGGGAAAGCGTGGATGGTGTAGTGGTGAGCGTGGATGTTGTAGGGGTGAGCGTGGATGTTGTGGAGGTGAGCGTGGATGGTGTAGGGGTGAGCGTGGCTATTGTAGGGGTGAGCGTGGATGGTGTAGGTGTGAGCGTGGATGGTGTAGGGGTGAGCGTGGATGGTGTAGGGGTGAGCGTGGCTATTGTAGGGGTGAGCGTGGATGGTGTAGGGGTGAGCTTGGATGGTGAAGGTGTGAGCGTGGATGGTGTAGAAGTGAGCGTGGATGGTGTAGGGGTGAGCGTGGATGTTGTAGGGGTGAGAGTGGATGTTGCAGGAGTGAGCGTAGATGGTGTAGGGGGTGAGCGTGGAGGTTGTAAAGGTGAGCGTGGAGGTTGTAAAGGTGAGCGTGGATGGTGTAGGAATGAGCGTGGATGTTGTAGGGGTGAGAGTGGATGGGGTTGGGTGTGGCGTGGATGGTGTTGGGATGAGAGTGGATGGTGTCGGGGTGAGAGTGGATGGTGTCGGGGTGAGTATGGATGTTGGAGAGGTGAGCGTGGATGTTGCAGGAGTGAGCGTGGATGTTGTAGGGGTAAGCGTGGATGGTGTATGGGTGAAAGTGGATGTTGTAAAGGTGAGCGTGGATGGTGTAGGGGTGAGAGTGGATGTTGTATGAGTGAGCATGGATGGTGTAGATGTGAGTGTGGATGGTATTGGGGAAAGCGTGGATGTTGTAGGGGTGAGCGTGGATGTTGCAGGAGTGAGCGTGGATGGTGTAGGGGTGAGCGTGCATGTTGCAGGAGTGAGCGTGGATTTTGTATGAGAGAGCGTGGATGTTGTAGGGGTGAGAGTGTATGTTGTAAAGGTGAGCGTGGATGGTGTAGGGGTGAGAGTGGATGTTGTATGAGTGGGCATGGACGGTGTAGATGTGAGTGTGGATGGTATAGGGGAAAGCGTGGATGGTGTAGTGGTGAGCGTGGATGGTGTAGGGGTGAGCGTGGATGTTGTAGAGGCGAGCGTGGATGGTGTAAGGGTGAGCGTGGCTATTGTAGGGGTGAGCGTGAATGGTGTAGGGGTGAGCGTGGGTTTTGTGAGAGAGCGTGGATGTTGCAGGAGTGAGCGTGTATTTTGTTTGAGAGTGTGGATGTTGCAGGAGTGAGCGTGGGTGTTTATAGGAGTAAACGTAGATGGTGTAGGGGTGAGCGTGGATGGTGTAGGGGTGAGCGTGGACTTTGGAAAGGTGAGCATGGATGATGTAGGAGTGAGCGTAGATGGTGTACGGGGTGAGCGTGGAGGTTGTGAAGGTGAGCATGGATGGTGTAGGATTGAGCGTGGATGTTGTAGGGGTGAGAGTGAATGGGGTTGGGGTGAGCGTGGATGGTGTAGGGGTGAGCTTGGATGGTGAAGGTGTGAGCGTGGATGGTGTAGAAGTGAGCGTGGATGGTGTAGGGGTGAGCGTGGATGTTGTAGGGGTGAGAGTGGATGTTGCAGTAGTGAGCGTAGATGGTGTAGGGGGTGAGCGTGGAGGTTGTAAAGGTGAGCGTAGTGGTTGTAAAGGTGAGCGTGGATGGTGTAGGAGTGAGCGTGGATGTTGTAGGGGTGAGAGTGGATGGGGTTGGAGTGGGCGTGGATGGTGTGGTGGTTGAGAGTGGATCGTGTCGGGGTGAGAGTGGATGGTGTCGGGATGAGTATGGATGTTGGAGAGGTGAACGTGGATGTTGTCGGGGTGAGGGTGGATGGTGTATGAGTGAGCATGGACGGTGTAGATGTGAGTGTGGATGGTATAGGGGAAAGCGTGGATGGTGTAGTGGTGAGCGTGGATGTTGTAGAGGTGAGCGTGGATGGTGTAGGGGTGAGCGTGGCTATTGTAGGGGTGAGCGTGGATGGTGTAGGTGTGAGCGTGGATGTTGCAGGAGTGAGCGTGGGTGTTGTAGGAGTAAACGTGGATGGTGTAGGGGTGAGTGTGGATGGTGTAAGGGTGAGCGTCGACGTTGTAAAGGTGAGCATGGATGATGTAGGAGTGAGCGTAGATGGTGTAGGGGGTGAGCGTGGCAGTTGTAAACGTGAGCATGGATGGTGTAGGAGTGAGCGTGGATGTTGTAGGGGTGAGAGTGAATGGGGTTGATGTGAGCGTGGATGGTGTTGGGGTGAGTGTGGATGTTGGCGAGGTGAGCGTGGATGTTGTAGGGGTGAGCGTGGATGTTTTAGCGATAAGGGTGGATGGTGTAGGGGTGAGCGTGAATGTTGTAGAAGTGAGCGAAGATGGTGTAGGAGTGAGGTTGGATGTTGTAGCGGTGAGCGTGGATGGTGTTGGGGTGATGGTGGATGTTGTAGGGGTGAGTGTGGATGTTGTAGAGGTGCGCGTGGATGGTGTAGGGGTGAGCGTGGATTTTGTATGAGAGAGCGTGGATGTTGAAGGGGTGAGTGTGGATGGTGTAGGGGTGAGCCTGGATGTGGCCGGAGTGAGCGTGGGTGTTGTAGGAGTAAACGTGGATGGTGTAGGTGTGAGCGTGGATGGTGTAGGGGGTGAGCGTGGAGGTTGTAAAGGTGAGCGTAGAGGTTGTAAAGGTGAGCGTGGATGGTGTAGGAGTGAGCGTGGATGTTGTAGGGGTGAGAGTGGATGGGGTTGGAGTGGGCGTGGATGGTGTCGGGGTGAGTATGGATGTTGAAGAGGTGAGCGTGGATGGTGTAGGGATGAGAGTGGATGTTGTATGAGTGAGCATGGACGGTGTAGATGTGAGTGTGGATGGTATAGGGGAAAGCGTGGATGGTGTAGTGGTGAGCGTGGATGTTGTAGGGGTGAGCGTGGATGTTGTGGAGGTGAGCGTGGATGGTGTAGGGGTGAGCGTGGCTATTGTAGGGGTGAGCGTGGATGGTGTAGGTGTGAGCGTGGATGGTGTAGGGGTGAGCGTGGATGGTGTAGGGGTGAGCGTGGCTATTGTAGGGGTGAGCGTGGATGGTGTAGGGGTGAGCTTGGATGGTGAAGGTGTGAGCGTGGATGGTGTAGAAGTGAGCGTGGATGGTGTAGGGGTGAGCGTGGATGTTGTAGGGGTGAGAGTGGATGTTGCAGGAGTGAGCGTAGATGGTGTAGGGGGTGAGCGTGGAGGTTGTAAAGGTGAGCGTGGAGGTTGTAAAGGTGAGCGTGGATGGTGTAGGAATGAGCGTGGATGTTGTAGGGGTGAGAGTGGATGGGGTTGGGTGTGGCGTGGATGGTGTTGGGATGAGAGTGGATGGTGTCGGGGTGAGAGTGGATGGTGTCGGGGTGAGTATGGATGTTGGAGAGGTGAGCGTGGATGTTGCAGGAGTGAGCGTGGATGTTGTAGGGGTAAGCGTGGATGGTGTATGGGTGAAAGTGGATGTTGTAAAGGTGAGCGTGGATGGTGTAGGGGTGAGAGTGGATGTTGTATGAGTGAGCATGGATGGTGTAGATGTGAGTGTGGATGGTATTGGGGAAAGCGTGGATGTTGTAGGGGTGAGCGTGGATGTTGCAGGAGTGAGCGTGGATGGTGTAGGGGTGAGCGTGCATGTTGCAGGAGTGAGCGTGGATTTTGTATGAGAGAGCGTGGATGTTGTAGGGGTGAGAGTGTATGTTGTAAAGGTGAGCGTGGATGGTGTAGGGGTGAGAGTGGATGTTGTATGAGTGGGCATGGACGGTGTAGATGTGAGTGTGGATGGTATAGGGGAAAGCGTGGATGGTGTAGTGGTGAGCGTGGATGGTGTAGGGGTGAGCGTGGATGTTGTAGAGGCGAGCGTGGATGGTGTAAGGGTGAGCGTGGCTATTGTAGGGGTGAGCGTGAATGGTGTAGGGGTGAGCGTGGGTTTTGTGAGAGAGCGTGGATGTTGCAGGAGTGAGCGTGTATTTTGTTTGAGAGTGTGGATGTTGCAGGAGTGAGCGTGGGTGTTTATAGGAGTAAACGTAGATGGTGTAGGGGTGAGCGTGGATGGTGTAGGGGTGAGCGTGGACTTTGGAAAGGTGAGCATGGATGATGTAGGAGTGAGCGTAGATGGTGTACGGGGTGAGCGTGGAGGTTGTGAAGGTGAGCATGGATGGTGTAGGATTGAGCGTGGATGTTGTAGGGGTGAGAGTGAATGGGGTTGGGGTGAGCGTGGATGGTGTAGGGGTGAGCTTGGATGGTGAAGGTGTGAGCGTGGATGGTGTAGAAGTGAGCGTGGATGGTGTAGGGGTGAGCGTGGATGTTGTAGGGGTGAGAGTGGATGTTGCAGTAGTGAGCGTAGATGGTGTAGGGGGTGAGCGTGGAGGTTGTAAAGGTGAGCGTAGTGGTTGTAAAGGTGAGCGTGGATGGTGTAGGAGTGAGCGTGGATGTTGTAGGGGTGAGAGTGGATGGGGTTGGAGTGGGCGTGGATGGTGTGGTGGTTGAGAGTGGATCGTGTCGGGGTGAGAGTGGATGGTGTCGGGATGAGTATGGATGTTGGAGAGGTGAACGTGGATGTTGTCGGGGTGAGGGTGGATGGTGTATGAGTGAGCATGGACGGTGTAGATGTGAGTGTGGATGGTATAGGGGAAAGCGTGGATGGTGTAGTGGTGAGCGTGGATGTTGTAGAGGTGAGCGTGGATGGTGTAGGGGTGAGCGTGGCTATTGTAGGGGTGAGCGTGGATGGCGTAGGTGTGAGCGTTGATGGTGTAGGGGTGAGCGTGGATGTTGCAGGAGTGAGCGTGGATTTTGTATGAGAGAGCGTGGATGTTTAAGGGGTGAGTGTGGATGGTGTAGGGGTGAGCGTGGATGGTGAATGGGTGAGCGTGGATGTTGCAGGAGTGAGCGTGGACGTTGTAAAGGTGAGCATGGATGATGTAGGAGTGAGCGTAGATGTTGTAGGGGTGAGAGTGAATGGGGTTGGGGTGAGCGTGGATGGTGTTGGGGTGAGTGTGGATGTTGGCGAGTTGAGCCTGTATGTTGTAGGGGTGAGCATGGATGTTGTAGGGGTGAGCGTGGATGGTGTAGGGGTGAACGTGGATGTTGTAGAAGTGAGCGTAGATGGTGTAGGAGTGAGGTTGGATGTTGTAGCGGTGAGCGTGGATGGTGTTGGGGTGGTGGTGGATGTTGTAGGGGTGAGCGTGGATGTTGTCGGGGTGAGGGTGGATGGTGTAGCGGTGGGTGTGGATGTTGTAGAGGTGAGCGTGGATGGTGTAGGGGTGAGCGTGGCTATTGTAGGGGTGAGCGTGGATGGTGTAGGGGTGAGCTTGGATAGTGAAGGTGTGAGCGTGGATGGTGTAGAAGTGAGCGTGGATGGTGTAGGGGTGAGCGTGGATGTTGTAGGGGTGAGAGTGGATGTTGCAGGAGTGAGCGTAGATGGTGTAGGGGGTGAGCGTGGAGGTTGTAAAGGTGAGCGAGGAGGTTGTAAAGGTGAGCGTGGATGGTGTAGGAGTGAGCGTGGATGTTGTAGGGGTGAGAGTGGATGGGGTTGGGTGTGGCGTGGATGGTGTTGGGGTGAGAGTGGATGGTGTCGGGGTGAGAGTGGATGGTGTCGGGGTGAGTATGGATGTTGGAGAGGTGAGCGTGGATGGTATAGCGGAAAGCGTGGATGTTGCAGGAGTGAGCGTGGATGGTGTAGGGGTGAGCGTGCATGTTGCAGGAGTGAGCGTGGATTTTATATGAGAGAGCGTGGATGTTGTAGGGTTGAGCGTGGATGGTGTAGGGGTGAGAGTGGATGTTGTAAAGGTGAGCGTGGATGGTGTAGGGGTGAGAGTGGATGTTGTATGAGTGAGCATGGACAGCGTAGATGTGAGTGTGGATGGTATAGGGGAAAGCGAGGATGGTGTAGTGGTGAGCGTGGATGGTGTAGGGGTGAGCGTGGATGTTGCAAGATTGAGCGTAGATGGTGTAGGGGTGAGCGCTGATGTTGTAGGGGTGAGAGTGGATGTTGCAGGAGTGAGCGTAGATGGTGTAGGGGGTGAGCGTGGAGGTTGTAAAGGTGAGCGTGGATGATGTAGGAGTGAGCGTGTATGTTGTAGGGGTGAGAGTGGATGGGGTTGGGGTGGGCGTGGATGGTGTGGGGGGTGAGAGTGGATGGTGTCGGGGTGAGTATGGTTGATGGAGAGGTGAGCGTGGATGGTGTAGGGGTGAGCGTGGATGTTGCAGGAGTGAGCGTGGATGTTGTAGGCGTGAGCATGGATGGTGTTGGTGTGAGAGTGGATGTGGTAAAGGTGAGCGTGGATGGTGTAGGGGTGAGAGTGGATGTTGTATGAGTGAGCATGGACAGTGTAGATGTGAGTGTGGATGGTGTAAGGGTGAGCGTAGCTATTGTAGGGGTGAGCGTGGATGGTGTAGGGGTGAGCGTGGATGTTGCAGGAGTGAGGGTGGGTGTTGTAGGAGTAAACGTGGATGGTGTAGGGATGAGTGTGGATGGTGTAGGGGTGAGCATCGAATTTGTAAAGGTGAGCATGGATGGTGTAGGAGTGAGCGTGGATGTTGTAGGGGTGAGAGTGAATGGGGTTAGTGTGAGCGTGGATGGTGTTGGGGTGAGTGTGGATGTTGGCGAGGTGAGCGTGGATGTTGTAGGGGTGAGCGTAGATGTTTTAGGGGTAAGGGTGGATGGTGTAGGGGTGAGCGTGAATGTTGTAGAAGTGAGCGTAGATGGTGTAGGAGTGAGGTTGGATGTTGTAGCGGTGAGCGTGGATGGTGTTGTGGTGGTGGTGGATGTTGTAGGGGTAAGCGTGGATGTTGTAGAGGTGCGCGTGGATGGTGTAGGGGTGAGCATGGCTATTGCAGGGGTGAGCGTGGATGGTGTAGGGGTGAGCGTGGATGTTGCAGGAGTGAGCATGGATTTTGTATGAGAGAGCATGGATGTTGAAGGGGTGAGTGTGGATGGTGTAGGGGTGAGCGTGGATGTTGCCGGAGTGAGCGTGGGTGTTGTAACAGTAAACGTGGATGGTGTAGGTGTGATCGTGGATGATGTAGGGGTGAGCGTGGACTTTCTAAAGGTGAGCATGGATGATGTAGGAGTGAGCGTTGATGGTGTAGGGGGTGAGCGTGGAGGTTGTAAAGGTGAGCGTAGAGTTTGTAAAGGTGAGCGTGGATGGTGTAGGAGTGAGCGTCGATGTTGTAGGGGTGAGAGTGGATGGGGTTGCAGTGGGCGTGGATGGTGTCGGGGTGAGTATGGATGTTGGAGAGGTGAGCGTGGATGGTGTAGGGGTGAGAGTGGATGTTGTATGAGTGAGCATGGATGGTGTAGATGTGAGTGTGGATGGTATAGGGGAAAGCGTGGATGTTGTAGGGGTGAGCATGGATGATGTAGGAGTGAGCGTAGATGTTGTAGGGGTGAGAGTGAATGGGGTTGGGGTGAGCGTGGATGGTGTTGGGGTGAGTGTGGATGTTGGCGAGGTGAGCGTGGATGTTGTAGGGGTGAGCGTGGATGTTGTAGGGGTGAGGGTGGATGGTGTAGGGGTGAGCGTGGATGTTGTAGAAGTGATCGTAGATGGTGTAGGAGTGAGGTTGGATGTTGTAGCGGTGAGCGTGGATGGTGTTGGGGTGGTGGTGGATGTTGTAGGGGTGAGCGTGGATGTTGTCGGGGTGAGGGTGGATGGTGTAGCGGTGAGTGTGTATGTTGTGGAGGTGAGCCTGGATGGTGTAGGGGTGAGCGTGGCTATTGTAGGGGTGAGCGTGGATGGTGTAGGGGTGAGCTTGGATGGTGAAGGTGTGAGCGTGGACAGTGTAGAAGTGAGCGTGGATGGTGTAGGGGTGAGCGTGGATGTTGTAGGGGTGAGAGTGGATGTTGCAGGAGTGAGCGTAGATGGTGTAGGGGGTGAGCGTGGAGGTTGTAAAGGTGAGCGTGGAGGTTGTAAAGGTGAGCGTGGATGGTGTAGGAGTGAGCGTGGATGTTGTAGGGGTGAGAGTGGATGGTGTCGGGGTGAGTATGGATGTTGGAGAGGTGAGCGTGGATGTTGCAGGAGTGAGCATGGATGTTGCAGGAGTGAGCGTGGATGTTGTAGGGGTAAGCGTGGATGGTGTATGGGTGAAAGTGGATGTTGTAAAGGTGAGCGTGGATGGTGTAGGGGTGAGAGTGAATGTTGTATGAGTGAGCATGGACGGTGTAGATGTGAGTGTGGATGGTATAGGGGAAAGCGTGGATGTTGTAGGGGTGAGCGTGGATGTTGCATTAGTGAGCGTGGATGGTGTAGGGGTGAGCGTGCATGTTGCAGGAGTGAGCGTGGATTTTGTATGAGAGAGCGTGGATGTTGTAGGGGTGAGAGTGTATGTTGTAAAGGTGAGCGTGGATGGTGTAGGGGTGAGAGTGGATGTTGTATGAGTGAGCATGGACGGTGTAGATGTGAGTGTGGATGGTATAGGGGAAAGCGTGGATGGTGTAGTGGTGAGCGTGGATGGTGTAGGGGTGAGCGTGGATGTTGTAGAGGCGAGCGTGGATGGTGTAAGGGTGAGCGTGGCTATTGTAGGGGTGAGCGTGGATGGTGTAGGGGTGAGCGTGGATTTTGTGAAAGAGCGTGGATGTTGCAGGAGTGAGCGTGGATTTTGTTTGAGAGAGTGTGGATGTTGCAGGAGTGAGCGTGGGTGTTTGTAGGAGTAAACCTAGATGGTGTAGGGGTGAGCGTGGATGGTGTAGGGGTGAGCGTGCATGTTGCAGGAGTGAGCGTGGATTTTATATGAGAGAGCGTGGATGTTGTAGGGTTGAGCGTGGATGGTGTAGGGGTGAGAGTGGATGTTGTAAAGGTGAGCGTGGATGGTGTAGGGGTGAGAGTGGATGTTGTATGAGTGAGCATGGACAGCGTAGATGTGAGTGTGGATGGTATAGGGGAAAGCGTGGATGGTGTAGTGGTGAGCGTGGATGGTGTAGGGGTGAGCGTGGATGTTGCAGGATTGAGCGTAGATGGTGTAGGGGTGAGCGCTGATGTTGTAGGGGTGAGAGTGGATGTTGCAGGAGTGAGCGTAGATGGTGTAGGGGGTGAGCGTGGAGGTTGTAAAGGTGAGCGTGGATGATGTAGGAGTGAGCGTGTATGTTGTAGGGGTGAGAGTGGATGGGGTTGGGGTGGGCGTGGATGGTGTGGGGGGTGAGAGTGGATGGTGTCGGGGTGAGTATGGTTGATGGAGAGGTGAGCGTGGATGGTGTAGGGGTGAGCGTGGATGTTGCAGGAGTGAGCGTGGATGTTGTAGGCGTGAGCATGGACGGTGTTGGTGTGAGAGTGGATGTGGTAAAGGTGAGCGTGGATGGTGTAGGGGTGAGAGTGGATGTTGTATGAGTGAGCATGGACAGTGTAGATGTGAGTGTGGATGGTGTAAGGGTGAGCGTAGCTATTGTAGGGGTGAGTGTGGATGGTGTAGGGGTGAGCATCGAATTTGTAAAGGTGAGCATGGATGGTGTAGGAGTGAGCGTGGATGTTGTAGGGGTGAGAGTGAATGGGGTTAGTGTGAGCGTGGATGGTGTTGGGGTGAGTGTGGATGTTGGCGAGGTGAGCGTGGATGTTGTAGGGGTGAGCGTAGATGTTTTAGGGGTAAGGGTGGATGGTGTAGGGGTGAGCGTGAATGTTGTAGAAGTGAGCGTAGATGGTGTAGGAGTGAGGTTGGATGTTGTAGCGGTGAGCGTGGATGGTGTTGTGGTGGTGGTGGATGTTGTAGGGGTAAGCGTGGATGTTGTAGAGGTGCGCGTGGATGGTGTAGGGGTGAGCATGGCTATTGCAGGGGTGAGCGTGGATGGTGTAGGGGTGAGCGTGGATGTTGCAGGAGTGAGCATGGATTTTGTATGAGAGAGCATGGATGTTGAAGGGGTGAGTGTGGATGGTGTAGGGGTGAGCGTGGATGTTGCCGGAGTGAGCGTGGGTGTTGTAACAGTAAACGTGGATGGTGTAGGTGTGATCGTGGATGGTGTAGGGGTGAGCGTGGACTTTCTAAATGTGAGCATGGATGATGTAGGAGTGAGCGTAGATGGTGTAGGGGGTGAGCGTGGAGGTTGTAAAGGTGAGCGTAGAGTTTGTAAAGGTGAGCGTGGATGGTGTAGGAGTGAGCGTCGATGTTGTAGGGGTGAGAGTGGATGGGGTTGCAGTGGGCGTGGATGGTGTCGGGGTGAGTATGGATGTTGGAGAGGTGAGCGTGGATGGTGTAGGGGTGAGAGTGGATGTTGTATGAGTGAGCATGGATGGTGTAGATGTGAGTGTGGATGGTATAGGGGAAAGCGTGGATGTTGTTGGGGTGAGCATGGATGATGTAGGAGTGAGCGTAGATGTTGTAGGGGTGAGAGTGAATGGGGTTGGGGTGAGCGTGGATGGTGTTGGGGTGAGTGTGGATGTTGGCGAGGTGAGCGTGGATGTTGTAGGGGTGAGCGTGGATGTTGTAGGGGTGAGGGTGGATGGTGTAGGGGTGAGCGTGGATGTTGTAGAAGTGATCGTAGATGGTGTAGGAGTGAGGTTGGATGTTGTAGCGGTGAGCGTGGATGGTGTTGGGGTGGTGGTGGATGTTGTAGGGGTGAGCGTGGATGTTGTCGGGGTGAGGGTGGATGGTGTAGCGGTGAGTGTGTATGTTGTGGAGGTGAGCGTGGATGGTGTAGGGGTGAGCGTGGCTATTGTAGGGGTGAGCGTGGATGGTGTAGGGGTGAGCTTGGATGGTGAAGGTGTGAGCGTGGACAGTGTAGAAGTGAGCGTGGATGGTGTAGGGGTGAGCGTGGATGTTGTAGGGGTGAGAGTGGATGTTGCAGGAGTGAGCGTAGATGGTGTAGGGGGTGAGCTTGGAGGTTGTAAAGGTGAGCGTGGAGGTTGTAAAGGTGAGCGTGGATGGTGTAGGAGTGAGCGTGGATGTTGTAGGGGTGAGAGTGGATGGGGTTGGGTGTGGCGTGGATGGTGTTGGGATAAGAGTGGATGATGTCGGGGTGAGAGTGGATGGTGTCGGGGTGAGTATGGATGTTGGAGAGGTGAGCGTGGATGTTGCAGGAGTGAGCATTGATGTTGCAGGAGTGAGCGTGGATGTTGTAGGGGTAAGCGTGGATGGTGTATGGGTGAAAGTGGATGTTGTAAAGGTGAGCGTGGATGGTGTAGGGGTGAGAGTGAATGTTGTATGAGTGAGCATGGACGGTGTAGATGTGAGTGTGGATGGTATAGGGGAAAGCGTGGATGTTGTAGGGGTGAGCGTGGATGTTGCATTAGTGAGCGTGGATGGTGTAGGGGTGAGCGTGCATGTTGCAGGAGTGAGCGTGGATTTTGTATGAGAGAGCGTGGATGTTGTAGGGGTGAGAGTGTATGTTGTAAAGGTGAGCGTGGATGGTGTAGGGGTGAGAGTGGATGTTGTATGAGTGAGCATGGACGGTGTAGATGTGAGTGTGGATGGTATAGGGGAAAGCGTGGATGGTGTAGTGGTGAGCGTGGATGGTGTAGGGGTGAGCGTGGATGTTGTAGAGGCGAGCGTGGATGGTGTAAGGGTGAGCGTGGCTATTGTAGGGGTGAGCGTGGATGGTGTAGGGGTGAGCGTGGATTTTGTGAAAGAGCGTGGATGTTGCAGGAGTGAGCGTGGATTTTGTTTGAGAGAGTGTGGATGTTGCAGGAGTGAGCGTGGGTGTTTGTAGGAGTAAACCTAGATGGTGTAGGGGTGAGCGTGGATGGTGTAGGGGTGAGCGTGGACTTTGGAAAGGTGAGCATGGATGATGTAGGAGTGAGCGTAGATGGTGTACGGGGTGATCGTGGAGGTTGTGAAGGTGAGCATGGAAGGTGTAGGATTGAGCGTGGATGTTGTAGGGGTGAGAGTGAATGGGGTTGGGGTGAGCGTGGATGTTGTAGGGGTGAGAGTGGATGTTGCAGGAGTGAGCGTAGATGGTGTAGGGGGTGAGCGTGCAGGTTGTAAAGGTGAGCGAGGAGGTTGTAAAGGTGAGCGTGGATGGTGTAGGAGTGAGCGTGGATGTTGTAGGGGTGAGAGTGGATGGGGTTGGGTGTGGCGTGGATGGTGTTGGGGTGAGAGTGGATGGTGTCGGGGTGAGAGTGGATGGTGTCGGGGTGAGTATGGATGTTGGAGAGGTGAGCGTGGATGTTGTAGGGGTGAGCGTGGATGTTTTAGGGGTGAGGGTGGATGGTGTAGGGGTGAGCGTGGATGTTGTAGAAGTGATCGTAGATGGTGTAGGAGTGAGGTTGGATGTTGTAGCGGTGAGCGTGGATGGTGTTGGGGTGGTGGTGGATGTTGTAGGGGTGAGCGTGGATGTTGTCGGGGTGAGGGTGGATGGTGTAGCGGTGAGTGTGTATGTTGTGGAGGTGAGCGTGGATGGTGTAGGGGTGAGCGTGGCTATTGTAGGGGTGAGCGTGGATGGTGTAGGGGTGAGCTTGGATGGTGAAGGTGTGAGCGTGGATAGTGTAGAAGTGAGCGTGGATGGTGTAGGGGTGAGCGTGGATGTTGTAGGGGTGAGAGTGGATGTTGCAGGAGTGAGCGTAGATGGTGTAGGGGGTGAGCGTGGAGGTTGTAAAGGTGAGCGTGGAGGTTGTAAAGGTGAGCGTGGATGGTGAGGAGTGAGCGTGGATGTTGTAGGGGTGAGAGTGGATGGGGTTGGGTGTGGCGTGGATGGTGTTGGGATGAGAGTGGATGATGTCGGGGTGAGAGTGGATGGTGTCGGGGTGAGTATGGATGTTGGAGAGGTGAGCGTGGATGTTGCAGGAGTGAGCATGGATGTTGCAGGAGTGAGCGTGGATGTTGTAGGGGTAAGCGTGGATGGTGTATGGGTGAAAGTGGATGTTGTAAAGGTGAGCGTGGATGGTGTAGGGGTGAGAGTGGATGTTGTATGAGTGAGCATGGACGGTGTAGATGTGAGTGTGGATGGTATAGGGGAAAGCGTGGATGTTGTAGGGGTGAGCGTGGATGTTGCAGGAGTGAGCGTGGATGGTGTAGGGGTGAGCGTGCATGTTGCAGGAGTGAGCGTGGATTTTGTATGAGAGAGCGTGGATGTTGTAGGGGTGAGAGTGTATGTTGTAAAGGTGAGCGTGGATGGTGTAGGGGTGAGAGTGGATGTTGTATGAGTGAGCATGGACGGTGTAGATGTGAGTGCGGATGGTATAGGGGAAAGCGTGGATGGTGTAGTGGTGAACGTGGATGGTGTAGGGGTGAGCGTGGATGTTGTAGAGACGAGCGTGGATGGTGTAAGGGTGAGCGTGGCTATTGTAGGGGTGAGCGTGCATGGTGTAGGGGTGAGCGTGGATTTTGTGAAAGAGCGTGGATGTTGCAGGAGTGAGCGTGGATTTTGTTTGAGAGAGTGTGGATGTTGCAGGAGTGAGCGTGGGTGTTTGTAGGAGTAAACGTAGATGGTGTAGGGGTGAGCGTGGATGGTGTAGGGGTGAGCGTGGACTTTGGAAAGGTGAGCATGTATGATGTAGGAGTGAGCGTAGATGGTGTACGGGGTGATCGTGGAGGTTGTGAAGGTGAGCATGGAAGGTGTAGGATTGAGCGTGGATGTTGTAGGGGTGAGAGTGAATGGGGTTGGGTTGAGCGTGGATGTTGTAGGGGTGAGAGTGGATGTTGCAGGAGTGAGCGTAGATGGTGTAGGGGGTGAGCGTGCAGGTTGTAAAGGTGAGCGTGGATGGTGTAGGAGTGAGCGTGGATGTTGTAGGGGTGAGAGTGGATGGGGTTGGGTGTGGCGTGGATGGTGTTGGGGTGAGAGTGGATGGTGTCGGGGTGAGAGTGGATGGTGTCGGGGTGAGTATGGATGTTGGAGAGGTGAGCGTGGATGGTATAGCGGAAAGCGTGGATGTTGCAGGAGTGAGCGTGGATGGTGTAGGGGTGAGCGTGCATGTTGCAGGAGTGAGCGTGGATTTTGTATGAGAGAGCGTGGATGTTGTAGGGTTGAGCGTGGATGGTGTAGGGGTGAGAGTGGATGTTGTAAAGGTGAGCGTGGATGGTGTAGGGGTGAGAGTAGATGTTGTATGAGTGAGCATGGACAGTGTAGATGTGAGTGTGGATGGTATAGGGGAAAGCGTGGATGGTGTAGTGGTGAGCGTGGATGGTGTAGGGGTGAGCGTGGATGTTGCAGGATTGAGCGTAGATGGTGTAGGGGTGAGCGTGGATGTTGTAGGGGTGAGAGTGGATGTTGCAGGAGTGAGCGTAGATGGTGTAGGGGGTGAGCGTGGAGGTTGTAAAGGTGAGCGTGGATGATGTAGGAGTGAGCGTGGATGTTGTAGGTGTGAGAGTGGATGGGGTTGGGGTGGGCGTGGATGGTGTGGGGGGTGAGAGTGGATGGTGTCGGGGTGAGTATGGTTGATGGAGAGGTGAGCGTGGATGGTGTAGGGGTGAGCGTGGATGTTGCAGGAGTGAGCGTGGATGTTGTAGGCGTGAGCATGGATGGTGTTGGTGTGAGAGTGGATGTGGTAAAGGTGAGCGTGGATGGTGTAGGGGTGAGAGTGGATGTTGTATGAGTGAGCATGGACAGTGTAGATGTGAGTGTGGATGGTGTAAGGGTGAGCGTAGCTATTGTAGGGGTGAGCGTGGATGGTGTAGGGGTGAGCGTGGATGTTGCAGGAGTGAGCGTGGGTGTTGTAGGAGTAAACGTGGATGGTGTAGGGGTGAGTGTGGATGGTGTAGGGGTGAGCATCGAATTTGTAAAGGTGAGCATGGATGGTGTAGGAGTGAGCGTGGATGTTGTAGGGGTGAGAGTGAATGGGGTTAGTGTGAGCGTGGATGGTGTTGGGGTGAGTGTGGATGTTGGCGAGGTGAGCGTGGATGCTGTAGGGGTGAGCGTGGATGTTTTAGGGGTAAGGGTGGATGGTGTAGGGGTGAGCGTGAATGTTGTAGAAGTGAGCGTAGATGGTGTAGGAGTGAGGTTGGATGTTGTAGCGGTGAGCGTGGATGGTGTTGGGGTGATGGTGGATGTTGTAGGGGTAAGCGTGGATGTTGTAGAGGTGCGCGTGGATGGTGTAGGGGTGAGCATGGCTATTGCAGGGGTGAGCGTGGATGGTGTAGGGGTGAGCGTGGATGTTGCAGGAGTGAGCATGGATTTTGTATGAGAGAGCATGGATGTTGAAGGGGTGAGTGTGGATGGTGTAGGGGTGAGCGTGGATGTTGCCGGAGTGAGCGTGGGTGTTGTAACAGTAAACGTGGATGGTGTAGGTGTGAGCGTGGATGGTGTAGGGGTGAGCGTGGACTTTGTAAAGGTGAGCATGGATGATGTAGGAGTGAGCGTAGATGTTGTAGGGGGTGAGCGTGGAGGTTGTAAAGGTGAGCGTAGAGTTTGTAAAGGTGAGCGTGGATGGTGTAGGAGTGAGCGTGGATGTTGTAGGGGTGAGAGTAGATGGGGTTGCAGTGGGCGTGGATGGTGTCGGGGTGAGTATGGATGTTGGAGAGGTGAGCGTGGATGGTGTAGGGGTGAGAGTGGATGTTGTATGAGTGAGCATGGATGGTGTAGATGTGAGTGTGGATGGTATAGGGGAAAGCGTGGATGGTGTAGTGGTGAGCGTGGATGTTGTAGGGGTGAGCATGGATGATGTAGGAGTGAGCGTAGATGTTGTAGAGGTGAGAGTGAATGGGGTTGGGGTGAGCGTGGATGGTGTTGGGGTGAGTGTGGATGTTGGCGAGGTGAGCGTGGATGTTGTAGGGGTGAGCGTGGATGTTGTAGGGGTGAGGGTGGATGGTGTAGGGGTGAGCGTGGATGTTGTAGAAGTGATCGTAGATGGTGTAGGAGTGAGGTTGGATGTTGTAGCGGTGAGCGTGGATGGTGTTGGGGTGGTGGTGGATGTTGTAGGGGTGAGCGTGGATGTTGTCGGGGTGAGGGTGGATGGTGTAGCGGTGAGTGTGTATGTTGTGGAGGTGAGCGTGGATGGTGTAGGGGTGAGCGTTGCTATTGTAGGGGTGAGCGTGGATGGTGTAGGGGTGAGCTTGGATGGTGAAGGTGTGAGCGTGGATAGTGTAGAAGTGAGCGTGGATGGTGTAGGGGTGAGCGTGGATGGTGTAGGGGTGAGCGTGGACTTTGGAAAGGTGAGCATGGATGATGTAGGAGTGAGCGTAGATGGTGTACGGGGTGATCGTGGAGGTTGTGAAGGTGAGCATGGAAGGTGTAGGATTGAGCGTGGATGTTGTAGGGGTGAGAGTGAATGGGGTTGGGGTGAGCGTGGATGTTGTAGGGGTGAGAGTGGATGTTGCAGGAGTGAGCGTAGATGGTGTAGGGGGTGAGCGTGCAGGTTGTAAAGGTGAGCGAGGAGGTTGTAAAGGTGAGCGTGGATGGTGTAGGAGTGAGCGTGGATGTTGTAGGGGTGAGAGTGGATGGGGTTGGGTGTGGCGTGGATGGTGTTGGGGTGAGAGTGGATGGTGTCGGGGTGAGAGTGGATGGTGTCGGGGTGAGTATGGATGTTGGAGAGGTGAGCGTGGATGTAGTAGGGGTGAGCGTGGATGTTGTAGGGGTGAGGGTGGATGGTGTAGGGGTGAGCGTGGATGTTGTAGAAGTGATCGTAGATGGTGTAGGAGTGAGGTTGGATGTTGTAGCGGTGAGCGTGGATGGTGTTGGGGTGGTGGTGGATGTTGTAGGGGTGAGCGTGGATGTTGTCGGGGTGAGGGTGGATGGTGTAGCGGTGAGTGTGTATGTTGTGGAGGTGAGCGTGGATGGTGTAGGGGTGAGCGTGGCCATTGTAGGGGTGAGCGTGGATGGTGTAGGGGTGAGCTTGGATGGTGAAGGTGTGAGCGTGGATAGTGTAGAAGTGAGCGTGGATGGTGTAGGGGTGAGCGTGGATGTTGTAGGGGTGAGAGTGGATGTTGCAGGAGTGAGCGTAGATGGTGTAGGGGGTGAGCGTGGAGGTTGTAAAGGTGAGCGTGGATGGTGTGGGAGTGAGCGTGGATGTTGTAGGGGTGAGAGTGGATGGGGTTGGGTGTGGCGTGGATGGTGTTGGGATGAGAGTGGATGATGTCGGGGTGAGAGTGGATGGTGTCGGGGTGAGTATGGATGTTGGAGAGGTGAGCGTGGATGTTGCAGGAGTGAGCATGGATGTTGCAGGAGTGAGCGTGGATGTTGTAGGGGTAAGCGTGGATGGTGTATGGGTGAAAGTGGATGTTGTAAAGGTGAGCGTGGATGGTGTAAGGGTGAGAGTGGATGTTGTATGAGTGAGCATGGACGGTGTAGATGTGAGTGTGGATGGTATAGGGGAAAGCGTGGATGTTGTAGGGGTGAGCGTGTATGTTGCAGGAGTGAGCGTGGATGGTGTAGGGGTGAGCGTGCATGTTGCAGGAGTGAGCGTGGATTTTGTATGAGAGAGCGTGGATGTTTTAGGGGTGAGAGTGTATGTTGTAAAGGTGAGCGTGGATGGTGTAGGGGTGAGAGTGGATGTTGTATGAGTGAGCATGGACGGTGTAGATGTGAGTGTGGATGGTATAGGGGAAAGCGTGGATGGTGTAGTGGTGAGCGTGGATGGTGTAGGGGTGAGCGTGGATGTTGTAGAGGCGAGCGTGGATGGTGTAAGGGTGAGCGTGGCTATTGTAGGGGTGAGCGTGGATGGTGTAGGGGTGAGCGTGGATTTTGTGAAAGAGCGTGGATGTTGCAAGAGTGAGCGTGGATTTTGTTTGAGAGAGTGTGGATGTTGCAGGAGTGAGCGTGGGTGTTTGTAGGAGTAAACGTAGATGGTGTAGGGGTGAGCGTGGATGGTGTAGGGGTGAGCGTGGACTTTGGAAAGGTGAGCATGGATGATGTAGGAGTGAGCGTAGATGGTGTACGGGGTGATCGTGGAGGTTGTGAAGGTGAGCATGGAAGGTGTAGGATTGAGCGTGGATGTTGTAGGGGTGAGAGTGAATGGGGTTGGGGTGAGCGTGGATGTTGTAGGGGTGAGAGTGGATGTTGCAGGAGTGAGCGTAGATGGTGTAGGGGGTGAGCGTGCAGGTTGTAAAGGTGAGCGTGGATGGTGTAGGAGTGAGCGTGTATGTTGTAGGGGTGAGAGTGGATGGGGTTGGGTGTGGCGTGGATGGTGTTGGGGTGAGAGTGGATGGTGTCGGGGTGAGAGTGGATGGTGTCGGGGTGAGTATGGATGTTGGAGAGGTGAGCGTGGATGGTATAGCGGAAAGCGTGGATGTTGCAGGAGTGAGCGTGGATGGTGTAGGGGTGAGGGTGCATGTTGCAGGAGTGAGCGTGGATTTTGTATGAGAGAGCGTGGATGTTGTAGGGTTGAGCGTGGATGGTGTAGGGGTGAGAGTGGATGTTGTAAAGGTGAGCGTGGATGGTGTAGGGGTGAGAGTAGATGTTGTATGAGTGAGCATGGACAGTGTAGATGTGAGTGTGGATGGTATAGGGGAAAGCGTGGATGGTGTAGTGCTGAGCGTGGATGGTGTAGGGGTGAGCGTGGATGTTGCAGGATTGAGCGTAGAGGGTGTAGGGGTGAGCGTGGATGTTGTAGGGGTGAGAGTGGATGTTGCAGGAGTGAGCGTAGATGGTGTAGGGGGTGAGCGTGGAGGTTGTAAAGGTGAGCGTGGATGATGTAGGAGTGAGCGTGGATGTTGTAGGGGTGAGAGTGGATGGGGTTGGGGTGGGCGTGGATGGTGTGGGGGGTGAGAGTGGATGGTGTCGGGGTGAGTATGGTTGATGGAGAGGTGAGCGTGGATGGTGTAGGGGTGAGCGTGGATGTTGCAGGAGTGAGCGTGGATGGTGTTGGTGTGAGAGTGGATGTGGTAAAGGTGAGCGTGGATGGTGTAGGGGTGAGAGTGGATGTTGTATGAGTGAGCATGGACAGTGTAGATGTGAGTGTGGATGGTGTAAGGGTGAGCGCAGCTATTGTAGGGGTGAGCGTGGATGGTGTAGGGGTGAGCGTGGATGTTGCAGGAGTGAGCGTGGGTGTTGTAGGAGTAAACGTGGATGGTGTAGGGGTGAGTGTGGATGGTGTAGGGGTGAGCATCGAATTTGTAAAGGTGAGCATGGATGGTGTAGGAGTGAGCGTGGATGTTGTAGGGGTGAGAGTGAATGGGGTTAGTGTGAGCGTGGATGGTGTTGGGGTGAGTGTGGATGTTGGCGAGGTGAGCGTGGATGCTGTAGGGGTGAGCGTGGATGTTTTAGGGGTAAGGGTGGATGGTGTAGGGGTGAGCGTGAATGTTGTAGAAGTGAGCGTAGATGGTGTAGGAGTGAGGTTGGATGTTGTAGCGGTGAGCGTGCATGGTGTTGGGGTGATGGTGGATGTTGTAGGGGTAAGCGTGGATGTTGTAGAGGTGCGCGTGGATAGTGTAGGGGTGAGCATGGCTATTGCAGGGGTGAGCGTGGATGGTGTAGGGGTGAGCGTGGATGTTGCAGGAGTGAGCATGGATTTTGTATGAGAGAGCATGGATGTTGAAGGGGTGAGTGTGGATGGTGTAGGGGTGAGCGTGGATGTTGCCGGAGTGAGCGTGGGTGTTGTAACAGTAAACGTGGATGGTGTAGGTGTGAGCGTGGATGGTGTAGGGGTGAGCGTGGACGTTGTAAAGGTGAGCATGGATGATGTAGGAGTGAGCGTAGATGGTGTAGGGGGTGAGCGTGGAGGTTGTAAAGGTGAGCGTAGAGTTTGTAAAGGTGAGCGTGGATGGTGTAGGAGTGAGCGTGGATGTTGTAGGGGTGAGAGTGGATGGGGTTGCAGTGGGCGTGGATGGTGTCCGGGTGAGTATGGATGTTGGAGAGGTGAGCGTGGATGGTGTAGGGGTGAGAGTGGATGTTGTATGAGTGAGCATGGACGGTGTAGATGTGAGTGTGGATGGTATAGGGGAAAGCGTGGATGGTGTAGTGGTGAGCGTGGATGTTGTAGGGGTGAGCATGGATGATGTAGGAGTGAGCGTAGATGTTGTAGGGGTGAGAGTGAATGGGGTTGGGGTGAGCGTGGATGGTGTTGGGGTGAGTGTGGATGTTGGCGAGGTGAGCGTGGATGTTGTAGGGGTGAGCGTGGATGTTGTAGGGGTGAGGGTGGATGGTGTAGGGGTGAGCGTGGATGTTGTAGAAGTGATCGTAGATGGTGTAGGAGTGAGTTGGATGCTGTAGCGGTGAGCGTGGATGGTGTTGGGGTGGTGGTGGATGTTGTAGGGGTGAGCGTGGATGTTGCAGGAGTGAGCGTGGATGTTGTAGGCGTGAGCATGGATGGTGTTGGTGTGAGAGTGGATGTGGTAAAGGTGAGCGTGGATGGTGTAGGGGTGAGAGTGGATGTTGTATGAGTGAGCATGGACAGTGTAGATGTGAGTGTGGATGGTGTAAGGGTGAGCGTAGCTATTGTAGGGGTGAGCGTGGATGGTGTAGGGGTGAGCGTGGATGTTGCAGGAGTGAGCGTGGGTGTTGTAGGAGTAAACGTGGATGGTGTAGGGGTGAGTGTGGATGGTGTAGGGGTGAGCATCGAATTTGTAAAGGTGAGCATGGATGGTGTAGGAGTGAGCGTGGATGTTGTAGGGGTGAGAGTGAATGGGGTTAGTGTGAGCGTGGATGGTGTTGGGGTGAGTGTGGATGTTGGCGAGGTGAGCGTGGATGCTGTAGGGGTGAGAAAGAATGTTGTAGAAGTGAGCTTAGATGGTGTAGGAGTGAGGTTGGATGTTGTAGCGGTGAGCGTGGATGGTGTTGGGGTGATGGTGGATGTTGTATGGGTAAGCGTGGATGTTGTAGCGGTGCGCGTGGATGGTGTAGGGGTGAGCATGGCTATTGCAGGGGTGAGCGTGGATGGTGTAGGGGTGAGCGTGGATGTTGCAGGAGTGAGCATGGATTTTGTATGAGAGAGCATGGATGTTGAAGGGGTGAGTGTGGATGGTGTAGGGGTGAGTGTGGATGGTGTAGGGGTGAGCGTGGATGTTGCCGGAGTGAGCGTGGGTGTTGTAACAGTAAACGTGGATGGTGTAGGTGTGAGCGTGGATGGTGTAGGGGTGAGCGTGGACGTTGTAAAGGTGAGCATGGATGATGTAGGAGTGAGCGTAGATGGTGTAGGGGGTGAGCGTGGAGGTTGTAAAGGTGAGCGTAGAGTTTGTAAAGGTGAGCGTGGATGGTGTAGGAGTGAGCGTGGATGTTGTAGGGGTGATAGTGGATGGGGTTGCAGTGGGCGTGGATGGTGTCGGGGTGAGTATGGATGTTGGAGAGGTGAGCGTGGATGGTGTAGGGGTGAGAGTGGATGTTGTATGAGTGAGCATGGATGGTGTAGATGTGAGTGTGGATGGTATAGGGGAAAGCGTGGATGGTGTAGTGGTGAGCGTGGATGTTGTAGGGGTGAGCATGGATGATGTAGGAGTGAGCGTAGATGTTGTAGGGGTGAGAGTGAATGGGGTTGGGGTGAGCGTGGATGGTGTTGGGGTGAGTGTGGATGTTGGCGAGGTGAGCGTGGATGTTGTAGGATTGAGCGTGGATGTTGTAGGGGTGAGGGTGGATGGTGTAGGGGTGAGCGTGGATGTTGTAGAAGTGATCGTAGATGATGTAGGAGTGAGGTTGGATGTTGTAGCGGTGAGCGTGGATGGTGTTGGGTTGGTGGTGGATGTTGTAGGGGTGAGCGTGGATGTTGTCGGGGTGAGGGTGGATGGTGTAGCGGTGAGTGTGTATGTTGTGGAGGTGAGCATGGATGGTGTAGGGGTGAGCGTGGCTATTGTAGGGGTGAGCGTGGATGGTGTAGGGGTGAGCTTGGATGGTGAAGGTGTGAGCGTGGATAGTGTAGAAGTGAGCGTGGATGGTGTAGGGGTGAGCGTGGATGTTGTAGGGGTGAGAGTGGATGTTGCAGGAGTGAGCGTAGATGGTGTAGGGGGTGAGCGTGGAGGTTGTAAAGGTGAGCGTGGAGGTTGTAAAGGTGAGCGTGGATGGTGTAGGAGTGAGCGTGGATGTTGTAGGGGTGAGAGTGGATGGGGTTGGGTGTGGCGTGGATGGTGTTGGGATGAGAGTGGATGATGTCGGGGTGAGAGTGGATGGTGTCGGGGTGAGTATGGATGTTGGAGAGGTGAGCGTGGATGTTGCAGGAGTGAGCATGGATGTTGCAGGAGTGAGCGTAGATGTTGTAGGGGTAAGCGTGGATGGTGTATGGGTGAAAGTGGATGTTGTAAAGGTGAGCGTGGATAGTGTAGGGGTGAGAGTGGATGTTGTATGAGTGAGCATGGACGGTGTAGATGTGAGTGTGGATGGTATAGGGGAAAGCGTGGATGTTGTAGGGGTGAGCGTGGATGTTGCAGGAGTGAGCGTGGATGGTGTAGGGGTGAGCGTGCATGTTGCAGGAGTGAGCGTGGATTTTGTATGAGAGAGCGTGGATGTTGTAGGGGTGAGAGTGTATGTTGTAAAGGTGAGCGTGGATGGTGTAGGGGTGAGAGTGGATGTTGTATGAGTGAGCATGGACGGTGTAGATGTGAGTGTGGATGGTATAGGGGAAAGCGTGGATGGTATAGTGGTGAGCGTGGATGGTGTAGGGGTGAGCGTGGATGTTGTAGAGGCGAGCGTGGATGGTGTAAGGGTGAGCGTGGCTATTGTAGGGGTGAGCGTGGATGGTGTAGGGGTGAGCGTGGATTTTGTGAAAGAGCGTGGATGTTGCAGGAGTGAGCGTGGATTTTGTTTGAGAGAGTGTGGATGTTGCAGGAGTGAGCGTGGGTGTTTGTAGGAGTAAACGTAGATGGTGTAGGGGTGAGCGTGGATGGTGTAGGGGTGAGCGTGGACTTTGGAAAGGTGAGCATGGATGATGTAGGAGTGAGCGTAGATGGTGTACGGGGTGATCGTGGAGGTTGTGAAGGTGAGCATGGAAGGTGTAGGATTGAGCGTGGATGTTGTAGGGGTGAGAGTGAATGGGGTTGGGGTGAGCGTGGATGTTGTAGGGGTGAGAGTGGATGTTGCAGGAGTGAGCGTAGATGGTGTAGCGGGTGAGCGTGCAGGTTGTAAAGGTGAGCGAGGAGGTTGTAAAGGTGAGCGTGGATGGTGTAGGAGTGAGCGTGGATGTTGTAGGGGTGAGAGTGGATGGGGTTGGGTGTGGCGTGGATGGTGTTGGGGTGAGAGTGGATGGTGTCGGGGTGAGAGTGGATGGTGTCGGGGTGAGTATGGATGTTGGAGAGGTGAGCGTGGATGGTATAGCGGAAAGCGTGGATGTTGCAGGAGTGAGCGTGGATGGTGTAGGGGTGAGCGTGCATGTTGCAGGAGTGAGCGTGGATTTTGTATGAGATAGCGTGGATGTTGTAGGGTTGAGCGTGGATGGTGTAGGGGTGAGAGTGGATGTTGTAAAGGTGAGCGTGGATGGTGTAGGGGTGAGAGTAGATGTTGTATGAGTGAGCATGGACAGTGTAGATGTGAGTGTGGATGGTATAGGGGAAAGCGTGGATGGTGTAGTGGTGAGCGTGGATGGTGTAGGGGTGAGCGTGGATGTTGCAGGATTGAGCGTAGATGGTGTAGGGGTGAGCGTGGATGTTGTAGGGGTGAGAGTGGATGTTGCAGGAGTGAGCGTAGATGGTGTAGGGGGTGAGCGTGGAGGTTGTAAAGGTGAGCGTGGATGATGTAGGAGTGAGCGTGGATGTTGTAGGGGTGAGAGTGGATGGGGTTGGGGTGGGCGTGGATGGTGTGGGGGGTGAGAGTGGATGGTGTCGGGGTGAGTATGGTTGATGGAGAGGTGAGCGTGGATGGTGTAGGGGTGAGCGTGGATGTTGCAGGAGTGAGCGTGGATGTTGTAGGCGTGAGCATGGATGGTGTTGGTGTGAGAGTGGATGTGGTAAAGGTGAGCGTGGATGGTGTAGGGGTGAGAGTGGATGTTGTATGAGTGAGCATGGACAGTGTAGATGTGAGTGTGGATGGTGTAAGGGTGAGCGTAGCTATTGTAGGGGTGAGCGTGGATGGTGTAGGGGTGAGCGTGGATGTTGCAGGAGTGAGCGTGGGTGTTGTAGGAGTAAACGTGGATGGTGTAGGGGTGAGTGTGGATGGTGTAGGGGTGAGCATCGAATTTGTAAAGGTGAGCATGGATGGTGTAGGAGTGAGCGTGGATGTTGTAGGGGTGAGAGTGAATGGGGTTAGTGTGAGCGTGGATGGTGTTGGAGTGAGTGTGGATGTTGGCGAGGTGAGCGTGGATGCTGTAGGGGTGAGCGTGGATGTTTTAGGGGTAAGGGTGGATGGTGTAGGGGTGAGCGTGAATGTTGTAGAAGTGAGCGTAGATGGTGTAGGAGTGAGGTTGGATGTTGTAGCGGTGAGCGTGGATGGTGTTGGGGTGATGGTGGATGTTGTAGGGGTAAGCGTGGATGTTGTAGAGGTGCGCGTGGATGGTGTAGGGGTGAGCATGGCTATTGCAGGGGTGAGCGTGGATGGTGTAGGGGTGAGCGTGGATGTTGCAGGAGTGAGCATGGATTTTGTATGAGAGAGCATGGATGTTGAAGGGGTGAGCGTGAATGGTGTAGGGGTGAGCGTGGCTATTGTAGGGGTGAGCGTGGATGGTGTAGGTGTGAGCGTGGATGGTGTAGGGGTGAGCGTGGATGTTGCAGGAGTGAGCGTGGATTTTGTATCAGATAGCGTGGATGTTTAAGGGGTGAGTGTGGATGGTGTAGGGGTGAGCGTGGATGGTGAAGGGGTGAGCGTGGATGTTGCAGGAGTGAGCGTGGACGTTGTAAAGGTGAGCATGGATGATGTAGGAGTGAGCGTAGATGTTGTAGGGGTGAGAGTGAATGGGGTTGGGGTGAGCGTGGATGGTGTTGGGGTGAGTGTGGATGTTGGCGAGGTGAGCGTGGATGTTGTAGGGGTGAGGGTGGATGGTGTAGGAGTGAGATTGGATGTTGTAGAAGTGATCGTAGATGGTGTAGTTGTGAGGTTGGATGTTGTAGCGGTGAGCGTGGATGGTGTTGGGGTGGTGGTGGATGTTGTAGGGGTGAGCGTGGATGTTGTCGGGGTGAGGGTGGATGGTGTAGCGGTGAGTGTGTATGTTGTGGAGGTGAGCGTGGATGGGTTAGGGGTGAGCGTGGCTATTGTAGGGGTGAGCGTGGATGGTGTAGGGGTGAGCTTGGATGGTGAAGGTGTGAGCGTGGATGGTGTAAAAGTGAGCGTGGATGGTGTAGGGGTGAGCGTGGATGTTGTAGGGGTGAGAGTGGATGGGGTTGGGTGTGGCGTGGATGGTGTTGGGGTGAGAGTGGATGGTGTCGGGGTGAGAGTGGATGGTGTCGGGGTGAGTATGGATGTTGGAGAGGTGAGCGTGGATGGTATAGCGGAAAGCGTGGATGTTGCAGGAGTGAGCGTGGATGTTGTAGGGGTGAGAGTGGATGGGGTTGGGTGTGGCGTGGATGGTGTTGGGGTGAGAGTGGATGGTGTCGGGGTGAGAGTGGATGGTGTCGGGGTGAGTATGGATGTTGGAGAGGTGAGCGTGGATGGTATAGCGGAAAGCGTGGATGTTGCAGGAGTGAGCGTGGATGGTGTAGGGGTGAGCGTGCATGTTGCAGGAGTGAGCGTGGATTTTGTATGAGAGAGCGTGGATGTTGTAGGGTTGAGCGTGGATGGTGTAGGGGTGAGAGTGGATGTTGTAAAGGTGAGCGTGGATGGTGTAGGGGTGAGAGTAGATGTTGTATGAGTGAGCATGGACAGTGTAGATGTGAGTGTGGATGGTATAGGGGAAAGCGTGGATGGTGTAGTGGTGAGCGTGGATGGTGTAGGGGTGAGCGTGGATGTTGCAGGATTGAGCGTAGATGGTGTAGGGGTGAGCGTGGATGTTGTAGGGGTGAGAGTGGATGTTGCAGGAGTGAGCGTAGATGGTGTAGGGGGTGAGCGTGGAGGTTGTAAAGGTGAGCGTGGATGATGTAGGAGTGAGCGTGGATGTTGTAGGGGTGAGAGTGGATGGGGTTGGGGTGGGCGTGGATGGTGTGGGGGGTGAGAGTGGATGGTGTCGGGGTGAGTATGGTTGATGGAGAGGTGAGCGTGGATGGTGTAGGGGTGAGCGTGGATGTTGCAGGAGTGAGCGTGGATGTTGTAGGCGTGAGCATGGATGGTGTTGGTGTGAGAGTGGATGTGGTAAAGGTGAGCGTGGATGGTGTAGGGGTGAGAGTGGATGTTGTATGAGTGAGCATGGACAGTGTAGATGTGAGTGTGGATGGTGTAAGGGTGAGCGTAGCTATTGTAGGGGTGAGCGTGGATGGTGTAGGGGTGAGCGTGGATGTTGCAGGAGTGAGCGTGGGTGTTGTAGGAGTAAACGTGGATGGTGTAGGGGTGAGTGTGGATGGTGTAGGGGTGAGCATCGAATTTGTAAAGGTGAGCATGGATGGTGTAGGAGTGAGCGTGGATGTTGTAGGGGTGAGAGTGAATGGGGTTAGTGTGAGCGTGGATGGTGTTGGAGTGAGTGTGGATGTTGGCGAGGTGAGCGTGGATGCTGTAGGGGTGAGCGTGGATGTTTTAGGGGTAAGGGTGGATGGTGTTGGGGTGAGCGTGAATGTTGTAGAAGTGAGCGTAGATGGTGTAGGAGTGAGGTTGGATGTTGTAGCGGTGAGCGTGGATGGTGTTGGGGTGATGGTGGATGTTGTAGGGGTAAGCGTGGATGTTGTAGAGGTGCGCGTGGATGGTGTAGGGGTGAGCATGGCTATTGCAGGGGTGAGCGTGGATGGTGTAGGGGTGAGCGTGGATGTTGCAGGAGTGAGCATGGATTTTGTATGAGAGAGCATGGATGTTGAAGGGGTGAGCGTGAATGGTGTAGGGGTGAGCGTGGCTATTGTAGGGGTGAGCGTGGATGGTGTAGGTGTGAGCGTGGATGGTGTAGGGGTGAGCGTGGATGTTGCAGGAGTGAGCGTGGATTTTGTATCAGATAGCGTGGATGTTTAAGGGGTGAGTGTGGATGGTGTAGGGGTGAGCGTGGATGGTGAAGGGGTGAGCGTGGATGTTGCAGGAGTGAGCGTGGACGTTGTAAAGGTGAGCATGGATGATGTAGGAGTGAGCGTAGATGTTGTAGGGGTGAGAGTGAATGGGGTTGGGGTGAGCGTGGATGGTGTTGGGGTGAGTGTGGATGTTGGCGAGGTGAGCGTGGATGTTGTAGGGGTGAGGGTGGATGGTGTAGGAGTGAGATTGGATGTTGTAGAAGTGATCGTAGATGGTGTAGTTGTGAGGTTGGATGTTGTAGCGGTGAGCGTGGATGGTGTTGGGGTGGTGGTGGATGTTGTAGGGGTGAGCGTGGATGTTGTCGGGGTGAGGGTGGATGGTGTAGCGGTGAGTGTGTATGTTGTGGAGGTGAGCGTGGATGGTGTAGGGGTGAGCGTGGCTATTGTAGGGGTGAGCGTGGATGGTGTAGGGGTGAGCTTGGATGGTGAAGGTGTGAGCGTGGATGGTGTAAAAGTGAGCGTGGATGGTGTAGGGGTGAGCGTGGATGTTGTAGGGGTGAGAGTGGATGTTGCAGGAGTGAGCGTAGATGGTGTAGGGGGTGAGCGTGGAGGTTGTAAAGGTGAGCGTGGAGGTTGTAAAGGTGAGCGTGGATGGTGTAGGAGTGAGCGTGGATGTTGTAGGGGTGAGAGTCGATGGGGTTGGGTGTGGCGTGGATGGTGTTCGGATGAGAGTGGATGGTGTCGGGGTGAGAGTGGATGGTGTCGGGGTGAGTATGGATGTTGGAGAGGTGAGCGTGGATGTTGCAGGAGTGAGCGTGGATGTTGCAGGAGTGAGCGTGGATGTTGTAGGGGTAAGCGTGGATGGTGTATGGGTGAAAGTGGATGTTGTAAAGGTGAGCGTGGATGGTGTAGGGGTGAGAGTGGATGTTGTATGAGTGAGCATGGACGGTGTAAATGTGAGTGTGGATGGTATAGGGGAAATCGTGGATGTTGTAGGGGTGAGCGTGGATGTTGCAGGAGTGAGCGTGGATGGTGTAGGGGTGAGCGTGCATGTTGCAGGAGTGAGCGTGGATTTTGTATGAGAGAGCGTGGAAGTTGTAGGGGTGAGAGTGTATGTTGTAAAGCTGAGCGTGGATGGTGTAGGGGTGAGAGTGGATGTTGTATGAGTGAGCATGGACGGTGTAGATGTGAGTGTGGATGGTATAGGGGAAACCGTGGATGGTGTAGTGGTGAGCGTGGATGGTGTAGGGGTGAGCGTGGATGTTGTAGAGGCGAGCGTGGATGGTGTAAGGGTGAGCGTGGCTATTGTAGGGGTGAGCGTGGATGGTGTAGGGGTGAGCGTGGATTTTGTGAAAGAGCGTGGATGTTGCAGGAGTGAGCGTGGATTTTGTTTGAGAGAGTGTGGATGTTGCAGGAGTGAGCGTGGGTGTTTGTAGGAGTAAACGTAGATGGTGTAGGGGTGAGCGTGGATGGTGTAGGGATGAGCGTCGACTTTGGAAAGGTGAGCATGGATGATGTAGGAGTGAGCGTAGATGGTGTACGGGGTGAGCGTGGAGGTTGTAAATGTGAGCGTGGATGTTGAAGGAGTGAGCGTGGATGTTGTAGGGATGAGAGTGGATGGGGATGGTGTGGGCGTGGATGGTGTTGGGGGAGAGTGGATGGTGTCGGGGTGAGTATGGATGTTGGAGAGGTGAGCGTGGATGTTGTAGGAGTGAGCGTGGATGTTGTAGGGGTGAGCGTGGATGGTGTAGGGGTGAGAGTGGATGTTGTATGAGTGAGCATGGACGGTGTAGATGTGAGTGTGGATGGTATATGGGAAAGCGTGGATGGTCTAGTGGTGAGCGTGGATGGTGTAGGGGTGAGCGTGGATGTTGTAGGGGTGAGCGTGGCTATTGTAGGGGTGAGCGTGGATGGTGTAGGGGTGAGCGTGGATGTTGTATGAGTGAACATGTAGGGTGTACATGTGAGTGTGGATGGCATAGGGGAAAGCGTGGGTGTTGTAGGAGTAAACGTGGATGGTGTAGGGGTGAGCGTGGATGGTGTAGGGGTGAGCATGGACGTTGTAAAGGTGAGCATGGATGATGATAGGAGTGAGTGTAGATGGTGTAGGGGGTGAGCGTGGAGGTTGTAAAGGTGAGCATGGATGGTGTAGGAGTGAGCGTGGATGTTGTATGGGTGAGAGGGAATGGGGTTGGGGTGGGCGTGGATGGTGTTGGGGTGAGTGTGGATCTTGGCGAGGTGAGCGTTGATGTTGCAGGGGTGAGCGTGGATGCTGCAGGATTGAGCGTGAATGTTGTAGGGGTGAGAGTGGATGTTGTAAAGGTGAGCGTGAGAGTGGATGTTGTATGAGTGAGCATGGATGGTGTGGTGGTGAGCGTGGATGGTGTAGGGGTAAGAGTGGATTTGGTGGGGGTGAGCGTGGATGTGGTAGTGGTGAGCGTGGATGGTGTAGGGGTGAGCGTGTATGGTGTAGGAGTGAGTGTGGATGGTGTAGGGGTGAGCGTGGATGGTGTCGGGGTGAGCGTAGATGGTGTACAGGGTGAGCGTGGAGGTTGTAAAGGTGAGCGTGGAGGTTGTAAAGGTGAGCGTGGATGGTGTAGGAGTGAGCGTGGATGTTGTAGGGGTGAGAGTGGATGGGGTTGGGGTGGGCGTGGATGGTGTTGGGGTGAGAGTGGATGGTGTCGAGGTGAGAGTGGATGGTGTCGGGGTGAGTATGGATGTTGGAGAGGTGAGCGTGGATGGTGTAGGGGTGAGCGTGGATGTTGCAGGAGTGAGCGTGGATGGTGTAGGGGTGAGAGTGGATGTTGTATGAGTGAGCATGGACGGTGTAGATGTGAGTGTGGATGGTATAGGTGAAAGCGTGGATGGTGCAGTGGTGAGCGTTGATGGTGTAGCGGTGAGCGTGGATGGTGTAGGGGTGAGCGTGGATGGTGTAGAGGTGAGCGTGGATGGTGTAGGGGTGAAAGTGGATGTTGCAGGAGTGAGCGTAGATGATGTAGGGGGTGAGCGTGGAGGTTGTAAAGGTGAGCGTGGAGGTTGTAAAGGTGAGCGTGGATGGTGTAGGAGTGAGCGTGGATGATGTAGGGGTGAGAGTGGATGGGGTTGGGGTGGGCGTGGATGGTGTGGTGGGTGAGAGTGGATCGTGTCGGGGTGAGAGTGGATGGTGTCGGGGTGAGTATGGATGTTGGAGAGGTGAGCGTGGATGGTGTAGGGGTGAGCGTGGATGGTGTAGGGGTGAGCGTGGATGTTGCAGGAGTGAGCGTGGATGTTGTAGGGGTGAGCGTGGATGGTGTAGGGGTGAGAGTGTATGTTGTAAAGGTGAGCGTGGATGGTGTAGGGGTGAGAGTGGATGTTGTATGAGTGAGCATGGACGGTGTAGATGTGAGTGTAAATGGTATAGTGGAAAGCGTGGATGGTGTAGTGGGGAGCGTGGATGGTGTAGGGGTGAGCGTGGATGTTGTAGATGCGAGCGTGGATGGTGTAAGGGTGAGCGTGGCTATTGTAGGGGTGAGCGTGGATGGTGTAGGGGTGAGCGTGGATTTTGTGAGAGAGAGTGTGGATGTTGCAGGAGTGAGCGTGGGTGTTGTAGGAGTAACCGTGGATGGTGTAGGGGTGAGTGTGGATGGTGTAGGGGTGAGCGTTGACGTTGTAAAGGTGAGCATGGATGATGTAGGAGTGAGCGTAGATGGTGTCGGGGGTGAGCGTGGAGGTTGTGAAGGTGAGCATGGATGGTGTAGGATTGAGCGTGGATGTTGTAGGGGTGAGAGTGAATGGGGTTTGGGTGGGCGTGGATGGTGTTGGGGTGAGTGTGGATGTTGGCGAGGTGAGCGTGGATGTTGCAGGGGTGAGCGTGGATGTTGCAGGGGTGAGCGTGGATGTTGCAGGAGTGAGCGTGAATGTTGTAAGTGTGAGGGTGGATGTTGCAGGAGTGAGCGTGGCTGTTTGTAGGAGTAAACGTGGATGGTGTAGGGGTTAGCGTGGACTTTGTAAAGGTGAGCATGGATGATGTAGGAGTGAGCATAGATGGTTTACGGGGTGAGCGTGGAGGTTGTCAAGGTGAGCGTGGATGGTGTAGGAGTGAGCGTGGATGTTGTAGGGGTGAGAGTGGATGGTGTTGGGGTGAGAGTGGATGGTGTCGGGGTGAGTATGGATGTTGGAGAGGTGAGCGTGGATGGTATAGGGGAAAGCGTGGATGTTGTAGGGGTGAGCGTGGATGGTGTAAGGGTGAGCGTGGATGTTGTAAGGGTGAGCGTAGCTATTGTAGGGGTGAGCGTGGATGGTGTAGGGGTGAGTGTGGATGTTGTATGAGTGAGCATGAACGGTGTAGATATGAGTGTGGATGGTATAGGGGAAAGCGTGGGTGTTTTAGGAGTAAACGTGGATGGTGTAGGGGTGAGCGTGGATGGTGTAGGGGTGAGCGTGGACGTTGTAAAGGTAAGCATGGATGATGTAGGAGTGAGTGTAGATGGTGTAGGGGGTGAGCGTGGAGGTTTTAAAGGTGAGCATGGATGGTGTAGGAGTGAGCGTGGATGTTGTAGGGGTGAGAGTGAATGGGGTTGGGGTGGGCGTCGATGGTGTTGGGGTGAGTGTGGATGTTGGTGAGGTGAGCGTTGATGTTGCAGGGGTGAGGGTGGATGTTGCAGGAGTGAGCGTGAATGTTGTAGGGGTGAGAGTGGATGTTGCATGAGTGAGCATGGACGGTGTAGAGGTGAGTGTGGATGGTATAGGGGAAAGCATGGATGGTGTAGTGGTGAGCGTGGATTGCGTAGGGGTGAGAGTGGATTTGGTGGGGGTGAGCGTGGATGTGGTAGGGGTGAGCATGGATGGTGTAGGGGTGAGCGTGGATGTTGCAGGAGTGAGCGTGGAGTTTGTATGAGAGAGCGTGGATGTTTAAGGGGTGAGTTTGGATGGTGTAGGGGTGAGCGTAGATGGTGAAGGGGTGAGCGTGGATGTTGCAGGAGTGAGCGTGGGTGTTGTAGGAGTAAACGTGGATGGTGTAGGAGTGAGCGTGGATGGTGTAGGGGTGAGCGTGGATGGTGTCGGGGTGAGCGTAGATGGTGTACAGGGTGAGCGTGGAGGTTGTAAAGGTGAGCGTGGAGGTTGTAAAGATGAGCGTGGATGGTGTAGGAGTGAGCGTTGATGTTGTAGGGGTGAGAGTGGATGGGGTTGGGGTGGGCGTGGATGGTGTTGGGGTGAGAGTGGATGGTGTCGGGGTGAGAGTGGATGGTGTCGGGGTGAGTATGGATGTTGGAGAGGTGAGCGTGGATGGTGTAGGGGTGAGCGTGGATGTTGCAGGAGTGAGCGTGGATGGTGTAGGGGTGAGAGTGGATGTTGTATGAGTGTGCATGGACGGTGTAGATGTGAGTGTGGATGGTATAGGTGAAAGCGTGGATGGTGCAGTGGTGAGCGTTGATGGTGTAGCGGTGAGCGTGGATGGTGTAGGGGTGAGCGTGGATGGTGTATAGGTGAGCGTGGATGGTGTAGGGGTGAAAGGGGATGTTGCAGGAGTGAGCGTAGATGGTGTAGGGGGTGAGCGTGGAGGTTGTAAAGGTGAGCGTGGAGGTTGTAAAGGTGAGCGTGGATGGTGTAGGAGTGAGCGTGGATGTTGCAGGAGTGAGCGTGGATGTTGTAGTGGTGAGCGTGGATGGTGTAGGGGTGAGAGTGTATGTTGTAAAGGTGAGCGTGGATGGTGTAGGGGTGAGAGTGGATGTTGTATGAGTGAGCATGGACGGTGTAGATGTGAGTGTAAATGGTATAGGGGAAAGCGTGGATGGTGTAGTGGGGAGCGTGGATGGTGTAGGGGTGAGCGTGGATGTTGTAGAGGCGAGCGTGGATGGTGTAAGGGTGAGCGTGGCTATTGTAGGGGTGAGCGTGGATGGTGTAGGGGTGAGCATGGATTTTGTGAGAGAGAGTTTGGATGTTGCAGGAGTGAGCGTGGGTGTTGTAGGAGTAACCGTGGATGGTGTAGGGGTAAGTGTGGATGGTGTAGGGGTGAGCGTGGACGTTGTAAAGGTGAGCATGGATGATGTAGGAGTGAGCCTAGATGGTGTAGCGGGTGAGCGTGGAGGTTGTGAGGGTGAGCATGGATGGTGTAGGATTGAGCGTGGATGTTGTAGGGGTGAGAGTGAATGGGGTTGGGGTGGGCGTGGATGGTGTTGGGGTGAGTGTGGATGTTGGCGAGGTGAGCGTGGATGTTGCAGGGGTGAGCGTGGATGTTGCAGGGGTGAGCGTGGATGTTGCAGGAGTGAGCGTGAATGTTGTAAGTGTGAGGGTGGATGTTGCAGGAGTGAGCGTGGGTGTTTGTAGGAGTAAACGTGGATGGTGTAGGGGTTAGCGTGGACTTTGTAAAGGTGAGCATGGATGATGTAGGAGTGTTCGTAGATGGTGTACGGGGTGAGCGTGGAGGTTGTCAAGGTGAGCGTGGATGGTGTAGGAGTGAGCGTGGATGTTTTAGGGGTGAGACTGGATGGTGTTGGGGTGAGAGTGGATGGTGTCGGGGTGAGTATGGATGTTGGAGAGGTGAGCGTGGATGTTGTAGGAGTGAGCGTGGATGTTGTAGGGGTGAGCGTGGATGGTGTAGGGGTGAATGTGGATGTTGTAAAGGTGAGCGTGTATGGTGTAGGGGTGAGAGTGGATGTTGTATGAGTGAGCATGGACGGTGTAGATGTTAGTGTGGATGGTATAGGGGAAAGCGTGGATGGTCTAGTGGTGAGCGTGGATGGTGTAGGGTGAGCGTGGATGTTGTAGAGGTGAGCGTGGATGGTGTAGGGGTGAGCGTGGATGAGAGCGTGGATGTTGCAGGGGTGAGCGTGGATGTTGCAGGAGTGAGCGTGAATGTTGTAAGTGTGAGGGTGGATGTTGCAGGAGTGAGCGTGGGTGTTTGTAGGAGTAAACGTGGATGGTGTAGGGGTTAGCGTGGACTTTGTAAAGGTGAGCATGGATGATGTAGGAGTGTTCGTAGATGGTGTACGGGGTGAGCGTGGAGGTTGTCAAGGTGAGCGTGGATGGTGTAGGAGTGAGCGTGGATGTTTTAGGGGTGAGACTGGATGGTGTTGGGGTGAGAGTGGATGGTGTCGGGGTGAGTATGGATGTTGGAGAGGTGAGCGTGGATGTTGTAGGAGTGAGCGTGGATGTTGTAGGGGTGAGCGTGGATGGTGTAGGGGTGAATGTGGATGTTGTAAAGGTGAGCGTGTATGGTGTAGGGGTGAGAGTGGATGTTGTATGAGTGAGCATGGACGGTGTAGATGTTAGTGTGGATGGTATAGGGGAAAGCGTGGATGGTCTAGTGGTGAGCGTGGATGGTGTAGGGTGAGCGTGGATGTTGTAGAGGTGAGCGTGGATGGTGTAGGGGTGAGCGTGGATGAGAGCGTGGATGTTGCAGGAGTGAGCGTGGATGTTGTAGGGGTGAGCGTGGATGGTGTAGGGGTGAGTGTGGATGTTGTAGAGGTGAGCGTGGATGGTGTAGGGGTGAGCGTTGCTATTGTAGGGGTGAGCGTGGATGGTGTAGGGGTGAGCTTGGATGGTGAAGGTGTGAGTGTGGCTGGTGTAGGAGTGATCGTGGCTGGTGTAGGAGTGAGAGTGGATGGTGAAGATGTGAGCGTGGATGGTGTAGGGGTGAGCGTGGATGTTGTAGGGGTGAGAGTGGATGTTGCAGGAGTGAGCGTAGATGGTGTAGGCGGTGAGCGTGGAGGTTGCAAAGGTGAGCGTGGAGGTTGTAAATGTGAGCGTGGATGGTGTAGGAGTTAGCGTGGATTTTGTAGTTGTGAGAGTGGATGGGGTTGGGGTGGGCGTGGATGGTGTGGAGGTTGAGAGTGGATCGTGTCGGGGTGAGAGTGGATGGTGTCAGGGTGAGTATGGATGTTGGAGAGGTGAGCGTGGATGGTGTAGGGGTGAGCGTGGATGGTGTAGGGGTGAGCGTGGATGTTGCAGGAGTGAGCGTGGATGTTGTAGGGGTGAGCGTGGATGGTGTAGGGGTGAGAGTGTATGTTGTAAAGGTGAGCGTGGATGGTGTAGGGGTGAGAGTGGATGTTGTATTAGTGAGCATGGACGGTGTAGGAGTGTTCGTAGATGGTGTACGGGGTGAGCGTGGAGGTTGTCAAGGTGAGCGTGGATGGTGTAGGAGTGAGCGTGGATGTTTTAGGGGTGAGACTGGATGGTGTTGGGGTGAGAGTGGATGGTGTCGGGGTGAGTATGGATGTTGGAGAGGTGAGCGTGGATGTTGTAGGAGTGAGCGTGGATGTTGTAGGGGTGAGCGTGGATGGTGTAGGGGTGAATGTGGATGTTGTAAAGGTGAGCGTGTATGGTGTAGGGGTGAGAGTGGATGTTGTATGAGTGAGCATGGACGGTGTAGATGTTAGTGTGGATGGTATAGGGGAAAGCGTGGATGGTCTAGTGGTGAGCGTGGATGGTGTAGGGGTGAGCGTGGATGTTGTAGAGGTGAGCGTGGATGGTGTAGGGGTGGGCGTGGATGAGAGCGTGGATGTTGCAGGAGTGAGCGTGGATGTTGTAGGGGTGAGCGTGGATGGTGTAGGGGTGAGTGTGGATGTTGTAGAGGTGAGCGTGGATGGTGTAGGGGTGAGCGTTGCTATTGTAGGGGTGAGCGTGGATGGTGTAGGGGTGAGCTTGGATGGTGAAGGTGTGAGTGTGGCTGGTGTAGGAGTGATCGTGGCTGGTGTAGGAGTGAGAGTGGATGGTGAAGATGTGAGCGTGGATGGTGTAGGGGTGAGCGTGGATGTTGTAGGGGTGAGAGTGGATGTTGCAGGAGTGAGCGTAGATGGTGTAGGCGGTGAGCGTGGAGGTTGCAAAGGTGAGCGTGGAGGTTGTAAAGGTGAGCGTGGATGGTGTAGGAGTTAGCGTGGATTTTGTAGTTGTGAGAGTGGATGGGGTTGGGGTGGGCGTGGATGGTGTGGAGGTTGAGAGTGGATCGTGTCGGGGTGAGAGTGGATGGTGTCAGGGTGAGTATGGATGTTGGAGAGGTGAGCGTGGATGGTGTAGGGGTGAGCGGGGATGGTGTAGGGGTGAGCGTGGATGTTGCAGGAGTGAGCGTGGATGTTGTAGGGGTGAGCGTGGATGGTGTAGGGGTGAGAGTGAATGTTGTAAAGGTGAGCGTGGATGGTGTAGGGGTGAGAGTGGATGTTGTATTAGTGAGCATGGACGGTGTAGATGTGAGTGTGGATGGTATAGGGGAAAGCGTGGGTGTTTTTAGGAGTAAACGTGGATGGTGTAGGGGTGAGCGTGGATGGTGTAAGGGTGAGCGTGGATGTTGTAAGGGTGAGCGTGGCTATTGTAGGGGTGAGCGTGGATGGTGTAGGGGTGAGTATGGATGTTGTATGAGTGAGCATGAACGGTGTAGATGTGAGTGTAGATGGTATAGGGGAAAGCGTGGGTGTTTTTAGGAGTAAACGTGGATGGTGTAGTGGTGAGCGTGGATGGTGTAGGGGTGAGCGTGGACTTTGTAAAGGTGAGCATGGATGATGTAGGAGTGAGTGTAGATGGTGTAGGGGGTGAGCGTGGAGGTGGTAAAAGTGAGCATGGATGGTGTAGGAGTGAGCGTGGATGTTGTAGGGGTGAGAGTGAATGGGGTTGGGGTGGGCGTCGATGGTGTTGGGGTGAGTGTGGATGTTGGCTAGGTGAGCGTTGATGTTGCAGGGGTGAGCGTGGATGTTGCAGGAGTGAGCGTGAATGTTGTAGGGGTGAGAGTGGATGTTGTAAAGGTGAGCGTGGATGGTGTAGGGGTGAGAGTGGATGTTGTATGAGTGAGCATGGACGGTGTAGAGGTGAGTGTGGATGGTATAGGGGAAAGCATGGATCGTGTAGTGGTGAGCGTGGATGGCGTAGGGGTGAGAGTCGATTTGGTGGGGGTGAGCGTGGATGTGGTAGGGGTGAGCGTGGATGGTGTAGGGGTGAGCGTGGATGTTGCAGGAGTGAGCGTGGAGTTTGTATGAGAGAGCGTGGATGTTTAAGGGGTGAGTGTGGATGGTGTAGGGGTGAGCGTGGATGGTGAATGGGTGAGCGTGGATGTTGCAGGAGTGAGCGTGGGTGTTGTAGGAGTAAACGTGGATGGTGTAGGAGTGAGCGTGGATGGTGTAGGGGTGAGCGTGGACGTTGTAAAGGTGAGCATGGATGATGTAGGAGTGAGCGTAGATGGTGTAGGGGGTGAGCGTGGAGGTTGTAAAGGTGAGCGTGGAGGTTGTAAAGGTGAGAGTGGATGGTGTAGGAGTGAGCGTGGATGTTGTAGGGGTGATAGTGAATGGGGTTGGGGTGGGCGTGGATGGTGTTGAGGTGAGTGTGGATGTTGGCGAGGTGAGCGTGGATGTTGCAGGGGTGAGCGTGGATGTTGCAGGAGTGAGCGTGAATGTTGTAGGGGTGAGCGTGGATGGTGTAGGGGTGAGTGTGGATGTTGTAGAGGTGAGCGTGGATGGTGTAGGGGTGAGCGTGGCTATTGTAGGGGTGAGCGTGGATGGTGTAGGGGTGAGCTTGGATGGTGAAGGTGTGAGTGTGGCTGGTGTAGGAGTGATCGTGGATGGTGTAGGAGTGAGAGTGGATGGTGAAGGGGTGAGCGTGGATGGTGTAGGGGTGAGCGTGGATGTTGTAGGGGTGAAAGTGGATGTTGCAGGAGTGAGCGTAGATGGTGTAGGGAGTGAGCGTGGAGGTTGTAAAGGTGAGCGTGGAGGTTGTAAAGGTGAGCGTGGATGGTGTAGGAATTAGCGTGGATGTTGTAGGGGTGAGAGTGGATGGGGTTGGGGTGGGCGTGGATGGTGTGGTGGTTGAGAGTGGATCGTGTCGGGGTGAGAGTGGATGGTGTCGGGGTGAGTATGGATGTTGGAGAGGTGAGCGTGGATGGTGTAGGGGTGAGCGTGGATGGTGTAGGGGTGAGCTTGGATGTTGCAGGAGTGAGCGTGGATGTTGTAGGGTTGAGCGTGGATGGTGTAGGGGTGAGAGTGTATGTTGTAAAGGTGAGCGTGGATGGGGTAGGGGTGAGAGTGGATGTTGTATGAGTGAGCATGGACGGTGTAGATGTGAGTGTGAATGGTATAGGGGAAAGCGTGGATGGTGTAGTGGTGAGCGTGGATGGTGTAGGAGTGAGCGTGGATGTTGTAGGGGTGAGAGTGGATGGGGTTGGGGTGGGCGTGGATGGTGTTGGGGTGAGAGTGGATGGTGTCGGGGTGAGTATGGATGTTGGAGAGTTGAGCGTGGATGTTGCAGGAGTGAGCGTCTATTTTGTATGGGTGAGCGTGGATGGTGTAGCGGTGAGAGTGGATGTTGTAAAGGTGAGCGTGGATGGTGTAGCTGTGAGAGTGGATGTTGTATGAGTGAGCATGGACGGTGTAGAGGTGAGTGTGGATGGTATAAGGGAAAGCATGGATGGTGTAGTGGTGAGCGTGGATAGTGTAGGGGTGAGAGTGGATGTGGTGGGGGTGAGCGTGGATGTGGTAGGGGTGAGCGTGGATGGTGTAGGGGTGAGCGTGGATGTTGTAGGGGTGAGAGTGGATGTGGTTGGGTGTGGCGTGGATTGTGTTGGGGTGAGAGTGGATGGTGTCGGGGTGAGAGTGGATGGTGTAGGGATGAGAGTGGATGTTGTATGAGTGAGCATGGACAGTGTAGATGTGAGTGTTGATGGTATAGGGGAAAGCGTGGATGGTGTAGTGGTGAGCGTTGATGGTGTAAGGGTGAGCGTGGCTATTGTAGGGGTGAGCGTGGATGGTGTTGTGGTGAGCGTGGATGTTGCAGGAGTGAGCGTGGGTGTAGTAGGAGTAAACGAGGACGGTGTAGGGGTAAGTGTGGATGGTGTAGGGGTGAGCGTGGACGTTGCAAAGGTGAGCATGGATGGTGTAGGAGTGAGCGTAGATGGTGTAGGGGGTGAGCGTGGAGGTTGTAAAGGTGAGCGTGGAGGTTGTAAAGGTGAGAGTGGATGGTGTAGGAGTGAGCGTGGATGGTGTAGGGGTGAGCATGGACTTTGTAAAGGTGAGCATGGATGATGTAGGAGTGAGCGTAGATGATGTACGGGGTGAGCGTGGAGGTTGCTAAGGTGAGTGTTGAGGTTGTAAACGTGAGCGTGGATGGTGTAGGAGTGAGCGTGGATGTTGTAGGGGTTAGAGTGGATGGGGTTGGGGTGGGCGTGGATGGTGTTGCGGTGAGAGTGGATGGTGTCGGGGTTAGTATGGATGTTGGAGAGGTGAGCGTGGTTGGTTTAGGGGTGAGCGTGAATGTTGTAGGAGTGAGCGTGGATGTTGTAGGGGTGAGCGTGGATGGTGTAGGGGTGAGAGTGGATGTTGTAAAGGTGAGGGTGGATGGTGTTGGGGTGAGGGTGGATGTTGTAGGGGTGAGGATGGATGTTGTAGGGGTGAGCGTGGATGATGTCGGGGTGAGGGTGGATGGTGTAGGGGTGAGTGCGGATGTTGTACAGGTGAGCGTGGATGGTGTAGGGGTGAGCGTGGCTATTGTAGGGGTGAGCGTGGATGGTGTAGGGGTGAGCGTTGATGTTGCAGGAGTGAGCATGGATTTTGTATGAGAGAGCGTGGATGTTGAAGGGGTGAGTGTGAATGGTGTAGGGGTGAGCGTGGATGTTGCCGGAGTGATCGTGGGTGTTGTAGGAGTAAACGTGGATGGTGTAGGGGTGAGCGTGGATGCTGTAGGGGTGAGCGTTGACGTTGTAAAGGTGAGCATGGATGATGTAGGAGTGAGCGTCGATGGTGTAGGGGGTGAGCGTGAAGGTTGTAAAGGTGAGCGTGGAGGTTGTAAAGGTGAGCGTGGATGGTGTAGGAGTGAGCGTGGATGTTGTAGGGGTGAGAGAGCATGGGGTTGGATTGGGCGTGGATGGTGTCGGGGTGAGTATGGATGTTGGAGAGGTGAGCGTGGATTGTGTATGAGTGTGCATCCACGGTGTAGATGTGAGTGTGGATGGTATAGGGGAAAGCGTGGATGGTGTAGTGGTGAGCGTGGATGGTGTAGGGGTGAGCGTGGATGTTGTAGAGGTGAGCGTGGATGGTGTAGGGGTGAGCGTAGATGGTGTAGGGTTGGCGTGGCTATTGTAGGGGTGAGCGTGGATGGTGTAGGTGTGAGCGTGGATGGTGTAGGGGTGAGCGTGGTTGTTGCAGGAGTGAGCATGGATTTTGTATGAGAGAGCGTGGATGTTTAAGGGGTGAGCGTGGATGTTGTAGGGGTGAAAGTGGATGTTGCAGGAGTGAGCGTAAATGGTGTAGGGTGTGAGCGTGGAGGTTGTAAAGGTGAGCGTGGATGGTGTAGGAATTAGCGTGGATGTTGTAGGGGTGAGAGTGGATGGGGTTGGGGTGGGCGTGGATGGTGTGGTGGTTGAGAGTGGATCGTGTCGGGGTGAGAGTGGATGGTGTCGGGGTGAGTATGGATGTTGGAGAGGTGAGCGTGCATGGTGTAGGGGTGAGCGTGGATGGTGTAGGGGTGAGCGTGGATGTTGCAGGAGTGAGCGTGGATGTTGTAGGGGTGAGCGTGGATGGTGTAGGGGTGAGAGTGTATGTTGTAAAGGTGAGCGTGGATGGTGTAGGGGTGAGAGTGGATGTTGTATGAGTGAGCATGGACGGTGTAGATGTGAGTGTGAATGGTATAGGGGAAAGCGTGGATGGTGTAGTGTTGAGCGTGGATGGTGTAAGGGTGAGCCTGGATGTTGTAAGGGTGAGCGTGGCTATTATAGGGGTGAGCGTGGATGGTGTAGGGGTGAGTGTGGATGTTGTGTGAGTGAGCATGAACGGTGTAGATGTGAGTGTGGATGGTATAGGGGAAAGCGTGGGTGTTTTTAGGAGTAAACGTGGATGGTGTAGGGGTGAGCGTGGATGGTGTAGGGGTGAGCGTGGACGTTGTAAAGGTGAGCATGGATGATGTAGGAGTGAGTGTAGATGGTGTAGGGGGTGAGCGTGGAGGTTGTAAAGGTGAGCATGGATGGTGTAGGAGTGAGCGTGGATGTTGTAGGGGTAAGAGTGAATGGGGTTGGCGTCGATGGTGTTGGGGTGAGTGTGGATGTTGGAGAGGTGAGCGTGGATGGTATAGGGGAAAGCATGGATGGTGTAGTGGTGATCGTGGATGGCGTAGGGGTGAGAGTGGATTTGGTGGGGGTGAGCGTGGATGTGGTAGCGGTGAGCGTGGATGGTGTAGGGGTGAGCGTGGATGTTGCAGGAGTGAGCGTGGAGTTTGTATGAGAGAGCGTGGATGTTTAAGGGTTGAGTGTGGATGGTGTAGGGGTGAGCGTGGATGGTGAAGGGGTGAGCGTGGATGTTGCAGGAGTGAGCGTGGGTGATGTTGGAGTAAACGTGGATGGTGTAGGAGTGAGCGTGGATGGTTTAGGGGTGAGCGTGGACGTTGTAAAGGTGAGCATGGATGATGTAGGAGTGAGCGTAGATGGTGTAGGGGGTGAGCGTGGAGGTTGTAAAGGTGAGCGTGGAGGTTGTAAAGGTGAGCATGGATGGTGTAGGAGTGAGCGTGGATGTTGTAGGGGTGATAGTGAATGGGGTTGGGGTGGGCGTGGATGGTGTTGGGGTGAGTGTGGATGTTGGCGAGGTGAGCGTGGATGTTGCAGGGGTGAGCGTGGATGTTGCAGGAGTGAGCGTGAATGTTGTAGGGGTGAGCGTGGATGGTGTAGGGGTGAGTGTGGATGTTGTAGAGGTGAGCGTGGATGGTGTAGGGGTGAGCGTGGCTATTGTAGGGGTGAGCGTGGATGGTGTAGGGGTGAGCTTGGATGGTGAAGGTGTGAGTGTGGCTGGTGTAGGAGTGATCGTGGCTGGTGTAGGGGTGAGCGTGGATGTTGTAGAGGTGAGCGTGGATGGTGTAGGGGTGAGCGTGGCTATTGTAGGGGTGAGCGTGGATGGTGTAGGGGTGAGCTTGGATGGTGAAGGTGTGAGTGTGGCTGGTGTAGGAGTGATCGTGGCTGGTGTAGGGGTGAAAGTGGATGTTGCAGGAGTGAGCGTAGATGGTGTAGGGGGTGTGCGTGGAGGTTGTAAAGCGGAGCGTGGAGGTTGTAAAGGTGAGCGTGGATGGTGTAGGAGTTAGCGTGGATGTTGTAGGGGTGAGAGTGGATGGGGTTGTGGTGGGCGTGGATGGTGTGGTGGTTGAGAGTGGATCGTGTCGGGGTGAGAGTGGATGGTGTCGGGGTGAGTATGGATGTTGGAGAGGTGAGCGTGGATGGTGTAGGGGTGAGCGTGGATGGTGTAGGGGTGAGCGTGGATGTTGCAGGAGTGAGCGTGTATGTTGTAGGGGTGAGCGTGGATGGTGTAGGGGTGAGAGTGTATGTTATAAAGGTGAGCGTGGATGGTGTAGGGGTGAGGGTGGATGTTGTATGAGTGAGCATGGACGGTGTAGATGTGAGTGTGAATGGTATAGGGGAAAGCGTGGATGGTGTAGTGGTGAGCGTGGATGGTGTAGGAGTGAGCGTGGATGTTGTAGGGGTGAGAGTGGATGGGGTTGGGGTGGGCGTGGATGGTGTTGGGGTGAGAGCGGATAGTGTCGGGGTGAGTATCGAAGTTGGTAGAGGTGAGCGTGGATGTTGCAGTAGTGAGCGTCTATTGTGTATGGGTGAGCGTGGATGGTGTAGCGGTGAGAGTGGATGTTGTAAAGGTGAACGTGGATGGTTTAGCGGTTAGAGTGGATGCTGTATGAGTGAGCATTGACGGTGTAGAGGTGAGTGTGGATGGTATAAGGGAAAGCATGGATGGTGTAGTGGTGAGCGTGGATGGTGTAGGGGTGAGAGTGGATGTGGTGGGGGTGAGCGTGGATGTGGTAGGGGTGAGCATGGATGGTGTAGGGATGAGAATGGATGTTGTATGAGTGAGCATGGACGGTGTAGATGTGAGTGTGAATGGTATAGGGGAAAGCGTGGATGGTGTAAGGGTGAGCCTGGATGTTGTAAGGGTGAGCGTGGCTATTATAGGGGTGAGCGTGGATGGTGTAGGGGTGAGTGTGGATGTTGTGTGAGTGAGCATGAACGGTGTAGATGTGAGTGTGGATGGTATAGGGGAAAGCGTGGGTGTTTTTAGGAGTAAACGTGGATGGTGTAGGGGTGAGCGTGGATGGTGTAGGGGTGAGCGTGGACGTTGTAAAGGTGAGCATGGATGATGTAGGAGTGAGTGTAGATGGTGTAGGGGGTGAGCGTGGAGGTTGTAAAGGTGAGCATGGATGGTGTAGGAGTGAGCGTGGATGTTGTAGGGGTAAGAGTGAATGGGGTTGGCGTCGATGGTGTTGGGGTGAGTGTGGATGTTGGAGAGGTGAGCGTGGATGGTATAGGGGAAAGCATGGATGGTGTAGTGGTGAGCGTGGATGGCGTAGGGGTGAGAGTGGATTTGGTGGGGGTGAGCGTGGATGTGGTAGCTGTGAGCGTGGATGGTGTAGGGGTGAGCGTGGATGTTGCAGGAGTGAGCGTGGAGTTTGTATGAGAGAGCGTGGATGTTTAAGGGGTGAGTGTGGATGGTGTAGGGGTGAGCGTGGATGGTGAAGGGGTGAGCGTGGATGTTGCAGGAGTGAGCGTGGGTGATGTAGGAGTAAACGTGGATGGTGTAGGAGTGAGCGTGGATGGTTTAGGGGTGAGCGTGGACGTTGTAAAGGTGAGCATGGATGATGTAGGAGTGAGCGTAGATGGTGTAGGGGGTGAGCGTGGAGGTTGTAAAGGTGAGCGTGGAGGTTGTAAAGGTGAGCATGGATGGTGTAGGAGTGAGCGTGGATGTTGTAGGGGTGATAGTGAATGGGGTTGGGGTGGGCGTGGATGGTGTTGGGGTGAGTGTGGATGTTGGCGAGGTGAGCGTGGATGTTGCAGGGGTGAGCGTGGATGTTGCAGGAGTGAGCGTGAATGTTGTAGGGGTGAGCGTGGATGGTGTAGGGGTGAGTGTGGATGTTGTAGAGGTGAGCGTGGATGGTGTAGGGGTGAGCGTGGCTATTGTAGGGGTGAGCGTGGATGGTGTAGGGGTGAGCTTGGATGGTGAAGGTGTGAGTGTGGCTGGTGTAGGAGTGATCGTGGCTGGTGTAGGAGTGAGAGTGGATGGTGAAGGGGTGAGCGTGGATGGTGTAGGGGTGAGCGTGGATGTTGTAGGGGTGAAAGTGGATGTTGCAGGAGTGAGCGTAGATGGTGTAGGGGGTGTGCGTGGAGGTTGTAAAATGGAGCGTGGAGGTTGTAAAGGTGAGCGTGGATGGTGTAGGAGTTAGCGTGGATGTTGTAGGGGTGAGAGTGGATGGGGTTGTGGTGGGCGTGGATGGTGTGGTGGTTGAGAGTGGATCGTGTCGGGGTGAGAGTGGATGGTGTCGGGGTGAGTATGGATGTTGGAGAGGTGAGCGTGGATGGTGTAGGGGTGAGCGTGGATGGTGTAGGGGTGAGCGTGGATGTTGCAGGAGTGAGCGTGTATGTTGTAGGGGTGAGCGTGGATGGTGTAGGGGTGAGAGTGTATGTTATAAAGGTGAGCGTGGATGGTGTAGGGGTGAGGGTGGATGTTGTATGAGTGAGCATGGACGGTGTAGATGTGAGTGTGAATGGTATAGGGGAAAGCGTGGATGGTGTAGTGGTGAGCGTGGATGGTGTAGGAGTGAGCGTGGATGTTGTAGGGGTGAGAGTGGATGGGGTTGGGGTGGGCGTGGATGGTGTTGGGGTGAGAGTGGATGGTGTCGGGGTGAGTATGGAAGTTGGAGAGGTGAGCGTGGATGTTGCAGGAGTGAGCGTCTATTGTGTATGGGTGAGCGTGGATGGTGTAGCGGTGAGAGTGGATGTTGTAAAGGTGAGCGTGGATGGTGTAGCGGTGAGAGTGGATGTTGTATGAGTGAGCATGGACGGTGTAGAGGTGAGTGTGGATGGTATAAGGGAAAGCATGGATGGTGTAGTGGTGAGCGTGGATGGTGTAGGGGTGAGAGTGGATGTGGTGGGGGTGAGCGTGGATGTGGTAGGGGTGAGCATGGATGGTGTAGGGATGAGAGTGTATGTTGTATGAGTGAGCATGGACGGTGTAGATGTGAGTGTGAATGGTATAGGGGAAAGCGTGGATGGTGTAGTGTTGAGCGTGGATGGTGTAAGGGTGAGCCTGGATGTTGTAAGGGTGAGCGTGGCTACTATAGGGGTGAGCGTGGATGGTGTAGGGGTGAGTGTGGATGTTGTGTGAGTGAGCATGAACGGTGTAGATGTGAGTGTGGATGGTATAGGGGAAAGCGTGGGTGTTTTTAGGAGTAAACGTGGATGGTGTAGGGGTGAGCGTGGATGGTGTAGGGGTGAGCGTGGACGTTGTAAAGGTGAGCATGGATGATGTAGGAGTGAGTGTAGATGGTGTAGGGGGTGAGCGTGGAGGTTGTAAAGGTGAGCATGGATGGTGTAGGAGTGAGCGTGGATGTTGTAGGGGTAAGAGTGAATGGGGTTGGCGTCGATGGTGTTGGGGTGAGTGTGGATGTTGGAGAGGTGAGCGTGGATGGTATAGGGGAAAGCATGGATGGTGTAGTGGTGAGCGTGGATGGCGTAGGGGTGAGAGTGGATTTGGTGGGGGTGAGCGTGGATGTGGTAGCGGTGAGCGTGGATGGTGTAGGGGTGAGCGTGGATGTTGCAGGAGTGAGCGTGGAGTTTGTATGAGAGAGCGTGGATGTTTAAGGGGTGAGTGTGGATGGTGTAGGGGTGAGCGTGGATGGTGAAGGGGTGAGCGTGGATGTTGCAGGAGTGAGCGTGGGTGATGTAGGAGTAAACGTGGATGGTGTAGGAGTGAGCGTGGATGGTTTAGGGGTGAGCGTGGACGTTGTAAAGGTGAGCATGGATGATGTAGGAGTGAGCGTAGATGGTGTAGGGGGTGAGCGTGGAGGTTGTAAAGGTGAGCGTGGAGGTTGTAAAGGTGAGCATGGATGGTGTAGGAGTGAGCGTGGATGTTGTAGGGGTGATAGTGAATGGGGTTGGGGTGGGCGTGGATGGTGTTGGGGTGAGTGTGGATGTTGGCGAGGTGAGCGTGGATGTTGCAGGGGTGAGCGTGGATGTTGCAGGAGTGAGCGTGAATGTTGTAGGGGTGAGCGTGGATGGTGTAGGGGTGAGTGTGGATGTTGTAGAGGTGAGCGTGGATGGTGTAGGGGTGAGCGTGGCTATTGTAGGGGTGAGCGTGGATGGTGTAGGGGTGAGCTTGGATGGTGAAGGTGTGAGTGTGGCTGGTGTAGGAGTGATCGTGGCTGGTGTAGGAGTGAGAGTGGATGGTGAAGGGGTGAGCGTGGATGGTGTAGGGGTGAGCTTGGATGTTGTAGGGGTGAAAGTGGATGTTGCAGGAGTGAGCGTAGATGGTGTAGGGGGTGTGCGTGGAGGTTGTAAAGCGGAGCGTGGAGGTTGTAAAGGTGAGCGTGAATGGTGTAGGAGTTAGCGTGGATGTTGTAGGGGTGAGAGTGGATGGGGTTGTGGTGGGCGTGGATGGTGTGGTGGTTGAGAGTGGATCGTGTCGGGGTGAGAGTGGATGGTGTCGGGGTGAGTATGGATGTTGGAGAGGTGAGCGTGGATGGTGTAGGGGTGAGCGTGGATGGTGTAGGGGTGAGCGTGGATGTTGCAGGAGTGAGCGTGTATGTTGTAGGGGTGAGCGTGGATGGTGTAGGGGTGAGAGTGTATGTTATAAAGGTGAGCGTGGATGGTGTAGGGGTGAGGGTGGATGTTGTATGAGTGAGCATGGACGGTGTAGATGTGAGTGTGAATGGTATAGGGGAAAGCGTGGATGGTGTAGTGGTGAGCGTGGATGGTGTAGGAGTGAGCGTGGATGTTGTAGGGGTGAGAGTGGATGGGGTTGGGGTGGGCGTGGATGGTGTTGGGGTGAGAGTGGATGGTGTCGGGGTGAGTATGGAAGTTGGAGAGGTGAGCGTGGATGTTGCAGGAGTGAGCGTCTATTGTGTATGGGTGAGCGTGGATGGTGTAGCGGTGAGAGTGGATGTTGTAAAGGTGAACGTGGATGGTGTAGCGGTGAGAGTGGATGTTGTATGAGTGAGCATGGACGGTGTAGAGGTGAGTGTGGATGGTATAAGGGAAAGCATGGATGGTGTAGTGGTGAGCGTGGATGGTGTAGGGGTGAGAGTGGATGTGGTGGGGGTGAGCGTGGATGTGGTAGGGGTGAGCATGGATGGTGTAGGGATGAGAGTGGATGTTGTATGAGTGAGCATGGACGGTGTAGATGTGAGTGTGAATGGTATAGGGGAAAGCGTGGATGGTGTAGTGTTGAGCGTGGATGGTGTAAGGGTGAGCCTGGATGTTGTAAGGGTGAGCGTGGCTATTATAGGGGTGAGCGTGGATGGTGTAGGGGTGAGTGTGGATGTTGTGTGAGTGAGCATGAACGGTGTAGATGTGAGTGTGGATGGTATAGGGGAAAGCGTGGGTGTTTTTAGGAGTAAACGTGGATGGTGTAGGGGTGAGCGTGGATGGTGTAGGGGTGAGCGTGGACGTTGTAAAGGTGAGCATGGATGATGTAGGAGTGAGTGTAGATGGTGTAGGGGGTGAGCGTGGAGGTTGTAAAGGTGAGCATGGATGGTGTAGGAGTGAGCGTGGATGTTGTAGGGGTAATAGTGAATGGGGTTGGCGTCGATGGTGTTGGGGTGAGTGTGGATGTTGGAGAGGTGAGCGTGGATGGTATAGGGGAAAGCATGGATGGTGTAGTGGTGAGCGTGGATGGCGTAGGGGTGAGAGTGGATTTGGTGGGGGTGAGCGTGGATGTGGTAGCGGTGAGCGTGGATGGTGTAGGGGTGAGCGTGGATGTTGCAGGAGTGAGCGTGGAGTTTGTATGAGAGAGCGTGGATGTTTAAGGGGTGAGTGTGGATGGTGTAGGGGTGAGCGTGGATGGTGAAGGGGTGAGCGTGGATGTTGCAGGAGTGAGCGTGGGTGATGTAGGAGTAAACGTGGATGGTGTAGGAGTGAGCGTGGATGGTTTAGGGGTGAGCGTGGACGTTGTAAAGTTGAGCATGGATGATGTAGGAGTGAGCGTAGATGGTGTAGGGGGTGAGCGTGGAGGTTGTAAAGGTGAGCGTGGAGGTTGTAAAGGTGAGCATGGATGGTGTAGGAGTGAGCGTGGATGTTGTAGGGGTGATAGTGAATGGGGTTGGGGTGGGCGTGGATGGTGTTGGGGTGAGTGTGGATGTTGGCGAGGTGAGCGTGGATGTTGCAGGGGTGAGCGTGGATGTTGCAGGAGTGAGCGTGAATGTTGTAGGGGTGAGCGTGGATGGTGTAGGGGTGAGTGTGGATGTTGTAGAGGTGAGCGTGGATGGTGTAGGGGTGAGCGTGGCTATTGTAGGGGTGAGCGTGGATGGTGTAGGGGTGAGCTTGGATGGTGAAGGTGTGAGTGTGGCTGGTGTAGGAGTGATCGTGGCTGGTGTAGGAGTGAGAGTGGATGGTGAAGGGGTGAGCGTGGATGGTGTAGGGGTGAGCGTGGATGTTGTAGGGGTGAAAGTGGATGTTGCAGGAGTGAGCGTAGATGGTGTAGGGGGTGTGCGTGGAGGTTGTAAAGCGGAGCGTGGAGGTTGTAAAGGTGAGCGTGGATGGTGTAGGAGTTAGCGTGGATGTTGTAGGGGTGAGAGTGGATGGGGTTGTGGTGGGCGTGGATGGTGTGGTGGTTGAGAGTGGATCGTGTCGGGGTGAGAGTGGATGGTGTCGGGGTGAGTATGGATGTTGGAGAGGTGAGCGTGGATGGTGTAGGGGTGAGCGTGGATGGTGTAGGGGTGAGCGTGGATGTTGCAGGAGTGAGCGTGTATGTTGTAGGGGTGAGCGTGGATGGTGTAGGGGTGAGAGTGTATGTTATAAAGGTGAGCGTGGATGGTGTAGGGGTGAGGGTGGATGTTGTATGAGTGAGCATGGACGGTGTAGATGTGAGTGTGAATGGTATAGGGGAAAGCGTGGATGGTGTAGTGGTGAGCGTGGATGGTGTAGGAGTGAGCGTGGATGTTGTAGGGGTGAGAGTGGATGGGGTTGGGGTGGGCGTGGATGGTGTTGGGGTGAGAGTGGATGGTGTCGGGGTGAGTATGGAAGTTGGAGAGGTGAGCGTGGATGTTGCAGGAGTGAGCGTCTATTGTGTATGGGTGAGCGTGGATGGTGTAGCGGTGAGAGTGGATGTTGTAAAGGTGAGCGTGGATGGTGTAGCGGTGAGAGTGGATGTTGTATGATTGAGCATGGACGGTGTAGAGGTGAGTGTGGATGGTATAAGGGAAAGCATGGATGGTGTAGTGGTGAGCGTGGATGGTGTAGGGGTGAGAGTGGATGTGGTGGGGGTGAGCGTGGATGTGGTAGGGGTGAGCATGGATGGTGTAGGGATGAGAGTGTATGTTGTATGAGTGAGCATGGACGGTGTAGATGTGAGTGTGAATGGTATAGGGGAAAGCGTGGATGGTGTAGTGTTGAGCGTGGATGGTGTAAGGGTGAGCCTGGATGTTGTAAGGGTGAGCGTGGCTACTATAGGGGTGAGCGTGGATGGTGTAGGGGTGAGTGTGGATGTTGTGTGAGTGAGCATGAACGGTGTAGATGTGAGTGTGGATGGTATAGGGGAAAGCGTGGGTGTTTTTAGGAGTAAACGTGGATGGTGTAGGGGTGAGCGTGGATGGTGTAGGGGTGAGCGTGGACGTTGTAAAGGTGAGCATGGATGATGTAGGAGTGAGTGTAGATGGTGTAGGGGGTGAGCGTGGAGGTTGTAAAGGTGAGCATGGATGGTGTAGGAGTGAGCGTGGATGTTGTAGGGGTAAGAGTGAATGGGGTTGGCGTCGATGGTGTTGGGGTGAGTGTGGATGTTGGAGAGGTGAGCGTGGATGGTATAGGGGAAAGCATGGATGGTGTAGTGGTGAGCGTGGATGGCGTAGGGGTGAGAGTGGATTTGGTGGGGGTGAGCGTGGATGTGGTAGCGGTGAGCGTGGATGGTGTAGGGGTGAGCGTGGATGTTGCAGGAGTGAGCGTGGAGTTTGTATGAGAGAGCGTGGATGTTTAAGGGGTGAGTGTGGATGGTGTAGGGGTGAGCGTGGATGGTGAAGGGGTGAGCGTGGATGTTGCAGGAGTGAGCGTGGGTGATGTAGGAGTAAACGTGGATGGTGTAGGAGTGAGCGTGGATGGTTTAGGGGTGAGCGTGGACGTTGTAAAGGTGAGCATGGATGATGTAGGAGTGAGCGTAGATGGTGTAGGGGGTGAGCGTGGAGGTTGTAAAGGTGAGCGTGGAGGTTGTAAAGGTGAGAATGGATGGTGTAGGAGTGAGCGTGGATGTTGTATGGGTGATAGTGAATGGGGTTGGGGTGGGCGTGGATGGTGTTGGGGTGAGTGTGGATGTTGGCGAGGTGAGCGTGGATGTTGCAGGGGTGAGCGTGGATGTTGCAGGAGTGAGCGTGAATGTTGTAGGGGTGAGCGTGGATGGTGTAGGGGTGAGTGTGGATGTTGTAGAGGTGAGCGTGGATGGTGTAGGGGTGAGCGTGGCTATTGTAGGGGTGAGCGTGGATGGTGTAGGGGTGAGCTTGGATGGTGAAGGTGTGAGTGTGGCTGGTGTAGGAGTGATCGTGGCTGGTGTAGGAGTGAGAGTGGATGGTGAAGGGGTGAGCGTGGATGGTGTAGGGGTGAGCGTGGATGTTGTAGGGGTGAAAGTGGATGTTGCAGGAGTGAGCGTAGATGGTGTAGGGGGTGTGCGTGGAGGTTGTAAAGCGGAGCGTGGAGGTTGTAAAGGTGAGCGTGGATGGTGTAGGAGTTAGCGTGGATGTTGTAGGGGTGAGAGTGGATGGGGTTGTGGTGGGCGTGGATGGTGTGGTGGTTGAGAGTGGATCGTGTCGGGGTGAGAGTGGATGGTGTCGGGGTGAGTATGGATGTTGGAGAGGTGAGCGTGGATGGTGTATGGGTGAGCGTGGATGGTGTAGGGGTGAGCGTGGATGTTGCAGGAGTGAGCGTGTATGTTGTAGGGGTGAGCGTGGATGGTGTAGGGGTGAGAGTGTATGTTATAAAGGTGAGCGTGGATGGTGTAGGGGTGAGGGTGGATGTTGTATGAGTGAGCATGGACGGTGTAGATGTGAGTGTGAATGGTATAGGGGAAAGCATGGATGGTGTAGTGGTGAGCGTGGATGGTGTAGGAGTGAGCGTGGATGTTGTAGGGGTGAGAGTGGATGGGGTTGGGGTGGGCGTGGATGGTGTTGGGGTGAGAGTGGATGGTGTTGGGGTGAGAGTGGATGGTGTCGGGGTGAGTATGGAAGTTGGAGAGGTGAGCGTGGATGTTGCAGGAGTGAGCGTCTATTGTGTATGGGTGAGCGTGGATGGTGTAGCGGTGAGAGTGGATGTTGTAAAGGTGAGCGTGGATGGTGTAGCGGTGAGAGTGGATGTTGTATGAGTGAGCATGGACGGTGTAGAGGTGAGTGTGGATGGTATAAGGGAAAGCATGGATGGTGTAGTGGTGAGCGTGGATGGTGTAGGGGTGAGAGTGGATGTGGTGGGGGTGAGCGTGGATGTGGTAGGGGTGAGCATGGATGGTGTAGGGGTGAGCGTGGATGTTGTAGGGGTGAGAGTGGATGTGGTTGGGTGTGGCGTGGATGGTGTTGGGGTGAGAGTGGATGGTGTCGGGGTGAGAGTGGATGGTGTAGGGATGAGAGTGGATGTTGTATGAGTGAGCATGGACAGTGTAGATGTGAGTGTGGATGGTATAGGGGAAAGCGTAGATGGTGTAGTGGTGAGCATTGATGGTGTAAGGGTGAGCGTGGCTATTGTAGGGGTGAGCGTAGATGTTGCAGGAGTGAGCGTGGGTGTTGTAGGAGTAAACGTGGACGGTGTAGGGGTGAGTGTGGATGGTGTAGGGGTGAGCGTGGACGTTGTAAAGGTGAGCATGGATGGTGTAGGAGTGAGCGTAGATGGTGTAGGGGGTGAGCGTGGGGGTTGTAAAGGTGAGCATGGATGGTGTAGGAGTGAGCGTGGATGTTGTAGGGGTGAGAGTGAATGGGGTTGGGGTGAGCGTCGATGGTGTTGGGGTGAGTGTGGATGTTGGCGAGGTGAGCGTGGATGTTGCAGGGGTGAGCGTGGATGTTGCAGGAGTGAGCGTGGATGTTGCAGGAGTGAGCGTGAATGTTGTGAGGGTTGATGTTGCAAGAGTGAGCGTGGGTGTTATAGGAGTGAACGTGGATGGTGTACTGGTGAGCGTGGATGGTGTAGGGGTGAGCATGGACTTTGTAAAGGTGAGCATGGATGATGTAGGAGTGAGCGTAGATGATGTACGGAGTGAGCGTGGAGGTTGTAAACGTGAGCGTGGATGGTGTAGGAGTGAGCGTGGATGTTGTAGGGGTTAGAGTGGATGGGGTTGGAGTGGGCGTGGATGGTGTTGCGGTGAGAGTGGATGGTGTCGGGGTTAGTATGGATGTTGGAGAGGTGAGCGTGGATGGTTTAGGGGTGAGCGTGAATGTTGTAGGAGTGAGCGTGGATGTTGTAGGGGTGAGCGTGGATGGTGTAGGGGTGAGAGTGGATGTTGTAAAGGTGAGGGTGGATGGTGTTGGGGTGAGGGTGGATGTTGTAGGGGTGAGCGTGGATGTTGTCGGGGTGAGGGTGGATGGTGTAGGGGTGAGTGCGGATGTTGTAGAGGTGAGCGTGGATGGTGTAGGGGTGAGCGTGGCTATTGTAGGGGTGAGCGTGGATGGTGTAGGGGTGAGCGTTGATGTTGCAGGAGTGAGCATGGATTTTGTATGAGAGAGCGTGGATGTTGAAGGGGTGAGTGTGAATGGTGTAGGGGTGAGCGTGGTTGTTGCCGGAGTGAGCGTGGGTGTTGTAGGAGTAAACGTGGATGGTGTAGGTGTGAACGTGGATGCTGTAGGGGTGAGCGTTGACGTTGTAAAGGTGAGCATGGATGATTTAGGAGTGAGCGTCGATGGTGTAGGGGGTGAGCGTGAAGGTTGTAAAGGTGAGCGTGGAGGTTGTAAAGGTGAGCGTGGATGGTTTAGCAGTGAGCGTGGATGTTGTAGGGGTGAGAGTGGATGGGGTTGGATTGGGCGTGGATGGTGTCGGGGTGAGTATGGATGTTGGAGAGGTGAGCGTGGATGGTGTAGGGGTGAGAGTGGATGTTGTATGAGTGAGCATCCACGGTGTAGATGTGAGTGTGGATGGCATAGGGGAAAGCGTGGATGGTGTAGTGGTGAGCGTGGATGGTGTAGGGGTGAGAGTGGATGTTGTAGAGGTGAGCGTGGATGGTGTCGGGGTGAGCGTGGATGGTCTAGGGGTGAGCGTGGCTATTGTAGGGGTGAGCGTGGATGGTGTAGGGGTGAGCGTGGATGTTGCAGGAGTGAGCGTGGATTTTGTGTGAGAGAGCGTGGATGTTTAAGGGGTGAGTGTGGATGGTGTAGGGGTGAGCGTGGATGGTGTAGGGGTGAGCGTGGATGTTGCAGGAGTGAGCGTCTGTGTTGTAGGAGTAAACGTGGATGGTGTAGGGGTGAGCGTGGGTGGTGTAGGGGTGAGCGTGGACGTTGTAAAGGTGAGCATGGATGATGTAGGAGTGAGCGTGGATGGTGTAGGGGGTGAGCGTGGAGGTTGTAAAGGTGAGCATGGAGGTTGTAAAGGTGAGCGTGGATGGTGTAGGAGTGAGCGTGGATGTTGTAGGGGTGAGAGTGAATGGGGTTGGGGTGGGCGTGGATGGTTTTGGGGTGAGTGTGGATGTTGGCGAGGTGAGCGTGGATGTTGCAGGGGTGAGCGTGGATGTTGTAGGGGTGAGAGTGAATGGGGTTGGGGTGAGCGTGGATGGTGTTGGGGTGAGTGTGGATGTTGGCGAGGTGAGCGTGGATGTTGCAGGGGTGAGCGTGGATGTTGCAGGAGTGCGCGTGGATGTTGCAGGAGTGAGCGTGAATGTTGTGAGGGTGGATGTTGCAGGAGTGAGCGTGGGTGTTGTAGTAGTGAACGTGGATGGTGTAGGGGTGAGCGTGGATGGTGTAGGGGTGAGCATGGACTTTGTAAAGGTGAGCATGGATGATGTAGGAGTGAGCGTAGATGGTGTACGGGGTGAGCGTGAATGTTGTAAAGGTGAGCGTGGAGGTTGTAAAGGTGAGCGTGGATGGTGTAGGAGTGAGCGTGGATGTTGTAGGGGTTAGAGTGGATGGGGTTGGGGTGGGCGTGGATGGTGTTGGGGTGAGAGTGGATGGTGTCGGGGTGAGTATGTATGTTGTATGGGTGAGGGTGGATGGTGTAGAGGTGAGCGTGGATGTTGTAGAAGTGTGAGTAGATGGTGTAGGAGTGAGGGTGGATGTTGTAGCGGTGAGCGTGGATGGTGTTGGGGTGAGGGTGGATGTTGTAGGGGTGAGCGTGTATGTTGTCGGGGTGAGGGTGGATGGTGTAGGGGTGAGTGTGGATGTTGTAGAGGTGAGCGTGGATGGTTTAGGGGTGAGCATGGCTATTGTAGGGGTGAGCGTGGATGGTGTAGGGGTGAGCGTTGATGTTGCAGGAGTGAGCATGGATTTTGTATGAGAGAGCGTGGATGTTGAAGGGGTGAGTGTGGATGGTGTAGGGGTGAGCGTTGATGTTGCCGAAGTGAGCGTGGGTGTTTTAAGAGTAAACGTGGATGGTGTAGGGGTGAGCGTGGATGGTGTAGAGGTGAGCGTGGACGTTATAAAGGTGAGCATAGATGATGTAGGAGTGAGCATAGATGGTGTAGGGGATGAGCGTGGAGGTTGTAAAGGTGAGCATGGAGGTTGTAAAGGTGAGCGTGGATGGTGTAGGAGTGAGCGTGGATGTTGTAGGGGTGAGAGTGGATGGGGTTGGAGTGGACGTGGATGGTGTCGGGGTGAGTGTGGATGTTGGCGAGGTGAGCGTGGATGTTGTAGGGGTCAGCGTGGATGTTGCAGGAGTGAGCGTGAATGTTGTAGGGGTGAGCGTGGATGGTGTAGGGGTGAGTGTGGATGTTGTAGAGGTGAGCGTGGATGGTGTAGGGGTGAGCGTGCCTATTGTAGGGGTGAGCGTGGATGGGGTAGGGCTGAGCTTGGATGGTGAAGGTGTGAGTGTGGCTGGTGTAGGAGTGATCGTGGCTGGTGTAGGAGTGAGAGTGGATGGTGAAGGGGTGAGCGTGGATGGTGTAGGTGTGAGCGTGGATGTTGTAGGGGTGAAAGTGGATGTTGCAGGAGTGAGCGTAGATGGTGCAGGGGGTGAGCGTGGAGGTTGTAAAGGTGAGCGTGGAGGTTGTAAAGGTGAGCGTGGATGGTGTAGGAGTTAGCGTGGATGTTGTAGGGGTGAGAGTGGATGGGGTTGGGGTGGGCGTGGATGGTGTGGTGGTTGAGAGTGGATCGTGTCGGGGTGAGAGTGGATGGTGTCGGGGTGAGTATGGATGTTGGAGAAGTGAGCGTGGATGGTGTAGGGGTGAGCGTGGATGGTGTAGGGGTGAGCGTGGATGTTGCAGGAGTGAGCGTGGATGTTGTAGGGGTGAGCGTGGATGGTGTAGGGGTGAGAGTGGATGTTGTATGAGTGAGCATGGACGGTGTAGATGTGAGTGTGAATGGTATAGGGGAAAGCGTGGATGGTGTAGTGGTGAGCGTGGATGGTGTAAGGGTGAGCGTGGATGTTGTAAGGGTGAGCGTGGCTATTGTAGGGGTGAGCGTGGATGGTGTAGGGGTGAGTGTCGATGTTGTAGAGGTGAGCGTGGATGGTGTAGGGGTGAGCGTGGCTATTGTAGGGGTGAAGGTGGATGGTGTAGGGGTGAGCTTGGATGGTGAAGGTGTGAGTGTGGCTGGTGTAGGAGTGATCGTGGCTGGTGTAGGAGTGAGCGTGGATGTTGTAGGGGTGAAAGTGGATGTTACAGGAGTGAGCGTAGATGGTGTAGGGGGTGAGCGTGGAGGTTGTAAAGGTGAGCGTGGAGGTTGTAAAGGTGAGCGTGGATGGGGTTGGGGTGGGCGTGGATGGTGTGGTGGTTGAGAGTGGATCGTGTCGGGGTGAGAGTGGATGGTGTCGGGGTGAGTATGGATGTTGGAGAGGTGAACGTGGATGTTGTCGGGGTGAGGGTGGATGGTGTATGGGTGAGTGCGGATGTTGTAGAGGTGAGCGTGGATGTTGTAGGGGTGAGCGTGGATGTTGTAGGGGTGAGGGTGGATGGTGTAGGGGTGAGCGTGGATGTTGTAGAAGTGATCGTAGATGGTGTAGGAGTGAGGTTGGATGTTGTAGCGGTGAGCGTGGATGGTGTTGGGGTGGTGGTGGATGTTGTAGGGGTGAGCGTGGATGTTGTCGGGGTGAGGGTGGATGGTGTAGGGGTGAGTGCGGATGTTGTAGAGGTGAGCGTGGATGGTGTAGGGGTGAGCGTGGCTATTGTAGGGGTGAACGTGGATGGTGTAGGGGTGAGCGTTGATGTTGCAGGAGTGTGCATGGATTTTGTATGAGAGAGCGTGGATGTTGAAGGGGTGAGTGTGAATGGTGTAGGGGTGAGCGTGGTTGTTGCCGGAGTGAGCGTGGGTGTTGTAGGAGTAAACGTGGATGGTGTAGGGGTGAGCGTGGATGCTGTAGGGGTGAGCGTTTACGTTGTAAAGGTGAGCATGGATGATGTAGGAGTGAGCGTCGATGGTGTAGGGGGTGAGCGTGAAGGTTGTAAAGGTGAGCGTGGAGGTTGTAAAGGTGAGCGTGGATGGTGTAGGAGTGAGCGTGGATGTTGTAGGGGTGAGGGTGGATGGGGTTGGATTGGGCGTGGATGGTGTCGGGGTGAGTATGGATGTTGGAGAGGTGAGCGTGGATGGTGTTGGGGTGAGAGTGGATGTTGTATGAGTGAGCATCCACGGTGTAGATGTGAGTGTGGATGGTATAGGGGAAAGCGTAGATGGTGTAGTGGTGAGCGTGGATGGTGTAGGGGTGAGCGTGGATGTTGTAGAGGTGAGCGTGGATGGTGTCGGGGTGAGCGTGGATGGTCTAGGGGTGAGCGTGGCTATTGTAGGGGTGAGCGTGGATGGTGTAGGTGTGAGCGTGGATGGTGTAGGGGTGATCGTGGATGTTGCAGGAGTGAGCGTGGATTTTGTATGAGAGAGCGTGGATGTTTAACGGGTGAGTGTGGATGGTGTAGGGTTGAGCGTGGAAGGTGTAGGGGTGAGCGTGGATGTTGCAGGAGTGAGCGTCTGTGTTGTAGGAGTAAACGTGGATGGTGTAGGTGTGAGCGTGGATGGTGTAGGGGTGAGCGTGGACGTTGTAAAGGTAAGCATGGATGATGTAGGAGTGAGCGTAGATGGTGTAGGAGGTGAGCGTGGAGGTTGTAAAGGTGAGCATGGAGGATGTAAAGGTGAGCGTGGATGGTGTAGGAGTGAGCGTGGATGTTGTAGGGGTGAGAGTGAATGGGGTTGGCGTGGGCGTGGATGGTGTTGGGGTGAGCGTGGATGTTGCAGGGGTGAGCGTGGATGTTGCAGGAGTGAGCGTGGATGTTGCAGGAGTGAGCGTGAATGTTGTGAGGGTGGATGTTGCAGGAGTGAGCGTGGGTGTTGTAGGAGTGAACGTGGATGGTGTAGGGGTGAGCGTGGATGGTGTAGTGGTGAGCATGGACTTTGTAAAGGTGAGCATGGATGATGTAGGAGTGAGCGTAGATGGTGTACGGGGTGAGCGTGAAGGTTGTAAAGGTGAGCGTTTAGGTTGTAAAGGTGAGCGTGGATGGTGTAGGAGTGAGCGTGGATGTTGTAGGGGTTAGAGTGGATGGGGTTGGGGTGGGCGTGGATGGTGTTGGGGTGAGAGTGGATGGTGTCGGGGTGAGTATGGATGTTGTAGGGGTGAGGGTGGATGGTGTAGGGGTGAGCGTGGATGTTGTAGAAGTGAGCCTAGATGGTGTAGCAGTGAGGGTGGATGTTGTAGCGGTGAGCGTGGATGGTGTTGGGGTGAGCGTGGTTATTGTAGGGGTGAAGGTGGATGGTGTAGGGGTGAGCTTGGATGGTGAAGGTGTGAGTGTGGCTGGTGTAGGAGTGATCGTGGCTGGTGTAGGAGTGAGCGTGGATGTTGTAGGGGTGAAAGTGGATGTTGCAGGAGTGAGCGTAGATGGTGTAGGGGGTGAGCGTGGAGGTTGTAAAGGTGAGCGTGGAGGTTGTAAAGGTGAGCGTGGATGGTGTAGGAGTTAGCGTGCTTGTTGTAGGGGTGAGAGTGGATGGGGTTGGAGTGGGCGTGGATGGTGTGGTGGTTGAGAGTGGATCGTGTCGGGGTGAGAGTGGATGGTGTCGGGGTGAGTATGGATGTTGGAGAGGTGAACGTGGATGTTGTCGGGGTGAGGGTGGATGGTGTAGGGGTGAGTGCGGATGTTGTAGAGGTGAGCGTGGATGGTGTAGGGGTGAGCGTGGCTATTGTAGGGGTGAACGTGGATGGTGTAGGGGTGAGCGTTGATGTTGCAGGAGTGAGCATGGATTTTGTATGAGAGAGCGTGGATGTTGAAGGGGTGAGTGTGAATGGTGTAGGGGTGAGCGTGGTTGTTGCCGGAATGAGCGTGGGTGTTGTAGGAGTAAACGTGGATGGTGTAGGGGTGAGCGTGGATGTTGTAGGGGTGAAAGTGGATGTTGCAGGAGTGAGCGTAGATGGTGTAGGGTGTGAGCGTGGAGGTTGTAAAGGTGAGCGTGGAGGTTGTAAAGGTGAGCGTGGATGGTGTAGGAGTTAGCGTGGATGTTGTAGGGGTGAGAGTGGATGGGGTTGGGGTGGGCGTGGATGGTGTGGTGGTTGAGAGTGGATCGTGTCGGGGTGAGAGTGGATGGTGTCGGGGTGAGTATGGATGTTGGAGAGGTGAGCGTGGATGGTGTAGGGGTGAGCGTGGATGTTGCAGGAGTGAGCGTGGATGTTGTAGGGGTGAGCGTGGATGGTGTAGGGGTGAGAGTGGATGTTGTATGAGTGAGCATGGACGGTGTAGATGTGAGTGTGAATGGTATAGGGGAAAGCGTGGATGGTGTAGTGGTGAGCGTGGATGGTGTAAGGGTGAGCGTGGATGTTGTAAGGGTGAGCGTGGCTATTGTAGGGGTGAGCGTGGATGGTGTAGGGGTGAGTGTCGATGTTGTAGAGGTGAGCGTGGATGGTGTAGGGGTGAGCGTGGCTATTGTAGGGGTGAAGGTGGATGGTGTAGGGGTGAGCTTGGATGGTGAAGGTGTGAGTGTGGCTGGTGTAGGAGTGATCGTGGCTGGTGTAGGAGTGAGCGTGGATGTTGTAGGGGTGAAAGTGGATGTTGCAGGAGTGAGCGTAGATGGTGTAGGGGGTGAGCGTGGAGGTTGTAAAGGTGAGCGTGGAGGTTGTAAAGGTGAGCGTGGATGGGGTTGGGGTGGGCGTGGATGGTGTGGTGGTTGAGAGTGGATCGTGTCGGGGTGAGAGTGGATGGTGTCGGGGTGAGTATGGATGTTGGAGAGGTGAACGTGGATGTTGTCGGGGTGAGGGTGGATGGTGTATGGGTGAGTGCGGATGTTGTAGAGGTGAGCGTGGATGGTGTAGGGGTGAGCGTAGCTATTGTAGGGGTGAACGTGGATGGTGTAGGGGTGAGCGTTGATGTTGCAGGAGTGAGCATGGATTTTGTATGAGAGAGCGTGGATGTTGAAGAGGTGAGTGTGAATGGTGTAGGGGTGAGCGTGGTTGTTACCGGAGTGAGCGTTGGTGTTTTAGGAGTAAACGTGGATGGTGTAGGGGTGAGCGTGGATGCTGTAGGGGTGAGCGTTTACTTTGTAAAGGTGAGCATGGATGATGTAGGAGTGAGCGTCGATGGTGTAGGGGGTGAGCGTGAAGGTTGTAAAGGTGAGCGTGGAGGTTGTAAAGGTGAGCGTGGGTGGTGTAGGAGTGAGCGTGGATGTTGTAGGGGTGAGAGTGGATGGGGTTGGATTGGGCGTGGATGGTGTCGGGGTGAGTATGGATGTTGGAGAGGTGAGCGTGGATGGTGTAGGGGTGAAAGTGGATGTTGTAGAGGTGAGCGTGGATGGTGTCGGGGTGAGCGTGGATGGTCTAGGGGTGAGCGTGGCTATTGTAGGGGTGAGCGTGGATGGTGTAGGTGTGAGCGTGGATGGTGTAGGGGTGAGCGTGGATGTTGCAGGAGTGAGCGTGGATTTTGTATGAGAGAGCGTGGATGTTTAAGGGGTGAGTGTGGATGGTGTAGGGGTGAGCGTGGATGGTGTAGGGGTGAGCGTGGATATTGCAGGAGTGAGCGTCTGTGTTGTAGGAGTAAACGTGGATGATGTAGGGGTGAGCTTGGATGGTGTAGGGGTGAGCGTGGACGTTGTAAAGGTGAGCATGGATGATGTAGGAGTGAGCGTAGATGGTGTAGGGGGTGAGCGTGGAGGTTGTAAAGGTGAGTATGGAGGATGTAAACGTGAGCGTGGATGGTGTAGGAGTGAGCGTGGATGTTGTAGGGGTGAGAGTGAATGGGGTTGGCGTGGGCGTGGATGGTGTTGGGGTGAGTGTGGATGTTGGCGAGGTGAGCGTGGATGTTGCAGGGGTGAGCGTGGATGTTGTAGGGGTGAGAGTGAATGGGGTTGGGGTGAGCGTGGATGGTGTTGGGGTGAGTGTGGATGTTTGCGAGGTGAGCGTGGATGTTGCAGGGGTGAGCGTGGATGTTGCAGGAGTGAGCGTGGATGTTGCAGGAGTGAGCGTGAATGTTGTGAGGGTGGATGTTGCAGGAGTGAGCGTAGGTGTTGTAGGAGTGAACGTGGATGGTGTAGGGGTGAGCATGGACTTTGTAAAGGTGAGCATGGATGATGTATGAGTGAGCGTAGATGGTGTACGGGGTGAGCGTGAACGTTGTAAAGGTGAGCGTGGAGGTTGTAAAGGTGAGCGTGGATGGTGTAGGAGTGAGCGTGGATGTTGTAGGGGTTAGAGTGGATGGGGTTGGGGTGGGCGTGGATGGTGTAGGGGTGAGCGTGGATGGTGTAGGGGTGAGCGTGGATGTTGCAGGAGTGAGCGTCTGTGTTGTAGGAGTAAACGTGGATGGTGTAGGGGTGAGCGTGGATGGTGTAGGGGTGAGCGTGGACGTTGTAAAGGTGAGCATGGATGATGTAGGAGTGAGCGTAGATGGTGTAGGGGGTGAGCGTGGAGGTTGTAAAGGTGAGCATGGAGGATGTAAAGGTGAGCGTGGATGGTGTAGGAGTGAGCGTGGATGTTGTAGGGGTGAGAGTGAATGGGGTTGGCGTGGGCGTGGATGGTGTTGGGGTGAGTGTGGATGTTTGCGAGGTGAGCGTGGATGTTGCAGGGGTGAGCGTGGATGTTGCAGGAGTGAGCGTGGATGTTGCAGGAGTGAGCGTGAATGTTGTGAGGGTGGATGTTGCAGGAGTGAGCGTGGGTGTTGTAGGAGTGAACGTGGATGGTGTAGGGGTGAGCATGGACTTTGTAAAGGTGAGCATGGATGATGAAGGAGTGAGCGTAGATGGTGTACGGGGTGAGCGTGAACGTTGTAAAGGTGAGCGTGGAGGTTGTAAAGGTGAGCGTGGATGGTGTAGGAGTGAGCGTGGATGTTGTAGGGGTTAGAGTGGATGGGGTTGGGGTGGGCGTGGATGGTGTTGGGGTGAGAGTGGATGGTGTCGGGGTGAGTATGGATGTTGTAGGGGTGAGGGTGGATGGTGTAGGGGTGAGCGTGGATGTTGTAGAAGTGAGCCTAGATGGTGTAGGAGTGAGGGTGGATGTTGTAGCGGTGAGCGTGGATGGTGTTGGGGTGAGGGTGGATGTTGTAGGGGTGAGCGTGTATGTTGTCGGGGTGAGGGTGGATGGTGTAGGGGTGAGTGTGGATGTTGTAGAGGTGAGCGTGGATGGTGTAGGGGTGAGCATGGCTATTGTAGGGGTGAGCGTGGATGGTGTAGGGGTGAGCGTTGATGTTGCAGGAGTGAGCATGGATTTTGTATGAGAGAGCGTGGATGTTGAAGAGGTGAGTGTGGTTGGTGTAGGGGTGAGCGTGGATATTGCCGGAGTGAGCGTGGGTGTTTTAGGAGTAAACGTGGATGGTGTAGGGGTGAGCGTGGATGGTGTAGGGGTGAGCGTGGACGTTATAAAGGTGAGCATGGATGATGTTGGAGTGAGCATAGATGGTGTAGGGGATGAGCGTGGAGGTTGTAAAGGTGAGCATGGAGGTTGTAAAAGTGAGCGTGGATGGTGTAGGAGTGAGCGTGGATGTTGAAGGGGTGAGAGTGGATGGGGTTTGAGTGGGCGTGGATGGTGTCCGGGTGAGTGTGGATGTTGTCGAGGTGAGCGTGGATGTTGCACGGGTGAGCGTGGATGTTGCAGGAGTGAGCGTGAATGTTGTAGGGGTGAGCGTGGATGGTGTAGGGGTGAGTGTGGATGTTGTAGAGGTGAGCGTGGATGGTGTAAGGGTGAGCGTGGCTATTGTAGGGGTGAACGTGGATGGTGTAGGGGTGAGCTTGGATGGTGAAGGTGTGAGTGTGGCTGGTGTAGGAGTGATCGTGGCTGGTGTAGGAGTGAGAGTGGATGGTGAAGGGGTGAGCGTGGATGGTGTAGGGGTGAGCGTGGATGTTGTAGGGGTGAGAGTGGATGGGGTTGGGGTGGGCGTGGATGATGTGGTGGTTGAGAGTGGATCGTGTCGGGGTGAGAGTGGATGGTGTCGGGGTGAGTATGGATGTTGGAGAGGTGAGCGTGGATGGTGTAGGGGTGAGCGTGGATGGTGTAGGGGTGAGCGTGGATGTTGCAGGAGTGAGCGTGGGTGTTGTAGGAGTGAGCGTGGATGGTGTAGGGGTGAGAGTGTATGTTGTAAAGGTGAGCGTGGATGGTGTAGGGGTGAGAGTGGATGTTGTATGAGTGAGCATGGACGGTGTAGATGTGAGTGTGAATGGTATAGGGGAAAGCGTGGATGGTGTAGTGGTGACCGTGGATGGTGTAGGAGTGAGCGTGGACGTTGTAAGGGTGAGAGTGGATGGGGTTGGGGTGGGCGTGGATGGTGTTGGGGTGAGAGTGGATGGTGTCCGGGTGAGTTTGGATGTTGGAGAGGTGAGCGTGGATGGTGTAGGGGTGAGAGTGCATGTTGTAAAGGTGAGGGTGGATGGTGTAGGGGTGAGCGTGGATGTTGTCGGGGTGAGGGTGGATGGTGTAGGGGTGAGTGTGGATGTTGTAGAGGTGAGCGTGGATGGTGTAGGGGTGAGCATGGCTATTGTAGGGGTGAGCGTGGATGGTGTAGGGGTGAGCGTTGATGTTGTAAAGGTGAGCATGGATGGTGTAGCGGTGAGAGTGGATGTTGTATGAGTGAGCATGGACGGTGTAGAGGTGAGTGTGGATGGTATAAGGGAAAGCATGGATGGTGTAGTGGTGAGCGTGGATGGTGTAGGAGTGATAGTGGATGTGTTGGGGGTGAGCGTGGAAGTGGTAGGGGTGAGCGTGGATGGTGTAGGGGTGAGCGTGGATGTTGTAGGGGTGAGAGTGGATGTGGTTGGGTGTGGCGTGGATGGTGTTGGGGTGAGAGTGGATGGTGTCGGGTTGAGAGTGGATGGTGTAGGGATGAGAGTGGATGTTGTATGAGTGAGCATGGACAGTGTAGATGTGAGTGTGGATGGTATAGGGGAAAGCGTGGATGGTGTAGTGGTGAGCGTTGATGGTGTAAGGGTGAGCTTTGCTATTGTAGATGTGAGCGTGGATGGTGTAGGGGTGAGCGTGGATGTTGCAGGAGTGAGCGTGGGTGTTGTAGGAGTAAACGTGGACGGTGTAGGGGTGAGTGTGGATGGTGTAGGGGTGAGCGTGGACGTTGTAAAGGTGAGCATGGATGGTGTAGGAGTGAGCGTAGATGGTGTAGGGGGTGGGGTGAGCGTGGGGGTTGTAAAGGTGAGCATGGATGGTGTAGGTGTGAGCGTGGATGTTGCAGGAGTGAGCGTGAATGTTGTGAGAGTGGATGTTGCAAGAGTGAGCGTGGGTGTTATAGGAGTGAACGTGGATGGTGTACTGGTGAGCGTGGATGGTGTAGGGGTGAGCAAGGACTTTGAAAAGGTGAGCATGGATGATGTAGGAGTGAGCGTAGATGATGTACGTGGTGAGCGTGGAGGTTGTAAAGGTGAGCGTTGAGGTTGTAAACGTGAGCGTGGATGTTTTAGGGGTTAGAGTGGATGGGGTTGGGGTGGGCGTGGATGGTGTTGGGGTGAGAGTGGATGGTGTCGGGGTTAGTATGGATGTTGGAGAGGTGAGCGTGGATGGTTTAGGGGTGAGCGTGAATGTTGTAGGAGTGAGCGTGGATGTTGTAGGGGTGAGCGTGGATGGTGTAGGGGTGAGAGTGGATGTTGTAAAGGTGAGGGTGGATGGTGTAGGGGTGAGCGTGGATGTTGTAGAAGTGAGCGTAGATGGTGTAGGAGTGAGGGTGGATGTTGTAGCGGTGATCGTGGATGGTGTTGGGGTGAGGGTGGATGTTGTAGGGGTGAGCGTGGATGTTGTCGGGGTGAGGGTGGATGGTGTAGGGGTGAGTGCGGATGTTGTAGAGGTGAGGGTGGATGGTGTAGAGGTGAGCGTGGATGGTGTAGGGGTGAGCGTGGCTATTGTAGGGGTGAGCGTGATTGGTGCAGGGGTGAGCGTTGATGTTGCAGGAGTGAGCATGGATTTTGTATGAGAGAGCGTGGATGTTGAAGGGGTGAGTGTGAATGGTGTAGGGGTGAGCGTGGATGTTGCCGAAGTGAGCGTGGGTGTTGTAGGAGTAAACGTGGATGGTGTAGGGGTGAGCGTGGATGCTGTAGGGGTGATCGTTGACGTTGTAAAGTTGAGCATGGATGATGTAGGAGTAAGCGTCGATGGTGTAGGGGGTGAGCGTGAAGGTTGTAAAGGTGAGCGTGGAGGTTGTAAAGGTGTGCGTGGATGGTGTAGGAGTGAGCGTGGATGTTGTAGGGGTGAGAGTGAATGGGGTTGGGGTGGGCGTGGATGGTGTTGGGGTAAGTGTGGATGTTGGCGAGGTGAGCGTGGATGTTGCATGGGTGAGCGTGGATGTTGTAGGGGTGAGAGTGAATGGGGTTGGGGTGAGCATGGATGGTGTTGGGGTGAGTGTGGATGTTGGCGAGGTGAGCGTGGATGTTGTAGGGGTGAGCGTGGATGTTGCAGGAGTGAGCGTGGATGTTGCAGGAGTGAGCGTGGGTGTTGTAGGAGTGAACGTGGATGGTGTAGGGGTGAGCGTGGATGGTGTAGGAGTGAGCATGGACTTTGTAAAGGTGAGCATGGATGATGTAGGAGTGAGCGTAGATGGTGTACGGGGTGAGCGTGAAGGTTGTAAAGGTGAGCGTGGAGGTTGTAAAGGTGAGCGTGGATGGTGTAGGAGTGAGCGTGGATGGTGTAGGGGTGAGAGTGAATGGGGTTGCGGTGAGCGTGGATGGTGTTGGGGTGAGTGTGGATGTTGGCGAGGTGAGCGTGGATGTTGCAGGGGTGAGCGTGGATGTTGCAGGAGTGAGCGTGGATGTTGCAGGAGTGAGCGTGAATGTTGTGAGGGTGGATGTTGCAGGAGTGAGCGCGGGTGTTGTAGGAGTGAACGTGGATGGTGTAGGAGTGAGCGTGGATGGTGTAGGGGTGAGCATGGACTTTGTAAAGGTGAGCATGGATGATGTAGGAGTGAGCGTAGATGGTGTACGGGGTGAGCGTGAAGGTTGTAAAGGTGAGCGTGGAGGTTGTAAAGGTGAGCGTGGAGGTTGTAAAGGTGAGCGTGGATGGTGTAGGAGTTAGCGTGGATGTTTTAGGGGTGAGAGTGGATGGGGTTGGGGTGGGCGTGGATGGTGTGGTGGTTGAGAGTGAATCGTGTCGGGGTGAGAGTAGATGGTGTCGGGGTGAGTATGGATGTTGGAGAGGTGAGCGTGGATGGTGTAGGGGTGAGCGTGGATGGTGTAGGGGTGAGAGTGTATGTTGTAAAGGTGAGCGTGGATGGTGTAGGGGTGAGAGTGGATGTTGTATGAGTGAGCATGGACGGTGTAGATGTGAGTGTGAATGGTATAGGGGAAAGCGTGGATGGTGTAGTGGTGAGCGTGGATGGTGTAAGGGTGAGCGTGGATGTTGTAAGGGTGAGCGTGGCTATTGTAGGGGTGAGCGTGGATGGTGTAGGGGTGAGTGTGGATGTTGTATGAGTGAGCATGAACGGTGTCGATGTGAGTGTGGATGGTATAGGTGGAAGCGTGGGTGTTTTTAGGAGTAAACGTGGATGGTGTGGGGGTGAGCGTGGATGGTGTAGGAGTGAGCATGGACTTTGTAAAGGTGAGCATGGATGATGTAGGAGTGAGCGTAGATGGTGTACGGGGTGAGCGTGAAGGTTGTAAAGGTGAGCGTGGAGGTTGTAAAGGTGAGCGTGGAGGTTGTAAAGGTGAGCGTGGATGGTGTAGGAGTTAGCGTGGATGTTGTAGGGGTAAGAGTGGATGGGGTTGGGGTGGGCGTGGATGGTGTGGTGGTTGAGAGTGGATCGTGTCGGGGTGAGAGCAGATGGTGTCGGGGTGAATATTCATGCTGGAGAGGTGAGCGTGGATGGTGTAGGGGTGAGCGTGGATGGTGTAGGGGTGAGCGTGGATGTTGCAGGAGTGAGCGTGGATGTTGTAGGGGTGAGCGTGGATGGTGTAGGGGTGAGAGTGTATGTTGTAAAGGTGAGCGTGGATGGTGTAGGGGTGAGAGTGGATGTTGTATGAGTGAGCATGGACGGTGTAGATTTGAGTGTGAATGGTATAGGGGAAAGCGTGGATGGTGTAGTGGTGAGCATGGATGGTGTAAGGGTGAGCGTGGATGTTGTAAGGGTGAGCGTGGCTATTGTAGGGGTGAGCGTGGATGGTGTAGGGGTGAGAGTGAATGGGGTTGCGGTGAGCGTGGATGGTGTTGGGGTGAGTGTGGATGTTGGCGAGGTGAGCGTGGATGTTGCAGGGGTGAGCGTGGATGTTGCAGGAGTGAGCGTGGATGTTGCAGGAGTGAGCGTGAATGTTGTGAGGGTGGATGTTGCAGGAGTGAGCGCGGGTGTTGTAGGAGTGAACGTGGATGGTGTAGGAGTGAGCGTGGATGGTGTAGGGGTGAGCATGGACTTTGTAAAGGTGAGCATGGATGATGTAGGAGTGAGCGTAGATGGTGTACGGGGTGAGCGTGAAGGTTGTAAAGGTGAGCGTGGAGGTTGTAAAGGTGAGCGTGGAGGTTGTAAAGGTGAGCGTGGATGGTGTAGGAGTTAGCGTGGATGTTGTAGGGGTGAGAGTGGATGGGGTTGGGGTGGGCGTGGATGGTGTGGTGGTTGAGAGTGGATCGTGTCGGGGTGAGAGTAGATGGTGTCGGGGTGAGTATGGATGTTGGAGAGGTGAGCGTGGATGGTGTAGGGGTGAGCGTGGATGGTGTAGGGGTGAGAGTGTATGTTGTAAAGGTGAGCGTGGATGGTGTAGGGGTGAGAGTGGATGTTGTATGAGTGAGCATGGACGGTGTAGATGTGAGTGTGAATGGTATAGGGGAAAGCGTGGATGGTGTAGTGGTGAGCGTGGATGGTGTAAGGGTGAGCGTGGATGTTGTAAGGGTGAGCGTGGCTATTGTAGGGGTGAGCGTGGATGGTGTAGGGGTGAGTGTGGATGTTGTATGAGTGAGCATGAACGGTGTAGATGTGAGTGTGGATGGTATAGGTGGAAGCGTGGGTGTTTTTAGGAGTAAACGTGGATGGTGTAGGGGTGAGCGTGGATGGTGTAGGGGTGAGCGTGGACGTTGTAAAGGTGAGCATGGATGATGTAGGAGTGAGTGTAGATGGTGTAGGGGGTGAGCGTGGAGGTTGTAAAGGTGAGCATGGATGGTGTAGGAGTGAGAGTGAATGGGGTTGGGGTGGGCGTCGATGGTGTTGGGGTGAGTGTGGATGTTGGCGAGGTGAGTGTTGATGTTGCAGGGGTGAGCGTGGATGTTGTAGGGGTGAGAGTGGATGTTGTATAGGTGAGCGTGGATGGTGTAGGAGTGAGAGTGGATGTTGTATGAGTGAGCATGGACGGTGTAGAGGTGAGTGTGGATGGTATAGGGGAAAGCATGGATGGTGTAGTGGTGAGCGTGGATGTCGTAGGGGTGAGAGTGGATTTGGTGGGGGTGAGCGTGGATGTGGTAAGGGTGAGCGTGGATGGTGTAGGGGTGAGCGTGGATGTTGCAGGAGTGAGCGTGGAGTTTGTATGAGAGAGCGTGGATGTTTAAGGGGTGAGTGCGGATGGTGTAGGGGTAAGCGTGGATGGTGAAGGGGTGAGCGTGGATGTTGCAGGAGTGAGCGTGGGTGTTGTAGGAGTTAACGTGGATGGTGTAGGAGTGAGCGTGGATGGTGTAGGAGTGATCGTGGACGTTGTAAAGGTGAGCATGGATGATGTAGGAGTGAGCGTAGATGGTGTAGGGGGTGAGCGTGGAGGTTGTAAAGGTGAGCGTGGAGGTTGTAAAGGTGAGCGTGGATGGTGTAGGAGTGAGCGTGGATGTTGTAAGGGTGATAGTGAATGGGGTTGGGGTGGGCGTGGATGGTGTTGGGGTGAGTGTGGATGTTGGCGAGGTGAGCGTGGATGTTGCAGGGGTGAGCGTGGATGTTGCAGGAGTGAGCGTGAATGTTGTAGGGGTGAGCGTGGATGGTGTAGGGGTGAGTGTGGATGTTGTAGAGGTGAGCGTGGATGGTGTAGGGGTGAGCGTGGCTATTGAAGAGGTGAACGTGGATGGTGTAGGGGTGAGCTTGGATGGTGAAGGTGTGAGTGTGGCTGGTGTAGGAGTGATCGTGGCTGGTGTAGGAGTGAGAGTGGATGGTGAAGGGGTGAGCGTGGATGGTGTAGGGGTGAGCGTGGATGTTGTAGGGGTGAAAGTGGATGTTGCAGGAGTGAGCGTAGATGGTGTAGGGGGTGAGCGTGGAGGTTGTAAAGGTGAGCGTGGAGGTTGTAAAAGTGAGCGTGGATGATGTAGGAGTTAGCGTGGATGTTGTAGGGGTGAGAGTGGATGGGGTTGGGGTGGGCCTTGGATGGTGTGGTGGTTGAGAGTGGATCGTGTCGGGGTGAGAGTGGATGGTGTCGGGGTGAGTATGGATGTTGGAGAGGTGAGCGTGGATGTTGTAGGGGTGAGCGTGGATGGTGTAGGGGTGAGCGTGGATGTTGCAGGAGTGAGCGTGGATGTTGTAGGGGTGAGCGTGGATGGTGTAGGGGTGAGAGTGTATGTTTTAAAGGTGAGCGTGGATGGTGTAGGGGTGAGAGTGGATGTTGTATGAGTGAGCATGGACGGTGTAGATGTGAGTGTGAATGGTATAGGGGAAAGCGTGGATGGTGTAGTGGTGAGCGTGGATGGTGTAGGAGTGAGCGTGGACGTTGTTTGGGTGAGAGTGGATGGGGTTGGGGTGGGCGTGGATGGTGTTGGGGTGAGAGTGGATGGTGTCGGGGTGAGTTTGGATGTTGGAGAGGTGAGCGTGGATGTTGCAGGAGTGAGCGTTAATTTTGTATGGGTGAGCGTGGATGGTGTAGCCGTGAGAGTGGATTTTGTAAAGGTGAGCGTGGATGGTGTAGCGGTGAGAGTGGATGTTGTATGAGTGAGCATGGACGGTGTAGAGGTGAGTGTGGATGGTATAAGGGAAAGCATGGATGGTGTAGTGGTGAGCGTGGATGATGTAGGGGTGAGAGTGGATGTGGTGGGGGTGAGCGTGGATGTGGTAGGGGTGAGCGTGTATGGTGTAGGGGTGAGCGTGGATGTTGTAGGGGTGAGAGTGGATGTGGTTGGGTGTGGCGTGGATGGTGTTGGGGTGAGAGTGGATGGTGTAGGGATGAGAATGGATGTTGTATGAGTGAGCATGGACAGTGTAGATGTGAGTGTGGATGGTATAGGGGAAAGCGTGGATGGTGTAGTGGTGAGCGTTGATGGTGTAAGGGTGAGCGTGGCTATTGTAGGGGTGAGCGTGGATGGTGTAGCGGTGAGCGTGGATGTTGCAGGAGTGAGCGTGGATTTTGTATGAGAGAGCGTGGATGTTGCAGGAGTGAGCGTGGGTGTTGTAGGAGTAAACGTGGACGGTGTAGGGGTGAGTGTGGATGGTGTAGGGGTGAGCGTGGACGTTGTAAAGGTGAGCATGGATGGTGTAGGAGTGAGCGTAGATGGTGTAGGGGGTGAGCGTGGGGGTTGTAAAGGTGAGCATGGATGGTGTAGGAGTGAGCGTGGATGTTGTAGGGGTGAGAGTGAATGGGGTTGGGGTGAGCGTCGATGGTGTTGGGCGAGTGTGGATGTTGGCGAGGTGAGCGTGGATGTTGCAGGGGTGAGCGTGGATGTTGCAGGAGTGAGCGTGGATGTTGCAGGAGTGTGCGTGAATTTTGTGAGGGTGGATGTTGCAAGAGTGAGCGTGGGTGTTATAGGAGTGAACGTGGATGGTGTACTGGTGAGCGTGGATGGTGTAGGGGTGAGCATGGACTTTGTAAAGGTGAGCATGGATGATGTAGGAGTGAGCGTAGATGATGTACGGGGTGAGCGTGGAGGTTGTAAAGGTGAGCGTTGAGGTTGTAAACGTGAGCGTGGATGGTGTAGGAGTGAGCGTTGATGTTGTAGGGGTTAGAGTGGATGGGGTTGAGGTGGGCGTGGATGGTGTTGGGGTGAGAGTGGATGGTGTCGGGGTTAGTATGGATGTTGGAGAGGTGAGCGTGGATGGTTTAGGGGTGAGCGTGAATGTTGTAGGAGTGAGCGTGGATGTTGTAGGGGTGAGCGTGGATGGTGTAGGGGTGAGAGTGGATGTTGTAAAGGTGAGGGTGGATCGTGTAGGGGTGAGCGTGGATGTTGTAGAAGTGAGCGTAGATGGTGTAGGAGTGAGGGTGGATATTGTAGCGGTGAGCGTGGATGGTGTTGGGGTGAGGGTGTATGTTGTAGGGGTGAGCGTGGATGTTGTCGGGGTGAGGGTGGATGGTGTAGGGGTGAGTGCGGATGTTGTAGAGGTGAGCGTGGATGGTGTAGGGGTGAGCGTGGCTATTGTAGGGGTGAGCGTGATTGGTGTAGGGGTGAGCGTTGATGTTGCAGGAGTGAGCATGGATTTTGTATGAGAGAGCGTGGATGTTGAAGGGGTGAGTGTGAATGGTGTAGGGGTGAGCGTGGATGTTGCCGAAGTGAGCGTGGGTGTTGTAGGAGTAAACGTGGATGGTGTAGGGGTGAGCGTGGATGCTGTAGGGGTGAGCGTTGACGTTGTAAAGGTGAGCATGGATGATGTAGGAGTGAGCGTCGATGGTGTAGGGGGTGAGCGTGAAGGTTGTAAAGGTGAGCGTGGAGGTTGTAAAGGTGAGTGTGGATGGTGTAGGAGTGAGCGTGGATGTTGTAGGGGTGAGAGTGAATGGGGTTGGGGTGAGCGTGGATGGTGTTGGGGTGAGTGTGGATGTTGGCGAGGTGAGCGTGGATGTTGCAGGGGTGAGCGTGGATGTTGCAGGAGTGAGCGTGGATGTTGCAGGAGTGAGCGTGAATGTTGTGAGGGTGGATGTTGCAGGAGTGAGCGTGGGTGTTGTAGGAGTGAACGTGGATGGTGTAGGGGTGAGCGTGGATAGTGTAGGGGTGAGCATGGACTTTGTAAATGTGAGCATGGATGATGTAGGAGTGAGCGTAGATGGTGTACGGGGTGAGCGTGAAGGTTGTAAAGGTGAGCGTGGAGGTTGTAAAGGTGAGCATGGATGGTGTAGGAGTGAGCGTGGATGTTGTAGGGGTGAGAGTAAATGGGGTTGGGGTGGGCGTCGATGGTGTTGGGGTGAGTGTGGATGTTGGCGAGGTGAGCGTTGATGTTGCAGGGGTGAGCGTGGATGTTGCAGGAGTGAGCGTGAATGTTGTAGGGGTGAGAGTGGATGTTGTATGAGTGAGCATGGACGGTGTAGAGGTGAGTGTGGAAGGTATAGGGGAAAGCATGGATGGTGTCGTGGTGAGCGTGGATGGCGTAGGGGTGAGAGTGGATTTGGTGGGGGTGAGCGTGGATGTGGTAAGGGTGAGCGTGGATGGTGTAGGGGTGAGCGTGGATGTTGCAAGAGTGAGCGTGGAGTTTGTATGAGAGAGCGTGGATGTTTAAGGGGTGAGTGTGGATGGTGTAGGGGTAAGCGTGGATGGTGAAGGGGTGAGCGTGGATGTTGCAGGAGTGAGCGTAGGTGTTGTAGGAGTTAACGTGGATGGTGTAGCAGTGAGCGTGGATGGTGTAGGGGTGATCGTGGACGTTGTAAAGGTGAGCATGGATGATGTAGGAGTGAGCGTAGATGGTGTAGGGGGTGAGCGTGGAGGTTGTAAAGGTGAGCGTGGAGGTTGTAAAGGTGAGCGTGGATGGTGTAGGAGTGAGCGTGGATGTTGTAGAGGTGATAGTGAAAGGGGTTGGGGTGGGCGTGGATGGTGTTGGGGTGAGTGTGGATGTTGGCGAAGTGAGCGTGGATGTTGCAGGGGTGAGCGTGGATGTTGTAGGAGTGAGCGTGAATGTTGTAGGGGTGAGCGTGGATGGTGTAGGGGTGAGTGTGGTTGTTGTAGAGGTGAGCGTGGATGGTGTAGGGGTGAGCGTGGCTATTGTAGGGGTGAGCGTGGATGGTGTAGGGGTGAGCTTGGATGGTGAAGGTGTGAGTGTGGCTGGTGTAGGAGTGATCGTGGCTGGTGTAGGAGTGAGAGTGGATGGTGAAGGGGTGAGCGTGGATGGTGTAGGGGTGAGCGTGGATGTTGTAGAGGTGAAAGTGGATGTTGCAGGAGTGAGCGTAGATGGTGTAGGGGGTGAGCGTGGAGGTTGTAAAGGTGAGCGTGGAGGTTGTAAAGGTGAGCGTGGATGGTGTAGGAGTTAGCGTGGATGTTGTAGGGGTGAGAGTGGATGGGGTTGGGGTGGGCGTGGATGGTGTGGTGGTTGAGAGTGGATCGTGTCGGGGTGAGAGTGGATGGTGTCGGGGTGAGTATGGATGTTGGAGAGGTGAGCGTGGATGGTGTAGGCGTGAGCGTGGATGGTGTAGGGGTGAGCGTGGATGTTGCAGGAGTGAGCGTGGATGTTGTAGGGGTGAGCGTGGATGGTGTAGGGGTGAGAGTGTATGTTGTAAAAGTGAGCGTGGATGGTGTAGGGGTGAGAGTGGATGTTGTATGAGTGAGCATGAACGGTGTAGATGTGAGTGTGAATGGTATAGGGGAAAGCGTGGATGGTGTAGTGGTGAGCGTGGATGGTGTAGGAGTGAGCGTGGACGTTGTAGGGGTGAGAGTGGATGGGGTTGGGGTGGGCGTGGATGGTGTTGGGGTGAGAGTGGATGGTGTCGGGGTGAGTTTGGATGTTGGAGAGGTGAGCGTAGATGGTGGAGGGGTGAGCGTGGATGGTGTAGGGGTGAGCGTGGATGTTGCAGGAGTGAGCGTGGATGTTGTAGGGGTGAGCGTGGATGGTGTAGGGGTGAGAGTGTATGTTGTAAAGGTGAGCGTGGATGGTGTAGGGGTGAGAGTGGATGTTGTATGAGTGAGCATGGACGGTGTAGATGTGAGTGTGAATGGTATAGGGGAAAGCGTGGATGGTGTAGTGGTGAGCGTGGATGGTGTAGGAGTGAGCGTGGATGTTGTAGGGGTGAGAGTGGATGGGGTTGGGGTGGGCGTGGATGGTGTTGGGGTGAGAGTGGATGGTGTCGGGGTGAGTTTGGATGTTGGAGAGGTGAGCGTGGATCTTGCAGGAGTGAGCGTTAATTTTGTATGGGTGAGCGTGGATGGTGTAGCGGTGAGAGTGGATGTTGTAAAGGTGAGCGTGGATGGTGTAGCGGTGAGAGTGGATGTTGTATGAGTGAGCATGGACGGTGTAGAGGTGAGTGTGGATGGTATAAGGGAAAGCATGGATGGTGTAGTGGTGAGCGTGGATGGTGTAGGGGTGAGAGTGGATGTGGTGGGGGTGAGAGTGGATGTGGTAGGGGTGAGCGTGGATGGTGTAGGGGTGAGCGTGGATGTTGTAGGGGTGAGAGTGGATATGGTTGGGTGTGGCGTGTATGGTGTTGGGGTTAGAGTGGATGGTGTCGGGGTGAGAGTGGATGGTGTAGGGATGAGAGTGGATGTTGTATGAGTGAGCATGGACAGTGTAGATGTGAGTGTGGATGGTATAGGGGAAAGCGTGGATGTTGTAGTGGTGAGCGTTGATGGTGTAAGGGTGAGCGTGGCTATTGTAGGGGTGAGCGTGGATGGTGTAGCGGTGAGCGTGTATGTTGCAGGAGTGAGCGTGGATTTTGTATGAGAGAGCGTGGATGTTGCAGGAGTGAGCGTGGGTGTTGTAGGAGTAAACGTGGACGGTGTAGGGGTGAGTGTGGATGGTGTAGGGGTGAGCGTGGACGTTGTAAAGGTGAGCATGGATGGTGTAGGAGTGAGCGTAGATGGTGTAGGGGGTGAGCGTGGGGGTTGTAAAGGTGAGCATGGATGGTGTAGGAGTGAGCGTGGATGTTGTAGGGGTGAGAGTGAATGGGGTTGGGGTGAGCGTCGATGGTGTTGGGGCGAGTGTGGATGTTGGCGAGGTGAGCGTGGATGTTGCAGGAGTGAGCGTGGATGTTGCAGGAGTGAGCGTGGGTGTTATAGGAGTGAACGTGGATGGTGTACTGGTGAGCGTGGATGGTGTAGGGGTGAGCATGGACTTTGTAAAGGTGAGCATGGATGATGTAGTAGTGAGCGAAGATGATGTACGGGGTGAGCGTGGAGGTTGTAAAGGTGAGCGTTGAGGTTGTAAACGTGAGCGTGGATGGTGTAGGAGTGAGCATGGATGTTGTAGGGGTTAGAGTGGATGGGGTTGGGGTGGGCGTGGATGGTGTTGGGGTGAGAGTGGATGGTGTCGGGGTTAGTGTGGATGTTGGAGAGGTGAGCGTGGCAGGTTTAGGGGTGAGCGTGAATGTTGTAGGAGTGAGCGTGGATGTTGTAGGGGTGAGCGTGGATGGTGTAGGGGTGAGAGTGGATGTTGTAAAGGTGAGGGTGGATGGTGTAGGGGTGAGCGTGGATGTTGTAGAAGTGAGCGTAGATGGTGTAGGAGTGAGGGTGGATGTTGTAGCGGTGAGCGTGGATGGTGTTGGGGTGAGGGTGGATGTTGTAGGGGTGAGCGTGGATGTTGTCGGGATGAGGGTGGATGGTGTAGGGGTGAGTGCGAATGTTGTAGAGGTGAGCGTGGATGGTTTAGGGGTGAGCGTGGCTATTGTAGGGGTGAGCGTGATTGGTGTAGGAGGGAGCGTTGATGCTGCAGGAGTGAGCATGAATTTTGTATGAGAGAGCGTGGATGTTGAAGGGGTGAGTGTGAATGGTGTAGGGGTGAGCGTGGATGTTGCCGAAGTGAGCGTGGGTGTTGTAGGAGTAAACGTGGATGGTGTAGGGGTGAGCGTGGATGCTGTAGGGGTGAGCGTTGACGTTGTAAAGGTGAGCATGGATGATGTAGGAGTGAGCGTCGATGGTGTAGGGGGTGAGCGTGAAGGTTGTAAAGGTGAGCGTGGAGGTTGTAAAGGTGAGCGTGGATGGTGTAGGAGTGAGCGTGGATGTTGTAGGGGTGAGAGTGGATGGGGTTGGATTGGGCGTGGATGGTGTCGGGGTGAGTATGGATGTTGGAGAGGTGAGCGTGGATGGTGTCGGGGTGAGAGTGGATGTTGTTTGAGTGAGCATGGACGGTATAGATGTGAGTGTGGATGGTATAGGGGAAAGCGTGGATGGTGTAGTGGTGAGCGTGGATTGTGTAGGGGTGAGCGTGGATGTTGTAGAGGTGAGCGTGGATGGTGTAGGGGTGAGCGTGGCTATTGTAGGGGTGAGCGTGGATGGTGTAGGTGTGAGCGTGGATGGTGTAGGGGTGAGCGTGGATGTTGCAGGAGTGAGCGTGGATTTTGTATGAGAGAGCGTGGATGTTTAAGGGGTGAGTGTGGATGGTGTAGGGGTGAGCGTGGATGGTGTAGGGGTGAGCGTGGATGTTGCAGGAGTGAGCGTCTCTGTTGTAGGAGTAAACGTGTATGGTGTAGGGGTGAGCGTGGATGGTGTAGGGGTGAGCGTGGACGTTGTAAAGGTGATCATGGATGATGTAGGAGTGAGCGTAGATGGTGTAGGGGGTGAGCGTGGAGGTTGTAAAGGTGAGCATGGAGGTTGTAAAGGTGAGCGTGGATGGTGTAGGAGTGAGCGTGGATGTTGTAGGGGTGAGAGTGAATGGGGTTGGGGTGGCCGTGGATGGTGTTGGGGTGAGTTTGGATGTTGGCGAGGTGAGCGTGGATGGTGCAGGGGTGAGCGTGGATGTTGTAGGGGTGAGAGTGAATGGGGTTGGGGTGAGCGTGGATGGTGTTGGGGTGAGTGTGGATGTTGGCGAGGTGAGCGTGGATGTTGCATGGGTGAGCGTGGATGTTGCAGGAGTGAGCGTGGATGTTGCAGGAGTGAGCGTGAATGTTGTGAGGGTGGATGTTGCAGGAGTGAACGTGGATGGTGTAGGGGTGAGCGTGGATGGTGTAGGGGTGAGCATGGACTTTGTAAAGGTGAGCATGGATGATGTAGGAGTTAGCGTAGATGGTGTACGGGGTGAGCGTGAAGGTTGTAAAGGTGAGCGTGGAGGTTGTAAAGGTGAGCGTGGATGGTGTAGGAGTGAGCGTGGATGTTGTAGGGGTTAGAGTGGATGGGGTTGGCGTGGGCGTGGATGGTGTTGGGGTGAGAGTGGATGGTGTCGGGGTGAGTATGGATGTTGGAGATGTGAGCGTGGATGGTGTAGGGGTGAGAGTGCATGTTATAAAGGTGAGGGTGGATGGTGTAGGGGTGAGCGTGGATGTTGTAGAAGTGAGCGTAGATGGTGTAGGAGTGAGGGTGGATGTTGTAGCGGTGAGCGTGGATGGTGTTGGGGTGAGGGTGGATGTTGTAGGGGTGAGCGTGGATGTTGTCGGGGTGAGGGTGGATGGTGTAGGGGTGAGTGTGCATGTTGCCGGAGTGAGCGTGGGTGTTTTAGGAGTAAACGTGGATGGTATAGGGGTGAGCGTGGATGGTGTAGGTGTGAGCGTGGACGTTGTAAAGGTGAGCATGGATGATGTAGGAGTGAGCATAGATGGTGTAGGGGATGAGCGTGGAGGTTGTAAAGGTGAGCATGGAGGTTGTAAAGGTGAGCGTGGATGGTGTAGGAGTGAGCGTGGATGTTGTAGGGGTGAGAGTGGATGGGGTTGGAGTGGGCGTCGATGGTGTCGGGGTGAGTATGGATGTTGGAGAGGTGAGCGTGGATGGTGTAGGGGTGAGAGTGGATGTTGTATGAGTGAGCTTGGACGGTGTAGATGTGAGTGTGCATGGTATAGGGGAATGCGTGGATGGTGCAGTGGTGAGCGTGGATTGTGTAGCGGTGAGCGTGGATTGTGTAGGGGTGAGCGTGGATGTTGTAGAGGTGAGCGTGGATGGTGTAGGGGTGAGCGTGGCTATTGTAGGGGTGAGCGTGGATTGTGTAGGGGTGAGCGTGGATGTTGTAGAGGTGAGCGTGGATGGTGTAGGGGTGAGCGTGGATGTTGCAGGAGTGAGCGTGGATTTTGTATGTGAGAGCGTGGATGTTTAAGGGGTGAGCGTGGATGTTGCAGGAGTGAGCGTCTGTGTTGTAGGAGTAAACGTGGATGGTGTAGGGGTGAGGGTGGATGGTGTAGGGATGAGCGTGGACGTTGTAAAGGTGAGCATGGATGATGTAGGAGTGAGCGTAGATGGTGTAGGGGGTGAGCGTGGAGGTTGTAAAGGTGAGCATGGAGGTTGTAAAGGTGAGCGTGGATGGTTTAGGAGTGAGCGTGGATGTTGTAGGGATGAGAGTGAATGGGGTTGGGTTGGGCGTGGATGGTGTTGGGTTGAGTGTGGATGTTGGCGAGGTGAGCGTGGATGTTGCAGGGGTGAGCGTGGATGTTGCAGGAGTGAGCGTGGATGTTGCAGGAGTGAGCGTGAATGTTGTGAGGGTGGATGTTGCAGGAGTGAGCGTGGGTGTTGTAGGAGTGAACGTGGATGTTGCAGGGGTGAGCGTGGATGTTGCAGGAGTGAGCGTGGATGTTGCAGGAGTGAGCGTGAATGTTGTGAGGGTGGATGTTGCAGGAGTGAGCATGGAAGATGTAGGAGTGAGCGTAGATGGTGTACGGGGTGAGCGTGGAGGTTTTAAAGGTGAGCGTTGAGGTTGTAAACGTGAGCGAGGATGGTGTAGGATTGAGCGTGGATGTTGTAGGGGTTAGTGTGGATGGGGTTGGGGTGGGCGTGGATGGTGTTGGGGTGAGAGTGGATGGTGTCGGGGTGAGTATGGATGTTGGAGAGGTGAGCGTGGATGGTGTAGGGGTGAGCGTGAATGTTGTAGGAGTGAGCGTGGATGTTGTAGGGGTGAGCGTGGATGGTGTAGGGGTGAGAGTGGATGTTGTAAAGGTGAGGGTGGATGGTGTAGGGGTGAGCGTGGATGTTGTAGAAGTGAGCGTAGATGGTGTAGGAGTGAGGGTGGATGTTGTAGCGGTGAGCGTGGATGGTGTTGGGGTGAGGGTGGATGTTGTAGGGGTGAGCGTGGATGTTGTCGGGGTGAGGGTGGATGGTGTAGGCGTGAGTGCGGATGTTGTAGAGGTGAGCGTTAATGGTGTAGGGGTGAGCGTGGATGGTGTAGGGGTGAGCGTTTATGTTGCAGGAGTTGTTGTATATGCCCCCCTTTCCATCTTAATATTAACAAGTAATTTTTCAATACATATAGATACATATTTCTATTGTTTCTTTTAATTTTAATAATGAATAAAAACACCAAACCAGGCCTCAGCATGGCATGTGGAGGTCATATTTACCTTGACCAACTAACACGATTTTGACGTTCAGAGCCCTCCCAGGGTCAGAGGGAGCAGATAGAGAGCAGAGTGCAGCGGATTGCAAGGGGCTGACGTAAACACAAAGCCAGGGTCACTGGGAGGTTGCGTTAGCCTAGATCTAGTTAAGTCAAAAAAGCTAATTGGTTCTGCATTACTATTAAAGTAACTTAAAGTCGGAATTTAACGACAGCGTAGGCTAAAGTTATGGACCTTCACACCCACTTCAATTGAATCCTGCCACAATCTACGTCAATGTAACCTTCACCCGCCTATTAATTTAATATGAAATGTATTTACATATGTTAATAATTTCTATACGACTTGACCCGAAGCCTAACAATCAGGTTTTCCTAAGTCAACATGAATGCTCTAATCCACCCATACGCAAATAATAAGCCAGGTTAAAGTAAGAGTAGAGAGGAAAAGAAATGCAAGCGCACAGCAAAACTGCAACGTAAGCAAAGGGCGATGTTAAACCCAGGGTCGGAGAGAAAGGGAGATCCCGGCCGTCTTTGTATCCCCGCAGCGCGTTGTAGGAGTGTGTATACGCTCGGGGAAACACGAGTCAAACACCACAACAGGAAGCTGACCCAGACCTTGGATTAATACAGAATCATAACTGTGGAACTCTGATGAAATGAAATGTTAACTTAAAACTTTTTAACCATTTCTTTGTGCGTCGGTGAAAGTCGGAGGGAATATCGCCCCTCTCTCCAGGTTGTGCACCCAGACAGAGAGGCGCCTTCGAGACAATTTATAACATTTGATTGTTTTACTTGTGGGTTTTATGGTAGGAGTATGACAACGGAATATACCGTGGGTGATGCACAAGGACACACACTGACACACGTACGGACACACACACGGACACAGATACATACGGACAAATCCTGACACAGCAAAAATCGAAAGAAACCCCGCCTTGTGGGCAGGATCCGAGTGAAGGGATTTTTGGGCATAAAAAGAGGATCCTGAGCATTGAAACCTCAGTTCGACCGGGGGGGGGAGGGGGGGGGGCTCACCAGAGTTCGACCGGGGGGTCGACTCTCGGGAGACAGTTTGACTCGGAGGAGCAACTCGGAAGAGTTCGACCGGGGGGGGGGGGGGGTCGGCTCACCAGAGTTCGACCGGGGGGTCGACTCTCGGGAGACAGTTTGACTCGGAGGAGTTCAACTCGAGGGAGTTCGACCAGGGGGAGTCGGAACTCGGGGAGTTTGACCAGGGGGGTCGGAACTCGGGGAGTTCGACTCGGAGGGGTCGGAACGCGGGGAGTTCGACCAGTGGGTCGGCTCAGGAGTTTTGCAAAAGCAAAACATTACAGTAAGATTTGGTACAGTACACAAAATTCAAAAACTAGTATCTTGCACTAAAGACGCATTACCTAAACTATCAACAGAAGGTGTATATCGGATTAATTGTTCATGTGGCAGCTGCTACATTGGGCAGACGGGACGTAACATCAGTGTAAGACTAAAAGAACATCAGAGAAATATTAAATTATCTCAAACACAACTGTCGGCAGTGGCAGAAAATGCTTGTCAACAAGGACACTCAATTGATTTTGACAATGTTGCAGTGGTGTGTAAAACTAATTATTACTGGCAAAGACTAATTAGAGAATCCATTGAAATTGAGAGGAACAAGAATAACTTTAATCGCTCTGACAGCTACCGGCCTAGTGCGGCCTGGAAGCGTATTATTAAATAATACACATTACATTTTGATTTAAAGAATTACTAATCTACAACTCATTACTAATCATAACCAATGACTGATTACTAATCGATTATATAATTACAATACCCCCCCCCCTCCGCCTCTAATCACTGCACCTGATATGAGTTAAGTGATGACGTCACCCTGCTGCTCTATATAAAACCGGGAGCAAGCGAGGGCTTTACCATTCTGGCGAATTGCCCGATGATGCTGGATGTATTTACCAGCGAAATGTCGTACTCAAACTGTAAATGTGGATTCACTCTTCAACGCACCGGTGGGCTAAAGTAGTGAATTATTTGTCTTTTGTCAACGTGACACCTTTTTTTTTGCTGATTGGCCGTGTCGGGTGGTGGAGGGTTACGACACATTTATAAATAAACGCGATCTAACCCAAAAACCTTTATTATGGACGCATAAACCCTTGGCACCTTCGCCACGGAGCTACGCTCCCAGGGAGGAATCGTGCTAAACCGATTTTCTGATCATACAATCTTATTCACGAATTAATTAATTAATCTCCCGTGAGATAACACGTTCCGCCGCATACCCTCACACTAAGCCATTTCGGTAATCTTATAGTCTGTCCGGTGGATCTGTTGTTACATTTATGCCTTTGGAAATAATAACTGTTTGATTGTCTTTTTATATGAATACCGTTGCATGTTAATCAATCGCCTGTGATAATGTGCTGACCATTTCAAGCATAATGATCGTTCATATTATAATGTATAAGCTTTTGTGTAGCATAGCATTTGCATGTCCTGACTCTCTCTCTCTCACTAACAGCAATCGCTTTATGCGGGGTCCATGTGTTATCAAAGTGAAATCGTACAGTCGTTGATGATACTGTCTTGATACCGTGTGGATACCGTGTTGAAGTTCCGAGATTGAGAGTTCACATACATATTATAGTTAAGGTTTAATTAGAAAATAAATTGATTAATACAGAAGTGGTCGTGTGATTTTTTCCTGAAATTTTTGCATAAGATCTGTATCCTGCGACGAGATAGGAACTCGGGAACGTAAACTATAAACACACCAATCCACACTCATTAAACTAAAGCGAACGATATGAACATGGGACCTAAAATATGAACACTCGGGGAGTGTTAAAGCAAGAATCATTGTATTATGCTGATCAATAATACGAAGTTAGACAACGAGGCCGAATTGACACTAGCGTAACTGCACACGATTGATTGCGTTATCCTGATTGATAACCCCACCTCGTCAACGAGGCGGGGCCTGATTATCATAAAGGCTATCATTAACACAACCATACCCACTCGTATAAATTAATACGATTACCTCTCTAATCAGCATAGTTACACGCATAATTACACGAATTAGCATAATTTCGGATTAATTATGCAAATTTCGAATTTTATTTAATTTTAATTATTTTTCATCAATTTTCACACACTCACATATACAACAAATTGGGGGCTCATCCGGGATCTCTCGCAGACAGTTTATGCTTAAATTAAGGAACGAATCACTGTTGTATTAATCAAGGTTATGTGAACTAACATTGCCCTGTGACTGTAAACGGTGTAAAACAAACAAAAAACGCACTCTGAAGGAAATACCAGAGTAGCAGTGTAGGACAAAGACTTTTGGAGCAAGATTATTTGCGCAAGTCGAACTAACACGTCCGGTCTTACAAATGTTTTTTTATATGTGCTCTGAAGCGGAATTCCAGAGTAACTCACGCCGCACATGAGATGTTAGAATTAAGATACACTCTTAAGTCTATTAACTACACTACATTATAGAGAACGACATGACCCTCAACATTCTGAGTTTGACACCCCAACGCATAACACCGATATAGAGGGGACCTCCTAGGAGGACATGAAATCTATGGGAAAACAATATCGTGAATTTGTGTTAAAACGTACTGGACGGACTGCTAGACAGCAGACAGAGCAGAGAGACATATGGGAGGGGAAATAGCGAGGTTAGACTCATATCTCGTCACACAGACAGAAAGAGAAAGATTATGGAATGAGGAAAAATTTGAAAGGGAAAGAGAGGAGAAACTGCCCCTAATAGAGGATGTAGAGCGTCTGCACGCCCTCTTGAGAGAGAAAGAATCGGCACTAGCTGCACCAGTTAAACCCCCAGATGTTGATACACATAACACATACGGGAGTGGCAGTTTACCACACTCCGAGCCACGCGGACGTAACCCAGGGACAGGTCCCACAGGAAGTGTGGCTACCAATCAAAGTGGTTTTGACAGAGATTCCCCCTCGTGGCCCGAGAGAGGGGAGGGAGAGATACGGATAAAAACAAGAAAACATGAGGCTGACCACCTCGAGGTTAGAGAGAGACAAGAGATTGACACTAAGTCACCAAGATATTCAGTACGAATAGTACCAAAAAGGGCGGAGCTGGGGCGAGACGAGCGACATGACAGAGATAGCTCACCAGAAAGACACATTCCACGCAAGCACGACCGACGTGGAACCTACAGCAGGGGTCACTCTCCAGAGAGAGGCACATCACGCAAACATGACCAATCAGATACATAGAGCTCAGACAGCTCACCAGAGAGACGCACGACACGTAAAAATCACCAACGCAAAACCACCCGCACCACAGATGACAAACACAGGAATCCCGAATACCATGAAGCACGAGACAAACATAAATACAGCACATCACCTAGCAGGCACCACACACATAGTAGATGGCATGAAGGTCAAGGACAAAACACTCACCACATAAACACAGCTCAAGGAGATCACGCACAACAACCCACAAGCATGGATCACAAGACCCACATAAGAGAAACAAGGGACACAAGCCACGGGACAGATACGAATCCTCAGACAGAGGGAGATCACGACACAGACACAGGAAACATGACAGTAGTGATAGTGAAGGCAGGGACAGCTCGAGTGAGCACTCCTCAGGAACAGACGCCACGACGACGATCAACACACTTTCAATAGTAAAACCCTCAAACTAATGGACAAAGCGCTCGTGAGAATTCCCTATTTCGATCCACACAACAAGAACAGGGATATATACACTCACATCGCAATGGTAGAAGCAGAAGCAATGATCCGGGGTCTGGGTAAATCACCAGAAATAGCGTGTTTATTATCAAGGCGCCTACATGAATCCGCCAGACCATGGGTAACATCCCTGCCAAATAGGGTCAAGAGTGATTTCAAACAATTGAGCCGAGCAGTAATTACGATATTTGGGGAACACTCCACACGATCCGAAGGATTGAACACGGCAAAATTGATGACTCAGCGTGTAGACGAAGACCCACGAGATTATCTCCTACGCTTCAAGAGAGCATATTATGCAGGTGACGTGGACAACGCCCCGTAAGAAGGGAAAATATTAAAAGTTATGTTCTTCCAATCACTAAGACCTGAAATAATGAGAATAGTAGGAATGATACTGGACCCCGAGACTGCCTCCCTATGCCAGATCGAAAGCAAAGCCCACACAGCCTGGGTGAATGAACGGAGAACCACTAGCATAGCCAAAACACACATCATCACCAAAGATAAAGAATGTCTCGATCTGGAGGGAAGCGAATTACCAAGAAATAATAATAACACCACACGGGACGGACATGAAGGAGAGGGCGCCAAATACACTAGAATCAACACCCAACAGCAACACGCTGAATAACGTTCCACGTAGGGAGAGAAGCGAGGCCAGAGGAACCTGGCACCCACGGCCGCCACAACCCTGGAATACAGAAGAGGGCGGATCTTGGAACTATGGAAGAGAGAGAAGCGAGGCCAGAGGAACCTGGCACCCACGGCCGCCACAACCCTGGAATACAGAAGAGGGCGGATCTTGGAACTATGGAAGAGAGAGAAGCGAGGCCAGAGGAACCTGGCACCCACGGCCGCCACAGCCCTGGAATACAGAAGAGGGCGGATCCTGGAACTATGGAGGAGGGAGAGCGAGTGACGGGTCATACCGACTCCGCGGAGGCCGACGCCCACCGAGCCAATCACCATATCGTCTCCCACTGCTGCCTCCACTAGCAATAGGGCATAGACCACAGTCAGCCAACAGGAGTCAATACGCCCACCACATTCGGATGAAAAGAGAACACCAAGAGAGTATGAAAACTCCTATGCAAACAGCAAAGGCAATAATTCCAACAGAACACACACAGGAAGAGGACGCACCCAACGCAAAGATAGCCCAACTGAACATAAGAAACTCAAAAACCCCAAAGCAGTCACCGAAGTGGTACCAGAGGGTAAAGGGTACCATCTGTGGGAATTAATTCCAATAGGACCGGTCGGACGAGTCCACGTGGAAGTAATACTGCAAGACACCCTGACCAGCCAGGGCCTTTGTGATACTGGAGCAGAAATATCTATGATATCCAGAGACCTATTTGATGAACTCCAGACGCTTAAACACCAACCCTTAAATGGCAACGCTCAAGCGCCAACCCTTAAACGCCAATCCTGTAACGCCAACCCTTAAACACTAACCCTTAAACACCAACCCTTACAGGCCAAACCCTTAAACGCCAATCATTAAACGCCAACCCTTAAACATCAAGCCTTGAAAACCAACCCTCAATTGCTAACCTAAACGCCAATCCTTTAACACCAACCCTCATACGGCAAACCTTAAACGCCAACGCTTAAACGCCAACACTTAAACGCTTAAACGCCAACCCTTAAACACCAACCATTAAACGCCAACGATTAAACGCCAACCTTTAAATACCATCCCTTAAACGCTAACCTTTAAACACCATCCCTTAAACGCCAACCCTTAAACGCCAACTCTTAAACACCAACCTTTCAACACCAACCCTTAAAGGCCAAACCTTACAGCCCAAACCCTTAAACACCAACCCTTAAACGCCAACCCTTAAACACCAACCCTTAAACACCAACCCTTTAACGCCAACCCTTAAACACTAACCCATAAACACCAACCCTTACAGGCCAAACCCTTAAACGCCAATCATTAAACGCCAACCCTTAAACATCAAGCCTTGAAAACCAACCCTCAAATGCTAACCTAAACGCCAATCCTTAAACTCCAACCCTCATACGGCAAACCTTAAACGCCAACGCTTAAACGCCAAACCTTAAACACCAACCCTTAAACCCCAACGATTAAACGCCAACCCTTTAACGCCAACCCTTAAACACCAACCCTTACACGCCAAGCATTAAACACTAAACGCCAACCCTTTAAAACCAACCTTTAAACACCAACCCTTAAACGCCAACGCATAAAGGCCAACCCTTAAACGCCAACCTTTAAACACCGTCCCTTAAACACCAACCCTTAAAGGCCAAACCTTACACTCCAAACCCTTAAACACCAACGCTTAAACGCCAAGCATTAAACACCAAGCCTTGAAAACCAACCCTCAAATGCTAACCTAAACGCCAATCCTTAAACACCAACCCTCATAAGGCAAACCTTAAACGTCAACGCTTAAACGCCAACAGTTTCAAAGCTTAAACGCCAACCCTTAAACGCCAACCTTTAAACACCATCCCTTAAATGCCAACCCTTAAACGCCAACTCTTAAACACCAACCTTTCAACACCAACCCTCAAAGGCCAAACATTACAGGCCAAACCCTTAAACACCAACCCTTAAACGCCAACCCTTAAACACCAACCCTTACACGCCAAGCATTAAACACCAACCTTTAAACACCAACCCTTAAAGGCCAAACCTTACACGCCAAACCCTTCAACACCAACTCTAAATCGCCAACCCTTAAACACCAACACTTAAACACCAACACTTAAACGCCAAACCTTAAACGCCAACCCTTAAACACCAACTTTTAAACACCAACTCTTAAAAAGGCCAAACCTTGCACGCCACACAAACACCAACGAGGAAACGCCAACCCTTAAAACACCAACCATTGAAAGCAGACCCTTAAACACCAACTCTTCGTTAAACATCAACGCTTAAACACCAACCCTTGAAAGCCAACCCTTAAACACCAACCCTTACAGGCCAAACCCTTAAACGCCAATCATTACACGCCAACCCTTAAACATCAAGCCTTGAAAACCAACCCTCAAATGCTAACCTAACTCCAATCCTTAAACACCAACCCTCATACGGCAAACCTTAAACGCCAACGTTTAAACGCCAACACCTAAACTATTAAACGCAAACCGTTAAATGACAATGCTTAAACGCCAACCCTTTAACGCCAACCCTTAAACACTAACCCTTAAACACCAACCCTTACAGGCCAAACCCTTAAACGCCAATCATTAAACACCAACTCTCATACGGCAAACCTTAAATGCCAACGCTTAAACGCCAACACTTTAACGCCAAGCCTTAAACGCCAACTCTTAAACATCAAGCCTTGAAAACCAACCCTCAAATGCTAACCTAAACGCCAATCCTTAAACACCAACCTTTATACACCAACCCTTAAACGCCAACGCATCAACGCCAACCATTAAACGCCAACCCTTAAACACCGTCCCTTAAACACCAACCCTAAAAGGCCAAAGCTTACATGCCAAACCCTTAAAGACCAACGAGTAAACGCCAACCCTTTTAAATGCCAACCCTTGAACGCCAACCCTTTAACGCCAACGATTAAACGCCAACGTTTTAAACACCATCCCTTAAACACCAACCCTTAAAGGCCAAACTTTACACTCCAAACCCTTAAACACCAACCCTTAAACGCCAAGCATTAAACACCAAGCCTTGAAAACCAACCCTCAAATGCTAACCTAAACGCCAATACTTAAACACCAACCCTCATAAAGCAAACCTTAAACGTCAAAGCTTAAACGCCAACCCTTAAACGCCAACACTTAAAAGCCAACGCTTAAACGCCAACCCTTAAACACCAACCGTTAAACACCAACACAAACGCCAACGCTTAAACGCAAACCCTTAAACACCAAGCCAAGCATTAAACACCAATCCTTAAACAACAACCCTCATAAGGTAAAACTTAAACGCCAACCCTTAAACGCCAACACTTAAACGCCAATGCTTAAACCCCAACTCTTAAACACCCACCGTTAAACACCAACACTTAAAGGCCAACCCTTAAACACCAACACTTAAACGCCAACCCGTAAACGCCAACCCTTAAACACCATCCCTTAAACACCAACCCTTAAAGGCCAAACCTTACAAGCCAAACCCTTAAAGACCAACGAGTAAACACCAACCTTTAAACACCAAGCATTAAATGGCCAAACCTTAAACGCCAACCCTTAAACACCAACTTTGAAACACCAACTCTTAAATGCCAAACTTTACGCGCCAAACACTTAAAGACCAACGTATAAACGCCAACCCATTTAAACACCAACCCTTAAACGCCAACGCATTAAACGCCAACCCTTAAACACCAACCATTGAAAGGAGACCCTTAAACACCAACCGTTAAACACCAACACTTGCAGGCCAAACCCGTAAACGCCAACGCTTAAACGCCAAGCCTTAAACGCCAACCCTTAAACACTGTCCCTTAAACACCAATCCTTAAAGGCCAAACCTTACACGCCAAACCCTTAAAGATCAACGAGTAAACGCCAACCCTTTTGAACGCCAACCCTTAAATTCCAACCCTTAAACGCCAACCCTTAAACGCCAACCCTTAAACACCAACCCTTAAACGCCAACGCTTGAAAGCAAATGCTTAAACACCAACCCTTAAATGACAACGCTTAAGCGCCAACCCTTACAGGCCAAACCCTTGAACGCCAATCATTAAACGCCAACCCTTTAAAATCAAGCCTTGAAAATCAACCGGCAAATGCTAACCTAAACGCCAATCCTTAAACACCAACCCTCATACGGCAAACCTTAAACGCCAACGCTTAAACGCCAACACTTAAACGCTTAAACGCCAACCCTTAAACACCAACCCTTAAACGCCAAGGATTAAACGCCAACCCGTATACGCCAACCTTTAAACACCATCCCTTAAACACCAACCCTTAAACCCCAACCCTTAAACACCCAACCCTTAAACGCCAAGCTTTAAACACCAACCTTTAAACACCAACCCTTAAAGGCCAAACCTTACACTCCAAACCCTTAAACACTAACACTTAAACGCCAAGCATTAAACACGGAGCCTTGAAAACCAACCCTCAAATGCTAACCTAAACGCCAATCCTTAAACACCAACCCTCATAAGGCAAACCTTAACCGTCAAAGCTTAAACGCCAACCCTTAAACGCCAACACTTAAACGCCAACGCTTAAACGCCAACCCTTAAACACCCACCGTTAAACACCAACACAAACGCCAACCCTTAAACGCCAACCCTGAAACACCAAGCCAAGCATTAAACACCAAGCCTTGAAAACCAACCCTCAAATGCTAACATAAACGCCAATCCTTAAACACCAACCCTCATAAGGCAAACCTTAAACGTCAACGCTTAAACGCCAACACTTTTAAAGCTTAAACGCCAACCCTTAAACGCCAACACTTCAACGCCAACGCTTAAACGCCAACCCTTAAACACCCACCGTTAAACACCAACACTTAAACGCCATCCCTTAAACGCCAACCCTTAAACACCATCCCTTAAACACCAAGCCTTAAAGGCCAAACCTTACAAGCCAAACCCTTAAAGACCACCGAGTAAACACCAACCTTTAAAGACCAACCCTTAAATGGCCAAACCTTAAATGCCAACCCTTAAACACCAACTTTTAAACACCAACTCTTAAAGGCCAATCTTCACGCGCCAAACCCGTAAAGACCAACGAGTAAACGCCAACCCATTTAAACGCTAACCCTTAAACACCAAGCCTTAAACGCCAACCTTTAAACATCAAGCCTTGAAAACCAACCCTCAAATGCTAACCTAAACGCCAATCCTTAAACGCCAACCCTTAAACGCCAACCCTTAAACGCCAACCCTTAAACACCAACCCTCAAACGCCAACGCTTGAAAGCAGACGCTTAAACACCAACCCTTAAATGACAACGCTTAAGCGCCAACCCTTACAGGCCAAACCCTTAAACGCCAATCATTAAACGCCAACCCTTAAACATCAAGAATTGAAAACCAACCATCTAATGCTAACCTAAACGCCAATCCTTAAACACCAACCCTCATACGGCAAACCTTAAAGGCAAACGCTTAAACCCCAACACTTAAACGCTTAAACGCAAACCCTTAAACACCAACCATTGAAAGCAGACCCTTAAACACCAACCCTTAAACACCAACCCTTGCAGGCCAAACACTTAAACGCCAACGAGTAAACGCCCACCCATCAACCACCAACGCTTAAACGCCAACGCTTAAACGCCAACACTTAAACTCCAACGCTTAAACGCCAACCGTTAAACACCCACCGTTAAACACCAACCCTTAAACACCAAGCCTTAAACGCCAACCCTTAAACATCAAGCCTTGAAAACCAACACTCAAATGCTAACCTAAACGCCAATCCTTAAACACCAACCTTTAAACATCAACCCTTAAGCGCCAACGCATCAACGCCAACCCTTAAACACCAACTCTTAAAGGCCAAACCTTACACGCCAAACCCTTAAAAACCAACGAGTTAACGCCAACCCTTTTAAACGCCAACCCTTAAACGCCAACCCTTAAACGCCAACCCTTAAACACCAACCCTTAAACGCCAACGCTTAAACGCCAACGCTTGAAAGCAAACGCTTAAACACCAACCCTTAAATGACAACGCTTAAGCGCCAACCCTTACAGGCCAAACCCGTAAACGCCAATCATTAAACGCCAACCCTTAAACATCAAGCCCTGAAAACCAACCCTCAAATGCAAACCTAAACGCCAATCCTTAAACACCAACCCTCATACGGCAAACCTCAAACGCCAACGCTTAAACACCAACCCTTAAACGCCAACGATTAAACGCCAACCCTTAAATGCCAACCCTTAAACGCCAACCCTTAAACGCCAACCTTTAAACACCATCCCTTAAACACCATCACTTAAACGCAACCCTTAAACACCAACCCTTAAATGACAACGCTTAAACGCCAACCTTTTAACGCCAAACCTTAAACACTAACCCTTAAACACCAACCCTTACAGGCAAACCCTTAAACGCCAATCATTACACGCCAACCCTTAAACATCAAGCCTTGAAAACCAACCCTTAAATGCTAACCTAAACGCCAATCCTTAAACACCAACCCTCATAAGGCAAACCTTAAACGTCAACGCTTAAACGCCAACACTTTAAAAGCTTAAACGCCAACCCTTAAACGCCAACACTTAAACGCCAACGCTTAAACGCCAACCCTTAAACACCCACCGTTAAACACCAACACTTAAACGCCAACCCTTAAACGCCAACCCTTAAACACCATCCCTTAAAAACCAACCCTTAAAGGCCAAAAATTACAAGCCAAACCCTTAAAGACCAACGAGTAAACACCAACCTTTAAACACCAACCCTTAAATGGCCAAACCTTAAACGCCAACCCTTAAACACCAACTTTTAAACACCAACTCTTAAAGGCCAAACTTTACGCGCCAAACCCTTAAAGAACAACGGGTAAACGCCAACCCATTTAAACGCCAACGCATTAAACGCCAACCCTAAAACACCAACCCTTAAACACCGTCCCTTAAACACCAACCCTTAAAGGCCAAACCTTACACGCCAAACCCTTAAAGATCAACGAGCATACGCCAACCCTTTTAAACGCCAACCCTTAAACGCCAACCCTTAAACACCAACCCTTAAACGCCAACGCATGAAAGCAAAGGCTTAAACACCAACCCTTAAATGATTATGCTTAAGCGCCAACCCTTACAGGCCAAACCCTTAAAAGCCAATCATTAAACGCCAACCCTTAAACATCAAGCCTTGGAAACCAACCCTCAAATGCTAACCTAAACGCCAATTCTTAAACACCAACCCTCATACGGCAAACCTTAAACGCCAACGCTTAAACGCCATCACTTAAACGCTTAAACGCCAACCCTTAAACACCAACCCTTAAACGCCAACGATTAAACGCCAACCATTAAATGCCAACTCTTAAACACCAACCTTTCAACACCAAGCCTTGAAAACCAACCCTCAAATGCTAACCTAAACGCCAACCCTTAAACACCAACCTTTAAACACCAACCCTTAAACGCCAACGCATAAACGCCAACCCTTAAACCCCAACCCTTAAAGGCCAAACTCCAGTCATGAAGAAGGATCCTCTTGTGGAGCCACTCAAAACCATCACCTTGCCCTACATTGCAGGGGTCACTAAATAGATATCCAAAATCCTGAATAAACACAAGATCCAGGTCCGATTCAACACAGTACAAAAAATCCGTGATCTAGTTCCATCTGTAAAAGATGCTGTTCCAGACATACAGTACCCGGGCGTTTACAAACTAAAGTGCCTCTGTGGTAGTAGCTACATTGGAGAAACCAAACGACATATCTTGGACCGCATCCGCGAACATAAAGCAGATTTGGAACACGGTAGAACGAACTACTCTGCCGTGGCATATCACTATTATAATTCAGTGGGCTCACATGACATTGACTTCTCCAAGACGGAGGTTCTTTGCAAACCAACGGGCTACCTTGAGAGATTCGTTCATGAGGCCATTCACATATACTAGCACAGAGACAATTTCAACTGAGAAGATGGATTCTGGCTTAAACCATTGGAAAGATGTTTTAAACCATTTCCGTTCTTAATTGTATTTTACGATGACCTTCAGACCGCAGCTCTTTCGCGGGCATTGTCTCTTAATACCTTCCCACACCATGGTTAATGGTATGGTTTACAACATGGAGTATAACAGCGCCTCGCAGCTGTCTCTCTCCCTCTCCTCTTTTCCGACCATGGATGAACTCGTCCGTCTGAACGGGGCCCATAGCTATCCGTGTTGCTAAAGTTGAGGGTAAGAATCCACCCATTTTTTCGCCATATAGCATTGTGATATATAACGACGTATTGTTGGTAGCTTAGCTGATTGGAGAATATATAGAGTTTATTGATAACATTGAGGTAATTTAGATTTTAGTTTTTTATTGGTTCACTATATAGTATTCATTATATATTGTAGTGTATACCCAGTTACTGTGAATAGCTCAGATGTATAGGCCTTGACTTCAACATAGCCATTTCTGTGACCAGTCACAAGCTAATCACTCCGCTATTTCATTGCTAAATTCTATGATAATTCCTTTGTAAAGGCGCTTTCTTTCTTCTCACACAGCTTAAAGGTCGCGATCTGAGCATGGCTTTTTCGCTCCAGCGCTGTCCTCCAGACAGTCTCGTCCCTTCACCTGATGAAGGCCGCTTGTGTTGTGGCCGAAACGTCGTGAGAATTTTATTGTGTTATTTTATTTTATCAATTTATTATTTTATTCTCATTCTACGTGACTTTACCGAAAGAACCAAAGAAGATGAATCCTTGCAGTCACGAAAGCTTTAAATAGAAATTTAGCTTGTGACTGGTCACAGAAATGGCTATGTTGAAGACAAGGCCTACACATCTGAGCTATTCACAGTAACTGGGTATACACTACAATATATAATGAATATTACATAGTGAACCAATAAAAAACTAAAATATAAATTACCTCAATGTTATTCTTAGTTTTTTCGGTAAAGTCACGCCGAAGGGAAACAACAAAACAATAAAATATATATAAAACAATAAAAAAAATTCTCACGACGTTTCGACCATAACTCAAATGGTCGTTTTCAGGTGTGTTGGTTTGCATAAATTTATTTTTAAACGAAGCATTTATTTATTTATTAAAAAACGTTAGCGCCACGCGCAACGATTTGGCACTAACGTTTTTTATAAATAAATAAATGCGCCGTTTAAAAATAAATTTATGCAAACCAACACACCTGAAGACGACCATTTGAGTTATGGTCGAAACGTCGTGAGAATTTTTTTTTTATTTTTTATATATATTTTATTGTTTTGTTGTTTCCCTTTGGCGTGACTTTACCGAAAAAACTAAGAATATGAATTACTGCAGTCACGAAAGCTTTAAATCAAAATTTACCTCAATGTTATCAATAAACTCCATATATTCTCCAATCAGCTAAGCTACCAACAATAAGTCGTTATATATCACAATGCTATATGGCGAAAAAAAATGGGTGGATTCTTACCCTCAACTTTAGCAACACGGATAGCTACGGGCCCCGTTCAGACAGACGAGTTCATCCATGGTCAGAACAGAGGAGGGGGAGAGAGACAGCTGCGAGGCGCTGTTATACCCCATGTTGTAAACCATACCATTAACCGTGGTGTGAGAGGTTATTAGTAGCCTAGCGATAAAAACCAACAAGATCATCACAAGTTCGACCTCCCTAATCGACCCAACTAAACGTCCCTCCCTAAAATCTTCTGCTGCAAGACCCCCTAGATTCTATGGTCTTCCCAAGATTCATAAAGAAGGCACCCCACTGCGACCCATCGTATCCAAGATCAACTCCCCTACCTATAGACTAGCCCGTTTTCTGTCAGATACCTTGCTGCCTTTCACTGGCAAGACCGCCTCAGCAGTACTTAACTCAGCCCAATTGGTCTCTATGGTCAAAGACGTTGTACTGTCCCCTGACGATATCCTTGTCAGCTTCGATGTGGTATCTTTGTTCATCAAGGTCCCAGTACCTGATACCATTGAAATAATTGAAAATTTGGTCCAACATGGACTAGACCCCGACACACCTGCACTGGTTAGGCACTGCCTCAACAATACCTACTGTGCTTGAAATGGCTCCTTCTACAAATAAAATGAGGGTACCCCCATGGGATCCCCCTTATCACCAGTGATAGCCAATATTTTCATGGAGAAATTTTAATCAGACGCCATCCAGACTTCCATCCTCAGACCTTCCCTGTGGAAGAGATATGTGGATGACACTTTCGTCATTTGGCCACATGGCCTTCCAGCTCTGAACCTTTTCCTACACCACATCAATTCCAGACATCCCGTCATCAAATTCACCATGGAAGTGGAGAAAGATGGCAAGCTACCATTCTTAGATGTTCTGTTTGGGAGGAGACCTGATGGCTCATTGGGGCATTCTGTCTACAGGAAACCCACCCACACAGATTCCTACTTGAAACCTGATTCCCACCACCACCCAGCCCAAAAGAATTATCTCATCAAAACTTTATACCATAGGGCTCATTGCATTTCGGACCAACACCACCTGACCAGTGAATTAAAACATGTACACCTGGCCCTGAAAAGGACTGGTTACTCTGACCGTACCATCCGCCAAGCTGTTTCTCCCTCCATACAGAAACAACCACTTGATACTCCGGTAAAAACCATCACACTACCATATATAGCAGGCGTTACTAAAAAGATTTCCAAAATTCTAAACAAACACAAGATCCAGGTCCGGTTCAATACAGTACACAAAATTCGTGATCTGATCCCATCCGTGAAGGATGTCATTCCTGACTTACAGTACCCCGGGGTTTACAAATTGAGTTGTACCTGCGGTGATTGCTATATCGGGGAGACAAAGCGACATGTCTCTGACCGAATTCGCGAGCACAAATCAGATTTTAAACACGGCAAAACGAATTCTTATGCCGTGGCTGATCACTGTTACAACGCTGTGGGTGATCACGATATAATTTTGTCCGATACCAAGGTTCTTTGCAAACCCACGGGTTTTTATCAGAGATTTGTTCACGAGGCAATTCAGATCTATAAACACAGACACAATTTCCACCGAGAAGATGGTTTCAAATTAAGCAACCATTTGAAAGATGTTCTAAATCGAACTAAACATTAAACTAATTTCAATGGTACAGAATATTTTTCAAGTAGTGGTACCCCAAACTTTCGCAGCTCTTATAAATTCCCTTTTCACACCATCAATAGGTAATCTCCCCCTCCTCCCCCCCCCCCCGAGCCAAACGGCAAAAAACACACGACGTTTTGATTGCAACACAAGCGGTCTTCATCAGGCGGAGAGAAAAATGATGAAGACCGCTTGTGTTGCAATCAAAACGTCGTGTGTTTTTTTTTGCTTTTATTTTATTTTTTATTTTCTATCTACGTGACTTTACCGAAAGAACCAAGAATATGGATTCCTGCAGTCACGAAAGGTTTAAGTCAAAATTTAACTTTGTCAACGTCTAACTTTTCAATGTGTGGATCTGGTTTCTTATTGGAAAGGAGGTTGAACTTGGAAATAAAGTCATCTTTACATTTAGTTGACAATGTAGCGGCAGATGAAGCGGTCATGTTATTACATGTTCACAATCAGATTTAGACATTTTTTTCATCAATGTTAAGTGTGATTTCAAGAGTGTCTTATCTACATGGTCTAAATTTTGATTTAAAGCTTTCGTGACTGCAAGGATTCATATTCTTGGTTCTTTCGGTAAAGTCACGTAGAAGGGAAACACCGACTTATGCTGCCGTCACATCTTCCAATGTCATACTAATTTTGTTCAGAGCTAGCTTAGCCCTGATCTCAGAGAGAATTAGACTGATCCGTACTGAACTAGACCGTATATTTACTGAAAGAACCAAATAATATTAATCTAAATACATTGTTAATGACCCGGTCCTATCGATGAGATGAATGGGCGTGGCTTTGCCCAAATTTTAATTTTGCTGGGAGGGCAATTGGCATGAACCAATCATATATGATGTCACGCGCTTGTGCGCGTGAGCGGTGAAGTTACTTGACCACATGACGTCACTAGCAGGGTACACCTCCCCAAGCCGTCTCGCGCTGATGACGCGCGCGTAGTGACGTCAGAGACTGAGCGAGAGAGAAATCGGGGTGAGTGGTGTGGTGAGCAGTGGTTTTAGAGTTTACATTTATTTAGATTAACCTTAAATTCCTCTATTCTACAGAGTTCAACAACAACGTGAACATTGTGTACACTGTACCCTGTACGCGTGTATGTTCCAAAGGAACATTGCGTGTTTACTGTATACAGTATACACTGCGTACTTTACACTGCATGTACAATGTGTATATGTACATTACGTGTGTACACTGTACAACGTGTGTCCATTGCATGGACACTGTGTCTGCACTGTGCATAGCGCAGTGGTTAGCGCGCTGTGCTACAAACCCGGCCACCTGAGTTCGATTCTCGCTCATGGCCAACACCAGTGACAATTATCTGAACCGGTTCTTGGGCCTCTCCTTGGTCGACTCCGCCTCTAATGAGTACCTGGTGTATGTAAACATCACCACTGGGGAGACAAAGGCGGTCAAGCGTGGTGCTGGCTACCCACCCCCTCGTGAACTGTACCGGCCTTCATAGATACTAACATCACTTTCCCCAACAATCTGTTAAGGCTTTGACTTAACTTTTGTGACTGCAGGAATTCATATTCTTGGTTCTTTCGGTAAAGTCACGTAGATAGAAAATAACAATACAATTTTAATTTCATTAAAGTAAATTTTATTAAAATAAAAATAATAAAATTTAAATTTTATTTTCTTTTATTTGTATTTTCTTTCTACGTGACTATCGAAAGAACAAAGAATATGTAGTCTGTTAAGGCCATACAGGGGATCTTTTTGTGTGTCTACAGTGTGTGTGTACAGTGCGTGTATTGTGTGTGTACACTGTGAGGGTTGCTATTTATATTATGGGAGAGAGAGGATTTAGGATCCATTCAGGCTGGCCTGCCAACCATCCATCATGTGTTTAACCAGGCTGGGTTGTGTGAGGAGCTTACAAATCCTTGAAAGATCTGCACACATTCCCATCAGTGAGCTCCTCCAGCGGGCAAAGCTCTGTTTGCTGGATCATGTAGTCTGCATGCCCAGCCACCGAATGCCCAAGCAGCCTCTGCTTGGTTGGATAGAGGGGGCTAAACGGGCATGATAGGGCTGAAAAAGAGATGAACTGATACGGTATAGTAGGATCTGGAGCTGAGTGGACTTGCCAAAGACTTTACCCAGCGGTGTCAAGATAGGCTTCTGTGGACGAGGCTCGTGAGGAATGCTGCAGGCCAGTTGGAGGCATTTGCCCTGCAACGAGGTCGGAGGAGCGATGCCCACATTAATAGCCAGAGCACTGAGTGGCTAAAACACATTATTCTAGATTTAAAGCTTTCGTGACTGCTAGGATCCATACTCTTTGGTTCTATTGGGTAAAGTCACGTAGGTGACTTTACCCAATAGAACCAAAGAGTATAAAACACCGATTTAAAGCTTTCGTGACTGCAATGATTAATCTTCTTTGGTTCTTTCGGTAAAGTCACGTAGAATGATAATAAAATAATAAATTGATAAAATAAAATAACACAATAATATTTTATTTTATCAATTTATTATTTTATTATCATTCTACGTGACTTTACCGAAAGAACCAAAGAAGATTAATCATTGCAGTCACGAAAGCTTTAAATCGGAAGTATAAAACACATGTTGCCACAGTGGGGAGCACAGGTGGTGCATCTGGCAGTCATCTTAGTCAATCATCCCTTAACACCTGTATAATTCCCATGACCTGCTGGAAGGTTTTCCACACTTATATGGCCTCAAATTGCGCCTATCCTGACAGCACTGTTATGATGTTGCTTCCAATTAGTGTTGAATGGTGGCTGTTTTGTTTATATAATCTGTTTATCCATGTGAAACATTTACATAAGAGCATATCTACATGGGGAACGAGGCGAAGTTGTTAGTCCACTGCATTATGTATCCAACAATCAGAGTTGGATTATTGCTAACAGTAGACATTGACAAGTGATATAACTTATTGTGATCCTCCACTGGGTTGATTGATCGTAATTTAATTGCTTGGTGAAATGAGCGTCAGTACTGAGCAGATACAGGCAGCTAAGCATGGTTCTGGCCACACCACCACCTTGTTCATCGTGCCAGTGTGGTAGATTCTAAAGTTTGCATTTGCTGTAAAGTATGTTGACTCTATTAAATACCAAGATTTAATGAAAGTGATAGGTTTTTTTCTTCCATCCAATGTTTTACAAGCATGGAAACAGGATATGAACACAGCACATACACAGCTAAAGTAACAAGTGTCTATTCGAGCATTCAAGCAAATCTGATCCTGGCTTTGGACCTCCAATTTGCAATTGAACATTACTTTGTCCATTTTGCTACATTATTTTCCCATTACAAATTGTTTTATTTTTAACAGCCTTTATTTTTAGCAGAAATTTTCTCAAGTCAACATTTCTTCAGTATCCAGACGCAACCGAAATTGTGTACATTGAGTTATGGATTAGCATTGATATTGAAGATACAGGGACCTCCAGGCATAATGCTGACCACTTGCACTCACATTGTCTGTCGTGCCAGGACAATAGGTGATTGTCAATAGCATATCGAGCCTTAAATGAGCTTGTATGATGTATTGGGGATGATTTTTGCTTTATTTCTTGTGAATGCTTGAGTATAGATGTGTATGTCATAGGTGAATGTCATGTGTAACTGTATATATGGGTATACCTGTGTGCATCTATGCTCACATACATCGTGTGGATATTGCTGTGTTCTGTCTGCAGCTCCCAGTTCCTCTGCCACTTTGCTCTGCAGAATCAGTCAAATGGAGCCAAGACACTCAGCCCAACTTGGTACTAAAATACACCAGTGCGACCAGTGCCCATACAGCACGGATCACACTGGAAGCTTGAGGCAGCACCATAGAACACACACAGGAGAGAAACCATTCAAGTGCACTGTGTGTGGGAAGGCGTTTGCACTGTCATCAGATCTTCACAGACACCAGAGAACACACACAGGTGAGAAACCCTTCAAGTGCACTCTGTGTGCAAAGGCGTTTGCACGGTCATCAGATCTTCAAAGGCACCTGAGAATACACACAGGAGAGAAACCCTTCAAGTGCAGTGTGTGTGAGAAGGCATTTGCACGGTCATCAGATCTTCCGATCCACCAGAGAACACACACAGGAGAGAAACCCTTTAAGTGTGCTGTTTGTGGGAAGGCGTTTGCACTGTCATCAGATATTCACAGACACCAGAGAACACACACAGGAGAGAAACCCTTCAAGTGCGCTGTGTGTGGGAAGGCGTTTGCACTGTCATCAGATCTTCACAGACACCAGAGAACACACACAGGAGAGAAACCCTTCAAGTGCACTCTGTGTGGAAAGGCGTTTGCACGGTCATCAGTTCTTCACAACCACCGGAATATACACACAGGAAAGAAACCCTTCCAGTGCACTGTGTGTGGGAAGGCGTTTCGACAGTTAGGGATTCGAAACAGGCATCAAAAGATTCACAAGGATATTAATCTGAAATCGACGTGTGAAAGTCAAAGTGCTGGAATGAGCTCATACCTCATAAAACAAGAATCAGAAAAACATTCCAAATATGAAACGTGGCCAGGATTGAAGGTGAAATGTCAAGAAGCGAGAATAAAATATCAAGAAGTGAATGCGAAGAGTGAAGAAGTGAAGCTGAAATGTGAAGAAGTGATGGTGAAGAGTGAAGAAGTGAATGTGAAATGTGAACATGTCAATTCAACTCCAAAATCCGACCACATCAATGGAAGCAGTGTGAAGCAGGAGGAGAATTCTGACTCTGAGGCAGAGCGAGGCCACCATCAGCAGTTTGTGGATGTGGAGGTGTGGGTGGAATTTTCAGGCAATACAGAATCAAATGGAGACCAGATAGATGTGTCACCTCGAGCTTGAGACAAATAAGCTCCATTTCATCCACATTATTCACAGGTCTTTCTTATTACAAATGTGTGGAGTTGAAGATTTTACTCCAAGGTTTCACTTCCAAGTTGTCGATGGAGGCAGCATGAAGCTGGATAGGTTGGACTCTTGAGGAAGAGTAAAATGAACCCAAGCAGGTTGTGGATGTTGATGATGTGGACTCTTTGGACAATGCAGCATACGAGCAGCCAGCATGTGTGGACCTGCAGGTTGGGTAGATCTATATACAGGAGCACGAGACAAAAAAACCTCCATAGCATTCACCTTTTATCATAATCTTGACATTTATATGGTGCTGACATAAATGTATGCATATTTGACTTATTTCGCACTTTACATATCCAACAGTGCATATGGGCTAGAGACTGCCAGTAGGGTGGGGAGATGATTAATGATTATTATCTAATCCCATTTGGGTTATTTGTGGCTAATTTTTCTAATTTGGCAAAATTTTGACCCTGAAGCCAAAAAATGTTAAACATCCACTGTAAAGCAGATGGCACATTTTTGATTAATATTGCTGCAATAATCATGAGGACTGCCTGACAGATTTGAACTGTGAACCTCTTCAACAAAGATCAAACGTGCTACCATTTGGCTTCTCTCATTCTGAGTGCATGCAGGTGTAGGCATCATGCAGTCAAAAATCTATTTGCAGTGAACACTATGTAATGTGATTACAGTAAATCAATATTGTCGCTATGTCTTTTGATTACTTGGAGTTATAATTTGATGAACACTTATTTTCAAAATGTTAAGATGTCCAGCAAAAACTCTGTTATCTCACATCCATGGGAAATGCATAGTGCTGGTTAATCAATATGCCGGTTATTTGAGAGTTATACTTATGGTTCATCAAATTTTCCAAGTACATGACATTTTTCAAGAAATAAACTAACCATACCTTTTAACTATGATATAAGAAATACTCTACTCTTTTACCGAGGTACTCACCAGTCAGTTGTAGAGCATTCCAAGTTGATTGTCGAGAAGCAGTGGGGCCTTTTATGGTACATTATACATTAGTACAGTACTGTATATACAGTACATGAAGCAATTAGGTTGGGCAGCACACAACGTGATCAGAATGGCAGATGTCTGCAATTGTGACTCTGCTAGCACCACCACTCGCATGATAAAGTGACATATGTGGACCTTTATGGCAGAAAAATCTAATGCATGTCTCTAAATGTGGAGGGAAAAACCGGAGAACCCAGAGAAAAATCCATACTACCACGAAGAGAGCGATACATGCAAACTCCAAATATACATTAGGCGTCAGGGTCGAGATCAAACCCACCACCACCTGCACACCAGGAGAGGAAGTTAACATCTCGCGACTGCGGCACATTTAGTTGTGCTTTTTTGGCGTGTTAATAAAGTGGTTCTGTTATTTCATAGTAGTGTAATATATAGTGGTGTAGTGTTATAGTCGTAGTTGTAACGGTGTGGGTGTGGACGAGCAATTTCTAGCCCGGGTGAGCCGAGGTGACTGAGGTTACATGAGGTAAGGGGGGGGTGAGCAGTTATGGGGGAAATAATTTTCTAAAACCCTCAAGCAACGACGCCACTAAGTCTGGCTTTGACTGGGGGCAGGACTTGAATTAGCCAGTCCGGGCAGGCCAGTTTGCGTGGGGTGAGAGTCGATGGGGCTATATGTGATTGAAGGATAGTGTTGCCAAGAAAATCAGGTTTAATATAACGAATTTACGAGGTTCTGATTGGAGGACGCTGTACCTGCCAAATTGATTCACATGGCCTGAGGGGCAAGAGATAGAGGTAGGCGACCTAGCAAGAGGCAGCCGATTGCCTACGAGGGAGGGTAGAGAGAGAGATGCTGTGAAGGTGGGATATAATTTTAGGTGAACGCTACGCGTGTACAGGAGACGGTGTTTGTCGGGGCCTGGGGGGGGGGGCTCCCGGGGCAAGGGGTGGTCTGCGTTCGCTAGGTCCGGGGGGGCTCCCAAGGTGGGGGGGCTCCCAAGGTGGGGGGTCAGTTGCTCGGGGACGCTGATGTATGATGAGTCATTGTGAGCGCTGTTGCAGTTGTGTGGACTGGCTGGTGCGCGGTGCTTCTGGTGAGTGGAGTCACTGCTTTCAGTGCTACGGGGAGGGCCGAGTTGGTGCCTTGGTCGGCTGTTGAGCTGAGTTGCTCTGAACGCTATAGTGAGTGCAAGCCGGGAACCGAGACTGCCGTTACGTTGAGTCGCTCAGAGCACTGTTTGGAAGCTCCACAACAAATTCCCCAGACTACAACTGTGTCAAGTTGTTCAAAGCGCTGTTGATAGCTCAAACCAAGTCCATAAACTACAACTGCATTGAATTGCTCAGAGTGCTGTTGAAGATGCCAGCCAAGTTCTGAGTGGATCGTGCATGAGGGTTGGTATGACCAGTCGTCGCGTTATTCTGTATGGTTTTTTTTGCCACGGTGTTCTGTTTTTGTGGACGTGCAGGGGAGCTATGCAGATGTGTGCTGTTTTGAGAGTTGGTTATACTCAGTGTTTTGTAATTGTAGATGCGAGGGGACGCTGTGCTGATGTGTGCTGTTAATGTTTACCGAGAGTTTTGAGAGTTTGTCCTCGTTGGTCTGTTTTTGACGTGCGGTGATGCTGTGTAGATGTGTAAAATTTTTAACAGTTGGTTGTACTTGGTTGTTGAGAAATGATCTGCCACAGTTGGTTTGTGTCCTTGTGCATAGTGCGTCAATAGTGCATAATGAACCAAGGCACAGTTAATAAATTATAAATGTTAAGATTCTCTATTCCGGATCTAGTTATTTGTCTATCTTTCTGTCGCCGTCAAAGCACGTTTAAAAGTCCGCATTGGTGACCTATAATATTGAGGAAATTGCATGGGGGAGAAAATAGAGCCGAGCTCCTTTCTCTCCCTTATATATTAGTGTATAGTAGGTTATTATAGTATATAGTAGTGTATAGTGTAGTATACAGTGAGGGAAAAAAGTATTTGATCCCCTGCTGATTTTGTACGTTTGCCCACTGACAAAGAAATGATCAGTCTATAATTTTAATGGTAGGTTTATTTGAACAGTGAGACAGAATAACAACAACAAAAATCCAGATAAACGCATGTGAAAGATGTTACAAATTGATTTGCATTTTAATGAGGGAAATAAGTATTTGACCCCTCTGCAAAACATGACTTAGTACTTGGTGGCAAAACCCTTGTTGGCAATCACAGAGGTCAGACGTTTCTTGTAGTTGGCCACCGGGTTTGCACATCTCAGGAGGGATTTTGTCCCACTTCTCTTTGCAGGTCTTCTCCAAGTCATTCAGGTTTCGAGGCTGACGTTTGGCAACTCGAACCTTCAGCTCCCTCCACAGATTTTCTATGGGATTAAGGTCTAGAGACTGGCTAGGCCACTCCAGGACCTTAATGTGATTCTTCTTGAGCCACTCCTTTGTTGCCTTGGCCGTGTGTTTTGGGTCATTGTCATGCTGGAATACCCATCCACGACCCATTTTCAATGCCCTGGCTGAGGGAAGGAGGTTCTCACCCAAGATTTGATGGTACATGGCCCTGTCCATCGTCCCTTTGATGCGGTGAAGTTGTCCTGTCCCCTTAGCAGAAAAACACCCCCAAAGCATAATGTTTCCACCTCCATGTTTGATGGTGGGGATGGTGTTCTTGGGGTCATAGGCAGCATTCCTTCTCAAAACACTTTCACCCAGTTGTCCTCTAAATTATTCAGATGTTAATTGGCAAATTTCAGACGGGCATGTATATGTGCTTTTTTGAGCAGGGGGACCTTGCGGGCGCTGCAGGATTTCAGTCCTTCACGGCGTAGTGTGTTACCAATTGTTTTCTTGGTGACTATGGTCCCAGCTGCCTTGAGATCATTGACAAGATCCTCCCGTGTAGTTCTGGGCTAATTCCTCACCGTTCTTATGATCATTGCAACTCCACGAGGTGAGATCTTGCATGGAGCCCCAGGCCGAGGGAGATTGACAGTTCTTTTGTGTTTTTTTCCATTTGCGAATAATCGCACCAACTGTTGTCACCTCACCAAGCTGCTTGGCAATGGTCTTATAGCCCATTCCAGCCTTGTGTAGGTCTACAATCTTGTCCCTGACATCCTTGGAGAGCTCTTTGGTCTTGGCCATGGTGGAGAGTTTGGAATCTGATTGCTTCTGTGGACAGGTTTCTTTTATATAGGTAACAAGCTGAGATTAGGAGCACTCCCTTTAAAAGTGTGCTCCTAATCTCAGCTCGTTATCTGTATAAAAGACACCTGGGAGCCAGAAATCTTTCTGATTGAGAGGGGGTCAAATACTTATTTCCCTCATTAAAATGCAAATCAATTTATAACATTTTTGACATGCGTTTTTCTGGCTTTTTTGTTATTCTGTCTCTCACTGTTCAAATAAACCTACCATTAAAATTATAGACTGATCATTTCTTTGTCAGTGGGCAAACGTACAAAATCAGCAGGGGATCAAATACTTTTTTCCCTCACTGTATAGCGTACTGTATAGTAGTGTGGGGTACTGTACATTCAAGGGTTATAGTGGGGTCAGTGGAGATGGGTGAAAACAGGTGCAGGGTACTGATCGTGGGAAGGTTCAAGAAGGGAAGTAGAAGATGGTAAAGTCTGCTGGAATCTACCAGGGGAAAGTGCTGGAAGTTACCAGGGCATAGCCGAGTGGTTATATTATAAGGGGGAGCGAGGCCTGCGATCAGGGCACTGGCTTGGGGACTGAAGGATGACTCCAGGTGGATGACATCGGGGCCGACTGTTGGACATAGGCATTGTGGAAATCATCGGGCCAACTTTTCGAGATCGACTTGGTGGAAACCATCAAGAAAGACTGTTCGAGATTAATCGAGTGGGAACCACCACGGCTGCAGATAGGCATAGCCTTGTGAACGTGTTAGTCATACTTTCGACTTGTAAATACGTTACTGTAAAATAAATCGTCTAGAAAATGGAGCCTGCGAAGGAGCTTCTTTACAGTAGTGTAGTGTATATGAAATAAAGATTTTGCTATTAGCCAAGTTTAGTCTCCGTATTTCTGATAAGGGGTGAGTGCCGGCGAAAGGGAACAATTTGCGTCTGGGGGGGTCGGCAATCTTTCAAAGAAGAAAGCCATTTTTTTCGTAATTTGACCAAAATATGTGTATCACTCCACTACTAGATGAGATCCTACACCACCTGACGAGTTACTAGGCCATACTTCGCCTGTGGTGTGAAGGTCAGGGAACAGCATAGATGTGGGTTTCATAGAAGTACAGTATAATGATGGGTTTTTCTGCACTGCCCTCTGCTGCACAGTAAGCGGGGGCGACTTTAGCCGATAGCACCTGTTATGCATAACAATGATGCCAGATTAGGGATCGGCAAGCTTTCGAAGAAGAAGAGCCATTTAAAAAATATATTTTTTCCAAAATAGTTCAAAAGCCGCATCACACCGCAGAGCTACTTAAACACAAACACGGTCTCCTTCACTCTTACCCTTTTTATTCACCACCACCACTATCGTTTTGTTTTATAATTTTAATTATGTTTGCAACGCCCATTGTTTCATTTGCTTTGGAGGCGCCTGCCCCCCGTGCTCACCGGGCCTCCTCTTGGTGGCCTGGCTGCCAGTGGTCGCTCGTCGGGCAGCTCCCTTGCTCACATCAGGTGGCTCCCTCGCCATCCCATGCGATATCTGAGCTGCTGTCTTGCCCGCGTCGGGCGGATCCCTCCTTGGGACTGCACGGCACCCGGAGCTTCGGCTGGCACAGTGGCTATGAGATATTAACTACCTTGCCTGGTATGCAGTTTGCGGTGTCTCTCCGTGGTCACGTACATTTTTGTCCAGATCCTCCAGTGTTTTCCTACATATTTAGAATCAACATCATGCGTTGAGAGTATTTACCTGCTATAAATATGTAGTGGTGGGGGCGAGCAGCTGCAAGCATCAAGACATAGAGTAGCCGCCAGATAGGCGCCAGCAATTAGGGGGAGAAGCAATAATTAACCGGGTGCATTGGGGACAAGCAGGTGCGAGCATGGGAACACGGTGTAGATGCAGGAGAGGCGGGAGATGGAGATGATAAGATAGAGAGCACGTGCAGGAGGCGCCGCTGAGGCACCAGCTTAATGGGGGGTGGGATATAAGGGTGTGTGCGGAGCAACACGGGATTATTGGTTGGAGCTTAAGGATAGAAGAGGACAAGAGCCGGGAAGAAGAAGCCTGGGACCTCGCCCTCCACACCTCGTCCTCCCAAGCGGTGTTGGCTGATCCCCCGCTGGGGGCAAGGACGAAGGTGGAGGTGTGAGAGAAGAGCGACAGGCTAGCGGAGTATTAAACAGTAATTGTTAATGAGGTCATGTAAAATAGTCATATTGAAACATATTGACACTGAGCTGCATTGTCCTATGATGGAACATCCTATCATGAAGTTAACGTTTTAATACCATGATGCTTAAGAATAGCATATGCGGTGGTTGTAAATGTCAACTTTTGAACCCACAGCTTGGAATAAGCAACTGCTGTGAGAGTGCAGCTGAAACAGCAGTGGGTGCCTTTTTTGATATTTTTGTTTGTCCCTGGCTTAGTTGTGTCCTTTGATATTGATCAATTAATTTCATTCCTGGGAAGCAGAATCAGCGAGCTTCCCAAGACTGTCACCAAATCCTGTGATTCCCTTTAGGCTTTTGTACTTAAAGCCTCTTTGCTCATCAATTTCATTCTAAAGTTAATTGATTTGCCCTTCCATGGTTACCCGGCTCCCAGAATTCAATGTCGCCACATATGTGCACCGTGTACTATGACAACCAACCAGACAATATTACATTTGGAATTATTAAATGTTTGAATTAATGAAAAAGGAAATATACAATAGAATTCCTGTTACACGCCAAGCTGAACAGGAAATGGCTCTGACTCCTAGCCATGCAGGTTATACCAGGCCTGTCCAAAAGAAAATCCTTAACGAATGTCAGCAGAGGGGCAGGGGAATTTAAAACCAAGAACAACACAAAGCCCAAGCCTCTTTACAGTAATGTAGGCCTTGATTACATCAAGAAAGCAGAGATCTAGATTCTGCTGAAAATCCATACATCTTTGCTGTAGCAGATGGACAGAAAAAGTGATATTTATGCAGAACTGCCCTCGCCTGAAATTACAATGGGGCTCTGCAAGTTTATACTCAGCATGTCTAGCAAGCAAATGTTGAATAATCATTATCTGGCAGTGTGGTCGAACGTTATATCTGCGTCCAATCCCGCTGAGATCATCCTTTGGTCCATGTAGTTATAATGTTCTGTATTGCAACCTGTGTACTACTCTCCCCAAACATCCCCTCCCCTTGTGCTCTCCCCTTTTATCCGTTTCAAGCCCCTTCTCTCAAAACTTCTCTCTCTGTCCTCCTTTCAGCCAATCCCCATCCTTCCTCGATGGTTCTCAACTGTCACATCAACACTCAACCATCGCTTCCTGCCTTTTTTAGTTTGAACCTCCTTCAATCCCTTCAAACCTTACCTCCCGATCAATCGCTATGGAGGCCTCTCTGTACCAATAGGAGGCCTTGGCCTACTTCCCTGTAGTCTAAATGGTTGCATGTTTGGTTCGGGTGAGTGCTCTAGAATTGAGGTCGTTACAATGGTATTAGCCACACAACACCATCATTTGAGAAGCTTCTCGATTGATACTTCCGTGTATACCCGTGAAAGGCCAAACCCCTCGCGATAATTAAATGGGGAATACAGAAAGATTGCCCACAATAGGTCGAAACCACCAACAATAAACCCATGAAAGCCAAGGGTTTGCTGTACTCACTCGCAATGAGTTAATCTAGCCAGATTAACGACTACAAATACTACATACACACTACATACACAATACTCACAAAATACATTCACTGAGTTCATGTAGTTAATATAAGAAGGCTATATGGGGGGGTCTTTGTCTTTTTTTGCGAGATGCTTGCACGGCTTTACTTGACCATCCCACCCCACGGTATCAGCCAATGATACAGCACTTCCGGGTACAGTATACCTGTGTAGCATCGGAAATGCACATCTTATACCGTCAGTATATATACTTACCTGCAGTTGCAGGCACAGGCCCATAGGGGGTGCCACGCTGAGCTGGGAAAGGTTACAGAGAGCCGGACCGTTGAGGGGCCGGGTTCTCCCCACCCCCCCCCCCCCCCCAAGACCCCAGGTGAGGGGTTGGGGAGTTCTTCCAGAGCCCCCTGGAAGGTTCCAGAAAGGGGGCGGTACCGGGGGCGGAGAGTCCCCAGGAGGTGTACAAAAGGGGCACCTCAAGCACAGCTCAGGGCAGTGTTCCGAAGACGAAGAGAAGACCAGCCTAGCTAGGACCCTGGGAACCCGGGACCCGACGTCCTTGTAAGGTCCGGGGCCGGCTGGGTCGGGTCGGTTAGCGTCCCTGCGGGCACAGATAGCCGGAGGGCCAAGAGCCAGGTTGACTAAGTGTGAGGGCACGCTTGCCCGGAGGCTGTACCTCCCTAGATAGTGGGAGTTAAGGAGAGTCTTGTTCATAGTTACAAATAAACCGTGTTGCCCTTCTTTGGTTCTTTCGGTAAAGTCACATAGAATGAGAATGAAATAATAAATTTATAAAATAAAATAACAATAACATTCTCACGACGTTTCGGCCACAACACAAGCGGCCTTCATCAGGTAAAGGGACGAGACTGTCTGGTAGGACAGCGCTGAAGTGAAAAAAACACGCTGAGATCACGACCTTTAAGCTGTGTGAGAAGAAACAAAGCGCCTTGACAAAGGAATTAGCATATAATTTAGCATTGAAATGGCTGAGTGATTAGCTTGTGACTGGTCACAGAAATGGCTATGTTAAAGTTAAAGCATACACATCCGCAGAGGCACCCCTTGACAAAGGAATTAGCATAGAATTTAGCATTGAAATAGCTAAGTTAAAGCATACACATCCGCAGAGGCACCCCTTGACAAAGGAATTAGCATAGAATTTAGCATTGAAATAGCTGAGTGATTAGCTTGTAACTGGTCACAGAAATAGCTATGTTAAAGTCAGAGCATACACATTCACCGAGGCACCTAGTACAAATCAAACAGGAGAATTTAGCATTGAAATAACTAGGCGAATTTAGCATTGAAATAACTGAGTGATTAGCTAGTGACTGGTCACAGAAATGGCTATGTTGAAATCAAGGCCTACACATCTGAGCTATTCACAGTAACTGGGTATACAATACAATATATAATGAATACTATATAGTGAACCAATAAAAAACTAAAATATAAATTACCTTAATGTTATCAATAAACTCTATATTCTCCAATCAGCTAAGCTACCAACAATAAGTCGTTATATATCACAATGCTATATGGCAAAAAAAATGGGTGGATTCTTACCCTCAACTTTAGCAACACGGATAGCTACGGGTCCCGTTCAGACGGACGAGTTCATCCATGGTCGGAACAGAGGAGGGGGAGAGAGACAGCTGCGAGGCGCTATTATACTCCATGTTGTAAACCATACCATTAACCGTGGTGTGAGAGGTATTAAGAGTCAATGCTGGCAAAAGAGCTGCGGTCTGAAGGTCATCATAAAATACAATTAATTAAGAACGGAAATGGTTTAAAACATCTTTCCAATGGTTACTAAGCCAGAATCCATCTTCTCGGTTGAAATTGTCTCTGTGCTTGTATATGTGAATGGCCTCATGAACGAATCTCTCATGGTAGCCGGTTGGTTTGCAAAGAACCTCCGTCTTGGAGAAGTCAATGTCATGTGAGCCCACTGAATTATAACAGTGATCTGCCACGGCAGAGGAGTTCGTTCTACCGTGTTTCAAGTCTGCTTTATGTTCGCGGATGCGGTCCGAGATATGTCGTTTGGTTTCTCCAATGTAGCTACTACCACAGAGGCACTTTAGTTTGTAAACGCCCGGGTACTGTATGTCTGGAACAGCATCTTTTACAGATGGAACTAAATCACGGATTTTATGTACTGTGTTGAATCGGATCTGGATCTTGTGTTTATTCAGGATTTTGGAGATCTTTTTAGTGACCCCTGAAATGTAGGGTAAGGTGATGGTTTTGAGTGGCTCCACAAGAGGATCCTTCTTCATGACTGGAGTGATGGCTTTGCAGATTGTGTAGTCGGAGTAACCATTAGTCCTGAAAGCCTGGTGTACGTGCTTGAGTTCACTGGTAATGTGTTCCTGGTCGGAAATGCATTGGGCTCTATGGTATAGTGTCTTGATGAGGGAGTTCTTCTGGGATGGATGGTGGTGGGAATCCGGTTTCAAGTAAGCATCTGTATGGGTAGCTTTCCTGTAGACAGAGTGGCTCATTGAACCATCATGTCTCCTTTTAATTAAGACATCCAAAAAGGGTAGTTTGCCATTTTTTCGACCTCCATGGTAAATCTGATGGCTGGGTGTATGGAATTGATGTGGTCGTGGAATTGGTCTAGAGCAGGCTGGCCATGTGGCCAGATGACAAAGGTGTCATCCACGTACCTCTTCCATAAGGTCGGGCGTAGAGTGGCAGTCTGGATGGCGTCAGTTTCAAATTTTTCCATGAATACGTTGGCTACAACCGGAGATGGGGGGGGCCCATTGGGGTGCCCTCAGTTTGTTTGTAGAAAGTTCCATTCCAGGTGAAGTATGTGTTGGTTAAGCAATGTCTCACCAGGGGGGGTACATCAGTATGCAGTCCTTGATGAACCAGGTCTTCAATGATAGCGATGGTGTCAGGTACCGGGACTTTGGTGAACAAGGACACCACATCAAAACTGACAAGCAGGTCGTCTGGGGACAGGGAAATGCCTTTGATTGTCGATACCAGGTGAGTAGAATTTAGTACCGCAGAGGTGGTTTTTCCAGTGAAAGGTCGCAGTATATCAGCAAGAAAACGTGCCAGTTTATAGGTGGGGGAGTTGATAGTAGAGACGATGGGACGAAGGGGTGTATCTTCTTTGTGTATCTTTGGAAGGCCATATAATCGTGGTGGTCTGGCAGCAGAGGGTTTCAACGAGAACTGTTTGATCTCATCAATTAATGCTGTTGAATCAGAGATGATTTTGTTCGTTTTGGTAACCAGGCTGTTGAATTTTGTTGTTATATTCTGTTTTGTCCATGATGACAGTTGCATTGCCCTTGATGGCTGAGAGGACGACAATATCATCCCTCTTTTTTAATTGAGATAATTCAAAACGTTCATCTTTGCTGATGTTGCTGGGTGGCAACTTAGCGTTTTTGAGGGTTGCAGCGATTTCAGATCTTGCTACGTCTGCAGAGATGTGAATCAAGCCCTTGAGTGCAACGTCGACATGGGCAATTATATCATTAACCGGTAAGTGTCTCGGTGTGACAGCAAAGTTTAGACCTTTAGCTAAAACGGATTTCAGACCATCAGAAATGGAACTGTTACTGCGATTAATTACGACTTTGTTGACGTCTATCTTTTCGGTGTGTGGATCCGATTTTTTGCTGGAGAGGTGATTGAATTTGGAAATCAAATTGTCCCTACATTTGGTCGACATAGTGGCAGCTGAAGAGGTAGTCATATTGTCTACATGTTCCCAATCCGATGTAGACATTGTTGCTGTCAATGTGAAGTGTGATTTGTAGAGTGTCTTGTCTAACTGATCGAGTTCGGTGCGTGTAAGTCTGATTTTTTCCGAGATAAGGGCGACGCTAGTTTTAGCTAGAATTCGTTTTGCATTGAGAGAAGTTGCAACAGCAGAGGTTAGTGTAAATGCGGTTGGTATTACCTTCGAGTCGCGGCATCTCTTCAGAAAGGTGAGAGACTCGATTAGTTGAGCCTTCTTATCCCGGAGTCTGTTGAATGATCTTAAGGTTGTGTGGAATCCCTCCCCGTAGAGGCGGTTAAATTTCCATTTAAAGCTTTCGTGACTGCAAGGATTCATCTTCTTTGGTTATTTCGGTAAAGTCACGTAGAATGAGAATACAATAATAAATTTATAAAATAAAATAACACAATAATATTCTCACGACGTTTCGGCCACAACACAAGCGGCCTTCATCAGGTGAAGGGACGAGACTGTCTGGTAGGACAGCACTGGAGTGAAAAAGCCACGCTCAGATCACGACCTTTAAGCTGTGTGAGAAGAAACAAAGCGCCTTGACAAAGGAATTAGCATATAATTTAGCATTGAAATGGCTGAGTGATTAGCTTGTGACTGGTCACAGAAATGGCTATGTTAAAGTTAAAGCATACACATCCGCAGAGGCACCCCTTGACAAAGAAATTAGCATGTAATTTAGCATTGAAATAGCTAAGTTAAAGCATACACATCCGCAGAGGCACCCCTTGACAAAGGAATTAGCATAGAATTTAGCATTGAAATAGCTGAGTGATTAGCTTGTAACTGGTCACAGAAATAGCTATGTTAAAGTCAGAGCATACACATTCATCCGAGGCACCTAGTACAAATCAAACAGGAGAATTTAGCATTGAAATAACTAGGCGAATTTAGAATTGAAATAACTGAGTGATTAGCTAGTGACTGGTCACAGAAATGGCTATGTTGAAGTCAAGGCCTACACATCTGAGCTATTCACAGTAACTGGGTATACAGTACAATATATAATGAATACTATATAGTGAACCAATAAAAAAATAAAATATATATGTGGTGTCCTTGTTCACCAAAGTCCCGGTACCTGACACCATCGCTCTCATTGAAGACCTGGTTCATCAAGGACTGCATACTGATGTATCCCCCCTGGTGAGACATTGCTTAACCAACACATACTTCACCTGGAATGGAACTTTCTACAAACAAACTGAGGGCACCCCAATGGGCTCCCCCCTATCTCCGGTTGTAGCCAACGTATTCATGGAAAATTTTGAAACTGACGCCATCCAGACTGCCACTCTCCGCCCGACCATATGGAAGAGGTACGTGGGAGGGATTCCAACAACCTTAAGATCATTCAACAGACTCCGGGATAAGAAGGCTCAACTAATCGAGTCTCTCACCTTTCTGAAGAGATGCCGCGACTCTAAGGTAATACCAACCGCATTTACACTAACCTCTGCTGTTGCAACTTCTCTCAATGCAAAACGAATTCTAGCTAGAACTAGCTTCGCTCTTATCTCGGAAAAAATCAGACTTACACGCACCGAACTCGATCAGTTAGACAAGATACTCTACAAATCACACTTAACATTGACAGTAACAATGTCTACATCGGATTGGGAACATGTAGACAATATGACTACCTCTTCGGCTGCCACTATGTCGACCAAATGTAGGGACAATTTGATTTCCAAATTCAATCACCTCTCCAGCAAAAAATCGGATCCACACACCGAAAAGATAGACGTCAACAAAGTCGTAATTAATCACAGTAACAGCCCATCAGCTGAGCTCGCCATCTCATCTTCAAGAGTTCGGGGGAACTCATCAACGGAGCTCCTCAACGGAGCTCCTCAGCTCCTCAGCAAGGAGCTCATCACCTCAATTCAGTTCGACCGGTGGGTCGGCTCACCAGAGGGTTCAGCCGGCTCATCGGAGTCTGGTTCGGCTCGGCTGAGCTCAGCTCAGCTGAGCCCATCAGCTGAGCTCGCCATCTCATCAGCAAAAGTTCGACCTGCGGGTCGGCTCAGGGGCGAGCTGCGACCACTGGTCGGCTCGACTCATCATCATCGGGGCTCAACTCCCCGGAGCGGCTCCCCATCTCATCTGCAGGCGGGCAAGACCCGCTTGACAGCTCAACTCGCCCCTGCATGGGTCGGCCTCTGCCGACGCGGAGGTCTCTGCCGCCCACCGGGGTGGCGAGGGTCGCTGTTTAGCGACAAGGCTACGAACGTGCATCGCCAGCGCCGATTGCGCAACCGTGCCAAGCCGACTCCCCTCCCGTGCACGCTATGAGCGTGCTGTGTACGCCATCAACTACAACAACGTGGGCCAGCTGACAAGCCGACGTCACCTCCCGCGCACGCTACGAGCGTGCTGTGTACGCCATCGCAACTACAACAACGTTTCAGCTGGTCAGCCTACGTTAACCAGTGTGGGCCGAGCCTAATCAACTGATCCGTATGACGCACACTGCTCCACTACATGACAAATCAGGCGTTCGCTTGACCTAAAGACTCAGCTCCAAACACTGACTATTCAAAACAATTCATATCACTCAAACATACACGGGTCCTTAACCAGAAGCCAATACTCAAGTCCATAGGCCATCAGTGGCTGTGAAGGCATCGCGGCATATCGAGTGAACACTCCGTCGTTTATAAGTATATTCGTAATATTTCCTCCTTAATATTTTGTTTTGGGCTGTACTTCTAATCGCATAAGTACCAACCGATCCATCAATACGAATGAATCCTTGACACCTTCACCAAGGAGCTACGCTCACGTGGGAGGGGAATAGCGTATCCAACCGGCTTACTTATCAGGCGATCTGGTCCACAATTAATTAAACGTTAGTCCAAGATAAGGATATCAGGGGAGAGAGCACACCCCACTGCACCCTCACCCTAAGCCATTGCGGTAATCATATAAATCTACCCGATGGATCTGTTAAGATATTGGTGCCTTTGGGAATAATAACTGTTTTTGATCGCCTTTTTCGTATTAATATCGTCATATAATCTTTAAGTACTTCTCGTCACTGATCGCGCACGTACTCGCGTACTCTACAGTATAATCTTTCATAATATAGTGAATTCCAACATTATCTCTCATAATCGAGTGAATTCCAGTATAATATTTCCTAATAGAGTGAATTCCAGTATAATCTTTCATAATATAGTGAATTCCAACATTATCTCTCATAATCGAGTGAATTCCAGTATAATCTTTCCTAATAGAGTGAATTCCAGTATAATCTTTCATAATATAGTGAATTCCAACATAATCTCTCATAATCGAGTGAATTCCAGTATAATCTTTCCTAATATAGTGAATTCCAGTATAATATCTCATAATAAAGTGAATTCCAGTATAATCTGTCATAATAGAGTGAATTCCAATATAATCTTTCATAATAGAGTATCAAGTTTTGTTGCGTTTAGATGTTTTAACAACTCTCTCTCTCACCAACAGCTCGCGTCACGCGGCGGAGTTAACCACAGGTGCTGTTGTCAAAGTGAAACCACGCAGTTATTGATGAGACTGCGTTGATACTTTGTTGTAATTCCAAGCCGAGAGTTGTATCTTTTAGAGTTAAGGTTTAATTAGAAATAAATTGATTAATGCAGAAGTGGTCGTGTGATTCTTTCCTGAAATCTATGCATAAGATCTGGTTCTTCGACGAGATATGAACTTGGTGACCTTACATAAACACTCTGAGATCTGAACTCGGGGACCTTACATTAAATACTCTAATTGAGACCTGAACTTGGGGACCTAACATAAACTCTAATCCATACTCGGTAAATGCTAAAGCGAGAATCATTGTATTATCCTGATCGATAATACGAAGTTAAACCACGAAGCCGAGTTGACTCCTGACACTAGCATAACTGCATACGATTAATTGCATTATCCCGATTGATAACACCACCTCGTCAACGAGGCAGGGCCTGATTATCATAAAGGCTGTCATTGACATAACCACACCCACTCGTATAATTAATACGATTATCTCTCGAATTAGCATAATTTATACGCGTAATTACACAAATTAACATAATTTCGGATACATTGTGCAAATTTCAAATTTCATTTAATTTTCATTATTTTTCATCCAATTTTCATAACACCCACATACACAACAAATTGGGGGCTCGTCCGGGATCTCTCGCAGACAGTTTATGCTTGAATTAAGGAACGAATCACTGTTGTATTAACCAAGGTATTGTGAACAAACATTGCCCTGTGACTGTAAACGGGTGTAAAACAAACAAAAAACGCACTCTGAAGGAAAATACCAGAGTAGCAGTGTATAACAAAGATAGTTGGAGTAAGATTATTAACACAAGTCGAACTGATGCATTCTGTGATACAACTGCTTTGAGATGTACTCTGAATAAATACCAGAGATGCTTGTATTAAGAGGAATTTTTGAGTGGATTGCGGGATATAGTGTCAAAACGTGCAGGCTGAACTGCTACAGAGCAAACAAATCAGAGAGACACATGGGATCAAAGCCGTATTGATGACATTGAGACACTATCTAAGGACTTGATAAAATGTGACAAAAGTGAAAACGATGTAAAAATTGCAGAAATAGCAATGTTAGACTCATATCTCCTCACACAGACAGACAGAGAAAGATTATGGAATGAGGAAAAATTTGCAAGGGAAAGAGAGGAGAAACTGTCCCTAATAGAGGAGGTAGAGCGTCTGCACACCCTCGTGAGAGAGAAAGAATCGGCACTAGCTGCACCAGTTAAACCCCCAGATGTTGATACACATAACACATACGGGAGTGGCAGTTTACCACACTCCGAGCCACGTGGACGTAACCCAGGGACAGGTCCCACAGGAGGTGTGGCTACCGATCAAAGTGGTTTTGACAGAGATCCCCCCTCGCGGCCCAAGAGAGGGGAGGGAGAGATACAGATGAAAACAGGAAAACATGAGGCTGACCACCTCGAGGTTAGAGAGAGACAAGAGATTAACACTAAGTCACCAGGATATTCAGTACGAATAGTACCAAAAAGGGCGGAGCTGGGGCGAGACGAGCGACATGACAGAGACAGCTCACCAGAAAGACACATTCCACGCAAGCACGACCGACGTGGAACCTACAGCAGGGGTCACTCTCCAGAGAGATGCACATCACACAAGCATGACCAATCACATACATAGAGCTCAGACAGCTCACCAGAGAGACGCACGACACGTAAAAATCACCAACGCAAAACCACCCGCACCACAGATGACAAACACAGGAATCCCGACAACCATGAAGCACAAGACAAACATAAACACAGCACAACACCTAGCAGGCACCACACATGTAGTAGATGGCATGAAGGTCAAGGACAAAAACACTCACCACATAGACACAGCTCAAGGAGATCACGCACACCAACCAACAAGCATGGATCACAAGACCCACATAAGAGAAACAAGGGACACAAGCCACGGGACAGATACGAATCCTCGGACAGAGGGAGGTCACGACACAGACAGAGGAAACATGACAGTAGTGATAGCGAAGGCAGGGACAGCTCGAGTGAGCACTCCTCAGGAACAGACGCCACCGACGACGATCAACACACTTTCAATAGTAAAACCATCAAACTAATGGACAAAGTGCTCGTGAGAATTCCCTATTTCGATCGACACAAGAACAGGGATATACACACTCACATCGCAACGGTAGAAGCAGAAGCAATGATCCGGGGTCTGAATAAATCAGCAGAAAAGGCGCGTTTATTATCAAGGAGCCTACATGAATCCGCCACACCATGGGTAACATCCCTGCCAAATAGGGTGAAGAGTGATTTCAAACAATTGAGCCGAGCAGTAATTTAGAGATTTGGGGAATACTCCACACGATCCGAAGGATTAAACGCGGCAAAATTGATGACTCAGCGTGTAGACAAAGACCCACGAGATTATCTCCTACGCTTCAAGAGAGCATATTACGCAGGTGACGTGGACAATGCCCAGGAAGAAGGGAAAATATTAAAAGTTATGTTCTTCCAATCACTAAGACCTGAAATAATGATAATAGTAGGAATGATACTGGACCCCGAGACTGCCTCCCTACGCCAGATCGAAAGCAAAGCCCACACGGCCTGGGTGAATGAACGGAGAACCACTAGCATAGCCAAAACACACATCATCACCAAAGATAAAGAACGTCTCGATCTGGAGGGAAGCGAATTACCAAGAAATAATAACACCACACGGGACGGACATGAAACCCCCCAGGAGAGGGCGCCAAATACACTAGAATCAACACCCAACAACAACACGCTGAATAACGTTCCACGTGGGGAAAGAACGAGGCCAGAGGAACCTGGCACCCACGGCCGCCACAACCCTGGAATACAGAAGAGGGCGGATCTTGGAACTATGGAAGAGAGAGAAGCGAGGCCAGAGGAACCTGGCACCCATGGCCGCCACAACCCTGGAATACAGAAGAGCATGGATTTTGGAACAATGGAAGAGAGAGAAGCGAGGCCAGAGGAACCTGGCACCCATGGCCGCCACAACCCTGGAATACAGAAGAGGGCGGATCTTGGAACTATGGAGGAGGGAGAGCGAGTGACGGGTCATACCTACCCCGCGGAAGCCAATGCCCACCGAACCAATCACCATATTGTCTCCCACTGCCGCCTCCACTAGAAATAGGGCATAGACCACAGGCAGCCAACAGGAGTCAATACGCCCACCACATTCGGATGGAAAGAGAACACCAAGAGAGTATGAAGACTCCCATGCAAACAGCAAAGGCAAGAATACCAACAGAACACACACAGGAAGAGGACGCACCCAACGCAAAGATAGCCCAAGTGAACATAAGAAACTCAAGAAACCCCAAAGCAGCCACCGAAGTGGTACCAGAGGGTAAAGGGTACCATCTGTGGGAATTAATTCCCATAGGACCGGTCGGACAAGTCCACGTGGAAGTAATACTGCAAGACACCCTGACCAGCCAGGGCCTTTGTGATACTGGAGCAGAAATATCCATGATATCCAGAGACCTATTTGATGAACTCCAGACTGTCTTTCAGAGGAAGAATGAAACGTTACAGATGATGCCAAGTAGGCTCATCTACTCAGGATGCGAAGGGACCCACATGCGGCCATTGGGCAAGGTCATGGTGAAGCTCACGTTCAACAAAATCAACATGAGCCATCCACTATATGTCGTACAGAACCCAGGAAAAGAGCTGATCATTGGGATCGAACTACTGAATCGCATTAAACCCATTATGAACCTTGAATCCCGGCAAATATGGGCACAGTCAATGCCAGAGCAGCATAAGGATCCAGAAGATGAAGAAGCCGGAAAAGACTCTATGGGAATTCAAACGATAACACAAGAACCCAACGACCTGGCACAGACAATCAAGAACAAAACCAAGCGTCCCGCAGAAATACAGACCACTCAACTACTGACCAACATACTGGGAAAGGACCTTGAAGAAGCCGACCTACGACCAGTAGTTCCCAAGGACTGTCCCCTCATGGAGTATATACCGCCCACTAGTGGCCACACAGGTGAACAGGAGACTGGTGAAGGAGAACCCAAGGCCAGGAGTATATTCCCCTCGGGTGAAGCAAAGACACATATTTACGAAAATCGCCACCTGTGGCAGCCAGGAGCAGAATCACGCCGATTCCCAATTCCACGGAAAGCATCCACAACCTACCAACATAATTACACCCACAGAAGACAGGGTAACCATCCCGCGAGGCAATAGCCCACAGGCTGGGAGCGATCATACTGTACAAAGACGCATATTTGCGAAAATCGCGGCATGTGGCGACCGAGAGCAGAATCATGCCGGGTCCCAATGCCACGATACACGAGGGATCAAACACAATCTGCCCACTTCCGATCGATCCCACCACCAGCTTTACCAGGAGAGAGCAGAGGCATGAGAAATAGGGAGACAGGCGTGAGCTTGGCTGTGACACAAAAGGTAACGCGGGCACGTGATGAATTGCTCACAGGGGTTGAGAGGAAGTTTTCAGTGAGAGAGTTGTCCACTGAACTGGAAAAAGATCACAGCCCCGTTAAAGAAATAAAGCAAACTGCTGGTGAACAGGGAAATCAGGAGAGTGATGATTGGGAAAAATTAAATGCGTCGGGCACCAGTTCTGATAATGTGGTGGAGAACGCAAGTGTTGCACCCGTAATTGACACACCTATCGAACCAGAAAACATAATTGCATTGAAGTATGATCCGACAGGAGATGATAACCAACCACAGGGAGGGGAAGTAAAACCTGATTGTCTGGTAAATGGAAATACCACCCCTTGTGTCGCGAAATTGCGTGAGGGTACTAAGAGTGTGGCAGAGAAAAGTGCTACAGAGACTTACAAGCATAAGTCTTTGAGTGGAAAATTCTGCTCTGGCACACTAAGGAGGGATGGAGATCAGAGTGTTGAAATGGAGATGAAGATCCATGACGGATCGGGAATTTTGTTGAAATACAGAGTACTCAGAGGCATGGAATCGAATCGTGGCCCAGAAACAAATCGACTCCCGGAGTCAACCGATGTACACAGGGCTGCGGAGAATGCAAATGTCCCCGACAATCGAGCACGGAAGCTCGTGGTGTTTACTGATCCTGGTTACACACAGCATAATTTCACGCCACATAATTCCAGATGGAAAGAGAGGGATAAAAAATTACCAATACGAACCAGTAAAACGTACTCATTTGGTGAAAGCCATAACGACGATGAACCCGGATGATGATGGTGTGATGTGGCATGGAAAGGTCACAGGTTACATTAAAATACCTCGCCATGAGAGAAATTATGATATACTCTTGACCAAAGGTGGCAGTAAGGTTGCCAAGAACTTGGTAAACATGTTGCAAAGAAGTAACATGAGGGAAACGGTGTGCCACCGTATTCGAAACCGCTATCCAGCGTTTCCCAGGAACTAAAAACAAAATCGCTGTCTAACAATAATGGATAAGAACCGATGTAACGTGTTGCCTTAATATTTTTCTTATTTCAAATGTAATCATGCTAAGTTGTGACACATACGCGCACGTTGTAAGGAAATAATTCCAAGCTTGAGGATTGTCGATGGTTCAAGATGGAAAAAGGCATTTTTTTTTAATAACCCATGGCCATTTGACCACGATTCATTTTTAAAAGAGCGGAATGTTGGATATGCGCCTTTTTCAAAAATTAATATTAACAAGAAATTCGCTTAAACATATATACTTTTTCTTCTAAATAATTAATGAATAAAAACATAAGAGCATAGTAACTGAAAAACAACACGTAAGCCAAAAAGACGCCTTGTCCTCCCGTAGCGGGTGAAAGCGGAGATAAGAGCGTGCTAACGAACTCAGCAGCAGACCTTGGCAATAATTGGGTTGGGAAATTGCAAGGCAATTATCACAGGCTATCTGTGTGTAAGGTAGGGCTAACCTAAACAAACCGCACGTGGAGGCCATGAGAGGGCCGTTGTTTTGAAATTAAATGAGGCAGACAGAGCGCAGCACAGCAAGCTGCAGGCTGAGAGCAAGCGGTGCCTAGGGTCGTGGAGAGTTCACAGTAGCCACAGACATAGGTAAGTCAAAAAGATCATCCAGTTACACTGCATTGCTTTAAAGTAACGTTAAAGTTCGAAATTCGACAACAGGAGTAGGCTATCGATCCTCGTGCTCGCTCCAATTGGAGACAAGGCTACGAGCTACATCAATGAATTATTGCCCATTTGCTAATCCAATACTGAATGTTAATTAATCTTTAATAAGTTCCTGTACAACCTGACCGAAGCGTATGGCAAACACAGAATTTTTACTAAAGTTAAAACGAATTCCCAAACCTTAGCATAGGCGAATAATAGCACAGTGTTGACCCAAGGGCAATGGAAGAGGAGCAGAGGCGCCTTTGTCTAGATCGTAGCGTGAGAGAGAGGATAGAGCCGACTCATTATTGCTGCCACCTGTACTCACAAGGCTGAGAACTGATAGATAACACTTCTCCACCGCAGACAGACGGAATGACGAAATTAATGAGGAGCCTTGAGACGCATGGCGGTGTAGTCCAGGATAAAGGCGCAGCCCTGAAGCAAGGGCGGGAGAGACCCCATCGGGTGTTTGTGCTAAAGCTAGCAGTTGCACGATAATGAGGCAGAGACTGAGACAGACAGCGAGAGAGTGGGACAGGGAGTTTAATTTAAAGGCGCCATGAGCTATGTCCCACTGGCATGGCCTTGCAGATACTTGAGACCGGGGGCCAGGGAAAAAGAGTGTCTCCCGGCCGCCTTTGTCTCCCTGCCGTACATGATGAGAGTATACAAATCTGAGACACGGCAGCCTCAACAGGGTCATCCTCACTGTGCTCCATGATGTTTTACAGGCTGAGGGATTTCCCCACCCAAGACCTCACATAAATGTTCAGCACATCTGCAAACTTGTTCCTGGGTGTTGGAGAGCAGATCACCTTTCTTTCCCTTTGATGGATTTCAAGAGTGATTTGCGATCGTAGGCTATTGAGGCAGACTCCATCTCCTCAGCAACCCGTGACCCCCACCTATCCTTGCAGCGCCGCACGACTCTCCGAACTTCGAAGGCTTCAGTAAGCATCACGATAATTCACGATGTAACGCAATTTTTGTTCCTGGGTAGTAAGTGTTATTTCGTAATTGTTTATGCCTAAAAAGTATAAAAAATGGCTATTATTCCGCGCAAACTTTGCTTTTGTGACCAGGACAGTGATAGTTTGAAATTTACCTATTTTCAATGAGAAAACGGGTGAACTTGTGTCTTTTCGATCACATAAAGTCAGAAAAAACAACATATGAATCAAAATTTACATATTTATATTAAAGAAATAAAACAATGACTACAAAGATGTAGAAGTGAGTAGTTTTATAGGTTTACAATTATACTGTTTAACATGTAGGCTTTCGCGACCAATATTATTCATAATAAAGGTTTTTGGGTTAGATCACGTTTATTTATAAATGTGTCGTAACCCTCCACCACCCGATATGGTCAATCAGCAAAAAAAAAGTGTCACGTTGACAAAAAGACAAATAATTCACTACTTTAGCCCACCGGTGTGTTGAAGAGTAAATCCACATTTACAGTTTGAGTACGACGTTTCGCTGGTAAATACATCCAGCATCATCGGGCAATTCGCCAGAATGGTAAAGCCCTAGCTTGCTCCCGGTTTTACATAGAGCAGCAGGGTGACGTCATCACTTAACTCATATCAGGTGCAGTGATTAGAGGCGGAGGGGGGGGTATTGTAATTATATAATCGATCAGTAATCAGTCAATGGTTATGATTAGTAATGAGTTGTAGATTAGTAATTCTTTAACTCAAAATGTAATGTGTGTTATTTAATAATACGCTTCCAGGCCGCACTAAGCCTGTAGCTGTCAGAGCGATTAAAGTTATTCTTGTTCCTCTCAATTTCAATGGATTATCTTATTAGTCTTTGCCAGTAATAATTAGTTTTACACACCACTGCAACATTGTCAAAATCAATTGAGTGTCCTTGTTGACAAGCATGTTCATCCACTGCCGACAGTTGTGTTTGAGATAATTTAATATTTTTCTGATGTTCTTTTAGTCTTACGTTGATGTTACGTCCCGTCTGTCCAATGTAGCAGCTGCCACATAAACAATTAATCTGATATACACCTTCTGTTGATAATTTAGGTAATGCGTCTTTAGTGCAAGATACTAGTTTTTGAATTTTGTGTACTGTACCAAATCTTACTGTATATTCTGGTAAGTTTTGATGTGATTTCTCTATTCACTAAGGTTCCAGTGGACGAATCGCTTAAATTACTTGATACACTAGTAAAGAATACCGGTTTACCAAAAGATATTCCGAAACTTGCTGGCCATTGTTTAAATAACACTTACTTCTTATGGAGAGGGGATTTCTTTAAACAAAAGGAAGGAGCAGCAATGGGCTCTCCTTTATCCCCTGCTATAGCAAATTTGTACATGGAAAACTTTGAAATAAGAGCACTTGCCTCGAGCACATTAAAACCATCCTTTTGGTTTAGATATGTGGATGACACTTTGGTTGTCTGGCCACATGGTAAAGATACACTTAATGATTTTCTAAATCATCTCAATGCACAAAACCCGGCCATCCAGTTCACCATGGAAATGGAGGTGAATAACACACTCCCATTCCTAGATATTTTGCTTGGACATGGCCTAAACGGCAAAATAACACACAGCGTTTACAGAAAGCAAACGCACACTGATGCCTATCTGAATGCAGAATCACATCATCATCCAGCTCAAAAAGCCTCTCTTATCAAGACGCTCATACATCGGGCTAAAACAGTGTCAGATGGTGAGAGTCTAGTGAGAGAGATTAAACACGTTAAAGATGCACTACGACAGAATGGCTACAATAATGATCAAATTAACAGAGCACTGAATGCCAAATCACGATCGCAAAGCAATACTGCTGAAAGCGACCATATTGTTAAAACAATAAAAAGTCCATATAACTCAGGAGTAACTGACAAATTAGCCCGTGTTTTGCAAAAGCAAAACATTACAGTAAGATTTGGTACAGTACACAAAATTCAAAAACTAGTATCTTGCACTAAAGACGCATTACCTAAATTATCAACAGAAGGTGTATATCGGATTAATTGTTTATGTGGCAGCTGCTACATTGGACAGACGGGACGTAACATCAGCGTAAGACTAAAAGAACATTAGAGAAATATTAAATTATCTCAAACACAACTGTCGGCAGTGGCAGAACATGCTTGTCAACAAGGACACTCAATTGATTTTGACAATGTTGCAGTGGTGTGTAAAACTAATTATTACTGGCAAAGACTAATTAGAGAATCCATTGAAATTGAGAGGAACAAGAATAACTTGAATCGCTCTGACAGCTACAGGCTTAGTGCGGCCTGGAAGCGTATTATTAAATAACACACATTACATTTGTATTTAAAGAATTACTAATCTACAACTCATTACTAATCATAACCAATGACTGATTACTAATCGATTATATAATTACAATACCCCCCCCCTCCGCCTCTAATCACTGCACCTGATATGAGTTAAGTGATGACGTCACCCTGCTGCTCTATATAAAACCGGGAGCAAGCGAGGGCTTTACCATTCTGGCGAATTGCCCGATGATGCTGGATGTATTTACCAGCGAAACGTCGTACTCAAACTGTAAATGTGGATTCACTCTTCAACACACCGGTGGGCTAAAGTAGTGAATTATTTGTCTTTTTATAAACGTGACTTTTTTTTTTGCTGATTGGCTGTGTCGGGTGGTGGAGGGTTACGACACATTTATAAATAAACGCGATCTAACCCAAAAACCTTCATTATGAGTTACAATTATACTGTAAATCACTTTCATGAATCGGCCCCCAAATGTAGTCTCCCATCATGTTCTCGTTATACTGTACTTGGTTGCGGCGTTCAAAGTATAGTATATCCTGGTGGAAGCACTCGCCTTGCTTCTCCGAATACGCTCCCATGTTCTCCTTGAAATGATGAAGATGACCATCAATGATATGGACTTTGAGGGACATCCTACAGCCTATTGTGCCATAGTTCTTCACCAGAGTCTCAACCAGCTCTACATAGTTTTCGACCTTGTGATTGACCAGGAAGCCACGAACCACTGCGACAAAGCTATTCCAAGCCGCTTTCTCCTTCCTAGTGAGCTTCTTGGGGAATTCATTACACTCCAGGATCTTCTTTATCTGTAGTCTGATGACGACACCGGCTTTGACCTTTGCCTCAGACAGCTTAGGGAAGAAGTCTTGAAGGTACTTGAAGGCTGCCGACTCCTTATATACAGCTCTGACAAATTGTTTCATAAGGCCCAATTTGAAGTGCAGTGGTGCCATCAGCACCTTCCGGGGGTCCACCAGTGGCTCCCACTTGACGTTGTTCCTCCCCACAGAGAACTCGGTCCTCTATGGCCAGTCCCGCTTGTGGTAATGCGCCTTGGTGTCCCTGCTTTCCCAATGGCAAGGATAGCCGGGAAACTTGGTAAAACCGCCTTGGAGACCCATCAGGAATGCCACCATCTTGAAGTCTCTGATGACCTCCTAGCCGTACTCATCGTAATACTTAAAGGCACCCAGCAAGGTCTTGATGCTGTTGTAATCTTCTTTGAGGTGCACTGAGTGAGCCAGGGGAAGAGACGGGTACTTGTTACCATTATGGAGCAGCACAGCTTTGAGGGTCCTGGAAGAGCTGTCAATGAAGAGGCGCCACTCATTCTGGCTACAGGCGATTCTGATTGCCTCGAACAGACTGGTCACATTGTGGCAGAAGCAGAGCCCATCTTTACGGGTGAAGAAGCTGCAAAATGATTGGTGACGCTTCCTCTGATCTGCGACTTGCACATTTTTATCCAACAAGTTCCACTGCTTGAGCCTAAATGTCAAAAGCTTGGCATTGGACTTGGTGAGACCAAGATCTCCGATCAAGTCGTTGAGGTGTTTTTGGTTGGGGTAGTATGGGTTTCGGGTTTCTCTCCTCAGCTCCACCTCTGAAATTGTCATCTGGATCTACAACGTCTTCCTCGCTCTGACTTACTGCTCTCTTCTAAAGACGGCTGCTCTCTCTCCGGAGGAGTGGGTACGGGGAGCTCATGGCAGTATGGCACCGGGGCGATGGATGAAGGAAGGTCCGGATACGTGATAGCAGGTGGATTCTGACCAGCCCGACGTTTGGAAGGGTCCACCATGCAGAAGTAGCAGTTACTTGAGTGGTCAGTGGGTTCTCGCCAAAGTCTTGGGATAGCGAACTTCATGGCTCTCTTTTCCCCTCTGTCACATCCTACAAAAATAAATGTATTTCTCCATGACAGATGTGTAAGAGATTCTCACAACATTTTTCATATTTGATATATTTTTTCAATAACATTGAAAAGAGTAAAACATTTTAAAATTTAAAACTTTTACAATTTTAAACATTGTAACAAATTTAATAACAAAAAATTCCGCTCAACAATTGGTCCATCTTACCTTATGGAGTTTTTTGCATTGCTCATAGGTGAAATGACGCGCCCAGGGTTTGTCTTGATCCCTGACAGGCATGCCGAAATATGCCTTGTAGGCCTCACACATCTTAGCAGATACTTCCACAGAGTACTTTTTCACTCTTGTCTTGATACATTGGCCGCAGACATAGCAAAATGGATCTGCGGGATGCTTGCAGCCTCTTGATGCCAACTCAGAAAAATGCAGATGTGTATCCACTCACGCAGCTGGAACTAAACTGAACTAGTGGGCTTCAGGCCCCTGTATTTATACTACCATTTATATTACTGGAAAGTTCTAGAATGTTCTAGAAGTTACTCCAAGTATACTCAGCACTGAATCTATCTGGAAGGTTCTGGAAAATAGGCACATTTCAAAATATCATTGTCCTGGTTACAAAAGCAAAGTGTGTGGGGAATAATAGCCATTTTCTGTACTTTTGAGGCATAAGCAATTAGGAAATAATACCTACTACCCAGGAACAAAAAAAAACTGTTACAGTGTAATCATTCACCTAAATAAACACATTTTAAACACATTTAATTACGTTAACATTACACAATTTAAAAAGTTAACACATTTTTCACAATTTTATAATTGTATTCTTAATGTGCTACTTTGACACAACACGATATATACACAACAGCATCACGCCCGGCCGCATTTGCCTCCACAGTGGCGATGATTATACACTGCATAAGGTACTCATTTAAGGCTGAGTCGACCTCGGAGAGTTTCAGTACCGGTTCAAATAATCGTCATTGGTATTGGCTGTGAGCGGGAACCAGACTCGGGTCGCCGGGTTGGTAGCGCACCACGCTAATCGCTACACTACTGCTCCCCATCGACTTTAACATGTGCATACTGTTGTATATACTGTGTTGTGATTTTGTTAATTAATTGTAAAATATAAAATACAAAATGTATGCAATTATGCACATTTATGAAATCATGCAAATGTTATGCAAATTAGGCTAAATTCATAAAATAATTAAACGTGTGTATGTGTTTTCATGTTAATTGAGTGTAAGGGTAATATAATCAATCGTGTGTGATTAAATGTGTATAAAGTATTACGTGGAATATATGTTTATGGTCTATGTGTGTGTGTTTAGGAGAGTAATATAGTATGTGGTTGTTCGGGGGCGCCTGCGGTGCACAGCCTGCGGCGCCCCCCAACAACCACAGCCTGCGGCGGCCCCCAACAGACTGGTCAAGTAAATCCCTACGATCCACTCGCACAGCGTGCGGTGGGCCTTCATCTAGCAGTGGATTTAAGCACCAAAAAACTACAGTACTAATGTAATTAGAACCGTGTATATGTCCGTACGTAATACATGTGTGTGTAGTGCACATGTGTTTTACCGTCAAAACTATTATTAAAAAGTATTATTGTAGAGTACTGTAAAAAGAACGCGAACGGCTTTGATGTACTTGAGGACTTTCAATAAGTCGAATAAGAGCGTCTTTACGCGGCTTTCACTTAAAACTTTCACTCTACATACCTTTTTTGATGATCCCGCGATGTAACGTTAATGTGAATGAATGAAAATGTAGTTAAACTTTAGTTGCGATATTTACATTCACTTCTAAGAGCTATGACTTATTAATCACTGAAAGAACTGTTACGATTATTTGGAAGGTCTTATCTTAAGGGGTCTTAGGAAGTGGTGGGGGGTGTTCCCCTCAGCCCCCACCCCTGGGGGCTCTGGGGTGTCAACCTCCAGTCACGGGGGGGGGGGTGGAAGGCTCTTATTTTAAGGGGTCTTGTGGATAGGGGGGGTCCCCCTCTCCCTCAGCCCCCACCCCTGTCGGCCCGTGAGCGTGGTGGCAGATCAGCTGCCCACAGCGCATTATTACGGTGCAACCTGGGGGGCGTACATGTTTGTGAGGGGCACACCTCTGGTTGGCTGCTTGCTCGCGGTCACGTGACACACTTCAACCAATCCGTGCCGTGTTAATCACACAACAGAATGACAGAATGACAGACCTGGGTGTTTATATATATTTATAGGCGTGCGTGTAATTATGTTAATTATTATTATTATTGGCTCGGCTTCGTTGTCTAGGAAGGAACCACTCAGACTCTTCTGTGGAAAGTAACTTTAATATCTAAAAACCTTCTAATACTGTATGCGAACACACTTACTGTATGATTGGAAATTGCAACAGTACTCCTGCAGATATCGTTCTCATTGATCCGTCCAATTAAACTTCAATGGTTACGTTGTTAAACTGAGCAATAGAACAATAGGCTAACGCCTCATAGTCGCGCGACAATACACGACGATTGGAAAGTCTTTAAATTTTGATTTAAAGCTTTCGTGACTGCAGTAATTCATATTCTTAGTTTTTTCGGTAAAGTCACGTTGAAGAGAAACAACAAAATAACAAAATATATATAAAACAATAAAAAAATCTCTTCAACGTGACTTTACCGAAAAAACTAAGGATTGGAAAGTCCTTAAAAATGACAAAATTCATACGGAACCGCGCTAAAGAAACATGTGCCTAATGGCAATAGTGACATCAATGAATTCATTGGTAAGAATATGCAATTAAAGAAATGTCACGAAACAATAGTGTACATGTGAGAGTGTAGGTTTGGCTAATAAATGCTTATCAATTGGCAAGTAGGACATCAGTTAATTGGTGGGCATAATTGTGTGATTAAATGTAATATCTCAAAACAATAGTAATCATGTGAGTGTGTAGATTCGTAACATAGATGCTTATAAATCCATTGGTAATTTATGCAATTGTGGTGGTCACTCTGTAAACACGCACACGCTACACAGTACCTACCAGAGCAGGATCATTCATAACCCTGATTGAGACCCCGCCCGAGGGGTGGAGGCTGTGAAGTGTGTGTGTGTGATCCCCCAGAACCCTGGTCCTAGACAGAAAGTGGGGTCGAACAAGCACAGATTGTTGGGCTTCCTGTGGCCAGCACCTCTCCTGAGGGGAGGGGGCTGCGAGGGATCTGTGATCCCTCAGAAACCCCGCCCCTCACTGGGAAATCATACAAAAGGCGGGCTCCTGAGAGCAGGAGGCAGGTGGTGTCAAGCCAAAGCCGTGGAGCCGCCTGAAGGGGAGATCCTGGACCCCAAGCCCCGACGTTCTTCTGAGGGCCGGGGCTCAGTGTGGTACCAGTGATCAGCAGGCTAGGACCCTGAGGTTCCCTCAGCCCGACGCCCTTCTCAGGGCCGGGACTGGACAGGCCGGTGGTCGAAGACCCACCGGTGCCAGCGGTGGGTCAGCCTCCCCTAGGTCCGTCTAGCCGGAGGGCTAGAGTAGTAATCAGACCCAAAGCTAGAGTAAGCTATCCCGGAGGCTGTACCTCCCTAGGTTGTGGGTAGAAGGGGCCGTTACCCCTTCGTGTTAAGGACCTAGTGAATCATTGTAAAGGACATCAATAAAAGTGTTTAATTCCTACTACGTCTCCATCTACGACTACTACAACTGGGGTCAGAAGTGGCCGAATACTTCGCCACCATGGAGACTAGACGGAAGACACTTGCCAAGGCTCCGGAAAATGAGGCTGATCAAGAAACGGTTCCAGAGGGAGCCATGCCGCAGCCGGAGGATGGTCCTTCAACGGGGGACCTACGACCTCCCCGACCACCGATCGACTCACCGCCAGTGGGAGAGTCGCTCCTATCGGCACACTCCCACCTCGCTGACCTCCTGCATGCTGCCGCTGCCATCCTCGATGAAATAACGTGGGTGGGTCCGGGAGGGGAAGCTGCGAGGCCGAGTCAGCGGGCGAGTGGCGTTCCCGCCGTCGCCGCGGGAGTTCCCGCGCAATATTTTGAAGAAATGGCCGGAAGCGACGTCCCTTCCGCGCAGCGTCACGTCACTGCCGCCGGAAGCGGGCTGGCGCGGCCAGAGGTGACGTCACTTCCACCGGAAGTCACGGGCTCCCGGAACTATACGTCACTTCCGCCCGGAGTGCCCGCCAATGGGACGCGGCCGTGTCATCAGCTACGCGACCACCGTTTTTGGAGGACATACCGATATATGGCGCTCCCACGAACGCCGCAACCACTGCGGTAGAAGAGTCAGCGGGTTGGGAGCTGGTGCTCCACCAACGCTTGCCGGCACTGCAGGTGATCAAGCCACAGGGTGGTGATTGGATGGCTTTTTCACGCCGTTTCATCTCCAATTGTGAGACAGCTGGGTGGACGGAGGGGGTGGCACTTCGGGCTCTCCCGTCCACTCTTGACGACGCGCTGGCCACCTTCCTCACCATCCCGAGTGCTCGGCGTGCGACGCTGCAGGACGCCCTCCACCACATGGCGTTGGTGTACGGGCCCCCGTCAGAGATCAGGCATCACTTCACCACCCGGACGAAGGAGGCAGACGAGACTCCCCTCGCCTTCCGAAGCGTGCTGCTGGCGCTGGCCAAGGCTGCCTACCCTCGCATGGACGACGATGGCATCGACGCCATAGTTCTAGAGAATCTTTTGGCGCTGGCTCGTGAGCTACACATTGCCGTTCACGTCACGGACGAGGACGATCTCTCCTCCCTGCGTGCGGCAAGATATCTGCACACCGAACTGCTCCTTCAACGCGACAAGCCGAAGACGGCATGCACTGCACACATGGACTTCCCGGTGGGAGACGGCTGGGACAACCAGGCCTTCGCGTCGCATCACGCCTCCAGCTGGAGAGCGGGTGACCGGCCTCACCAGGACGAGTCACGACGGGAGAGACGCGCTTCACTGCGGACCGGAGGCCGTGTCACGTGCTACAACTGCGGACAACAAGGACACCTGTCATCTGGCTGTCCGGCTCCTCGACGACGTGCTCCGGGCCGCCCGCCACCCTCTACCCGCCCACCTGCAGCTTCACAAGGGCCACAGGTGAGTCGCGACGCACCACGCATTCGGTCCCTGCCTTTATCTCGTATCCCTCACTCGGTTGCGTCGCTCGATCGTGTTGCATTGCGAGTTCAGGACCGAAATGTCATACACCCTGAGGGGCCACTCCAACTGGGTCAATGGTCGGAGTTGGCCCATAGGGTCATCGCTGCAACCACGGGTTCCTCCGTTATCATCGGCACCATTGCTGGGATTGAAATTCGGGTGCTGGTTGATACGGGGGCATCGGCAATCATTATTTCCGACCTGATCTACAATGTGCTGCCCCAGCCATGTCAATCATTGACCCCTGTCGCTGTCCCTTGTTTCGCTGCGAACGGGGGTTCTTTGGGAATAATTGGTCAAAATAATGCCCAAATTTGTATTGGCGATATTAAATTGACAGGTCCCATTTTAGTTTCTAATACCCTTGCCGTTCCATGTCTGTTGGGCACTTATTTCCTCCGTAAAATTCCCATTAGGATCATGATTGACAAAGGCTGTATTGAGCTTCCTTCGGGCCGTCGTATGTCGTTCCTACCCTCGCTCACCCGGTTGCATACGGCTTGTGCGACGGTTCAGGCAATGGCGTCTCAGACGGTTCGGATTCTGCCGGGCCCACAAATGCTTGTTCCGCTTCGGCTGAGTAAGCCACTCGAGCCAGGGGGGACGTATGGGATGTTGCTGGCTCCATCCAACACAGCCGTACGGGGATTGGAGCTGGTGGGCGCACAGACACTCGTGCCTAGTACGAGCCAACCTTTCATCCAGGTATTGAATGCGGGGTTGCGAACGAGGGTCGTGCCCCAGGGTGCCGTAATTGCCCACGCGTCACTAGCGCTCCACGGTGACCATGTTGTGGGCCATGTGGATGACGCGCCTCGATCCACCACGCATTCCGACCTCGATGACGGTTGGATGGATTCCCTTTGTTCTGCGCCTGGTGAACTTTCCGACTCCCAGCGATCCCAATTACGCGCATTGCTCCGTGAATTTTACGATGTTTTCAGTAAACACAAATTCGATATCGGACGCACTACCCTGCTGAACCATCACATTGATACGGGCGATTCCGCTCCCATTCGGCAGAATCCGTTTCGGTTGAGCCCGGCTGAGAAGGAACATGTCCGGTTGGCCGTCAACGACATGCTGGCCGCGGATATCATTTCACCATCCACCAGCCCCTGGGGAGCCCCGATTGTACTTGTCAAAAAACATGACAGCAGTTTGCGGTTTTGTGTTGACTTTCGGAAACTTAACAAAATTTCGATGGCAGATGCATATCCACTCCCTCGGATGGACGAGTCTCTAGATGCCTTGGCGGGGGCGTGGTACTTCTCCACCTTGGATCTTTTGTCCGGATTTTAGCAACTTCCCTTGGACGAGGCGTCCAAACCTAAGACCGCGTTCCGTATGCCACAGGGTCTTTTTGAATTTAATCGGTTGCCCATGGGTTTGCACTCGGCCCCAGCGACGTTTCAGAGACTTATGGAGCTGGTCCTCGCTGGGCTCCAGTGGGACTTATGCCTCATTTATCTCGACGATGTGATTGTTTTTAGTCGTACATTCGAGGAACACTTGGATAGGTTGCGGGCCGTGTTTATCAAGATTGGTGCTGCTAATCTCAAATTTAAGCCCCAAAAATGTTTTCTATTGTGTCAATCAGTACGGTACCTCGGACACATTGTCAGCCGTACAGGCATTGCCACCGACCCTGAAAAAACCGATTGCGTCAGAACATGGGCAACTCCTACGTCTGTGGGCGAGGTCCGCAGCTTCATAGGGTTCGCGTCCTATTACCGCCGGTTCGTTGAGGGGTTCGCGTCAATTGCCAAACCCCTTCATGCGCTGACGGCTAAAGGTGCTAAGTTTCAGTGGGGGGAGGTCGAGGACAGGGCGTTTAAGGCCCTCCGCGATGCCCTTGTCAGTGCTCCTCCCTTGTGTTACCCTGACTTTACCTTGCCTTTTATTCTGGACACTGATGCCAGTAACACGGGAATTGGCGGGGTGCTCTCCCAAATCGTGAATGGCGTCGAGCACGTGGTCGCCTACGGCAGTAGGGTGCTATCCCCGGCGGAGCAGCGCTACTGCGTTACTCGCCGTGAACTGCTGGCTATTGTCTTCTTTGTACAACAGTACCAGCCATACCTGTACGGTAGGCACTTTACCATTCATTCCGATCACGTAGTGTTACAATATGCGCTAAAGATAGACCAGCCATCTGGCCAGTTGTCACGGTGGCTGGAAGTTCTACAGGACTACGCGTTCACGGTGATCTACCGTAAGGGCACTCAGCATTTGAACGCTAATGGTTTGTCGCGCCTTCCCCCAGGGGAAGGATGCGCGTGTTTTACGGGCTCTGGGAGGTGCAAAGTGGCCGTTGTAGCTGCGCCTACCTCTCCCCTGGCTGCAGCAGCAGAGGCTGGCGGCCCAGAGGACGGTTTTGCTCAGGACCAGCACGATTCTTTCGCCCGTGACTCATTGCTTGAGTTCCCTCTTGAGAAAATGGGGACGTCTCCAGATGGAGGATATCTCCCTGCTTAGACTGCGCCACCGTGCCGAACGTACGAGTACCTTGAATGGCCGGGAAAGTGTTGGGACATTCGTTTTGCGTGATGGTCTCCTCATGTCATGGGATGCCAGCTCTCGCCGTTACAGGGTTGTTCCTACCGCTCTGCGGGGAAGGGCCGTGTGGGCCGCACACGAACGACTCTTACATTTGGGCACTCATAAGACGCTCAACACTCTGAAATTGGATTTCTTTTGGCCAGGGATGGCCTACGATGTAGCTGACTTGCTAAAAAGCTGCACACAGTGTGCACGGCGGAAGCACCCAGCTACGCCAGCCTGCCCGCCGCTTCAGTCAATTCAGGTGTCCCGCGTCAACGAACTGGTGGCACTGGACATTCTCGGGCCCTCTCCGGTCACTGCCTGGGGTAATAAGTACCTACTGGTTGGGGTCGAGTATTTCACCCGCTGGCCCATGGCCTGGCCCCTCCCCAACCAGTCGGCGGCGGACGTTGCGGAGGCCTTTCTCCAGGGCTATGTCCTGGATAAGGGCGCCCCGGAACGGCTGTTGACCGACCAGGGAAAGAACTTTTCATCTGTCCTTCTGCGGGAGGTTTGCGACCTGTTAGGCACCCAGAAGGTGCGCACTTCCCCCTACCATCCGCAGACCGATGGTATGGTCGAGCGTCTACACCGAACAATTACCTCTATGTTGTGCCATCAAGTAGATGAGGCGCAGCTCGATTGGGACCTCCGCATGCCCGGGGTTCTGGCCGCGTACCGATTGGCACCTCACGCAGCCACGGGTTATTCGCCCTTCTACTTGATGTATGGCAGGGATGTTGACCCCCCCGTGGACGTACAACTGCAGGTAAAACCAGCCGCGTCGCGGTCGAAACTGTCCGACCACATTCAGTTCAATATACAGAAGTTGGTCGAGGCGCGGGAAGCCGCAAGGGAAAACTCCGGGGCGAGACAACGGGCAAATGAACGCCTGCACAACCGCCGCGTATCCACACACACGGTCTGTGGAGGACAAGGCATGGTTACACTGCCCCCAAGTATCCTTGGCGATATCGGCGAAATTGCTAAAACCCTGGCGGGGTCCAGTGGACATTGTTCGGGTGGTTCGGGACCAGTGCGTTCGGGTTGCGTGTGGGCGGCGTAATGGTTTGTTCACCCGTCACGACTGAAACCCTACATCACGCCACTCACTGTCACCTCACGTTCATCTCGCAGGGACCGTACGCGAGGTGTGTCAGATGGCCTGGGGGGTTGTTCTCCTGACCCTTCCTATGCACCATGCCGTGTTGCTGCTCCCCCACTTACCACAGGAGTGAGTTCTCCAGCGGCACTCACGCCGATGGATGGCCGTGCTGCTCCACCGGCCGTCTGACAGGGAGCTGACCCGCAAGCACCGGCATCCGCCTCTGCTGACAAACCGGAGGTCCATCGCTCGGCCCCGCCCAGTCCCCCACCAGGGACTCCTGGCCCTTATGATGGTCCTGCTACAAGGACTCGCTCCAGGCTTTCCCGATTCTCTTAAGGCCTGTCGCCACTTCCCACACTGTCCGCCTCCTCCCCCTGTGTATGCGCCGGTCATTGCCTCACTTGTCCCTTCTTCAGTCTGCCGGTGGGTTCATCGACGGGTGGGATTCAGGGCACAAGGGGAGTCGAAAATGCGCGTGGTCGAGTTCGGGTTTTGTATGTTTTATTCATGGCGTGTAATTGTACAGGTGGGTTGGGGCGAATCCTGCGAGTTGCTACTGTTCGTTGTTGTTGTTCTTGCTGAGGCACGCGAGTTCATGTTCAGTTTTTTTTTATTATTGTCAAAAGGAAAGGCTTATTGTCATGGCAGCTGGGACGGCTGCGGGCTATACAGGGGGGGGGAGGGGGGGGTCACTGTAAACACGCACACGCTACACAGTACCTACCAGAGCGGGGTCATTCATAACCCTGATTGAGATCCCGCCCGAGGGGTGGAGGCTGTGAAGTGTGTGTGTGGGATCCCCCAGAACCCTTATTCCTAGACAGAAAGTGGGGTCGAACAAGCACAGATTGTTGGGCTTCCTGTGGCCAGCACCTCTCCTGAGGGGAGGGGGCTGCGAGGGATCTGTGATCCCTCGGAAACCCCGACCCTCGGTGGGAAATCATATAAAAGGCAGGCTCCTGAGAGCAGGAGGCAGTTGGTCTCAAGCCGAAGCCGTGGAGCCACCTGAAGAGGAGATCCTGGACCCCAAGCCCCGACGTCCTTCTGAGGGCCGGGGCTCAGTGTGGTACCAGTGATCAGCAGGCTAGGACCCTGAGGTTCCCTCAGCCTGACGCCCTTCTCAGGGCCGGGACTGGACGGGCCAGTGGTCGAACGCCCACCGGTGCTAGTGGTGGGTCAGCCTCCCCTAGGTCCGGCTAGCCGGAGAGCTAGAGTAGTAGTCAGACCCAAAGCTAGAGTAAGCTAGCCCGGAGGCTGTACCTCCCTAGGTTGTGGGTAGAAGGGGCCGTTACCCCTTCGTGTTAAGGACCTAGGGAATCGTTGTTAAGGACATCAATAAAAGTGTTTAATTCCTACTACGAATCCGTCTCCATCTACGACTACTACACAATTAACGAAATGTCCCTAAACAATAGTGTACGTGCGAGTGTGTAGGTTTAGCTAACAGATGCTTATCAATTGGATAATGGGGCATCAATGAATTCACGGGCAATATTGTGTGATTAAATGTAATGTCTCAAAACAATATTATTTGTGTGAGTATGTAGATTCGTAACAGACGCTTATAAATGTTTAGTGTGTCATCAATTAATTCATTGGTAAGGTTATGCGATAATGAGAAAACGAATGACTAAAATACTTCTAAACGACCGTATTCATGCAACTCAAGGAACAGAATACTGCTTTTCACCACCAGCTAATCGTTAACACACTACCTTGGAATGGCAACCCTTTGCAAAAGAAAAAAAACTTCTTGGAACAATCTTATTCTTACCGATATGCGCGTTGTGTGTTTGTGTTGGAGGGCAGTGACCAAGAGGTCCAATATTTATAGCGGGCAGTATGGTTTGAGTTGTCCACGTATTATTTCTGCTAACTGTGGTTCTGACGAATCAATGGCTTCCGTGGTGCAGTTCCTTGTACCGAAAATACCTCAGGCCTCCAGCAGGGGGCACTGGGTCGATGTGTGTCGAACACACGGCGCTCTCGGCTGCGCCATCAGTCTCTCCACCGCTGGGGTGGTTGCTGAGTCAGCACGCTGCCCATGCTGGCGGCGGTTTCCCGCGCTGGCAGAGATGATGTGCGCGATGGTCCTGTCGCCCGATAGCGCTCGCAGCCCGTCCGCTGGGCGGCAGTGCGTCTTCCCCGTTGGCACCAGACACTGTTGATCGTCCCTCGAGCTCAACTTTTGCTGGAGTGTGCTCGGGGCTTCCACTTCAGCACGTCTGCAGATTGTCTGCGCGCCCAGGTCGGTTATCAGCCGGAAGGCCTGTGGCCGCGCAGCTTCCCCCTCTCTCAGCAGCTTGCTTTGCGCGAGCACCCTTGGCGCTCCCAGCCCTTCCCCCAGGAGGGCTCCTGCTGTGAGCTGCTCGTCCGCTGCTCCTCACTCACTCTCCAAAACTCATAAAATGTATTCGCACACCTCTTAGCTTCTCACAACTCTTATAGCTTGGTACAATGCAACTTCTCGCAGTCCTTGACTCTGAAAGTGACTCAAAACATAAGGATAAATGTAGAATACAACTTTCAGCGATACTCCGTCTGTCAGCGCCGAACTCAACACTTAGCAACAAAGAGCCCCTCTCCTCTGCAAGACTCGACACCCATGGTTGATTTCGAGGACCATACCCCGGAGCTTGCCGTTGCAAGACTGATTTGAGTGGTTTGGCTTCTTTGTTATATCCAACAAATTTAGCCTCTGGCTCGTCTTCTCACAAAGGACCATAATTTATTTGATGACAGAACAACTGTCCTTTTGATTGTGACCATGTGTCCAGTATACGTGTGTGTGTCTGTTTGTTCTAATTTATTTCCGGTCATCTCATGGCCTGTGGACACAGATGTTCTCAATTGCCCCTAAATGTGATCATTCCAGTTTTACAACTTTCTGCAGTAATTAATCTCCAGATGCCCCCTGTGTGGGCAAGTCAGCAGGGGGTCATTTTGTCCTTTTGTTGTCTCGAGAGAGGAGTTTACAGGTATGCATCACTTTATTTTTTTTTTGGAACTCACTGAATACATATATATGAGAAAATCTATTACATTTAAAGTAGGCAATATCACTCTTAATATGTTTTTGGAAAAGGCCTATATACAACAACACACATACACTGAAACCACTCACTGGTTAAAGTTATTGGGTTTATTTGCTCTCTTTTTTTGGGTAGGTTATTTAGTGGACATCCACGTTGGTTGAGTTATTTATCCCGAAATGTCGCCTCTACGTGTTGTTCTTTTAAGGCCAAAGCATTATTTATGTTTAGTTTGTTTATGTGAATTGCGTTTGAGCTTCACCTAATAATCCGCCACTAGAGATCCGCCCACGAGAAGACACCACGTGTCAATGCACTGCAATGATAGTCGCAGGGCCAGGCTCCAGCCAAATGATTTGGAATCGGGATTCCGACTCCCTGGAATAAAATCCGGACTCCCTGAAATGGAATCGAGACTCCTTAGGTTAGCAAGTGAGATGCCTCAAAAAGGAACATGGTATATAAAACAATACGTGCTCTGGATAAATAAATCCAGAAACCCCAAACCTGCTCAGGACCCACCCGTGTACCCACCACAGACCCACCCTAACCCACCCCTGACCCACTGCGGACGTACCCTGGACTCAAATCGGACCCACCCCGAATATTACATGCTCCAATCCGTCACAATTGATACATATGTAATGACTCTCGGACGATAGGAACTGTAGAGGGTTGCTTTATTATTATTTAGGACACTTCACGCGGATCACTTGGCCAGGGATAACACGCAGATAACTTGGGCCAGGGATGGCACGCAAGTAGCGACGGCGTGAAGACAGCGACGGAATGAAGACAGCGGCGACCCCGATCCCAAGGCAGCCCTGAACGTTTCCTCTCGCCTCCTGCCCCACCCCCGGCCACGCCCCCTTTCTCGAACTCTGAACTTCCCTGATGGCTCCCCCTTGTCACAACTCGCCTTCTATTATTATCAATCCTCTGTAATTTATACTCGTGCCCTCCAGTCCACTGTCTCCACACATACAATGGATCAACAGCGACTTCAACAAACATTCCATTACAGTAAAACCTTGGATTGCGAGGGACCTCTAAGTGTGCGCTGCTGCGCCCGATCTCTGGGTGTGCCTGACAACTGTGTGCCTGACAACTTATATCATGCAAATGTGTGTCCCATTGTCTAAGAGCCTTAGCCCTCCTACATTGCTGGCCTTCTTAAAGCCTCGGGACAGATTTACTTTACCCCTTAACTGTGCGCGTGTCTCCCCCCCAAAGGTCTCTCTACGGTAAGTATTCTATCACTATCTTAAATTTCACACTTAACTTACAATTTAACAATCTTTGAAACAGCGTATTCAACCAAACCATGCGTTTAATTGTGTTTTAACCAACCGTTTGTGTTGCTTTATATAGTTTCCAAATTTTGCTAAACCCTGTTTGATTTAGTGTGTTCCGTCTCTCTGTATCCCCTGGTATATCTGTGTTAATTCCACCTACTTAAGGTCTGTATATATATCTGCGGTTACGTGTTTCCTCTACCTGATGATGATTGCTTGTGTTGCGATCGAAACGTCGTATGTTATTATATAATTATATTTTTTATTATTTCTACGTGACTTTACCGAAAAAACCAAAGAGTAATTCCTGCAGTCACGAAAGCACCTATTCAAGTTCGAACCACCTTTACGGGAAGGTATGAATTGTTTTCTTTGTGTTTCTCTGCTGGTGTGTCTACCTTTGTGTCTTGAGTTAGATCTGTGTCGCTGTGTTGTCTCTACCTATGGTTGTGTGCCTGGGGACCTCTAAGTGTGCGCTGCTGCGCCCGATCTCTGGGTGTGCCTGACAACTGTGTGCCTGACAACTTATATCATGCAAATTTGTGTCCCATTGTCTATGAGCCTTAGCCCTCCTACATCGCTGGCCTTCTTAAAGCCTCGGGACAGATTTACTTTACCCCCTAACTGTGCGCGTGTCTCCCCCCCAAAGGTCTCTCTACGGTAAGTATTCTATCACTATCTTAAATTTCACACAACTTACAATTTAACAATCTTTGAAACAGCGTATTCAACCAAACCATGCGTTAATTGTGTTTTAACCGACTGTTTGTGTTGCTTTATGTAGTTTCCAAATTTTGCTAAACCCTGTTTGATTTAGTGTGATGTTCCGTCTCTCTGTATCCCCTGGTATATCTGTGTTAATTCCCCCTACTTAAGGTCTGCATATATATCTGCGGTTGTTTCCTCTACCTGATGATGATTGCTTGTGTTGCAATCGAAACGTCGTATGCTATTTTATAATTATTATTTTTTTTATTTCTACGTGACTTTACCGAAAAAAACAAGAGTAATTCCTGCAGTCACGAAAGTGCCTAATCAAGTTCGCTGTAGATCTCGTTGCAAGTCGGCGTTTTTGAGGAAGGGTGGGGTGTTGGAGATGAGGACTTTTACAGCGATGGAAGCCGGAGGAGTGCACTGCACAAATAGCTTCCCCTTAATGTTCAGGCCCATTCCGGGAACGTGCACCACCAAATCTTCCTTGGCCAGGAACAAGACCATGCCACAGCTCATGTGTGAGGTGGCGAGAACACTTGCCAGACACAGGTCCCTCCAGCCGCAGCTACGTCCTCTATATTGACCTCTACTGGAGGAAAGCAGATGAGGCCATTATTCCGAGTAAGAGCCTCTTACATATCCTATTGCCATTGTTGATATAGGGAGCAGCAACAATAAAACTAACGTGATACGAAAAAGATATTTGAAAAAAAATACTGAATATAAAGAAAAGAGCGTTATAAGAAGAGGTGGGGGGGGGGGAATAGGAAGACCTAGGCCCCTGAAAGACGAGCAGCCTGCAGCGAGGTGAGTGCCGTATGGGCAGAAAAGCACCAGGAAAACAGAAATAAAGGAAACCACATGCATTAACAACTATTTACACTGAAGGGGAGAAAATTTGCAGACACAAGCCAACTCCGAGAGGAAAATTAAAGGTGCATAAAACTCTCTCAGGCGAGATCAGGATAGAGGAAAAACCAGGCCCCTATGCGCGGATAGCAGGTTAGCAGGAGCGGCATGAGAACACACCCATTTCCCGGCGTGCAGAGAGAGAGAAAATAGAGAGCGAGAGGGGTGTATGGAGAGAGAGAGAGAAACACCGGTGCCAACCAGTTAAGGATTGCCGTACATTTACCAATGCCTCGCATTGAGTGTAAGAACTTTTATCTCAGAAACATAAGGGCTGTCGTGGGGAAAGATACCGCACTGGCTTTGCAGTGCGGAGGTCACTGGTTCAAGCCCATCTCCTGGCCAGGAAGGCGGTTTCAATAATAGGGCAAGTGCTCCTAACACCCCGCTCTGTCCACCCAACATAATAAATAAATGGGGGCCCTCACAGTTGGTCAATAAGCAGGTACCGTGTGTGATGAGGTAAAGTGTGGGAACTGTTGCACATTTTTAGGATTGTCTAATGGTAATAAAAAAAGCTTAAACAAATAAATAGCTTATCTACGGATGGTAGCCTTGTGAATGAGAATGGCCGTGCAGTTAAAATGTCTTCTCACGTCCAAGGACATATGCCCAGCCATGGCATAGGAGGTCACAGTGGCGTATTCTCCTGTACGGAGCATCTTCTGCAAATCGTAACGCAGCTCAGAAAACCGGGTTAGCTTTGTTTAAGTGACCCGAAGAAGCAACCCAATACACTGCTACATGACTAGCTTGAAATGTTTATCACATAATTCACTCTTACTGGCCACATCAAGAAATCGGAACCAACAGCTCTGCCTCCGTAAGTGGTACCAAGATGGGCAATGTCTGGCCTGAGCTGAAGGACAACTTTCGGGCTGCCTTTCATATTGGCAATCAACATCGTTCAAACAGCTTCTCAATGCGTGCATACACATGCACCACTCTAAAAACGCACTGGCGCTCTGCTTCACGGAGGATTTCAAAGATTCCGTGATATTGATTTAACAATTAAGCCATTGTGTGCTGGCGCTATTGTCAAGATTGTATAAATTCGTTAATAATACCACAGTACTCAATTGGGATTACACCTAGCAGCATCGCCCCCTACTGTGAACCTCATGTAGACTGTGTCTGCGACACACAGCAGTGCCTTTGTGATCGCCCTGCACCACAGGGATGGGAATGGACTGAATTACAATTGTGTAGTGGGTTCAACTGAGTCGCAGACATAGACTTTGGAGGCAATGCATTTATTTAGTTCCAACACACTCGTAGAGCGAAGATCATAGACGAAGGGTTTCTTTCCCGGGATGAACAACCACGATCCCTCTCAGGACTCGGCTTATATTTTCTGCGGCGTGGCTGGCTCCGCCCTTGGCCACCTCCCCCTTCCAGACCCATCGGGAAGGACCTAGGTCCCCATCACATGACCCCCCTGTCATCTTAACCGGTCACGTGTCCTCCCGGGTCAACCAGAGTGCCATAGCCTCACACGACCTTCATCTTACGTCGGCACCCACACACCGTCTCCTGTAGGGCTGGTACTGCACCCACAACATGGTGACATCCAGTGATGTCACTACAATTGTATTAAATAATAATTCTTAACATTCCTCCCACAACTCTCATCATCTCTCACCAGCCTTCACTAGAGTATTCATAGGACAATGCCAAGACATTTATGCTTCCATATTTGCATCATCTTTGTGATGTTTAGCATTGTTCTCTGGTCTAACACTGGTGGAGAGACAAGGCAATAAAGAAGGCAGTCTCTGGTGTAGGCCAATCCATTTAAAAGATGCGTACATTATTAACAAAACATGTCTGTTTGCATGTTTTACCACACGTGTGATGAATCGTTAATGTTAAACTGATGCCTTGCTATACGTGTCTATTTGGTGTATATCTTAACACCTCCTGTATTATTGCCCGGTAATGAAAAATAATTGATTTTAAAACACGATCATACGTGGATTATTTAGTCGTGCTTATCAGTAGTGCCATTCAATGCTTGAGTCATATAGGAGGTGATCTGTAGTAGATGAATAACTACATAGGGGATGATTAACAACTTCACAGTTGAGTTGCTTGGTCAACTTCTGCAGTGATATTTAAGCCACAACCACATGTCCAACACATGGCTTATTGTGGTCTGCTGCCTTGTTTTGGGGAATTCCCGCTCCTGGCTGCACGTGTGCTCAGGGTAAACACCAGGACAGAATTGCGACATTGCTGGGGCCCTATGCCCTGTCAAGCTAAATAGGCCCCATATGGGTCTTTGCATGTTGAACTTATGGATTTCTGTGTGGTGAGTACATGGGTCTCTATATTTGAATATATGGGTCTCTGTATTGTGAATCTATAGGTCAATGTTTGTTGAGTCTACGGCTCTCTGTGTGGTGATCATATGGTTATCTGCATAATGAGCTTATGGGTATCTGTGTGGTGAGTCTATGGGTCTCTAAATGGTGAATCTATGGGTTTCTGTATGATGAATCACTGGGTCTCTGTGTGGAAAGTCTAAGGGTCTTTGTATGGTGAATCTATGGGTCTTTGTGTTGTGAGTCTATGGCTTTCTTTGCAGTGAGTTAATTAGTATTTGTGTGCTGAGTGTATGGGTGTCTGTGTGGTGAGTATGGGTTTTTGTTTGGTGGATCTATGGGTCTTTGTGTGGTGAGTCTATGGGTCTCTATGTCGTGGATCTATGAGTTTCTGTATGGTGAATCTATGGGTCTTTGTGTGGTGAGTCTAAGGGGCTGTATGTGGTAAGTCTATGGATATCTGTATGGTGAGCCTAGGGGTCTCTGTGTGGTGAATCTGAGGGTCTCTATGTGGTGAATCTATTGGTCTCTATGTTGTGAGTCTATGTCTCACTGTGTGCTGAGTTTACGGCTCTCTGGGTGGTGAGTCTATGGCTCTCTGCATGATAAGTTTATGGGACTCTTTATGTTGAGCCTATGGGTATCTTTGTGATGAGTCTAGCAGTTTCTGCGTGGTAAATTTATGGGTCTCTGTATCGTCAGTCTATCAGTCTCTGTGTGGGAAGTTTTTAGCTCTGTGTGTGATGAGTTTATGGGTATCTGTGTGATGAGAATTTTGAGTATATTGTCCTCTGTGTGTTGATTCGATAGCTCTGTTTGGCGATTATTTGGGTTTCTGTGTATGGGTCTATGGGTTTCTGTGTAATGAGTCTATGGCTCTTTGCCTCATGAGCCTATGGGTATCTTCGTGGTGAGTTTATGGGTCTCTGTGTGGTGAGTGTATGGGTTTCTGTGTGGTGAGTCTATGACTCTCTGAGTTATGAGTCTATGGGTCTCTGTGTCCTGAGTCTAGCAGTTTCTGCGTGGTAAATGTATGGGTCTCTATCGTCAGTCTATGAGTTTCTGTGTGGGGAGTTTTTAGCTCTGTGTGTGATGAGTTTATGAGTGTCTGTGTGATGAGAATTTTAAGTGAATTGTCCTCTGTGTGTTGATTCGATAGCTCTGTTTAGCGATTCTTTGGGTTTCTGTGTATGGGTCTATGGGTTTCTGTGTAATGAGTCTATGGCTCTTTGCATCATGAGTCTATGGGTATCTTCGTGGTGAGTTTATGGGTCTCTGTGTGGTGAGTGTATGGGTTTTTGTGTGGTGAGTCTATGACTCTCTGAGTTATGAGTCTATGGGTCTCTGTGTCCTGAGGCTAGCAGTTTCTGCGTGGTAAATTTATGGGTCTCTGTATGGTCAGTCTATGGGTCTCCGTGTGGGGTGTTTTTAGCTTTGTGCGTGATGATTCTATGGGTTTCTGTATGGTGAACCTATTGGTTTCTGTGTGGTGAGTCTATGGATCTTCGTGATGAGCCTATGGGTCTCTGTGTGCTGAGTCGATGGGTCTCCGTGTGGTGAATTTATGGGTCTCTGGTGAGTCTGTAGATCTCTATGTGGAGAATATTTGGGTCTCTATATCGTGAATCTATGGGTCTTTGTAATGAATCTATGCGTCTCTGTGTTGTGAGTCTATGCGTCTCTGTATAGTGTCTATGGGTCTTTGTGTGGTGAGTCGATGGGTCTCTGTGTGATGAGTTTATGGGTCTGTGGTGAGCCTATGGGTCTCTTTTAGTGTGTCTTTAGCTCTGTGTGTGTTGAATGTATGGGAATCTGTTTGGTAAGTTTAGTACTCTCAGTGTGTTGAGTATATGGTACTCTGTGTGTTGAGTCGATAGCTCTGTGTGTGGCGAGTCTATGGGTGTCTGCATGATGAGTCTATGGGTCACAATATGTTGAGTCTATTGGTCAACGTGTGCTGAGTCTATGAATCGCTGAATGCTGAGTCTGTGTCTCTTTGTGGTGAGTATATGGTCTTCTGAGTGGTGAGTCGATAGCTCTTTGTGTGGCAATTAGTTATGGGGCTCTGGTGAATCTATGGGTCTCTATGTAGATAATCTATGGGTCTATACATGGTGAATCTATGGCTCTATTTGTGACGAGTCTATGGCTCTCAGTATGGTGAGTCTATGGATGTCGGCGTGATGAGTATATGGGTGTCTTGTGTGGTGAGTCTATGGCACTCTGTGTGTGGAGATTCATTGGGTTTGTGTAGTGAATCTATGGGTTTCTGTGTTCTGAGTATAATATAGGTTTCTGTATGGTAAATATATGGGTTTCTTTGTGATGAGTCTATGGGTCTCTGTGTGGAGATTCGATGGGTCTCTATATGGTGAATCTATGGTTCTTTGTGTGGTGAGTATATGGGTCTCTGTGTGGTGAGTCGATGGTTTTCTGTATGATTCCTTTATTTATTACTGTGTAATGAGTCTGTCTCTTTTTTGAGTCCTTAGTTCTGTGTGATGAGTCTATGGCTCTTTTTGTGGTGAGTCTATGCCTCTGTATAGCGAGTTTATGGGTCTCTATGTGATGAGTTTATGGGTCTGTGGTGAGTTTATGGTCTGTGTGGTGGGTTGTTAACCCTGTGTGTGATGAGTCTGGGTATCTGTATGGTGACTTTTTAGCTTTGTGTAATGAGTCTATGGATATCTGTGTGTTGAGTCTAGTCTTCTATGTGTAGTGAGTCATGGTTCATTGTGTTGATTATATGGCTTTCTGCGTGTTGGGTCTATGGGTATCTGCGTGGTTAGTCTATGCCTCTCTGTGTAGTGAGTCTAGTGGTATCTCTGTTGTGAGTCTATTGGTTTCTGTGTGGTGAGTCTATGGGTCTCTCTGTGGTGAGGTTATGGGTCCCTGTCTACTGAGTCTATGGGTCTCAGTGTAGTGTGTTTATGAGTCTGTGTGGTGAATCTATGGGTCTGTTGTGTGATGAGTGTATGGGTCTCTGTATGGTTAGCCTATGGGTGGTGAATCTTTGGGTATCAGTATGGTGATTACACGGGTCTTTGCTCGTTGTAATTACTGGCAAAACGTCGTACTCAGATTGTAAATGTTGTGACTTGGCTCTCCAACACACCGGTGTGCTGTACTAGACTAGTGACGAATTGACATGTTCTGTTTACGTGACAAACCTTACCAGTTGGCTGTGTCAGGTGGTGGCGGGTTTTAACGACACATTTACATATTTACGCGATCTAACCCAAAAACCTCTATTATGGAAAATTGCGGTTTTGGAGTGTAGTTTTTCCCTATCTCCTTTATTTTCCAACTAACTGTGTAACGCCTTTTGATATACTGAGTTTTCTTTTACGGAATTCGAAAAATACGGCTGTTTTTATTTTTGGTTGCCCATTCCTGCCCTAAGCTGTATCGTATGCCTAAATCCGGCACTCTGTATGATGATGAGTACGGGTACACGCGTATACACAGGGTATACACAAGTATGAAAGAGTACACACGTTTACTCAGCAGACAGTGGGAGTCTTTTCGAGGCTTGTGCATAAATGATGTGGCTGATGAGAGTTGCAACAGACTAAACCCGCGTTCTTTTCAGTATTATAAAAAATAAAGATAACCATGCAGACATTGTATGTGGGCGGCTTCTGCATCCAGGCGTTTCGTTCTTGCTACCAAAAAAGAAAGAGGATCTCTTACTTCTTGTTGGTTTTGTGATGGGTTCTGCTTTTTATTTCCAATACAATTAAAAAACACCACAGAGACAAAGATATCCTGTGTAGCCTAAATAAGCTGTTGGGGCAAGTCCTGTTAGCGACCATCATATATGAAGGCCTGCACTGTGACACACGATGGAGTAGGTGGCCAGCACCACGGCTGGTCGCCTGTCTCCCCAGGGGCGCTGTTTCACTACACACTGCACAAGGAATTCATTTGAGGCTGAGCTGACCTCGGGGAGGCCCAGGACCGGTTCAGATAATTGTCACTTATGTTGGTGATAGCCGTGATCGGGAATCAAACTCGGGTAGCTGGGTTCGTAGAGTAAACCGCTTCCTATACTACGGCTCACACCGACGCATGAATCACACAGTTCCCCCTACAGTCAACACAACCTTGAAGGAGCTGCCCCACATTATTTAAGAACGCGATTCAAGGCTTTCATCAACAAAATTCTAGCCTCGAACAGCCAGCCCCTCATCGGAGGTTACTATTTCAAAACCCTCTTTGTTGAGTTGACTCAGCGCATTATCCCCGTGGGGGAATAATTTATAAGTAGGGTACTGCACTACTTTGTATGGAAGTCAACAGTGGTTGTCCAATTTATACCCTCACCTTACCGTAGGATTGAAGAATGTTCAGGACTGTAAACAGGACATAAGCACAACGCCTCAATGCTCATTTTGAGTACGAAATCACTTTTGATGTTGACTCTCATTCTCGCCCGAGCTACTCCTGCCACAATTTCAGGGTACCACTTGCAAGTAATGTTTCAGAATTCAGATATTTGCCAAGACGAGTCACGTGTATTGTTATTTTATCTGTGGGAGAAAAATCCGTGAACCCAACGGAAACCCCTGCAGAATGGTGCCCGGAGTCAGGAATCAAAACCCAGAACTCTTATTTTTTCACAAAGCACAACAAGCGTTACCACTGTGCCACCACCAGGGCCTTCCATGAGGGGGGAGGTGCGGAGCCGGGGAAAACCCCCACTGGGGGCCCCCCGACGCCTTAAAACTAAACCAGAAGTATTATTTATTATTTTCCCTATGTGACTTTACCGAAAGAACCATAAAATATGAATTCCTGCAGTCACGAAAGTTTTAAGTCAAAATTTTACCGCCTTCTATGGGGAGGGTTTCCACATAACCATAAGATATTTTAACGAACTCCAAGACAAGAAAGCTCATCTGATCGAGTCACTCACATTTTTGAAGAGATGCCGCGACTCTAAGGTAATACCGATCTCATTTACACTGACTTCTGCTGGCATCACATCTTCCAATGCCAAATGAATCTTGTTCAGGGCTAGCTTGGCCCTGATCTCAGAGAGAATTAGACTGCTCCGTTCTGAACTAGATCATGTAGACAAGACACTCTTGAAATCACACTTAACATTGACATCTGATTGGGAACATGTAGATAACCTGACTGCTTCATCAGCTGCTACAATGTCAGCTAAATGTAATAATAACCTGAATTCCAAGTTCAACCTCCTTTCCAAGAAGAAATCAGACCCACATGTTACAAAGTTAGACGTTAAGGTTGTTATTAATCTGAGTAATAGCCCAATTTCCGATGGTGTAAAGTCGGTTTTAGCTCAAGGGTTAAACTTTGCAGGCACCCCCAAACACATACCAGTGGATGACATCATTTCCCAGGTCGATGTAGCTCTTAAGGGTTTGGGACACATCGCTGCAGACATGACAAGATCTGAAGTCGCTGCAACCCTCAAAAGCAATAAGATACCAGACGGCAACATCAGTAAGGATGAGCGTTTTGAGTTATCTCAATTGAAAAAGAGGGATATCGTCATCCTCTCGCCGACAAGGGCAATGCCACGGTCATCATGGACAAAACCGTGTATAATAACAAAATTCAGGACCGTCTTCATGAATGTAGCTACACAAAAATTAAAAGAGATCCCACCAACAGCCTCGTTACAAAAACGAACAGTATCATCACTGATTCAGCTTCATTAATTGAACAGACCAAACTGTTTTCCTGAAAACCTTCTGCTGCTAGACCACCCAGATTATATGGCTTACCAAAAATCGATAAAGAAGGTACACCCCTTCGTCCCATCGTCTCCACCATTGGCTCACCCACCTACAAACTGGCCTGATATCTGTCTGAGACCTTGCAGCCATTCACTGGTAAGAGCACCTCTTCTGTACTTAACTCAGCTCACCTGGTATCGTCAATTAAAGACATCTCACTGTCCCCAGGTGATTTGCTCGTTAGTTTCGATGTAGTTTATTTGTTAACCAAAGTTTTTGTGCCCGATACTATTACAATAATTGAAGATTTGGTTCAACAAGGATGGAATGCTGATGTACCGGCCCTGGTGAGGCACTGCCTCACAAATACATACTTCACCTGGAATAGAAAATTCTACAAACTGAAGGCCCCACAATGGGTTATCTCTTATCTCCGGTTGTAGCCAATATTTTCATGGAATTTGAGACGGACATCATCCAGGCATCCAATCAAAACCATCACCTTGCCATAGCAGAGGTAACCAAAAATACTTCCAAAATCATGAACAAACACAAGATCCAGGTCCAATTTAAAACAGTACATAAAATTCGTGATCTGATCCCATCTGTGAAGGACAAGATTCCTGACATGCAATATCCCGGCGTCTACAAACCAGGCTGTATCTGCGGCAGCAGTTACATTGGGGAAACTAAGCGACATGTCTCGGACCGTGTTCGTGAGCATAAGGCAGATTTGAAACATGGTAGGACCAATATTCCTGCCGTGACTGATCATTATTTTAATGCAGCTGGCTCGCACGAAATTGATTTCTCTAAGACTATGGTACTTTGCAAGCCTACTGGCTATCAACAAAGATTCGTTCGTGAAGCCATCCATATTTACAGATACAGACACAATTTAAACCGAGAGGATGGTTATAAGCTCAGCAATCATTGGAAATATGTCATCAACCACTTTGGGTCATGACTTGATTTGTGTTTTCTTGTCAACCTTCACCGTCAGCAGTGTGGGTGTGTGAAGCGAGGTGCAATGATTTGATTGGTGTAGACTGTAGACCTACTGCCGGTGTGGGGCTTTCTCCTACATTAACATTAGCTGCCCCGCCCATCTCTAAACCTTTATAAACAGCTTGCCTTCAGCGGCTAATCTCCCTGTTCCTGATGACGACCGCTTGTGTTGCGATCGAAACGTCGTGATATTTTTTTATCACTTTATTTTTTATGATTATTTTTTCTATCTATGTGACTTTACCGAAAGAACCATAGAACAGCGTGATGTTAAAGCTTTGGGCCCCCCAAACGGGGGGCCCGGGGTGGTCGCCCCAATTCGCCATGTACCCTTAAGGACGGCTGTAGCCACTACCCTTCTGCCCAATATGGCTGGAAGATGGATGCGTGCAAAGGGAAGAGGGGGTAGAGAAGGGTGGGTTTTCCCGGAGAGCGCAGCTGCGAGTTGCTGTGGGGGATGGTAGAGGCCGCTCGGTATTTGTCCAGAGGGAAGTACACACCGAATGCATGGCGTAAAGTTACACCCCACAAGGGGCATATGAGGCACACATTGACAAAAAACGGCCAGCAATCATATATATTTTCAGAGCATGTTTGTTCGCATGTTTTATCACAAGCATATGTGGTTAATGCAGACTCCATGCCTTGTGATAATCGGTGTCTATTTTATCTTTGAACATCTTAACATCCCCTGTATTATTGCTAGAAATGGAGAAGCATGTTCGATTTTTTTAAATAACCAAAGTAGCATTTCATTATCTATTTGCAATGTGTTGTTACTCTTGTTTACCCAGGAATGCCTCACTGAGTCTGGATACTATGTTTCTGGAAAGTCCTATCGATTTTTTTTGCGGAAGGGAGTTGATTGTTGCCTCTCCGTGCGTATTTGTTTACTGAATAGTTTTGGAGGAATTTTTTTCAGCATTGGAATGTGTTTTAGTTAAAGCAGGATATCACAGAACCCAGAAATCATCCATGCAGTGCAGGAGAGAGAAAACACACTTCACTGACTCACTCTACATAACAGGGGGGTGGAGGGACCATGAAAACTCCAAACAGAAGGGTGCCCCAGTTGTAAATTTAACCCAGGTGCTCTATTGCTATGAAGCATTGAGTGTTATGAAAGGTTTCTCTATATAATAAGATTCTGGAAAATACCAAATATTACAATGACCATTCAAATCAAGAATGACCATTGTGCCTGATTTATGGAGTCATCCAAGCTCTCACAAACCAAGGCCGAAATAATGTATATATTTAAGTATAATAAAACAACTCACTCTTTCTTCCGCCTGATGATGATTGCTTGTGTTGCGATCGAAACGTCGTGATCTATTATTTTTTCTAGCTACATGACTTTACCGAAAGAACCAAAAATTATGGATTCCTGAGGTCACGAAAGCTTCAAATCAAGGTAATAAAAATAATTTACAAAAATAGATCAGCACATAAACTCAACACTGCCCATAAACTAAACGCTGCCCATACAGTGAGGGAAAAACGTATTTGATCCCCTGCTGATTTTGTACGTTTGCCCACTGACAAAGAAATTATCAGTCTATAATTTTAATGGTAGGTTTATTTGAACAGTGAGAGACAGAATAACAACAAAAAAATCCAGAAAAACGCATGTCAAAAATGTTATAAATTGATTTGCATTTTAATGAGGGAAATAAGTATTTGACCCCTCTGCAAAACATGACTTAGTACTTGGTGGCAAAATCCTTGTTGGCAATCACAGAGGTCAGACGTTTCTTATAGTTAGCCACCAGGTTTGCACACATATCAGGAGGGATTTTGTTCCACTTCTCTTTGCAGATTTTCTCCAAGTCATTAAGGTTTCGAGGCTGACGTTTGGCAACTCAAACCTTCAGCTCCCTCCACAGATTTTCTATGGGATTAAGGTCTGGAGACTGGCTAGGCCACCCCAGGACCTTAATGTGCTTCTTCTTGTGCCACTCCTTTGTTGCCTTGCCCGTGTGTTTTGGGTCATTGTCATGCTGGAATACCCATCCACGACCCATTTTCAATGCCCTGGCTGAGGGAAGGAGGTTCTCACCCAAGATTTGACGGTACAAGGCCCCGTCCATTGTACCTTTGATGCGGTGAAGTTGTCCTGTCTCCTTAGCAGAAAAACACCCCCAAAGCATAATGTTTCCACCTCCATGTTTGACGGTGGGGATGGTGTTCTTGGGGTCACAGGCAGCATTCCTCCTCCTCCAAACACGGCGAGTTGAGTTGATGCCAAAGAGCTCCTTTTTGGTCTCATCTGACCACAACACTTTCACCCAGTTGTCCTCTGAATTATTCAGATGTTCATTGGCAAACTTCAGACGGGCATGTATATGTGCTTTCTTGAGCAGGGGGACCTTGCGGGTGCTGCAGGATTTCAGTCCTTCACGGCGTAGTGTGTTACCAATTGTTTTCTTAGTGACTATGGTCCCAGCTGCCTTGAGATCATTGACAAGATTCTCCCGTGTAGTTCTGGGATGATTCCTCACCGTTCTCATGATCATTGCAACTCCGCGAGTTGAGATCTTGCATGGAGCCCCAGGCCGAAGGAGATTGACAGTTCTTTTGTGTTTCTTCCATTTGCGAATAATCGCACCAACTGTTGTCACCTTCTCACCAAGCTGCTTGGCAATGGTCTTGTAGCCCATTTCAGCCTTGTGTAGGTCTACAATCCTGTCCCTGACATCCTTGGAGAGCTCTTTGGTCTTGGCCATGGTGGAGAGTTTGGAATCTGATTGATTGATTGCTTCTGTGGACAGGTGTCTTTTATACAGGTAACAAGCTGAGATTAGGAGCACTCCTTAAGAGTGTGCTCCTAATCTCGCTCGTTACCTGTATAAGAGACACCTGGGAGCCAGAAATCTTTCTGATTGAGAGGGGGTCAAATTCTTATTTCCCTCATTAAAATGCAAATCAATTTATAACATTTTTGACATGAATTTTTCTGGATTTTGTTGTTATTCTGTATCACTGTTCAAATAAACCTACCATTAAAATTATAGACTGATCATTTCTTTGTCAGTGGGGAAATGTGCAAAATCAGCAGGGGATCACATACTTTTTTCCCTCACTGTAGAATCAACACTGCCCATATACTCACACTGCTCATAGACTCAACACTGCCCATATACTAACACTGCCCATAGATTGAACACTACCCATAAACTTACCATAGACTCAACCATGCCCATAGTCTCAACGCTGCCCGTAGACTCAGCACTGCCCAAAGACTACACACCTCCATAGACTAATACTGCCCAGACTCAACACTATCACAGACTCAACACTGTCCATAGACTGAACGCTGCCAATGGACTCAACACGGCCTATAGACTCAACACTGCCCATAGATGCAATACTGCCGATAGACTCAACACTTCTAGATTTAAAGCTTTCGTGACTGCTAGGATCCATACTCTTTGGTTCTATTGGGTAAAGTCACGTAGGTGAAAATAAAATAACAAAAAAAAGGCGCTTGGTGTTTTTCTTCTCACACAGCTTAAAGGTCGTGATCTGAGCGTGGCTTCTTCCACTCCAGCGCTGTCCTCCAGACAGTCTCGTCCTTTCACCTGATGAAGGCCGCTTGTGTTGTGGCCGAAACGTCGTGATTTTTTATTCATTTTTTTGTTCTTTTATTTTCACCTATGTGACTTTACCCAATAGAACCAAAGACTCAACACTGCCCACATACTCAATACTGCCCATAAAATTAACACTACCCATAGATGCAACACTGCCTATAGACTCAACATTGCCCCTGCACATTATACAGCTCCCCTCCTGAACCTCCTTCCATTCTTATCTTAAAGCTTCACCTATTCTCCACTTACCATTCACGTCCACTTCCCTCCCCTTGCCACTCCACTCCGCCCCGTCCCTCTCCTATATCCATTTCGTGACCCCACGTGCTCTCTGTTATGGTCACTCATTCCTCGGCCCTCACTTATTCCTCGGCCCTTACACGTCCCTTGCCATCTAAATTGCTCTGTTTTTGTTACCGCTTTTAATCTCTATGAATAAGATAAGAACGGGAGTTAAACAATACAGCAACATTAGAGATATTTCCGAAAATGGAATTAGAGAAACAGACATGAATACGAATGATTAATAAAACATTCAGTATATATCATATTTGCTGGTGGCAAAGTCATAACTTCTAATGTAAATTAAGTGTAGGAAATATTAAAACTTAATTTAAAAGGCTGCCAAGATAGGCTTAGGATAAAAGGAGCTAATGCATTTTTTTCTTCCATGTGACTCTTTTTGCCAGTATCAAGATGATGTTAAAAGAAAAAGCCTTTACCCTTGCCGGATATCATACAGGAGATTTTAAGATGAGCAAACACCAAAGTCTACATTAACCATACATGCTTGTGGTAAAACATGCAAACAAACATGTTATGATAATCATGTATGCATTGTCCTTGAAACTGATTGACCTACACCAGACAACCTCCTTTACGGCCTTTGTCTCACCGGTGTTAGACCAGAGAATGCCAAAAAGCGAACAGTACAAAGACAATGGAAATATAAAATCATTAATAGCTCGGGTGGAGCAGTTTGCTGGTATCAAAATTATGAAAAAAATATATTTTACCCTTTCTGGTAAGAATACAGGATGTTCTAAAGATGTTCTAAATCCAAATAGACAGCTATTGTATTAATGCAGTGAACATTATCTTCATCAAAGATGTTCATCAAAGATTATGTCCACTGCACTGACGCCAGTGGGCTTACAAAGAAGACGCATTGTTCCATTTTAATGACCAAAATAAGGAACATCACTCAAGTTAGAGGAATAAAAACAATACAGTTTTGATTGTAATTAGTTCGAGGTTTACAGTGTCACAATCGAGTGAGCATTGCAGCAATAACAGCAGTAGGAAGTACCTGCGCTCGATTCCCAACTCGCATGCTCCTCTGTGTTTGTTCTCCCCCGGTTTTGCAGGGGTTTCCTCTAGGTTCTCTGTTTCTTTTAATACATTACAAAAAGCATCGCATTTAATGGGTGTTGGTCAAAACGTCCCAATGCTTAAAAATGTACCTACAAATTACTCAATTGGGATCACACACAGCAGTAGCAACATCGCCACCTGCTGCAAAAACCTGGCAGGACCCTCCTGATGAAGAGTTGAGACTCAGGAGGGAGCACAGGTGCTGCTATGTCAGTCATCTCAGTGAGTCAACCCAAAATATCTGGGTCTGCCCTGTGACCTCCTGACAGCGAGCCTTCGGAACTTCACGTGGAATCAAAGTGGACCTAGTCTGGCACAAGCGCTGTGGTAATGTAACGGCCACAAGGTGGTGAATGACGGCTGTTGAAAGATGTGGAGAGCCAAGAGCAAAGGCAGCCCGAATTTTAAGAATAATCGTCCTTCAGCACAGGCCAGACATTGCCCTTGTTGGTACCACTTAAGGTTGTAGAGCTGTATTGGTTCCGATTCCTTTATGTGGCCAGTAAGAGTTAATTACGTGATAAACATTTCAAGCCAGTGATGTAGCAGCATGTCGGATTGCTTCTTCGGGTTGCTTCTTCGGGTCACTTAAACAAAGCTAACCAGGTTTGCCGAGCTGTGTTACAATTCGCTGTGGGAACTCCGTACAGGAGCACGCGCCACTGTGACCTCCTCCTCTGTGCCATGACTGTACAAATATCCTTGGAGTGTGAAGACATTTTCACTGCAGGGGCATTTTCATTCACAAGGATACCGTCCGTAAATCTGCTCTTTATTTGTCTAATCTGTTGTTATTACCATTAGACAATCCTAAAAATCTGCGACGCGCGTCTGATTGTCTATTAATAGTTCCGAGATTTCGCACACAATTTGCATCAAAAGTTTTGTAACCACCGAGTTTCATCTATTGGCATCTCAATTCTAACATCTCTGTTCTCATTTAAACTGTCTGATTAAAATCACGGGTGATACACTTCTGATGTCTGATGGCTATCAAATCGTATTCTTTCGTGTGGTTGATGTAGACGCAGAGAAACAACTACAATTTTACATTTAGGTGGTCAAGCCAGACAACCACGTCAGGAGCAGCAGAGTCTATCTCTGTAATGTTTCCTTTGTATTTGTGGATTGGGCATTGCATCTTTATATGTTGTACAGTCTGTTCTGGATGACCACAGTCGCACACTGGGGAGTTTTATTTCTATTTCGGCATCAGGTATCCATCTCTGCCATGGTTTGTGCGGATGTGGTTTAGGGTGGATCATGAGCTTCATGGAAGATCAAAACTAGGGATCTTCTGCGTTGGGTTTTTTACAAGGTGTTTGTGAGTTCTTTTGAATTCCATTCAGATATCCAAGCTTCATTGGGGTTGAACTCACATCGTTGAAGGTTAAGCACATGGGTCCAATAGGGATTGCGTGACTTCAAGCAATGACGAGGGACGTTATTGAGGTTCTGGTGAATGGGAAGGCAACTGTTTGCTTGTATTCGTTGAAGGTAAAGCACATGGGTCCAAAAGGCCTTGCGTGACTTCAAGTGATGATGAGGGATGTTATTGAGGTCCTGATGAATGGGAAGGCAACTGTTTTCCTGTATTCCCAGTATTTCCCGAAGGATTGCAGCTTTTCTGCAGATAGATGCGGGAAAGATTTGTGACAGCACGAGCAGCCAGGGTGTTGGGGTCAACTTCAGGATTACAGTGATACACCGCATTGCAGTGTTCAGTTAGACATCAACAAGTCGAGTGTTACTACGTCTGGTCCATACTGGTCTGGCAGTTACCTTTTTCAGGTGGTTGGTCCAGCTTCACTCCGAGATAGATTTCACTGTGGTCGTGTCGCACATTATTGCCGCAGGTCACTTTCAGAGTATACTTGGGGCTTCTACTATCAAGATGAAAAGCGGTGACTGTTAATTTTTGGGGTTTTGGTTTAAGCCATGGTGTTTATGTTTTGGTTCAGAGTGGATTCGATGTTGTTGAAAGTGGCAGCTTGTGTTGCCAGAGCAAGGTCATTCACATAAAACATTTGCGTGACCTGGTTGGCTGCATGTCATTGTAGATATTGAAGAGCGTTGTCGAGAATAATGAACCTTGTGGTAATCCATTGCTGAAGAACCATGATGAGCTCGATTTGTTGGCCACATAGACATGCAGTCACCTATTTCTCAGCATTATTTTGAGGCAGAGAATGGTTATTGTGAACTTCAACATCAAGTCGTTAATCCAGTCGTAGGCCGATTACAAGTCCAAAAAGGCTGCACCGATCTTGGATTTCTTCTGGAATCTGGCATCGATGTGCGTTGCAAGGGCTACAACTTGGTCACAGCAGCTGCATCCAGGCCGGAATCCCACTTGTTCTTCAGTGATCACTGGCTCAACGAGGGGGCTGATTCTCTGGAGGATGATGCGTTCCAGGAGTTTATAGATTATGCACAGGAGTGATATCAGCCTATAGCTTTCCGGATTGTCAGTTAGCTTGCCCAGTTTGAGTACAGTAATGAATGACTTAAAACTTTTGTGACTGCACGAATTCATATTCTTGGTTCTTTCGGTAAAGTCACGTAGATATCAAGTTATTTTTTTTTCATTTATTAGGTATAGCCCTGTGAGCCATGCGGCATTTGAGTCGGGTGCAACCGCAACAAACAAAATATGAACAGAGAACATCTTAAAGCAATGACGCGCAACAGAAACATCCTGGATAAACCAGCAAATCTTCCAGAAAAAAAACCTACCATATTACAAGGCTGTGTGCAAAAATCCCAGTGTGATGCAAGTCAAATAATAACAACCATAAGACAATTTAGATTAAAGTCATCAGGCCAACTCCGCACTTCCGCAAGAAACATGGCTTAACCATATGTTTTCGAAATCACCAAAATAAAGCTATAAAAACAATGTAACAACAGTAATCATAGGAACTGTGATTCAAATGTAACAATAAACGATATACATAACATGTACGATCAAACTTGCAGTCATAGCTGGCAGCATGACACTCCCAGTGTATGATGAGTGAATGGGTCAGTGGTTGTGTGAGTGTATGATGTGTGAGTGAGTCAGTGTATGATGTGTGAATGAGTCAGTGTAAGATGAATGAGTGTATCACGGCATCCTCCCCACCATCACGGCCTCCTCCCCGCCATCACGGCCTCCTCTATGCCATCACGGCCTTCTCCATGCCATCACGGCCTCCTCTCCGCCATCACGGCCTCCTCCCCACCATCACGGCCTCCACGCCATCACGGCCTCCTTTTTCCTCCTGATGACGATTGCTTGTGTTGTGATCGAAACGTCGTAAGTTTTATTTTTATTTTATTTACTTTAATTTTTTCTATTTTTTATATCTACAGTTTTCATGGTGTTTGTGTACAGTTGTATCAGAAATTGGAGTCCCATAGGAGCTAAGTGATGGAGGAATTCTAGAGGGATACCGTCTCTGATGGTAACTCTCACTGAACAAAGTGGGCCGCGTGAAGGCTTCCATCTTCATACAAACACATGCGTACAAGTAAGGCTTTGCCCATGAACCAGACCAGTAATCGTTTCCAGGGTAAGTTTATGAGGAAGAGGTGGGCGTACCTACACTTTACCCCACCACACGCGGTATCTGATGGTTGAACAACTGTGGGGGCCCCCATTTATTCTGCTGGGTGAACAGAGCGGGGCATTAGGGACACTTGCCCTATTATTTAAACTGGCTTCCCGGCCAGGAGATTGGCTTAAACCGGTTACCTCCACACTGAAAAGTCAATGCGGTAACTGGCACCACGGTAGCCCCTATGTTTATGAGCTAAAAGTTATTCCGCTTAATGCGAGGCATTGGCAAATGTAAGGAAATCCCTTAACCGGTTAGGACCAGTTTTTCCTCAGTTACTGTGAATGCAAATTACATCTATTTTACCCCCCCTCTCTCCATTCACTCTCTCCCTCCATACACCTCCTCTTTCTCCATATACCCCTCTCTCTGCATAAACCTTTTTACAAGAGCAGTTTCATATATGCCTTGCCTGGCTAATAAGGGCCACGATTTTACAAACTTCGTCTATGCCCAAGCAAAAATGGCAGTTTACAAGACCAGGAAAAAGATGCTTCAAGGCGACACTGACGGCTGCTCTGCGGTGTCAATGTTCAGGGGCCTGCTTAAGGCACGGCTCCAGCTGGAGCACGCGTACCACGTCAATGCTGGCGACGCAGGCTTGGGCATGTGCTCAGAAAATTAATTTGGTAAATGACTGGCTAGAATACAGGATTTTAAGGAATAGATGCGTAAAAAAAATACGGCATGCAAAAAATGCCTATTTTTCCTCCACTCTCCTGGAATCACATGGAAATGCCAGGATTTTTTGGAAAACAATCAAATCTATCGAAAAGGCATCCAAAACAGAAAATCTGCCCGTTGAGCATCACCGAAATGGGGAATATTTTTCAGATCCCAAAAAAATAGTTGACAATTTTAACCTTCATTTTTCTGAAGCTGGTAATCTTTTTGATAATGTATTGGGAGTCACCCCTGCTCCTGCAAATTCCTACATCCCTGTCCAAACATTAAACTAATTTAGTTTCCAACCAATCCACGAAAGTAATGTTCTGAAACAACTGTCCTACCTCAAAGGGTCCTCCTCTACCGGAGCAGATAGTTTTCCCGTCTTTGCTCTACCAACTGTTGGTCACCTAATATACAAACCTATAGCCCATATTTTCAACCTGTCCATCAAAGAAGCATCAGTTCCTCTAGAATGGAAACATTCCTATGTCCGTCCACTTCACAAAGGGGGCCCAAAGATGATCCCAATAACTACCGACCTATCTCAATTTTGTCCCCATTGATGAAAATTTTTGAAAAATTATTGAACTACCAAATTAGCAGTTTCCTGTCCACCAACAATCTACTACATCTAAAACAATCTGTGTTCCGGAAAAAATACAGCACCACATCTGCTGCATTAGACTCTTTGAATCAAATTTACAATAGCCTTGATAATAAGCAGTACTGTGCCTGTCTTTTACTTGACCTGTCCAAAGCTTTTGATACAGTAGACCACAACACCCTGCTTAGTAAACTAAGTTGCCTTGGTTTTTCCGAGAACACAGTACAATGGTTAAAAAATACCTCTTTTCTCGCACCCAAACTGTATTCACAGATGGTTGGAGGTCAAACAGTGTTAAGATAACAAAAGGGGTTCCACAGGGTTCCATCCTCGGACCCCTCTTGTTCTCTCTTTATGTCAATGACTTGAGCACTGAACTGGATCATTCCAGGTTAAATCTTTTTGCAGATGACACGATACTGATTACTGCTGGCCGCTCTCCGGATGACGTGATTGCTAAGCTCCAGGGTGATTCAACAAACTACAACATCAGCTAGTTTATCTTAAACTAGTCCTGAATACCTCCAAAACCAAGGTGCTATGCTTCTCTCCGGGACTAAAGCAGGAAGTTATTTTTCCCCAATTACATTCCTTGAATAATTATCAAATAGAGCAAGTCAAGATCTATAAGTATCTTGGGGTCATCCTGGATTCAAAACTTAGTTTTGAAGATCACATTGATTATATTGGTTAAAAGACAAAAATAAAAATTGGTTTTCTGTATTGACACAAGCACTGCTTCCCCCCAATGTTTCGTTTGGAATTGCTAAAAGCTACCATACTGCCTCTACTTGACTACTGTGACGTGTATAAATCAGCCCCAAGTACTGTACTGAAGAAGCTTGATTCCATCTATCACTCGGCCTTAAGATTTGCATTGAACTGCCCATATAGGACTCACCACTGTGATCTCTACATTGGGTCAAACTTAACAGCTCTTAATGTTCGACGGCTTGTGCACCAGATCTTATTTATTCACGATGTACTTACAAAAAATTCCGCAGACTACCTACTGGATCTCCTCTCTGTTTCAAAGAACAAATTTGACCTCAAGTCTTCGCTCATTTACCAGCTTCACATTCCCTATTGCCGTACAAAAACTGGAGGAAGGGCCTTTGCTATTGATGCCCCCAGGGTCTGGAATGCTATTGCCAATAAACTGCAACTTGAATCACTACCTATGAGATCTTCACTCAAAACTGCTCTAGAGGAGTTGTACAACCCTAGCTGCCACTGCTATTCAGTGGCCAAAATATGGCTCTAGATTTTGGTGTTATCATTTATTTATGTAGTTTATTGTAAAAAAAATTCGGTCACAGTCCCTATGATCACTGTTACATTGGATTTATGGCTTTTATTTTGGTGATTTCGAAAAGTTTTTTTGTTTTGGCCATGTTTTTGTTTATTGTAGTACGGAGTTAGACTGATGGCCTTAATCTTAGTTGTCTTGTGGTTGTTGTTGTTGTTATTTGACTTGCATCCCACTGGGATTTTTGCACACAGCGTTGGTGTTTCGGTGCTATTTCAGGAATTTTTTGATATTTTTTCCTGTATTTTCTGTTTGCACAGTCACATAATCACTTTAAGATGTTTTCTTGTTCATGTTTTTTGTTTGTTGCGGTTGCACCCGATTCAAGAGCCGAATGGCTCACAGGGCTATACCAAATAAATGAACTATGTTCTTTGAACGGTGGAGGGCCGGTCAAGCCCTCTGCGCCAGTGCAAACCGCATTCTGCATTTAATGGCGTGCGTAATGACGTGTTGTTTGTGTTGCGCCTGTAGCGCATGTGCTGCGGGTAGTGTTTGGTGACGTGATGCTGTATTCGGTGACTTTTATCGAAATGGGCTCCATCGCCTTTGCTGCTTGCAGCAATAAAGTGGTTTGAAAGTCAAACACCTCTCTTACTCTCTCCATACACCCACTGGCAGTGCCAGTGGGGGTGGGGTGAGGCACGTGCCCCCCCAATGATCCGATCGAAATCCCTAATTTCGATCGGATCATTGGGGTTTATTTGTAATAAAACGGCATTTTGCGACCCCCCCACTGCCACTGTGTAGCATATTATTACGTGCCAGCGACTCTATGATATGACAGAGCAATAGTCTGAGTCCATAATTGGCAATAAGCAACGGAAAAGCAGTTATAAGTGACTCAGAATTGTGCGCAGTTGCGTATACAGTACACGACTTCCCTGAAGGCATTCACCTTCAGCGAGTGCGATGCCGATCACACACGTCGAATAAAAAGCAAGGGACAAGTCTTCACTTACTAACAACTATAATTTTCCATTGCTGGAGGGATTGCCCCACCTACCTGAAAATCCTGGCTCCGCCATTGCATACACCCCTCTCTCCATACACCCCTCTCTCTCGCTCCAAACACCACCCCTCTCTCTCCATACATTCCTCTCTCTCCATACATTCCTCTCTCTCTCCATAGACCCCCCCCCCATCTCTCTCCATTTACCCCTCTTTCTCGTTGGTACACTCATCTCTAACACCCCTCCTCCACCCCCACACTCTCTCGCCCTCTCACCATCCTCTCTCCGTTGCAGCTGCAGGAAACAGAGGGAGCAGCACAGCGAGCAGCACGAGCCTCAACAGCAGCAGCAGCGGGAGCGTCTCCATTGCCCGTATGTGCCGTGTGTGCCTCCGATCATCCATCCTGGGTTTAACCACAAGGCTAGATAGATCACAGTGCGACGGGCTGGAAAAGAGATGGGCTGATGTATAAATAACCTCCTGCCTGCGAGGCTTCGACACTTCACGTTGCCTCAGAGTTCACCTAGCCTGGCACCAGCGCGTTGTGATGTCACCGCCACTTCGTGGGGAATAGCGGCTGTTGTCATTCAAATTTGTATTTGTCTATTATTTGGGTCTTTCGTTGTCTAGGGTATATTTTAATAATGAAAGTAACCCATTGAAATCTGATTCGTTTGATATCCTCACATGCAACGGAATGGTTGAACCCACTGGTAAACCACACACGTGGTAAACATTACCTTAATGCAAGAAAGTCTTTACTAAGAGACATTAATATGCAACCAGTGTTCGGTACAACTTATAATTATATTGTTACGAATGTTATTGGCATAGTTATCAAAAAGCAGATCAAAGAGGCAATGCTCTGTATGTGAAAGCAATGAATATAAAACTATCCGACATCAAAAGCAGTAAATGTGTATGCACAACTGGAACTTGCTGACCCGCCCCTACTGGACATCTGTGAAAAATTGCTTCATAGCCCGACGGATTCCTCCTATCTAAATTAAAGATTCAGAAAATTAGTAAGGACCTGATACCACACACTCGAAGTATAGTTGTGATACTTTAGTGATTAATTGGACTTTGAGCAATAGTCTAGTATTCTTAGTTTGCAGTTATTAATAAGCGCTTCTCTCGGCTGTAGGAGTCTGTGCACGGTGCATCTTCCAGTGCAGTGCAGATCGATGTCGACAGCGCGATGGTGCATTGACACAGCCACACACCAGCAGTGGGGACATGAACGACGGACCCGCCATGACGATGACGCGGGTAAATAATGACAGCACCTCCGATTAGCATGGTTGGCTACGTATGGTGCGAAAGAAGTTGAACAAGCATACATACGACAGCACAGCAGCTGTGCTCTCAATGCTCAACTCTGACGATGTGCAGACACGATCTCCTCGTGGGTATAGACAGCACAGCTCTCTCTCCCCGTCAGGCGACAGCTTGACATAAATTTTCACCGTGATAATCGTCCACGAACTTGTAGTTATAAAGTCACTCTAGAGCTCGTGTTGGTTACTGCTTGCCACTTGATGTCGGTGTTCTTTGTGGATCTTCTCCTTGAGTCGTACTTATCTCCACTTAGTCACCAACGACTCTTTACATGTGTAGTAGTCACTCCAGAGACACTAATAGTAGCAGGCACACACGTTTATTATATATTTAGTACAGGGGATAACTACACACGGGTCAGGACAGCCAGCATACTGCCTGACCCACAATGCCGAGGAGGTGAAGACGGGGACGAAGACTTGCGTAGACGACGGGTTCCATTCCAAACGACAGCCCCGACCCAGTGTCGGGACCTCCCTTTAATCCTCCCCAGCGTGGCCTGGCTCCGCCCTCGGCCACGCCCCCTTATAGAACCTACCAGAAGGTTCTGGGCTTTGCCCCACGTGTCCCCTCTGTCACCTTTACCCTACATCCCTTACCCCGGCATATCACGTGCCCTGCTGGCAGACTGGTTTCTGTGTCCTCAGATCCCCCCTCTCTGCCAGCAACCGGCGCTACGCGCTCCAGTGGCACATTTTACCTGCCCTGTTGGTAGACCGGGCTACTACACCCACAATCACACTCTCTACCAGTTCCCAGCACTACGGGCCCTAGTCACCCATTCTATGTCACTACACATGTTCACTCTTCAACAACGGAAAATCTACAGATCTGCGTTATATATTGTTTCAGCTTCTCAACTCCTGAAAACCCCTCTATAGCTTACTGCTTTGAACTTACTACAGCTGTGTTACAGCTTCTCTTCTGCTTATCCACTGCTTTCCACTACACGTCCAGTGGTGGCTCTGTCTTGACCGCATACGGTCGGATCTCGTGATGGAGCGACCTTCCAAGTGTACGAGCTGTTGCACTCGGCAAATATGGACCACGAAGAGCCACAGCCACTGCTGATCTGCCCACAGTTCAGTGGTGGTATGCGTGGATATACTAAAATCATGAACTGAGCAATGTATACCAAATATTTATTTAATTTATGGGATTATGCCTATAAGAAAGAGCTGCCTCGGTTTCCAATAAATGAAAACTTTCTTAGTTATGTCGAAGCCTTCCTTTTCGGAGGTAGATTGTGTTTCGTTTATATTAACAAAGCTGCAAGCAATTCATTGTATGGTCGGAAAAGGGGGGAGTACTCTCCCTCTCAGTTCCCAAGTTAGCTGTCAATGCTATTATTGTGTTCTGACTCCAAGGTCAGTTTGACAAGGTTCTGTAACATTAGATCTGCTGAACTAATGTACTCAATGGTATACCCACATTATTGCTCTAAGGGGAGCAGTGGCACAGTGGTTAGCACATTCCACTATTAATTCCTATCACGGCCACCATCGGGGACGAATATGTAAACTATTCCTGGGCCTCGCCTAGGTCGACTCAGCCTTAAATATGTACCAGTGGTGGTGTGTAAACATGGGCACTGGGAGTCAAATGTGGCCCGGCGTGGTCCTGGCCACTAACCACGTCGTGCTGGTTGAAATTGGTGCTGCCAAAGGCTATATGGGGGATCTTCTTTGGTTCTTTCGGTAAAGTCACGTAGAATGAGAATAAAATAATAAAATTGATAAAATAAAATAACACAATAATATTCTCACGACGTTTCGGCCACAACACAAGCGGCCTTCATCAGGTGAAGGGAGCGAGACTGTCTGGTAGGACAGCGCTGGAGTGAGAGAGCCACGTTCAGATCACGGCTTTTAAGCTGTGTGAGAGGAACAAAGAGCCTTAGAGTCGCGGCATCTCTTCAGAAAGGTGAGAGACTCGATTAGTTGAGCCTTCTTATCCCGAAGTCTGTTGAATGATCTTAAGGATGTGTGGAATCCCTCCCCGTAGAGGCGGTTAAATTTCGATTTAAAGCTTTCGTGACTGCAATGATTCATCTTCTTTGGTTCTTTCGGTAAAGTCACGTAGAATGAGAATAAAATAATAAAATTGATAAAATAAAATAACACAATAATATTCTCACAACGTTTCGGCCACAACACAAGCGGCCTTCATCAGGTGAAGGGAGCGAGACTGTCTGGTAGGACAGCGCTGGAGTGAGAGAGCCACGTTCAGATCACGGCTTTTAAGCTGTGTGAGAGGAACAAAGAGCCTTAGAGTCGCGGCATCTCTTCAGAAAGGTGAGAGACTCGATTAGTTGAGCCTTCTTATCCCGAAGTCTGTTGAATGATCTTAAGGATGTGTGGAATCCCTCCCCGTAGAGGCGGTTAAATTTCGATTTAAAGCTTTCGTGACTGCAATGATTCATCTTCTTTGGTTCTTTCGGTAAAGTCACGTAGAATGAGAATAAAATAATAAAATTGATAAAATAAAATAACACAATAATATTCTCACGACGTTTCGGCCACAACACAAGCGGCCTTCATCAGGTGAAGGGAGCGAGATCATTCAACAGACTTCAGGATAAGAAGGCTCAACTAATCGAGTCTCTCACCTTTCTGAAGAGATGCCGCGACTCTAAGGCTCTTTGTATCTCTCACACAGCTTAAAAGCCGTGATCTGAACGTGGCTCTCTCACTCCAGCGCTGTCCTACCAGACAGTCTCGCTCCCTTCACCTGATGAAGGCCGCTTGTGTTGTGGCCGAAACGTCGTGAGAATATTATTGTGTTATTTTATTTTATCAATTTTATTATTTTATTCTCATTCTACGTGACTTTACCGAAAGAACCAAAGAAGATGAATCATTGCAGTCACGAAAGCTTTAAATCGAAATTTAACCGCCTCTACGGGGAGGGATTCCACACATCTTTAAGATCATTCAACAGACTTCGGGATAAGAAGGCTCAACTAATCGAGTCTCTCACCTTTCTGAAGAGATGCCGCGACTCTAAGGCTCTTTGTTCCTCTCACACAGCTTAAAAGCCGTGATCTGAACGTGGCTCTCTCACTCCAGCGCTGTCCTACCAGACAGTCTCGCTCCCTTCACCTGATGAAGGCCGCTTGTGTTGTGGCCGAAACGTCGTGAGAATATTATTGTGTTATTTTATTTTATCAATTTTATCATTTTATTCTCATTCTACGTGACTTTACCGAAAGAACCAAAGAAGATGAATCATTGCAGTCACGAAAGCTTTAAATCGAAATTTAACCGCCTCTACGGGGAGGGATTCCACACATCCTTAAGATCATTCAACAGACTTCGGGATAAGAAGGCTCAACTAATCGAGTCTCTCACCTTTCTGAAGAGATGCCGCGACTCTAAGGCTCTTTGTTCCTCTCACACAGCTTAAAAGCCGTGATCTGAACGTGGCTCTCTCACTCCAGCGCTGTCCTACCAGACAGTCTCGCTCCCTTCACCTGATGAAGGCCGCTTGTGTTGTGGCCGAAACGTCGTGAGCATATTATTGTGTTATTTTATTTTATCAATTTTATTATTTTATTCTCATTCTACGTGACTTTACCGAAAGAACCAAAGAAGATGAATCATTGCAGTCACGAAAGCTTTAAATCGAAATTTAACCGCCTCTACGGGGAGGGATTCCACACATCCTTAAGATCATTCAACAGACTTCGGGATAAGAAGGCTCAACTAATCGAGTCTCTCACCTTTCTGAAGAGATGCCGCGACTCTAAGGCTCTTTGTTCCTCTCACACAGCTTAAAAGCCGTGATCTGAACGTGGCTCTCTCACTCCAGCGCTGTCCTACCAGACAGTCTCGCTCCCTTCACCTGATGAAGGCCGCTTGTGTTGTGGCCGAAACGTCGTGAGAATATTATTGTGTTATTTTATTTTATCAATTTTATTATTTTATTCTCATTCTACGTGACTTTACCGAAAGAACCAAAGAAGATGAATCATTGCAGTCACGAAAGCTTTAAATCGAAATATATGGGGGATCTTGGCTTTATTGCGCTGTCGTCCAGATTTTGTTTAAACAGGTGCTTGAGCACTGGCCCCAAAATGTCAAGCGGTCACCAACAGACAGCACAATCAGAGGTAAGAGTTGACACGTGTCTTGCATTGAGCAAGGTTATTATTGTAAGAGTTTGGGGGATGGGACGATGCTTGGATGAGAGAATTGCACAGTGGAGCCGTGCAAGGGAAGAGGCAGACAGAGAGGAGTTGGATCGTGATCTCTTGTGGTGCTGCTCTGCCTGTGCGGCAGCTCCTTGGCTGCCATCTTCTCCATGCGCCTCTGTTCTCTGCCTTTCTCTTTTCGCTCTTCCATCCTTTCCACAACATTCGTGTCCATAATCCCATCCCCATATACAACTAGTCCAATCCGTTTCTTTATCCTTCTGATTGTACTACACCACCAGGACTACAGTACTACAGTATTAGTACGACAATACCAGTACTACAGCACAGTGACGTGCGGTGAGGTCAATGGCTGGGGAGGCACTGGCTAGTGTCAGAGCCAGATTCACACACTGAGGGTGGCGTGGCCTCACTGAGGGAGGCGTGTTAGACACGTCCCCCTCAGTAAGGCAGATGTGATAGCTGCCGCCCCTGGTGCTTTTTCATTGCAGTTTCATGACGAGACCAGCGAGCCTAAATATCTTTATACACATACGTGATATAAGTATGGAAGGCGAGAACATGAAATTAAGGGGTCTACAAACATTACATTGGTGACATACTGAGATAGTGACAGGCACGCGCTTATTGTCCGTGCTCCATCCAGTTACTGAGGGGTTGCGCAATCAGAGGGGAGGCTGAGCTCGTCGCTTCCTCACCTTTTTGCAGCAGAGCTCCACAAATTTGGCGATTTTGACAATAAAAATGATTGGCATCATACAGAAATTACATTTATAACACAGATTAGTGGAAAAATCTTAATATTCATTTTATTTGATTATTCTTTTTTTCTACTTTTCGTAACAGATATTTTCATTGGAGTATGACAGGTGAGGCTCTGCCTCCCCTGACAGCACGTCCCTGCTACAGTAATAGTACTACAGTACCAGTACTACAGTGCTAGTACTACAGTATCAGTACTACAGTATCAGCTCTCAACATCACCGAATAATGCTGCCAATACTCACGCCACTCAGAAAAATAGTCCGTCACAATTTAGACTCGAATTATAGGGAGTAGTCTGTCACGTGCTAGACTCACGTTACAGAGTAGTCCGTCACGTATTAGACTTGCGTTATCGCGAGTAGTCCATCACGCGCTAGACTCACATTATTGCGAGTAGTCCTTTACACACTAGACTCGCGTTATAGTGGGCACAGTGCGTGTTAAGCGATACCTGTTTCGTAAAAGTAAAACCGTGTTCAAGCGAAAACATGTCGTCTGAATGCCGCACGTGAAAAGGGATTTACTATGTTTGAAAAGTGGGTGACGCAACTTGGAATGTGATCAGTTCAAAGCGCTTAGAGATTAGTTGGATGCCAGGTTTCCCAGCGGAGTCTATCTTGAACATTAGAAGCATCATCATCACAATCCATGGGTAGATAGTCCGTAGGTGTCCATTGCACACTTTGTCACTTGTTTCCACATTTCTCTGTCTTGTGGCAATATACTTGAGTAGTGCCACATCTTTCTGGCACCAATATCTTATGTCGTTGTCAAACCATTCTCTATTAGGTCTTCCTCTCTTTCCGGTTCCTTCCATTTTTCCAAACGCATTTTTTTCCCTGTTGTTGTCCATCCTACATATGTGTCCAAATAGTGCCAGTTTTCTTCTTATCACTGCCTGCATCGGGTATTTTTCTACGTGCAACCTTTTTCCTTATTTCTACGTTGGTCCCTCTTTGGGTCAAGTTTAGATACAATTTCCTTCTACAGCAATACATTTCGAATGCCCATATCATATCTCTATCAATCAATTTCAATGTCCAAGTCTCGAAGACATACAACGCTATACTAGACACCCATATCCTTAAGATGTTTCTGTTTGGTCTTGTAGCTGATTTTCTTGCTTCTCCAGATGTTATTGAATCTTGCCATTACTCATTTTGCATGAGATCCTCGCTCTTATGTCTTTCGTGCAGTCGTTGTCTCATGTCGGTAGACTTCCTAATTATGCAAATTCCTTTATATTCACAATATTGCTGCTTTCTAGTAATACTTTTTTTTCTCAATGTCCTCCCTTACAAACATCATAGTATATTTCTTTTCCACATTAATTCTGAGTCCTGAATGCTTTCCTAACTTATTTAGCATAGAACACTTTCCTGCAGTACTATACTGCTTTCTTCTACCATGTCTATTGTTGTATATGCCGGGTCTTGAAAAAATTAATAAAAACAATAAAAATTTAATGAAAATGGGAAAACGCGTAGTTATCCGAAACATGCTAATTTATGTAATTATGCACATACATTATGCTAATTGGGAAGGTGTAATTGTATTCAGTTATGTAATTGTATGCTATTATGCTGATGCATGCCGTTATGATAATTAGGCTCTACCTCGTTGTCGAGGGTCATATCAAATCGGGATAATACAATTAATTGTATGAAGTTATGCAAGTGTGATGTAAGTATGCTAATTTAAGCTTGGCTTCGTTGTCTAGGGTTGTATTATCAATCGGGATAATACAATTATTCTCGCTTTAACATTTACTGATTATGTCTTAGTGTGTTTGTCAGGTCTCCAAATTCAAATCTCACCGCAGGATACAGTTCTTACAATTAAGATTATTATGCATAAACTTAGGAAGGCACCACTCAGACACTTCTGCGTTAAACAATTTTAATTTCGAAACAAAACATGCTTGGAATTGTCACAGTACTCCTGGAGATGTTCTCCTCATTGATCTGTACATTTAACCCTCAGACAGTGTTTGTTAACTAGGTAACAGAACAATTGATTAATTCCTCAGAGTAACACGAGCATATACGGCGATAGGAAAAAGTCCTTAAAAATTCATACAACGATATTCACATGAATGGCAATAAAGAAACACGTCCTGAAGGCAAAAGTATACGGCAATGAATTCATTGGCATGATTATGTAATTAACGAAATGTCTTGGAACAATGGTGTGCGGCAGTATGCCTGCTTCAGCAAATACTTATCAATTGGCTAAGGCTGCAATAAATTCGCGGGCAGATTCTGTGATCAAAAGGAAGATTTTAACACAATGTTCTCCCTGTGAGTGTGTAGATTCGTAACCTAGGTTTCTAAACGTTTAGTTTTCATCTGAATTAATTGGTAATATTTATGCAAATAACAGAAACATAACTACTAAAATAATTCTAAACGACCTTATCCACGTAACCCAATGGCAGCCATGTTTTTCGTTATCAGCTAATAGTTGACACACTTATCATGAGTCTTCTTATTATTAGTCCAGGTATGTGTTATGTGTGGTTTGTCTCCTTGATCAATTCTTTGCGTCAAGCAGATGCCAGGCGATGCGTTGTAATGTGTGAGTGTAGGCGTATCATACAGACAGCTTGGCTCTCTTTCTCACGGGCGGCCGCAGTTTCTGTCCACGACGCTCGCCGTCGGTGCGCGATAATCCCGTCGTCAGATAGCATCGGCAGCTTGTCCGCTGGCAGCTGACATCCTTGCTTGGCGACGCTGGTTACGCTGCAGCGTGCTCTCTTCTGCTCCGTGCTCTCTGGCGGTGCCGATTGCGTGTGAATCGGGTTCTCTGCGATGCTGGCTTGGTCGATGCTTGGCGCTTTCTGCCCTTTCTTGAGGTTGATTGCTTGACGTTGCTCGCCATCGCAGAACTCTTCTGTAGCTGGCGGTTGACTTCTGTAGCTGACGGTTCTCTTCTGTAGCTGATGGTTGTCTTCTGTAGCTGATGGTTGTCTTCTGTCGCTGGTCGCAGTGTAGCTTGTCACAGACTTCTGTAGCTGATGGTTGTAGTGTCGATGTATGGGTCGTGTCTCTGTTTTTATGTGAAATTCTCTCCCCTCGGCTCGCCTTTTCACAAAGGACCAGAACTTCCTTTGATTTCGCTCTCAGCCTGTGGGAACAGCTGTTTTTCCGGGCTGTGTTCTAATTTTATTGAAGTAATATAAGTTTCATCAAGGCCTGGTTCCTGTCGCCTTCCTCAAGCCATCCCGCCTTAAAATGAAAACAGATGCCCCAGATTGCCCCCAAGTGTGTCCTTCTTCTTCAACCCTCTGCAATAATTAATCTGGAAGGAGGGGGGTTTCCCCCTGTCCGGTCGCATTCTCCCCCCTCTTCTCTTCCCTCCCGGTATTACATTCTTTTGCCTCTCACAAAGGGGTGTGTTGTGGCTTTTGAAGTTGTATTCTGTTGTATGGTTTGGAAGTTCAACATTTTATTTTACCTCTTATAGCTTGATACCATACCGCTTTGTAGTTCTGATTCTGCAAGTGACTCAAGGTATGTTTGTAGCAGTGTTTACAGTATTTCCATCGTGGTGTTTGATTTTGATTTTTAAGGGGAGATGCCCTCCCCTTTCTCTATGGGATACATTTTATCTTGGTTATGTGTGTTTGACCTATTTCACCTCATCTCTTCTGGATAACCCTCGGTTTAATACTTCATAATTATTATTTGGTGTATGTTTCCCAAGATTCGTGATTTAGCATTGTTATCACCACGTATGTTCCTCGGGTTTTAACAACCTTCATTCCCCCGTCTGTATCCAGGGATTTGTGCTGTTTATTCTCGAGTTATTATTTTTATTTTTTGTTATTCCGAGGTTGGAGATGTAACTGAGTTTCGGTTTAAAACATCCCTGACTGCCAGAATTCATTTTTTTGGTGCTTAGTAAAGTCGCGTAGAGAGAAGAATAAAAAAATAATAATGGTGAATAACTTTAGTATTAAACTCATATGAGAAATAATAATCCACTAATATAGATTGTAGCCTGGTCTTTAATCGGAGTGAGTGTGTGGGTCTATGATGTTCACTTCTTCGTGTCGCTAAGTTTTTGGACTTTCTGTTAATTAAAATAACCTAAAACTCGTCTGTTTGGTTTTCGCTGCCCGGGAAGCTCGCGAGCTTGTTGTTTTGTACGGGCTTTGAAGCTGTGTAGGGATTTTCCCAGAATCTCATAAGCAATTCCCCCCCCTTCTCTTTGGTTTTTGGTTTTTATTCACTTTTATGGCTTATCTCGGGCTGCCTGTTTGCGAGTGAGAAGGGTAGCTGCTGTGAGGGGAGGGGGGTTCGCATCACCCCGGTTTGCCCCAAGCGACACCGCGATTGATTATTATTAAAAAAAATATTGGCAGAATTATTCTTAATATCAATTTTGGAAAAAGGCCTACATATACAACACTGTCATCATCGAATCGCAGGTTATGTATTTTTTCTCCTTGCACAGATATTCCTGTGCCATTGTCCTGAATGGGATCTATCGCTCTTTCCCAGTATGTGATGACGTTATATGCTGATCGTCGATCTCCTTGTCTCATACCTATTGTTGTTTATAACCATTCTCCTTTTCCCTATCCAAACTTTACTGCCGACTTTGAACTTTCACCTATATCCTGGATAATCTGTGTTAGTCTATTCCCTGTTCCATATTATCTTAATGTTGCCCACGTTATATCTTGCTTAGTCAAATGAAATGCTACCTGGAAACATATAAAATAGTTGGATACCAGCCTATTATTTATCTTTGCTTTCTCTGCAATAAGCCTTAATAATAAGATGTTCTGTACTGTGTTTATTTCTTTACTAAACCCTGAGTGTTCATCCACTAAATAATAGATGTAATTGTACCTTCGCTATGTAGCTCATGAGTGCGATGGTTCTGTATTTTTTTACAATCGGTGGGATCTCCTTTCTTGAGAATTGTGAAAAGTATGAATTTTGTCCAATCCTCCAGTATTTTCTCTTCCCTGCATACTTGTTAGCATAACTCTTGCATTTATTTTATAAGTTCCATCCCTCCAGCTTTTCTCCTTTCTCCACCATTTGCCATCCAATCCAGGACTTTAGTTTTTCTTCAGATGTTTTATTGCCTTTTTTTACTTTAACATACAAGATGTTATCATTTCCATCATCCCTTGGTGGTGGGAATATATTTTCTAGTTCATCCAACAGCTATATAGTATATAAAATGTCACGACATTGCTTTTCCAGCCATTCTTGCATATCTTTTCTTGTCCTTACCTCAGTTTGGTGTTTTAACATCTTAACACCTGTTTTGTTGCCATAAAAAAGGGGAAAACCTATTCTCATAGTATTGTATGAAATACATTGCTCTTCCTGCATGACAAAGTTGGTATCTAGATATTTGCTTATACTGCCAGCCCTGGTGCTAAGAACATTAGGTGTCACCTAGGTCCCATATCCTGGACATCATTCTTTCCATGTGCAGCCACATGCGTGATTTAGGGACTAAGCAAATATTCACCATGCATAACCCCCCGGTTGTAACTCTGTGTGTCGTCAGTGTTGGCCAGGAGGGTGGGGGAGCGCAATGGATATGGGCGTGACTCTGCTGGTGACATTCGTCCTGATGGCAGGACCTGCGTGGAGCCATGGGGATTACATCTTCAGCGGCTGCCAGATAAGAGGAGACAGAGCCGACTGCTCACACCTGGGCCTGCACTCTGTGCCTGAATACCTCCCAGTCACCATAGCCTCTTTGGACATGTCCTACAACCAGATCTCTAGCATTCAGAGAGAGCACCTGTCAGCACTTTCACATCTAAAATCTCTCAATGTGGCCTTCAACCAAATATTAAGCATTGACTCCTTGGCTTTCTCAAATAACTCTGCTTTAGAAGACATTGACTTGAGTAATAACAGATTACCAGGAGCATGGGATGACTCATTTGCTCTTCTCAAGTCTGTAAGGTATCTGGACGTCAGTAACAACTCCTACATTTATTTAGATATTCCAGGTTCCTTCACACTTCTCAAGACTCTGCATCATCTGAAGGTTGGGGGTCTGAATGTCACTAAAATTCAGCAAAGTATCAGCGAGACAATGGAACTGGAACATCTCTCCATTGTGACTGGAGACCTGAGCATCTACACTCCAGGATCCCTCTCAGCATTCCGCAGTCTACAGAGTGTGACTCTGGCCTTGATCTTGCGCACAAACATTTCGCTGCTCACTGGCATTATCTGTGATGTCTCCGGTAACAGTGTGGAGTTGCAATTGGACTTCCTTGATTTTACTAATTACTCTGGCGACGTAAACCCTTTTGAATGTGTTTCTAAGCAACACAGCATTCTAGAAATATTCAATGTATCACATTTGCAAGTAACAATCCCGACCATTGTCTTTCTTTTCACAAGCATCATTCGTTCTAATAAACTGGTTGCAGTGAACATGCGGCACATATATTTTAATGGCCTTAGTGCGTTTCCATGGAAAATTTTGCCAAGTGCAAACATATCTGTACGTCACCTCCTCATAGAGGGAATATACAATCCAAACTTTCATGGTATTTTCTACGTAAAAAACATAAATGCACTTTCCTCAAATCTAGAATCTTTGGTCGTGACTGATGCTAGCCTTATCAGCCTTGGATGTGACATTGTAAATAACTTTGGTAATCTATACTTACTTGACATATCAAATAACAAACTAAATGAAAATTCTGTATGTGGAAAGATACACTCTGCAAACCTTGATAAACTCAACAAGCTAATTCTGCGCAAAAATATTTTCACTTCCCTTGATACAGTTGGTGCCATGTTAAAAAACTTACTGTCTCTGACATCGTTGGATGTGTCTGAGAATAGGCTACGCAAGAATGGAGAGTCAGGATGTGAGTGGCCTTTGAGTTTGAAATTCCTTAATGTGTCCCGTAATTTCCTAAAAGGAAATGCATTTAACTGTCTGCCCACATCACTGCACTCGCTGGATATGAGCAACAATAAAATTCAGAATATCGACTTTAAATTGATGAAGTTTGAAAAGCTCAAAGAGCTGTACTTGAGTAATAACAAGCTGAGCACCTTCCCAGTTGAGCTGCCCAAGGCTCTGCCCTGGCTGAAGGTGCTGACGATCGCTGGGAACACATTGTTGACAATGGATCCCTCTGTCCTGCACGGTCTGGGTAATTTCACCTTACTAGACATGAGGGGAAACCCATTCTATTGCACGTGTGACATCCGCCACTTTATCACCTTCTGTGAGAATTCTTCACCATTGCGCATTGAAGGATGGCCAGCTGACTACCAATGCTCAAATCCAGAGGATGCAATTGGTAAACAGCTGTCCTCGCTCTCCTTCCCGACACTCTACTGTCACACAACACTAAAGATAGTGATAGCTTGTGTTACCACATTCGTTTGCACCGCTCTCCTGGTCGGGCTCTGTTGGTACCTAGATGCACTGTGGTACGTACGCATGATGTGGGCCTGGCTCCAAGCCAAGCGACGGAATTTCCTCTCAGATTCGGATGAAAATGCAGTCTACGATGCGTTTGTGTCATACAGCCAGTACGACGCAATCTGGGTAATGGAGAAACTCCTGCCTGAGCTGGAGTCGCATTCAGTACCACCGTTCCGACTGTGCGTGCACGAGCGGGACTTTGTCCCCGGCCGCGTCATCATGGACAACATCATTGACTGCATCGAGCAGAGCCGGAAGACTCTCTTTGTCATCTCGCGGAGCTTTGTGGAGAGCGAGTGGTGCCACTACGAGCTGTACTTTGCACAGCAGCGCCTCATGGAGAGCCGTGACGGTGCTCTGGTGCTCGTTCTGCTGGAGCCCATCCCACGTGACTCGGTGCCCAGCCGCTTCTGCCGGCTGCGTCGCCTAATGGCGCGCAAGACCTACCTGGAGTGGCCTGTGGAGCAAAGCAAGCAGGCCCTCTTCTGGGCAAACCTACGAGCCACGCTCAGCTGTCAGAGAGAGCAGGAACCCCAAAACCTTGAAATTGTTGTACAGTGCGTCCCCGCTTAATACGGCGGTTGCGTTCGTGAAAACTGCTGCGTAGATTCGCGTGAAGTTGGAGTCATTTTCCCACGGTGAATGTCGGGGTTTCCGTTCCAGCCGATCGTGTTATTTTTGTTTTCATTTGACAGTACAATACACTGTTCTCCATGTTTTCTAAGTGTTGTGTTTACATAGTATTTCTGTAAATACGCTATGTCTGACAATCATTGATTTAATATAACGTGGGTGAGAGAGATATGGCGGGTGAAAAATATGAGGGAGTGAGGTGACGCTGCACACAAAGATGCTGCCAAAACACAGTAATAGTACTACAGTAACACTCCTACAGTACTACAGCACCAGTGCTACCGTGCCAATACTACAGTACCACTCCTACAGTACCACTCCTACAGTACTACAGCACTATTACTACAGTAGTACAGTGCCAGTAGTAGGGTACCAGTACTACTGTGTCAGAGTAGTACAGTACCAGCACTTTGGTGCCAATACTACACTGCTCGTGCTACAGCACCATTACTACAGTGCCAGTAGGTAGGGTACAAGTACTACTGGACCGGTACCACAGTGCTAGTGCCACAGTAGTATAGTACCATCCACTGCGGTACCAGTACTACAGTACCACAGTGCTACAGTGCCATAGTGCCAATACTCCAGTACTACAGTGCCGCTGTGCTACAGTACCAGCTCCTAACATCCCCGAACAACACTGCCATCACCCACGCCACTCTTAAAAGTTGTCCACCACGCGCTAGACTCACGTTATAGAGAATAGTCCATCACGTGCTATACTCGCGTTATAGCGGGCATGGTGCACATTAAGCTAAAAACTTCTTCAAAGGAAAAACATAACGAAAACGTGTAGTGTCAACCCCACGCGTTAAATGGGGATTTACTGTAGTCTTATCATTTGCTTGATGCTTGACTCAAAGAACAAGATGTCATCTTGGCATAAACCACTGCCAGATACTGCCATCCGTTGCACAGTAAAAGTGCATGCTCCAAGTTCTGTCCTAGGAGTATCCCATCATATGGGCTTGGGTATCTCATCACACTATAGCCATTCCCTAACGAAAGATAACATGGAATAGTTGGCTTTCACTTTGAAGCAAACGGCATGTAATTTATGGTTAATATACTCGTACGAATCAAGAGGGCAGCTACGGGAATCCAGCTTGAACCTCTTCTATGTGCAGTGAATCTGTTACGGCTGGGCCATATCACTGTGTAAAGACTCGGACGACAGACTACGAGAAGCAACTTTTTATTAACAGAACAATCAAGGTCCGGGCTTCATGCTTGATCTTGAAGCTGTACTTTCCCTGTAACCTCCCCTCCCCTTGTGCTCTGCCCTTTTATATCTTTGCAGTCCCCTTTCGCGAATGTTCCCTCACTGTATTTCCCTTAGCCAATCCCTCTCCTTCCCCTCTAACGGATCCCAACTGTCGCCTCTGGGTTCCACTCTATTTTCCGCCTATTCTCATTCAAACCTTTTCCTTCAATGACTTCAAAAGCCTGCCTCTCGACCAATTCCTGTAGAGGCCTCTTTCCGCCAATCGGAGACCTTGGTCTATCTCTGAATAACCGTTAAGCTGCACATTGGCTTTGGGTTATTTTTGGTCATTACAACTGCATCATCAATATATCCAGTGTCACTTATCCCACAAATTTGGATGTTGTACGAATCCAGTTCACCAACAAGCATGGCCAGCTTCCATTTATGTATAATGTTCTGACGTTAAAATGTCCTATCCTGGTCCTTGTCTGCCATTGTTGTATATATTGTGATAAAAAAATGTATATATAAAAAGCAAAAATGTGAAAATGTACCAAAAATATGTTAATATGTAATTAGGACTCTTTGGTTCTTTCGGTAAAGTCACGTAGGTATAGAATAAAATAGATCACGACGTTTAGGGTGGAACACAAGTGTCTGTCATCAGGTGGGTAAGCATGGTCTGCTGCTGAGGTAGACTGTTTTGAAAGGTTTGAAATGGGTGTAGCCCAAGGGTCATAAATAAGTGGCCGGGGCTAGTGATGTTAATGTGAGAAATTAGCATGTAACTGTAATATAGGAGAGTGGCCTCCTCGACGAGGGCACGGAAGTGGCTATGTTAATGTGAGAGATTAGCATGTTAATGTAAAATCAAAGAGTGGTGCAATCCAAAGGCATGAGAGCTACACAAAGGGTGCAATTCAAAGGGCATGTGAGTATGAGAGTGCAATCCAAAAGACATGTGAGCATGAGAGTACAATCCAAAGGCATGAGTGCAATGCAAAGGACATGTGAGCATGAGAGATCTAAGAGAGAGGCATAGAGAGAGAGACAGATGGTCGCAAATATCAGCTGACATAGGCAGGTAGGATGGAAACATCACAGTCAGTTAAGACTTACCTGGTTAATAACGTCCTTCCAATGATTGCTCAGTTTGTACCCATCCTATCGGTTGAAGTTGTGTCTCTGTTTACATATCTGGATGGCTTCATGAACAAATCTCTGAAGGTAGGAGTTGATTTGAAGCTTTCGTGACTGCAGGAATTACTCTTTGGTTTTTTCGGTAAAGTCACGTCTAAATAAGAAATAATAAAATAACAATAGCATACGACGTTTCGGTTGCAACACAAGCAGCCATCATCAGGTACAGAAGAGCTAAATTTGGGAGATAGGGGAAACACATGAACTGAGATGTATATACAGACACCCAAGTAGGGGGGACTGACAGAGATACAACAGGGGACACAGAGAGAGAAGCATACCAGACAAACAGGGTTTAGCAAAATTTTTGGAACCACGTAAAGCAACACAGACGGTCGGTCAAAACACAATTAACGCATAGTCCGGTTGATCACGTTATGTCAAAGATTGCTAAATTGCAAGTTAAGTATGAAACTCAATACAGACCACACACACACACAGACATCCAAGAAGAGCGAACAAGCACAGAGACAAGCACACAGTAAACTCGCCTTAAATAGGCAGTGAAGGTAAGGCTGAGAGACAATGGAACAAAATTAGCATGAGGTATGCATGGAGCAGAGTGGGGGGCGGCAGCACACAATGGGACAAATCAGCATGAGGTAGTGGGGATCGGCAGCACCCACTCGGAAGCAACAAGGCCCACACACAGGCAGAGACAGTACATAGACACAAATCCAAGCCAAGACACAAAGGCAGATACACAAGCAGAGACAACACAAAGACACAAACCTCTTACCTCCCCGGAGAGGTGGTTCAGACTTGATTTGAAGCTTTTGTGTCTGTGTGTTGTCTCTGCTTGTGTATCTGCCTTTGTGTCTTGGCTTGTATTTGTGTCTCTGTGCTGTCTCTGCCTGTGTGTGGGCCTTGTTGCTTCCGAGTGCATGCTGCCGATCCCCACTACCTCATGCTGATTTGTCCCATTGTGTGCTGCCACCCCCCACTCTGCTCCATGCATACCTCAGCCTTGCCTTCGCTGCCTATTTAAGGCGACTTTACTGTGTGCTTGTCTCTGTGCTGGTTCGCTCTTCTTGGATGTCTCTGTGTGTGTGTGGTCTGTATTTTGAGTTTCATACTTAACTTGCAATTTAGCAATCTTTGAAATAACGTGATCAACCGGACTATGCGTTAATTGTGTTTTGACCGACCATCTGTGTTGCTTTACATGGTTCCAAAAATTTTGCTAAACCCTGTTTGTCTGGTATGCTTCTCTCTCTGTGTCCCCTGTTGTATCTGTGTCAGTTCCCCCTACTTGGGTGTCTGTATATACATCTGAGGTTATGTGTTTCCCCTCTCTCCCAAATTTAGCTCTTCTGTACCTGATGATGGCTGCTTGTGTTGCAACAGAAACGTCGTACGCTATTATGTGACTTTACTGAAAAAAAAACAAAGAGTAATCTCTGAAGGTAGCTGATAGTTTTACAGCGTACCTCCGTCTTGGAAAAATCTATTTCGCGTGAGCCCACAGCGTTAAAACAATGATAAGCAATGGCAGCGGTATTGGTCCTACCGTGTTTCAGATCTGCTTTGTGTTTACGAACGCGGTCGAGGCATGTCGTTTCGTTTCCCCAATGTAACTGCTGCCGCAACCACAACTCAGTTTGTAGACATCAGGGTATTGCATGTCAAGAATCACATCCTTTACAGATGGATTAAATAACGGATTTTGTGTACTGTGTTGAAACGAATCTGGATCTTGTGTTTGTTTAAGATATATACACGGTGTGGGTGTGCAAGGGACTGTTGTGGTTAAGCGGGTAGCTAAATCTATGAGGGGGCTCGATCCGACCGGGAGGCCCTCAGTTTAGAAAACCTTCCATGTCGCCAGCGAGACGTGTACACGGTCTCCATCCCGAGGAACCATTTCTCTGACCCATGGGAAGGCGGTATAACCTCAGGTGGAGGGGGTTTTGGGTGGTATTTGGGCAAGGAGCCAAATTTAGGCCACGCTCACACCGCACGTAGAGGGCCCACCACCGAGTAATTTATATTGTGTACGAATGGTTCCCCCTTTATGGGGCTGGATCGGGTCTGGCCCGATATAGCTTGGGCCCCATGCCATTAGAGCTCACGAAATGGCGGGAAAAGTGTAAATTCACCATGGGTGAGGCACAAGGGGCCGACTTTAGCCTCATGTCGAGCCCAGAAGGGCCGCCACCGTATAATCTGCATCGTGCATAAAGCAGTTCCACCTCTTTCGAACCGTACCAAGCTCCGGTCCGATATACCTATGCCTCGCACTGACAGCACGCTAAAAGGAGGGAAGAGTGTAGATTAGCCGTGAGCACGAGGGGCCGACCTTAGGTGGTATTCACACCAACGCTGTGGAGAGATACACATGTAGTGTCAACGATTCAGAGACAGTTTCTAGAAGGCACTTTATTAACAACTTTCACGGTCTTGTCCGCACACTCTCCACAGTAGCTCAGTTAAGCCTGTACATAACACTAGCCATCTAACGCTGATGGCGCTGACTGAGATAGCCAACTACTATCCTTTGTAGTGCAATATCTAACGGAGACATTTAGCGACGACGGCGACGAGACGACAGCAACAACAAGATGAGTCTGTTCCCAGAACCGGCAGCCTCGAGCCCTCACTCTTGGCTCCTTTTATGCTACCAGCGCGGCCTGGCGCCGCCCTGACTGCACCTCCCTTCTTGAACCTGCTAGCAGGTTCCAGGGGCCTCCAGATGTGGTCCTCCGTGACCCTTACACTAGTTCCTCCGTTCTCCCAATACACCCGTGCTCACGCTCACCAGCGTGTGTACTGTCTGTCTACTACAGTTGCCGTTGCTGTTCACCAGCCAGCGCTATTACACTACATCACCCCCCCCCCCCTTTGTTTAAAAAACAACAGTTGTCCCGGCTGATACACAGCAACGCAACTGGGTGAACAGGCAGAGCAACTCCCACAACCGAGGAACATTCAAAAACCCTCAAAACGCAAAAAAATACAACCATCCAAAACCACAATCGCGCTACTCCCTGCGCCTCAACAACCCCCCGAGCAAGTCGGCAAGCGCGCAGGCACACAGTACAACCGCAGCGCTCCCCGCGAACCGACAACACAACAGCCGTGACACTTGGCGTGTGGCGCAGGCAAAAAACAGAACCACCAACACAAAGCACGCAGCACCACACAACCCCTTCTCAGCGCCCGTTCCCCTTTAACACGTAATTTTTCCCCAATCATACAGTCCTAGGGAGAGTTCGCTTTACCGCACATTGCTCACATGAACCGAGTCCTTGACACTGGTCCCCCGCCTTGGGCAGGATCCTGTACTTCTTGGGGGCCCCGAGGAACAAACAAAATGGCCTAAAGGGCCACGGCTCCTCCCTGGCGAGCGAGAGCCATTGGTAGGGCCTGCAGGGCCACCTCTTTCGTCTACCTGACAGACACCCAAGCTGCTTCGTAGTAATGACGGAGCGCCATCCAATCGCCTCCCGCCGTCTTGAACTCCCGAATGGGAGGCAGCCTCCATGGTCGACACGCGGCTCCTTGCAGCACCGCCGGACGTGACGCCTCCATAGCGTTCTCCCATGTCCTGCTCCAACTGGTGCCTGCCGGCCACGCCTTGAACTCCGCGTGCAAATTGGAACCCGGCGACCTCGTGGTCTCCGCCGTGGGAATCGACGCTGCAGACGGCAGCCCCGGCGAGCCCCGTGGCTCATGCCAAATGTCTCCCGCAGGCTCTGCTGTGCCCTCCACAGGCGAAATGGCAGCCGGCAACCGCGTGGTCTCCGCCGTGCCCTTTACGGGTGAAAGGGCGGTCGGCAACTGTGTGGTCTCTGCCACAGGAACCCCTGCTGCCGGTGGCAGCTCCAGCGAGCCCCACCGCCCATGCCAAATGGCCCCCGCAGGCTCTGCAGTGCCCTCCATGGGCGTAATAGCAGCCAGCAACTGCGTGGTCTCCGCCTCGGGAATTGGCACTGCAGATGGCAGCTCCGGCGAGCTCCACGGCCCGCTTGACATCCCCTGAATGGCAGGCGCGGATGCGGAGATCTGCACGACCAGCTGACCGACAGCCACGAGGAGCAGGTTGGTGCCCCTCTCGCACTGATCCGCAGTCGCTGCTCTCGCGCTGATGGGGTTTGTAACTGGGGTCCTGGGTCCCGGGGCTGTTGGAGGGATGACCGTCTCGCCATCCTCATCCTCTGATGACACTATGGGTGGGTTCCTTTTCCTTGATAACTTTGACATTGCTACTATATCCTAATGTCTATTGAATTTTTCCAACCACTTCTGATACCAGTTGTAGTGACGCAGTTCGGAGACAGTGGTAATTTTAGGCACCTTTATTCCACACACAATGGGGACTAAACGCACCCTACATGGGTGTACACTATATATCACACAGAACCATCTATCGATGGCGGCACTATCTAGCAAGAACAGTTGGCAGGCTGTCTCGCTAGCGGCGCCCAGCGATGGTGAAGACGGTGGCGACAACGGTGGCGAGAAGACAGCACGGCGAGGGGCTCCCCCTTAAGCTCACGGCGTGACCTTGCTCCACCCTGGCCATGCCCCCCTTCTGGAACTATTAGCAGGTTCCCGGGGCTTCCAGATGGGACCCCTCCATGAACTCGGCCCTAGTTGTCTTCGCCTGCTGACGTGTGTACTGCCGTAGACTGCAGTTACCACTTTCCGTCAGCAGCTAGCGCTATTACTCTACACATACATACCCACCCTCGGGTTAGGCCACCAAAAGGTACATACATGCATAGAGGTACACACCTAAAGCGATGGTTGCACGGGCACCTCCGACTCAACAAAGCAGGGTGTGGGGTATTAACCCCGGGGTGAGGTTGTGGGGTGCGGAGTGGTTGCCCAGCTGAGGGGTGGGAGCATGAGTGTGTGGCGTATGCCAGTGCACTCTGAGGGGAAGGAGTACCTCTAAGGTGGGCTACGCTCGGGGCGAGTGCAGCTCGGGGCTGCTCCTCCAGCCTCCTCCCCACCCCCCCGCTCCTTTCCGGGACTTGGACATGGAGTCAGCCGAGCCGTCTGGGGCCGACAGCCAGGTGGACAAAAGTTTGTGGGGTAGCCGGGGGTGGTACCTTTGGGCCCACTGCCTGGCCAGGCAGCATGGCAGAGAGTCAAGTGATCTGGGCAGCGAGTCTAGCGAAGATCACGCACAAAGGACTGCCCATGGTGGGGACCACCCCGGGCCGGCCCTCACTGCACCGGCAAAGCCTCGGGTGGCGCCGTTCCTCCAGTTCCCCCACCCTGTTCACGTAGACCTCGCGTCGTATGGCAATACTTAGCATCATTGCACAGGCTGGGTGGATGCTTGCTAAGCGTTACCTCATGTATAAATGACCTGTAAACGTGATACAAACTTCTGATAATAAAATAAAGGTGATACACCCTGTCCATGCAATAATTAATAATCCTGTGCTGAAAATGCTACATTATTTGCAACTCAACATCATAACACTTTACGAACGGATTCTGTTCCTGAGGCCCATTCATTGGTCCAACTGATCATATGTCGACACAATCATTGGACGAAAGCCCCACTTACGGCAACACGGAGATAACAAATTCCATGAAAACAACTGCTTGCAAACGCCTACTCGCAGTGGCGAAACGAATCAATCCTCCGCAAGCTGTAATGAGTCCTCATGTCACCACTGGCAGTGTGCGTGTTGAGTGTGTACGCACGTGGGTGTATATGTGTTTAGTGTATGTGTTAGGAACGGGATTGCAGCGATTATCTCTATGCTGCGATACGAACCCAGCATCCCGAGTTAGATTCCCTCTCACTTGCAATCCCAGTGACCACTTTCTAAACGGCTCCTGGGCCTCCCTGAGGTTGACTCAGCTTAAAATGAGTACCTAGTGCAGTGTGGAAACATCACCACTAGGGAGACAAAGGCGGCAAGCCGTGGTGCTGGCCACCCACCCTCTTGTGTGCCATGTCGGCCTTCATGGGTGCTCGCTGCACTTGCCCCAACAATATGTTAAGGGTACATGGGAGATCTCTGTGAAAATTTTTTGCGTCAGGAATGGGAATTTAACGGTGAGCACTATGCTGTGTTAAATAAACATGCCTAGGCAAGTTTCATTCCTGCAAATGCCCACCAGTAACGATTATCTTAACTGCTTCTAGGCCTTCCCTAGGTCGACTCAGCCTAAAATAAGTACCTTGTGCCATGTATGAACATCGCCACTAAGGATACAAAGGCGATCAGGTATGCTGCTGGCCACCCACCCTCTTATGTGTCCTACTCACTAATAGAACTTGTGTGGTGCCACGACCGCAGAGCAACTCCTCAAGCGCCATGATTCCCTACTGGCCACTGCACTAAACATACACCCGCATGCAGCACACGCACGTAGTGTCCTGGCGGGAGATTGCCTGGCACATCGGGTTTTAATCCGAAGGGCCCCTAGAAGAGAAGTCCCACGGTTTCCCGGTGCCAGGAGATTGGCCAACCCTCGCAGGACAGGTTACATTGCGGTGCCCCTAAAATTGGCTTAAACGTGTATGGGCGCAGAAAGTAAAAGGTTCCCTGGGCCAACCGCAATGAGTTACAACATTGGGGGGAGGACAGAGGGCGGAATATTAAGCAGGCAAAAAGCGCGAGAGCCCTTCCAGACAAAAGGACAATGGGTGGTCGCCGCCGCCCGCAGCTGCCACTGCGCAGCACTCGAAGGAGGACACGGTAACGGGAGGGGGGGCGGTAACCGCAGGTAAGCGCACGATTGGCCACGCAGTACAATGGCAACCCGGGCCTTTGAAGTTAAGGGAATAAAAAAGAGTAGCCCGGGACGATTTGAGTCGGTTGTCTTCAACCTCCGGGCTGTCAAGACCCACTCCCTGCCGTCCTGCCTCCTTGAGCCGCTCGCGGCATCCGTGTGATGCCAGAGAGTGCTGCTACGAGGCAGTGATAGGTGAAGTTATCTCTCGTCCTTCTACCTCCAACTCTCACAGCGTCCGTGCGACACCGTGAGTACAGCTACGAGGTATGTGGTAGGACGTTTGAGTGATTGGGTTCGTAGGCAGAGTTAGGCTAAGCTCTACTCGCAAAGTATCCCTCCTCCAGGTAGTGTGCATTTGCGTCGTTAATATACAGGTGCAGTGTGATTTCTGTGTGTGTGGGTAGAACATCAGTGTGGTGTCTGCGATTTTGTGTGTGGTGCAACTGCACGGGGAGATGGTGTGCGTGAGAGAGTGTATGGTAGTGAATGGTTTTGACCGGATGGTTTCTGACCGGAGTATCAAGTGGTTGTTTCTGTATGGAGGGAGAAACAGCTTGGCGGATGGTACGGTCAGAGTATCCATTCCTTTTGAGGGCCAGGTGTACATGTTTTAATTCACTGGTCAGGTGGTGTTGGTCCGAAATGCAATGAGCCCTATGGTATAAAGGTTTGATGAGATAATTATTTCGAGCTGGGTGGTGGTGGGAATAAGGCTTCAAGTAGGAATCTGTGTGGGTGGGTTTCCTGCAGACAGAATGCCCCAATGAGCCATCAGGTCTCCTCTCAAACAGAACATCTAAGAATGGTAGCTTGCCATCTTTCTCCACTTCCATGGTGAATTTGATGGCGGGATGTCTGGAATTGATGTGGTGTAGGAAAAGGTTCAGAGCTGGGAGGCCATGTGGCCAAATGATGAAAGTGTCATCCACAAGCTGTTTCTCCCTCCATACAGAAACAACCACTTGATACTCCGGTCAAAACCATCACACTACCATATATAGCAGGCGTTACTAAAAAGATTTCCAAAATTCTAAACAAACACAAGATCCAGGTCCGGTTCAATACAGTACACAAAATTCGTGATCTGATCCCATCCGTGAAGGATGTCATTCCTGACTTACAGTACCCCGGGGTTTACAAATTGAGTTGTACCTGCGGTGATTGCTATTTCGGGGAGACCAAGCGACATGTCTCTGACCGAATTCGCGAGCACAAATCAGATTTGAAACACGGCAGAACGAATTATTCTGCTGTAGTTGATCACTGTTACAATGCTGTGGGTGATCACGATATAATTTTCTCCGATACCAAGGTTCTTTGCAAACCCACGGGTTTTTTTTTATCAGAGATTTGTTCACGAGGCAATTCAGATTTACAAACACAGACACAATTTCAACCGAGAAGATGGTTTCAAATTAAGCAACCATTGGAAAGATGTTCTAAATCGAACCAAACATTAAACTAATTTTCAATGGTACAGTATATATTTTTTCAAGTAGTGGTACCTCAAACTTTCACAGCTCTTAAAATTCCCTTTTCACACCATCAATATGTAAACTCCCCCTCCCCCCCTCGCCGACTTGCACATGTTCACCCCCTCTACACCGTTCATCATGCTAAGTCCGCCAATTAAATGCTAATTTTAATGCTAATTCCTTTGTCAAGGCACCTTAATTCCTCTCACACAGCTTAAAGGTCGCGGTCTGAGCTTGGCTGTGTTCACTCCAGCGCTGTCCTCGAGGCAGTCTGGTCCCTTCACCTGATGAAGGCCGCTTGTGTTGTGGCCGAAACGTAGTGATTTTTGTTGTTTTATTTTTACCTACGTGACTTTACCGAATAGAACCAAAGAGTATATGTGGGATCTTTGTCTGTAATAATATGATAATAATGCAATTCATAACGCGCACAAATTTGCAGACCTAACGGCCGCAACTCAGAGGTGTGGAGCCAAGCTCAGAGTTGCTCGAAAGCATGGTTATAGAGATGAGCTTTTAAATGTCTTTTGAAGGAGGCGATCGAGGTGATGCTGCGAATGTGCAGAGGGATAGCGTTCCAGACTGTTGGGGCTGCCACTGAGAAGCGGCGCATAGACGTGACCATCCTGGATCTTGGTATCAAGAGGAAGTCGTGAGTCGCGCTGCGCAGGCATCAGCCGTGTGCTGAGCTGCAAGTCGTCAGTAATGAAGAAAGGTACTGTGAGCAGGCAGATGTGAAAGCATGGTGGCAGAGGCAGGCGATCTTGTATATGACCCTGCTGGCGATGGGTAGCTAGTTGAGGGCACGGAGACAGGCAAGTGAGTCGAGTCGGGGATGAGTGTGGCCAATGACGACGCGTGCTAGGTTGTTTTGTAGTATTTGAAGTCTTTTTTAGGTTGCCAGTGGAGGTCCGGACGAGGAGGGAGTTGCAATAGTTAAGGCGAGACCCAACTATGCAACATGCTAATGGGCAATTTCAGTGGAGATGAGAGGACATAAGTGTCTGAGAGCCTTCAGGTGAAAGTTACATGAACTGATGATGTGATTGGTTTGACGGTCGAAGGATAAAGTTTAATCTAGGATGACACCGAGGTAGCTGAAGTGATCGGTGAACCTGATGCTGTGACCAAAGATGTGTTTGTGTGTTGGGAGTGCTGATGAGTTGAGACGTTGCTTGGTACCTAACATGATGGCCACTGACTTTTTCGGATTAAGGGCTAGGTTGTGTGCAGTGAACCACTGTTGCAAGGTGTTGGTACATTCCGAGAGCCTCTCGAATCCAGATGCATTGCTAGAATTGATGGCGGTGAATAGAATAGTATCATCCGCGTATGAGTGGTGCTTAACACCAAAGCTTGCGATGAGCCGGCCGATCGGGGAAGTGTAGGCTGTGAAGAGCTGGGAACCTAGGACGGAGCCCTGGGGAACCCCGCATAATGCTTTTGTTTCAGGCGATGTGGACGTGCCCATCCTGGCTGAAGATTACTGGTCAGAAAGGTACGAAACTATCCACTTGAGAGCTGAGCCACATATACCGAAGTCGGATTTCAGGAGGGAAGTAAGGAGTGAGTGGTTGATGGTGTCGAAGGCTGACGAAATGTCCAGACTTATAAGTGCAACAATGGAGCCAGAATCAATAATCGTTCAAATGCCATCGAGCACTCTAGTGAGTGCTGTTTCTGTGGAGTAGTTTTGACGGTACGCTGACTGGAAGCAGCAGTAGTTTGCGGAGGAGGTGATGTGTGGTTTTAGCTGGGCGAGGGCTAGTCGTTCAAGGAGTTTAGAGAGGCTCGAGAGATTAGTGATGGGATGATAACTAGGTCATCCAGGTCGAGACTTGGTTTCTTTAACAAGGGAGAAACCAGGCCAGATTTGAGGTTGGATGGAAAACACCCCATAGAGAATGAGGCATTTGCGATGTTCCTGATCATGATGGCGAGTTCCGAAACACATTGTTTGAACAAGGAACCTGGGAGCACGTCGAGTGGAGATGACTTCAATTGAAGTGATTCAATTAAAGAGAAAACGTCTTTTGTAGACACCGGCTTGAGCGTAGTTAGAAAGGTGTCTGGGTGAATGCTTACAATTTCAGGAACTGGAGCGGGGTACAATGGTGCGATGTGTGGGTCGACGTGCAGGAGTTTGCGATGGTGATCAGCTTGTTGGTGAAGTAAGTGTTAAAAGAGGTGGCAAGTTTCAGTGAGGCCAGGGGATCGCTAAGGTGAGGGACCATGGTGCTACCGGGGTGTAGAAGATCTTTGAGGGTTATCCATAGAATGCACGGTTTTCCGGTTGCTGTTTTGATGCGTTCTTCAATGTAGGAGGAACGTGAGACAAGTATAAGTGTGTTAGTTTTCCTGCAGGCAACTCTGTAGGCAAGTCGATCAGCAGGTAGACCACTGCGGGATGCGATACTTTCGAGGCGCCTCCGGGTTCGCTTAGCAATGATGGCGTCTCTTGAGAGCCAGTGAGTGTCGTGGGAAGACTGCCTAGCGGTTCGTGATTTTAATGGAGCCAGTTTGTCCAGCGCAGCCCTCATGTCAGCTTCTAGTTGGAGAGCGCAGACGGTTGGATCCGATTATGGGGATAACATTGAAGGCGAGTTTGCGAGGAGGTGGTGTAAAGCAGAAAACTCGATACCCTTTAAATTACGGGAGTTGCGGATGAATTTGATAGTGATTGGCTTGGGAATTTGGAGGGAAAAAAGTATGAGGCAGTGGTCAGAGTAACCAGTTTGGAAAACTCCCAATGCAATGATGCGTCGATGCTGGTCAGGTTCCAGAACCAGGTCGAGCATGCTCTCAACATTTGTTGAGGAACCTCTGGTGGGGCCTGAGTTTGTGATGACCAGGTTGTGGCAGGCCAATGTTGACTCAAGGTGACTATCGATGGAGGATGGGGTATTGCCGGGGCAGTTAAAGTCACCTGTAAGCACGAGCCTGTGAGATGGGTTAGGAATGAGGTAAAGGAATTCCGAAATATCGTTTAAGAAGGTATTGATGCTGCCATATGGAGGGCGATAGATGGAAATGATGGAAAAGCACTCGTTATTAGTAGTGAAAGATACGGACTGGACCTCGAAGGTGGCAGGAGCCATCGGTAGATAAAGCTCTTTAATTTTCAAGTGTGCATTGTAAACGACCGCTAAGCCACTGCCCCGCTGGTTAGTTGCGCGAGGTTTATGAAGAACCTTGTATCCCGGGGGCGCAACTTCCAGAGAGATGGCTGGCGAGGAGTCTTGCCTGCACCAGGTCTCAGTAATGAGCAAAAGGTCAATGTGGTGGTCCGAGATGGTATCGTGAATCAGGGCTGATTTGTTGGTAATGGAGCGTGAGATGAGTAGGCCGAGGCAAATGTGTGAAGGTGGATGTGAAGATCCGTAGAGGCGAGGCGTCGAGGATTAGAGGAGATGGCTGGTTGAAGGTTGGCCTGTGAACAGCGGCCCCTACCGCCTCTGCAACCACGGTGCCGATGCAGTCTCTGACGTTGACCTCGAAGAAGCCCGAGGCCAGAGAGCATCCTCAGGAGAGCGGGTTCCAGGTGCAGATGATGAAGAGATGGTGCATGTCGAAGCCCTATTATATCAGCCTATGCTGTACCGATGGTGGGCCAGGATTCTGGTGGACTCCTATCAGCAGCTCTGCTGTCTGTGCATGTGAAAGTGAGTATGTGCCTTAACAACTGTGATGACTATCCCCTAGCACCTAGGTATACTTAGCCTCAAATGCCTACCTGCTGCGGTATGTAAACAACGCCACTGGGTAGACAAAGGCGGCCGGGCGTGGTGCTGGCCACTCCCATCGGTGAGCTCTTCCGGCAGGCAAGGCTGCGTTGGCTGTGTCATGTAGCCCGTTCGGCCGGATAGAGGGTGGTAAACGAGTGGGGCACGGGCTAGAGAAGAGATGGAGTGATGTGGGCCAGGATGATGTGGAGCTGAGTGGACTTGCCGATGACTGGTATCAGCGGTGTCAAGGTCGGCTTCTGTGGAGGAGACTCGTCAAGGAAGCTACTGGGTAGTTGGAGGTAGTTGTCCTCCAACAACAACGGAGGGCAGAGGAGCGACGCTCACAATGAGCGGAGCGCCGGGCAGCTAAAACACAGCAATTTGGCACATAGCCTGGCACAAGCGCCGTGGTGACATCACCGCCACTTAGCAGCAAATGGCGGTTGTTGTATGACTTCAGATCATACCCTTTTGTATATTGGGGACTGCCCAAATCCACACGGAAGTTCCGCGTATTTCTGAAAGTTATTATTATTGCCTCCCTCGTTGTCTAGGGGTATGTATTACCAATCGTGACAATACAATCATTCTCGCTTTAACATTTACTCATTCTCGCTTGAACAATTATACGTGTAATTATGCCACGTCTCAGTATTCAGAGCTCACCGCAGGATACAGTTCTCATAATTAAGACATTGATGTATGAGCTAGGAAAATAGCCCTCGGAAACCTGTTTGATCTAAGAAACTTTAATATAAACTTACTCTAATATCCCAAACTCTTATAATCAGAAAATAATAGCAACGACAGTACCCATGCAAACATACATACTCATCAATCCTTACTGAATGATCACAATACAAAAAAATTCCAATATTCACGATCACGTGATCAAAAGAGAACAATAGGCAGACCATTCTTGATTTGAAGCTTTCGTGACTGCAGGAATCCATACTCTTTGGTTATTTCGGTCAAGTCATGTAGGTATAAATAAATCATGACGTTTCGGGCACAACACAAGCGTCCGTCATCAGGTGGGAAAGCATGCTCTGCTGCTGAGGCAGACTGTTTTAAAAGGTTTGAAATGGGTGTAGCCCAAGGGTCATAACGAAGTGGCCGGGGCTAGTGATGTTAATGTGAGAAATTAGCATGTAACTGTAAGATAGGGGAGCGGCCTCCTCGACAAGGGCACGGAAGTGGCTATGTTAATGTGAGAGATTAGCATGATGTTAAAGTGAAAAATTAGCACGTAACTATAAGGTAGGAAAGCAGCCTCCTAGACGAGGGCACGGAAGTGGCTATGTTAATGTGAGAGATTAGCATGTTAATGTAAAATCGAAGAGTGGTGCAATCTAAAGGCATGAGTGTAACCCAATGGGTGAAATCCAAAGGGCATGTGAGTATGAGAGTGCAATCTAAAGGCATGAGAGTGCAATGCAAAGGAAAGATCTAAGAGAGAGGCATAGATAGAGAGAGAGACACACACACAAAGAGTCGGAAATAACAGCTGACATAGGCAGGTAGGATGGAAACATTACAGCCAGTTAAGATTTTACCTGGTTAATAACGTCCTTCCAATGATTGCTCAGTTTGTACGCATCCTCTCGGTTGAAGTTGTGTCTGTGTTTATATATCTGGATGGTTTAATGAACAAATCTCTGAACGGAGCCGGTATGTTTGCAGAGTACCTCCGTCTTGCAAAAATCTATTTCGTGTGAGCCCACAGCGTTAAAACAATGATCGGTCATACCGTGTTTCAGATCTGCCTTGTGTTCACGAACGCAGTCCGAGACATGTTGTTTCGTTTCCCCAATGTAACTGCTGCCGCAACCACAACTCAGTTTGTAGACACCAGGTTATTGCATGTCAGGAATCACATCCTTTACAGATGGGATTAAATCACGATTTTTGTGTACTGTGTTGAAACGAACCTGGATTTTGTGTTTAAGATTTTGGAAATCTTCTTGGTAACCCCTGCTATGTACGGTAAAGTGATGGTTTTGGTTGGATCCTCAGAAGGTTGTCTCCACATGGCTGAGGAGACAGCTTTGCGGATTGTACGGTCTGAGTATCCGTTCATCCTGAGGGTTGGTGTACGTGCTCCAACTCACTGGATAGGTGGTGCTGGTCGGAGATGCAACGGGCCCTATGGTGTAGTGTTTTGATGAGGGAATTCTTCTGGGCTGGATGGTGGTAGGAGTTAGGCTTTAGATTGGCATCCGTGTGGGTGGCTTTCCTGTGGACCGAATGTCCCAACGAGCCATCATGTCTCTGCTGGAGACATTTGAGACAGATGCCATCCAGACATCCACCCTACGTCCTTCCTTGTGGTAAAGATACGTGGATGACACGTTCGTCATCTGGCCACATGGCCTGCCAGCACTGATCCAATTTCTCAACCACATCAATTCCATACACCCGTTTATCAAATTCACCATGGAAGTGGAAAAGGATGGCATGCTACCATTCCTGGATGTTTTGATCTCCAAACCATTCACCTCATACAATTTCAGTCACTGGCTCGGCTATCAACAGGATTTCCCAGCCTGCATCTTGGGAAATATGCTGTGCACACTCAATACTGATTTGTACCTAAGGTCTCCACTTGGAAAGCTTCTTAATGTCACCACAGGCGTTTTACAGCAATTCCCTGACCCTGTTACCTAAGTACAGTATTAAACAGAAAATTCACACCACAATGGCATGAAAAAGGACGTATAAGACAACCTTGCCAGGGGCGCTCTCATTAACAATCTTCTGCCACCACGTAACTTATCGCAGCCCTTGGCTCCCCAAACGACTAAAAAACAAACGGAATAAAAAAGTAAGAGAAACCTTCTAGCTACATTTAGAATCTGCCTTAGCAGGAACTCCAGTCACGAGGGCAAATCCCAGAGTCTGCAATGCAGGACTCAACACTCTTACCGGTCACAAGGGCAAGTCCCGGAGTCCGCCAGTGCAGAACTCAACACGATTGCAGTCACGAGGGAAAGTGTCGAAGTCTGCCGGTGCAGAACTGACTTCTATGATTTTGTGTGCTGTTTATATTGTATTTCTAGCTTATGTGATTAATTACCTAAGACACATTAGCGGCCGACATTCCTCCTATCTTGGCACACGTGGTGCATCCATCATGTCAGCAGGAGTTCATCCCTGATTTTGGCTCCGCAGACATCCTGGAGCCTGATGTCATAACCCCTATCATACCCCCTCCGGAGGTCATCCCAGGATTTTTGTGAGCACAGACTCACTTGAGTGTCCCTAGGTGTGGTGTGTCTGTAGCCATGTTTATTGCAAAACGGCCTTGGTTACCCCCCACCCCATCCTTAAAATGAATTCCTGCTGCACCATTCCGTGACAGCCACTGGGAAGAAAAAGGCGGTCGGGCACAGCTCTGGCTATACACCTTGAAACATCTTTGGTCGTGGAGAATTGACATAATTCGTATTATGTATATTGTCCTGAATGGTCCTTCGATTAAATATAAACTTCCATAATTCGTTATCAAATTGATATGTTTAACCCAGACCTCATGGCACTTATGTATGTGTGGTAGGTTCACTGAGAGACACACACTAACTCAGGAGGCAACATGTTTATTCTATGGACCACAACGGGATAACTACATAAACCGGGCCAGGACAGTCAGCACACTGCCTGACCCACTATGCCGAGCACGAAGACCGAAGACCTAGGGGAAGACGTAGCACGGAGGACTCCATTCCAGCAGATAGCCCCGACCCAGCCTCGGGACCTCCCTTTCATGCGCCCCAGCGTGGCCTGATTCCGCCCTCGGCCATGCCTCCTTCTGGAATCTACCAGAAGCTTTTGGGCCATACCCCACGTGTCCCTTCTGTTACCTTTGGCCCACATCCTTACCCTGGCCTATCACGTGCCCTTGCCAGCCAACCGGGCTGCTACGTCCTCAAATGCCCCCTCTCTGCCAGCCACCAGAACTACACCCCCTAGGGACCCATTCTATGCCATTGCATGCCCTACTTGCAGAGAGGGCTAATAAACTCCCAGTTCCCCTATAAGTAACTGGTGCTAGGTGCCGTAGTGACCCATTCTATGTCACTACATATGGATAAGTGGATGTTAATAAAACATGCAACTAGTCATTTTCAAAACCTCCTGACTCTGTGCTGTATTGTGATGTAACAATACATCATAACACGTTTTTAAGAGTATTCACATGCCGTGGTTGTCAATTTAAACATTGTGGTGCTCTAAAATACCAGGTTTGTTAATTCACAGTCGTTGAAACAACAAGGGAGATGCTTGTCTCTTTGCCCTGTATTTTCACTCGGGTAGGCAGCAAGTTTATGGTGTTTGGCCACGGATCCTTGTGGTGCCAGAGCAGCGAAGTTGCTCCGTCGGAACCGTGCCTGCCGCTGTGGTGCCGCAGCAGCAAGGCTGTCCTGCCAACGCCGTGGCCGCGACGCCGCCACCTCCGAGCGACGGGGCCGATGCTGCTCTTCCCTCACCACCCCCCACATGAACACACACACACCCCCACATAGAGCCCTGAGGGGAGGTTGTGGTGCCACAGCAGCGAAGCTGCTCCATCGGAGCCATGCCTGCCACTGTGATGCCATAGCAGCGAGGCCATCCTGACGACTCCGTGGCCGTGATGCCGCCACCTCTGAGCGACGGGGCCGACGCTGCTCTTCTCTCACCACCCCCCCACATGAACACACACACACCCCCACATAGAGCCCCGAGGGGAGGTCACCTGGCTGACAGGTTTTCACCCAGAAGCCCCCTCATGGGACCAAGCTTCACGGTTTCCTGCGACCAGGGAATTGGGCGACCTCTCCCGAGGCTAACGTGCACCGCGGCGCCGTGACTCGGGTTGCAACCACATGGTCACGACGGGGCTGCCGAGCCACCGCGGATAGGAAACAACAAAAACACACACGGGTCAGCAGGCAGGTAGGGGGTGGGCGGAGTAGCGAGCGGCGGGAAGGCAGGGGGCCCCCTCCTTGCGTTGCGTGTGTACAACGTGTGTAAAGAGCGGACGTCGGAGAGAGCACCGATCGGATTAGCGAGGAGCGGGAAATCCGAGGCTCCTGATTGGACGAGAGGCCAGCGGATTAGCGGCACGTTATCTTTGATGTAGGGACCATAAAAAGGGCAGAGGAGGTAGAGGTGAGTGAGTCGTGTTCTTCTGGGGTCAAGGATCGGCGGAGTCATCATGCCTGCTACTGGATCGTCCGTGTGACGAGTCGCAGCGCAGCCAGGCCCCATTCCCAGCAAGGACTACGTGCAGCTTCGCCTTTCCACGGCTTCCTACACCTCAGAGTCGGACCGTGAGTACGCAGGAGAGAGGTCAGATTAAAGGGAATATCCATAGGGAGAGTGATCAGGGAGAGACGGGAGAGATTGAGTCCTAGACTACCGGGAGATAGGTTAGACCTTCCCTGCTGGCCCACACTGACATGGGTAGTTTAGCTACATTTTTCGCGGAGAATAAATCGCCAGTAGACAATAAACCTTGTCGTGTCGTCCCTGCGAGTGCAGAGAGGAGTGCATGTGCTGTGAGCCTTCTTGTTGTGGTATCTTGTGTTCGCGCACGAGCGTGTATTTTACCCACGTGTGTGCGCTCGCCACTGCTTGTAGCTCGTAGTTAACGTGTACGCGAGATAGACGGGCGGCGTGCACCCGAGATTAACTGTGTAGCTCGTGGTTAGCGTCTGCGAGAGGTGCACGAGCGGCGTACCCGCGAGGTTGTTCACAAAACCCTTTAAACCTGCTCCGAGGTACTTCCTCCAATCGGCTGCGTGCGTACGAGTGACGCCCCTGCCCTCCGACCCCCGACCCCCGACCCCGGGTCCCGTGCATGCAATTGGTGCGCGGTGCCGGGCAGGTAGCCGCGTTGAATTTTGGTGGCTACGCGCCCCTTCGCTGCGGCCCCGAGGGGCCGCAGCGAAGGGGCGGGAGTCGGTGAGCAGCAACCCTCCCCAGGACACGGAAGAGGGGAGCAGTGGGTCCCAGATGAGCGGGGAGATGGGAGACATCCTCCCTTACATTAATTTCTCTCCCAGAAATGTTCCTGGGTCAATCCTTGCCCATGCAATAATTATTCCTCGATGACCTATCATGAATGTGTTCCTCCTTTGCTATATAAGTTGGGTTATTTCCTGGCAAACAAAATCTACTACGGCTTCGTCCACGCACGACCACTCCCCAGCTCGCTCTCCTGCAGACTGAGCCGCTATTGCCCCGATGCCTCCCCTTCATAGTTTACGCCCACTCTGGGCCCTAGCTCCATGATTTGCGACCGATAGAGGATTGTTCACAGGGGATTCGCCAGCGCCAATCACTTAACCCCAACTCCCCCGTTTCATCCCTCCCCGCCTTCCTCATATGCCCGCTGTCAATCAACTTTTGAATTACTCCCAGCGAGAAGCGGTCGTTCCCACGGGCTTGAGCGCGGCCATTTCTATACTCTGCTGGGGACCGCCACGTATTTGATCACATTGAACCTCATACATTAGGAAAACATAATCAGGCATCCAACTTGGAGTCACTTGGCCAAAAAACATTTGTCAGAGGTGTGGGGGAATGGCGGTCCTAGCATTAACACAGAGAGAGGAGTGAGAGCAACCCACAAACAACACGTCTCCCACATTCCGCTTATGCATCCGTAGCCCGAGGTTCCTTTGTACCCTGCCATACCGTGTATCCATTTACATTTGTGTAGCTGCGATAGCAACTATGGGTGTGCGCTTATTTTAATAAGCGCTTATGTTACTATGCTACCGCTGCACCCCCTGGGGTGCCTGCCCCGACCACAGAAAGTAACGTGCAGGGTTCAGCGCATGGCTCCACAATATAACCTGAATAGGCATGCAATTTTACTGTATATTACCTGATCATATGCTTCCAAGTGGCACTGAGCCTGTAGCTATTAAAACAGTTGCAATTATTTTTATTTCTCTCAATTTCAATCGACCCGAAATTAGTATTGGCTAGTAATAATTAGTTTTACACAAAACATAAAGATAATCAAAATCAATTGTATGATCAAGGGGTTTGGTTCTCTGTAGAGGAGTGCAACAGGACTATGTTGTCATCGGATAATGAAGTCCGGGGCTTTTGGGAAAAGGGAAAGTCGAGTTCTGGCATGGATTTACGACTGCCGATTGGACTCTTGAGGACTCTGGCGAAGGTTTATTGTTTAAGAAAAGCTTCCTCGGTTTTATCATCAGGGGAGGAAGGGATATGAAAAGCTGGCAATATAATATAACCTATTTTGGTTATGCAATGAGACTGTTTAAAACATTGTTATAAACGTGTTTGTCATTGTTTGCTCTATGACTTCTTGTGTCACTAAATGCATGCTCGTGATCGTATTCATTACAACCCTCACACGTCCATGATTGCGCCATATCTGGTCTGTTCACATTCCTCCACTGTGTCTTTATTAAACCTTCAGTAAAAAATCAAATTGAAAAAATATAATTGGCTGGAGTGAACAGTGAAAGCTCCAATGAAATGTGACTAAAACAACTGACAAAGTTATAAAAGGATCAGCTTAGTCGTGGTTAAACCAATCTAAATGTAACAATAGGTCACATCAACCATCAGAGTGTGGGGGCTACCGTCCCCCGCCATCACTGAATTGTCGGGGCCGTTGCCCACCGACTCCCCCGTTCCACTCATACCGCTACCCCCCGGCTGCTCTGTCAGGTCCAGACTACCGACCCCTAACGTCTCGCCCCCCTGTACCTCTGCCTGGGATGTCGACCGCGTTTGCATAGTTTAATTAGCGGCTCATACGCTTTGCGCTTGCGATGCGCTACACTGTGCAACGGCGGGGTGGGGCTGTAAGCGCGCTCGCCAGTAAATCTCCGCACCGCCCGTAAACAAACAGGCGCGGCGTGTGTTTCCCTCCCACCCGCGCTCCACGTGTGCAGACAATAACAAACACGCCCCTACCCTCTGCCCGTAAACAAACCAATCGCACGCGAGGGGGTTGGAGCCGGGGGACGGGCTGGCAGGGTTTCTGCCGTGCGCGCGCCGCTGATTGGGGACGCTCGCTTGGCTCTGAGTTAAAGGTCCCGCTCAAACAGTCGCGCGATACGCGCGCGCTCGGCGCTTTAACTAGCTACCTCGCGATTAGACACTTGTGCGGGTGCGTGACCACGACACAGTCACCCAGGTACGCGATCGCTAAGCACTATTGTGAGCAATCGTGCGGGCACGTAAACACCCCACGCTTCGTCTCGAGGTGCACAGCCGCGCATACACGTAGACACGCAGCGCACACTGCCCTCCACTTCACACTCCCAAAAGACCACGCAACACAGTTTTATCCCTCCACTAGCGAATTTTATTTACCTGTGATGGTATGGTCAGTGGACGCTAATCTATCCCTCGGAGGTCTTCCAGTCGATTTCTCCTACCGATCGCCCCGCTTTCTATCCTGGATTTAAAACGCCTAAACTTACGCCTCTCTCACTCGTACTTACTTCTCCCCGATGTACTGACCGCTGTAAGGGGATGAGGCGGCGAGCCTGTCGATGCTGGAGTACGTCTCACGGACGTCTCGGATGGCTGACTCTCCTGCTCCCGGGACCGCGATGATCTTGAAGAAGAAGAACCCCCTTGCTACCCCAATCCCCCTCCTTTTACCCTACCTACAACAAAGGAATTTTGCTCTTTCAGACCCTTGGCCTCCCGTCAAATCAGGGGCTCGGATTCTCCCGCCCTATCGATGCCCGGATCCCAGCTCGGGCGACGTCGCCGCAGTGATCTCACCGACGTCCGCTCTCTGTTCTCCCGCTACCAGTCCACTGACCCGTGCTTGTGCGTGTGTGGCTCCACTCGTGGTGGTTCGATGGCCCTTCTCGTGACCATGCAACTTTAATATTAGGTCGCGGCGCCGCAGTGCATGTCAGCTACAGGGGGAAGATCGCCCAATTTCCCGGCCGCAGGAAACCATGAAGTTCGATCCCACTAGGGACTTCTGGACAAAAACCTATCAGCCGGGTGACCTCCCCTCCCAGCTCTACTTGGGGCGTGTGTACGTTCGTGTGGGGGGGAGGGGGGGGTTGGTGAGGGTGCGCCACGTCAGCATCGACATCCCCCGGTGGCGGCTTTGCGGCGGTGGGCACGACCTCGGCAGAGCGGCCCTGCTGCAGCGGCCTCACGACTGTGCAGTGTCCAAAACGCGGACGTCTGAGAAGGCACCGGCTCCGGGAGAGTGGCGGGAAATCTGCGGCATCGGTGACGGCGTCGCGGTGGTGGGCGCAGTTCCGCTGGAGCGGCTCCGCTGCGGGGGCACCACACAGCCCCCCGAGGTGCCAGTCCCCGTCCCGGGTTGACTGGAGCACCTCGCCTGGGTTGCCCCTACAAGGTAGCGCCGCGGGGTCCGCGGGACTCGCCCGGCTCTCGTGGCTGGTCTCGGCGGTGGTGGCTCCGTCTCTCGGGGTTCCGGCGGCGGTCTCCTTCTCCACTCCAATGGTTCCCTCCGGCCCTGGGTACCTGCGGGCTGGGAGACAAACTCGGGGGCGGTAGGGTTCAGGGGCGCCGTCCTCGTCTCTCCTGGCTTGGGCCGGGACCCCCTGGGGCCCGGGACCCCGTGGGGCCAATATACTCTGCGAGGCCCCCAGGTATCGGGGGTGTGGGGACCCCGGGGTTTCGGAGTCTTTGAACGGCGGGGTTCTCCCTCGCTGTGGCCGCCCTCCATGGTTTAAGTCGCCGAACATTAACTACCATCTCCCGGCCCCTCTCTCCCCCCTGAATCAGTATCGTCCAGGGGGAGATCTGTCGCCCCACCGTCCAGGGCCCCCGCCAGTAGGTGGCTAACTTCCCCACCTGCCCGGCCCCGACGCGAGGGGTGTGCAGCCACACCTTAGAGCCCGCCGAGTAGAAGGGGGGCTCCATCCGGGGTCGGGCGCCCCGCTCCTGCCGCCGGTGTGCGGTCTCGCCTTGCGGGTAGGCACGGACCCTAGCTTCTCGCAGGGTCCCCATCAAGTGCTCCACGGGGTGGCTCCCTTCCTCCTCTTGCGGCGGAGGGACACCGAACAGCAGATCTGTAGGCAGGCGAGACTCGCGACCAAACATCATTAGGAACGGGGTCTGTCCCATGGATGTGTGTACTGTGGTGGCGTAGGCGAACAGCGCATTGGGGAGGTGTTCGTCCCAGTCCCGTTGATTCGTGGCCGCCATGCGTTTATGCTTCCCGGCTAGGGTCTGGTTCATTCTCTCTACCATCCCATTTGCCTGGGGGTGATACGCCGTAGTTCGGTCCTTCTGGATCCCGAACTCCCGGCACAGTGCCTGGAATAGTTCTGCCTCGAACTCACTACCCTGGTCAGTAATGACCCATTCGGGGATCCCGTGCTTCAGTACGTAGTGTTCCACGAACGCTCGGGCCACTACGAGGGCTGTCTTATTGGGGATGGCTACCGCTACGGGATAGCGTGTGAAGTACTCCACCGCTACGAGAATATATCGGTTGCCCCGGTGGGATCGCGGGAATGGCCCCTGCAGGTCGATCCCGACCAACTGGTTCGTCCGGCTGATGCGGAACGGCCTCAGGGGTACCTGGTATCGCGCCGGTTTCAGCCCGCATTGCTGACACGCGCGGCAGCCCTGCACCCAGGCGGCCACGTCTTGTGCCAACTTGGGCCAGAGATACTGGCGGCGCAGGGTTTCACGAGTGCGCCGTTCTCCATCATGGCCCCCGAGCGGGTGGTCGTGCACTAGTCTCAGCAGCTGGGGTCGCATCTGGGCGGGGACGCAGATGCACCCTGGCTGGCCGGCTTCGGTTAGCTCCCGTACCACCCCGTTCTGCACGCACAATCGGGCATACAAACCATTCCAGGGCCCTGGTAGGGTGTCTTCTTTCTCCCGTAGGGCCGCCTCCACCGCCGCTAGATCTGGATCCCGCAGCTGGATCCGCCTCAGCTGCTCGCCGTCCAGGCTCGGGAAGGCGCAGCCGACGTCCTCCTGGATCCGATCGGGTGGGGTTGAGCGACCCGTCGGGCCCCGGGGTGTGGGCTCCGTGTCCGCCGAGTGGTCCCCCGGGTCCCTGGTTCCTCCTACCGGGGTCTCTGTGGCACATACTGCACTGCCTCTCACCGGGGGAGGGTTAGTCTCGGTGCGCTCCTGGGGTCCACCACCTGCCGGCAATGGCCCCCCGTGAAGCACAGGCAAGCTTCCTCCGCCCTTGTCTCGGTGCCCACCGCGGGCCGCCTCGACAGGGCGTTTGCGTGCGTGCGCCCAGCTCGGTACTCTATTTGCAGGTTGTACTCCTGCAGCTGCGCCAGCCACCGGGCCATCTGCCTGCCCCCGCGGTTCCTTGAATGTAAGGAGAAACTGCAGGGCATAATGGTCAGTGCGTACCCGACATTTCCTGCCGTACAAATACCGTCGGAATTGTTTACACGCGAAGACCACGGCATACAGTTCTTGACGGGTCACGCAATAATTCAGCTCAGCCCCACTCAGGGTTCGACTGGCGTATGCGATGACCCGCTCCATCCCACCCTGCACCTGTGACAGCACCGCGTCCAGCCCACTGCTGCAGGTGTCGGTGTCTAAGATAAAATCCGTGGTGAAATCGGGGAAAGCGAGGGTAGGGGTGTGGGTGAGGTGTTCTTTGAGGGTGGTGAAGGCCGTTTGGCAGGCCTCCGTCCATCGATAGGGGTTCTTAGGGGAGGTGAGTTGGGTGAGGGGGCGTGAAATCTCGCTGAATCCCTTAACAAATCGATGATAATAGGTGGCGAGTCCCAAGAATGACCTGATCTCCGTCAGATTCCTGGGCCGTGGCCATTCCACTACGGTGCGCACCTTTTCCAGATCGGTGCGCACCCCCGCCTCCCTGACTCGGTGTCCGAGGTACCCTACCTCTCGCTGCACAATGTAGCACTTAAGCGGCTTGAGCTTGAGATGGGCTGCTCGTAGTCGCTGGAACACCTCTCGCAACCTGGACCAGTGCTCGGACAGAGATCTGCTGAACACTATCACGTCGTCCAGGTAAATCAGGCACTGTTCCCACTGTAAGCCCCGCATTACCAACTCCATCAACCGCTGGAACGTCGCGGGCGCGTTAGTGAGTCCGAACGGCAGCACTCGAAACTAAAACAGCCCCATTGGGGTGGTGAACGCGGTTTTCGGCCGATCCTCCTCCGCCATCTCCACCTGCCAGTACCCGGACGCCAGATCGAGGGTGGAAAAATACCGTGCTCCTGCGAGGCTGTCAAAGGTGTCGTCGATGCGCGGTATGGGGAAGGCGTCGCCGAGGGTGACTGCGTTCAATTTTCGGTAATCAACGCAGAATCGGGTCGACCCGTATTTTTTCGTCACTAGTACCACTGGGGCAGACCAGGGGCTCGTCGAGGGCTGAATTATGTTATCACGTAGCATGTCTGCGACTGCCTCCTTGATCTGGGTCCGTTCGGGCGCGCCCACCCGGTATGCAGGGAGTTTGATCGGTCGGGCTGCACCTGTGTCAATTTGGTGCTTAACAAGGTCTGTTCGGCCTACATCTGAATCGTGCTCACTGAACACGTCGGCGTACTCCCGTAACAACCCGCGCAGCTGATCGGCCTCCCCCTTAGGTAAATCTGCCCAAGGCACATGTAACGCATCATGCAGGGGAGCGATCTCGGCCCGGGGGGTTGGGCCGACCTGCCAGGCCAGATCCTGGTTGTCCTCGGAGTGGCCAGGGTCTTCCACCCAGAGTGCAAACACCGAGTCGTTAGAGTGGCGCGCATGCAGGGGGTGTATGGTGGCTACTGTGGTGCGTCGTTGTAGCATCGCCGGGGTACTGTGTGGGTTAAACACCCGCATGAACAGTCAGCCCCCACCTGCGTTTACCAGCGTGGCCGACCCTACGACTCCGTACCGCGCTGCCAACTCTGGGTGAGGAGTTAGCATTACCTCGCCCGATGGTCGGTGTGTGGGGTCGGCGGAGGGGGTTGCCACTGGCACCAGCATCTCGGCGAGCGGCCAGATGGTGACGGCCGACACCAGCGTAGCGGCCACGGGTGTGAAGCAAGGGCGATTCGGCTCGGGTCCCAGGAACGGGATCCGCTCCCCGCTGCCCTCCACGGCGGCGCATCGCTGGTGGGGCTGCACGTTGAGCCCCAGCTTTTCCAGGAGGTCTGTACCTGCAATACACTCATGGCACAACACACTCGAGACGTAGAATTCCTGGGTGCACACCTGGTTTCCGAGACGGACCTCGAGGGAGATCCTTCCCAGCCACCCCATCCCGGCTCCGCTCGCTGTGTGCAGCGCGCAATCCGGGGCCTGCAGGCGACTCACGTCAACCCCGAGCACGCTGCAGTGCACGGCGCTCACGAGTGAGGCTACGGCTCCCGTGTCCAGTAGGATCCGGGTGCGCTGCCCGTTCACCTGTCCTTCCACCAGCGACGTGGCCCCCGTGATTCCTGCCACCAGCTCCCGTAGCCAGTCGCCCGTCCTCACCACCGTCCTTGGGTGTTGTGCCGGCACCTGTGTGGGTGTCACTTGCTCACCATTATTATTATCGCCGTTTTGTTTCGGGACCTCGTTGATTGCACCTCTAGGTGGTCTACTCTCTAGGGGGCGCTGGCGTTTAACCCTGGCGCCTTTCTAGCACGGGCGATCTGGGGACAGTCCCTCACCAGATGACCTCGCTGGTCGCACAGGTAACATGCTCAGGGAAGGGCGGCGGCCCCGTAGGAGCCTCCCTGCCCGCTCCCTCTTTCCCCTCCCGTACGCCGCTGCCCAGACTCCGCCTCTAGTCGGGCTACCCTCCCAGCCAGCCCTCCCACCTCGGTCTGAACCGTCTCCACCGTAGTTTGCAGCGCAGTCATATGTGCCCGTACTTGGGTTACCTTGTTGTCCACTTGGGTTATTCTTTCACCTACTTGGGTTACCTTGTTGTCGATCCCCCCGATGCCTGTCTGTATCCCCGCTACCCATCCCGGGGTTGTTTTGGGGGATGCCGGAGGCTCCCTTTCCCGACCCCTTACCATCCTGGCGAGCTCCTGTTCCTCCTCTTCCTCCTCGGTGGACAGACTTGCGATGGTGCGCTCCCGTCCCAGTCCTCGGAGCTGTGCGCGTTCGCTAGAAATTCTTTCACATTTGCGCGCGCGCTCGACAAGGGCATTAAAGGGGAGGCGCGTACAGTTCATGTCTGGCTGCCACCACACCGTCCGCGTTAAGCATCGTTGGATTTTCTCTGCGGCCAGCTCCTCAATCACTTCCGTCGTGTACCCCGGGCGTGCGATCTTTGTTAGCTCGCGCAAATCCTCGGCATAATCGCGCAGGTCCTCGCCGGGTTGGTGACGGCGTGCCTCTAAGGCCGCTTTTGCCTCCTCCTCATCGCGCGTACCAAAACGCAGATCAAGTCGGCGCATCAGCTCCTCTAGCTGTGTCTGCACGCTTGCGGGTAGGGCTTCCACAAAATCGGCTGCCCGCCCATCCAAATTCATATTAAGTTGACATAACACCTGCGCGTCCGTCCACCCATTAATTTCCTTAGCCCCTAGGACGTTGCGGGCAAATGCTTTCCACGAAGGTGTACCCCGGCCGGTGAATATATGCCTTATTTTCGCGTGGGGTAACGCGGGGGTTCGTACCGCTTCTGACGCCAAACTGTGGGGGCTACCGTCCCCCGCCATCACTGAATTGTCGGGGCCGTTGCCCACCGACTCCCCCGTTCCACTCATACCGCTACCCCCCGGCTGCTCTGTCAGGTCCAGACTACCGACCCCTAACGTCTCACCCCCCTGTACCTCTGCCTGGGATGTCGAGCGCGTTTGCATAGTTTAATTAGCGGCTCATACGCTTTGCGCTTGCGATGCGCTACACTGTGCAACGGCGGGGTGGGGCTGTAAACACGCTCGCCAGTAAATCTCCGCACCCCCGTAAACAAACAGGCGCGGCGTGTGTTTCCCTCCCACCCGCGCTCCACGTGTGCCGACAATAACAAACACGCCCCTACCCTCTGCCCGTAAACAAACCAATCGCACGCGAGGGGGTTGGAGCCGGGGGACGGGTGGGCGGGGTTTCTGCCGTGCGCGCGCCGCTGATTGGGGACGCTCGCTTGGCTCTGAGTTAAAGGTCCCGCTCAAACAGTCGCGCGAATACGCGCGCGCTCGGCGCTTTAACTAGCTACCTCGCGATTAGACACTTGTGCGGGTGCGTGACCGCGACACAGCCACCCAGGTACGCGATCGCTAAGCACTATTCTGAGCAATCGTGCGGGCACGTAAACACCCCACGCTTCGTCTCGAGGTGCAAAGCCGCGCATACACGTAGACACCCAGCGCACACTGCCCCCCACTTCACACTCCCAAAAGACCACGCAACACAGTTTTATCCCCCCACTAGCGAATTTTATTTACCTGTGATGGTATGGTCAGTGGACGCTAATCTATCCCTCGGAGGTCTTCGAGTCGATTTCTCCTACCGATCGCCCCGCTCTCTATCCTGGGTTTAAAACGCCCAAACTTGCGCCTCTCTCACTCGTACTTACTTCTCCCCGATGTACTGACCGCTGTAAGGGGATGAGGCGGCGAGCCTGTCGATGCTGGAGTACGTCTCATGGACGTCTCGGATGGCTGACTCTCCTGCTCCCGGGACCGCGATGATCTTGAAGAAGAAGAACCCCCTTGCTACCCCAATCCCCCTCCTTTTACCCTACCTACAACAAAGGAATTTTGCTCTTTCAGACCCTTGGACTCCCGTCCAATCAGGGGCTCGGATTCTCCCGCCATATCGATGCCCGGATCCCAGCTCGGGTGACGTCGCCGCAGTGATCTCACCGACGTCCGCTCTCTGTTCTCCCGCTACCAGTCCACTGATCCGTGCTTGTGCATGTGTGGCTCCACTCGCGGTGGTTCGATGGCCCTTGCCGTGACCATGCAACTTTAATATTAGGTCGCGGTGCCACAGTGTATGTCAGCTACAGGGGGAAGATCGCCCAATTTCCCGGCTGCAGGAAACCATGAAGTTCGATCCCACTAGGGACTTCTGGACAAAAACCAGCCAGGTGACCTCCCCTCCCGGCTCTACGTGGGGCGTGTGTACGTTCGTGTGGGGGGGAGGGGGAGTGGTGAGGGTGCGCCGCGTCGGCGTCGACATCCCCCGGTGGCGGCTTTGCGGCGGTGGGCACGACCTCGGCAGAGCGGCCCTGCTGCAGCGGCTTCACGACTGTGCAGTGGCCAAAAGGCGGACGTCTGAGAAGGCACTGGCTCTGGGAGAGTGGCAGGAAATCCACGGCATCGGTGATGGCGTCGCAGTGGTGGGCGCGGTTCCGCTGGAGCGGCTCCGCTGCGGCGGCACCACAAGAGTATCAATTATATAAACATACAATTCACAGTTATGCAATAAACGGAGAATTGATCGAGAGTCTAGCCTTGGAAATGTTCAAAATATCACTTGAGAGAGACAAAATATTCCAGTGAAACTACCACAGTTCAGATATAGAACTTATTGCTTGTAAATAAATGATTGCGGCTGAAGGCAGCGCGAGTGTGAGTGGATGACAGACCGATATTGACTGTAAGAACTGCTGTCAAAGTCGGTAATCTGCGTGGGCTCCCATTGGCTTCCCGACCTGGACCCCCCGGATCCTTGCCTCAAAACTCACTCCATATCCATCACCCCTACTACAACAGCTAGCACGACTACTTCCACCACAACAATAACCACCATCACCACCACCATTAACAACAGCCGTTCGCCACCAAGTGGTAGTGATGCCACCACGCCGCTTTTGCCCCACGAGGTGCACCACCACACTGCCATAACTGCTACAACCACAAAACAAAGATCCTATGTATAGCCTTAACAGACTGGAGGAGCAAGTGCGAGCGCCTATGAACGCCGGCATGGCAGACGAGGGGGTGGGTGGCCAGCACCACGCCTGGTCACCTTTGTCTCCCTAGTGGCGATGATAACACCACACCAGGTATTAATTTGAGGCAGAGTCGACCGAGGAGAAGCCCAAGACCGATTCAGATAATTGTCACTGGTGTTGGCCATGAGGGCAGTATGCTAACCACTCCACTATTGCTCCCCATCGCAGCAATCACCATCACCGCCACACCACCACAAATACCCTAATTACTGTCAGAACCATTGTTAAGAATAATTGGGGTGGGCCCGGGGTTACAGGGTTCTCAGTTCTGTTGGGTCTGCTCAGTTCATGTCCTGCGTGGGCCCCATTGACTGTAAACGCCCCCCCCCCTTCCTCAGGCGAGCACTAATCTGGGACACAAGGCCCCTTGAGTTCGCTGGACTCTACAGGCACCACAGTAATTCATTTAGACCACTTACTCAATGTGGGTTTCCAGAAGCATGTGGCAGCAACAAACATTGATTATTGTACATTATTGATGAGTCGTAATGATGACATAACTGGTCTTTAGTTGTGTCTTAGTGTTACTGCTGCCTACTGAGATGATCACATTCTCAGTTCTGTTGAGTTGACGGTCTGGATAATAACTTTGTACAAGCAATGCACACCTCTGTGTGTGGTTAAGTCAAGGCACCACAGTGTCCTTGTGGCAGCTTATGGCGTATTCATCCAGATGGCATCTCAGCTGTCGTGGGAAATGTTACGTGACCCCCTGCCATGAGGGCGTAATTAGTGGCTACTGGGACCCTAAACCAAAGTCCATTTGCCAGGCTGCAACCTTTCAATACTTAAGTACGTATTGGATCGTATACAGCAAACAATTCCCTCTCGCGGAGTTAGCTATTGTGGTTTTACAGTTTCACGCCAATCAAGCCCTGGTAACTCGACCATATGCGGTTCCTGTAACGATACAACTTGCAATGATTTCGTGTGTCGCCGGCAGGCCGGCTAAATAGACAACAATAATAATAAATTTCCAGACGATGAGAAGATACTCTGTCTTCATAATAAGTGGTCGACTCCACTTCAGATGGGCACCAGAGGTTTGTGAAACAGCAACGCTTTATGTGCGTGCCTGCAATCATGAACAGACACACCCTCTATCACCCTCCACGTCACACAACACCTCAGCTCAGTCCCTCAGCACGGAGTCCATCCCAAATCTCAATAATGATAACAGAAATGTATCATATCTAAAAACATTTAACATACGTATTATTTAACAAGAAATATTTAAATATTTAACATCAAACATCTGTCCAAAACATCTGTAGCGTCTCCTAAATTTCCTAGTCCCTGAAAACAGTAATCAGTTTTATGTAAAATTATATATGTAAAATGGGAAAATCATACTTTACTGACAATAAACAATTATTTTTTCTTATACTGTATCCAAATCAGGATAGCAATCTCTGCCAAATCACCTATTCCCCTCACCCCAACGTTCAAGCTCTAATTCGGCCATTTTGTGCATTTTTAACGAACAGCACAACGTAACACAATTCATTACATTAAATGTAATGAATTGTGCATTAAATGTCATGAATTATCACAAAAACTATTTTCATGACTTAATCGTTCTGATCTTCTTCCAACTCCGTTCTATATATTGATTCTAGTTGTAACCAGCCTCCAAAACAGCATGAGAGTGATCGAACGTAAGCCAACGGCATTAGGACATGAAAGTAACTTTAAGCTGCTCGTTCTAGTGCAGGTCCTCGTTGCTGGGCTTCCAGGGACCGGTGGAAGTGGTCCTGATGGGGTTTTCCTCTCCGGAGGAGGAGAATGAGAAGACGTCGGAGGAAGTCCGCTCGTTGCGGGTGAAGCCGATTACTCCATGGTCCTTAAGCGCTGGGATCCTGTGGGCAGAGAGTCAGTAGATGCCTGAGGGACAACGTCCCCTAGTCCTTGGCCCGGCTCGCCGGGTACGCCTGACACACAGCCTTCGGTTAGTGGAGATGAAGCGAGACTGTCGGGTGGATAAAAAGGTTTAAATCACAACGCATGCATGAACTAGCGCCAGCGGCCGATCTGAATGCGTACACTCTGCGGGGCCTTCTAGCTCAATGATTGTGACTGGACCCTGCCAGGGCTTGTACAGTTTCAGGGATGTACCCAATGGAACTTGGGGGCAGTGGAGCCAAGCCTTATCACCCGGCTCCCATTTAGTCCCTGATTCCCGGAGAGTAACCAGCCGTTCATTCGCGGCCTGCCTCAGGCCCGAATTCCCCCGAGAAGCTTCCCTAGCCTCTGACAAGTGCTTGAGGGTAAGGCGCATGGGGTCGGCCAGTTTGCTTTTCCCCAGCTCCGGGTTCAATTGAACTTGGATGGGTGGATCATATTCCCTCCCATACATAAGGAAAAATGTCGAGAAGCTGGTGGATGCATGCGGGGCCAATCTGTACACTGTGAGAACACCAGGAACGTGCAGGTCCCAGTCAGACTGATCCTCAGTGACCTGGTGACACAGCATGGATGTTAGAGTCCTGTGTAGGCATTCCACCATGCCATCAGTCTGTGGGTGATAGGGTGAGGTGCGGACCTTTTTTGTGCCCAACAGGCCGTATACTTCCTTGAGTAATTTAGAAGATACATTTCTGCATTAGTCCGTAAGGAGACGTTCCAGGGATCCTTTATCCAAAACGTACCCGTGGAGGAAAGCATCAGTAATGGTGGCAGCCGACTGGTCCGGCACCGGCCAGGCCATCGGCCACCGTGAAAGGTACTCGACACCCACTAATAAATATTTATTACCCCGCGGGGTGGTGTGTAACGGACCAAGCATGTCGAGTGCCAAGAGCTCGTTGACACGGGGCACACTGATTGATTTCAAGGGGGGACAAGCCATTTTGGGTGGTGGTTTCCGACACGCACATTCCGTGCATCCCCTCAAGACATTTTGTACTTCTCCCGCCATGCCCGGCCAAAAAAAATGCAGGCGGAGCGTAGACAAGGTCTTTGGGACACCGTAATGTATTACGCGTTCATGCATCGCCCATGTCAGTTTACCCCGCAAGACGGTTGGAACCACTATATTGTACTGTTGCAACTCAGCATCCCATTTCATCAACAGGCCCCCTGAAATGATCACCGAAGACCCGACTCATCGGTTCCCATCTGCCTCAGAGTCGTTAATACGGCGTCTAATTTTAATTACCAAGGCGTCCTCCACCTGGAATTGCTCCCACTCAGTGTTTGAGAGGCCGAGCGTACGATCCCACATGTTGGGCGCTTCTGTGTGCGCAGCATCTGCTGCAGCGACGACAGACCGTGGTGGTACTGTATTGGCGGACTTGCATCGCCCCGTGCCTGAAATGCATGCACACCTGTCACTGGGTGGCAATTGTGACAGGGCGTCAGGATTTGTGTGGCGGACACCCTTTCTGTAGGATACAACGAAGGAATAGTCCTGAAGGACTTCCAGCCAGTAGGAAAGTTGACCCGATGGCTGTTCGACAGGCAACGCGTACTGCAAGGCTGCGTGGTCCAAGCGCACAGCGAATTGCTGTCCATAAAGGTACGGACGGTACTTCTGGATGAAAAATACTATGGCCAGCAATTTTCTGCGTGTAACGCAGTAGCGCTGCTCCGCAGCAGACAGCACCCTACTGCCGTAAGCAACCACCCGCTCAATACCGTCCACAACCTGCGATAATACAGTGCCTATGCCGGTGTTACTGGCGTCTGTGTCGAGGATGAAGGGAACAGAAAAATTGGGGTACCGAAGGGGAGGTGCGTTGGCAAGGCTGAATGCAGCGCAGCAAATGCAGCTTCCTCCTCCCCCCACCGAAATTTCTGTCCCTTGGACGTGAGGACATGAAGTGGCTTGGCGATTGTAGCGAATCCAGGGACAAAACGTCTATAGTACAACGCAAATCCAACGAAACTCCGTACCTCACCCACCGACGTGGGGGTTGGTCATGTGAGCACGCACGCAGTTTTGTCGAGATCCAACGAGATCCCAGATTCGCTGACAATGTGACCGAGGTACTGGACAGATCTTTGCAACAGGTGGCATTTCTGAGGTTTAAATTTTAATTTTGCGACCCACATTTTGAGAAAAACCGCCCGAAACCTTCCTAGGTGTTCTTTGAATGTACGGCTGAAAACAGTGACGTCGTCCAGGTAAATCAGACACGCGTCCCATTAAAGTCCCGCCAACACCAATTCCATCAATCTTTGGAAAGTAGCCGGTGCCGAGTTAAGACCCATCGGAAGCCGGTTGAATTCGAAAAGGCCTTGTGGTGTGCGGAAAGCGGTCTTAGGTTTGGAGCTATTGTCGAGAGGCAACTGCCAAAACCCCAATTGTAAATCAAGTGTGGAGAAAAACTTCGCCCCTGACAAAGCATCTAACGAGTCATCCATCCGCAGGAGCAGGTACGCATCTGCTACAGAAACTTTGATAAGCGTAGACTCCCATCCTGCTTTTTGATGAGCACAATGGGGGCAACCCCACGGACTGTTGGACGGGGAAATAATATCGGCGGCCAACATCTCGTCAACTGCACAGCGCACATAGTTCTTCTCTTTGGGGCTTAATCTGCACGGATTTGCCGAATAGGAACGGAGTCTCCCGTATCAATATGGTGGTGTAACAGGGGCGTGCAGCCAATATCATATTTAGTTTTACTGAAAACATTGGCAAACTCCTCTAGAAGCGCACGCAATTCAAGTCTCTGTTCTGTTGATAAATCGTTGCTCTCCGCGCAGAGCGCATCAAGCCATGCCACATCACCTTGCTCAGTCTGTCCTGCAGCCGATGTGATGGCCACATTCCCACCAATTTCACAATCGATGGCCACATTCCCGCCAATTTCACTATCGCAACATGCGGGCGATGCGTAAGCCAAACAGCGCCCTCTTGAATGACTGATGCAACCGAACACATGTTTAAAACTTGGATAAACGGTTCTTATTTGCCACCAAGGTCTACGCAAAGAATAAGCTTTCTCCCCGAGCAGCCTTGTTGGAGGGAACCAACAACATCCCTTCCTTGGAATGTTGCCTATCAAGGTGTTTCTTTAAGCGCAAGGGAATTAGCATGTGTGCGCCGGGGGGGATTTTAACAGTACGGGTGGCCATCGCCAGATCTGATGTATTTGCCGTGCGGAAGAAATTTGGCGATGTTAAAAATGCCATTCGGCAATCTGAAGGTAATTCTATGCAGCCTTGACCGATAAGGATCTTCAGGGGCATTTTGTCTATAAAATCTGTTCCCAATAAACAAGGTATAGCCAGAGACGTGGAAACAAGCACAGGGCCCGTCAAGCTAATGTCGCCGATGCATACTGTCGCTATTAACTGTCCAATAATCCCCAATGATTGACCGTTTGCAGCAAAATACGGGATATCAACAGGCAAAATGGCGTGAGATTTTGGCGGCAAACTGACGTAAATAATCTAAAAAATGATTGTCGCTGATGCACCTGTATCCACAAGTAACCGTACCTCAATCCCATCGGTAGTCCCAATGACACTGGACGACACTGCTGCTGCAGCAATGACCCAAGGCGTGCAATTGCGCGGGACACCGCGGCCAACCTTCACCCGCAACAACGCGTCCCACCCGTGACGTGCCCCGACTCGCACCGACGACCCACGATCCCAAACTCGATGCAAGAGGTGGATGTGTGGGCTGTGTGAGGTGCACCGCAACTTGCCTGTGGGCCCCGATGAGAGGATTGTAGTACGGCGGCGATGTGGGAGGTCTTGCCCGTAGAGTGCGGCAGCCAATGGAGACGTGTCCCGGCAGGCCGCATTTAAAGCACACCACCGGCCCGTCCCTCTGGTGGGAGGAAGGCTCCGTTGGGTGTCCTTGGTCACTGTGTGGCCTCGCATCTGCCCTCCTTCCCATACCCCTGGAGAAGGAAGCGCAGGCTCTTGGTGATGCTCCATCTTAGGCCGCTCCGCCCTCCGGGGTGGTTAGGACGCCTGCAGCCACATCGGAGCGTTGCTGAATGCTGAAGTGTGCCTCCAGGCACCGCGCAATTCTGAGCGAGGAGAGGTCATCGTCGTCCATCGCAGGCAGCACAACCCATAGTTCCCGGGCGAGCTGGAGCATCGTTTCCAGAACTCGCGAGTCCCTACCGACCTGGTCCATCCAGGGGTAGGCTGACTTTGCTAGCGCCAGAAGCGCGCTGCGAAAGGCGAGAGCCGTCTCGGCCTCCCCCCGCCTCCGTGTGGCGAACTTCTGGTGCTTGTGCGACTGGGGAGTGTAGATTAGCGCCATCTGAGCCAGAGCTTGGGACAGAGAGGGCTTGTCCTCTTCGGGAATAGCATCGAACGCAGCCAGAGCTTCGTTGTCCAACGCCGTTGGCAGCACACGTAGCGCCTCCTCCTCCGTCCAGTTGGCTAGCTTGTAAGTGGCGGTAAATCGACGTCTGAATGCTTCCCAATCGCTGCCAGTTGCTGTAAATTCCTTGACGAATGGTAGTCTCTTCTTGAGTCCACGGTCCTGGGATAGCGCTGTCGGTGGAACTTGAAATTGGGCGGGAAGTATTTCACGCCCGCTGTCCAAATTGGCAGGCACTTGCGCTGCTTGCGTCCCTCAGGTTTTCCGTGCGTGGGAAACGGCGGCGGTGGAAGTCCGGGGCATTGGACGGGCATCCTCTCGTCTTCCTCCTGCTGTTTAACGGCACCTAAGGCAGTGACGGCGGCCAGGTCTCCCATAATGTCTTTCTTGGTACGGCACTCACTCCTTGGAGGCGGCAGTGTGGTGAGATTTCGGTCTTCTCCCCGCGTCGGCGGCATAACAGTGTCCTGCTCCATCTCCGGGTCCTGAGCACCCGCGTCGATTGTGAGGGGAGCCCCGTTGTCGTGGTCGTCCTGCTTCCTCCTTGTTAACATGACTGAACTACGCTATCACCAACTATTATAACTTCTTACACCAGATGTAGTGCTCTTCAATTAAATCACACACTACGTGGTTGGAGGCAATCCGTTTATTAATCAGGACCTTTTCGGAGCTGGTTCTATAATTGGTGTAGACGTCCTTGTCACTACGTAATCCCTTAAATTGAGGCTATTGCAGCTCCACGACCCGACGACGTGACCCGACCAACCGAACGTTACTCAATCGACCCTCGATCATCTCCGTGCTCCCCTTTTATCCTGTTGAGTGCTCTATCCCCCTAGTGGCGGATATACCATCATGACACTCGACCCTCAATCATCTCCGCGCCTTTCCTTCACCCTGTTCAGCGCTCTATCCCCCTAGTGGCGGTTATACTGTCCCTACACCTGTAATCATGACCAGACACACCATTATCACCCTCCACATCACACAACACCTCAGCGCACTCCCTCAGTTCATGGGAGTACCAGTGTTGATATTCTAGACCCAATTAGTATTTTATAAATTGAAATCAACTTTGATATCAAAGTTTCAATTGTGAATATCTTCATCACCGTCAATAAATAAATCAAGAGTCAATTAACATTACCAAATCCGTCAGTCGAATAACATTCAAGATTAATTAAAGTTACATTTTATATTTTATTTGGAGCTAAAGTAGTATCTCACCAGCACGGAGTCCACCCCAAATCTAAACTTTCTGGTGTGCCCTGTACTCTCAATAATCTACACCCTGCTGGACATGGCCTGCTGTGCACGTGAGACTTGGGTTCTTATCTTGGATCATCATTGCCTTCACTTATAATTATTAACAAACGCACATGGCAACCTGTAGCGATTACAGCAGCAAATGTAATACAAAACGGCTCCTGAAGTGTCATATGCTGCAACACGCTGCAGAGTGCACAATAATACGTGCGATTCATCACGGGCGTAGGGGTGCTATGGGGAATAAACACATGGCACGGGAAGGTGTGGTTCACCCACACCTTGGTTGCTACAACAACGTCCGCTAAGGCTCCAGTGGGTATAAAGTGCGGGGAGCCAGGGAGCTCGGGGCAGAGTGTGGGGCCCGAGGCTGAAGCAACCAGTGAAGAAAGAAGGCCAGCTAGGTGAGACCCTGGAACTCCTGTGACCGCTGCCCTTTTCAGGGCCGGCACAGCAAGCCAGTGGTGCGGCCCCAGAGCCCCAAAGTCAGAGTCCTTCTAAGGGCCGGTCTGGTCGGCGGGGTGCCGAGATCTGTGCCTAACCAGGGCCGGATCTGATAGCCTCCCTTAGAGCCCTACCAGGAGGAACTGGGAGCCTAGAGCTTAGGCTAGAGAGCCTGGGGTGTGTTCCTGAGTTATACGGGTGGAGGGGCCGCTACCCCTTCTAGTGTAACCCTTGTTAAGGTTTAAATAAATAGTGCTGCTTCTATTCTGCCGTCTCCGTGTCCTGGAACCCACTACAACTGGTGTCATAAGTGGTCTTAAAATGGACACAAGGAGTACAAACCGATCACAGGAACCCCAGGAGGAGGACGGCTCGCCTGGGATTGCGCCAGAGGCCGCGGCCGACGATCCTGGGATGCCCCAGACGCCCCAACAGCAGCCGCCGCTGGAGGAGTGGCCGCCGATGGAGGACGGGTTGCAGGCGGCTCACTCTCGACTGGCTGAGCTGCTGTATGCCGCGGCTTCCACGCTGGAGGAAATCAACCGCGCGGGGCTGCGGGCGCAAAGGGTGGCAGAGAGACGAACGCCATTCAACGGCATTTCCCGCCGAAACACAGCCACCAGATTTCGGATTTGCCGCCATGACAGTGTCCGCCACGGCGATTGGAGAGTCGCAGCTCCACGTGGACGCTGTGGGCCAATCAGCGGTGGTGACGTCATCACCAACGGACGCCCGCTGTCAGGACCAATCGGAGGGCGCATCGTCATCACCTGCGCGACCGCCGATGGGTGTCCCCAGCCCCTCCAACACCGGCGGAGAGGCCGGAAATGGCGCGCGGCACCTCTCAGAGACGAAGCCATCGTTTCAACAACGCCTGCCGGTGTTGAAGGAGTTCGTTTCAGACGGCGGCGACTGGGGGGCCTTTCAACGCCGCTTTCTCACTCATCAAGAAATGGCCGGCTGGACGGACAACGAGGCGTTGAGTGTGCTATCGGCCATGCTGGACGATGACGCCCTTGCTATGCTCATCACAGCTCCCAGATCAACGTGATCTACGCTACAGTCGGCGCTCCAGGTCCTCACCATAGTCTACGGGCCATGGTCGGACTGCCGCAAACTTTTCCACGAGCGGTGCAGGGGCCAGAAGGAGCCACCGCTGGCATATCGCACGGCTCTCCTGGCCCTCGCAAAAGCGGCTTTCCCGCGGATGGACGGCGAAGGGGTGGACGCGATGGTGACGGAGAAGCTCCTGGCGTTGGCCCAGGAGCTACAGATCGTCATCGTCGCAGAGGACGACGCGGACATGTGCTCCTTGCGGGCAGCAAGACACATCCACGCGCACCTGATAGCGCAGCATCGATCACCTCTCGTCCCCAAGGGCGCAGCTGCGGTGTGCGCTGGGACGCCGACCATCCCCCCCTCCGAGGAGGTCTTCGCGGCGGGTCGCCCGGTGGAGTGGAGATCCGGAGGGAAGCCGGCTCGGACAACACTGGATCGCCAGGAGCACCCCAAGGCGCTCATCACGTGCTACAACTGTGGCCACAAGGGCCACGTGGCTGCGGAATGCCGGGCGCCTCGTCAACGACAGCCGGGACGGTCGGACAGCGCTACAGCCTACAGGCCTCCGCATCGCAACCCGGCAAGTCGCGGCACCCCACATGCTCGGCCTGTGCACACACCTGTCCCCACCTCGCGTGTTTCGGTGTACGGGCCTCGGGGTACGCCCATTGGTTTGTTGGGTGGCGGCGGGGTCGAGAGGGTGCTCGGGCCGGGGCAGTGGACGGAATTGGCCCACCGCATTGTTGCTGCGTCGGCAGGCTCGTCCGTGGTCGCGGGTCGCATTGACGGGGTCGAGGTGCGTATCCTCGTCGATACGGGAGCTTCGGCGACCATTGTGTCAGACTTGATTTATAATATTCTTCCCGTTCAAAGCCGCCCCTTGCTCCCAGTCACCGTTCCGTGTTACGCAGCGAATGGGGGTTCGCTGGGTATCATAGGCCAAATTCGAGAACAAATTTGCATTGGCGATATCAAACTCTCCGGGCCGATATTAGTCTCGTCCTCGCTGGCGGTTCCGTGCTTGTTGGGGACGGACTTTTTGGGCAAAATGCCGATTAAAATTCTAATTGATCAGGGTTGCATCGAGCTTCCCTCGGGCCGATGGGTAACATTCCTGCCTTCTCCTGTCACCTCAAGGGCAGCGTGCGCGTCGATACAAGCGTTCGTCACACGGACGGTGCGTGTACCTCCCGGGGCGCAAATGCTCGTGCCGCTTCGCTTACGTCGGCCTTTCGTGCCCGGTGTTCTGGACCAGGGAATTCTGTTTGGGCCCTCGAGGGCTGGGGAAAACGGGCTGGATCTGGTGGCCGCTCAAACGCTCGTTAAGGGGAGCAATGACCCGTTTATCTTCGTCCTTAACGTTGGCGTACAGACGGCCGTCGTTCCTCAGGGAACTGTGCTCGCGCACGCGACGCCGGTCCCCGTGGTAGACACGGTTATGGGTAATGTGGGGACCGATCCTCTGGCTCAACCGCATCCTGAGGGGGGCGATAGTTGGATGGACGCACTATGTTCGGGCACGAGTGATCTGTCCGACTCCCAGCGTGCCGGCCTATGCACCCTTCTGACGGAATTTTCCGATGTCTTTAGTAAACACAAATATGACATTGGGTGCACGAAATTGTTGCGTCACCACATTGACACGGGTGACAATGCCCCGGTACGCCAGAATCCTTTTCGGTTAAGTCCGGCCGAAAAAGATCATGTCAAATCGGCAGTGGATGACATGCTGGCTGCAGACATTATAGCCCCTTCCACCAGTCCATGGGGAGCACCCACAGTGCTTGTCAAAAAGCACGATGGGTCCTTGCGATTCTGTGTGGATTTTCGCCGCCTTAATAAGATCTCCGTGGCCGACGCGTATCCACTTCCCCGGATGGACGAATCTCTGGATGCTCTGGCTGGTGCACGTTTTTTTTCTATGTTGGACTTGTTATCCGGATTCTGGCAACTCCCATTGGATGATGAGTCCAAGCCAAAGACTGCGTTTCGCACACCACACGGCCTATTCCAATTTAACCGGTTACCTATGGGATTACACTCCGCTCCGGCGACATTTCAGCGCCTTATGGAACTGGTTTTGGCTGGCTTACAGTGGAACGTCTGTTTGATCTATCTGGATGACGTCATCGTGTTCAGCAAGACATTTGATGAACACCTTTTGCGCTTGCGCGCCGTGTTCCTCAAAATGCGTGCTGCGAATTTGAAATTTAAGCCGCAAAAGTGCCACCTGCTACGGGAATCCGTACGCTATTTGGGGCACATCGTCAGCCGCTCGGGCATATCCACCGATCCCGTAAAGACGCAGTGTGTCAGCTCCTGGCCAACCCCCACCTCGGTGGCTGAGGTCAGGAGTTTCATTGGATTTGCGTCTTATTACCGGCGGTTCGTCGCGGATTTCGTGACCATTGCTAAGCCCTTACACGCTCTGACGGCGAAGGGAGTGAAATTTCACTGGGGCCAGGAGGAGGAGGTCGCTTTTTGTTCCCTTCGCGACGCTCTCGTGCGGGCCCCTCCATTGAGCTACCCCGATTTTTCGGAACCCTTCCTGCTCGATACAGATGCCAGCAATACGGGTATTGGGGGTGTGCTCTCACAGGTGATCTGTGGTGTGGAACGCGTCGTGGCTTATGGCAGTAGGGTTTTGTCTCTGGCGGAACAGAGATACTGCGTCACGCGTCGGGAACTCTTGGCTATTGTATTTTTTATGCAACAGTATCGCCCATACCTGTACGGTCGGCATTTCACTGTCCGTACGGACCATGCGGCATTACAATATGCCTTGCGGGTGACGCAGCCTTCGGGGCAATTGTCCCGATGGCTCGAAATCCTTCAGGATTATGATTTCACGACCACATATCGGAAGGGTGCTCGGCACACTAATGCGGATGCGCTGTCTCGCCTGCCGCCCGCCTCAGATTGTGCTTGTCTCAGGGGATCGGGGCGTTGTAAGCCGCCAGAGGATAGCCCCCCCTTAGATATCCCGGTTCTCGCTGCTGCCACTGAGGACCCCTTGCCTGAGGGTCCTGTCGGGGAGGGAGGTGCGGACTCCTTGCTGGGGTTGTCTGTTGCGGAATGGGGGTGCCTCCAGATGGAGGACGCATCCCTCCTCGCGTTGCGTAGTCGCGCAGGGGGTTCCGTGCGGAGGGTCGCGGGGATTGATTCGTACGGGCTGCTCCAGGGGCTCCTAATGCGTTGGGATGGGAGGGCCTGCCGTCACAGGCTTGTGGTGCCATCCGCTTTGCGGGGTAAGGCCGTTTGGGCCGCACACGAGCGGCTTTTGCACCTGGGGACCCACAAGACCCTTGCCGTGCTCCAGCTGGATTTCTTCTGGCCGGGTATGGCAAGGGATGTGGATGACCTCCTGGGTGCATGCACTCAGTGCGCCCAACGAAAACCACCAGCGAAAGGCGCCTGCCCACCGCTACAATCTATCACGGTCTCTCGGGTTAACGAACTCGTCGCACTCGACATATTGGGGCCCTTCCCTGCGACCCCTAGGGGTAACAAGTACCTGCTGGTTGGCGTGGAATATTTCACCCAATGGCCTATGGCATGGCCTCTCGCTAACCAGTCAGTAGCAGCCGTTGCCGAGGCCTTTGTCCAGGGCTATGTCCTCGACAAGGGTGCTCCCGAATGGCTGCTGACTGACCAAGGGAAGAACTTCTCTGGCGTCCTTCTGCACGAGGTGTGCGCTTCTTGGTACGAAAAAGATTCGCACTTCCCCCTATCACCCACAAACCGATGGCATGGTGGAGCGGCTGCATAGGATGCTCACATCTATGTTGTGTCACCAGGTGTGTGACTCCCAGACCGATTGGGACCTTCACATTCCGGGGGTTTTGGCCGCCTATAGAATGGCTTCTCACGCGGCAACCGGCTTCTCGCCGTTCTTTTTGATGTACGGTCGCGACGTTGACCCACCAATTGCGACTCAGCTCCGTGTCTCGGAAACCAGCAGAAAATCGAAATTGGCCGACCACGTTCAATTTTATATCCTGAGGTTGACCGAGGCACGGGAGGCAGCGGCCCAAAACTCTTCCTCTCGGCAGAAGGCCAACGAGAGGTTGCGATCGCGCCAATCACGCACACATGCGTGGAAGCCAGGCGATCAAGCCTGGCTGCACTGCCCTCAGGTGCCATTGGCGACCTCGCCGAAATTGTTGAGGCCTTGGAGGGGCCCTGTGGTTATTGTGAAGGTTATGCGGCCGCAGTGCGTTCGTATCCAGTGGGGGAAACGCCGCTGGCACGTACACCCCTCGCGTCTGAAGCCGTTTGTGGTGCCGCGCGTCCCTCCACCACATTACACGGGTCGAGCATGTGATGTGTCCGCTGACTCCCGGACGGCGTCTTCGTCACCTGCCCTTGATGCTTCGCTAACTGTTCCACCTTCAGGCGCCTCAAGAATGACGGCTTCCAGCACGCCTGCGCCACCCGGTGGGGACGGAGTTTGCCCTTCCGGGGTGATGGAAGACGGTGCACCTGCACAGCCGGTGCCCACTGCCGGGCCGACCGGACCCTGCCCCTACGATGGACCCGCAAAACGGACTCGCGCCAAAACGCGCCGCTTGTTGTAATAATGGTTCTTGTTACTCTTGTTGTTCACTGTTAAATTTTCTTGCTGCGTTGATGGGGGGGGGGGGGGGGGGTACAATGTATATGTGTATATAGTGTAATTTTGTATAGGTGGGTTGGGTTATTTATTTGGGTGTTCGTTCTTATGAGGCACGCACGGGTGGGGGTTTGTTGTGTTTATTGTTCGAGTATTGTTGCAGCCGGGACGGCTGTGGGTTACACGGGAGGGGGTGATGTAGGGGTGCTATGGGGAATAAACACATGGCACGGGAAGGTGTGGTTCACCCACACCTTGGTGGCTACAACAACGTCCGCTAAGGCTCCAGTGGGTATAAAGTGCGGGGAGCCAGGGAGCTTGGGGCACAGTGTGGGGCCCGAGGCTGAAGCAACCAGTGAAGAAAGAAGGCCAGCTAGGTGAGACCCTGGAACTCCTGTGACCGCTGCCCTTTTCAGGGCCGGCACAACAAGCCAGTGGTGCGGCCCCAGAGCCCCAGAGTCTAACCAGGGCCGGATCTGATAGCCTCCCTTAGAGCCCTACCAGGAGGAACTGGGAGCCTAGAGCTTAGGCTAGAGAGCCTGGGGTGTGTTCCTGAGTTATACGGGTGGAGGGGCCGCTACCCCTTCTAGTGTAACCCTTGTTAAGGTTTAAATAAATAGTGCTGCTTCTATTCTGCCGTCTCCGTGTCTGGAACCCACTACACAGGTAAGCCCACACCAGCCACACGTGGAAGAACACACGCGCCATCTCCCAAGCGGTGTTCCCAGGCTCCAATGAGGAGGCAGTGAGGTTCAACCACCCGAGATGCTTCTTTCGGGAGTGTACTGAACATGCATGGATATGTGTACAGCATTGTACACTACATTTAGTTTGTTCATTCTACACATTTACCGTACAAGTTAGATTTAACACAAGAAAATATAATATTTTACATTCAAAATACTTCCTGTTTAATGTTTTGGTTGCTGTAGGGTAACAAATAAACCAAACGCCAGTTTTCCCATTTGCCTTTGAGTTTGGGCACTGGCAGAGCCAGTGCCCAAACCGCCACTGGCAGAGCCAGTGGCGGAGCCAGTGGGGGTGGGGTCGCACGTGCCCCCCCAATGATCCGTTCAAAATCCCTAATTTAGATCGGATCATTGAGGTTTATTAGTTATAAATCGGCATTTTGCGACCCCCACTGCCACTGTGTAGCACATTATTATGTGCCAGGGACTCTATGAGATATGACAATAGTCTTGAGTCCATAATTGGGAATAAGTAACGGCAAAGCATTTGTGGGGGCTAATGCCCCCCTCCCCACTCCCCATTACGTGGGGGCTGATCTCCCCCTCACGCTCCACGAGCGGGGGGGGGGGCGCCACATCTAATTGGTTGGGTCTCGTGCCCCCCTCCCCCTCCACGCGCGAGGGGGGGGGTGCGATGTTTGCCACCCCCATCCCCTCCGCGTATGGGTCTTTCGGGGCCCCCCGTGCCCCCCGTACCAGGGTCACCTCGAACCGAGATAGCTAGCGGCTGGCCGAGCCCGGCGAGGGGTTGAGTACGCGCGTGCCTTCCCCCATTCGCGGGTCCTAACTGCGTGGGTTACGTAAGGGTTTGGCTCGCTGCTGTGTGGGGATAGTTAATAATCTCCCCTAAGCCGTTGTGTCAACAAGCTGACGGCGCTTGGAATCAATTAATTAATCTCTGCCCGCTACACTCACGGCGCGGTCAAGCATTGGTATGTTAATATGGCGCGCTCGGAATCAATTAATTACTCTGCGCGCTACGCTCGCCGCGCGGTCAAGCGTCCCTTTATTTGATTATTTATTTGTGTGTGCGCGCGCGTCGTACTTATACTGATTAAAGTTACCCACACACCGTCGTACGCCGATCGCTGTACCACCGCTCTTCACACGTATACATGCACCATACGTCACAACGTCAGTCTGTGCTAAGATTTATTTCCCGGAGCGAATAGGAACCCCCATGTATGGCCCCCTCCAGCCAGCACCCTTCTTCCTCTCACCTACCCGTCGCAGAGTGCGTCTATCACCTAAGCTCAAGCTGACTGAATTGGCCTCCCTTTTACGTATCCACTCACCTCTGCAGCTGCCCGATGGGGTTGCGGAAGATGCTCGCGTTGGGGACTTTTTCTGATCGATCGCTTTCAGCTCCACCCTGCAGGCGTCGCACGGACACTGAGGACGGCTGGCTTCTCCCGCTGCTCCAGAAGGACTCTGACCCAATTTTCCCTCCTGCCCCCCCTTATGTTTCCAAAGCCCGTTAATCCCTGGGTCATATGACGTGATCCTGAGCATCCAATCGAATCCTCTTTGCAGCCGTTTTGAGCGCCCTGGCCGTTGGGGGGGGGGGGGGGTCGCGTCATCCCCCCCCTTCCCATTGTCTCTGTGTCCAGGATAATCCCCTCGCCCCCTCCCACTTAAGTCAACTTCTTATCGGCCTGGGGCTTTTCCCTCCCACCGCACTGTTTACCCTGTTGCTGGGTGCTGGCTGAAGTTCCCATCCCCCCTGTGTTGTGTATGCTTCATCGCGGCCGGCCTGTAAAGCTGGTCCGGGGAAACCGTGGAACGTCCCTACTAGTGGAGTTCTCGGGTGAAAACCCATCGTACCAGGTGATCCCTCCTCGAGACCCTACGGGGGTGCATGCGAGTGTTTAGTGGGGCGTGCGTGCGTTCGTGGGGGGGGGGGGGGGGTGCGAGGAGGGGGTAGCGCCGGCCCGAGCTGCTCCACTGCAGTGGCACCACGCAGTTATAAGTGACTCAGAATTGTGCGCAGTTGCGTATACAGTACACGACTTCCCTGAAGGCATTAAGCTTCAGCGAGCGCGATGCCGATCACACACGGATCTAATTCGACCCTCGATCGATGGCTGCACCATTGCCGCACACACATCGAATAAAAAGCAAGGGACAAGTCCTTACTAACAACTCCTATCATGAGAAGAAGTGTTTCCCCTTTTATCTGGCAACATAACAGGTGTTAAGTTGTTAAAACACCAAACTGAAACCTTTTACAAGGAATCATGTCTGCATTAAACACAAAACATACTCTACAGCTTGCCAGGTGCGTTTGATAATATAAACAGAGTATGTTTTTTTGTTTGCATTTTGAACATAAGTGTTGTGGTTAATGCAGACATGATTCCTTGTAAAAGGTTTCAGTTAGGTGTTTTAACAACTTAACACCTGTTTTGTTGCCAGATAAAACGGGAAAAATGTATTATCATATTTTGGTACGGACAAAGGAGGTCCCATGACGTAGAAACTCCTATCATTGTTTATTCCTGGAGGGGTTGCCGCCTCTACCTGAAAATCCTGGCTCCGCCATTGAGTTTGGGGATTGCGGAGTTGCCAATTGCGGATATTTTCAAAAACGATGGGCAAGGATTTACTATATGTGTTTTGATGCTGAAAAAATACTTTTTACACAATTAAATCCCTCAACCCCTTATTTTATCTTCTACAGATATTTTTGCAAAATTATTTAGTGTATTCCGCAATCTAAATCAAGCTTATTTTTATTGCCTCTCAACAGAACATTGTTCTGCCGAAACATTTACCTAGTTATGTGAAGTTGATTTTTTTAACACCATTGCATAAAAGCAACACCCACAACATTAAATTGGAACAAGACCACTTGAGGTGTTGATTCAATTGTTCATTAGCCTATGAGCCCTTGAGTCTCAATGCAGATTAGTTCACTCAGGCCGTTCAAAAGTGTTAGCAAGCAAATTGTATGACCTGCGTTTCGTAATTGTAGGTAATAAAGTGGCGCTCAGTGGCCATGAAGATTAAAGGTATACGCTTTAGTGACGATGTTTCCCCAGCAGTTACCGCAGTAAAATGAAGCTGTTTGCAGCGCCACGTTCATGTTTTACGGTTATAACACACAGGGTCATACATCGCCCCCTGACATTAACGTACCACAGCTTTGTCTGTAAAGTATATCACCTTCATAATTAACTTGCACTATAATGGGGCAAAAGCCAAATATACTAAACTAGCTTTACTACCCGACTTCGCCCGGGACTTGAATTCTTGTCTTGGATGAATACACAGCGTACGCGGAGGGTGGGGGGGGGTGCGTGACGTCAGCAGGCACACACGTGATGCTGCCGCATGCGGGTGACATTACAGATGTGACGTCACCGCTCACTTGCCGTGCAAAATACTGTATATGCATTATTGCGCCCCCACCCAATAAAAATACAAGTGTATTTCAAATCTTTTGCATGGTGTATAGCCTGAAAGGTACCACATGGCAAATTTCAAGTTTGTTGCATGTCGGGAAGTACGCTAAACATTTTGAACAGACACACATATTCACAAATTTCCCTTTTATATAGAGAGATTATTATATTAATTATTATTACGATTGCCTGAGCATCCACTGTACAATAGCCTAATTTTGCAATTTTTCACAGACCAATGGGATACAAAAGATTGGTGCTGGACACTGCAGCCACATGTGCAAATTTGATTTGTAACTTCAATCCGTAACCATTTACAGATATTTCAATGTTACTGTGCAAATTGAGGGACAGCGTGTTGTCTTGGTGTGGTCATGGACTGTTGTTGTCATGGTGTGGTGCCCAAGCTTGCATTTAGTGTTGAAAAATCGGCAGGAATGTGTACTTGTGCATTTTGTACTTATATACTTTATATTTATTGAAAGTGACCTGCTTACCTTGTCTCTACATTGCACTCTTGTCATATCCGTGTACAGTACTGTTCACTACATGAAGAAAAATCGCGTGCGGCTGAACCTCAATACCTCCTCACCCGCGATGGGCCGCTTTGGAGATTATATGGAGGCAAGACGGCACCGCGTACGTTCCTTCTGAGGCAGCAATCATCGCAAGCAGTGCAGTTACCGATGTGTACGGGAATCTCGCGTTCAACCACGCATGGTTGAGCGACCGGGGCGTGCTCGGCGAACTGTACCTTAATAAATGTGGCACGAATGGTCAAAATAATCTGCAATGAGAAAACCTACGATGGGCAAGATTGTTGGTGTATTTGCAGAATGTCAGAAACCTACAAAAAACACATGCTACACCCCCTCCTCCTCCCACCATGTAGTCTGACTTCAAGGTGTTATGTGGGGGCTAATGCCCCCCTCCCCACTCCCCATTATGCGGGGGCTGATCTCCCCCTCCCCACTAGGTGGGGGCTGATCTCCCCCTCCCCACTCCCCATTAGGTAGGGGCTGATCTCCCCCTCCCCACTCTCCATTAGGTGGGGGCTGATCTCCCCCTCCCCACTCCCCATTAGGTGGGGGCTGATCTCCCCCTCCCCACTCCCCATTAGGTGGGGGCTGATCTCCCCCTCCCCACTCCCCATTAGGTGGGGGCTGATCTCCCCCTTCCCACTCCCCGCGAGCGGTGGGGTGCGACATCTGCCTCCCCCACCCCCGTCCCTTCCGCGTTTGCGTCTTTCGGGCCCCCCCCCCCGTACCAGGGTTCCCTCGGACCGACATAGCGAGCAGCTGGCCGATTCCCCTTGGGGCTGAATATGCGCGCGCCTTCCCCCACTCGCGTGTCCTAACTGCGTGGATTATGTAAGCGGTTGACTCGCTGCTGTGTGGGGATAGTTAATAATTTCCTCTAAGCCGTTGTGTCAACAAGCCGTGCGTGCTCGGAATCAGTTAATTACACTCTGCGCGCTACGCGCGCGGCGCGGGCAACGTCGATATTTTAATATGCGCGCGCTCGGAATCGATTAATTACTCTCTGCGCGCTAAGCTCGCCGCGCGGTCAGGCGTGGGTATTTTAATATGCGCGCACTTCGTACTTATGTAAAGGAGTTCCCGACGACTCACTCGGAGGCTAAGGTAAGGTAAGGGCTTCCGCCAAGGTTTTATTACAAATCTTTAACAATACACAGGGGTGAACAACTCCTCAGGGGTTAGGGGTCCCGGGCTAGGTCCCGACACAGCCGGCTGCCCTGTGCTGTCTCCTCTGCCCCGGCCGTGGGATCAACCAACACGGCCGACAGAGGAGCACAGCCACACGTCTCGCCTGGCACTGTGCTCTCCCCTATCCCTACCCTCTTGCCCCTGGCTCCCCGTTCCACCCTTCTCCGACCCTACTCTCCAGCTATGACCCCGCTTACGTCACGGGGTCCCCCTTTTATCCTTGAGGAGCCGTGACGTCACTCTGCTGCCCCGAGCGCATGACGTCATGTCATCGCCCTGGACAGCACAAGTGACGCCACTTCCCCATTCTACTCCTCTACATTACCCCCCCCTGTGAAAAAAAACAGCCGACCCGGCTGCAAGAAAACCCCAACCTTAGGGCAGCACGGCATCCCAGGCATCACAATAACAACAACAACCAAATGAACGGGAAAAAGTAAGACGGCTTCTTCCAGTGCTGAGCGGGCGCCGGGGCTGGCCCTACGAATGGCCGCCCAGGCCATCACCGGAGCCGCATCCCCCTTGAACGGGTATGCGCTGCCGGCCTGCTTCCCCGTGTGGCGTCCACCGCCAGTGCAGGTGGGCTGTCCACAGGCAACAGGCCCACCGCCGTAACCTCCGGTGGCCGGGGGGTCCTCGCCGGCGCTACTTGGAAGGGCCCTGGGGGCACACAAACAGGGCGAACGCCGCCCCCGTCAACAGGACCTGGTCGGACAGGCACGACGGACGCATCACCCACCGGCCGCCCCGGAGTTGGGGGTGGATCCCCCAGGGTAGATGGAATATAGCGTTTGAGCCGGGACGGGTGCACTATCCACCGCCGGCGTCCGAACCGAATCCGGACGCACTGCGGCCGGGGGACTTCCACGACCTCAACGGGACCCTGCCAAGGGCGGTGCAATTTGGCAGATGTGCCAACCAGGACCTGGGGACAATGCAGCCACGCTTTCTGGCCTGCTACCCACGGGAGGCCCGCTGCCTGGTGTTTGGGCAGCCGCTCATTAGCCGCCTGCCGGCCGGCGGAATTCTCGACAGCGGCCTGCCGTGCCTCGCGCAGCTGGTCAAGCGCGACTTTCAAAGGGACCAGCACAGCCGACCCCTTCCTGGAGGACCCCACGTCCAGTTGGACGTGCACCGGGGGCTCCGGCTCCCTCCCGTACATTACATAAAAAGGCGAAAATCCCGTTGAAGCGTGAGGAGCCAACCGATACGCTGCCAAGACCCCCGGGACGAACAGGTCCCAGTCCGATTGAGACGTGTTCACATGGTGGCACAGCAAGGAAGTGATTGTGCGGTTCAAGCGCTCTACCATCCCATCCGATTGGGGGTGGTAGGGCGAGGTGCGGATTTTCTTGGTGCCAAGGAGGTCACACACCTCCTTGAGCAGCTTAGACAAGAAATTCCGCCCCTGATCCGTCAACAATTGTTCCGGTGCACCCTTGTCCAACACGTACCCCTGGACGAATGCCTCGGTGATAGAAAAGGCCGACTGATCGACCAAAGGCCATGGCACAGGCCAAAGTGTGAGGTACTCAACGCCCACCAAGAGGTATTTATGGCCCCGTTGGGATGTAGGGAATGGGCCCAAGATGTCGAGCGCCACGAGTTCATTAACGCGAGAAACCCGGATGGACTGCAGCGGGGCCCAGTCCTGGACAACTGGGGCCTTCCTCCGCGCGCAGTCGTGGCAACCCTTCAAAATCAGTGCCACGTCACCATCCACACCTGGCCAGTAATAGTCCCGCTTAAGGGTCAATAGGGTCTTGTGGTAGCCAAGGTGCATAAGCTTCTCGTGAACGGCTCGGGTTAATTTACCACGCAGGCTAGTGGGCACAACCACGCAATAGCGTTCCAATTGGGCATCCCAACACATGAGGAGTCCGTCATGCACGGCGATCGCTGGGGCCGCCGACGAAGCTGAGCCCCGGGCCGTACGTCCGACGTGTCGCCGTAGCTTCAGCAGAGAGGAATCCTCCATCTGCAAGCTGGACCATACCTCCCGGGGGAGTCCCAGGCCGAAATCCGCGGATGTCGCCGCACCCGGGGGGGTGGCCGTCGCGGCAAACGCGACCAACTGGGCCGCGACGTCCCCTGGGGCCTTGCAACGGCTAGAGCCCAGGGCACAAGCACACCCGCCGCCTGCCGGCAATCTGGACAAGCCATCCGCATTTCCATGCAATGCCCCCTTTCTGTGGATTACGTCAAAGGGGTAATCCTGGAGCACCTCGAGCCAGCGGGACAGCTGACCCGAGGGCTGATCAATCCTCAGCGAATATTGCAGGGCCGCGTGGTCTGTTCGGACTGTAAACCGCCTACCGTACAAGTAGGGCCTATACAATTGAACAAAAAAAAACTATGGCCAAAAGCTCCCTCCGAGTCACGCAGTATCGCTGTTCTGTCGGGGACAGAACTCGACTGCCGTAGGCTACCACCCTCTCCACCCCGTCGACCACCTGGGCCAGGACTGCCCCAATGCCCGTGTCGCTGGCATCGGTGTCAAGCAGAAAGGGCTTCAAGAAATCGGGGTACCCCAAGGGCGGCGCATCCGCCAAGGCCGTCCGAAGCGTTGCAAAAGCAGCCTCCTCCTCCGCGCCCCAGTAAAACCTTTGACCTTTGGCGGAGAGGGCATGCAGCGGCTTCGCAATCGTCGCAAAATCGTGGACAAACCGGCGATAGTACGATGCGAAGCCGACGAAGCTACGCACCTCCGCGACAGATGTGGGAGTCGGCCACGTCCGGACACAAGCCGTTTTCTCCGGGTCTGTGGCGACACCTGATGCACTAACGATGTGTCCCAAATACTTCACTGTTGGTTGTAGCAAATGGCATTTCTGGGGTTTAAATTTCAAGCCCGCAGCATGCACTTTGACGAACACAGCCTCGAGGCGTTGCAAGTGCTCGTCAAACGTACGCCCAAAAACAATAACGTCGTCCAAGTAGATTAAACAAGACTCCCACTGCAGCCCCGCCAAAACCATCTCCATGAGATGCTGGAAGGTGGCTGGGGCAGAATGAAGACCCATAGGAAGCTGATTGAACTCGAACAGCCCCTGGGGCGTGCGGAACGCTGTCTTGGGTCTAGAGGCTTCATCCAGCGGCAATTGCCAGAAGCCAGAGAGCAAATCTAGAGTCGAAAAGAACCGCGCGCCCGAGAGGGCGTCCAGGGAATCATCCATGCGAGGCAATGGATATGCGTCAGCCACCGAGATCTTGTTCAATTTACGGAAATCGACGCAGAACCAGAGACTCCCGTCCCATTTCTTGACTAGCACAATGGGGGCACCCCAAGGGCTAGTGGAAGGGGAGACGATGTCCGCCGCCAACATTTCGTCGACAGCCGAGCGGACATGCTCCTTTTCCGCAGGGCTAAAGCAGTGGGAATTAAGCCGAATAGGGGCTGAGTCGCCCGTATCTATGTGGTGTTCCAAAAGAGTAGTGCGACCCAGATCAAACTCACTTTGGCTAAACACATCGGTGAACCTCTCGATGAGTTCGCGGAGTTGCTGACGCTCCCCGGTGGACAATGAGGCATTCTCGTCGCACAACGTGGCGATCCACGATGCGTCAGAGTCCCCCGCGCGCATCACGCCCGCCACGACTCCTCCATCTGGGGCAGCGCTCTCGGGTGGGGGAGCCGGGGTCGCGTGCGCCAGGACGGCACCGGCTGGGATTACGATCGGTGTGGGCCCCGAATTGAGGACCTGTAGAAAAAGGTCCTGGCCCCCCGACACGGCCGTCAAGGCGCCCACCAATCCCACCGTCCTTGAAAAGTAACTCGACAGGGACAGGAGGATACCTGTCTCCGTGGAGCCCCCTTCGAGCGGTCTGCACAACCTTGAAAAGTAACTCGACAGGGACAGGAGGATACCTGTCTCCGTGGAGCCCCCTTCGAGCGGTCTGCACAACCTAAGGGGTAAGATTTGTGACGCCGGCGGCACGGTCACCACCGCCCTATTCAAGGCCCGCACACTGGCAACCAAGGGAGACAGGACGGTAGGTGATTGTAGGAATTACAGCCGCCTCCCCAACGGCAATTCCACACAGCCCTGGTCAACGAGAATTCGAATGGGCATTCTAGACAAAAAGTCGGTCCCCAAGAGGCATGGAACTGCCAAGGTCTTGGAGACCAAAATAGGCCCGGCCAACTCAATCTCGTCAACCCGAACCGACGCTATAACTTGACCCAATATGCCCAAACTGCTACCGTTCGCGGCAACACAAGCCCCACAAACCGGCCCTAACGGACCGACGTTGCGGGGTAGGAGCTTGAAAATGGCCTCTGAAATAATGGTGGCAGACGCCCCCGTATCCACCAAGAGGCAAACTCGCACCCCCAGCACGCAACCCGCCAACGCTGAGGAGCCAGCAGCTGCCGCCACCATCCGATGCGCCAGCGCGTTCCAGTGGCGGGTCAGCCTGGGCCATCCAGTGGGTGACAATGGTGGTGCACCCGACCCCTCGAGGACAACCCCCTGACGATGGGCCCTAGCCCCGCTAGATGCATAAGGTGAGGGGAGCGGCCGCGCGGGTGATGCGTCGCGACTCGCCTGGGGCCCTGGGCTTGATGCCGATGAGGGTCCGGGAGGAGTTGGAGCCCCCTTGCTGAAGGCCCCCGGAGCATTCCTACACCCCCGCTCAATGTGGCCCTGCTGACCACAGCGGAAGCAGGTCACCGTGGCAGTGTCCTGCGGGCGGGAAGGTCCCGGCTGCCCCCGCTGCTCCTGATGGCGACCACCCGCCCCCCTCCCGCGACGACCGGGCATCGCCAGGGCCGCGAGGGTGTCCACACCCTGAGAGGCGGCCTCCTCTTCTGGCGCCGGGATCCCCGCGCACGCCGCCATCCGGGGCTGTTGGCGGAGGGAGAGGTGCGCCTGGATGTTTTCGGCCACTGCCAACGACGTGATCTGGCGATCGCTATTTATGGACAAAGCGATCCCCAGCTCACGTGCCAGGTCGAGTAGCCGTTCCAGGGCCATCGAGTCCAGCGCCCCGCCCTGTATATCAGGGTGTGCAGCCTGTGCCAAGGCCAGGAGCGAGCAGCGGAAAACCAATGGAGATTCCCCCTCCTCCCGCTGCCATAGCCAAAACTTCTGGCGTGCCCTGGACGGCGGCTCGAGTACATCGGCCATCCGGAGGTACACCGTCGGAAGCGTAGCCTTATCGGCCGGGGGAATGGACTTGAAGACCTGCATCGCCTTCTCGTCCAGGTAGGTCGGAAGGGCCCCCAACGCCTCCTCCATGGACCAGCCGACCGACATATACGCGGCATCGAACCGGTCCTGGAAGGCCAACCAGTCGGTCACTTTCATGACAAACGGCGTGATGTGGGGTAACTGGTGCAGCCCCTGGCCGCACGGTGCGGCGAGGTATGGAAGGCCCACGACTCTCGCGGGCCACCCTGCAACCACGGCGTGGTGCGGCAGCGTTGCAGCCCCCATAGGCCATGCCGAAGACGCGGCAAGGTGCGGTGGCGCTGCGGCCCCCATAGACCATGCCGAAGACGCGGCAAGGTGCGGTGGCGCTGCGGCCCCCATAGGCCATGCCGGAGACGTGGTGGGTGGCGGCAGAGTTGCGGCCTCCATAGGCCACGCCGAAGACGTGGCAAGGTGCGGTGGCGCTGTGGCCCCCGTAGGCCACGCCGGAGACGTAGTGGGTGGCGGCAGAGTTGCGGCCCCCATAGGCCACGCCGGAGATGTGGTGGGTGGCGGCAGAGTTGCGGCCCCCATAGGCCACGCCAAAGATGTGGCAAGGTGTGGTGGCGCTGCGGCCCCCGTAGGCCACGCCGGAGACGCGGTAGGTGGCTGCAGAGTTGCGGCCCCCATAGGCCACGCCGAAGATGTGGCAAGGTGTGGTGGCGCTGCGGCCCCCGTAGGCCACGCCGGAGACGCGGTGGGTGGCGGCGGAGTTGCGGCCCCCATAGGCCACGCCGAAGACGTGGCAAGGTGGGGTGGCGCTGCGGTCCCCGTAGGCCACGCCGGAGACGCGGCGGTATAACATGGCCCCGCGGTGGCCCCTGCGGGCCACCCCGCAAGCGCGGTGATGAATCGATCTAAAGCCGCAGCCACGGCAACCTCCCGCGATGCGGTGAGGGGCGGCGGCGTTGCGGCCTCCCCGGGCCACGCTGTAGACGCGGCGAGGTGTGGAGGCGCCACAGCACCCGTGACCCACCTGTCCGCGGCGCCGTACGGAGCCGCGGTGCCGGCGTGCGTCCCTGCGGCGGCCTCCGCAGCTGCGGCAACCTCCCGCGACGCGGCGTGGTGCGGCAGCGTTGCGGCCCCCGTGGGCCACGCCGGAGACGTGGCGAGCAGCGGCCCCCCCGGGCCACGCCGCAGAAGCGGCGAGGTGCGGAGGTGCAGCAGCGGCCGCCGCCCACCCCGCCGGCGCGGCGGGATGCGGAGGCGCACTAGCGCCCGTGGCCTACCTTGAAGGCGCGACGAGGTGCGGGCCCGCGGCATCGCCAATGGCCAGCGCCGCGGCCCCGCCCGCGTGCTGAGCCGCGGCAGCCCCCGCAGCCCCTCCCACAGACGCGACGAGGGCCGGCGGCGTTGCGGCCTCCGTGGGCCACGCCGCAGACTCGGCGAGGTGAGGAGGCGCAGCAGCGCCTGCGAGCCACCTCGCAAATGCGACGGCATATGGATCCGCGGCGCCCACGACCCACCTTGCAATAGCATCAGCGTGGGGGGGCGCCGCGGCGTGCGCGGCCCATCCCACCAACGTGGCGAAGTGCGGCGGCGTTGCGGTCACGGCAGGCCACGCCGCAGATGCGGCGAGATGAGGAGCCGCAGCTGCGCCCACGAGCCACCCCGCAATTGCGGCGGAATCCGCGGCCCGGCTCGCCGGTACGGCGAGGTGTGGAGCCGCGGCGGCATCCGCGGCAGCATCCGCGGCCGAGCTCGCAGCCACGGCGAGGCGCGGAGCCGCGGCGGCGACATCCGCGGCAGCGACATCTGCGGCAGCATCCGCGGCCAAGCTCGCAGCCACAGCGAGGCGCGGGGCCGCGGCAGCGACATCCGCGGCAGCGACATCTGCGGCAGCATCCGCAGCCAAGCTCGCAGCCACGGCGAGGCGCGGAGCCGCGGCGGCATCCGCAGCCGCATCCGCGGCAGCCACGGCCGCAACAATGGCTTCCGCTTCCGGCGTCGCAGCGGAAATTACGTCTGCTTGCGGCTCCCCCACCAACATGGCCGCCACCTCCGGCGGCGCATGAAAAATGGCGCCGACTTCCAAATTGGCGGGCGGCAAAACGGCAGGAATCCGCCGGTGCCACGCGGAGTGTGGGCTGGGTGGGTGCGTCCGCGCTCCCACCTCTGTAAGGGCGGTGGTGAGCTGCTCAATCGCCCGCAGGAGCAGCTACGACCGCTCCTCGGCATCGCCCCCCGCCACCGGCAGTGGTGCGCTGGGGCCCCCAGCCGCCGACACCACCTGCCCCGCCGAGTCCATCTCCACAGCGACGGACTGCCCCTGGGTCGCAGCCGGAGCCTCCCCGACGTCGTCAGCACTCTCCCGGCGTCCCGCCGGTGGATTCTTACGCCGCCCGCCCGATTTAGGCATAGCGACGGCAGCGTAACCACTCCTGACACCAGTTGTAAAGGAGTTCTAGACGACTCACTCGGAGGCTAAGGTAAGGTAAGGGCTTCCGCCAAGGTTTTATTACAAATCTTTAACAATACACAGGGGTGAACAACCACCAGGGGTTAGGGGTCCCGGGCTAGGTCCCGACACAGCCGGCTGCCCTGTGCTGTCTCCTCTGCCCCGGCCGTGGGATCAACCAACACGGCCGACCGAGGAGCACAGCCACGTCTCGCCTGGCACTGTGCTCTCCCCTATCCCTACCCTCTTGCTCCTGGCTCCCCGTTCCACCCTTCTCCGACCCTACTCTCCAGCTACGACCCCGCTTACGTCACGGGGTCCCCCTTTTATCGTTGAGGAGCCGTTTCGTCACTCTGCTGCCCCGAGCGCATGACGTCACGTCATCGCCCTGGACAGCACAAGTGACGCCACTTCCCCATTCTACTCCTCTACACTTATACTGATTAACGCCACCCACACACTGTCGTATGCCGATCGCTGTACCACTGCTCTTCACACGCACACAGACACCACACATCACAAAGTCAGTCTGTGCTAAGATTTATTTCCCAGAGCGAATAGGGACCCCCGTGTATGGCCCCCTCCAGTCAGCACCCTTCCTCCTCTCACCTACCCATCGCAGAGTGCGTCTGTCACCTAAGTTCGAGCTGACTGAATTGGCCTCCCTTTTCCATATCCACTCTTCTCTGCAGCTGCCCGATGGGGCTGGGGGAGATGTTTGCCTTGGGGACTTTTTCTGATCGATCGCTCTCAGCTCCACCCTGTAGGCGTCGCACCCCGAGGACGGCTGGCTTCTCTCCGCCGCTCCAGAAGGACTCTGCCCCAAATTCTCCCTCCTCCCCCCTTATATGTCCAAAGCCCCTTAACCCCCCGGGTCATATCATGTCATCCTGCACATCCAATCGAATCCTCTTTGCGGCCGTTTTGAGCGCTCTGGCCGTTGGGGGGGGGGGGGGTCGCATCATCCCCCCCCTTCCCATTGTCTCTGTGTCTAGGATAATCTCCTCGCCCCTTCCCACTTAAGTCAATTTCTTATCGGCCTGGGGCTTTTCCCTCCCACCCCACTGTTTACCCTGTTGCTGGGTGCTGGCTGAAGTTCCCATCCCCCCCGTGTTGTGTATGCTTCATCGCGGCCGGCCTGTAAAGCTCTATGCCCCCCTTTTTGGGGGGCCGCCATGTAATCCGGTCTGGGGGGCTCAGCCAATTTCCTGGTCTGGGGAAACCGTGGAACGTCCCTGCTACTGGAGTTCTTGGGTGAAAACCCATCGTACCAGGTGATCCCTCCTCGAGACCCTACGGGGGTGCATGCGAGTTCTAGATTTAAAGCTTTCGTGACTGCAAGGATCCATACTCTTTGGTTCTATTCGCTCAGAGCGTGGCTGTGTTCCACTCCAGCCCTGTCCTCGAGACAGCCTGATCCCTTCACCTGATGAAGGCCGCTTGTGTTGTGGCCGAAACGTCGTGATTTTTTGTTGTTTTGTTTTTTACCTACGTGACTTTACCGAATAGAACCAAAGAGTGTGCATGCGAGTGTTTAGTGGGGCGTGCGTGTGTTCGGGTCGGGGTGGTGCGAGGAGCGGGTAGCGCCGGCCGAGCTGCTCCGCTGCGGCGGCACCACAGTTACACTGTATATGTGGCTTACAATGAAAACACTTAGACGTTTCACTGTACGTGTGCATTCCTCAGTGCCATTTTAGTGCCTATTTTAGTGTTCATTACATTATTTTACAGCGCATCGTGCGAATGGATGTGAGCGCGATGACGATCGAGGTCTGCTCAAACTGTTTGCTAAAGATCCACGTTTGAAAGCTCAGGGCGTGAAGCCGTAAAGGGACAATGACTCGCCTTGTGGTCGCTGTGCATGGATCGCGTGACGAGTGGGGCTGAGAGAGCAGAGGCAGAGGGGACCGTTTTTCTGTGGGACATGCCCATCAGTGCGTGGACGTCTGTGTGGAGAGGACTGTCTCCATCTTCCGTGGTTCTTCATGATTCAATTGCGCCAGGTACTTCTCACTCACAATCAAATCCACTGGGTGTTTTGTTTTGTAATGCAGAAATGTTAAGGTGTGTGACTGCAGGATTCTATAATGATGAGGTAGGGTCCATTCCACATGCCATTCGGTTACTGAATCTGTCCATAACAATAATATATGAACAGTTTCATGTTCAGTGTACTGCTACAAAAGAAGCATTTTGCAATAAGTTTGCATGCATTGATGTTTCACTGTCTCAGATACAAAAAAAATCAACTTACAGTTGCTTCTACACGACTACAAGGAGAGAGAAATATAAAGAAAGTGATGAGCTAAAGTGATGATGCGCATCATGATAATTTCGTTTATAAAGTATTAATAATACTTAAATATTTATTTTTATTGGCTTTATGTTTATTGTAACCATATTTTTGGTTTATGATGTTAATATATTTCATACGTTATTTATATATTAATTTAAGGTAATTAATGAAAACAACTTTTTGTAGGTCAATATCATCCGTGAAATGTGCTATTCACGAGCATCTTCAGATCATATCCCTCGCAAATAACGAGGGAAGCATATATACAGTACAAATGTCTAAAAGCCACAAAAGACATCGTGGTTAGACATTTCAGATTCAGTATTAACCTTTACATTTGTACCAAAACAATTTTACATCAGCGATGTAACACGTTTATAGAGCACTAAACTCAATCTAACAACGTAACATACTTTATATCCATTAAATTAGCAATGTATCTCAAATTCTATATAAGATAAAGCCTATGAGGGCGCATGTTTACACTATTGAACACCCTGAAAGGTAGGTAATGTCGGACTGGTACTGCACTACTGGCACTGTAGTATTGTGTTCCGGCAGCATCTTTAGCTCTCTCTCACTCACTTTATACTGAGGTAAATGACTGTCACACATAACATTTATAGAAATACTATATAAACACAACACATATGAAAAGAAACATGTAAAACAGTGCACTCAAATAAAAGCAATAATAGAACTGTAGGCTGGAACGGCACCCCCACCTTCACCGCTATTCCTTACAGGAAAATCACTCCGACTTAACGCAAATTCACTTTACGTTTCAATTCTCAGGAACGCAACCCCGCGCTTAGCGGGGACTCACTGTGCAAGTCCTTGAAGAAGCAATCACCATCATCACCTTTACCAGCAGCCACTCACCCGGCTATAGATGAGGGTAACGTGAACAGACACCACACGCAGTGGAGCTACTCAGAAAATGACAAAGCCAGAGAGAAACTGGAGAAATGGTTGTCAGCACCAGACACGTTCCTTCGAATGATTCATTATTGCCTTAGATAATAATGTCTTTTTGAATATGTACATTGCTCTTTCCTGTAAACAGTTCATAAAACACATCAAATATACATTTTAAAAATATATATACTTTTTTTGTTATTTATCAATTGTGTTCAATATATAGATGTTTTATGTTAATGTCCGATCTCTAGTCTGAGTTTGGGGTTTCCTGTTCAAGACCAAATATGACCTTTGGACAGATGTCCAAGCAAGTAGAGTGAGAAACACAGCTCTTGAATCGTCACATCCCGGATCGTTTTTGGTGTACAGTGTTTCTCGTGTATTTCCATACCAGTTTCCAATTGTTTATGCATAAATACAGACATACCCTGGTTTACGCCCAAGATGCGTGACTGAAAAGCAGCACGTAAATCGAAAGTACTTACAGAAAATCGCTGCTCTCTAAAAGCACTTGCCCAAGAAGTCTATAATGGCTACACGGGAGACCATTGTCGTTGTGTATTTGCGAGTCTCATTACGCCCCTTCCAACAAGCCAGCCAGCATCAGGACAAGGTAAGTGAAAATGAAACATTTTCTTCTATTTATGTTATTTTATGTTTAATTTACTATACAGTATGTATTACTGTATTACATGCTAATGTACAATATTTCTTGTTATTTACGAGTTTAATAATGCTTCTCGTTTTTGTTGAACCTTAAACACATTTCATCACACCGACAGTATGTGCATTTAAATAGTGCATTATTGTGTTCCGACTTACAAATGGGTCTCAGGAATGTAACCCGTTCGTAAGTCGAACACTACCTTACACATAAATACCGGACAACTAAATACAAATTACATTTTTGCTTTTCAAATGTTCTCACCTTCAGTACTGGGCTAGCTTCGCTTGCTGGGTAGGAGGTGGCGAGTTGGAGGCACACAAAAACATTCACACTCACTCATAGATCTGCACACACTCACAGGAGCGTGTGATTCGCCTCACCGGCAGCGCCGAATAACATTTAATTTAACTTCTACGGTATCTAGCACTTTCATGCTGCCTCTTAGCCACATTTTAACACGTAGGTTTTCGCGACCAATATTATTCATAATAAAGTTTTTCGGTTAGATCGCGTTATTTATAAATGTGTCGTAACCCTCCACCACCCGACACAGTCAATCAGTAAAAAAGTATCACGTTGACAAAAGACAAATAGTTCACTACTTTAGCCCACCGGTCACACCGGTGGGCTAAAGTAAATAGTTCACTATTTTGGCCGTGTCGGGTGGTGGAGGGTTACGACACATTTAGAAATAACGCGATCTAACCCAAAAACGTTTATTATGAATTTTAGCCACATAGACTGTCCATCATTGTCACTTAAACACGCCTAAGAGGCATGACGCTAAAGGATCACGTACCCACAACGTTACATAAAATTACAAAAAATATTGGATGCAACATTAATGTATGGCAGTAAACTTTAACGTCAACAAAAATACACTGTACAATAAGATACATTACACTATAAAATCACCAAAATACTGTACATAAATAATATATTGTACTCTACAGTACAATACATTTCGTTATGTGTGTCACAAAATAGTTAATGTACAGGGTAGGTGGAGGGGAAGGCCGAGGTGATGGGTACGAGAGAGGAGGGATTATGCTGTTAGCAACAACTGTGTGGGTTGAGGCAACCCAAATCAGATAGCTGTATTAATAAAGTGACGTCGTGTTTGCGAAACGACGTAAATGGGGATATGTAAATCGGGGTATTACTGTATTTAGTGTATTTATTGCAGACGTCTCTATAGGTTGTGTTCTCTATTTATTTTACTTTTTTTATTGGCTGTACTGTTGTGCAAGTGCTTACCAACTTTTACAACATTTGTGCCGGTTTTTGCATAGACGTGTTTTATGGATTTATGACGTCACTGTAAATGTTGCATTCCCATAATGAATGTCCAAACGCTGTAAATGTTGCATTCCCATAATGAATCTCCAAAACGGTACAGCAAACCTTTGCCCATCGCGGCTGGGGTTACGATTTGGAAATCGGCAAATCCGTGATGATCCGCAATTTAAAAGGCAAATGGTAAAACTGGGGTTTGGTTCACGGTTCGTAACACGACACCAACCCCTCCTTTTGTTTATGTTACCCTATGTCAACTCAAGCATTAAACAGGAAGTATTTTCAATATAAGACATGATAAATATGTTATACAGTGGTAAATGTATAGAATGAAAATATAGTGTACAATACTATACACATATCCGTGTACAGTACTGTACACAACAGAAAGAAACATCGCAGGCAGCTGAACTTTACTGCCTCCTCACTGGAGGCTGGGAACACCGCGTGACCTGGGACCCGCGATGGGCTGCTTGGGGGGACAAGCTAGAAACAAGACGGCTATGCGTCTTGGTCCGCTGCAGCATCATCGCGAGAAGTGCAGTTACAACGCGTACAGGAATCTCGCATTCAACCGCAAATGGTCGAGCCACAGGGGCGAGAGCGGTGAACTGTACCTCAATAAAGTTGCCGCAACCCTGCGATAGCTAAACCCGCGAGAGGTAAGGATTTGCTGTACATAAACTAAACATAATTTGTGTGTGTCAGTGTTGGGCAGGAGGCTGGAGGAGCGCAATGGAGATGAGCGTGGCTTTGCTGGTGACGATCATCTTGATGACGCGAGCTGCCTGGAGCCATGGGGCGCCCATCTCAAGCGGCTGCTTAATAAGAGGAGACAAAGCCGACTGCTCACGCCTGGGCCTACACTATATGCCTAAAGAGCTCCCAGTCACCATAGCCTCTCTGGACATGTCCTATAACCAGATCTCGAGCATTCAGAGAGAGCACCTGTCAGCACTTTTACGGCTAAAAACTCTCAATGTGGCCTTCAACCAAATATCAAGCATTGACCCCTTGGCTTTCTCAAATAACTTTGCGTTACAAGACGTTGACCTGAGTAATAACAGATTACCAGGAGCATGGGATGACTCCTTTGCTGTTCTCAAGTGTGTAAGGTCTCTGGACGTCAGAAACAACTCCTACATTTCTTTCAATATTCCAGGTTCCTTCAGGTCTCTCAAGGCTCTGCATCATCTGAAGGTTGGGGGCCTGAATGTCACTGAAATTCACCAAAATGTCAGCGAGACAATGAAACTGGAACATCTCTCCATTATGACTGGAGACCTGACCATCTACACTCCAGGCTCCCTGTCGGCATTTCGCAGCCTACAGAGTGTGACTCTGGCCTTGACCTTGCGCACAAACATTGCGTTGCTCACTGACATCATATGTGATGTCTCCGGTAGCAGTGTGGAGCTACATGTGCAGTTTGTTGATTTTAGTGAATACAGACAAAATGTCGACGTTTTCAAATGCATTTCAAATTCTGGCACAATTGAAGTTTTCAACATATCACATTCACAAGTCACAGACAATACGATCACTGGCATGCTCAATAATATTATGAAGTCCCAAAGAATTATCTCTTTTAATCTGCGACAAATTGGGTTTGATGGCATTGGTGATTGGCAGGTGCCACTCTTACCAAGTCCCGTTATATCTTTACAGAGTTTCTTGGTCGATGGGATAGCCAACCCAAACTTCTTTGGCTTTTCCACCATGACAAACTTACATTTTTTTCTATACTATCTGAAATATTTGACCATAAGAAATTCTAACCTTTTTTACATGCCTTGTAAGATTACTTTCCTCTGTCAAAACCTACATTTTCTCGATTTATCGAATAATTTACTCACGGAAAATACTGCATTTGCCCAGTGTCAAAATATTCAGTTAAAAAATCTCAACACACTCCGTCTGCACAAAAATTACATGTCTTCCTTGAGTGCGGTTGGTGCCATGGTGAATAATATAACTTCTCTCACGCTGCTGGATATATCTGCTAATCAGATTCACAGTGATCAAAAGTCTGGATGCATGTGGCCCATGAATCTCCAAGTCCTCAATGCTTCCTCGAATTTTCTCACAGACGAGACATTTGACTGCCTGCCGACGTCACTTTATTCAATCGATGTCAGCAACAATAGAATCCAAAAAGTCAGCAAGAGATTGTTGGAATTCAAACATCTGCACGAACTGTACTTAAGTAAGAATAAACTCAACTTTTTTCCAGTGGAGCTAGCCCATGGTATCCCATCCCTGAAAGTGCTGACACTTGCCAACAACACACTACTGGGGATGAAACTAACTGACCTGGACAGTCTGGGTAATCTCACCCTACTGGACATGAGGGGAAACCCATTCTATTGCACGTGCAACATCCTCCACTTTGTCACCTTCTGTGAGAATTCCTCACCATTACGCATTGAAGGATGGCCAGCTGACTACCAATGCTCAAATCCAGAAAAAGAAGTTGGTAAACAGCTGTCCTCAGTCTCCTTCCCCATACTCTACTGTGACACAACACTGAAGATCGTGATAGCTTGTGTTACCACATTCGTGTGCACTGCTCTCCTGGTCGGCCTCTGCTGGTACCTGGATGCGCTGTGGTACCTGCGCATGACGTGGGCCTGGCTCCAAGCCAAACGGCGGAGTTTCCTCTCAGATCCAGATGGAAATGCAGCCTATGATGCGTTTGTGTCATACAGCCAGCACGACGCAGTCTGGGTAATGGAGAAGCTTATGCCTGAGCTAGAGTCGCACTCAGTACCACCGTTCCGACTCTGCGTGCACGAGCGAGACTTTGTCCCCGGACGTTTTATCATGGACAACATCATTGACTGCATCGAGCAGAGCCGCAAGACTCTTTTTGTTCTCTCACGGAGTTTCGTGGAGAGCGAGTGGTGCCACTACGAGCTGTACTTTGCGCAGCAGCGTCTAATGGAGAGCCGAGACGACGCTCTGGTGCTCGTGCTGTTGGAGCCCATCCCACGTGACTCGGTGCCCAGCCGCTTCTGCAGGCTGCGTCGCCTCATGGGGCGCAAGACCTACCTGGAGTGGCCTGCAGAACAAGGCAAGCAGGTCCTCTTCTGGGCAAACCTGCGAGCCACGCTTGGCGAACGGTGGCAACGTTAAAAACTGACAACCGCGCCAAATTTGAGATACTAAACCTACAACGGCAACCATTTTGAGGCCCATACATCCGTGTGATAGCTATGTGAAACACCAGTACAGGCATTCCTCAATTTACCAACTCTCGATTTACGAATTTTTACTGTCACGAAATTTGAATTGCGCGACATAAACAAGAGGCTTCTGGTTGGCCGCTCTGCATCGGTGTACTCCCTAGATCACCAGTTCTCCTCTTCCCAGTCTGTATAATGTTTGTTTGCGTGCGCTCCGTGGGTCCAAATCTATTGTGTTATTTGCCATTTACTTTAAGCAGCCTTCAATATGAGTAGCAAGCATAAGTCAACATCACCAGTAACAAGAATTGAGAATGCTTGGTTGACATTACACGTTCCCTCACCTTTATTGTAATTTTGCGATAGAAGAATGCATCCTTAATTTGAACCTTTAAAATAATGGGGAGTTATTTTTCGATTTACGCACTGTTCTTCAGGAACGCATCCTGTTTGTAAATCGGGGAATGCCCTTATACCATGATGATAGGAAATGCAACCTACAATGAAAATAACACCAGAGGACGTTAATTCGGATTTGGTTCTCGCCACTGGGCCCTGTTCCGCCACTGAAGCAGAAGTCGCATTCCTGATTCATTCTTAATCCTTTGTCAGCTCATCAAGACCAATCTAGTTTATTTTGGTTGTCATCCCTTGTGCTGATAATTCAGCCATGCCCAAGTCTCTTCAGGTAGTCCCTCCTGCGTGTGTGTCTTTGGTTGACCATGTGTTTATTTTCGGAGAGATTCCACATGTATACAGGCAGACCAGGATAGAGTCTCAGGCTCCACCTAAAATAAACCTCACCACAGACATTTAGACTGAGGGCTTCACTAAGACCCAGATTGGGAGCGCAGCAGCTCCAGCCTCGTCTCCTACCACTGCCTTGTAGGAGTACAGTAACAGGTCCCTGCAGGGTGGGCTGGTAGGACAAGTCTCTGCACTGTCTATTGCTGATTTTACACCCAACAGCACGAGATTTCACTTCGCTAAAGTATTGAAAGGGGACGGACGGACGGACACATTAATCTATTGCAGGCTGGTACTCTCAGTTTACAACTTCGTTCCTACCAGTATAATATACTCATGAGTACAGTGCATCATAGTTACTGATGTTATTGTAATTAATTATTTTGTAATTAATTATTTTTATTTATCAAATAATGTTTACTATCTGTATTATTATTCACGCTATTACCGATACCCCAATGATGGCCTCATATATTTCTTATATGAAATAAATAACGCTGTCGGAGATGCAATCCCATATACAGTATATACAATGGTATAACGGCCCTTTTAGTGGTGATTCAATGAGCGCTCACATTTCCAGGAAAACGTCTTGAGGACAAAGTGAGGCCTGCCTGTATTAACTTTGCCAGTTTGTTCCCTTCCTTAATACATGCCCTGCCCACTTCATCCTTATTTGGCTAATCAACCAATCTTATGTCTTCATCTTTCACGAGATGATTACCCCAAATCAGCGTTTTACAGACATTGTTTATTAAAATAAAACTAAAGTAGTCAAATATAATTTACAAATGTGTCTGTGCTTGATTAGTTGTTTGTCTGATTTTATTGTCTGTGTGATGTTTTATTGGTCTAAATATTCATGGTTGTCATTCGTTTTCACACCAAATCCAAGTGTTGCAGTGACTGATTTTAGGCAGTATGATTCACTACCATAAATGATTAATACCAGAATAATTGACGCATTAATTATTCTTCGTTTTATGTCTAACTTCACATCAAGTCGCTTGAAAAATGTATCCCATTTTTTTACTGCGCCTGTTATCTCACACTCCATCCCTTTAATCTATTTTGCTCCTAAAGTTTGTAAGCCGATGATGCATGTTCTAAGTCCTGTTTCACTCCTTGTTTGTCGGTCTGCTTCAAGTCTGCGTAATTTTCGTCTTAGCTAAGTTAATCTTTACACCCAATTTTCCACTCTTCTCACTTAACACTGACATCAGTTCCATGAGCTGCTGAGCGTCTCTGCAGGGAGTACTGCCTCATTCCGTATCCGAGGTATTGTTTGTTAATGTCGTTGATATAAAAACTTGATTTGAAGCTTTCGTGGCTGCAGGAATTACTCTTTGATTCTTTCGGTAAAGTCACGTAGAAAGAAAATAAATTAAATAAATATGGCGTTTCGATTGCAACACAAGCAGTCGTCATCAGGTAGATAGAGACAAAACACAGACACGGAGACAGACACAAGCAGAGAGAGACAACACAAAGACACAGAGACACACAATATAGACACACAGAGACCGAATTCCTGTGTCGTAGTCTTAAATAGAGAGAGAGGGAGGGAAGGGCAGAGAGAGAGGTGGATCTGCTGGAGCAGAGAAATTAGCATGTCAATAAGAGAGCCGTGTGGAAATCCACAACGCGGCGGCAGGGGGAGAGAAAGACCCAGTCAGTCTGGTAGAGCCTGGTACATTTTAAGAGAGAGACATAGGCAGTTTGAGAAAAAAAAAAACAAATCTTTGGATATATAATGCAATGCAACGCAGAGAGTCTACGACATAGAGGCATAGGGTCTCTCACTGTCTATGTTGTGTGTCTCTGTGTCTTTGTGTTGTCTCTCTCTGCTTGTCTGTCTCCGTGTCTGTGTTTTGTCTCTCTCTCTACCTGATGACGACTGCTTGTGTTGCAATCGAAACGTCGTATTTGTTTAATTTATTTTCTTTCTACGTGACTATCGAAATAACCAAAGAGTAATTCCTGCAATCACAAAAGCTTCAAATCAAGTTTGAACCACCTCTACTGGGAGGACGTAAGTTTGTTTTCTCTCTCTCTCTGTGTCTCTGCCAAATTTTACACTTAACTTTTGATTTAAAGCTTTCGTGACTGCAGGAAATTATGCTCTTTGGTTCTTTTGGTAAAGTCACGTAGGTATAAAAATAAAATAAAATAAAAAATAATATATCACGACGTTTCGATCGCAACACAAGCGGTCGTCCTCAGGCAGAAAAAATAATCCAGCAGTGGAACTGCTGAACCAGCGAGAGAGCTGTTACAACACGAGGTTATAGATGTGGCGATGGGCAAGCAAGCTGGGTCTGAGCTGGAAAGGAATCCATCCCCGGACGCAAGCACGTCAGTTGTGTTAATGGAAAGATTAGGGAGAGAGAGATTTTAGCATGAAATGAGCTTCCGTAGCCGCATAAGAGTATCGTCCCGCATAAGCGCACAACAGCAACATAGTGCTAATCTCTCATTAACACCGCTTGCTTGCCCATCGCCACATAAATAACCTCTTGTTGTAACAGCTCTCTCGCTGGTTCAGCAGTTCCACCGCTGGATTATTTTTTTTCCGCCTGAGGACGACCGCTTATATTGCGATCCAAACGTTGTGATATATTTATTTATTTATTCGTTTGTTTATTTGCTTTACTTTTCTACCTACGTGACTTTACCGAAGGAACCAGAGAGTATACTTAACTTCTAATTTAGCAATCTCTGTTTAATGTAATCAACCAGGCTATGCGTTAACTGTGTGTTAGCCGATTCTCTGCATTGCATTACATTTCCAAAAATTTGCTAGGTTTGTTTTCTCAAACTGCCTATTTCTCTCTCTAAAATTTACCAGGCTCTCATAGGTTCATTCGCTCTTTCTCTTTCCCCTGGCCGCTTCAGGGGGCATTTCTACACAACTCTCTCTAAAATTTACCAGGCTTGCTGGGTCTTTCTCTCCCCCTCCCGCCGCGGGGTGGATTTCCACACAGCTCTAATTGAACAAACTTTTGAGAACGTTAATCAACCAGGCTATGCGTTGGCTGTGTGTTAGCCGACTCTCTGCGTTGCATTGCATTACATTTCCAAAGATGTGTTAAGTTTGTTTTCTCAAACTGCCTATTTCTTTCTCTGAAATGTACCAGGCTCTACCAGACTTGCTGGGTCTTTCTCTCCCCCCGCCGCCGCGGGGTGGATTTCCACACGGCTCTCTCGTTGACATGCTAATTTCTCTGCTCCAGCAGACTCACCTCTCTCTCTGCCCCCCCTCCTCTCTCTATTAAAGACTACGACAAAGAGGCATTGGCTCTCTGTGTCTATGTTGTGTCTCTGTGTGTCTTTGTGTTGTCTATGCTTGTGTGTCTGTCTGTGTGTCTCCGTGTCTGTGTTTTGTCTCTCTCTCTACCCGATGATGACTGCTTGTGTTGCAATCGATACGTCGTATTTGTTTAATTTATTTTCTTTTTTACGTGACTTTACTGAAAGAACCAAAGAGTAATTCCTGCAGTCACGAAAAATAAAATCAAGTTTGAACCACCTCTACGGGGAGGATGTAAGTTTGTTTTCTCTCTCTCTGTGTGTCTCTGTCAAATTTCACACAACTTCTAACTGAGCAATCTCTGTAGAACGTAATCAACCAGGCTATGCGTTAACTGTGTGTTAGCCGACTCTCTGCGTTGCATTGCATTACATTTCCAAAAAATTGCTAGGTTTGTTTTCTCAAACTGCCTATTTCTCTCTCTAATATTTACCAGGCTCTCATAGGTTCATTCACTCTTTCTCTTTCCCCTGGCCGCTTCAGGGGGCATTTCTACACAACTCTCTCTAAAATTTACCAGGCTTGCTGGGTCTTTCTCTCCCCCTCCCGCCGCGGGGTGGATTTCCACACAGCTCTAATTGAACAAACTTTTGAGAACGTTAATCAACCAGGCTATGCGTTGGCTGTGTGTTAGCCGACTCTCTGCGTTGCATTGCATTACATTTCCAAAGATGTGTTAAGTTTGTTTTCTCAAACTGCCTATTTCTTTCTCTGAAATGTACCAGGCTCTACCAGACTTGCTGGGTCTTTCTCTCCCCCCGCCGCCGCGGGGTGGATTTCCACACGGCTCTCTCGTTGACATGCTAATTTCTCTGCTCCAGCAGACTCACCTCTCTCTCTGCCCCCCCTCCTCTCTCTATTAAAGACTACGACAAAGAGGCATTGGCTCTCTGTGTCTATGTTGTGTCTCTGTGTGTCTTTGTGTTGTCTATGCTTGTGTGTCTGTCTGTGTGTCTCCGTGTCTGTGTTTTGTCTCTCTCTCTACCCGATGATGACTGCTTGTGTTGCAATCGATACGTCGTATTTGTTTAATTTATTTTCTTTTTTACGTGACTTTACTGAAAGAACCAAAGAGTAATTCCTGCAGTCACGAAAAATAAAATCAAGTTTGAACCACCTCTACGGGGAGGATGTAAGTTTGTTTTCTCTCTCTCTGTGTGTCTCTGTCAAATTTCACACAACTTCTAATTTAGCAATCTCTGTAGAACGTAATCAACCAGGCTATGCGTTAACTGTGTGTTAGCCGACTCTCTGCGTTGCATTGCATTACATTTCCAAAAAATTGCTAAGTTTGTTTTCTCAAACTGCCTATTTTTCTCTCTAAAATTTACCAGGCTCTCATAGGTCCATTCGCTGTTTCTCTTCCCTGGCCGCTTCGGGGTGGATTTCCACACAACTCTCTCTAAAATTTACCAGGTTTGCTGGGTCTTTCTCTCCCCCTGCTACCGCGGGGTGGATTTCCACACAGCTCTAATTTAGCAATCTTTGGAGAACGTTAATCAACCAGGCTATGCGTTGGCTGTGTGTTAGCCGACTCTCTGCGTTGCATTGCATTACATTTCCAAAGATTTGTTAAGTTTGTTTTCTCAAACTGCCTATTTCTGTTTAAAATTTACCAGGCTCTACCAGACTTGCTGGGTGTTTCTCTCCCCCTGCCGCCGCGAGGTGGATTTCCAGCAGACCCACCTCTCTCTCTGCCCCCCCCCCCCTCCTCTCTATTTAAGACTACGACACAGAGGCATTGGGTCTCTGTGTGTCTATGTTGTGTCTCTCTCTGCTTGTGTCTCCGTGTCTGTGTTTTCTCTGTCTCTCTCTACCTGATGACGACAGCTTGTGCTGCAATCGAAACGTCGTATTAATTTAATTTATTTTCTTTCTACGTGATTTTACCGAAAGAACCAAAGAGTCGTTGATATAGATGTGTTATCTTGTTTTTCTCTGCATCATTCTCGGTATGTAATCCAGGACATTTTTTCATGGAGTCCATTACAACACCAGTAGAAACAGGAGAGAGTACAGTAACCCTTGCCAACCTTTTGGGGAAAATAGGATGAGGGGGCCGAAGTGATGAGTAAACCTATTAAATTCCGTGTAAATGTTTTAAATTCACTACAATTAACCAATTAAAACAGCACACTAAATGAAGAGAATTTAAGTGACATTTAAGACATTTAATTTTAAAAACAGTAAATAAAATAGAATTTACCTTTGATGATAATGAGGCATTTCCATCACCAATACTCTTGGTCTTCTGCTTAGGGGCCATACTTAAAATTTACATTCATTTATAAGAAACTAGCGGGAAGTACCCGGCGTTGCCCGGGTCTTAAAAATATTTCAAAACTCTTAAAATCTAACAGCAGTGCCTACCGACTGTGGTGGTACCTGCTATGATTACAGCAGTGCATACTATGGTGGTACCTGCTATGATTACAGCAGTGCATACCGACTGTGGTGATACGTGCTATCACTACAGTAGTACATGTTGACGCTATAGCAGTATTTACCGACTGTATAGCACAAAGTACTCACCTGACAGAGTGGCGTGGTGAGGCCTAGTCCTGTGCAGAGTCTCCGGCCTTGCCTAGATTGTCCAGCTGGCCGAGGTGGCACCTTGGCAGGCTGGGGCTGGGCTGCTACCCCCCCCCCCCCCACCAAAGGCGCGTGAGTTGGTATGGTCGTGTGTGCGTGATAAATAAATAAAAAGGTCTACTGCCTATAGTGCTAGTATCTGGCGACTGTATAACTGCATGCATCGGGGTGGGGGGGACATCACACGGTGAAGAATTGACGTCAGCGTTTAGTATATTTTTATAGCATGTTTTATGTGAAATAAAATGTCCCCCTCACTCCCACCGAAGGCGTGCGACTTGGCATGGGCCGTTCCCCTCACCAAAGGCTCGTGAGTTGGTACGGTCGTACACGCATCATAAATAAATAAAGCGGAAGCGCACAAAAATCGCACAAAATCGCTAATTAAACTAATTAAAAGTTGACAGATGTCAAAAGGAATAGCACTTGCTAACCGCGGGGCTTATGACGTGGTGCCTGGCTATTTTTTTTTATATAAACCCCACTGTTGGAGAGCCAAGCACGCAACCACACAAACCCACAAACCCCGCCACAATTTTGGACTTTTGTATATGTATAGATATTTCAGAAAAAAATTACATCACTGTCACGCAATATTAGTACAGTATGTGATATTCTAGCACAAAATGGTAATATGCAAATCGCAAACAAATATACAAATATGTAATGAGACAGAGCTTGAATCTAACCCATCGCGAAGGTAGCAACGCTTCTCGTGGGCGTCTGTGAGACAACAGCAGATGCTATGCGGCAACCCCAATTTTGAGTTCACGAGTTGGCACGACTTTCGATTCGCGTATCCTCAAACCGAGATGCTCACGGTTGATAAAAAGATATACAGAAGTAAAGCCGCGTATACTCAAATCTCACGGTAAATTTGCAGTTGACAAGAGATTACTTTTACTTTTGGCGGCATCTGGTCCAACACCAGTGGAGACTAGGCTCTAAGAAAAGCCGTCTCGGGTGTGGACCAATCAAATTCAAGGACAGTGCATATTATTATCAGAGTTGTCTCTTTTGTTTGTATTTTGACTGCTTGTGTTGTGGTTATTGCAAACATGATGCCTTGAATGAAGGTGTCAGTTTTTGTGCCAGTTAAAAGGGTAAAACCTATTACTATAAGGGATTACTTATTCTTGGTTCTTTTGGTAAAGTCACGTAGAAGGTAAACAATAAAAATATATTGTTTCCCTTCTATGTGACTTTACCGAAAGAACCAAGAATATGAATCCCTGCAGTTACGAAAGTTTTAAATCAAAAAGGGATTACTTGTGTAGTGACACAGCGCTGACTGCTGTATAGCAGCTGCAACTGCACACGCCGTTGAGCATATACACTGGTGTGCCGGCAGGGTGGAAGAACTGGGGCAAGGGTCGCGGTAGACCTCGTGGGGAGGCCCCAGGAACCCTCTGGTGGGTTCGAGAAGGGAATATAAGCAGCAGTTCTGGGAGTGGACTCGTCTCATCATCGCTGTCGTCGTCACCCCCTTCGTCGCTGCTGCCTTCGCCCGATCCCGGTGGACGCCGTTGGTGCAACACGGACAGGGTCGTGTATGGGTCGGGTCGTACGGCAGCGTGGTCGTGAGAGAGATAGAGAGGGGCCGGAGTTGGTGACGGTGGAAAGTAATAAAGGAAGGTGCCCCCTGTGACGACCTCGTCTCCGACTTAGTGCACGCCACCCGCACACACACAAGCCTCGCCGAGGGAGAAGAGACCTATGACATTACACTTGTATGCGTACGTGGGGGCGGGGAGGAATGATATTTGAATGGTGTCCTCTGGGCTATATCTACTTATAAGGGACCACATTTTTTTGCTAGAGGGGATTGGAGGGGGGACAAAACCCTTTCTCTAAAGCTGGCCACAGCATTGGGGGAGGGTTTGTAGTGTGCGGTTGTGAGTTTTTCTCTCGTTCATTCCTGCCAGATTTTCCTGGATCTTGTCCTGTACCGGATAAATATCGGTAGGGGACTGGGTTAAGCACGCTGTTCGAGAAGGGCCCCCACATTCCCTCAAATTCAATTTTTTAAAATTTATATCTGAGGGACTCCCATTGCTGCCAGAACATAAAACGAATGGTGGCAATGTTTTCCCAGAGGGCAGTTCGTGATCTTTCCATTTGCTCAGAATGTGTTTTTTTTGGCTGAGATATTAAAGGCATGAATTAAGACATGCATGTGCCTTTGAAATGTTCAGGGGTTTCAGGCACCTTAGGGAGGAGTCGATCGTGGGTAAAACATGTGGCATTTATTCTATTGAAGTGGTGATGTCTAACTAAATTCCACAATATCCATGCATGACCAAAGGCGTGCAGCTAAGTCTGGGTGGTGTTTTCTGGGCACCTATAGCAGTCTGGCGAAGTATAAGAAAACGTCATCATCTTCTCACTGGTATGGTATATTCCATGCATACACTTAAATGGAATGGTTTTAAGCGGGAGCAATCTGGGACATGCAGAAGGGACCCGCCATAATTGCGCCCATTTCTGGGGAGGGATGGGTTGGCCCGGTGGTATTTCCCACCGCCTTTAAGTTTTTAGTCTGGGCTGGTCTTTCTCAAGGCAAAGGACCCGATAACGCTTACACTATTTTGTACTCATCATCGCCTGCTGTAAGCCAGTTAACCAGAGGATGGCTTTAGTGACAGTGTCTCCAATCTGGAAAAAAATGGAAGTGGTAGTGTGGAAGGTCGTGTTGGGATTGCATAAGTTAGAGTGATTTAAAGTCTCCATCTTTGGTCAGGTCTCCGATTTAGCGAATGTGAGCTGCCCTCCAGTGGCCATGTGATCCCAATTCCTCCAATTCTGACGGACGGGTTATCCCAAAGGGGAGAAAGTTTGTGGAGGGTGAAGGGGATAGCGATTTGTTTATTTCTGCATATTCAAAGAGAAGAAGCTACCGTCTATAGCGGTCTAAGTATAGAGGCCTGGACATTGCTCCAAGCCAATTTTGATCGGCTGCAGTCCTTTCACATGCGATGCCAAAGACGTCTCGTTGCCATTCTATGGTTCGACTTTGTTAGAAATGTCTCCATTGCATCTGCGACCAGTCTCCTCACAATTGAGAACTCGCTTTGAAGAAGACTGTCCCTTTTAAATGAGTATATGGTGCAATGTGTAAACATCACCACTGGGGAAACAAAGTAGGCCGGGCATGGTGCTGGCCACCCACTCCTCGTGTGCCTTGTTGGCCTTCATTAGGTGCTCACTAAGAGTACTAGCTACAACAGTCTGTTAAGGGTATACAGGGGATCTTTGTCTTTGAAAGGAAGTCCACACGCGGCGATCTTAGAAGTGAGGTCTCCATTGGCGTTGCTCCGGCCACAGGCCATAAACGCCCCTTCTATACCCTCTGCCCACGTGGATCTTTTCTGGAATTTTCCAGACAATTTCTTTAACCCCTCCTTCGCAAAACGCTATCAAAATGATAATTTTGCGTATCGCGTCGTTCACGCAAAATCGCATATCACAACGCTGTAGAAGACAACAGAAATAAAATAAGAAAAAATATCACACCCAAACCATGGTCAACTAATTTAAAGGTATTTTAAAAATTGGACTTAAATAGTGGAAATGTATTTGACGTATATGGAGCGGGAGTGTATTCCACTCTGTGGGAGCTGCTGACATGAAGGAACGCCGACCCCACCATCTTGCATTTAACTAGAGGCTCTGAATGAGCAGCTCCATACTGGATGAACAAAGTACTCTGAATTGGGTGTCCCATTCAAATTGTCTCTGTGTCTATGGGTTTCTGTGTGAGTCTATGGGTCTCTGTGTGCCTCAATGTGTCTCTGTGAATTTTTGGGTCTCTTTGTGTAAGCATATGGGTTATCTAAGAGTGCAATCTTAAACCCAATTCGTAAACTAATGGGGCTGGTGGGAAGGGGGGGGGAGTCAATTAAGGGAATATAAAATGGGGTGAAATGTTCATGTTTGTGGGCAAGAGTCAACACTGTTGAATTTTGGACTACCTGAATCTGTTGAAAAAGATAATTTGAGAGACCATATAAAACAGACTTGCAGTAATCCAGTCTGGAGGTTACATAAGCAGCAATGAGTGTTTCAGCAACAACTGGAGTTAGAGAAAGTTACGAATCTGGGATATCCTACGAATATTAAACAAAAGTAGTTTTAAACAGTTGTAGAGCTTTATTTATTTGAAACCAAATAGCCAACATCATGAAGAGAACAGCAAAGTTACATGCCCCGTTTGAAAAACACACAGGGGAAAAAGTAGTAAAAAAAAACGGTTAGGAGGCAGCTTAAAGTACTGATAAAACAATACACGTTTCCATATTCCCTGAAAGCATATCAGCATTTATGCCATAGACAAAATGCAAACTTCAAAGCATTCAGATACTCCCAAATTAAATTTAAATCAGGCTATACTTTCAGGCTCTTGGCAGTTTACAATCATAATAGCAGTAGCGACTTGTTACACACATAAGAAATACACAGCCTTGTTAATGTATTATTCTTTAGCTTTGCACAGACATTATTAGTATCAGATTCATTGTCTTGAGACCAGGTCTCAGGTTCAGTGTATTGAGACCAGGTTTCAAGATCGGTGTATTGAGACGGCTAAACTCCTCCATGCTTTGGAATAATATTGAGTGTTAATTGTAGTACAATCGCATACTAAGGCACTACGTGTTTTATTTTTATTGTGATGTGCCATGAGCCGTGCCCTACCCAATCATCACAGACCCGTGCATGCCAGCTACATGCATGCTGCTGCTCACTATATTGCAAATGCAGTCCTCCAAACTCACAGGCAGAGATGCGGGACTCCTAAAGACAACAGTAGTATGAATTCCATTGCGCACACAGACCCACGGCATCACACAGCATCTGGTCTTTTGTGTGAGAAGTGAGTAAGTGCACAGGTTTCAACAGATCACTTGTAAATTAGTTCCAACCGTCAATAGTAATAAGTACAAATAAAATGATATATCAGCAGCACCGATTTCACTTTTGTTATGGATCATCAGCATACCAATGTGACCAGTGATGCTAGTCACGAATGTAGCGTTAGAATGGCTGGGAAGCTGTGTGTGGCATGACGATGGAGAGCTGCATGAGATTACACGGGCCACCAATTACACGTTACAATGCATAAGGTTACCTGAACTCATGCCAACAGCAAGCAGGACGAATGGGCCTCATTGTGTTGAATAAATCCCAGATGTTCACCATTCAGAAATAAAGCTGATAGTCTGGTTTGCAAATCAAATGGTTTGTAAAAAGAAATGTGAAGTGGTTTCCTCCCATAATTAAGGGGAAAAATAGTTCAGCTTCAGTTAACTTTACAGCATATTTATTTATGTATTTGTTTTCACTTGGTTTACCAAGGAAAGCATCACCAAGTCTCGTGACTCAAGTTTGCGCAGGAGGTGGCGATAATTGCCATGTATAATTCTAATTGAGTAAATGTCAGGTGATTTTTAGGATGTGCAAATTTTGACCGTGATGTCACCACAAAATGGTTTACTCTTGCGAATGACGTCACGAAATCTTGAACATTCACTCTCAAGCAGATGGCGCGTGATATTATTATGGTTATTACAGCGTAGTGATAAACCAGGGTGGCTGCTGTATTCGAACCACGAACCTCTGCAACAAGTGGTGAATCTGTTACGGCTGGGCCATATCTCTGCACCATCAATCCATCCAGTTTCAGTTATCCCACATGTTGATGTTGTACCAATTCAGTTCACCGTTGAGTGAGGCTCGCAATCGGAAGGAAGGTTGTGAGTTCAAATCCTGGTTACCGGTTGACTCAGCCCATCATCCATCCCTGCGGAGTGGATTAAATTAGTTGTAGTTTGTGGGGATTCAATAAATGGTTTTCCTATGGAATAGACTCGATACTGACTACTATATAAACGACGAATTTCCACCACTGGCTCAGTGTTGTAAACAAATGAGTACCATACTATTTGGTTCTTTCGTAAAAGTCATGTAGGTAGAAAAATAATAGATCACGATGTTTCGATTGCAACACAAGCAAGAAAAAAACTGCTGAAGTAGGCCCTGAAGTAGGCCCTACTTCAGCAGTTTTTTCTTGCTGTGGTTGTCCCACCTGATGACGATTGCTTGTGTTGCGATCGAAACATCGTGATCTATTAATATTCTACCTACGTGACTTTACCGAAAGAACCAAAGAGTATGGATTCCTGCAGTCACGAAAGCTTCAAATCAAGGTGAGTACCAGGACATCAAATGCTAATTTGAGTAGAAACTCGCTTCGACTTGTTGACTATTTGAAGTGTGTTGGCAAGATCTCGTGACAGATAAGAACAGGACCTTATGACTGGGGCAGTGTTATGCCCAGATAATTTTGCTCCACTGAACAAGGAATGTGGCATAAACCAAACTCTAAACTGTAATCGTGGTTGCCAATTACCCCTTTTCTTTGGATGAGGTCACGGGATATTTAACGGTTACAACTTGTTTTGACAAAACGGCATTGAATATCGCATGGCAGAATCGTTAGCAATAAACACAACTTTTTTACAATTTTTACTAAAAAACAGCGGTGGCGTAACGGTTCGCATCCTGGACTTACATTGCAGAGGTCACCGGTTAAACTCCTACCTCCCAAGACGGCAGTTACAAGCAAGTTAAACACAACCAGTCGATCGGCAGGTTGAGTGTAGTGAGGTAAAGTATGGGTATGCCTACCTCTTCGAGGACAGTGGAAGAAGAGATCGAGATCATGAAAAAATAAATGGCTTTACCCTTTGTGGCAATAATACAGGAGGTTTTAAGATGACCAAACACCACAGACACCTATTGCAAGGCATCAAGTCTAAATTAACTACACATCCTTGTTGTAAAACATGCAAACAAACATATTTTGCTAACCATGCATGTATTGTCCTTGAAACGGATTGGCTTACACCAGAGACAGCTTTCTGTATGCCCTTATCTCACTGGTGTTACACCAGAAGACAATGCTAAAAGGCCAACAGCTCAAAAACATATGTATATATAGAACTTATTTTGCAGCATACATAGCAAACCAAGTGAATTTGAGATGTGGGAAAAGACAATGCAAATATCAAAGCATTAACCATTCGAGTGGATCAGTTATATCTATGGGACCCTTTGTGCCGGTATGAAGATGATGAAAAACGGTGTGGCTAATGCAGACTTGATGCCTTGTGATCATAGGTGTCTATTTGGTGTTTGGACATATTAACACCTCCTGTATTCTTGCTGGAAAGGGTAAAGCCTTTAATTTGTTTAATCATTTTCATCCTAACAAAAAGGATCCCATAGATAGCAGATCAAGAGTGGCAAGTGCCATGCAGTTCCTATGTATGTTGAACTTCTTTCGCAACTGTGCTAAGCGGAGGTGCGGGGGAAGGACAACAAACTAAACACTAAAAGCAGTTCTAAAGAAATTAGTTTTAAATCTAGATTTAAAAGTGCATAGGTCCAGTGGCATCCTAATATCAGAAAGAAGATCGTTCCAGATGGCTGTAGATTCAGGCAGGAGAATTGGTCCATTCATTCATCACTAACGCTCTACTGGAAACGATTTCCGCCTCCTGACTTTTGGAACCGGTAATCATTCTGATCATAGTTACCAAGACCGCCAGTTATCATATAACAATAAATTCACACTTTCCTCACACTGCTGGTGCTTGTGCCGAGTTGCCAACGGAGGGTATCACCGCGTCGTCAACCGGAGGTGGGTCTGCCGGGCGCGTCGCTGGGAGGGAGTTCCCGTGCTGGTGCTGGGTTGTCCACAAGCCAGGCTAAATCCGTTTGCTCCTGTATTGCACCAGCAGCGGCTCTAAGCGCAAACACACAGAACGGTCACTCGTTCAGCACCATTAATAGTCAAACATTATTTATCATTGTGCTTGTTTACCAAGGAAGGTCTAAAGTCATTTTCAGGAGGGTGCTATCAAGAATCTGCAATATGGTAGTTTGAACTAAATCAAGTAATTTTCAGGGGTTTTTTTGCATCGAGATATTTGGCCAATACCAATTACAGTAAGTCCTCACTTAGCACATGGTGTTCACATAACGCTTTTTCACTATAACACGGTTATTTCATTAGGGAACACTTGTTGCACAATGCAGAACAAATACAGTTATAATGCGGAATGCGCACCGTTATAACGCGGTTTCTGAGCGGTTGACAATGAACTACTTTCATGAGCTGCGCGGCCAAGCGGTATAATGATACAGTATATAGAATGATACGGTAACCTCAGTGGCACACCCTCAGTTATTTGTCGTGCCATCTCACTGTGCGCACATCGTATCTCGCCAAACTTTCTCGTGACTACATTATTTATGGGGAAATAGTTTTCACTGAACAGGTTTTTCGCTTAACGTCAAACTTCTCAGAAACATATCTCCCGCCTTAAACGGGAGGAAACTAGGCATACAGAAGCTACTTTATAGAAGAGAAAGCAAGAGAGAGTAAATGCAGTATTGTAGAAAATATTATTAACAATCTGTCTCTCCACATAAACAAGTATTTTTTTTTTACACATCTCATCAGCTCCACAGTGTAAAGGTCACAGCCCTCTCCATGTACGGAGTTCCCAGAGGCAGATAGCAACAGCCAACACTAATGACCGTATCGTGTTGGTCGCCAAAAGCGTCTCTGTTACACTGCTGCCGCTGGGACGACCACAATTCCTTAACTCCTTGAGGTGGCGGTTATCCAAAATGACAACGATATGGCGCAGACGTTCAGTTATCTTGAACCGGTGGTCTGTGGAACCGCACAAACCTATGTATGCTGTCAAAAACCTATGTGTGCTGTCAAATGTTATCGTGTTATGATAATAATAAACATGGTTTTCTAAAAAAGCGCCATTCACACGAAGGCACTGTGCATGAAGCTTAAGTTATGGAGAAAGCTTGCAAAAATATGCAATTAAAAAGTGTAACAGACTCAGATTCCCAAATGGACTGAGGAGGAAGGGAATTCCATGATCGTGGAGCCTGGCTGCAAAAAGCCTTTGTCTCCCACAGAACAAAATCTGGTCTTCATGGAATTATCATTAGTTTACACAAGAATCGGCAGATCTAAGTATTCACAGTGGAATATAAAAATTAAGCAGGTCAGTGGTGAGATATTTAGGAGCCAACTCATTCAAGGCCTTAAACATTAGGTGAAGACGAATCTTAAAGTGGACTCTGTACTTTACAGAGAGCCAGTGCAGGGAGGAAATAATCGGAGTGACCTAGTTCACGTGATTTATATATGGGTTAAAACGTGGGCAGCTGAGTTTTTAATATATTTTCGTCTATCTAAAACACTTTTAGAAACACCAGCAAGCAAGGCATTGCCATCGTCCAACCTTAATGAAATGAAGGCATGCACCAGCCTCTCGGCATCAGGCAGGAGGGACAGCATGGGTCTCAGTCAAGCCGTGCTTGTGTAAACTAAATAACGATTTGCGGGAGACCAGGAACCTGCGTAGTGCTGGCCCAGCCTCAGCTGGATGTCATCCAGCTTGCTGATGTAGTCGAGCAGGGCCTTGTCGGGGTCGCCATGGTCGCCAGCGCACAGCGCGCATGCGCAGGCACGCCCGTGCCCACGCCGCCGGCCTTGGCGGCGTCCGTCGCCGTCTAAAGACACGCATGACGACACCCTGGAGGGAGGGGGAGAGGCCGTGGGGGGTGTCGCACGCTCAACCGTAATGTACGCCGCCATCATTGTCATGATTGATTACCACCACAAGTGATTACACAGGAGAGCTTCAAGACTCCCCTTTGGCAGGAGGGTCCTGCCAAGTTTTTGTCATAGAGGAGGTGGGCGATGTTGTTGCTTCTACTGTGTGTAATGCTAATTGAGTACGGAGAGTCCTCGCTTAATGTGCGGGGTTCACCCCACGACTCGTTTTCACTAACGCGGTTCATTCATTCGGGAAACATTTTTCGCACAACCTGGAACGTGCCTATTATAACGCGGAATGCGTCCCTGTTATAACGCAGGACACACACTGTTATAACATAGTTTCTGAGCGGTTGACGACAAACTATTTTCTTGAGCTACGTGGCTGAGTGGAGTGATACAGTACAAGGAATGATACAGTAACGTGGCACCGTACCCTCAGTTATCAGTCCCACCATCTAACTGATTATGCGTACATCGTATCTCGCCAAACTTTATTTGTAGATTATTTATGGGAAAATTGTTTTTACTACGCGGTTTTCACATAATGCGGTACTCTTCAGAAACACATCTACCACGTTAAACGCGGACTTAATGTAATTTGCAGGTCAGTTTTCAGCATTATGATGTTTGGCCAACACCAGTTGGAATGTGTGTTTGTAGCGACTGACAATTATTTTTTTTGGAATATAGCCACCTTCTTTTATACCTGGCCATCTCAGAGGGCTTTACATGCGATATGCGACTTACACCAGGGGTCCCCAACCCCCGGGCCACGGACCGGTATCGCTCCGTCGCCTGTTAGGAACCGGGCCGCACAGCAGAAGGTGAGCGGTGAGTCCGCGCGTGGCCCGCCCATTATTTTATTTACCACTTCCATCCGCGCCTCTTTCCCGCACTGCGCACTTGTCTCAGTCACAGTTTTGGTAAGCCCACAAGCTAATCCTAGCCAAAATTAGTAAAAAACAAATGTCGCTGGAGAGCTTCTTTGAAAAAGGGGAAAGACCCAATGATGACCCCCCCCGGTCCGTGAAAAAATTGTCTTCCACGAAACCGGTCCCTGGTGCCCGCTGACTTACACCGCATCTCTAACATTTTAACGGGCACTCCCAGTAACAGTCGTCCTTGTGATGTACAAGGTGACTCAACACCTGGCCTGCAAACGGGAGTTAGTCTACCAGTAGGGAGGAGCGATGATTGCTCTACGTGTTCCAAATTTAGTAATGTTGGAAGCTAGCACTGCAAATTAAAATGTTCTCAATTTGAGGGCATATAAACTTTAAAAGGGTGCCATGTCTGTGCATATTTATCCCTGTCTGTTTATCTGTCCCCGCATTATACTGCATGCATTACCATTGGAACAGATAAGAGTTAATGAGTTTCTTGAATTGAGCAAGGTTATTGTAAGAGCTTGGGGAAAGAGGCAATGGGAAGGAGGGGATTCCAAAGTCGAGCGGTGCGAGTGAAGAAGCAGAAAGAAAAATGGTGTGACCTACAGTGTTGTTAGGGGGTGAGTGAGTGGCTCTTGATTAAGTGAGTAGTTCACTGGGTGAGTTGGTGTGAGGTGGGTGAGTGAATGAGCGAGTGTGTTGTTGTATCCTGTAGTGTGGTGAGTGGGTGAGGGGTAGGTGGCTTTTGAGTGATTGACCGGGTTCGTCCGTGATTGAGTGAATGAGTGTCTTGTTGTAACCTGTAGCATTGTGAGTGGATGAGTGAGTGCGTGTGCTATTGTGACCTGCAGTGTGGGAATTGAACACAGTGTGTGTGTGTGGACAACAAGAAACGGTGAGTCTTATAGACCAAGTGCTCAACGTGGGTAGAAGAATCCAAGAGTGAAGTTCATGGAGAACGCCAACCAGTGACACAGACACATGCACAAGAGCATCCATCACTGTGGCACCTGGATAAGTGGCGAGCGCTCCCATGCAGACAGCAGCCATCACAGTCCATGTATGGAGAGGGGATCAAGGCTTGGTGCTCCTGCTGGGCCCCTGAAGGGAGACCGAGAGACAGAGAGACACTCTGAACCGCACTCTGCTGCAGACGGCACTTCAGAACTCCATTGCTCTTATCATTCCACTTGTTCACCCAGAAAAGTCTCACCGAGTCTGAAGACTCTTTTTCAGGAAGGTACTGCCAAGCTTTTAAAGTCGGGAACGATGTTGATTTGTATGGAATGACCCTGGGGCACACTTGCAAATGAGACTCTAACTTGATCTCTTGAGTTCCACTCACCCTGGTTACACAAAATCAACTTGACACTTCGAACTCTGCTGCATTTACGAATCAATCCCAACTCTTCCTATTACATTAATAATATTATTTGGCTTTTTACCCAGAAATGCTACACTGGAGTCTCATGACTCCTTTTCACATTAGGGGAGCGATGTTGCTGCTGTATGTGTTCCCAACTTAGGAATATTCAGGTAATTTTTCAGCATTGGGATGTTTGGTCAAACAGTTTTTTGTTTGTTATCGGAGGAAACCGGAGAACCTGGAGGAAACCCATGCAGAGTAGGAGGAGAGAACATACAAGTCCTCGCAGAAAGGTGTCCCCATCGGGAATTGACATTTCTTGCTGTGAGCCACAAGGCTTACTGCTGCACCACCACCTTGCCACCTGCTATATCAATAATCAATAGATTCTCGCCATGTTCCATTCCAATAGCATGAGACTATCATGAAGGCGTTGTTTTCACAGCACCTTGCTTCGTGATAACCTTGTGGTTTAGGAATGACGCATACACCAAATGCACTAAATTAAATTATTATTATCTATGCGACCCTTTTTTCCGGTATCAAAATTATATAAAAAGATAGGCTTTACCCTTTCCAGCAATAATACAGGAGGTGTTAAGATATTCAAATACCAAATAGACGCATATCACAAGAAAGTCTGCATGAACCACACATGCTTGTGGTAAAAAAATGCAAACACACATGCTCTGATAATATATGCATTTTTCGTGGGTTCTTTCGGTAAAGTCACGTCGAAGGGAAACAATAAAATAATAAAAATATAAAACAATTAAATTCTCACGACGTTTCGACTGCAACACAAGCATCATCATCGGGTGTGAAAACCACAGCAAAAAAAATTGAAAAAAGTGGCGATTTTTTCTTAACGTTAGCACCACGGAGAGCGATTTGGCAGTTATTCAGATGGACGAGTCCATATATGTTCGGAAAAGAGGAGGGGGGAGACGAAGAGAATGGAATGCGGTCTGAAAGCCACCGTAAGTGTGAACAATCAATTAACACCCTAAATGATTTATCAAGTCCTTCCAATGATTGCTAAGCCAGAATCCATCGTCTCGGTTGAAATTATCCCTGTGTTTGTATATGTGGATAGCCTCATGAACGAATCTCTCATGGTAGCCAGATGGCTTTCAGAGAACCTCTGTCGTGGAGAAGTCAATGTCATGTGAGCCCACTGAATTATAACAGTGATCTGCCACGGAGGAGGTGTTGGTCCTACCGTGTTTTAGATCTGCTTTGTGTTCACGGATGCAGTCCGAGACATGTCGATTGGTTTCTCCAACGTAACTACTACCACAGAGGCAACTTCGTTTCTAGACGCCAGGGTACTGTATGTCCGGAATCACATCTTTTACAGACAGAACCAGATCACGGATTTTATGTAATGTGTTGAATCGGACCTGGATCTTGTGTTCATTCAAGATTTTGGAGATCTTTTTTGTGATCCCCGCAATGTAGGGTAAAGTGATGGTTTTGAATGGCTCCTCAAGAGGGTCCTTCTTCATGGTTGGAGTGATAGCTTTGCAGATTGTGTAGTCAGAGTAACCATTAGCCTTGAGAGCTTGGCGTACGTGCTTCAATGATTGTGATGGTGTCAGGTACAGGAACTTGGTTCATCAAGGAATAAACACTGAGATACCCCCCCTGGTGAGACACTGCTTAACCAATACATACTTCACTTGGAATGGAACTTTCTACAAACAAACTTGGGGCACCCCAATAGGCTCCCCCCTATCTCCGGTTGTAGCCAACGTTTTCATGGAGAAATTTGAGACTGACGCCATCCAGACTGCCACTCTGCGCCCAACCTTATGGAAGAGGTACGTGGGTGACACTTTTGCCATCTGGCCACATGGCCGGCCTGCTCTAGACCAATTCCTCGAACACATGAATTCCATACACCCAGCCATCAGATTTACCATGGAAGTCGAAAAAGATGGCAAGCTACCTTTTTTGGATGTCCTAATAAAAAAGAGACCTGATGGTTCAATGAGCCAGTCTGTCTACAGGAAAGCTACCCATACGGATGCTTACCTGAAACCGGATTCCCACCACTATCCATCCCAGAAGAATTCCCTCATCAAGACTCTGCACCATAGAGCCCAATGCATCTCCGACCAGGAACACATTGCCAGTGAACTCAAGCACGTACACCAAGCTCTCAAGGCTAATGGTTACTCCGACTACACAATCTGCAAAGCTATCACTCCAACCATGAAGAAGGACCCTCTTGAGGAGCCATTCAAAACCATCACTTTATCCTACATTGCAGGGATCACAAAAAATACCTCCAAAATCTTGAATAAACACAAGATCCAGTTCCGATTCAACACATTACATAAAATCCGTGATCTGGTTCCGTCTGTAAAAGATGTGATTCCGGACATACAGTACCCTGGCGTCTACAAACTAAGTTGCCTCTGTGGTAGTAGTTATATTGGAGAAACCAAACGACATGTTTCGGACCACATCCGTGAACACAAAGCAGACCTAAAACACGGTAGGACCAACACCTCTGGCGTGGCAGATCACTGTTATAATTCAGTGGGCTCACATGACATTGACGTCTCCAAGACAGAGGTTCTCTGCAAGCCATCTGGCTACCATGAGAGATGCGTTCATGAGGCTATCCACATATACAAACACAGAGACAATTTCAACCGAGAACATGGATTCTGGCTTAGCAATCATTGGAAGGATTTGATAAACCATTTCGGGTCTTAATTGATTGTTCACGCTTATGGTGGCATTCAGATCGCATTCCATTCTCTTCGTCTCCTGCCTCCTCTTTTCCGAACATAGATGGACTCGTCCATCTGAATAACTGCCAAATCGCTCTCCGTGGTGCTAACATTAAGAAAAAAACGCCACTTTTTTCAAAATTTCTGTGATTTTCACACATGATGATGATTGCTTGTGTTGCAGTCGAAACGTCGTGAGAATTTTATTGTTTTATATTTGTATTGTTTCCCTTCTACGTGACTTTACCGAAAGAATAAAGAATATGAATCCCTGCAGTCACGAATAGCTTTAAATAAAAAAATATATGCATTCTTTTAAATTTATTGGCCTACACCAGATACAGTCCTGTGGGCCCACCATCCGCAGGACAAAGGGTGAGCGGCGGGTGCGATGCGAGTATGGCAGGGAGACAGACTGGACCTTGGCAATGGACACTGGCTATTGGGACGTGGAATGTAACGTCACTGGGAGGAAGGAGCCAGAGCTGGTGGAAGAGGTGGAAAGGTATCAACTAGATATAATCGGTCTCACCTCCACACAGCATTGTCACTGAAACCAAACTTCTCGATCAGGGGTGGTCTCTCCTATTCCAGAGTAACCCCTGGTGAGAGACTTCGGGTGAGTGTGGGAATATTCACAAGCCCCTGGCTGGGTGCTGTTCGTTGGAATTTGTTCCAGTGGATGAGAGGGTCACGTCAATGAAACTTCGGGTTTCAAAAATGAAAACTTTGACTGTTGTCTGTACTTATGCACCGAACAGCAGTTCAGGGTATTCGGCCTTCTTGGAGACGATGGGTGCAGTGCTCGATAGAGTGCCGCCTACTGACTCTATAGTCTTACTGGGTGAATTCAATGCTCATATGGGAAATGATGGAGATACCTCGAGAGGCGTGAATGCGAGGAATGCCCCCCTGATCTGAACCCAAATGGTGAGATATTATTTGAATTCTGCACTAGTAACAATGTCAATAACAAACACCATGTTCGAACACAAGGATGCTCATAAGTGTACTTGGTATCAAAGTACCTTAGGCCGAAGGTCAATGATTGACTTTATAGTCATATCATCGGACCTAAGTCCAAATGTTCCGGACACTCAGGTGAAGAGAGGGGCAGAGCTGTCAACTGATTACCACCTGGTGGTAAGTTAGATCCAATGCTTGGGGCACCGACCAGATAGATGTGGAAGGCCCAAAATAACAGCGCGGGTTTTCTGGGAATGTCTGCCAGAAGACCCAGTGTACAAAGGTGTCAACTACCACCTCCAGGAAAACTTCTACACTCCAGGGGAGGTCATTGACATTGAGTCCAAGTGAATGATGTTCAAAACCTCAATTGTCGATGCAGCTGCGAAAAGGAGATAGTCGAGAGGTGGAAAGAACACTTTGAGGACATGCCCTCTTCTAAGGAGGTAGCCCTGGAAACAGCTGGGGGGTCGGATCCATTACGCTTGCTGAAGTCACTGCGGCAGTTGAGGGCCTTCATAGCAGCAAAGCTGCTGGGATGGATGACATTCGCCCAGAGTTGTTAAAAGTGCCGGACAGTGCAGGACTGTCGTGGTTAACAAGCCTCTTCAATGTTGCATGGAAGGCAGGTACAGTACCTCGTGGTTCCCATTTTTAAGAAAGGTGACCAGAGGGTGTGCTCCAACTATAGAGGGTCACACACCTCAGTGTCCCAGGTAAAGCCAATGCCAGAGTGCTGGACAGGAGGCTATGCCTGGTGGTCGAGCCTCAGATTTAGGAGGAACAATGTGGATTCTGTCAGGGTCATGGAACAATGGACCAGCTGTTTTTCCTCTCACAGATATTTGAGGGGTCATGGGAGTATGCTTCTCCAGTCTACCTCTGCTTTGTAGAGTTGGAGATGGCATATGACCGTGTTCCCTGCAATGTCTTTTGGTAGGTGCTGCAGGTGTATGATGTACAGTTACCACTTTTGTGTGCTATCCAGTCCCTCTAGTCCTGGAGTGAGAGCTGTGTCCGTATTCTTGATGTTAAATAAAAGTCTTTCACTGTGGGTGTTGGACTCCGCCAAGGGTACGTCTTTGTCTCCACTCCTGTTTGTGATTTTCATGGCCAGGATACCAAGGCGCAACCGAGGCATGGAGAGTATCCAGTACAGGGGCCTGAAGGTGGCATCGCTGCTTTTTGCAGATGATGTTGTCCTCTTTTCCTCGTCAGTTTGTGATCTCCAGCGTGCACTTGAATAGTTTGATGCCGAGTGTGAAGCGGCTAGGATGAGGATCAGAACTTCCAAATCTGAGGTCATGGTTCACTCCCGGGAGATGGTGGATTAGGGGGGAAAAACTGCCCTTAGTGGAGGAGTTTAAGTACCTCGGGGTCTCTTTCGTGAGTGATGGTAAGTGGGAGCGGGAGATCTGCCAGCGGATCGGTGTGGCATTTGCTGTGTTGCGGGCGCTGTATCGCTCCATGCTAGTAAAGCGAAAGCTGAGTTCTCGAACAAAGCTCTTGGTTTACAAGTCGATCTACGTTCCCACCCTCACCTATGACCAAAAAGACGAGATCGCGGGTACAAGGGGCGAAAATGAGGTTTCTCTGCAGGGTTGCCAGACTCACTCTCTGTGATCGGGTGAGGAGCTTGGTAATCCAGGAGGGCCTCAGAGTCGAGCCGCTGCTCATCTGGATTTAGAGGAGTCAGTGGAGGTGGTTCAGGCACTTGTTAATGATTCCCCCCAGTAAACTCTCCCTGGAACTCTACCTGGCACGTCCCACTGGGCAAAGACCCCAATGCCGACCGAGGACACGCTGGTGGGACTATGTTGCTCGGCTGGCCTGGGAACGTCTGGGAATTCCCCAGGAAGATCTAGAGTCTGTCGCCAGGAAAAGGGAGGTCTGGACCGCCCTACTCAACATGCTGCCGCCGCAACCCTCACCAGGACAAGCGGATTGAGAAATGAATGAACGAACAGATATAGCTTCCTTTATAGCGTTGTATCACCAGTGTTAAACCAAAGAATGCCACATGGCAAACAGTACAAGGACAATGCAAATATCAAAGCATTAATGGCTCAGGTTGAGCAGTTAGATGGATGGGACCCTTTTTGCAGGTATCAAAATTATGAACAAAGAATTGGCTTTGATCCTGCAAGAATACTGGAGGTGTTAAGATGTTCAAACACCAAATAGACACCTATTGCAAGGCATCAAGTCTGCATGAACCAGACAGTTTCAATGACAATGCAAACATTGTTTGCATGTTTTACAACAAGCACGTGTGATTAATGCAGACTTGATGCCTTGTTATTATAGGCATCTATTTTGTATTTGAACATCTTAACACCTTCCTGTAGTATTGCCGGGAAGGGTCAAGTCTCAATAATAATGAGTGTTACCTGGGAGCTGGTAGTAGAGCTGCCTGTCATGGCCTTGCAGCTGAAACCTGCCGGGGAAATTGGCATCACACACGATAGCACAAAACCAACAACACCAACAGCATCTGCCATTAGCCATGAAGAGGCGGTAATATCACCACAAGACTTGTGCCAGGCCAGGTGCATTCCGAGGCCACGTGAAGTGTCGAAGCCCCGCTGGCAGGAGGTCACAGGACAGACCCAGGTGCCATGGGTACACTGACTGTTATGACTGGCAGATGCACCACCTAATGTCCCTTACTGTGGCAATTTGCTGCATTTTAGCCACCTGGTGCTCTGCTTGTTGTTGTGAGCATCGCTCCTTCACCCTCTGCTGTTGTTGGAGGGCGACTGCCTCCAACTGCCCAGTAGCATCCTTCATGAGACTCTTCCATAGAGGCTGATCTTGACATGGCTGGAACTGATTTTCAGCAAGTTCACTCAGCTCCACATCCTCCTGTACCGTATCAGCCCATCTTTCTCTAGCCCATGCCGAGCCCATTTAGCCCCTTCTATCCGGAAAAAAACATAAGATGCTTCGGCAGCACACGGTGGCTCGGCTGCATGACCCAGCTTCCACAGCCCAGCACAGAACCATACGTGGCCGTGCGTCTACCCCTGCACTGCTCTTTATATGCATCCAGGAAAGGCATACAGAGTCATAGAAGTCTTTTTCAGTAAGGTTCTGCATTTTTTAAATGTATTTTCAGTCAATTAATGAGTGTTTATTATATCGTGTGAATTCAGAGCTTCAATGAATACACACACATCTGAGAGGAAGGGGGGCAAACACTTGTTCCCCATACAGATGGAAACAGACGGCAATCAGTCCCCTAGCTGTACCGTCTGCTCCTGGCAAGCCAGGGTTGGGCACCTCGACGCCCACAGGAAGGGAGTTTCACAACAACCATCACTGTTGCTGCCTCGACACCGCTTGGTTGAAGCGTCCTCTCCCTGCCGCCACCTCCCTGCCATCTCACCGCCCCCTCCCCTCCCCACCCCCCCCTCCCCGCCCCTTGTCCTCAACGCCCCTAATCCTCCCCGCCCTCTCCCCGACAACCCATTACTGCCCCCCTTCCCGTCTCCTCCCCCTCACCGCCCCCCCCTTATCACCCCCTCCCCACCCCCTCCCGACCGGGCGGTGGCGGCGCCTCCGCTACCTGCGTGCAGCCATGACGGCCCTGACGGCGGTGCGCAGCCTCTTGAGGGCCGTGCCACTCCCCGCCGTCGCTGTCATCGCCGTCATCCCCCCCCCACCGTCTCTCCGCCCCAGCTCCCAGCTCAGCGCGAGCAGCAGGTACTGCTTCTGGAAGATGAGTGATCGCCGGTGTCGCTCGCTCTGCAGGAACTGCTCGTACACCTCGGCAAACTGCACCAGACACGCAGCCGGAAACGTGCCGTCAAGACAAAGGTACATTGTAGCCTTTACAAATTGTTGGGGTAAGTGGTGTTAGTGAGTAGCAGGGCCTATGAAGGCCAGCACGACACATGAGGGGCTGGGTGGCCAACACCACACCACCTTCGTCTCCCCTAGTGGCAATGTTTGACACACCGCACTGGGAACGCATTTGAAGCTGTTTCTACCTACGGGAGGCCTAGACCCAGTTCAGATAATCGTCATTGGTGTTCGTGGCGAGGGAGCGATGATTTTTCTGCATCAATCCCAACTGGGAATGTGACGTGGAGCAGCGGCTGGGCGCATCTCCGGGAGGACTGTAGTTGGTATTGCCTACACATCCCAATGCTGAGAAAATCATCTTGAAATGACCCAATTCGGATTACACAGCAGGAGTAGCAACATTGCCCCCTGCTGTGAAAAACTTACCTTTGTTCATAAAATCAAGAGGCAGTGACTCTCGTACCTTGTCAGCTGGCACGGACGGCGTAGGGATGCATCCAGACTCAAAAGGGTCTTGCTCACAATCCTCCCGCTCCTCCTCTTCCTCCTGCACGTGTCTCCCATCGTGAGCCTCTCCCACGCCCGGCTGGCCACTGGCCTGCGGGGGGTCAAGGCACAGATCAGAAGTCCATCGCCCACACATCCTACTCGCTGGGCAAACTCTCAGCATGGAGATGACCTCAATTTATTCAAAACATAAGTTAAAACAATAATGATGAGACAAACAATTGATGTTTTTTTTATACAGAGCAGGATTCATGGAAACTGCACAATCCACAACACATATGATTAATGTACTCATGCAATTTTTACTTATATACTTTATTTAAATGTTTTTATTTTAGTGACTTGCTTACCTTTTTCCTATCATCTTTAATCTTGTGTATTGTTTGTTGTTGTAAATTTCTGACACCACCCACTACTGGATATCTGTGAAATACCTTCATAGCTCATCAGATTCCTCCAATCTAAATAAAGATTCTGATTCTGAATTTGCAGGTAATGTTTCGAATTTTCAAAAATTTGGACCGTGATGTCAGCACACGGTGCTAAGTTGCATCACACAAAGCAGTCATCGCTACTCCCCACTGGCAGACTAATGCTCCATCACAGGCTAGGTGCCGAGTCACCTTGTGCCGCACAGGGACAGCTGCCACCAGGGATGCCCCACTTCACATGCTGCCGTCACTCACGTGGCCACCAGGCTCCGTGTTGGCCCGTCGTGCCGGGTGGGCGTTCCCAATGTGCCCATTCTCCCTTTCCATGGCGAGTACGGTCCGGCGCAGGGCCGCCTTTTCGGCGGTGAGTGAGCACACGTGCTCCGTGAGCCCCGCCAACTGGCGCAGCAGCTGGCTCAGCAGGCTACTGTCCCCTAGAGGAGCGCCCTGCTAAAGCGAATGATACAACGATGATAGGACGGCAACACGATGACGACATGGGACACGACGACATGGACACGACAACAGAATAACACGCCAAAGATGACACGATGAGGAGACAATGACGCGGACACAACAATGACAAAAAGATGACACGACGATGACATGGACACAACATGACGCGACGGTGACATGACGATGACTCAACGACGACAAAACGATTACGACTAGGAGACATTTGCAGGCCACATGCAGAGTCAATTCGTGCCGTACAGGGACAATTGTTACTGGAAGCGCCTCTTCAAATGTTAGAGATGCGGTGTAAGTCGCTTATCGCGTGTAAAGCACTCTGACACGGCAAGGCATAAACACACATGGTTTGGCCAAACATCGCAAATGTTGAAAACCTGAAAATTACACAATTGAAATCACATAGACCAGCAGCAACATTGCCCCCTGCTGATGAGTCTTGAGGCTGTCCTGTGTAACCATGAATTGCGGTAATCATCATGACGGAATTAATTATGGTCGAGCGTGTGACGCCCTCGCACTGACAAACTCCCGTTTGCAGTCACCTTGTGCTGCACAGGGACAGCTGTTATTGGCGGTGTCCTTTTAACATTGGAAATGAGAAGCGACACATGTTTCTCTTATCACGCGCAAAGCGCTCTGTTAAATGCAACTTATTATCACAACCACCACATCCATCGCCATGTCGCAGTTCCCTGTGCTAGTACCTGGGCGAGCTGTAAGTTGACATGAACCAGCTCCTGGTCAGTCTGCCTGATGCGAGTAAGCAGCATCTTAACATCCTCATCCTCCAGGAGGCGCCGATGGAACCTGTCCGAGCAGAGACACAACGAGGGCGGGCAGCAGCGTCGTTACACACTACATTGAACGACAGTAAAACCTCGTTATTTCGGTATTTGATAATTTGCTATTGGGGAGAATTCAGCACAGCTGCACTTTCAGCAAATACTGTATATTAGTAATTTGGCATGAGCCGAATTGCCGTACTGAATGGTCCAATTTCGGCATACATGTAGAATGACGCCGTTCGCCACATCCTACCAGCAATGAAGCCTCCAAGTGCAGTGTCTTTAGTCTCTGGATATTCTTTCACAGACACCTCTGTCAGCAGTCAAGTGCCACATCAGCTGATGTCGTCTGACAGCGAGTAATGTGGTGTAAAAGTGTAAAAAAAGTACTCTTTAAGTAAAAAAATTGAAGTTTAGGTTAGTGTAATTTGGTGTTTAAGTTATAATTTAGTGATAAAAGTGAACATACAGTACAGTAAGTGAATACTAAGTGCATTAAGCCCTCCTCCAAAACATTTGTCACCTATCACATCCTCCTTCTTCACCTGTGGTGCTGGTTACTGATGGTAAGTGTTACTGGGCTCCCCCCTTTCTCCAGTTATAGCTAACATTTTCATGGAGAAATTTGAGACTGACGCCATCCAGACTGCCACTCTGCGCCCAACCTTATGGAAGAGGTACGTGGATGACACTTTTGTCATCTGGCCACATGGCCGGCCTGCTCTAGACCAATTCTTCGACCACATCAATTCCATACACCCAGCCATCAGATTTACCATGGAAGTCGAAATAGATGGCAAGATACCTTTTTTGGATGTCCTAATTAAAAAGAGACCTGATGGTTCAATGAGCCACTCTGTCTACAGGAAAGCTACCCATACGGATGCTTATCTGAAACCGGATTCCCACCACCATCCATCACAGAAGAATTCTCTCATCAAGACTCTGTATCATAGAGCCCAATGCATATCCGACCAGGAACACATAAGCAGTGAACTCAAGCACGTACACCAAGCTCTTAGGGCTAATGGTTACTCCGACAATACAATCCGCAAAGCTATCACTCAAACCATGAAGAAGAACCCTCTTGAGGAGCCTTTCAAAACCATCACTTTACCCTACATTGCTGGGATCACAAAAAAGATCTCCAAAATCTTGAATAAACACAAGATCCAGGTCCGTTTCAACACATTACATAAAATCCGTGATCTGGTTCCGTCTGTAAAAGATGTGATTCCGGACATACAATACCCTGGTGTCTACAAACTAAGTTGCCTCTGTGGTAGTAGTTACATTGGAGAAACCAAACGCCATATCTCGGACCGCATTCGTGAACATAAAGCAGACCTTAAACACGGTAGGACCAACACCTCGGCCGTAGCAGATCATTGTTCTAATTCAGTAGGCTCACATGCCATTGACTTTTCCAAGACGGAGGTTCTTTGTAAGCCATCTGGCTTCCATGAGAGATTCGTTCATGAGGCTATCCACATATACAAGCACAGAGACAATTTCAACCGAGAAGATGGATTCTATCTTAGCAATCATTGGAAAGATTTGATAAATCATTTCAGTTCTTGATTGATTGTTCATGCTTACAGTGGCTTTCAGACAGCATACATAAAAACAAATTTCGTCTCCCCCCTCCTCTTTTCAAAAAATAGATGGACTAGTCCTGGGCAAACTGCCAATCGTTGCGCGTGACGCAAACGTTATTTTTTTTATATATATATAAATAAATATGCCGTTTTCAAAATACATTTATGCAAACCGACACACCTGATGATGACCGTTTGAGTTATGGTCGAAACGTCGTGAGAATTTTTTTTATTGTTTTATATATATTTTGTTATTTTGTTGTTTCTCTTCAACGTGACTTTACCGAAAAAACTAAGAATAAGTGTTACTGTTTTTGGAAAACAAATTTAGATTTTAGATTTTGTTTTATTGGGGCAGGATGCATTGGGGAGTGCCATTGTATATCATTCGGAATATTGAATAATTTGGCAAAGCCAGAGCCCCATGTGTCGAATTAACAAGGGTTTACTGTATAATTTAAAAAAAAATGTATAAAAAAATATTTTACCAGATAAGGCCCACTGAGCTATGTAGCTTTTTTTCAGAAGCAACCTGGCCACAAATGATAGCTCAATGAAGTTGCTTATCATGTGGAAATGTATAGCAGCCAAATACTGTAAATGCATGTTGATTATAAATGTGTAGGGGAAAACCGGAAGACCCGGAGAAAAATCCACGGGACCACGGGGAGAACACGCAAGCTCCAAATATACAGGCGTCAGGGTTGGAATCGAACCCACGACCTCCTACAAAACAGGCGAGGTAGATTACATCTCCTAGCCACTACGGCGCCCCCCACAGAACGAGCGAGGCATCGCCATGTTGACGATTGTGCGAGTTCATCCACGACGGCCTCGATTGTTTTTCCAGGAGGTTCCTACCAACTTTTTTGCATTAAGCGGCAATGGTCCTGCTGCTGTGTGTAATCCTAATAGAGTAAATTTCACATAATCATTAATCATTAGGATGTTTGACCAATGCCAGTTACATTGTATGCCTGGGATGTAATTAGCATTAAAGACGCTAGATAAAATGAATTTATTATTATGTTGTTTTAATCATGGGAGGAAACCGGAGAACCTAGAGAAAACCCATGTAGAACAGGGGGAGAGAATACAAAAGTAATGCAGAAAGATGCACGAGTCTGGAATTTAACTCAGGTGCTTCTTGGTGTGAGGCGCAATTGTCACTGCTGTGCCACTGGCCTATTGCCCTTTGTGCTGGTGGAGTCGCAGCTCTGCCCAAGGGCACTTGAGGGCTGTGACTCATGCACCGACGTTGCCTCCATTGAGGCTTTAAAACAAATAAAAGTTCAACTGTAAACAAGTTGCGATGGCATCACGTGTGTTAACTGGGAGGCGCACTGCTTGGTCAACGCGGGGTGTTGACAACGCGTTTTTGCTGTAACGCGTTTCTTCCATGCGGGAACACGTTTCGCACAACACAATGCGCACCGTCATAAAGCATAACGCGTGCCGTGATAACACGTAAATGTACTGTAACGCAGAACGTGAACCACTGTAGTGCGGAACGCGTGCCGTTCAAACGCGGAATGAGCACCGTTGTAACGCGCAACACGTGCCGTGATAACGTCATATATGAGCGGTCGACTACTACTTTCTTGAGCTGAGCGGTACAGTGATACAGTATGTGTAATGATAGAGTAAGGTGGTGGTGTACCCTCAATTATTTGTCCCGTGGTCTCACTTCGTGTGCGTAGTACATGGTATTTTGCCAAACTTTATCATGACATTATTTATGGGGGAATTGTTTTCGCTTTACGCATTTGTCACTTAACGCAGCATCGACTACTACCGCGTTAAATGGAGACTTACTGTACTTCACAAAACTCATACGAAGGCCTTATCTAGCGAGCTGAGTTGTGTCCCTTTGATTAACGTGGAGATGACCTAAACCCAGCGAGCCGCTTGGAGCCAGCGAGCCCCGTGGAACCAGCAAGCCACGTGGAGCCAGCGAGCCCCTTGGAGCCGGGCGCGCCAGCCCTGCCCCCACGTGCTCGAGCCTCGCACCTCTCCTCGTCTTCCTCCTCCTCCATGCCACTACCCGGCTGCTGCTCCACGTCTCCATGGCGATCTGCACTGCCATCGCCGTGGGTTGTGCCCTCGCCCTCCGGTGGCTGCGGAGTCGACACAGACCGCGCCCGTCACACACTGGCACACTGCGTGGAGCTTACTATTATGTTTTTCCCTCCTTGTACCCTTTCACTGGAATAAACTTCCCCTGTACATTAAGTAGCACCGTCCATAGACTCAACACTGCCTATAGACTCAATACTATCCATATTTGAGTCTACTATCCGTAGACTCAAATTATTTTATTTCCATTCTACGTGACTTTACCGAAAGAACCAAGAAGATGAATCCCTGCAGTCACGAAAGCGTTTAATCGAAAAATGCCTGTAGACTTGACACCTCACCGTACATTAAGCAGTCCTGCTCCTTAACTTCCTTCCTTTCCTCTCTTAAAGTGCCACCTCTTCTTCCCTTTCCCCTCCACTCCTTCCCTCCCCTATAGCCCTTTCATGACCTGTGTTATGGTAACTCATTCCACGGCACCTTGCACTGCCGTTGCCATCAAAATCATGACTGTTGTTTACCCACGAAAGCCTCACTGAGTCTCAAGATGTTGCTGCTACTGTGTGTAATCCCAGTTAAGTAATTGGCATCATCGGTATATATTGGTCACTACCAGTTACATTGTATGGTTTTTATTAGCCACAGGAGGAAATCAGAAATCCTGGAGGAAACCCATGCAGAACAGAAGGAGCGAATATAAACTGCACCAAGAAAAGTGCCGATGTTTACACATCGCAACAAGTACTAATTTGAGGCTAAGTCGACCTAGGGGAGTACTAGGACTGGTTCAGATAATCGTCACTGGTGTTGGCTGTGAGTGGGAATCGAACTTGGGTTGCCATGTTCGTAGCATAGTGCACTAACCGCTATGCCACCGGTTAACTGGGATCACACGCAGCAGCAGTATCGAGCCCCCTCCTACAGAAGAATTGTTAGGATCCTCCTGAAAAAAGAGTTTTGAGTCCTGGCGATACATTCCTGGGTGAACGAGCATCACGAACGATGCTGCTCTACGTGGACCGGCTCACCCGTGGGTCTTGCTGCCGCGCGTTTTCTTCGGAGCCGAGCCCGTCGCTCTCTCTGCTAGGACCCAGCTGCTTCGCTGAGAGCTGAAGGCCGCCGGCCATGTCACCCACAATGGGGCGGCCCTCGGGGGGCCCTCTCTGCACAATGCCGCCATCTTCTCCCACCGGACGTGTCGCCACCGCGTTCGGATCGTCGCCTTCAGCCTGCACCGACCGTGTGTGGGACTGCTGAGGTCCATCGCTGCCCACCAGAGCTTCGGGGTCGGTGTGACCGTCGGTCTGAGTGGAGGAGGAGGTGGTGGCGGCCGCCTCCCCCATTGCGGAACGCTCCTGCAGCTGGAGCCTCAGCTCCTGCACCTGACGACCCATTGCGCCGATCTCGCTGTCTCTCTCACGGATTGTTTCTTCAAGCTCTTCTATGCGCTCGTTGATTTTTGACAGAGCCCCGACGTTGGTGTCATCGTCCACGTTACTACTATTATTATCATTGTCACCATCACATCCCTCGTCATTCCCAAACTCCTTCCCGGGAGAGTTCACCGATCCCTTTGGTGCATCTTTATCAGAGACCTGGCTGCTGAGCATCCCATTCCCAGCCTCATTAGCAGAGTGCTCTGGCGGACCATTCAAGTCCCCTTTTGTCAGGTTATTTCTCAGAGCCCTTTTGTCGCTTTCCGTGGCCTCCAGCTGACTCCTCTGCCGTGCCATCTCCTGGATCTGCCCGTGCAGTGCGTGCAGCTCAGAGGCCATGTTGGAGACCTGGTCGTGCAGGCTATGGGCCTCCTCCTCGCGGCTCTTCAGCTGCACCAGCAGAGACTCGATTTCCGAATCCTTCTGAGCCATGAGGGAGCCAAGCTCCCTTGTGTCTGCCTGCAGCCTTCCGAGCTGCCCGTCCGCCAGAGATTTTGGTTCCACGGCATCTCCTTCATTGTTATCTCCTTTGTTATCTCGTTCGGTTTGACGCTTCCCTGTGAAGGGTGCAACGACATGAATTAGCTTAACAGAAACATTCAAGGTAAAAAAGATCAACTTTTGATAGATTTTACTGTCATTGCGACCAATGTATTTGAATATTTAATTTAGGTATTACATAGAGTCATTGAGCAAAGCAATTTGGTGAAATAGGAGTTAATGTCATTCAGTGTAGGCTGATGTGATAAACTTATCTAATATATATTTATATCGTGCCTCTAATTAAGGCAATATATAAATCTATATAATGACAAAAACAATACAGGAGCAAGAATACAGGAGGGGTGAAGATGTTCAAACACCTAATCGGCACCTATTTCAAGATAAGATCTGCATTTACCACACATCATTTTCCGTGGTAAAATATGCAAACAAGATTGTTTTGATCATGTTATGCATTATCTTTCAAACAGATTGGCCTACACCAGATACAGCCTACTTAATGCCCTTGTCTCACCAGTGTCCAACCAGAGAACATCAAAAGGCGAACAGTACAAGTGTAAGGGGATCAACTGAGTCGCAGACGTAGACTTGGAGGCAACACATTTATTCAGTTCCAACACACGGAGTAACTTCCCCTTAACAGAATAACAACCTAAGGTGGTGACCACCAGGCTAACTACACTAGTTACAACGTAACTGCTACTACGAACCGGGACCAACGACTTCAGCCCGGGTCCACGTGTTGGAGACTCGTTGAACGGAGAACGTAGACGAAGGGTTTCTTCTAGGATGAACAACAACCCTACTCCCTGTTGGGACCCGACTTATATTCTCTGTGGCATGGCCGGCTCCGCCCTTAGCCATGTCCACCTTCCAGAATCCTCGGGAAGGATCTGGGTCCCAATCATGTGACCCCCCCTAGCCCCCTCTTGGGGCCCCTTTGTCAACTTAACCGGTCACGTATCCTCCCGGGTCAACCAGAGTGCCATGGCCTCACACAACCTCATCCTTCGGTCGGCACCCACACACCCTGTCCTATAGGATCAGCACTGCACTTAAAGCGTGGTGCCATCTAGCGCTATTATTCAGCGCACACCGGCCCCTCTAGGGCTGGTACTACACCCACACCATTGTGGTATCCGGCGATATCGCTACACTGCACGCCGTGCCCGTCTAGGGCCGGTACTGCACCCACAGCCTGTTGACATCCAGCAATGTCACTACACAAGGATAATGCAGGTATAAAAGAATAGCTCAGGTTGAGCAGTTTTATCGATAGATACATTCATGCAGCTGGAAACAAATAGATGTAACAACACAAATACGTGTGCAGCAATGGATGTACAATACCTCTTAGCCTTATCCAGAAGTGGATGTGTGCTCACAGAGGCATATGGCAGCAGAAAACATTGATTAATGTGACCATCACGGGGATTACGTTATTGATAATTATAGCCACAATTTGTAAATCCGCAAACTCAAAGGCAAATGGGTAACATAGGGTTTGGTTCATGGTTCGTAATACAACCCCCACCCCCCCTCCTTTTGTTTTGTTACCCTGCATGACCCCAAACAGGAATTATTTTGAAGGTAAAATATTATTAACATTTTCCAGTGTTAAATATAACTTGTACAGTAAATGTATATAATGAAAAAAGTACTGTACATGTATCCCTGAACAGTACTGTACACTATAGGAAGAATAAATGCGAGTGGCTGAACCTCACTGCCTCCTCACTGGAGTCTGGGAACACCCAGTGGGACCTGCGATGGGCCACTTGAGAGACAAGATTGAGAGTAGACGGCACCGTGTGCTCTTCTGCGGAAGCATCATCGCGAGCAGTGCAGTTATGATGCGTACAGGAATCTCGGGGTCAACCGTGAATGGTCGAGTCACAGGGATGCAAAACCACAAAACCGCAATAGCTAAACCCGCCAGAGAGAAGGGTTTTCTGTATTGTACTGATGAGTCTCAATGAGGATTAAGTGGCTCAATAGTTGTGAGTTTCACTGCTGCCTGGTGAGTTGGTCACATTCGCTGAACTCTTTGAGAGTTGGTGGTCTGAACGGCAACATGGCCATACATTCAGTTAATGTGAACTGGTGGTGTGGATAATGCTGAGAGTTACTGTGCACGCAATGCTGCATACACCCGCATGTGTTATTAATTCAACTTGAATAGGATATCTTGATTTGAAGCTTTCGTGACTGCAGGAATCCACTCTTTGGTTCTTTCGGTAAAGTCACGTAGTTAGAAATAAAATCAAATAAAACAAATCACGAGAGACTCGATCATGTGAGCCTTCTTGTCTCGTAGTCTGTTAAAAGCTCTAACAGATGTGTGATAACCCTCCTCGTAGAGGTGGTTCAATCTTGATTTGAAGCTTTCGTGACTGCAGGAATCCATACTCTTTGGTTGAATAGGATAATTTTATTGATCGAACTTATTTATGGAGGGTCCTGCAACATTTTTGCAGTCATCAGTTACGATTGCTATGCGTCTCTCAACTTAGTGCTGTAGACAGGCAAATTTAAAATTGTGATTTGTAACTTTGACCCTTACCCATGTACCATCGATAGCAAAATTTGAATGTACAATTTGATTGAGGGACTGTGTGTTGTCTTGGTGTGGTTTGAGACTTTGCTGTTGTTTTGTTGCTTTGCTTCAAGCTGGCATTTGGTGTTGACTAATCGGCAGGAATGTATATACTTATGCAATTTGCACTGATATACAGTATACGCTCTGGTTATTTCGGTAAAGTCACGTAGATAGAAAATAAAAATAAAAGAACACGACGTTTCGGTTGCAGCATAAGCGTCCGCCATCAGGTGAGAAAGAATGATCTGTTGTTGTGGCTTTATATAGGCACGGGAGGGAGGGGAAGGGGGGGTTTGTAGAGTCGTGGCTGCCTTTATAAAGCCACAACAGCAGATCATTCTTTCTCACCTGATGACGGACGCTGTTGCGACCGAAACGTCGTGTTCTTTTATTATTCTTTCTATCTACGTGACTTTACTGAAAGAACCAGAGAGTATGGATTCCTGCAGTCATGAAAGCTTCAAATCAAGATATATAATGCGTCATTTTTATTTATATAGAGTGACTTGATAACTTTTTATCTTGTTTACACTCTTGTTTAATTGTAATGTTTGTTTTTGTAACTTGCTGACCCGCCCCTACTGTACATCTGAGAAAAAGAGCTTCATAGCTCATCATATTCCAAAACTGCAGGGATCGGCAACCTTTCAAAGAAGAGCCATCATTTTAGTTTTTGTCTTTGACCAAAATAATTCGAGAGCCGCATCACATGCACAGCTACTTGTACACAAATATAAATACAGCAGGTATACAGAAAATTACAAATTCTGACCTATATAAACATTATAGGTGATGGAATCAACTGCATATATTTAGATAAATTCCTCCTTAGTTATTCTTCAACAATAAAGTTTGACCGTTGGACATTTTGTTGTCACCAAGACATTCCATAGTTGCCCATTCGCTGCCATATTTACTATATTATGTTTATGTTAAATTATGTTCTAGGATTAACGTTTTTTTATATAATGGCTGCCCGCAAAGGGGCAGCCAAAGAGCAGCAATTAGTTAATTCATCATGCATAGCCAGCGGAGGGCCGTTGCGCCAAACGTGTGACCTATTGCGACAGCATTCGCATAAACTGCTCTTGCTGCCATACACCGGTGTCTCGAGTAATTTGTTTGCTCCACGGATCATGGGGTGCAACCACGGCGTGCAACCACGGGGGTGGCTCCATTCCTTTCAGAGTCACAGTCCACTTCGAACGTCAACCGCCAACTGTAGTGCGCAATTTGCTGGATTTTACTCATCAAGACAGGTGACGTTTGCAAAAAGTGACAGCCGTCTCCCTCAAACTAAGCTCTCAATCACTAGGAGATAATTTGCAAATACAATGGTAATTTTTCTGATCAAGTCAAATCATAGGATGCCAAGAAGGCATATTTGGCATCGCATGATGGACTGCAGCCAATCCAAATCAGCTTGAAGCAATGTCTAGACCTTCGCACCATACAACAAAAGAGTCAAAAGGGGGAAGCCAAAGAGCCACATGTGGCTCTGGAGCTGCAGGTTGCCGACCCCTGCTCCAGTCCACATAAATATTCTGATGCTGGTTGATTACACTATGTAACACCATTTTTGTTCCTAGGTAGTAAATGTTTTGTAATTTCTTATAGCTCAAAAGTACAGACAATGGCTATTATTCCCCACATACTTTGCTTTTTTGACCAGGATAGTGATATTTTAAAATTTACCTATTTTCAATGACAAAACGGGCGAATGTGTGTCTTTTCGTTCACATAAAATCGGAGAAAAACAACACATTAATCAAAATTAACATGTATTTATATTAATGTAGTGACTGTACTTGTTGCTGTATGGAGCCGGGCTTGCGATGTCATGGCCGGTAACGTTGTGATTATGGGCAGCCCGGGTTATGGACTGCGGTGGTTGGGTGAGCGCTGGTTAGCGCGGAGGCACCGCGAGCAGTGTGCGGTGCCGGCTCCCAGTGAGTGAACGAGAGGGAGCGTCAGGCAGCCAGGGTTACTCTGGGGCATGACACTCTGGCTGACCTGTTGTCACGTGACCGGACGATACTGGAGGGAGGCCACCGGTGGACGGGGGCCGAGGGGTGGTCACGTGGTTCCGAGGGGCTCTCGGGAACATTTGAGAAGGAGCTCGAGAAGCCTGGAAGGTAGGCAGGGCTGAGGACAGAGCCAGCCCCAGCCCGGGAGCATATGAGAGCTCTGTTAGGAACTCGGGGTTCTTCAAGTGTTGGTGTTCGAAGATCCACGTCGGGGAGAAGAGGCCTTTAGCCACACGGTCCGGGACCCAGCTTGTGGTCCAGACCGGGATAGGGAACCGTGTCTAGTTCTGCCGTAGCGTGGTTAGATGGGCATTTGAGACTCGAACATAGGTTGTGTTATGTTACATACTGTTATGTGAATGTTGCTCCCAAGATAACGTCTGCGACTCAGTTGGACTCACTACAACTGGTGTCGGAAGTGGCTAACTTGCTAAGCTGTAGCTAGCGGTAGACGAGTATGTCTACACGTCGCAGAGTTAATGTACTGCGTCGGACGACGAAGATGACGAGGAACTGATTCCGCCCACGGCTGCCGCGGACGAAGCGGAGACGCTGGCCGCGGAGCAGGGCGCAGCCGGGGCGCGGGGCGCCGGGCGCCTCGCCTTCTGTTCAGGAGCTCGCTGACCTCCAAGCGGCGTCCTCCATCCTCGTCGAGATGCAGTCCTTCCCCTCGACAGCAAAGGAAGGAGCGGTGGAGCTGTCTGAACGAGGCGACTTGGCCGCCATTTCGCAAAGGGCGGGAATGCCATCGCCGCTGCCCGCGGGCGCCATTTTGCCCCCCAAGGGGAGCACGGAGCCCGCCAAGCTCTAAGTGGGGACATCCTCGTCATTTGACGTTCAATCGCTCCGCCGTTGGCTGCCCTTCATTAAAGAATTTGTTGCCGCCAGCGGAGTTTTCTTACAAATGCCGACGTGGCAGGGTGGTCTGAGGCGGACGTGCTGAAGGCGTTTCCCGCAACTCTCGATGACGATGCTTTGGCCGGCGTTCCTCGCCATCCTGCCGTCCGAGAGGTCCAACACCAGTGGAGACTAGGGTCTAAGAAAAGCCGTCTTGGGTGTGGACCAATCAAATTCAAGGACAGTGCATATTATTATCAGAGTTGTCTCTTTTGTTTGCATTTTGACTGCTTGTGTTGTGGTTATTGCAAACCTGATGCCTTGTATAAAGGTGTCAGTTTTTGTGCCAGTTAAAAGGGGAAAACCTATTACTATATCTTGTTACTGGCAAAGGAGGTCTCAAAATGTAAATGCTCACCCCGAGCCCTCAATACTCTGATAGTGTGCTGTTTTTGAGTTGTACGCCTCTTGGCGACTTCTGGTCCAACACCAGTGGAGACTAGGCTCTAAGAAAAGCCGTCTCGGGTGTGGACCAATCAAATTCAAGGACAGTGCGTATTATTATCAGAGTTGTCTCTTTTGTTTGCATTTTGACTGCTTGTGTTGTGGTTATTGCAAACATGATGCCTTGAATAAAGGTGTCAGTTTTTGTGCCAGTTAAAAGGGGAAAACCTATTACTATTACTCGCCAGAAGTTCGCAGTGAGGTGGAGGTGGCGCTGAATCAGCATTCGCGTACAGGAGTACGCTCTTGGCGCTGGCGAAGGCTGCGTATCCGCGTACGGATACTTGAGAAGTTGTTGGAGCTCGCTAAGGATCTCCACACTGTGCTTCCCGCCGATGGCGGGGAGGTTTCTTCACTCAAGATCGCCAGGTGTATCCAGGCGCAGCAGATCCTGCAGTGTGACAGGTGTTGGTGGCATGCTCCGCGTCTTTTGCGGGGCCCGAGGGTCACACGGACGGAGAGGCTGCGTCCGCGTGCTTGCTGCATCAGCAGGGCACCGATCGACGGGGTGACGGTGATCGGCGGTGGGATGACCGGCGGCGGGCGAGGTCTGTTTCATCCCATTCCAGCGACGGATGGGTCACCTGATACAACTGCAGCCTGCCGGGGCATGTGCAGTCGGGCTGCCGGGTTCCTCTACGGCGGGCCTTGGGACGTCCGCCTTCCTACAACTCCATACCCCCTAAGGCGAGTCGCAGTGCACCTCACACTCGGCCCCGGGGTTCCCTTCATTCATCAGAGGGGTCCGGTGTGCGTCGGGGCCGCGCGCGTGTTCGTGGGGAGTCGGGTCGTGTTCGCGACGCGCGGCCGCTCCGACTTGATCAGCGGTCGGAGCTGGCAGGTTGCGTGGTCGCGGCAACCGCGGGGTCGTCGGCCGTGCTCGGGTTTGTTGAGGGGGTTGACATGCGCATGCTTGTGGATACTGGCGCGTCCTCGACCATTATATCCGAGTTGATTTATAACATTTTGCCACGCCGGTGTCGCGTTTTGGAGTCTGTAGATGCTCCGTGTTTCACCGCTAATGGCGGTTCGTTGGGGATAATAGGCCGGATCTCTGTTGCGTTGCGCATTGCCGATGTCCAATTGTCAGGCCACATGTTGATTTCCACAGCCCTGGCTGTCCCGTGCCTACTGGAGACTGATTTTTTCGGCAAGATGCCCCTGAAAATTCGTATCGATCAGGGATGTTTGGAGTTGCCGTTGGGACGGCGTATGGCTTTCTTCCGTCTCTGACTCGCATTAATGTTGCTAATGCTACGGTGCAGGCACTTGCATGCCGCACAGTGCGGATCCCCCCCGGCGCGCAAATGCTAGCGTCTCTTCGTTTACGAAAAACGCTCGATGAGCATGCCGTGAGTGACGGCATTGTGCTTGGTCCATCGAATAAAATCAGTCGTGGGATGTCGCTGGTTGCGGCACAGACGCTGGTCTCCCAGGACCAGCCGCCATTTATACAGGTCCTTAACACCGGGTCTGACACGATTATTCAAGAGGGTTCCGTGATCGCTCACGCGTCCCCGGCGTGTCCGAAAGTAGATGTTGTGGGAACATCAGGGTCCACGGGCCAAACGCGGAAGCTAAGGGCGCTCCTGCGGGAATTTTCCAACATAATTAGAAAGTCTAAATTTGATATCGGTTGGACATCTCTATTGAGCCACCATATTGACACGGGAAATACTGCCCCCATTCGCCAGAATCCTTATCGCCTGAGTCCGGCTGAAAAGGACCATGTTCATGTGGCGGTAGATGAAATGTTGGCCGCGGATATTATTTCGCCGTCCACCAGTCCATGGGGGGCCCTGATTGTCCTTGTTAAGAAACACGACAGTCTGCGGTTTTGCATTGATTTCAGGAAACTTAACAAATCGTCAGTCGCGGATGCCTACCCCTTGCCTCGCATGGATGATTCGTTGGATGCTCTGGCAGGCGCGTGGTATTTTTCGACCCTCGACCTTTTGTCCAGGTTTTGGCAGTTTCCGCTTGACGAGGCCTCGAGGCCCAAGACGGCTTTTCGGATGCCCCAAGGGCTGTTCGAGTTCAACTAACTTCTGATGGGGCTTCATTCCGCGCCTGCCACTTTTCAGAGACTGATGGAATTGGTTTTGGCGGATCTCCAGTGGGATTCGTGCCTGATATATTTAGATGACGTCATCGTTTTTGGCTGCATGTTTGATGAGCATTTGGATCGCCTGTGGGCTGTAGGTTGTGTTATGTTACGTACTGTTATGTGAATAAATAGTGTTGCTCCCAAGATAACGTCTGCGACTCAGTTGGACTCGCTACACTACAAAAGATTTAGGAGTAGTTTTTCAAAATTGTTCCTCCCCACAGATAACTTGGTCCGCTGTGGCCAGTCCCGCCTGTGGTAGTGCGGCTTGGTGTCTACATCTTTGTAGTCATTTTTGTATTACTTTAGAATAAACACATGTTAATTGTGATTCATGTTGGTTTTTTACGTTATGTGAACGTAAAGACACAAATTTGCCCGTTTTCTCTTTGAAAATAGGTAAATTTCAAATTATCACTGTCCTGGTCACAAAAGCAAGATTTGTGGGGAATAATAGCTATTTTCTGTACTCTTGAGGAATAAGCAATTAGGAAATAGCACTTACTACCCAGGAACAAAAAATTTAAAAAAATGTTACACTGTTAACTGTGTCATTTTTCTAACAGACCATGACGCGGGCACACGGCGGCCGCCTCTTTTCAAACGATGTCACGGGATCTTCAACTTCTGCTCTAATGGGAGACGGTGCATGGTATTTCATGATTAATACCACACCACCGCAATGGGGCTTATGTAGTGAATGAAAAAAAGAATTGATAACCAGGACGGCCTAATGGATTAGATCCACGAAGCTGCGCACGAAGCGGCGAGCGCGCCACTTAAGAGCCAAGGCGACTCACCTGCCGAGAGGCTGCTCCCCACCGGCTCCGTCATGCCGCCTTCCTGTTCGCCAACACAGTAATGAAGAAATAGATTCAGAATCTTTATTTATACGGGAGGAATCCAATGACCTATTAAGCTCTTTTTCACAGATGTCTAATAGGGACGGGTAAGAACGTGACAACAACAAACAATACAACAATATGATAGTAGTGTGAGAAAGGTAAAAAAAAACCCAAACAGATACAAATAAAACTAAACCATCCCAATCCGATGAGGCAAAGCCCACTGAGGTATTAAGTTATTTTTCAGAAGTGACCTGGCCACAAATGATCACTCAACAAAGTGGCTTTTCACTTGAACATTTAAGGAAGCAAAATAATATACATCTCAATTATGTTTTTACATGTGGAAGGAAAAACCTGAGGACCCGGAGAAAAAAATCCACGGAGAGAAAATGCAAACTCCAAATATACAGTTGTCAGGGTCTATATATAGCACAATTGTTTATCATAATTATTATTTAGATTTGTGTTTACCCAGGAAAGCTTCAGTGTATTTCTAACTTCAAATTAAAATATGTCCAAGTGCCCGGATTCACTAGACTCCATACAACAGATAAGAGTAGAGCGTTAGAATTGAGACACTAATCAGATAGCTCCCACCATGTCTGGATATGAGCCTCTTGTCAGGAGGGTCCTGCCAGGCGTTCGCAATACTGTAACGGGCGATGTTGCTGCTGCTGTGCGCCTGATCACAATTGAGTAATTTGCGGTGTCATTTGTCAAACTCGGTCAACTTGGACCATGCCGCCAGCACACCGCAGCCTTCTCTTATCTAACGACGTCACAGGATCGTTCACGTCCACTGTTGAAGAAGACAGCATGTGGTATTTTATGGCGGATATGCACCGCAGCGTTCACCAGAGTGGCCTGCCGGATTCCAATGATGAACATCCCCGCAACAAGCCGTCTCACTGCATGCGCCGACACCGAGCGCTCGCCAAAAAATTCACAGCACACCACATTCTTGTTTTTCATTGATGTTTATGAAAATTGTAAACTTAGCGGGACCAGGACTCCCCCAATTAGTCCGGTGAGCCGGGGTTTTAGGACCGTATCTTCAGTCCAGACTCGGCTCTGGCTTGGCCTCCAATGCTCAGGCTCGGCTCGGGCTTGAGCCGCTCGCGCGAGTCAGCGGCTCAGCCATGGCCTGGTTCTGGTTCAGCCTCATGCCACCCACACTGACAGCTGGCTCAAGTTAAGCACGGTGGCTTTGAGCCAGCTCACTCGAGCCAGAGCAAATCCTGAGCCGAGCCTTGACTAAGAATACAGGAGCCTTAATCAGGGCCGGATGATAACATTGCTGGGGCTGTAAGCTACGTCAATGTCTGTATATTTTTGTCATATTGGAATGAAGATAACCGTATTAGAGAGTACTTTTTCCCTCTCTCCTTAGTTTTTCAAAAGTGTTAGACCAGAGAACGCCAAAAGGCCAACAGCACAAAGACAAGAGACTATCAGGGCATTTATAGACTAGGTTTTACCCTATTTTATACTCTTAGGGTAAAACCTATTCTTATCCCTTGATACTGGCAAGTAAGGTTCCATGTTGTAGCTGCTCACCGAGCTATAAATGCCCTGATAGTGCATTGTCTTTGTGCTGTTTGCCTTTTGGGGTTCTCTGGTCTAACACTGGCTGAAACTAGGCCCTAAAGAAGGCTGTCTCTGGTGTAGACCAATCCGTTTCAAAGACAATGCATATATTACAAGAGCATATTTTTGTTTGCATGTTCAGCATAAGTATACGTGGTTAATGCAACCAAGATTCCTTGCAAACGGTTTCTGGTTGGTGTTTGAACATCTTAACACCTGCTTTATTGCCAGAAAGGGTAAAACCTATTCTTATAATTATAGTTGTCTTCATTTGTTTTCGGATTTAGAGGCCCCTCATCATGTGGGGCAATAAGCTGTAGCTTACTAAGCTTGTGCCCAAGTCCAGCACAGGCTTTAATGTACGTGCGCTTAGACAGGGAGCTGTTACCGGCTGTGGGTGGTCTGTGTCCGTTGCTGTTCTTAGCTGAGGGCCACCCGGCAAGCCTGGCAGACCTTCCGTCGAGTTGCCCAGCGAGCCTCGTGTTTGCTTCGGGATTTTGCCGCTCCGTGCATCGCTCTCCACTCGGCCTGTCGCACCATGAAGCTCAAGTGTCATGTAGGGTTTGGTGTAACCAGGCAGAGTGGAACTCAAGAGACCAGGATAGAGTATCATTTGCAAGAGTGACCCAGGTCACCAAAATGAAACAAGCAATGGGGTAAAAATTAAGTTCAGCAAACGAGAAAATAGAAATCAGAACAAAAACCGAATATGAACCAGAGCAGAGATAACCCCGTTACATACAATATCGACAACGGTACACGAAAAATAATCTATCTTCGATCAAATGAATTAGCAATAGCATAAGTTGGCTCAGACAAATTAGTCACTGTTTAACACACTCGTAGAGATGCGTTCCTGAATAGTTCCGCATGATTCAAAAGCAATTTCCCCATAAATAATGTAGAAATAAAGTTTGGCGAGATTCGGTGTACTACGTATACGCAGTGAGATAACAAAGAGCTGAAGGTACACTACCGCATTACCGTATCAATCCGCGTACTGTATCACTATATCGCTCAGCCATGCAGCTCAAGAAAGTCGACCGCTCAGAAACTGCGTTATAACAGTGCTGGTTGTGTTATAATGGTGAGCGTTCCGAATTTTGCTAAAGTGTTCCCTCATGGAAGAACTGCATGGTCGCGATATCGGTTGGACATCAGCGTGAACACCAACGCGTTAAGCAAGGACTTGCCGTACTTTTGAAAATGGTTTACAGAAACGTCATCATAGATTTCAGGAGATGATTGCACTCATGTTTAAACAGCAGGGAATATGTTGAAAGGTGACGAACACAACACCACCGTGCCGTCACCGCAGTAGCCTACTCACACTCACACCGTCCGCAGGATTGCTGTGCATATAGGATGATTACCACACCAGCGTACACTAAACATTGACTCCCAATCCACCAGATGGCTTAGGTTTATTACTCTGTCATACCTAAATTAAATATTCAAGTACGATAAGTCATTGCTTAACGTGCAGCATTCACACAAAGTATTTTCTTCCATTAGGGAACTTTCACACAACGCGGAACATGCACCGTTATAAATAACGCGGTTTCTGAGCAGTCAACGATGAATTACTTTCTTGAGCTGTGCGGCTAAGCGGTACAGTGATAGAGTACGCGTGCGCGTAGTACATCATATCTCGCCAAACTTTAGCATTACATTATTTATGAGGAATTATTTTTGCTTCATAAGTTCAACACGTTAAATGAGGACTTGCTGTCCAATAGTAGCATTTAGAGTAATTCGAATTGCGGCACGGTAGCGCAGTGGTTACATTTGTGCCTCACAGTACAAAGCTCCTTGGTTATATTTCTGGCTTAAGGAGCTTTCTGCGTGGCGTTTGTGTGTTCTTCCCCCAACTCTGCATGGGCTTCCTCCGGGTTCTTCGATTTCCTCCAATAGATAAAAAGAGAATGTACTTGGTATTGGCAAAAACATTGCAATGCTGAAAAGTTATCTTCCAATTAATCAATTGAGTACAGGACTCTACTTTAACATGGCCACACTCATCCTAACATTTGTGGTCATGTGTGACTTTTTTATCAAGAAAAATAATAATTCATAACTGTTGATGTGACCGTATAGGTGGTAATGCCCATGTGGGGTCGTATGATGTGACGGGGGGGGGGGCAGAGGCATAAGGTGGGATTGGTGGCTCCCATGGACTGAGGTGGGTTGAGGTGGAGATAGGCATCGCATCTGAGGGCAGAGGTGTGAATGAGTGAGGAAAAGGCTGGGGGTGGTGCCCCAGGAAAGGATTAAAAAGGGACTGCACACCCAAAGGTGTGGGCGGGGGATGGTGGTTGCTGGAGACCGCAGAGGCAGGAGAGCTAGGCAGATATTTTTTGTTTTATTTTAATGCACCCTGCCCGCGCAGGCGGCTGATTGGGAGCATTATTTTCTTTTCTGGACAGTACTCTGTGGTGAGACCGTGCAGTTGTTCAACCAACCAGCAGAGCTAGGTGAAGAGCTCCGGTAGGGCTGTTGAAGGCAACCATTGCCACGTGCACGAGGCAGCATTAGCCAGCATGGTGGAACCGTAAGTTCTGAGGGCCGGCTGGACCTGGGTGTAGCCTCTAAGGTGGTTTTATCCAGGCTGCGGAGAATTGTCAGAGTGGTGGGCCACTGAGTCCCACCAAGCAGGCTGAATTTCAGGCATGCACAACCTACAAGGAGGGCCACTGTGAGGCTGAACACCTGACAACTCGAGAGCTGGGCAGCAAAGCAGGGAGCGCTGATCAAGGGTGACCAGGATCGTGAGGAGGGCTACCTTGGTGTCAGTTCCTTGGTGACCTTGGCACCGGTGGGCATCCTAGACGGCAGTTGGAGGTTGTGAGCAACCGTAAAGATTTGCAAGGGCTGTGAGCTACTCCCTTGCACCTACCTCAATACTCTCATCTTCACACTAACACTTTCTCACTCCCATACACACATTCGGACTATTGAGCAATGCACCCACTTCAAGACAGTTTCTCAGCAAGAAGATCTTTATTTGATGACTGCGTGTGAACTGGCATGGAAATTCATCGAAGGACTTTGTTATTTGCGTGCGTCTCTTCCTGTTCTGTTATGTCAAGGTTCGTGAAGTTTAAGTGCGTCGGATATGTGCTTTGTGATTACTGTTATCAAATTGAGTCATGCTTGAGGCATTTAGTGTTCACCTCGTAGGGTGAAATTTTCTTGTAGTTGACATCAGGTCTGAGGTCGTGTTGGTACTGTTAAACCTGGGGTTGCTTTGCCTGCTTTTGCCACCGGTGGTTGTTAACGTATACTTCTATGGTTATAAGCCTTCCTTTGTAGTCATTAAAGACTTAAACTCGTAATTGTTTTAAATCAGTTGTGGTGGTCCCTTTTTGCCTGGCGCCTTTGGTCTTCTACTCCAACCCAGAGTCTGCAGAGCCTAAACAAACCCCTGGGTTGCGTCTATAAGAGTGAGCGTGGCGTCCGAACCAGCACCCCCACCACTCATCCCAGGCAAACCCTCACAGCTATCTAGTACAACTTGTGTTTGTTTGTTGCTGGCAGCTTCACGTTTTGGGCCTGTTCTTAGCAGTAGTGAAGGGGAGTGGTAGTGCAGCCATTAGCGAGCTGCGCTACGATCCCACGGTCAACAGCAGTGACGATTATGTGAACCGGTCCTGGGCCTCTCCTAGGTTGAATCAGCTTCAAATAAGTACCTGGTGCATTGTGTAAACATCGACAAAGGTGGCCAGGCATGGTGCTAGCCAGCCATCCCCTCATGTGCCGGTTCCAGCCTTCAGAGGTGCCCGCCAACAGCAGTTATTCCTACAATCTGTTAAGCCTATACAAGGCATCTTTGTTTTTGTATAGATGTGTTTCAGTGTGTGGGGTCAGTGTGTGGGGTCAGTGTGTGTTAGTGTAGATGTGTCAGTGTACTATCAATGTGCGTGTCTCAGTGTGTGGGGAGCAGTGGCACAGCGATTAGCGCCCTACCCTACAAACCTGGCAACCCGTGTTCAATTCCCACTCACTGCCCAACACCAGTGATGATTATCTGAACCTGTACTGGGCCTCCCCTAGGTTGATTCAGGCTCAAATGAGGACCTGGTGAAGTGTGTAAAACATGTCTACGAGCGAGAAAAAGGCAGCCAGGCATGGGGCTGGGCACCCAGTCCCTGGTGTACCATTCCTTGCTTCATATTCGCTAACAGCACTTGCCCAAGCAGTCTGTAAAGGTTACGGGGGGGGGGGGGATCTTTGTGCTCAGCAGCTGCGTTGAGGCAGCGGTGGTGGCTTGGACTCACTCGTGATCTCGCGCGCCACCCTGGCGCCCGTCCTCGTAGTGTCCTGTATGAGCCTGGTCTCCACCTCGTACCCCTGTTCACTCTGCGCGTGCACAGCACACATAACCCCCACCAAACGACAGAATTGGCCAGACATCCCAATATGGGACAACAGAGCATGGGCAAGTTGTTAGTAGTGCCAGTTCTGGCTGCCTTTCTAGTGCCTCTAAATCAAATAGATACACAACCACACAAACTATTGCCGGTAGTGAACATTCTACATTCCTATGGTCGCGGCACATTTATACACAAGACAACCAATGATGACTTCCCCACAAAGTGGTAAATATTTTATCAACCCTAGAGAGATGATTGGGCTGAGTCAATCACCAACCAGGGATGTGAACTCGCAACCTTCCGATTGGGAACCGCCCGGTCTAGGGCCCTACCACCTGGCCGGCTACATAATTTGCCAAAATATTAAAATGTGTCACTCACATCAGCATTGTCAACGTGCTGTGTATTCATCCTAAGCACTCCTAACAGCCAATTGCCAACGTCGTTAGGCTGAGTGGCATTTCTTGAGTCAATGCTGCAGTGATTATTATTGTTATCGTTATCCATCCAGTGAGGTGGCTCAGCAATAGCAAAGGCAGCTCACAATCAGAATCTTTATTTATCGTGGATGAACCCGATGAGCTATGAAGCTCTTTTTCATAGATGTCCAGTATGGGCGGGTCAGCAAGTTGTAACAACAAACAATGCAAAAAAATGATCGGAGTGCAAAATAAAAAAAGATAAGCAAAGTCAAGATAAAATAAATATAAATCAAGTGTATAACTACAAGTACACCAATTCCTGTCGATCTTTTCAAAACTAAATGCAAGCTTGGGGTAAGGCAGCAAAACAATACCAGTACCAGACCACACCAAGACAACACGCAGTACCTGAAATAAATTGCAAATTAAAATGTGTCTATCGATGGTACACGGGTAAGGATCAAAGTTACAAATCAAATTTGCAAATGTGCCTGCTGTTTCCAGCACCTTTCTTCTGCATCAGGATATGTTTTGAAGGAAGATTTACGATGTTAACGGGAGGAAACAAGGTTCTTCCAAAACGTTGGTGCTGCAATGGTAAAGGCTTTGTCACCCATTCTTGTTGCCTATTGGTGCAAGTGCTGATAACGAGTAGCGCCTATGAAAACCGAAAGAGCACACGAGGGGGTGGGTGACCAGCACCACACCTGGCCGCCTTTGTCTCCCCAGTGAAGATGTTTTGCACACCGCCCAGATACTTATTTGAGGCTGAGTCGACCTAGGGGTGGCCCAGGACCATTTCAGATAATCATCACTGGTGTTGGCAGTGAGCAGGAATCGAACGCGGGTCACAATGAAACGCACTGCATGGCACGCCCGGGCACTGCTTGCGGGGGGAGAGACGACGACGATGACGACGACAATGACGACGACGACGACATGGTTACCCGGTACGGTGGTGTAGGCAGCACGATCTCGGTGGCAATGCGCGCCCCGCTCGCATCGTCCGCCTCATCGTGGTAGCGGAAGATCCGCGTGCGCACGCTGATGCGGCCCTCGGCGCCAGGCGGTGCGACTACGCCGGGCGGCAGCGGCACGGTGGTGAGCACCTCGCACACGCCCAGCTCGGCGCCTCCCGCCCACACCGAACCCTCGGGGGCCGGCTCCATGGAGGCCGGCAAAGCCCCATTGGGGCCCAGCAGAAGGGGCCGTGGTGGCGGTGGCACGTCGGCCGCAGTGCGAGCGGCCCGCGCCTTCTTGTCCCGGAGCGCTTTCTTGAGTTTCTCTTTCTTCCTTGGCTTCTCCGGGTTCGCCACATCAGAGGCGGCTTCCTCGGGCTCCTCCGAGATGGTGAAGAGTTGGACTGTGGCTCCCTGAAAACAATAAGAACCACGTGCAAAGCTCTCTTGCTCCCGGCACTGAATTCTTCAAATGCTGCTTAACTACATTCCCAACAATATTATTACGCATGTCTGAAGACTCTTGCTCATAGTAGAGGCCGATGTTGCTGATGCTGCGTGTAATCCCAATTGAGTAATTTTCAGGAAATTTTCAGAATTAGGTTTTTAACTAAGTGAGGAGACCGGGTACCTTAAGAGGGAATGGGAAACCCATGCAAAACAGGGGGAGAACAAACTCCACACAGAACAGCGACCAGGAATCGAGCCCAGACCCTTCTTGCTGTGTTATCAATGCACCACACGGTTCCAACACGTCCTCGTTTAATGCATTTTCAGACAACGCATTTTCGCTAGAACACGGAACACACACTGTTATAACGCAGATCGCACACGGTTATGAAGCGGTTTCTGAGCGGTTGACTACTTTCTTGAGCTGCGCCGCTGAGCGGTAGAGTGATAAGTCACGCAGTGACGTACCCTCAGTTATTAGTCCTGCCATCTCACTACGCGTGCATTCATCGTATCTTGCCAAACTTTATTGTTACATCATCATTTATAGGGGAAATTGGTTTCACTGAACGCCTTTTTCACTTTATGCGACACTCTTCAGGAATGCATCTACTCCCGCGTAAAACGAGCACTACCTGTACTTGGAATTTGTAACTATCTTTTCTTTTTAAAATTTTACATATCAATATATTGATTCATGATAGAATTTTTGGATAGTATGACCAAATCCTTAAGACCCTCCACCCCCCCCCCCAAAAATAAATTTCGTCACTACAGCTATGCACATTTAAATCTAGATTGAAAACTAATTTATTTAGAACTGCTTTTTGTTTTTAGTTTGTCCTTCCCCGTACCTCTGATTAGCATAATTGGCTATGTACTGTGCAAAAAGTCCCTACATACATAAGTTTGATTCTAACTTCCTGTACCTCGTCCTGATGATGATGCTTGATGTAATTTCAAGTGAAACATCACGAATCTAAATCTCTCAATCTGGCTGTGAGAATCGGCCTTCACTTCACCGGTGTGAGCGAGAACGGTACGAAGCAGCGTTCAACTACTGGATATGTTGATGATGAAGTCGTTTGGCGCCATCAAATGGTGAAGCATCTTCAGAACAAGTTCCAGGAGGAAGTCAGAGTAATTGTTGCTCTAACTTCTGAGATTTGTATTTTATTTTACTCCTACTTCCTGTCTTGTCCGAATGATGCTTGTACACCTGACCATTTAAGTTGTTTGTCAGTGGCCAGATTGTTACATAGTGGCCTAAGCCACGTGTTACAATCAAATTTCCTATAACAGGAAAGAAAACACATGCGCAGTAAGTCCTCGTTTAAAGCGAGATGCGTTTCTGAAAAGTGCCACTTTCAGAAAAAATCTATTTCCCCATAATGTAGTAACTATAACGTTTGGCGGGATAAGATGTACAACGCACATGCAGTGCGATGGTGGGACAAATGAGGGTATGCTGCCTTACTGTATCACTCCACGTACTGTATCACTGTACCGCTCAGCAGCACAGCTCAAGAAAGTAGTTCATCATCGATCACTCAAAAACCGCATTGTAACAGTTGCGCATTCTGCGTCACAACGGTGCGTGTTCCACATTCTAACGGTGCGAGTTCTGCACTATAACAAGCACGTTTCACGCTATAACTGCGCATGTCTCACGTTATAACGTCCCCCGCTATAATGGTACACAGTCCGCGCTACAATGGGAATGTTTCATGTTATAACAGGCGCGTTCTGCGTTTTAACCGTGCATGTTCTGCGTTATAACGGATACATTCCACGCTATAACGGTGCGTGTTCCACGTTATAGCTGTGCGCGTTCCCCATTATAACAGTCCAAGTCTGCGCTATAACAGTCCAGATTCCACGTTATAATGGACATGTTCCACGTTATAACGGTGCAGGTTCCACGTTATAACGGTACAGGTTCCGCGTTATAATGGTGCATCACCTGCATTATAATGGTGCGCGATCCGCTATGCATGACAAGTGTTCACTAATGGAAGACCCACATTGGACAAAACCAGTTGTGTGAACATCTCGCGGTAAGCGAGGACTTACCGAAATAACATTTATAAAAAATAAATTGTAAGCTGTGGCGCAGTGGTTAGCGCACCGTGCCGTCAACCCCAGCGAACTACGTTCAATCCGCGACCATGGCTAACGTCATTGACACCCGACAAGCAGCGTCTAAACCGATCCTCGGCCATCTCTTTGCCAAACTGGCACTAACCAGTGTGGCGAAGTATGGTCAAACGATCCCCGACTGATAAGGCCCATTGTTCGATGTCACGTGACACGCTGAATTATTAATGACCACCCGAGCCCCATCCCGAGCTGGGTTGGCGAACGCGCGGCTGGTAGGCCACACGGCACTCGGCAAAAACAAGCTTAGCAGAATGTTTGCAAACATTCATATAGACACAACCGGTTTAGTTTTACAATGGGTAGTACTGTAGTGTAGTTATATTTTATAATAATGCCAGTACCAAATATATATTTTCTATACTGATGAGTGGGTTGCTAAGTGGGTTGGTGAGTTGCATTGTAAATTGTCTGGTGAGTGTCTTAGTGTGTTGGTGAATTGTCTGGTGTCTTAATGAGTAGGTTTGCGAGTGAGATTGTGAATTGTCTGTAGATTGTGAATTGTCTGGTGATTATCATAGTGAGTGGGTTGGTGCATTTTCTAGTGAGTGTCTTAGCGAGTGGGTTGGTGAGTGAGATTGCAAATTGTCTGGTGATTGTCTTAAAGAGTGGGTTGGTGAGTGGGATTGTGAATTGTCTGGTGAGTGTCTTAGTGAGTGGGCTGATGAATGGTTTGGTGAGTGTCTTAGTGAGTGGGTTGGTGAGTGGGTTGGTGAAATGTCTGGTGTCTTAGTGAGTGGGTTTCTGAGTGGGTTGGTGAATTGTCTGGTGAGTGTCTTGGTGAGTGTCTTGGTGGGTGGGCAGGTGAATGGGTTAGCGAGTGGGACGGTGCGTGGCATGGTGGGTTAGTAAGATGGTGAGTGGTGATAGTGAGTGGCATTACACGTAGCACCATTGCCACCTCATGCGATAACTTGACAGGACCCTCCTAGAAAAAGATTATTGACACTTGGCGAAGCTTCGCCGAGTAAATGAGCAGGTATACACATTTTACAATGCCGACCTTCCCTCGCAAGAAACGAACAAACCTAGGGGCAGTGGGAGTTTGCAAACCCTGGCCAGATTCCATACAGTGATAAGCGCAGCCTCAACCATGCCTGCAATCGACAAACCCCCCCTTACCTTTCCAGGCTCTGTTGCTTCACCGTCCATGGCCAGGAGAAGTCACGCCCCTCACCTCCCCCGCGATCCACAGAGGGTCCAAACAGCGCAAGGCGCGTGACCGCACACAGCCACCTGCCGCAACTACGGCTGCGGTTCGAACACCAGTGGCTCGTGAACATGCACCGCCACCGCCGCCGACCGGCGCATTCAATCGGCGTCTCTCTCTGCGCCCAGGTGTTTGGACGGGGGGGAGGAACCGCGCACTGTACACGCACGGCCTGCTGCGGTCATCACACGATCGGCGCGAGACCGGCACGCGATCGGTATGCGCCCCGGAGCAAAGGGGGCAAGGAGCGCCGCTACGTTGAGCCGCGCCACACCCAGCTGTAACCCGAGAAACTTTGACTTTGTCCGCTCTCTCCCCACTCTCTCAGTCTCTTATCGGCGGCACGCTTCGCGAGGCGATGACGCAGCTCAGGGGTAGGCGCGTCGCCCACTCATTGCAGAAGGTCAGAATCTTTGTTGTTGAAACTGCAAGTGGAGGAATCCGATGAGCTGTGGAGCTCTTTTCACAGATGTCCGGTAGGGGCACGGGGGTCAGCAAGTTAACAATACAAAAAACCGAAAGGAGTGCAAAATAGAGAAGAGGTAAGCAACACACTAAAAATAATATAAAAATATATAAATACAAATTACATAATTACATACATTCCTGCCAAATTATCGACACTAAATGCAAGCTTGGGCAAGGCAGCAAAACAGCAACAATAGTCGCAGACCACATCAAGACAACAACAACAGTCCCAGACCACACCAAGACAACACAGAGGTTCGCAGTATGATTCTAGCTAGCAGCGCTGGTTAACACTGCAGGAGTGCATAACCCTCGTATTTTGATTTAAAGCTTTCGTGACTGCAGGAATTCATATTCTTGGTTCTTTCGGTAAAGTCACGTAGAATGTAAACAATAAAATAATAAAAATATAAAACAATTAAATTCTCACGACGTTTCGTGAGAATTTTTTGAACACAAAGCAGAGCTAAAACATGGTAGGACCAACACCTCGGCCGTGGCAGATCACTGTTATAATTCAGTAGGCTCACATGACATTGACTTCTCCAAGACAGAGGTTCTCTGCAAGCCATCTGGCTACCATGAGAGATTCGTTCATGAGGCTATCCACATATACAACACAGAGACAATTTCAACCGAGAAGATGGATTCTGGCTTAGCAATCATTGGAAGGATTTGATAAACCATTTGGGTCTTAATTGATTGTTCACGCTTACGGTGGCTTTCAGACCGCATTCCATTCTCTTCGTCTCCCCCCTCCTCTTTTCCGAACATAGATGGACTCGTCCATCTGAATAACTGCCAAATCGCTCTCCATGGTGCTAACGTAAAAAAAAAAGTCACTTTTTTCAAATTTTTCTTGCTGTGGTTTTCACACCTGATGATGATTGCTTGTGTTGCAGTCGAAACGTCGTGAGAATTTTATTGTTTATATTTTTATTTTTTATTGTTTCCCTTCTACGTGACTTTACCGAAAGAACCAAGAATATGAACCCGAGTATTAGTAATAATAACAACACTGCACTGTCTGCTGCATGGACGTTAAAGATTACGTGGCGTCTTTCAACATGGTCCCAATTTGAGAAGTGCACTGGCAATGACTAAGTTGGGATATCACACAGCTGCAACATCACCTCCTGTTGCGAGACTGCAGGCTGTCTGTGAAACACAGCAGCGCCCTTAGCTTCGTGATGACCACCACTGTGCAATAAGAACGACACGAATACCAGACCATAAAGAAAAAAAACTGATCTGGAACTATGCAGCCTTTTAAGATACGTGCCGGAAATTCTACAGTGATTTCTGGCATTTTAAAAACACCGTGAAAGATTGACATATCACCGAAAAATCCAGGCACTTGGTAACCAGTAAATATTGACCCAACTATATAAACCAAAGCAATACGACAACATATTCTTAGCTCTTTCGGTAAAGTCACGTTACTTTACCGAAAGAGCTAAGAATATGAATTACTGCAGTCACGAAAGCTTTAAATCAAAATTTAATACGACAACACTTCGCTAAGCGTGCGGTGTTCACTGAGTTTTCGCGATAACGCGGCTCTTCCATTTTTTTCGCACAATGCGAAAATGATAACGCAGAACACACCCATTACAATGCAAAACGCGCACCGTTATAACGTGGAACACACCCGTTATAATGCAGAATGCACCCATTACAACGCAGAATGTTTCAATGTGGAACATATCCGTTATAAAGCGGTTTCTGAGTGGTCAACGATGAACTACTTTCTTGAGCTGTGCAGCCGAGCGGTACAGTGATACAGTAAGCAAAGTGATACAATAAGCAGAATGATACAGTAATGCGGCCATGTACCCTCAGTTATTTGTCCCGCCATCTCACTGTGTACAGTTACATCGTATCTCGCCAAACTTTATTGTGACTGGTTTATTTATGGGGAAATTGTTTTCGCTTAACGCGAAATTTTTCAGGAACGCATCTACCGTGTTAAACAAGGACTGACTGTGAAATCGGTAATCAAATTGAAAAACGGTCACCAGTTCACCGGTTGACGTTTACAGCCCTAACTTTTTGGTTACCGTTGCAATTTTATTATACTGACGTTTGTTCACCTAGAAAAGCCTCAGTTAGTCTGAAGACTTTTTCCAGAGGGTCTTGCCAAGTTTTTGGAGTAGGTCGGAGGTGTAGATACGCATCTCTAATTCGATTACAGGCAAACCTCGCTTAGTGCGACCCCGTAGAACGCTGATTCGTTTGAGTGCTCTTTGCCTTGAACATTTTTACTGACATTTGAAATAAAAACATACCATATATAAAGCGCTACGAGTCAGAATACAGATAGTCCCCGAGTTACGATGGTCCGACTTACGATATTTCGATCTTACGATGACGATAGCGATACGACAAAATTGTAAAATATTTTACATTTTGCGCGGCAGGCAAACGCAGCAGCGTACGAGGTACGATACTGTACGTTGGGACGCTGCCGGGATGTACGCATCTTCCGCCTTGTGTGATGCCTCACTCTCACCAGCGGTCGACAGAGTTAAGTTGTCTCAGTGTTAGCGCGTGTAATTTTCTGTGTTTTTTTGTGTTTCAAAGCATGTTAAAAGTTTTTATAGCAGATAGGATTGTTTCCTGAAAAAACTTTTTATTAAATTGCAGTTCATATAGGTAGGCTAAGAATTTACCTTGTTTTTTTTACTTTACATTTTACTGTGCAATACAGTATTGTAATTAATAAATACATACAGTTTATGGTTGTAAATTGCTCTGTTTTGCTCAATTATCACCATTCTTTAAGACTCCTGGGTAGGCTAGGCCATCTTCGACTTACGCTATTTTTGACTTATGATGGGGTCGTCGTAACGCATCTCCATCGTAAGTAGAGGACTACCTGTACACAGCAGCGTCGGCCGAGGAAACGTACCCACTCCCATTATTTGCTCAGCCAATGAGAGCGACGAATGCTCTCAGCCAAACAGACCCAACCCCCCACGATTCGATTATCACGAATAATGGTGACAATGACATTTTAAAAATAAAATCAATGTTAATAGCCAGGTGAGGATAGTCTCCGGCTCCACCTAAACGAAACCTCACCACAGACAACCTCGTCTCCCATCGCTGTCTTTTACGAGCGCATTAAATTGCACTCTTGAGTAACGTACATAAAACTTACTCATGTTATATTAAATTATGATTTTTATTTACAAAATGTTCACCATCTGTATTATTATTAATAGCGCTATTATCGATATCCCAATTAAGTCCTTATATACTGCCCATAGTAAAAAATAATGCTGTCGGGAACGCATCCCCATGTAGTATACCAATAGTATAACGGCCCCTTTTAGTGCCGATTCTATGAGCACATCTTGAGCACTAAGCAAGGTCTGCCTTATTGTATTCAGCAATGGGATCTTTTTGGTCAATACCAGGTACAGTGTGCTTTTTTTCAGAATGTTACAATGAAATTCGAAAACGGCTTATCGAGGCCGATCTTGTTCACCAAGCGGATGAGGTGTGCAAACAGAGATCATGGCAAAAGCCCCTCCTCACTGTATGTATGCTCCACAACGACGAGGAGAGATGCTACCGAGTATCAAAATCTGAATATTTATTTCGGGTTTCTCTGAATGACAGCCGGTAAACTGGTACCAAAAGTCACAATCGATGGAACGTAAGGAAAGGACGCGTCGATTGGTGCGCTGTGCGAACATACAAACCGCACGGCAGTCTAAGTTACCACGTGGTTACAAACGCCCAGAGATGAGAGTACACCGCCACGTTCCTGTATCAATCTGCATACTATCACTCTGCTCAGCCTGCGCAGCTCAAAAAAGTAGTTAATCGTTGATCGCTCAGAAACCGCGTTATAGCGGTGCACGTGACACATTATAACGGTGCTCGATACATGTTTTAACGGTGTACGTTCCACGTGTAAACGAGGACTTGCTGTACTCAAGTTTCCTCCTTACATAAAAAACAACCACTCCTGAGAAAGGGAATGGGCCCAAATGGCCAGACATCTCAACGCGAGGTTCTCCTGTGTACCGTGACTGTGTCTGTGACACACAGAAGCACCTTCCTTCCTTATGATAGCCTTGGGTTATAAGAATAACGCCAATACCAAATGTACATTATATACGATTACTAGCTTTACTACCCGGCTTCGCCCGGGATTCACGACGCCCAGCCACCTTTGTCTCCCCAGTGGCGATATTCACACACCACAGCAGTTACTCGTTTGAGGCTGAGTTGACCTAGGGGAGGCCCAGGACCGGTTGAAATAATCATCACCGGTGGTGGCCGTGAGCGGGAATCGAACTCGGGTCGGTGGGTTCGTAGCGCAGCGCGCTAGCCACGACACTACAATGCGTTACACTTCCACAGGCGCGGGTCACATGATAGATTTGACGTCACAGCTCACTTGCCGTGCAAAAAATATATGCATTATTGAGCTCCCCCCCACCCCCAAACAAAAAAAGTGTATTTTTATAATTATTGCATGGTGTACAGTCTGGAAAGTACCCACATGGCAAATTTCAAGTTTGTTGCATGTCAGGAAGTAGGCTAAACATTTTGAACAGACACACAATCACAAATTTCCCTTTTACAGTGAGAAAAAAGTATTTGATCCTCTGCTGATTTGTTCGTTTGCCCACTGACAAAGAAATGATCAGTCTATAATTTTAATGGTAGGTTTATTTGAACAGTGAGAGACAGAATAACAACAAAAAAATCCAGAAAAACGCATGTCAAGATTTTTATAAATTGATTTGCATTTTAATGAGGGAAATAAGTATTGACCCCCTCTCAATCAGAAAGATTTCTGGCTCCCTTTAAGAGTGTGCTCCTAATCTCAGCTCGTTACCTGTATAAAAGACACCTTTTCATAATAAAGGTTTTTGGGTTAGATCGCGTTTATTTATAAATGTGTCGTAACCCTCCACCACCCGACCACCCGACATGGCCAATCAGCAAAAAAAAAGGTGACACGTTGACAAAAAGACAAATAATTCACTACTTTAGCCCACCGGTGTGTTGAAGAGTGAACCCACATTTACAGTTTGAGTACGACGTTTCGCTGGTAAATACATCCAGCATCATCGGGCAATTCGCCAGAATGGTAAAGCCCTCGCTTGCTCCCGGTTTAGTGCGGCCTGGAAGCGTATTATTAAATAATACACATTACATTTTGATTTAAAGAATTACTAATCTACAACTCATTACTAATCATAACCAATGACTGATTACTAATCGATTATATAATTACAATACCCCCCCTCCGCCTCTAATCACTGCACCTGATATGAGTTAAGTGATGACGTCACCCTGCTGCTCTATATAAAACCAGAAGCAAGCGAGGGCTTTACCATTCTGGCGAATTGCCCGATGATGCTGGATGTATTTACCAGCGAAACGTCGTACTCAAACTGTAAATGTGGATTCACTCTTCAACACACCGGTGGGCTAAAGTAGTGAATTATTTGTCTTTTTGTCAACGTGACACTTTTTTTTTGCTGATTGGCCGTATCGGGTGGTGGAGGGTTACGACACATTTATAAATAAACGTGATCTAACCCAAAAACCTTTATTATGAATAATATTGGTCGCGAAAGCCTACATGTTAAACATAAAAGACACCTGTCCACAGAAGCAATCAATCAATCTGAGTCCAAACTCTCCAACATGGCCAAGACCAAAGAGCTCTCCAAGGATGTCAGGGACAAGATTGTAGACCTACACAAGGCTGGAATGAGCTACAGACCATTGCCAAGCAGCTTGGTGAGAAGGTGACAACAGTTGGTGCGATTATTCGCAAATGGAAGAAACACAAAAGAACTGTCAATCTCCTTCAGCCTGGGGCTCAATGCAAGATCTCACCTCGTGGAGTTGCAATGATCATGAGAACGGTGAGGAATCAGCCCAGAACTACACGGGAGAATCTTGTCAATGATCTCAAGGTAGCTGGGACCATAGTCACTAAGAAAACAATTGGTAACACACTATGCCGTGAAGGACTGAAATCCTGCAGTGCCCGCAAGGTCCCCCTGCTCAAGAAAGCACATATACATGCCCGTCTGAAGTTTGCCAATGAACATCTGAATGATTCAGAAGCCAACTGGGTGAAAGTGTTGTGGTCAGATGAGACCAAAATGGAGCTCTTTGGCATCAACTCAACTCGCCGTGTTTGGAGGAGGAGGAATGCTGCCTATGACCCCAAGAACACCATCCCCACCGTCAAACATGGAGGTGGAAACATACTTTGGGGGTGTTTTTCTGTTAAGGGGACAGGACAACTTCACCGCATCAAAGGGACGATGGACGGGGCCATGTACCGTCAAATCTTGGGTGAGAACCTCCTTTCCTCAGCCAGGGCATTGAAAATGGTTCGTGGATGGGTATTCCAGCATGACAATGACCCAAAACACACGGCCAAGGCAACAAAGGAGTGGCTCAAGAAGGAGCACATTAAGGTCCTGGAGTGGCCTAGCCAGTCTCCAGACCTTAATCCCATAGAAAATCTGTGGAGGGAGCTGAAGGTTCGAGTTGCCAAACGTCAGCCTCGAAACCTTAATGACTTGGAGAAGATCTGCAAAGAGGAGTGGGACAAAATTCCTCCTGAGATGTGTGCAAACCTGGTGGCCAACTACAAGAAACGTCTGACCTCTGTGATTGCCAACAAGGGTTTTGCCACCAAGTACTAAGTCATGTTTTGCAGAGGGGTCAAATACTTATTTCCCTCATTAAAATGCAAATCAACTTTTTTGTTGTTATTCTGTTTCTCACTGTTCAAATAAACCTACCATTAAAATTATAGACTGATCATTTCTTTGTCAGTGGGCAAACGTACAAAATCAGCAGGGGATCGAATACTTTTTTCCCTCACTATATATATATAGAGACTAGCTTTACTACCCGGCTTCGCCCGGGACTTGGATTTACCACGCCCGGCCGCTTTTGTCTCCCAAGTGGCGATGTTCACACACCACAGCAGTTACTCGTTTGAGGCTGAGTAGACCTAGGGGTTGGCCCAGGACCGGTTGAAATAATCGTCACCGGTGGTGGCCGTGAGCAGGAATCGAATTAAGGTCGCCGTGTTCATAGCGCAGCACGCTAACCACTACACTACAATGCGTTACGCTTCCACATGTGCGTGTCACATGACAGATTTGACGTCACAACTCACTTCCCGTGCAAAAAATATATGCCTTGAGCTCCCCCCCCGCAAAAAGTGTGTTTTTATTTTTGCATGGTGTACAGTCTGAAAAGTACCCACATGGCAAATTTCCAGTTTCTTTGGTTCTATTCGGTAAAGTCACGGAGGTAAAAATAAAATAACAAAAAATCACGACGTTTCGGCCACAACACAAGCGGCCTTCATCAGATGAAGGGACTGGCCTGTCCAGAGGATAGCGTTGGAGAATTAAATTTCCAGTTTGTTGCATGTCGGAAGTACGCTAAACATTTTGAACAGACACATTCACAACTTTGCCTTTTATATATATGGAGATTATTATTGCAGTGGCAGGGTGGAGGGCATCCAGCTAGAAGGGTAGCAGAGCTGGTGGTAGTGCAGCGACGACACCCGCGCCTCAACAAACAGGTCGTGGGTTCTATTCCCGACTATACCCCCGAAATAGATAAATTGGCATACAGAGAGGTTGCCCACGATATGTCGAAACCGTAAACGAATAAACCCGTGATATTCAAGGGGCTCCCGTACTACATGGTAGATGATTATTATCATTATTCTTTGGTTCTTTCAGTAACCTCACGTAAATGGAAAAATAAAGTGAATAAAAAATGGTAAAAATAAAAATGATTATTTTTATAGAAAAAATAATTCACTTTATTTTTATTATTTTTTATACCTACGTGACTTTACCGCAAGAACCAAAGCATATGAATTCTTGCAGTCACGAAAGATTTAAGCCAAAATTATTATATATTATATTGCAGTGGCAGGGTGGTGGTATCATGGTAACACTTGTGCCTCAGCAAGAAGGGCCCTAGGTTCGATTCCAAACTTGGGCGCCTCTCTGTGTGGAGTTTGTAAGTTCTCCCTTTGTTCTGCGTAGGTTTTCTCTGGATCATTTCTTCTCATAGCTAATACAAAAGAAAACGCCTATACAATTTAACTGCATTGGCCAAACATCTCAATGCTGAGCAAAATCTGCAAATCACTCAATTGGGATCACACGCAGCAGTAGTAGTAGTGAAATCGGCCCTTACTGAGAAAACCTGGCATGAACCTCCCGAAAAAAAGTATTGATAGTCGGCGAGACTTTGCAGTGTGTACAACCCGCGTCATAAGTTATTATTAAAACCGTACTCTCTCCCGCCACGGGATGGCGCCGTCTACTGGAGTGCAGACGCCACGACCTCAACGCGTCTGCGACTTTTAAAGTCGATTTAATTTGTTACGCGCGTGATCCCGTTTTGCCAGTTTCTCGGATGTTTCACAGATCCGTGGTGCGTGGGTTTGTGATGCTCCATATTCAAATCTTGTGCTCCACAAAAAAACACATCCAATGCAATGTGGTAGAATATGTGTGTTATGGTAATTTTGCGAAATGAAATGTAAAGTATATGCTAATTTTACACAGGCTCAAGGGGCGATTACAACCACAAAGGAGAACAGAGAGATGATACCAAGGGCATGGGCAAAAACGAGTCAACCGATTCTCAAGTAACTCCATAGCTCAACTCAGATGTTAACTATCTCACCTGGTTTGCAGTTTGTGGGTTTTACCCTGACGCCTGCTGTATATTTGGAGTTTGCGTCTCTCTCTCTTTACCCGTGGTCGTATTAATTTTTTTCTGGTTCCTCCGGGTTTTCCCTCCGCATTTATAATCAACGTTGCATTTAGAGTATTTCGCTGCTGCTATAAATGTCCACGTGATAAGTCACTTCGTTGAGCTATCATTTATGGTGAAGTCCCTCCTTAAAAAGAGCTACATAGCTCATTGGGCCTTGCCTGGTAAACTAAAAATAGTAAAAAATAGTTCAACAAAATCTCATATATTTGCTGAGAGAAGTGAAGAGATGCATTCCTTGACACGCGGGGCGTTGTCAGCCAATATTCTGATTTATGATTGATCTCTGGGTTAGGCCATGTAATGCTCTGACCAAATTTGTGTCGTCACACCACCATTACAGACAAACACATAATTGTTGCGAGTGCAAGTACCATCAGGATCTCATTCTTAAGATGCTCGACGCAGTCTCAAATGAAACGCTCCGTAATCTAATCGCTAAATGCAGTTGTGAGAATCTCTCATTGCCTCACCGGCGAGCGAGCTGAAATCGATGCCAATTGGTGCTTTAAAAACGCTTCTAAATCTGGCAATGAATTTGTTTGGCTGTGTTTAGGGTGGCAGAGGGCAGCACGATATAGGCAACACCGCGGCACCTGCCTTGTCATGCGCGCTCCCCTCTGCGCCCATCCACCCCGCAGGGCAGCTTCACTAAATCTCAAGACTCACTTTCAGGAGGGTCCTGGCAATGTTTTCACAGTAGGGGGCTCGATGTTGCTGCTGCTATTTGCGATCAGAGCAGAGCAATTTGCAGGCCGTCATTCAGCACAAGAATGCCTGACCAATATCGTTGACATTCTGAGTGTGGGGGGTTTTAGCTATAGGAGAACAGATAACTCGGAGGAATTCCACACAGAACACAGCAGGGAGAAAATTCCACACATACACCACACAGAATGGTGCCCGAGTAGGGAATTGAACCCATGTCCTTTTAGCTGTGATCTGTCATTCGCCACCACCCCTTACCACCCTCTGTAATTTGCTGTGTGGTGTGGTATGCGTGGTGGTGTGGTGATGTGTGGAAGTGTGTGGTGGCGTATCGTGTATTTGACATGTGTGGTGGTGTGTGGTGATGGTGTGTGGTGGTGGTGTGTAGTGGTGGTTTGTGATGGTGTGTGATGGTGTGTTGATGTAAAACGTGTGTGGTTGTGTGGTGGTGGTGTGTTGGTGGAGTGGTGATGTGTGGTAGTGTGTGGTGGTATGTGGTGGCGTATCGTGTATGTGTGTGACGTGTTTGTGGTGACGGCGGTGTGGTAGTGGTGTGTGGTGGTGTGAGATGGTGTGATGGTGTATCATGTATGTGACGTGTGTAGGGGTGTCTGGTTAGCGCACTGTGCTATGAACCCGGCCACCAACACCAGTGATGATTATCTGAACCGGTCCTGAATCTCCCCAAGGCCAACTCAACCTCAAATGAGTACCTGGTGCGATGTATAAACACCGCCACTGGGGAGACAAAAGCAGCCTGGCGTGGTCCTCGCTACCCACCTCCCGTGTGCCGTTCAGACTTTCATAGTTGTTCGCTCACAGCACTTGCCCCAAGAGTCGGTAAAGGCTATACGGGGGTGTTTGTGTAGGTGTGTCCATGTTCTCTGATGCACCGAACTTGTCCGGCCAGCCCTGCTTGTTGCACAGCCCGGAGCCCACGTCAGATGCAATTACTCTGCACCTGTCACCACTGTGGCTTCTTATCATCTCTGTCTCTCCCACACAACTCAACCCTTTCCGGCAAGAATACAGGTGTTAAGATGTCCAAACACCAAATAGACACCTATCGCAGGGCATCAAGTCTGCATTAACCACACATGTATGCATGTTGAACTTCTTTCGCACCATACGAAGCCAAGCACGCTAATCCGGAGGTGCGGGGGAAGGACAGTAAACCAAACACAAAAAGCAGTTTTCAATCTCGATTTAAAAGTGCATAGCTCCAGTGGCTTCCTAATATCGGAAGGAAGACCATTACAGATGGCTGCAGATGCGCATCCGAAAGTGCACGATGCACTGCCCTTCTTTGTTTCATGGATAACCAAAAGCCGCTGCGAGGATGATTGGAGTTCTTGGGTGTGAAACATGCAAACAAACATGCTATGATCTATTTGGCCTGGGAACTTATTAAACAGCATAGCCTTAATAGACTTTTGAACAAGTGCTGTTAGCGGCACCTATGAAGGCCGGCAATGGCACACAAGGCGGTGAGTGTCCAGCACCACGCCCAGCCACCTTTGTCTCCCCAGTGATGTTTACACACCATACCAGGTACTCCTTTGAGGTTGAGTTGACCTAGGGGAGGCCCGGGACCAATTCAGATAATCGTCACTGGTGTTGTTAGTGGCCGGGAGCGGGAAACGAACTCTGTTCGCCGGGTTCGCAGTGCAGCACGCCACCGCTCCCCAGATGAAACAGACATTAAACAGCACAGACAACGCACAGCAGCAGCAGCAGAGCCCCGGGGTGTGGGTGCCTGGTATGCACTGAGAGGTGTGTTGGCGATAGGGGAGTGGTCCTGGTTTCTGCCCGCAGAGTGTGTGTATATTTAACCAAGTAATCGTTTCTTTAGCTGTCAATGGCCTCAGTTTACGCCATCGCAAAAATAGCCATCGTTAACGCCTTACCTCAAGACGTAATTAAGTTTACACACGTTTCCGGATAGATTTGATTACATTGCAATTATTTAATTATTCTGCGTGTTTAACCAGGAGGGTCTTGCTACGTTTGGGATGTTTGGCCAACACCAATTACAGTGTACGTTTTTTTTCTTCACATTATATTAAGCACATTTTATAACTATGCATTTTAAGCTTGTTTACCAAGAAAAGCCTCAGTGAACCTCAAGACCCTTTGCCGGTCTCTCTGAATTCCAATGCCAAAGGGATTTTCTTTGAAATTGTTATACAAATATATATATATTTGAAGGATGCACTGGAGATAATTTATATGTGCTCCTCCTCAGCAAGATATCCTGGAGACATACGATCTTGATTTAGGGGGAGCCCCCCCAACCCCTCCCCCCCTACGGAGGTTATGGGCAGGGTGAGTTCCCACGACACACCGCGGGAGCGTTCACGACGCCAACGCCAGCCACGACATTCACAACGTTCACTCGACTTTCCTCCTGCATTGCGCGGAGCGTCTGCAATGTGCGCGGGGCGAACGTCCCACTTTTCAACATCATGATAATAATGAAAATGACTGATTTAACCTGGGAAAGCCTAATCGAGTATCAAGACTCTTTGTAAGGAGGGTCCTGCTACATTGGGATGTTTGGCGAACACCAATTATATGCTACGTGTTTTTCTTCAAATTACATTAAACACATTTTATTACGAATTTCCATCTCGTTTATCCAGTAAAGCATCAGTGAGTCTCAACTCTTTTGTCAGGAGGGCCCTTCCGGGTTTTCAAAGTAGAGAGTGATGTTGCTGCTGCTCCTGCATGATCGCAAATTTAGTCATTTACCATGTAAAGTTTTAGCATTGGGATGTTTGACCAATATTGGTTCTATTGTGCATGTGCATTTAGCTATGGGAGGAAACTGAAGAACTTGGAGGAAACAATGGGAATGAATACAAACTCCACGCAGAAAGGCACTCCGAGTCAGGAATCTAATCCAGGTCCTTTTGGCTGGGGCACAAGCGGCAACAATGTGCCACCACCCAACCCAACGTGAGTCTGTTACGGACTCTATACCATTTGGTGAAAGAACACAAAGTTTATCCATTGCCATCTTCACTGGTGGCTAAAAAAAACCAACAGCCAGGGAAACTACACATTTATATGGCAGGGACCAGTCAACCCGCAGGACCCCAACGGGTGACTCATGTAACCCGCAGTACCTGTAGCGACGTGGTGTCTGCAGAGACTTGGGTCCTCAGTCGAGTCTCCAGCTCCTCCAGCAGGGCCCACAGACTCAGAGGCTCTGCTCGCACCAGGGTTGGCCAGGAGGAGGATTTGTAAGGGTGGGAGGAGAGAGGCGAGGGAGGGAGATTACATGGACTGAACCTTGTATAAATGTACACACACATACATATATATTTCTAGAATATAAAAAAATGTCAAGTGTGTAAAATATGTCTTGATGCATACGGTTGCTGAGGCCCAAAACTTCAAGGGGCACCAATAAAGTTATAATGGATGAGTTTACACATTTCTTAAAATTAGCAGGGTTATTGTGAGAGCTTGGAGAAAAGAGACCTCCTGTGTTGTGAGTGGGTGGGTGTGTTGTTGTGACTTGCAGTGTGGTGAATGATTCATTGTGTGTTGTTGTGATCTGCATTGCCGCGAGTGAGTGGGTTGGTGGGTGAGTCAGTGGGTGGGTGAGCGAGTCACTGAGTAAGCGAGTCACTGAGTAAGTGAATAGGGAAGTGAGTGAGTGAGTGGGCAAGTCTGTTGTTATGACCTGGAGTGTGGTGATTTAAGACAATATTGATGAGACAAAACAGTCAGTTTGGTGGGAGAACGAGTCCTCAAAGTGGGTGGAGAAATGAATGAGTGAAGTTCATTTGAACAGGAACCATGGTGGTAGTAACAATAGAAGAGTGATAAGGAGGTGACAGACTGCCGGTGCCTGAAGTGAATCGATTAATCCTGGAACAAACACGCCAACTCCTTTACTCTGAATTCTATCAAGTGTCGCATTACGATTATCTTATTTTTATTTTGCTGTCTCAAGACTGTTTTTCAGTACGGGGGGTGCAATGATTGCCACGTGTTATCCCAACTGAATAATTACCAGTGTACATTTGCTACGAACGACGTCGCGGGGATCTTTAACGTCCCCTATGGAGCAGCGCGGACGGTGCGCTGAGCTTCAACGGTTAAGTTCCGTACCGCACTACATCGCTATTCACCGTGGCGGCCTGGCGGATTTGCCGCGCCAACCTCCGCCATGGTGGCCAAAGCGCGACGTCCGGCGTACAAAGGAGAACTCCCCCACAACGTCCAGGGGACGTCGAGGAGAGGGCGATGCACGTTGATAGAGGCGCAGCAGACACATTTATCGAAAAGTGTCCGTAATTTGTCAATTGTGTTCATGCTAAATTTCGTAAACTGAACGTTCGTAAAACAAGGGATACCTGTACTGCGAAAACCTAGCAGGACCCTCCCCTGCCAGGTGACCCCCGCTACCTGGTAGGGGCCATCCGGAGGGGACTCTGACAGCAGCGGCAAGCAAGCCAGAGCAGCCAACTCAGAGCACCTCGCACGTCCGAACTTCTCAAGACTGGACAGGCGAGATCGGGCGGAGTTCGTAAGGTGCTGTGTGTTCACGGAGGTGGTAGCGCTGCCCTTTAGTGAATGTCGCATTTGGCCCATCCCAACACCCGCCACCCTGCCTGCCTCCATGCCAGTCTCCTGTCTACCTCCATGCAACACGAGTGCAAACATCACCTTTAGTGATGTTTCTGTAAGCTAATTTTACTTTGAACGATTTTGAAGTATGTATGTTGAACTTCTTTCGCACCATACGTAGCCTAATTGGAAGTGTGTGTTTTGTTACAGAAACTTTATTCGTGTAAACATTGCTTGTGTGTTTGTGGACTGTTTTTAATCGCATCCATAATTGCAGTTATTTTAGTTTTAATTTATATGACTATGCCTGTTGTTATGCATTTGCTTTTGTCAAATGAGACTCTAACCTGGTTTCTTGAGTTCCACTCACTTTGGTTACACAAAATCAACTTGACACTTAAAACTCTGCTGCATGCACGAATCAATCCCAGTTGTTCCTATTGCATTGATTATACTCTTTGGTTCTTTCGGTAAAGTCATGTAGTTAGAAATAAAATAAAATAAAACAAATTACGTTTCGATCGCAACACAAGCGGTTGTCATCAGGCAAAATCACGACCGCTTGTGTCGCAATCGAAATGTCGTGATTTGTTTTATTTTATTTTATTTCTAACTACGTGACTTTACTGAAAGAACCAGAGAATGGATTCCTGCAGTTACGAAAGCTTCAAATCTGCAATGATTATATTTTATTTAGCTTTTTAACCAGGAAAGCCTCACTGGAGTCTTAAGAATCGTGTGTCCTTTCAGAAAATGAGCGATGGAGCAATGCCTGGCACTCACATCAGGTTTGGTGAACACCTCACAGTGTTCCCACATTTGAGTTAAACGTTGTGTTATTTATTTTAACTGCCATTATGCTTTTTTAAACCAGTAAAGCCTCAGTGAGTCTTGTTCAGGAGGGTCCTGCCAGGTTTTTAACATCAGAGAGGCAATGTTGGTGCTGCTGCTGTGTAATCCAAATTGCGAAATAAAAAAAGGTCAATTTTCAACATTTGGATGTTTTGACCAATACTGGTTACACTGTGTGTGGTATTTTATTAGCTATGGCAGAAAACTGGAGAACCCAGAGGAAACCCATGCAGAACAGGGGGAGAGAATACAAACTCCACACTGAGAGGCGCCCAAGTTGGGACTCAAACCCAGGCCCCTTATTGCTGTGAAGCACGAGTGTTACCACTATACCACCACCCTGTCACTGAAATAATAAACTACAATGTAGTAGGGGAGATCCTTGAATATTGCGGGTGTATCATTTGCAATTTCGACCTATTGCAGGCAATCCCTCTGTATACCAATTTAGTTATCGCGGAGGTTAGTTTTGGCCTTCCGCTGGGGTATAGTCGGGAGGTGCGGGTGTCACCACTGCGCCACCACCACCCCTGCCACCTTTCTAGCTAGGTGCCCTATTGGCTGTGTAGTGGCCGGGCTGTGCCTCCTGCCCCGAGGCCCCGCCGTGTCAGCCGTGCTAGCTGCTCCTGGTACCCACCGTCAGCAACGGGAGCCGCCCCTTCGGCACGCCCACGGCCCGGGGAGGGCCCGGGGCTGGGCGCGCCCCGGACGAGGTGGCCGCACTCGAGCAGCAGCTCCCGCAGGCGCCAGCCGGCTCGGAACACCTCCTCCCTGCCTCGCACATGGCACACGCGACGCATCGTCCATATGGTATATAATGTAGTGTACAGTATAGTGTAGTGTATAGTGTGGTGTAGTGTGCGGCGTAGAGTGCACTGTGTATAGTATAGTACATAGTATAGTGTACAATGTAGTGTATAGTGTATTGTGTGGTGAAAAGTGTACTGTATTGTGTAGTGTATAGTGTAGTGTGTGGTGTATAGTATAGTGTATGGTGTAGTGTGTAGTATATAGTGTAGTGTGTGGTGTGCAGTATAATATACGGTTAAGTGTATTATTTAGTGTATTGTGTAGCGTACGGTGTATAGTGTAGCGTACGGTTCATAGTGTAGCGTATTGCATTGTGTAGTGTGCAGTGTATAGTGTAGCTTATTGTGTAGTATGTGGTGTATAGTTTAGTACGTGGTGTATAGTGTAGTGTGTGGTGTAAAGTGTGGTGTATAGTGTAATGTACAGGGTATAGTGCGGTGTATAGTGTAGTGTGCAGTGTATAGTGTAGTGTATGGTGTATAGTGCAAGGTGTATATTGAATAGTATTGTAGTCCAGCCAAAACATCCCCCATTTCCTCGATAGTGCAAGATGGTAACGCTGTCGTGGCTGTAAGCAATGTCATGGGGGGGTGGGCCGATTCAAATCGGCTGTTCCCAATGTGGTGCTCATAGCCACTACAGCAGCACAAAAGGGCTCTGGACGGGTGCGCCCCGTCCACCCTCAATTCAATTACCACTAAACCACGTGTAAAATATGATTTGGGTCTTTCGGTAAAGTCACGTAGATAGCTTCAAATTAATACAAATAAATATAAAATAAACAAAAAACTACGACGTTTCGATCACAACACAAGCGATTATCATCAGGAGGAAAAAAGAGGGGGAAAGCTGCTGACTGCAGACTGTTTTAAAGGTTTAAAATAGGTGCAGTCCAAGGGTCATAAATGAAGTGGGCGGGGCTAGTGATGTTACTGTGAGAAATTAGCATGTCAATGTAAGATCGCAGAGCCACCGCCACGTCGAGGTCGGCGCGCGGAGATGACCACGTTGGAGAAAAAATAAAAAAAATAACATCGGAAGGTGGCAGGATGGGAACATCACAGCCAGTTATGACTTAAACTGGTTGATTACGTCTTTCCAATGATTGCTCAGTTTGTACCCATCTTCTCGGTTTAAATTGTGTCTGTATATATGGATGGCTTCATGAACGAATCTTTGTTGATAGCCAGTGGGCTTGTAAAGTACCTTCATCTTCGAAAAATCTATTTTGTGTGAGCCATCCGCATTAAAACAATGATCAGCCACGGCCGATGTGTTGGTTCTACCGTGTTTCAAATCTGCCTCATGCTCACGAACACGGTCCGAGACATGTCGCTTGAACCTATCTACGTGACTTTACCGAAAGACCCAAAGAATATGAATTCCTGCAGTCACAAAAGCTTTAAGTCACGTGTAAATATCAAGCCACGCTTGGTCTGGAGGCCCCGGGGGGACAGACGTCTACAACATCTCCTATCCAAACCTTATTTGGCGAAGCCAGGAGACTGAACCTGGACCCTTAGAGTTCCTCCAAAAATGGAAAAAAGCCACTGCGAGTGGGCACGTGGAATGTTTGAATGCTCACTGCGGAGAAGAGGCTGCCACTCCTCTGTCGGCAGCTGGACCAGTACCACCTGGGTCTCTGTGGTATTCAAGAGGTCTGGTGGACGGGTTCTGGCTCCAGTCAATATGAGAGGTGGACAGTCCTCTATTTGGGTGGGAAACTGCCAAACAATTATTTTCTGAACAAGAGAATGAAGTGGGTGTGGGAGCCTGGTGCTGAGTTGTGGGAAGTTGTAATCCCAGGCTACTGTGGGCTCGCCGCTCCATCAACAGCAGGCGAGGAATGGTGGAGGGATGCAGGGAAGGCCGATGAGTCAGATGGCTTCTATGACCTCCTGTCACAGGTGCTGGTTAAAGTGGCCCCTCGGAATAGTCATCCTGTTGGGTGACTTTAATGCCCGAGTGGGTCATGATTCAGGTACCCGAGCTGAAGTGATTGGAAGGCATGGGCCAGATTAGCTCAATGACATTGGCAGGAGGCTGCTAGACTTCTGTGCAGGCCCATGGGCTTGTAATTGCCAACATGTTGTTCCAGCACATCATAGATGCAAGACCTTCCGTGGAGCTGATCTGCCAAATGACCATCGATTTGTCATCTGTAAAATACGTCTACCATTCCTCGGACACCATTCAAAACTACAGTGCCCTGGTCTCAGCTAGATGAAGTTGCAAAAACGTTACCATCGCTTGCAGCTGGGTTTGGCATCGTCCTGATGCCAAAGAGAAATGGGCAAGGTTTAGGACTGTGGCTAATGCAGCTGCAATGGCTGCTTTAGATACACAGTCCAGACCTCCCCAGAGACTCTGGCTGACCTTCACCATTATTCCTTACGGGAAAAATCACTCCCGCTCAATGCAAATTCACTTTACTCGGCAATTATCAGGAACGCAACCCCCAGGTTAAGCGGGGAATTGCTGTACTGGAGGCCTCTGGACGATCATGATTACTCACTGACAGACTGTACGTATCGACAGTTCTCAATTTATAAACAAATTTCGTTCCTGCGACGCATTCGAGAGTTGAATGGTTGGCAAGTCGGAACACAATAATATATCGTATTTAAATGCACATCGTCAGCGCCGCGCCCGGCCGCCTTTGACTCCCCAGTGGTGATGTTTACACACCGCACCAGGTACTGATTTGAGGCTGAGTCGACCTAGGGGAAGCCCAAGACCCATTAAAATGATCGTCACTGGTGTTGGTCATGAGCAGGAATCGAAATTTGGTCGCCGGTGGGTCGTGGAGTGCGCTAACCATTACACTACCGTTCCCCACACACACACACACGGGGGTACGCACACGCACAGACCCGCATTGGGAAAAAAGTTAACAAATCCCAGGAAAGGTTGAGAAAGCTAGACCAGTGCCCTAAACTAAACTCACCGCTCCTTCTGCAGAGCTGCCCTCTGGGCCTGCAGGCTGCTGGGAAACTGCTCAAGCTTGAGGGAAGACCTCCCCAGCTCCTCCAACGACTCTGCCGCTCCGTCATGAACGTCCGCCGTGCCGCCTTTCACCGCCGCCTCCCCAGGGAGCTCTCCTCTTCCCTGCCAGGGGCACAAGCATCAGAAGGTCGACCCCGACCTCCAATACAAACAATGCAGGGTCCTCACAGGAACAATGACAACGGGAGAGAGGGAAGCAGTGTCAAGTTGAGCCAGGGTGAGAACTCAAGAGAGCAGGTTAGAGGTGCATTTTTTTATTTTACCAGGTATGGTCCACTGAGCTATATAGCTCTTTTTTCAGAATGAACCTGGCCACAAATGATAGTTCAACGAAGTGGCTTATCATGTGGAAATGTATAGCAGCCATATACTCTAAACACGTTTCTAAATATGGAGGGAAAAACTGGAAGACCCAGGGAAAAATCCACACGAGATTGAACCCACGACCTCCTGTATATCAGGTGAGGTAGTTGACATCTCACCATTGTGGCACGACAGTGACGCGGGCCACGAAAATGATAAAAGCAATAATAAACAAATACAGTGTGGCAATTAAGCAAATAGAAATCGGGGCAAAAACAACCATGCAGGAGTCGAAATTTAAAACAGCACAAAGCCTCTTGCTTAATTACTCTTCATCGCACTATCAATCATCCATCACCTTCTCTTGGTGAGTCTGTAGCTGCTCCTTCAGGGACGCCCTCTCCTGCTCGAAAACGGAGAGTTCCTCTGGAAAACAGAGCACATGGCATGGACGACTTGGCACCGTTCATGTTCACAATGACGTATGTCCATCGCCAGGTTTGTCGTGTGTGACGCCGCGCACACAGTTTTCGTTAAGATGCACAGCCACGGGGAAACCACGGGCAAGCTGAAAGGCAGCCAGAACTAGAGCCAGCAATTTCCAAGCTCTGTTGTCCTATATTGGGATGTTTGGCCAAGTCTATTAACAAGTGATTATTATACACGTGGGGGGAAACCGGAGTACCAGGAGAAAACCCACGCGTACGTTGTGCATTGGGGGGAGTAACCCTTAATCCCCATACAGATGGAATTCAGATAGAAATGAACCCACTTGCTCTACTGCCATCACAGCATGGCTACAATCCAGGAGATAGCAATCGCGACGCCCTGTGAGTGTGTGCCTGATCCACCAACCCTGGCTGTCGAAGAGTTGGCATTGGTCTTTTGTCAAATATTTGGGACATTACCTATATACTTTTTCACGTTTTTACATGGTGCAAAAACGCAACAAAGGGCTTCGATGTGCCATACAGTATATATATTTTTTACATCTATAGTTTATCTAACATATAGGAAATAAGGGGAATTTAAGTTTCTTCCTAAATGGGGCAATCTCGGTGGTCAGGTGCAGTTCTTCAGGCAGAGAGCATTCCAAATCTGACGGAACTAAAAATCCTGAGCTCCAAAACTTTTTGCAGACTGAGGATCGTGGTCACAGTGTGAAGATCTCAGACTCTGAGAACAAGGGTTTGTGAAGCTGCAGTTTATCAGTCAAATATCGAAGCAACTGCTGAAAGAGTGCTTTGTAAAGTAAGCACAGCAAGTTGAATCGTGCAGCACGGAATCTCAATTGGGAAGCCAGCGGCGTAGGTAAAGTTTGGGAGGTTGGGTCCCACCGAGAATGACTGGTCGGTCATTAGTCACGTAAAGGGGTTTTGAATGCTCTGGATTAGTCTATACCTCGGTATAAATGAAAGTCATAGATTTATTGATATTTTTTAAAATATTATTTTGACCGTAGGCATAATTAGAAATTAAATTGAAGGTGCCCATTGCACAATCTGTGCGTGGCGTTGCTATTAGCGCTGAATGGGGTCCCCGTAGTGGAAACGGAGTGCCTGTGCAAATGACTTCACCTGAAAGTTCCAACAGCGTTTGTGTATAGCAATCCGAACTCCTGATAAGACATGGGAAAGGTTGAGAGCAGGGCCATTCCTTGAGGGGTGCGGGCTCCAGGGCAAATTAACCGATGGCTTCAAACTAAACTGAAATATATTACATCTTAGACCGAAGCACAGAGCCCCCCCCCTCCCCCCCAAAGCGCGGAGCCCAGGGCGGTCATCCTGATTCGCCATGACCGAGGGATGGCTCTGGTTGAGAGCGAGATGAGAAGTAGGAGAGTATGCGAGAGCGTGCAAGAGCATGCAACAGCATACAAGAACGAATGCTCGCGCATTAAGGTTGAAAATGCCTTTGTCGTATGGACGATGGGGCTCTTACCTGGCGACGTCGTGAGCGCTGACAGGGGCACGATGTCTCTGCACTGCTGCGGTAGAGCGCCGAGACGCTGCCGTAGTGCTCGGCATAGCCCCCTTACCGCAAGCAGTTGCTGTAGCTCTGGACTCAACGTGACCGTTTTCACGCTGGCGCTCTTGGCGTCGGCGATTGAATTGCCGTTGGCACCTCGAGGAGCCTCCTCCGCATCACCTCCAGCAGCGTTGGTGTCGTTCAGGAGTGAGAGAACATGCACCAGCTCCTCCTGTAAGGCAGCCAGCTGCTGACCGTACTCGAAGTATCGCTTTTCCTCCTGCTTCCCCTTCTCCTCCTGCTGCTGCTGCTCCCGACTCGAGCTCTCGGCCTCCAGCTCAGCACGAGCCTCGACATTCGCAGTGTGTTTGTTCGAAGCCTCGCCACTCTCCCCTTCCCCGTCTGCAGCCAATGCCGGAAGCGGTTGCGAGTGCCTTTGTTCCAACGCCTGCCTCAGTGCATCCATCTGTAGTTCTGCGAGTTCCATTTCCTTCCGATGCTCGGAGCGAAGGTCACTCTGCATCGCCACATATTCCTCCGCCCGCCGGCCCCGCTCTTCCTCTACGACCTCCTCCAGTTCCCGCATATGGCTCCTCTCCAGGTCCTCCACGAGCCTCTTGACATCGTCCTCACTATAACGCAGCCGCTCGCTCTCCTTGGCGTCGCGCTCCATCATGTCCACCCGCACACGGTAGTTCTCCACCTCCTGCAGTGATTCGAACTCAAGCTCTGTGTTGGCGTTGAGTGCCAGCGCCAGCTGCTCACGCAGACCCTGCATTGTCTGCTGCATCAGTTCGGCGCGGCGCTTCAAGCCCTTGGCCTTCAGCCCCAGTTCCTTGTTGACCTCTCGCAGGAGCTTTGCGTGCTGCTCGGCCTTCACCTTGTGCTCCAAGTACTTGTCAATGGACTTCTTGTGGCCACAGATCAAGGCCCCCATCTCGATTTTGTGCTGTAGGCTCAGTCTGGACGCCTGCTTTTTGAAATCGTTGTTCAACTCCTCCCTCAACTCATCCTCTCGGCGCCGCCAGGCAACCTCCCTCGCTGACGAGCCGGTGAAGAACTCAATGTCCCCGCCGGGCGATTCCTGGTCGAAGTCGTCCACTTGCTCACAGAGGTCCCTCACCATCTCGTCCACCCGCACGAGGCCGTCGCTCAATGTCGCGGTCACCTCATCACTCTTGGCCTCCTTGCAAAGTTTCTCCAGATCGGCGAGAGTCTCGTGAAGTTGCTGCCTCAGCTTCGTCACTCTTCGCTCTCTTGTGAGTGGCTGCTCAAAGACGTCTTCGTCTCCCCCTCCTTCTACAACCTTGAAACGAACACGAGAAATGTTAGTACATCAAAGCCTTTCCCATCGCAGGTGGAGTTACGTTCTTTCAAATAGCCACAATCGGCAAATCCGTGATCCGCAAAGTCAAAGGCAAATGGGTAACATAGGGTTTGGTTCACGGTTTGTAATGACACCCACCCCCCTCCTTATGTTTTATGTTACCCTACGACAACCCAAACATTAAACAGAAAGTATTTTGAATGCAAGACATGATTAATATATTCTACAGTTAAAGACCTCCTTTGCCAGTAACAAGATATAGTAATAGGTTTTACCCTTTTATCTGGCACAAAAACTGACACCTTTATTCAAGGCATCATGTTTGCAATAACCACAACACAAGCAGTCAAAATGCAAACAAAAGAGACAACTCTGATAATAATATGCACTGTCCTTGAATTTGATTGGTCCACACCCGAGACGGCTTTTCTTAAAGCCTAGTCTCCACTGGTGTTGGACCAGAAGACGCCTTTTGGCGTCTTCTGGTCCAACACCAGTGGCGTCTTCTGGTCCAACACCAGTGTAGACTAGGCTCTAAGAAAAGCCGTCTCGGGTGTGGACCAATCAAATTCAAGGACAGTGCATATTATTATCAGAGTTGTCTCTTTTGTTTGCATTTTGACTGCTTGTGTTGTGGTTATTGCAACCATGATGCCTTGAATAAAAGTGTCAGTTTTTGTGCCAGTTAAAAGGGTAAAACCCATTACTATATATTCTACAATGTTAAATATAACTTGTATGGTAAATGTATAGAATGAAAACAATTAACATAGTTTATAATACTTTACACAATTTGTGTACAGTACTGTACACGACAGGAAGAACCATCAAGGCGGCTGAACCTCACTACCTCTTCACTGGAGGCTGGGAACACCGCGTGGCCCGAGACCCGCGATGGGCCGCGTGTGTTCTTCCGCGACAGCATCATCGCGAACAGTGCAGTTACAACGCGTACAAGAATGTCGCGGTAAAACGCGAATAATTTGCTCAACCACAAAACCGCGATAGCTAAACCAGCAAGAGAGAAGGGATTGCTGTAAAGCAATAATTATCCACACGCAAACATACCATGGAACATAAGCAATCGAGATTAAATCATTTCAAATAATTTCAATTATTTTCTCTTAAATAAAGTTGCTGAGCATAGGCTGAAAGAATATATGGCTGGTAAAAAACAGCACGATCAAAGTTGCAAGAGATTCTTGACTTGAGCAAGGTTATTTTACAAGGCTGGGGGAAGAGAGACGATGGAAGGAAACTTCTGAGTGCAGGGCAGGACAGTGCAAGGGAAGAAACAGATAGAGAGGCGTTGTGTCCTGCAGTGTGGTGAGTGAGAGTGTTGAGTGGGTGGGTGAGTAACTGTTGCTTTGAACTGCAGCGTAATCAGTGGTTGAATGAGTGGGTTGAGTCAGTGGGTGGGTGAGCATTCTTTGTGAACTGCAGTGTGGTGGTTGAGTGCATGGTTGAGTGGGTGAGTGGGTGAGTGGATGGGTGGTTGAGTGGATGAGTGTTTCTGTGACCTGCAGTGTGGTGATTGACACAGTATGGAGGAGAGGATGATACACTATCACAGATCGAGTCCTCAACATTGGTGGAGCAATGTGAAGTTCACGATAAAATTATAGTACACTCCAGATATTATACAAAGTGATTTTTCAGACTAACTAATCGGATGACATATTCTTCACTTATCTGTCCCTCTGCATTACACAGCACAAATCACTCATCTCTTAAAAATAACATCACGTCCAAACAGCATTCAAATAAACCCAGTTATATCTTTTCCTCCTCGATAGAAAGCCAACGACCGTCAACTGCAACAACAATGCAAGCCGAAAACCGTTACATTCTTTGACATCGGTCAAAACAACGCGAGTAAGAGAGGAGTGGCTTTCGGGAAACTCCCAAATTGAACATATTCCTGCGGAGGGAGCTGGTAGGAACGTTGGGTTGCTCGGTCAATGGCCAGGGTCAACGGCGGCGTGGTGTATTCCGCAAATATGCCCGACTGTGAGGGCGGGCACAAGCTGGCGTGAGTCGGTTAAACGTTGTTTTATAAGGGCACCACGGGGTGATCAGCCCCTCCCCACCCAGCCCCTCCCCACCCTCCCCACCCAGCCCCTCCCCACCCTCCCCACCCTTCCCACCCAGCCCCTCCCTCTCCACCCAGCCCCACCCCTCCCATTTTTGGATGCACGACGGACGGACACAATAATCCCCTGTGGGCTGGTGTAACCAGGAGGTTCCTACCAGTACATGTCATGTATGTAGAAGTTATTTCGCACCGTACGTAGCCAACCATGCAATCGAAGTTGCAGGGGAAGGAGAACAAACCAAACACAATAAGCAATTCTAAAGAAATTAGTTTTCTTTTGAGAAAATGTACTTTCATAGAAAACCCATAGAGATACAGAGAATCATAAACTCAAAGAGAAATGTTAATGACAAGCCACATTAGTGTGATTGTGGCCATGCAACCAAAAGCTATGGACCGTAGAGTACTCAGAGACACAAAGAGATACATTAAAGGCAAGCAACAGTCCTAAGATTGTGGCCATGCAACCCAAACTATGGAATTTACAGTAGACTCATAGAGAAACAAAGACTCTGCCACAAAGAGATACAGAGCGATTCAATGAGATACATTAAAGACAAGCCACAGTAGTGCAACTGTGGCCATGCAACCCAAACTATGGACCATATATAGTGAACGAATGTGGTCTGTACTTCATTGGAGGAGGAACAGCCAAACCACACGAACTCTCTCTCTCGTGAAGCCCTCTCGTCAAGGCTAGCAGACCTCGACATTGCGATTTAGCTCCTAAACCATTTTGGCATCTTAACGCAAAAATATAATACTGTGTGTTCAGTAGTGGTACCATATGCATTTTGCCAATCTCCTCTATTGCAGGGGTCAGCAACCAAAATAACAAAAGCCATATTTTCGAATTCGGTAAAAAAAAACCCTCAATATTTCAACAGCCGCAATGCATGTGAATACGTCTAGAGACGGTGGTCCTTAATAAGTAACGTCACGAAACGGTCCTTAATGAGCCGCATGCGGCTTCGGAGCCACAGGTTGCCGACCCCTGTACCATGTTAATCCACTGTAGTCTACTTATATTGAGAGACAACATGACTGGGCACGTGAATGAGCGATCACATGAGGGTTAATGCCACCATGGGGCAGAAAGAAGTCATCTCCATAAGTGATCGATTGATGAAGCAGAACATTGGAGCCACATTTGCAAATATATTCTGTAACTTTGATCCTTACCCGTGTACCATCGATTGTTACATTTCAACGTGCAATTTATTCGAGGGAACGTGTGTTGTCTTCGTGTGGTCTGGGACTGTTGTTGTTTTGCTGCCTTGCTCCAAGCTTGGCAGGAATTGATGTACTTGTGCACCTTGTAGTTATAAACTTTATTTATATCTATGTTTCGTGACTTGCTTACCTTTTCTCTACTTTGCACTTCTATCATTTTTTTGTAATGTTTGCTGTTGTAACCCGCCGACCCGTCCCTTTTGCATATCTGTGAAAAAAGAGCTTCATCGCTCATCAGATTCCCGCTGCTGTCTAAGCAACGATTCTGATTCTGGAGTGGCAGACAACATAATGGAACGCGATCGCCGAGGAGAGGAGACGGAGCAATGAAATGGGAGCAGGTGCAGGGCGGATCGTTAACATCACAGGGTCGCGAGACGTTTGTTTCGCTAGCCACTTGGGGAGGCCTGCATCCAGCAGTGGATGGACCATGGATGATGATGTTGTTATAAACGTCACGATTCTGCTTTGGTTCCTGCCCAACGCGTTAAAGAGCAGCAGCAGCAACACCTTATCTCACCTTATCTCGTCAACTGCTCCCTGTTTAACATCATCTATGGGGGTGCTATTTGTTGCTGGCCGTTAGACCTGTTGGGCCTTTTGGGCTCACCCGGCGACTTTGTTCGAGTTATACACCCCACACACACACACACCACACTGTACACACACACCACACCGTACACACACACACCGTACACACACACCACACCGTACACACACACCACACCGTACACACACACCACAACGTACACACACCACAAAGTACACACACACCACAACGTACACACACACCACAAAGTACACACGCACACCACACCGTACACGCACCCCACACGCACACCGCACACCTTCTGAATGCGAAGTCGGCCACGTTGTGTGCGGGGTACCGATCGGTAACGCCATGAGTACCTGGCACTGCGGATTACACTCCACGCCCCGGGCCGCCTTTTCCTCCTCGCTAATGCTCCTGTTGTTGTTGCTGCTGCTGGTGTTGTTTACATACCGCACCAGGTACTAGACCGTTCTTGTTTGAGGCCGAGTCGACCTAGGGGGAGCCCAGGACCAGTTCAAGGCTAACCACTTGGCATGGATGACAGCCCTGGGGACTGGCGAAGAGGTGGTGGCGGTGTGAGGGGGAACGAGGTGATGTGAGGATGGGGGGTGATGGGGGCGGGGATAGGGGTGATGGGGGAGGGGATGTGGGTAATGGGTATGATTGGGTTGATAGAAGGATGTGGAGGGTGATGAGGTGGGGAGATTTGCCGCGGGTCTAATTGTAGGTTTTTTCTCCTCGCGTTTGTAAAATGGTTTTGTCTCCATGACCGCTAACCGCATGCCATGAAACCGGTAAAAAAAAGCCGGTTACCGGTTTTGCCGCACAGAGAGATGCAATGGCTCGCGTTAATTAACACAGCTTGTGCCCGATTAAAATGAGCTCAGGTAAAGCCGCCCCGTGGTGCCCACAATGGGGCGAGTTCCGCCGAACTCCCCATCCTGACCATGTGGGGGTGTCCCATCGATGGGTTCGCCACGGCCGCCACGGCACTGTTGGGTCGGCGGGTGGAGGAGTGGTGGGGTAAGGCGTGGGATCCCACCCAAGGTGTGGGGTAAGACGTGGGATCCCACCCATGGTGTGTGGTAAGACGTGGGATCCCACCCATGGTGTGGGGTAAGGCGTGGGATCCCACCCATGGTGTGTGGTAAGACGTGGGATCCCACCCATGGTGTGGGGTAAGGCGTGGGATCCCACCCATGGTGTGTGGTAAGACGTGGGATCCCACCCAAGGTGTGGGGTAAGGCGTGGGATCCCACCCATGGTGTGTGGTAAGACGTGGGATCCCACCCATGGTGTGGGGTAAGGCGTGGGATCCCACCCATGGTGTGTGGTAAGACGTGGGATCCCACCCAAGGTGTGGGGTAAGGCGTGGTATCCCACCCACGGTGTGGGGTAAGGCGTGGGATCCCACCCATGGTGTGTGGTAAGGCGTGGGATCCCACCCATGGTGTGTGGTAAGACGTGGGATCCCACCCAAGGTGTGGGGTAAGGCGTGGTATCCCACCCACGGAGTGGGGTAAGGCGTGGGATCCCACCCATGGTGTCGGGTAAGGCGTGGGATCCCACCCATGGTGTGTGGTAAGACGTGGGATCCCACCCATGGTGTGGGGTAAGGCGTGGGATCCCACCCATGGTGTGTGGTAAGACGTGGGATCCCACCCAAGGTGTGGGGTAAGGCGTGGTATCCCACCCACGGTGTGGGGTAAGGCGTGGGATCCCACCCATGGTGTGTGGTAAGGCGTGGGATCCCACCCATGGTGTGTGGTAAGACGTGGGATCCCACCCAAGGTGTGGGGTAAGGCGTGGGATCCCACCCACGGTGTGTGGTAAGACGTGGGATCCCACCCATGGTGTCGGGTAAGACGTGGGATCCCACCCATGGTGTGGGGTGAGGCGTGGGATCCCACCCATGGTGTGGGGTAAGGCGTGGGATCCCACCCATGGTGTCGGGTAAGGCGTGGGATCCCACCCATGGTGTGGGGTAAGGCGTGGGATCCCACCCATGGTGTCGGGTAAGGCGTGGGATCCCACCCACGGTGTGGGGTAAGACGTGGGATCCCACCCATGGTGTGGAGTAAGACGTGGGATCCCACCCATGGTGTGGGGTAAGGCGTGGGATCCCACCCATGGTGTGGGGTAAGGCGTGGGATCCCACCCATGGTGTGGGGTAAGGCGTGGGATCCCACCCAGCCATGGATACCCACCCTGCCATGGATGCCCACCCAGCCATCTGTCCACCTCTCACAACGCGTCCGATTCAACGTGCAAGGGAGGAGACGGCATATACCGACTCCCGAAGAGGACTTTCGGCCAGCAGTGGCGCGCGAGCGTGCAATGGCAATGCTTCTGCACATTTCCCCTTGCGACTTAGAAAAGAAACGAGGGCAGATTGAGATACAAATAGAGCAATGGATTTTGGTATGTGTCTGTGCGGAGCTTTGCGTGGTGGATTCTCTCGGTGTTCTCAAGGCTTTTCCATTCGCAACTTGACCATGACCAGTTGATGTGTTTAGTTTGTTGCCCTTCCCCGGCACCTCCGATTCGCACGGTTGGCTTACGTACGTTGCGAAAGAAGTTCAACGTGCATATGTATATTTTTTTCCGTTTTGTTCATGTTGCTGCGGTAACCAGGTTTCCATTGTGTAACTGGTCCCTATAAAAAAAATGGATTTATTTACAATCTTATTTTATATTTTTAGGGCGCCTTAACTCAAGGTGCTTCATACTAAAGTTTAAAAGCTGTAACAAAAACGGAGTGATTTAGATGGCAAGGGCAGTGCAATGGCCGAGGATGAATGACCGTAACAGAGGGCACGTGAGGTCATGAAGAAAGGGCTCAAGGGGAGGGACGGGACAGGATGGATGGGCGGGGAAAGAGGAAGCGAATGGGCAATGGAGAAGAGGTCTTCATAGAGGAACAGAAGGAGTCTTCTTTGGTTCTTTCGGTAAAGTCACGTAGAATGAGAATAAAATAATAAATTGATAAAATAAAATAACACAATAATATTCTCACGACGTTTCACCATACAGTCTCGTCCCTTCACCTGATGAAGGCCGCTTGTGTTGTGGCCGAAACGTCGTGAGAATATTATTGTGTTATTTTATTTTATCAATTTATTATTTTATTCTCATTCTACGTGACTTTACCGAAAGAACCAAAGAAGATGAATCATTGCAGTCACGAAAGCTTTAAATAGAAATTGAACAGAAGGAGGTTAAGGTCAGGACTACTTTATGTACAGGGGCAGTGTTGAGTCTGTGGGCAGTGTTGAGTCTATTGGCAGTGTTGAGTCTATGGGCAGTGTTGAGTCTATGAGCAGTGCTAGTCTGTGGACAGTGTTGAGTCTTCGGGCAATGTTGAGTCTACGGGCAATGTTGAGTCTACGGGCAGTGTTGAGTCTACGGGCAATGTTGAGTCTATGGGCATTATTGAGTCTACGGGCAGTGTTGAGTCTATGAGCGCTATTAAGTTAAGGAAGGGTAGGGGGTGAGAGGTGGACGCGATAGAGGGATGCGTTGGGCTATAGGGGAGGGACGCGAAGGAGTGGAGAGGGGAAGCGAATGGGCAATGGAGAACAGGTCTTTAGCTGTGCCAAAATAAACCCAAATCAAAAGTAAATTATACAGGATGTTGTATACGATGAACGTCAAAACAAAGAAAAAGATCCCCCCCTTCCCCCTATATCCTTGGCAGAATTGGGGCAAGTGCTTTTAGCAAGCATCTTTGAAGGCCGGCAAAGCACACGGGGGTGTGGGTGGCCAACACCACGGCCGACCACCTTTGTCTCCCCAGTTTGGATGTTTGCTACACACTGCACCAGGTACTCATTTAATTATAAGTCAACATAGGGGAGGCCCAGGGGGCCGTCCATAAATGACGTCATGTGATTTTGGACGATTTTTGACCCCCCCCCCCATCGTCACACGGCGTCACAAAAAAAGTCAGACCCCCCCCCCTCAAATATGACGTCACAAAGCTCTGACCCTCCCCAAAAAATAAAACATACTTCAAATCGCTTTAATCTATTGTCATTGCAGTGCGTATTTAATGTGCCGCTGCACTCTAATTAAGTAGAACGTGTTGTATATATTTATTTAAAGTAGCGCATTTTGATGTGACGTCACATTTCTCAAACCCCCCCACCCCTCCCTAGGTGCGTGACGGCCCCCAGGACCGGTTCATACAATCGTCACTGCTGTTGGTGGTCGTGAGCGGGAATCGACATTGGTTTGTCGGGCTCGTAGCGCAGCGCGCTAACCACTACACTGCCACTTCCCAGTATAAGATGAATGTCACAACCCAACACACACGAGTCATTAAGTGGAGCGCACACCACATACTGCACCCAGCTGTCGTGCCCGTGAGTTTCATGGTGGAGTTCAAGACGAGCGGAGTGCTTCTGTGTCTGCGAGATCATTTCATATCTAAGTGTAACCTCGCCAAAAGTGTTATACGACATATATAACCAGTAAGACTAAGATAGTCGTGTACGTTTGAACACAAATGGCTAAAACGATTTAATGAAATAATCTTCCATACTTGGAACTATCGGTAGCATGTATACTGTTCCTGTGACACATTATTCTACAAGTTCACGGCCCGCTCTTACAACATCACCTCTCTTCTTCTCCTGGCTTAACTGCTCCCGCCCTTCAACTCTCCCTTACCTGCCCTTCAACTCCCAAGCATGCCCTTCAACTCCCTTAACAGCTTCGACACAGCGTCTCATCGGCGGAGTCAGGCTTGTTTGAATGAAATTTGGTGAACTATCGGATGTCACAGGCAAGGTCCCCGGCCTCTGCTAGCTATGGGTCTCCTGCTTCGAGGAAAGAGCGTGTATAGGTATGTGTACGCAGTGTATACTATACTCTTTGGTTCTTTCGGTAAAGTCACGTAGGTATAAAATAAAATAAATCACGACGTTTCGGTCGCAACACAAGCGCCCGTCATTAGGTGAGAGCATGATCTCTCACCTGATGACCGACGTGATTTATTTTATTTTATACCTACGTGACTTTACCGAAAGAACCAAAGAGTATGAATTCCTGCGGTCACAAAAGCTTCAAATCAAGATTACGTATATACTGTATATCTATTTATAGCGACTTGCTTACCGTTTCTCTGTTTATCCTCTGTTTTATCCTTTTTGTTTGTTGATGTAAATTTCTGACCTGCCCCTACTGGACATCTGTGAAAAAGAGCTTCATAGCTCATCGGATTCCTCCAGTTTAAATATTATGATTCTGATGTCTTGTTAAAGCGGCTCTAATCCGCGGTGGCGAGATGTTAACTCCATCGCCTGGTTTGCAGGAGGTCGTGGGTTTGATCCCGATCCTGACGCCTGTACATTTGGAGTTTGCATGTTCTTCCGGTGGTCGAGTGGATTTTTCTCCGGGACTTTAGGTTTTTCCCTCCACATTTAGAATCAACATCGCGCGTTTAGAATATTTGGCTACGATCAATTTCCATATGATAAGCCACTTCGTTGAGCTTTCATTTGTGGCCAGGTCGCTTCTGACAAATAACTAATTAGCTCGGTGCGCCTTACCTGGTAAAATATATTTTTTTCGCTGTTATAGTTTAGTTTGATTTCTCTCAAATCCGACCAGAGAGCCGATTGATCCACAGTCAAAAGCTACCTTCAAATAAATCTAAGCCACATGCAGTGGGCGGTCGAACTCGCAGTGCAGTTCTGCAAGTAGGCAGAGTGCAAGCACAGCATCCATCGTAGATCGATCACAAGCCTCACAGCCCAACTAATCACCCGGTCTGTGTATAGCCAATGAAGAACAAGTGTTGGACATTCCCATTTCCTACAGCGAGCCCCGTTCCTACAGTGAGGCAGAGCAAGCCTATCCATATAAAACCATTTAAATGCTGTACGTCATCGCAACCAGCAACCAGTCACAACACTCTCACGTTTCCTTCATCATCATCCCAAGCTCCTCATGCTACCAAAGACAAACATCCCCCTTATAGCCTGAACAGACGTTTGGGTTAAGTGCTGTTAGCGAGCACATATTCATTACCAGCACGGCGCACGAGGGGGTCGGTGGCCAGCACCACGCCCGGCCGCATTTGTCCCCTGGTGGCGATGTTTACACACCACACCAGGTACTTATTTGAGGTTGAGTTGACCTAGGGGAGGAGGTCAAAGAAACCCAGTTCAGATAATCGTGGCCGTGGAATCGAACTCGGGCGCCACGTTCGTAGCGCAATGCGGAGACCACTGCACTAAACACGTACAAAGATACGGATCTGCATATAGCCTGAACAGACTCTTGGGGCAACTACTGCTACTCATTTTATTTTAACAGGTAAGGTCCACTGAGCTAAGTGAATTGGCAACAAATGATAGCTCAACGAAGTGGCTTATCATGTGTTTATAGTAACCAAATACTCTAAACGAATGTTGATTCTAAATGTGGCGGGGAAAACTGGAGGACCCGGAGAAAAAGAGAGAATATTGCCACAAATAATCTCAACAAAGTGGCTTTTTAGTTTGGAAATTTATAGAAGCCAAATGCTCTCAACGTATGTTTCTAAATGTGGAGGGAAATCAGAAGACCTGGAGAAATATCCATGCGCCCACGGGGAGAACATGCAAACTCCTAATATACAGCAGCAGGCATCAGGGTCGGGATCGAACCCACGCGCTCCTGCATACAAAGCGGGGGAAATAATATCTCGCCACCACGGCGAATGCTGTGATTGAGCACCTCGGTGGAGACCGGGTACCTGCACCCAGGTGTTGGCAGGGTACCTGCAGGGCTGACTCTGCTGCCGAGGCCTCCTGATCGCTGTTCCGTCCACGTTCCATGGCGCCGCCGCCTCGCGCTAGTGGAGCGAGGGTGCCTCTGGGGCCTGCGGACTCGCGGTGAGTGAGCAGGGTGAGCCGTCTCTCACCGTCCCACGTCACTCACCGCGGAATGTGCCCCAAGGCTCTTTGGCGGTAACTCCGCTCACGCACAGGGTGGTGGTGGTGACACTTTTGCCTCACAACCAGAAGGACCTGGGTTCGATTCTTCACCTGGGTGCCTTTCTCTGTGCGAAGTTTGTTTGTTCTCCCCCTGTTCTGTGGAGTGTATGTTCTCTTTCCGTTCTGTAGAGTGAGGGAGTGCAATGTGTGTGTTTTCCCCTGTTCTGGTGAGAGTGAATGGAGTTTGTGTGTTCTTCCCCTGTTCTGCAGTGAGAGTGAGTTTGTATGTTCTCCCCTTGTTCTGTAGAATGAGTGGAGTTTGTGTGTTCTCACCCTGTTCTGTGGAGTGACAGTGAGTGAGTGTAGTTTGTGTGTTCTCCCTCTGTTCTGCAGTGAATTGGTGGAGTGTGAATGATATCGCCCCCTGTTATGGAGAGTGAGTGTGCTGAGTTTTTATTCTCTGCGTTTGTTCTGCACGTGTTTCCTCCGGGTTCTACAGTTTCCGCCCATAGCTACAAAAACATTTCCACTTTGTAACTATAATAACCTAAATGACCCCATTCTGAAATTTACGCTGCAAATTACTCAATTGGGATTACACAGCAGCAGTACTTGTCAGGACCCTCCTAAAATATATTCTTGAGATTCAGTCAGGCTTTATTCCTGGTTAAGCAGCGCAGTGGTAATAATAATTTCACTCGTTAAGAAATGCAAATACAGGTCACACGGCATTGCTCACCGACCTACTCGGCCCACGTAGGAGGTTCTTGAATCTGGCATTTGAACTAATTATATTTCAATTAGGGGTTTCTACCTGTCCGGGAATCGGCATCTATGTTTGGCTGGCAGCACATGATTTGTACCAAGATCTGGTGGCATCGTCTTGAACTTTAATTTAGTAGGAAAAGGCATTTGAAGACTTTCACCGAAGAGTATTATAATCGTGATAATTGGACACTGAATCTTACCAGTGGAAATTTTTCTTGCAATAACCGGGGGTTGATTCAGATACTCAGTGAGCCTGAAAATATTTCTGCACCCGAAATAGCGGATTAAGTGTACCTCTCACTATGAATGGGGATACGAGTCACGTGCCTTCGCCAATCTTACAGGGAGCCGGAAAAAATATTCGGTGACAAATCTGCAATCCCTGAAAACAGCATACAGAGCGTGAACCTAAATGCAAGCGCGTGTTCATTGCTAGAGAGTATACGGCTCTGTATAAGCACAAACCGGTAACCTTATGAGACCTCCTTTGCCAGAAACAAGATATAGGAATAGGTTTTACCCTTTTAACTGACACAAAAACTGACACCTTTATTCAAGGCATCATGTTTGCAATGACCACAACACAAGCAGTCAAAATGCAAACAAAAAAGACAACTCTGATAATAATATGCACTGTCCTTGAATTTGATTGGTCCACACCCGAGACAGCTTTTCTTAGAGCCTAGTCTCCATTGGTGTTGGACCAGAAGACGCCAAAAGACATTTTGACTGCTTGTGTTGTGGTCATTGCAAACATGATGCCTTGAATAAAGGTGTCAGTTTTTGTGCCAGTTAAAAGGGTAAAACCTATTCCTATAAACCGGTAACCGTTTGAAACCAGATTTTTTTTTGCCTATCGGTAACTCCATCCTGCTCTCTCGAGTTCTCGCCTTGCTAAATAAAACAGACTTGAGCATGTACATGGATGGATCGATAAATTATCCTTATGGTGGTACCCCGGGGTACCAAATAATACAAAATGGCAGAGGCAATTAAATATTTTATTTCTGGGACACTATTTTTTCCAGGGGTGTACTTAACTCCGCGACCTGGGGTACCAATCAATCTGAAATCAGTGCTACTCCTCGATGTCGAAACGCCAAACATTAGCATAAAACGAACGTTATCGAAAAATTCAACTTTGTATAGTGCATCGTGTACAGATCGTCGAGATGAGTCGAATGCCGCATCGCCGACCATCAACAGACTAAAAATTACTGTATCACGGAAATTATGCGAGAGCCGGGCTACTATGGTACCCCGGGGTACCGCCATAAGGTTCAATTATGCGTCGTACATATCTTTTGTTAACCCACGCCTGGCTCCAGAGAGCCACGGCTCAAAGCCATGAGCTTAACTTGTGCCTGCTCTGAGCACAGTGCCTGCCACTCTCAGGATTCCCATGAGGCTGAGCCAGAGCCAGAACCGCACGGTGGCTGAGTCGCTCAACTGACGCAACTTTGAAACGAATTGAGCGACTCAAGCCCGAGCCGAGTCTCAGTGTTAGGTTGGGGCCGAGCCATGACCAGTGAAGCAGTGAAGCATCTAGCCAGCCCTTAACGGATGACGAGAGCACCCGGAGAGCTGGATACTAACTACTCAGTATGGCGAGTCCTCGCTTTTAACGCGTGGTATTCATACAACACGTTTTCGCTGTAATGCGGTTCTTCCATTCGGGAATGCACAACGCGGAACGCGCTCATTATAACTAAACTAAACTGAAATACAAATGATTTATTTTACCAGGTAAGGCCCACTTAGCCATATAGCTCTTTTTCAGAAGTGACCTGGCTACGAATGATAGGTCAAGGGGCCGTCCATAAATGACGTCACGCGATTTTGTACGATTTTTGACCCCCCCCCTCGCACACGGCGTCACAAAAAGACAGACCCCCACACATATGACGTCACAAAGCTCTGCCCCCCCCCAAAAAAATATATAAAACATGCTTCAAATCGCTTCAAACTATAGTCATTGTAGTGCGTATTTAATGTAGGAGAAAACATGTATTAAAAAGTATATTTAATTAAGTAGAACGTGTTGTCTATATTTATTTAAAGTTGCGCATATTGATGTGACGTCACATTTCTCAACCCCCCCCCCCCTCGTCACACATCGTCACAAATGTCTGACCCCCCCCCCCCAGGTGCGTGACGTCATTTATGGACGGCCCCCAACGAAGTGGCTTATCACGTGGAAATTTTAAGCAGCCAAATACTCAAAAATCATGTTTCTAAATGTGAAGGGCCCGGAGAAAAATCCAGGGTTAGGATCGAACCCACGACCTCCTGTATACCAGGATAGGTCGTTAACATCTTAACAGAACACACACCGATATAACGCAGAACATGCCCTGTTATAATGTGGTTTCTGGGCGGTCGACGACTAACTACTCTCTTGAGCTGCACAGCTGAGCGGAGTGATACCGCAATGCAGCGGCGTACCTTCAATTATTTGTCCCGCCATCTTACTGCGTGTAACTCACCATCATATCTCGCCAAACTTTATCGTTACATTATTTATGGGGCAATTGTTTGCACTTTTGGTCTGAACAGCATTTGGTCCCAGAAACGTTTAAATTTCGGCACCAAATTCACAGTCTACTAGTTCTGCGTTTCGTCAGTTTTGTATGGTGCGGAGGCCTGGACATTGGTTCAAGCAGATTTGGATCAGCTGCAGTCCTACCACACGCGATGCTAAAGGTGCCTCCTTGGCATCCAATGGGACTGAATGGGGGGTGGGAGGGGTGGGGCTGGGTGGGGAGGGGCTGGTCACCCCGTGGTGCCCTTATAAAACTCAACGTTTAACCTACAGTGAGGGAAAAAAGTATTTGATCCCCTGCTGATTTTGTACGTTTGCCCAATGACAAAGAAATGATCAGTCTATAATTTTAATGGTAGCTTTATTTGAACAGTGAGAGACAGAATAACAAAAAAATCCAGAAAAACGCATGTCAAAAATGTTATGAATTGATTTGCATTTTAATGAGGGAAATAAGTATTTGACCCCTCTGCAAAACATGACTTAGTACTTGGTGGCAAAACCCTTGTTGGCAATCACAGAGGTCAGACGTTTCTTGTAGTTGCCACCAGGTTTGCACACATCTCAGGAGGGATTTTGTACCACTCCTCTTTGCAGATCTTCTCCAAGTCATTAAGGTTTCGAGGCTGACGTTTGGCAACTCAAACCTTCAGCTCCCTCCACAGATTTTCCATGGGATTAAGGTCTGGAGACTGGCTAGGCCACTCCAGGACCTTAATGTGCTTCTTCTTGAGCCACTCCTATGTTTGCTTGGGCCGTGTGTTTTGGGTTATTGTCATGCTGGAATACCCATCCACGACCCATTTTCAATGCCCTGGCTGAGGGAAGGAGGTTCTCACCCAAGATTTGACGGTACATGGCCCCGTCCATCGTTCCTTTGATGTGGTGACGTTGTCTTGTCTCATTAGCAGAAAAACACTCCCAAAACATGTTTCCACCTCCATGTTTGACGGTGGGGATGGTGTTTTTGGGGTCATAGGCAGCATTCCTCATCCTCCAAACACGGCGAGTTGAGTTAATGCCAAAGAGCTCCATTTTGGTCTCATCTGACCACAACACTTTCACCCAGTTGTCCTCTGAATCATTCAGATGTTCATTGGCAAACTTCAGACGGGCATGTATATGTGCTTTCTTGAGCAGGGGGACCTTGCGGGCACTGCAGGATTTCAGTCCTTCACGGCATAGTGTGTTACCAATTGTTTTCTTGGTGACTATGGTCCCAGCTGCCTTGAGATCATTGACAAGATTCTCCCGTGTAGTTCTGGGCTGATTCCTCACCGTTCTCATGATCATTGCAACTCCACGAGGTGACATCTTGCATGGAGCCCCAGGCCGAGAGAGATTGACAGTTCTTTTGTGTATCTTCCATTTGCGAATAATCACACCAACTGTTGTCACCTTCTCACCAAGCTGCTTGGCAATGGTCTTGTAGCCCATTCCAGCCTTGTGTAGGTCTACAATCTTGTCCCTGACATCCTTGGAGAGCTCTTTGGTCTTGGCCATGGTGGAGAGTTTGGAATCTGATTGATTGCTTCTGTGGACAGGTGTCTTTTATACAGGTAACAAGCTGATATTAGGAGCACTCCCTTTAAGAGTGTGGTCCTAATCTCAGCTCGTTACCTGTATAAAAGACACCTAGGAGCCAGAAATCTTTCTGATTGAGAGGGGGTCAAATACTTATTTCCCTCATTAAAATGCAAATAAATTTATAACATTTTTTACATGTGTTTTTCTGGATTTTTTGTTGTTGTTATTCTGTCTCTCACTGTTCAAATAAACCTACCATTAAAATTATAGACTGATCATTTCTTTGTCAGTGGGCAAACGTACAAAATCAGCAGGGGATGATATACTTTTTTCCCTCACTGTATTTTATTTCTCCACAACTGTTTCTCCATAACTATTGAAAGGTGCTTTGCATCCTATCAGCAGAGGGTTATTAATCAAGGTCGTGATGTCCAGCAAGGTACCTGCTGATTGGAAAGACAGTATAATTGTTTCTCTGTTCAAAGGGAAAGCATCCCGTACAACATGCATCAATTATAGACCTATATCCGTACTTTCAGTACCGGGAAAGGTTTTTCACATGTACTTCTGGGCCAGCTGCAACCACACTCCTAACAAAACACCATCGCCCACAGCAATCAGTATTCACAGCTTGGTCAATCTAAGATGAATGCTGTGTCCATTCCTCCTAGTTCCAGAACTGCACCGTGAGTTCGACCACCCATGGCATGTCACTTACATTGATTTGAAGGCAGCTTTTGACTCAGTGGATTGATTGGCTCTCTGGTCTGCCTTGATTGGAATTGGGGTCCCTGGCATCCTCCTGGACCTTGTGAAGGATCTGCATGCAGGCACGTGCAAATATTCGTGTCGGGTCCGGTTTTTCACTACAATTCGAGACCACATCTGGAGTACATCAAGGATGCATCCTTGCACCGGCGCTCTTCTGTCAGGCGATCGACTGCATATTTGAAAAGATGACCCATGACCTTGAAGTCAGGATTGGCCGGCACTACTTAATTGACCTCGACTCTGCTAATAATGCAGCCTTATTTGTTCAGAGCCCTAAACATTCACACCAGTCCTCCACCATTTCCACAACCATCCATGAAAAATGGCACTAAATGTTTTGTGGAAGAAAACAAAAGTTCAGAACTTAGGCTGCAGACCTCCAGCACTCTGCATAATCAAAGGCAATGCTGTCGAAGCAGTGGAGGAATTTCTCTACCTGGGATCTGTACAGACAACTGATGGATGATGTAGACCTGATATCATGTGCCGGATAGGTCTGGCCTCAGGAATAATGGTCTGAACTTTATTTGGTCCCAGAAATGTTTAAATCTGGGCAGTGCTGTTTTATCAGTTTTGTTGTATCGTGCAGAGGCATGGACATTCAAGCTGATTTGGATTGGCTGCAGTCCTTCCACATGCATATAGTGACACAGCTATCACTTTTTGAATACGTCGCCCATCTGGATGTGCAAACGTCAGCAAATAATACACTTCAGTTGGCGATTGACGTTCGAAGTGGACTGCGACTCTCAAAGGAATGGCGCCACCCCCGTGGTCGCTTCCCGTGATCCATGGATTAAACAAATTACTCGAGACGCCGGTTTATGGCAGCCAAAGCAGTTTATGTGAATACTGTCACAAGAGGTCACAAGTTTGGCGCAACGGTCCTTCGCAGACTATGCATGATGAATGAATTAATGTTGTAACTCGCTGACCTGCCAGCCCCTACTGGACATCTTTGAATAAGAGCTTCATAGCTCATCTGATTCATTTTCCAAGATACATAATCGGATTCCAATAATAAAATAATAAAGTGTCACGAGAAACGATTCCACAACAAAGCTACATTTAAAACAACCTTTACTTTGTTACAAACGGAATAAATTCAATCAGACACACTTTGCAAAAAAGCCTTGCGCACACTCATAACGTACTCGATCTCATCTCACGCACGGACACCCAGCCTCTGCCACAATCCAATAAAAACTGACTGCGAACCAATCACTCATCATGCTGATATTAACCAATCAAAAAAAGGGGGCCTTTCACATATTAACCCATGGGATTACTCGATCCAGGGATTACTCGATCCATGGATCACATGCCAATTAATCGACATAGTGATTAACCCTGGATGAATTGATACTCTCACATGGCTATTGGATCTACTGTAAACAGAATCAATACAAAAGATACCTTGAATCAGATTCCACAAGTCCATATATGGGATAAGACACGTCCCTACGGGCAACGTCACTCGTACTTTCTCCCATGTGGAAATAGACATGACCTTACGGGAAACACCATGCCTACTTTCTCCCATATATGGACAGATACAAGTCCCAACAGGCAACGTCATGACTACTTTCTCCCATATATGGGGGGAAACACGACCCTACGGGCAATACCATGCCGACCGTCTCCCAAATATTTGAACAGAGACACCCCTACAAGCAACGCCGCACCTACTTTCTCCCATGATGGACAGATACGTCCCAACAGGCAATGCCACGCCTACTTTCTCTCATATATGGACAGATACAAGTCCCAACAGGCAACGCCATGACTACTTTCTCCCATATATGGGGGGAAACACGACCCTACGGGCAATACCATGCCGACCGTCTCCCAAATATGTAAACAGACACCCCTACAAGCAACGCCACACCTACTTTCTCCCATGTGGAAATAGACATGACCTTACAGGGAACACCACGCCTACTTTCTCCCATATATGGACAGATACAAGTCCCAACAGGCAACGCCATGACTACTTTCTCCCATATATTGGGGGAAACACAACCCTACGGACAATACCATGCCGACCATCTCCCAATATGTGAACAGAGACACCCATACAAGCAACGCCCCCCCCTCTTTCTCCCATGATGGACAGATATGTCCCAACAGGCAATGCCACGCCTACTTTCTCCCATATATTGGAAGACACCCTTATGGGAAACACCACAGCTACTTTCTTATATGTATGGGCTGATGGGTTATTTCGTGGGGTATCCGATTGTATCGTATTACAGCACCCCTGTCACTTGCACGTCTCCGTCCTCGCATGGATCTTCTCATGCCGGCGCAGATCGCCCAGCTGCACGAAGGACTTGCTGCACAGTGCGCAACGGTGCGGCTTCTCGCCAGCATGGTAGCGCCGGTGTGTCTTGAGGTAGGAGAAGTCCGAGAAGGCCTTCCCGCACTCGGTGCAACGGTGCGGTCGCTCGGTGGCGTGCGCTGAGCGCGCGTGACGCCGCAGCGCGTGCGGGTAGGAGAACGCACGGCCGCACTCCCGGCACGCGTGCGGTCTGCCACCGGTGTGCGCGCGCTCATGCGCACGCAAGTTGCCCGACTGGGAAAACGACTTCCCGCAGGCTGCGCACACGTGCGGCCTGTGGCCTACGTGCGTCCGCCCATGCCGGCGCAGACCCGACGCATTGGCGAATGACTTGGCGCACTCACGGCAGACATGTGGCTTGGCCCCAGCCCGCAGGGCAACAGCCGGACCCGCCGAGGCCCCGACCTCATCCGTCGAGCCATCAACGTCGTCGTCTGAGGCGTCCGCGGCGCAGCCCTCCTCGCCGGCCCCCTCCGGCAGGCGACGCTCGGCATGTTGCGTAAACTCGGCTGGGCGGCAGAACCCTTCGCCGCAGGAAAAGCAAGCGTGCGGCTTCTCCTCCGCCGTCCGGGCGGTCTCTGCCGTGGCTTCGCGTCGCTTCGTCCGCCGGCGTGGCTCGAGAAGCCCTCGGTCGCAACCGAGCGGCGCCTCAGCACTCGCTGCCCCCGTCGCGTGAGTCCGCTCGTGCCTCTTGAGATTCGTGACGTCGGCGAAAGTCTTGCCGCACTCGCTGCAGGCATGCGGCCGCTCGCCCGAGTGGGTGCGCGCGTGGCCCCGCAGCGTGTGCCGGTACGCGAAGGCCTTCCCGCACTCGATGCATGCATAGGGCCTCTCTCCCGAGTGCGTGCGCCGGTGCTTGCGCAGGTTGCTCGACTGTGTGAAGGCCTTGCCGCACTCGCGGCAGACGTACGGCCGCTCGCCCGTGTGCGTCTTCAGGTGGCGCTGTAGGTTGCTCCGGTGGTCAGTGTTGTAGGGGCACAGGAAGCACTGGAATGGCTTCTGCCGTTGTCCGGTGCCGTCCGCCGTCTCTGCTGCGGGGAAGAATCATGATCAGAATCTTTATTCAGAAAATCCAATGAGATATGAAGCTCTAATCTAGCCGTCCAGTAGGGGCTGGTGTGTCAAGTGAGTTACAACAAATACGAAAATCGATATGAGCACAAAGTAGAGAAAAGGTAAACAAGTTATTATAAATAAAGAAAAATCCATTATACAGGCAGTCATCGACTATGAATGGGTTACGTTCCTGGGACCCATTCATAAGTCGATGTTTTAGTATCTTTGAACTAAACATTGAATTGTACATAAGGTTAAATAATAAAGAGAAGCATTGTGAAACTCCTAAATAAAAATAAATTTGTATGCAATACTTAATATCGTGGGCTTATCGTTTACAATTTCGACCGATCGTGGGCAACTTCTCTGGAAACCAAATTTAGCTATTTCGGTGGTTTGTTTTAGCCTTTCGCGGATATACTGTACACAAGTATTACTCGAGACGCTTCTCGAGTGATGGTGTTGTGTGGCTGATACTGTGGTGTAGGGCAGGCGAGGGACGGGAGGCAGTCAGTGACACCTCAACCTTTGCCGTGCAAGCTCTCGCGGACAGAGACAAGCACCCCCTGTATAGCCTATTAACAAACTGTTGGGACAAGTGCTGTTAGCGAGCACCTATGAAGGCCGGCATGGCACAAGCGGGTGGGTAGCCAGCACCACGCCCGGCCGCCTTTGTCTCCTCATTGGCGATGTTTACACATTGCACCAGGTAACCATTTGAAGCCGAGTTGACCTAGCGGAAGCCCAGGACCGATTTAGATAATAATCGGTCCTGGGCTTCCCCGATTCAGATAATCATCACTGGTGTTGGGCTTGAGCTGGAATCAAACTCGGATTGCCGGGTTCGCGCTAACTGCTTCGCTACCGTTCCCTACTCACGGACAAACACACACACCCATGTTGGATCATCATCGGTAAGTACAGCATATATTTAGTATTAATACTATTACATGTTTATTACAATTATATAGTTTTTAGTTCATTTGCATTACAGTACAGTACTTATGTAGTGGCTTCGAATTAGGTGCACACACACACAGCTTGGAGGCAACACTATTTATTAGAACGGTAAGTAATATAAAAGTGTACATAAGGTGGTGACCACCTTTCTCAACTCACTAACACTCTGGAACACTATACAGCGAGACCCAGGCAGGCAACGGGCTGCCTGGTCCCAGACGACGACCCAGGACTTGAGGATCGATGATGTCGTCTTCACTTCGGGGTTGAACAGCCCCGCTCTGCATTCACACCCAGCTTATAATCGCTCCGGCGTGGCCGGCTCCGCCTAGGTCACGCCTCCCTTCCCCCACCTCTGGGAAGGTCGGGGTCCTCCACCACGTGACCCCCCAGGCACTCCCTTGAGGCCCCCAGCCCTCGTACAGGTCGACACAGTAGTGACGTCCTATGTCACTACACTTATATCAATTGTCATGTCTATTTTTAGTTACCGTGTACCTAACCCTATTATTTATTTATTGAATAAAGCGGTTTGGGCGTTTGCGGCACTTTACAAGAACATAACTCCACCGATATTCAAGGGTTTTTATATATCGTATATAAAAAAAATGAAGTAACATAAAAATATATATCTGTTTCATTTTCATTTACCTTGAGTCCTGGAGGATCACTCCGCCGAACAAAATAGTTTTACGAATCAGTTCAAAGTATAACCGAACATTCGCAAGTCGGATGGTTAAAAATCATAACATCGAATGGCGGTTCGTTTGTAAGTGCCGATGTTTGTAAGACGGATGCTCATATCGCGGGGACTGCCTATATTTTTTTTACAAATTACACAAGCACATGCATTCCTTCCGATTTATCAACAGAAAATGTAAAGGCAGCAAAACAACAACAGTCCCAGACCACATCAAGACAACACACAGTCCCTCAAAATGTAACTATTGATACACGGGTCATGTTCAAAGTTACAAATCACATTTGCTTGCGGAGCTGGATTTAGCCGATGCTGTGCATATCTCGTTAGTATTCTTTATTGTGATTAACGCTCGTTACCTAGAAAAGCGTCCCTGAGAGACGCGGAGAGAGCTGGAGTGCTCACGCGATTACGCCAAGTCCTCTCTTAACACGCGGGGTTTACACAACACATTGTCACTCTAACACGGTTGTTCCATAAGGGAACAGTTTCCACACAACGCGGAACATGCACTCCATTAGAACGTGAAAGACTCCCCGTCATAACGTGGAACACGCCAGTTATAACGTGGAACGCGCACCCCGTTATAAAGCGGAAGGCGACCCGTTATAATGCACAACGCGCGCTGTTATTCCGCGGTTTCTGAGCGGTTGACGATGAACTTTCTTGAGCTGTGCGGCTGAGCTGTACCGTGATAAAATCTGAAATTATACATTAACGCACCGATATACCCTAATTATATATATTTCTTCCTGCCTCAGTAGTCCACCTGCTGTATTTTTTCACCTGAAGACAATTGCTTATGTTGCGATCAAAACGTTGATTTTTTTCTTTTTCTATCTATGTGACTTTACCGAAAGACCCAAAGAGTATACCCCAGTTATTTGTCGCACCATCTCACCGCATGCGTGTAGTACATCATATCTTGCTAAACTTTATCGTCACGTTTTTTTATGGGGAAACTGTTTTCGCTTAACGCGGCACTTTTCATGGAACACATCTATCACTGCCTTAAAAGAGGAATTACTGTGCATCAGATCGCGTGTCGTGACTTAAAACTCACCAACACATGGGGCGGCAGGGTGGTGGGGCAGCGCTTGTTGTGTCTCACAGCAAGAATCGCCCGAGTTTGATTCCCGACTCGGGCGCCGTTCTGTGAGGAGTCTATACGTTCTCCCCCTGTTCTGCATGGGTTTCCTCCGGGACCTCCGGTTTACTCCCATAACTGAAACAAAAACACACAATGTTACTGACATTGTATGCATGTTGAACTTTTTTCGCACCATACATAGTCAACCGTGCTAAAATTTGTAATCCCTCGTTATTTACGAACTTGCTATTCGCCTATTTGGCTATCCGCCAATCGCATCTGAAATTCTTCTCAACTGTGTGTCAAACACGACTCTAGATCAAACATGACTTGATATCATTCATCATTAATTTGAATGTAAGAACCAACTTTTTTCTGATACAGACACCATATATTCTGCTACTAAAAATGAAAAATTCAAGGCTTCACGCAAAACACAAGGATGTTCTAGAGGTCCCCTGCCTTACCTGACACCACAAAGACAAAGACCCACCGTATAACCTTCAACAGACCGTTAGGGAAAGTGCTGTGAGTGAGCACCTAAACTATTAAAACTAGGTTTATTTTACCAGGTAAGACCCACTCAGCTATATAGCTCTTGTTCAGAAGCAACCTGGCCACAAATGATAGCTCAAGGAAGTGGCTTATCATTAAATGTAAATGTATAGCAGCAAACTACCCTAAAACACATGTTTCTAAATGTGCAACCACGGGAAGAACATGCAATTTTTAAATATACAGGCGTCATGGTCAAATCAAACTCATGACCTGTAGATAGTTAACATCTCGCCACCGCGGCGCCCCTATTGAGGCCTTTGTCCCCCAAATGTGGATGTGTACACACCACACCAGGTTCTCATTTAAGGCTGAGTCGACCTATGATGGGCTCAACTGGCTCCAAAGTCAAAGATCCCCCATATAGCCTAAGCAGACTTTTTTGGTAAGTGCTGTTTTCGAGCACCCACGAAGACCGGCATGGTACACGAGGGGGTGTGGCCAGCACCACGCCCAGCCGCCTTTGTCTCCCCAGTGGTGATGTTTACTCATCGTACCAGGTACTCATTTGTGGCTGAGTCAACCTATGGGAGGCCCAGGACTGGTTCAGATAATCGACACTAGTGTTGGTGATCGTGAGCGGGAATCAAACTTGGGTCGTTAGGTTCAGAACGCAACGCGCTTACCACTGCGCCACCGCTCCCCACAATGAGCGAGCCCACTTCCATGCCTTTGTCACCACAATGCCGTGACTCACCCGCCTCCTCACCTTTCCCCACCCGCCTCCTCACCTTTCCCCACCCACGTCCCAATGCTCGGCGTCTCTTCGCACTCCTGCTTGACGCTCACTGCTCCGGGTAAACGTGAGTCCGCCCCACGCGCTTCCCGCTCCGTGCCTGCATGTGAAGACCACTCGTCACCATCAACAATCATGGTCCTGACAACCTAATACCAGTGGACTGCTGGCGCCATTCCTAGAGCACGAGGCTATCACGACAAAAGGCGCTCCGTTTCACGAAGCATGTAGTAGTTTCACAGCAGGAAGCGATGATTACTACAGTGTGTTATCCATGAGGTTTTTTTTTCAGTTAGATCGTGTGAATATAAATGTGTCATTAAACCTGCTACCACCCGACACAGCCAATTAGTAAAATTTGGCACGTAAACAAAACATACCAAGTAGTTATTAGTTCAGCACACCGGTGTTTTGGAGAGATTAAACCTACAACATTTACAATTCGAGTATGACGTTTCGCCGGTAATTACAACAATGCTCATCAGGCGACAGCCAGAATTGTGGATAAATCCTCCTGTTTCGGTCTTAAAAATAGAGAGATAAATGTGATAGCTTCACTGTGAGCCGACCAAATGAGAAGCCCAGAGAGGGGTTTAATGTTGTCATATAAATTACAACGGATATCTATTATTATTTGGGTTATTCACAGTTAATCAACATCCCACGAACAGGAATTAGCAAATTTGGCAAATTTTGACGACGCTGGCACATGATGGCCTTACTTGATTCGAATGTCAACGTTCACTGAGGAGACAGCACGTAGTAGTTTACAGTTAACAGCGCATAGTAGTTTACAGTTAGCGCCACACACACACACCGCAGTGATAGTCTGGGTGGTCTGCTGGGTTAGATCCATGAACTTCTTCCCTGCAACAAGCAGGCCACTTGAGCCGCATCACCACCAGGGTTCTCATTCCCTCTGAATGAACATCGGGTCACGTGATTCTGATGCTTCTACACATGTGGCTCACCGAGCGGCATGCTCTGACGGGAAGGGGTAGGAGGAACGCAAAGGGCGGCAGGGTGGTAGATATGGGAAGTGGAGGACCCGGAGAAAAGCCATGCAACACAAGGACACATGCAATTTCCATGAGGCGCCCGAGTCAGGACTCAAACCTTCTTGCTGTGAGCCACGAGCATTACCACTCCGCCGCCGCCGCCCTGCCGCCCACGTTGATAGATCGGATACGGAACGGCTTGCTCATGGTCACTGCTGGCGCCAGGGACTCCATGAGAGACTGCTCTGGAGGGTATTGCTCTGCTCTTCCGGGCCGTTTAGGCACTTTGGAAGAGATGGGAGGTAACCAGGGCCGTCTATAGGGGGGTGCGGGGCCCGTGGCAAACCCCACTGTGTGGGCCCCCCGGATGCCTTCAAACTAAACGGGAAGTATTACATCTGACAGCGTGACGTCAAAGTGCGGAGGCCCCCAAAGCGCGGGGCCCTGGGAAGTCGCCCTGATTCACTGTACCCTAGCGATGGCTCTGGGTGGCGCGTCACGCATCGCAGGAAGAAGTACCTGGGTTCGATTCCCGACTTGGGAGCCTGTATGCGTGGAATATGTATGTTCTCCCCCCTGTTCTGAGTGGGTTTCCTCCGGATTCTCTGGTTCCCTACCATAGCAAAAAAAACATACACTATGTAACTATAATTAACCAAATAACCCAATACTTAAAATTGCACTGCAAATTGCTCCATCGGGATTACACAGCAGCAGCACTTGGCAGGACCCTCCTAAAACGATTGAGATTCAGTTAGGCTGTATTCCTGGGCAAACAACGCAAGCGATAATAATTTCGCTAGCTATTAATTGCAAATACAGGTCAAACGCCATTGTTCTGCCCACATAGGATGATGTTCTTGAGTCTGGCATTTGAACTTATATTTCAATTAGGGTTGCTACCTAATTCGAGTCTGTATGTTTTACCCCTGTTCTGCATGGGTTTCCTCAAAAGCAAAAAAAAATACAGTGTAACTGGTATTGGCCAAAAAAATCCCAATGCTGAAAAAATTACGCTGCAAATCACTTAATTAGGATTACACAGGAGAAGCATCACCTACTACCGCGAAAACCTGGCAGGACCCTCGTGAAAAAGACTCACTGAGGCTTTCCTGGGTAAAATAGTATAACAGTAAAAATAAACACTCAAATGTGTAAATACTGCGAGGTGTTCACCGAACCTGATGCGAGTGCCAGGGATTGCTCCATCGCTCATTCTCTGCAAGGCAAAACGGCGAGAGGAGGCGAATTGGTGGCATGGACTCGTGCTCGGCTCATCTCACAAACGCGTTCGAGAACCAAACCCTTGAACTAAACATCTCACTTACAACATCCCTGCGTCTCTCACTCTCCCGAGTCTCACTCTCAGGGTCCGCGCCCATTCACACCGGCGATTCTTTAGCCTCTCGCGATTCCGCGTCTCGATTCTCCCGCGTCTCCGAGTCCGTGGTGCCCGCGTTTTAGGAATCGATTCTCTAAGGATGTAAACATCAAAATAGCGCCTAACCGCCAACGTTTCGGTCGACTGCCCTGATTCAGTGCGGCCAAAGAAGTTGGAAGACTCGCGTTCACCAGACGGACTCGCAGGTCACAACAGCACTCTCCCACTCATTTCTCCCACTCACCACTGCATGTCACAACACACTCGGTGAACGCCACAACGGCGCTTGTGCCAGGCTAGGTGCACTTTGAGGAAGGCGGTCACGAAACAGAGCCAGGTGCCACGGGTTGATTGACTGAGATGAATGGCAGATGCACCACCCGTACCCCCTACTGTGCCAACTTTCTGCGTTTTAGCTGCCCGGGGCTACGCTCGTTGTTGTGAGGGTCGCTCCTCTGCCCTCCGTTGTTGTTGGAGGGCGACTGCCTCCAACTGCCCAGTAGCATCCTTCACGAGCCTCCTCCACAGAGGCCGATCGTGCCACGGCAAGTCCACTTAGCTCCATATCCTCCTGCACCACATCACTCCATCTCTTCTCTAGCCCGTGCCGCGCCCGTTTAGCCCCCTCCTATCCGGTAAAACACAAGCTTCTTGGGCAGCGTGCGGTGGCTGGGTCACGTATCCCGCATGGCCGGCCACCGCAGCCTCGGCTCACTCACAAACTTATTCAAGCACCACACTGAAGGTCACAACACCACACCCACTCACCGACCCACCTACTGGTTCACCAGACCACTCAACCTCACACTGGCTCACCCGACCACTCACCCACACACACTGGCTCACCCGACCACTCACCCACACACTGGCTCACACAACCACTCATTCACACACACTGGCTCACCCAACCACTCACCCACACACTGGCTCACCCAACCACTCACCCTTACACTGGCTCACCCAACCACGCATTCACACACTGGCTCACCCTACCACTCACCCACACACTGGCTCACCCAACCACTCATTCACACACTGGCTCACTCTACCACTCATCCACACACACTGGCTCACCCTACCACTCACCCACACACTGGCTCACCCAACCACTCACCCACACACACTGGCTCACCCAACCACTCACCCACACACTGACTCACCCTACCACTCACCCACACACACTGGCTCACCCAACCACTCACCCACACACACTGGCTCACCCAACCACTCACCCACACACTGACTCACCCTACCACTCACCCACACACACTGGCTCACCCAACCACTCACCCACACACTGGCTCACCCTACCACTCACCCACACACTGGCTCACCCAACCACTCACCCACACACTGGCTCACCCAACCACTCACCCACACACTGGCTCACCCTACCACTCACCCACACACACTGGCTCACCCAACCACTCACCCACACTGGCTTACCCCGTCCACTACACTCGCTCACTCACCTCGTGCACCTTTTCTGCTTCTCCCCCCCCCCCGCCAAAGCTCTTGCTCAGTCCAACACACGCGGCGCTGTCTCTCCGTCACGCGGCGAATTCTATCCGCGTTGTTTGCTGTTGGGCGCGCTGGGCCCCGTGGCTTCGCTGCACCACGAACGAGAGGGGGGCGGGGATGAATCGAGAGGGGGGGGGGGCGGTGAATCGAGAGGGGGGGGGGAGTAAATCGACTCCAGCGATTCGTTAGACCGCGGAAGAATCCCCTGAGGGTCCGCGGTCATTTGCCCGCTTGCAGCGAACGACTGAGACGTAAAGAATCGGAATTTGTATTTAGACCGCAGGAGGAATCCGATGCGCTCTAAAGCTCTTTTTTGTGACAGGTGTCAAGTATGGGGGCAGGTTTTCTCACTCCCCCTCGCCGCAGCCTCGGCTCACTCACACGTTCTACTTAATTAAATAGACCGGGGGGGGGGGGGGGTCAGGCATTTGTGACGAGGGGGGGTTGAGAAATGTGACGTCACATCAAAATGCGCAACTTCAAATAAATATAAACACATTCTACTTAATTAAATATACTTTTTTATATTTTCTCCTACATCAGAGTGCAGCGCCACCTTAAATACGCACTACAATGACAATAGTTTAAAGCGATTTGAAGCATGTTTTATTTGGGGGGGGGGGGCAGAGCTTTGTGACGTCATATTTGGGGGGTCTTACTTTTTGTGGCGCCGTGTGACGGGGGTCAAAATCGTCCAAAATCGCGTGACGTCATTTATGGACGGCCCCTAAGGCCCACTGCACTGCGTAGCTCTTATGCAGAAGTGACTTGGCCAAAAATCATAGTTCAATGAAGTGGCTGATCATTTGGAAATGTATGGTTGCCAAATACTATAAACGAATGTTGATTCTAAATGTGGCGGGGAAAACCGGAAAACTGGAGGACCGAAAAATCCACACGGCCATGGGGAGAGAGGCATGCAAACTCCAAATATATACAGCTGACGTCAGGGTCAGGATTGAACCAACTGCACACCAGGCGAGGGAGTTCACATCTCGCCACCGTGGCACACACCCATGTAAACACCTGGGGGGCGACTTGGGGAGGCCTTCATCCAGCAGTGGATCAATGATGGCTGATGATAATTAGCAGGATGCATTTGTGATACGCTCCTAAATTCCAAGGAATGCAATATTGAAACAATCATTGGCGTTGTTGTAGACAATTACAAAATAACTGCAGACAGCTCCACACACATCCATCCCTCCATACAAAATAAATGCATTCTTAGACGCATCCCATTAGCGGCACTGCCTCCTTCAGGGAGTGCATTATTTCAGCAGCACTTGTTCAACGCAAGCACGAATCATAATCTTCATTGATTCCGCAGGACGAATCCAATGAGCTATGACGCTCTTTTCACAGATGTCCAGTAGGGGCGGATTAACAAGTTATAACAATAACAAAAAACGACAGGAGTGCAAAGTATAAACTCTGGACCGGTTTTAGACCAGTTTTGACATTGTCTCATCAGCAGAATCAGGTTTCCTGGTGAACTGCCAAATGTTTATAGACTAGGACCCTCTCCTCCAATGGTTACTTTGTTTTATGTGTTCAGCAACGTCCATAATGTATTCAGTATTTACAATTGAGTTCCAAACCTGAATGCAAATTGTTAGACCTTCAATAGTGCTGCTTGTTGCTGGTCACTTGCCATTATAGAACTTTGTGCCAGTCCTCAGCAATTGATTTAAAACAAAATTTATACCGTCAATTTGGTATTCATGCTCTCATTGTTACAGCGTAAGGCTATCACAAAAGAAGGCGCTGCTCTGTTTCACAGTCTGTGGTCACTTCACAGTAGGGAGCGATGTTGCTGCTGTTGTTTTTGCTTGACTTGCATCCCACTGGGATTTTTTGCACACAGCGTTGGTGTACGGTGCTTTTTTCAGGAATATTTTGCTGTTTTTTTTCATGGATTTTCTGTTTGCAGTCATATAGTCACTTTAAGATGTTTTCTTGTTCGTGTTTTTGTTTTTTTGTTTGTTGTGGTTGCACCCGATTCAAGAGCCAAATGGCTCACAGGGCTATACCAAAATAAATAAACTGAAATAAAACTGTGTGTAATCCCAATTGGTTAATTTGCGATGTCATTTTTTTGAATTTGGACCAAAATGCCAGCACACAATGGCCTCCCCGTCTCAAATTACGACAGGGTATCTTTACCGTCCACTCTGAAGCAGATGACGAGTGGTATTTTACGGTTCATACACACAATGCAGTATTAATGATGATGGCCTACCGGATTGGAACTACAAGCCTCTGTAATAAGCGGCGAACTTGCTAACTCTGAGCCACGTCACCATCCCAAAAGTTCGAGAGGGGCTTCCAGGGTAACGAGGTAGTTGCCAAAGTCATTGTCCGGAGGCTGGCATGGTAGAGCGTGGAGAGGTAGTGAGGCTGACATAGCAGAGCGTGGTAAGGTTCTTGAGGCATCTCTAGAATGTTGTGCCACCCGCAGCTCGAGCAGGTTTCGACGGTGGGAGTCAGAATGTCCCAGCTGTGAGAGGCGCGAGCGTGATGCCTGTGTTGCGGCCGTATTCCAACAGCACCTCACTCTCCTTCTCGTACATCTGCAAGCACAATCGCCAACATTTGCCACTTTATTATTACACAGCTCGTCTCAAGACTTTTTTAGGGGGTCCTGCTGAGTTTCCACTGTAGGGAGTGATGTTGCAATGTATAATTCCAATTCAATAAATTTCAGGAACATTTTCAGCATTGGATTTTTTTTTGTAGATATGGTAGGAAAGAAGAGGACCCGGAGGAAAACCATGCAAACAAGGACACATGCAATCTCTACAAGGCCCCCGAGTCAGGACTCCAACCCAGTCCCTTCTTGCTGTGAGGCATGAGCGTTACCACTGCGTCATCGCCGCCCTGCCGCCCATGGTTGATAGGACGGATACAGAACTGCTTCCTCACAGTCACTGCTGGTGGCAGGGCCTCCACGAGAGACCGATCTGAAGGGTATTGCTCTGTTCTTCTGGGCCGTTCAGGCGCTCTGGAAGAGATAGGAGGTAACCAGGGCCGTCTATAGGGAGATAGGGGACCCGGGGCAAACCCCACTGTGTTGGGCCAGCGGATGCCTTAAAACTAAACGGTAGGTATTACATCTGACAGCGTGACATCGAAGCGTGGTGTCCCCCCAAAGTGCGGCGCCTGGGGCGATCGCCCCGATTCGCCACCGCACCTGACTTGCCGATCGAATAACTGTGGTGCACACCCAACTGCCATGCCAGGAGACTGAATCGACATTTTTCACGTCTTCCAAGATCACCGAAAAGCCACTTCCTGTGAATTAAACGATTACTGATCACGATGTGTTATTGATGTAGCAACCTCACTTTACTCCGGGGCATTTCATAGGATTGTGCATGTGATCTTAAACAAGTGAAAGGGCACCCCCAGTGGCAGTGGAGGGGCACAAGGTGACTCGGAGGGCCTCGCCTGCCAATGGGTATGAGTCCACCACGAGTACCAAGCGCTAGCTATAAAACCACTTTGGAACAGAAGGTAAAGTTGAGTGTATTTGAGGCAGGAAGGCTATCGGCATTATGGTAGGGGTCAGAGAGCTGGACCCTCGGTAGCTAGGAAAGAAGTTGTCATGCATTGGATCCCAGGTGACTGAGCCAGATGCTAGGAAGCTAGGAGAAGAAATGCACAAGTCGGGAAGAGAACATGGCAGGTGAGTGTTGTAGTTATGATAACGCAGCAAGGGGGAGTGCCAATTGCCGAGACAGGCAGAGCAGTTGGTGGGAGACTGTCAGGCCAGCTCTGTGGGTCACTGTGAGAATGTGGGTCTCTGTGAGTCTACGGCTAGATGGTGAGATACTGTCAGAGCAGACCTCACCTGAGGGATCTGGCGGAGGCTAGAGAGTGTTGGAGGCATTGGTGACTCTGGCTATCATGGCACCTTGATCTTGAGTGGCAGCGTAGCACAGAACGTCCACTAACGCTCTCTCAGCGAGCACACGCAGCACCAGCCTGATCTCATGTACATGCACAGTACCTCACCTGCTTCCAATCGGCCATGGTATCGTGGGTGTAGCCCAGTAAATGGCACATGCCATGTAATAAAGTCACCTGCGAGGGCACACGACACATACTAATCATCGTTACACGCGCAAATAGTTAACGATGACTACATATTAGTGTAATGCTTGTTAAGCCAGGAAAGCCTTACTGAGTCTCAAACTCTTTCAGGAGGGTCCTGCTAAGTGTTCACAGTATGGGGGGTGATGTGGCTTTCTTTAATCTTCTTAGAGAAATTTGAGATGCAATATTTATCATTTGCCAAATTTTGGATGACACCGGCAGACGATGACCTGCGTTTTTAGAATTAAATCACGGGATCTTTGACTTCCACTGTGCAGGAAACGGTGCATGGTGTTTTTTTTATTAATCCAGACCGCAGTATTAACCAGGGTGACCGCCATCATTCAACTACAAACTCTCCAACAAGTGACGAACGCGCTACCCCTGCACCAGTGGTAACGCTCGCGCCTCAAAGCAAGAAGTATCTGGATTTGACTTTCAACTCTGGCGCCTTGTGTGGAGTTTGTATGTTCTGCCCCTGTTATGCATTAATTTTCTGAGTCTCAAGTTTTTTTCCCATAGCTAAACGGACAAAAATTCAATTGGTATTGGCTAAACATACAAATGCTGAGAAACTGCAATTTACCAAATTTGGAATTACACAACAGCAACATTGCCCCTTGCTGTAAAAACTTGGCAGGAAACTCTGGAAAAATACGTGGTATGCGAAGTACATCGTATCTCGCCAAACTTTATCGGAATTTTTTTTCTGAATGCGTTTTTTGCTTAACACGGCACTTTTCAGGAATACATCTACCTCTTCAAGTACTTACAGTACTTGATATGATTGGCTCTGTTAGTTGGCGGAGGCCATAGCTGAATATTGGCTTTAATGTACTAGCCCACAGCTAACTATGAATCATAACAGTAGTCCTCGTGGTGAGCACGCGTTGTGAGCCCTGGTGGTGAGTGCACGTCGTGAGTCATGGTGAGTGCGCGTGGTGAGTCCTTGTCGTGAGCCCACGTGGTGAGCACGCATGGCTGGTGCTCGGCGTACTTGGGGAGTCCGCCTGGCCGGAGTCTCGCTCACCGTGAGCGCATCATGGAAACGTTCTCCTGCACGCAGGCTCTGCTGGATGTAGCTCACCCCCAGGTACACATCCCCCAGGTTCACGTCCCCCAGAGAGTCCATCAGAGAGTCGTCCGCGCCGTCCTTGGCTTCCGGCAACACCCCTGGAGCCACGACCTACGGGGACACCCGAAGGGTTTGCAAAGTTGACAGCCAATCAGCCCTCCGGGGGTTGAGGGTCAATAAAATAAGTTCCACTTTTTGCGGCGAGTCAATTGCCAGCTGAGCTACATACAGACTCGCCCCTGCCACGTGAACGTGTAATTCCATGGCTACCACTGAAGGACTGTTAAATACAGTAGACTCTCGATTATCCGCGCTGACAGGGAGGACGGCCACGGATAATTCAAAATCGCGGATAATCCAAAAATACAAATTTTCCGCGGATCTGTGCAAAAACTAACGATCGACTGATCAATGTGCGTGCTCAGTGATAACACTTTCCTGCTTCCCCGCAGAAGAGTCCGCCCACTAAGTGGATCGCAGAGCCACGCCAATCAACATCAGACCCCACCTACTAATGTAAAGATCTGCACCTACTATACTGGAGGCGATCACGTGGAATTTTGTATTAACCGGAGCACATTTGTTTAGTTTAAGCACGTGACTTGTAAAAAACATTTCCAAGAATAGCAATGTATAACTTTTTAGATTATTCATTTGGGCTTAAAGGAAAATCCATGAGTTATTCATTCATGTCAAAATCTCAGGTGCGCGGTTAATCCGCAAATCGGAGAAACGGCACGCAGATAATCGAGCTTTACTCATTTGAGCAGCAATCACTTTTGACTGACAATGTGAGTGACGTTCTTTCAGCCAGTGGTTTGAATGAATGAATTACATCACACCCATGATTGTAAACAAGATATGACGTCACCCCGGCAATGTGGCGAGAATACCAAACATGAACGAACGATTCCACCGGCGCGGCACCTGCGCGTAGGGGAAGGCCAGCACATCAGTGGCGCGGTCTTCCCCGCGGTAGTGGAGGTTGAGGTTGCGGATGCGACGCGAGGAGACGCAGAGTGCGGAGAGGAGGAGGCGACGGGGAGGTGGAGGAGGCGCCGAGCGGCCAGTCACAAGCAGCACGCGCAGCAGCAGCTCCGCGTCGCGCCGCAAACGCGAGCGGGACACGGGCACCAGGGCCTGCGCGTTACGGATTAGCACACTCATACCACCACTAACTACCGCCATAACTAAACTAATTGCACGACCACAACTATCGCAACCAACTACCAATACAACTCACCACTAACTACCACCGCCTAACCACGGCGCTTGTGCCAGGCTAAGTGCACTTCGAGGCCACTTGAGGTGTCCGGAGGCTCGCTGCTGGCAGGAATTTCACGGAACAGACCGTGCAGGTGCCGTGGGTTGACTGGCAGATTTAGGCGACGGGACAGACCGCGCGTTTCTTTAAGAAACTAAGTACCTCTAGCACCACCAACTTGTACCATTACCACCACAGCCTCCATTCCCAGGCCGCGGTGCTCGATGGGGGCCGCTGGGTGCCGCGGTGCACGATGGGGGCCGCGGTGCACGATGGGTGCCGCGGTGCTCGATGGGGGCCGCGGTGCTCGCGATTCGCCGCGGCGCATTCGGCGCTCCCCGGGAACGGCCCAGGCAAAGGGGCCCCTTAACACGTCGAGCAGCGGCACAGCAACATTCAGCACCGTCTCATCCCGCAGATGTTACTGCAGGCGGCAGGGTGGTGCACATTGTGACAACAGAACGCTCGGTTCTGGGCAGCGAGGGAGCGGTAGTGAGACGTTAAAGCCGCGAGCGAGCCGGCGCAAGTGCGTGAGCGACCCCCTCCGGTTCGAAAACACGCCGTGTACCATTGTAATATCCCAATGCCGAAAAATATACTTGCAGATTATGTACTCAAAATTGATCAAAGACAAACAAACCCCCGTATAGCCTTAACAGAATTTTGGGGCAAGTGCTGTTATAGCGAGCATCTATGAAGGCCGCGCACGGCACGCGAGGGGGTGGGTGGCCAGAACCACGCCCGGCCGCCTTTGTCTCCCTCGTGGTAATCTTTTTACACATCACACCGGGTACTCAATTGAGGCTCAGTCGACCTAGGTGCTACTCGCTAACAGCACTTGCCCCAGCAGTCTGTTAAGACTAAACGGAGGATCTTTTTCCATGTATGTGCACGAACACCCGCGTTGGGAGACACGATATTATGTGGGGGCTGACGCCCGCCTCCCCGCGCCAGCGCCCTCTGAGGGACATCGCTAATTGGCTGGCTTACCACCGCCCGGGGTTATCTCTCACACGTACGCCACAAAAACGAACGCGGTGGCGTGCACGCGCGCGCCCCTGCAGGTGCGTGTTTTTCACAAAGGCCGGCGCTAATAAAAAGATACGGCGGCGGTATGAATATGCACGCGTACCTCCCGAGTGATTAAGCTTTAGTTCAGAGTATGCACCGATACTCGGAACTAAAGTTTATCAACGGCGCAAATACACACTACCTGGAGGGGGAATATTTCGCGAGGAGAGCCTAGCCTAACTCTGCCTATGAACCCAGTTACACAAAGGTCCTACCACGTACCTTGAAGCTAAGTCGGAGGGAGGAGGACGAGAGAAGACTTGACCTATCACTGTCTTGCAGCAGCACTCTCTGGCATCACACGGATGCTGTGAGCGGCTCAAATAGGCAGGACGGCAGGGAGAGGGTCTTGACCGCCAAGAGGTTTGAAGACAAGAGAACGAAAATCGTCTGGGGCCCCCCTTTTTATTCTCTAAACTTCAAAGACCCAGGGTGATGTCATACCACGCAGCCAATCGTGCACTTACCTGCGCCCTCGCGCTCTTGTTTCTTCCTTTCTACCGTGGCTTAATCCCCTCACTTCAAAGGGCCTGGGATGGCGTTTGTCCCGCGCGACCAATTGTGCACCTTCCTGTGGTTACGGCCCCCTTGTTACCACGTCTTTCTTCGCGTGCCACAGCGGCAGCGCCGGCCACCAATTGTCCCTCGTTGCCTATTGTCTGGAAGGGCTCTTGCGCTTTTGCTTGCTTAATATTCCGCCCTCCGTCCTCCCCCCAGTGTTGTGAGTAACGTATTGCGGTTGGCCCAGGGAACCTTTTTCTGCACCCATACAATTTTAAACCAATTTTAGGGGCATCGCAATGTAACCTGTCCTGCGAGGGTCGGCCAATCTCCTGGCACCGGGAAACCGTGGGACTCTGCCTCTAGGGTCCCTTCGAATTAAAAGCCGATGTGCCAGGCAATCCCCCGCCAGGACACTACGTGGGTCCGCTGCGTGCGTGTGTGTTTAGTTCAGGGGCCGGGAGGGAATCGCGGCGCTTGCGGAGTTGCTCCGTGGTCGTGGCACCAGAATTACTATAGCAGAGAGATCCATTCATGGGATAGTGAGAGATGGGCACAACTTTTATTTCATGCTTTCACTTTTTTAAACAACCGTTGTCAAGTACATCCTGCTATATGGCTGAATGCTGGAGAGTTGTGAAAGCAGACCTGAAAAAGTGTGAGGCCTTCCACAATGGATGCCTCAAATATCTGCCATATATATTTTGGCCAAATAAATTTTCCAATCATGAATTGTACTTGAGGACCCAAAGCCGGAACATCACAAAGGGGATTCAACAAGGAAGACTGCGATGGCTCGGCCATGTCCTAAGAATAAAACAGAACCGCATTCCTAAAATGGCCCCTTTATGGATGCCTACGGGCAAATGAAAACTGGGGAGGCCAAAAACCATCTGGCGAAGAACCGTCACCAAAGAGCTTGGTCACTTTATCGAAAGAACCAAGAATATAGATATAGGAGTGCCTACAACTGGCGTGTGAACAGGAGTAATAAAGTGTAAGCAGGTGACTTTTTACTACGTGTCGGTGTGAGTAATTTTTAAGGACACTACATTTGGTGTTAGAAGTGCTGACGATCCTTCGCCGTCATGTCCAAAGCAGCGGTAAAACGTAAAATCCCACCTGTTGCGTCATTCGAAAACGACGCCAAGCAAGACTTCGTTCCTCTGACAGCTCTGGTTATTTCAGTCGGCTCAGGAATGCGTGGCGAGTCCAGCCCAGCCGCCTCCTCCGCAGAGCTGGCTGGACATTGCCGGTCACCTGTGAAGATTGCTGTCTGCCGCCGCTCATCTCTTCTAGCGAATGACGGCTGCGATTTGGACACCAAGACACGCTTCCCGCCGCTGCCATGACCGACATGACTGGGGCGCTGGACCTTCCCGCCATTTTGGTGGCTGCAGCCGTGCTCCAACCGTCCTCCATTTCGGGCGATCCGCCCGCGCCGCAGCAGCAGCCGCCAACTTCCAAGGTTGAAGCTGCCTCTTCGCCCTTGCTGGACGCTTCCAAGTTCCGACGGCTACAACCGGTGCATCAGTTCACTGCTGCGAGAGGAGATTGGACGGCTTTTCGTCATTGATTCGAGGCCGCCTACACCTCGGTGGGATGGACATCCCATTAGGCGCCATCCCCGAGTCGGATATAGCGCACCTACACCGATATGGCCGCTATTTTGGATCCCCCGTCTAATGTTCGGAGAAAATTCAGGCAGCAGTGACGGGGAGAAAACAAGAAGCCGCTGGCTTATCGCAGTGCGCTTTTCGCCTTGGGGCACGCGGCTTTCCCTCGCATGGACAGAGTCGCCTTGGATTCCCTCGCCTTGGAGCGGCTTCTCTCCTTGGCTCGGGAGTTGGGGGTCGCCCTCGCCGTGTTCAGAGGAAGACGACCTGACTTCTCTGAAGGTGGCCCGCGGCATCTAAGCACACCTCAACCTTAAGGACGGGCCGGCGGTGGTGGCCAGTGCAATGGAGCCGGCCGTGGACGACCGGACATGTGCCTCTTTCGCACGGGGATCAGAGGGAAGGAGCGCTGGCCTGCGCCCATCAGCAGAGGAATGGCGCCCCAAACTGAGCCAGCCGCCTGGGCGTTCTTCCCGGACCGCATGGTTGGAATCTCTATGCTCCGAGAACCCCGGACTGACGGAGGTTCAGCGAGCTCAGCTGCGCCGGCTCTTACGTGATTTTTCTGATGTAATTAGCTACTTTTTTGCCATCCCCGAGTCGGATATAGCGACCCTCGAGCGCGCCTACACCGATATGGCCGCTATTTTGGATCCCCGTCTAATGTTCGGAGAAGATTCAGGCAGCAGCGACGGGGAGAAAACAAGACGCCGCTGGCTTATCGCAGTGCGCTTTTCGCCTTGGGGCACGCGGCTTTCCCTCGCATGGCCAGAGTCGCCTTGGATTCCCTCGCCTTGGAGCGGCTTCTCTCCTTGGCTCGGGAGTTGGGGGTCGCCCTCGCCGTGGCAGAGGAAGACGACCTGACTTCTCTGAAGGTGGCCCACGGCATCTAAGCACACCTCAACCTTAAGGACGGGCCGGCGGTGGTGGCCAGTGCAACGGAGCCGGCCGTGGACGACCGGACGTGTGCCTCTTTTGCACGGGGATCAGAGGGAAGGAGCGCTGGCCTACGCCCATCAGCAGAGGAATGGCGCCCCAAACTGAGCCAGCCGCCTGGGCATTCTTCCCGGACCTGCTATAGGGGCAGCCGCCCGGGCCACATTGCCATTGACTGCCGCTACGGGACCGGCAGGTTCTCGTCGCCTCCAACCTCCGGCTTCAACACCTCTTCCTCCTGAAATACACAGGCAAGTCCGGATGCATCGGACAAACGGCCGTTTTTGTCCCATCATCCATCTAGCTTAAGCCGCGTGCGGACTCATCCTGTGAAAACTCATCCCGTCGCGACTCGTACACAGGGTGCAGGGTCGTTAGTGTGTTGGCCGCGTGGCGTTGAACAGTGGAACGCACTGGCTCATCACATAGTGGTTGCCATGGCGGGTTCTTCAACAGTTATGGGGTTAATTCAGGGGATCCAGGTTCGTCTGTTGATAGACACAGGGGCCGTAGTGACTATGGTCTCCGAAGCTGTGTTTCGTATGTTGCCTTCATCATCCGATCGTCTTGCCCCCGTGAAAAGCGCTTTTGTGGCGGCTAACGGAGGGAGTCTGGGCATAATAGGTCAAATGTTGGCCTATGTGCAAATTGGGGAAATCTCTTTGGAAAGACATATATTGGTTTCACGGATATTGGCCATGCCCTGTTTGCTGGGCACCGATTTTCTAGGCAGCATGCCCTTGAAAATTCTCATCGACCAGGGGTGTATTGAAATGCCATCAGGACAGCGATTGCTGTTTCTGAATTCCCCCGGTCGAGAGCCATAGCAGAACGCTGTCATTCAAGCGATGGCCAGTCAAACCGTTAAAGTTCCTCCAGGCTCCCAAATGCTCATACCGCTGCGATTGCGCAAAGAGTTGCCTGCAACGGGCCCAAAGGAGGATATCCTGCTAACCCCTTCAAACGCCATGTCGCGATCTCCTTCCCTGGCGGGAGCTATGACTATTGTATCCGCGTAGCGGATGCCGTTCCTACAAGTACTTAATGCGGGGAATGCGCCGGTTGTGGTTCAGGCTGCACTGTCCTGGTGCACGCCTCGGTGACACCTGGTTTCGCGGGAAGCGTTGGTGAAACCAATGAGCCGGATTCCGCATGGTTGGAATTTCTATGCTCCGAGAACCCCGGACTGACGGAGGTTCAGCGAGCTCAGCTGCGCCGGCTCTTACGTGATTTTTCTGATGTCTTTAGCGCCAGCAAATTTTATATTGGGCACACTCCTCTTCTTCTGAATCACATGAATACGGGCAATTCGCCCGTATTCATGGATGATATGCAGACAGCTGATATTATTTCCATGTCGAACAGCCCGTGGGGGGTGCCCATAGTCCTTGTGAAAAATGTGATGGTAACTTACAATTTTGCGTTGATTTCCACAAGTTGAATAAGATATTGTTAGCGGATGCATATCCCCTCCCTCGTATGGATGACTCGCTAGATGCATTATCGGGCACACAGTTTTCTTTTAACACTCGATTTACTGTCCGGATTTTGGCAATTGCCCCTCGATAACAAATCAAAACCAAAACCGCTTTTCGCATGCCCCAGGGGCACTTCAATTGTGTTCTGATGGGGTTGAATTCGGCGCCAGGCACCTTTCAGCGATTAATGGAATTGGTCCTGGCTGGATTGCAATGGGATTTTTGTCTAATTTATTTGGATGACATCATCGTTTTTGGCAGTACCTTTGATGAACATTTACAGCGGTTGCGTTTGGTCTTTGAGAGAGTACGTGCAGCTAAGTTGAAATTTAAACCTCAGAAATGTAAATTACTTTAGACATCAGTTAAATACTTGGTCCAGATAGTCAGCGCAGCCGGGGGTTGCCACGGATACAGAGAAAACCGCGTGCGTGCGCACGTAGCAGGTGCCCAAGTCGGTGGCGAAAGTCTGCAGTTTCATCGGATTCGCTTTATACTACCGGCGTTTTGTCAGGGATTTTGCCACCATTGCGAAACCACTGCATGCCCTCACGGCCAAGGACCATGAATTTCGATGGGAAAAAGCTGAGGAGGATTCCTTCCTCACTCTCCGTGCTGCCCTTGCCGATGCCCCTCCACTCGTATATCCCGATTTTACCAGGCCCTTCATATTGGATACGGATGCCAGCAATACAGGCATTAGGGCTGTCCTTTACCAGCTTGTCGAGGGCACAGAGAGGGTCGTGGCTTACGGCAGTCGAGTATTGTCTCCTGCTGAACAGCGCTATTGCGTCACGCACAGGGAGTTACTGGCCATGGTCTATTTCAGCCAGCTCTACCGTCCGTATTTGTACGGGCGGGACTTTTTCATCTGCACGGATCATGTGACCCTTCAGTGCTCCCTGCACATCGACCAGCCATTCGGGCAGTTGTCCCGATGGCTTGACATCCTCCAGGGATTTTCATTCACGGTGGTGTACAGGAAAGGCACTCGGCACGTTAACGTGACGCTTGCCACCCCATGTCATGTGCACGTGTGCCTCGGGTGCGTCGAGATGTAAGCCTTCGCAGGAGGGTACACCCATGGTGCTTGCAGCGGCCGGGACAACACGGGATGAGGGCGCTCAGTCGCCACGCGATTCTGTCTTGAACCTTGACCATGATGCGTGGGCTAAGCTACAAGTTGATGATGCCTCACTCTTGAGATTGCGCCGTCGTGCTTCTCGTGGGCCGGGCCCCGTGGGTCGCCCATCCATTGTATTACGTGAGGGACTCCTCATGCGGTGGGAAGGGGAGTCACAGCGTTATTCCTTGGTCGTACCTACGGTCCTTAGGGGAAAACTTACTAAAGCCGTGCCTGAGAAATTGATGCACCTGGGCGTTCATAAAACATTAGCGACACTAAAAATGACTTTTACTGGCACGGCATGGAAAACGATGTACTCCTCCTGATTAAAGGTTGTGGCGATTATGCGCATGGGAAATCTCTTGCCCTGCGACCGCAGATCCCGTTACAGTCGATTGTTGTATCACGGGGAATGAGTTGGTGGCCCTTGACATTTTAGGACCCTTTCCGGTCTCCCAGAGAGGACACAAGTACCTCCTCGTTGGGGTTGAATATCTGACCTGTGGCTAGGCCTCTGGCTGACCATACTCTTTGGTTCTATTCGGTAAAGTCACGTAGGTAAAAAATAAAACAACAAAAATCACGACGTTTCGGCCACAACACAAGTAGCCTTCTTCAGGTGAAGGAACAGAACTGTCGGGACGACAGAGCTTCAATGAACGCTGCTAAGATTCGTAGCGTCTTTTAAGCTGGGTGAGAGAAGTGAGGCACCTTGACAAAGGAGTTTACATATCAAACAGGAGAATTTACCATTGAAATAGCTGAGGGATTAGCTTGTGACTGGTCACAGAAATAGCTATGTTAAAGTCAAAGCCTACACATCCACAGAGGCACCTAGTACATGGACGCCAAAGGGGCTGCACTACCCAACTATCATACAGTAAACCGATGTGAAAAAACTAAGTCCAAAGTACATCAATATAATAAATGTACTCAATATATTCTTCAATAAGCAGAACTATTAACAGCAACTGGGTATACACTTCGATGGTGTGAAAAGGGAATTTTAAGAACTGCGAAAGTTTGGGGTACCACTACTTGAAAAAATATACTGTACCATTGAAAATTAGTTTAATGTTTGGTTCGATTAAAACATCTTTCCAATGGTTGCTTAATTTGAAACCATCTTCTCGGTTGAAATTGTGTATGTGTTTGTAAATCTGAATTGCCTCGTGAACAAATCTCTGATAAAAACCCGTGGGTTTGCAAAGAACCTTTGTATCAGAGAAAATTATATCGTGATCACCCACAGCGTTGTAACAGTGATCAGCTACGGCAGAAGAATTCGTTCTGCCGTGTTTCAAATCTGATTTGTGCTCGCGAATTCGGTCAGAAACATGTCGCTTCGTCTCCCCGATATAGCAATCACCGCAGATACAACTCAATTTGTAAACCCCGGGGTACTGTAAGTCAGGAATGTCATCCTTCACGGATGGGATCAGATCACGAATTTTGTGTACTGTATTGAACCAGACCTGGATATTTTGGAAATCTTTTTAGTAACGCCTGCTATATATGGTAGTGTGATGATTTTGACCAGAGTATCAAGTGGTTGTTTCTGTATGGAGGGAGAAACAGCTTGGCGGATGGTACGGTCAGAGTATCCATTCCTTTTGAGGGCCAGATGTACATGTTTTAATTCACTGGTCAGGTGGTGTTGGTCTGAAATGCAATGAACCCTATGGTATAAAGTTTTGATGAGATAATTCTTTTGAGCTGGGTGGTGGTGGGAATCAGGTTTCAAGTAGGAATCTGTGTGGGTGGGTTTCCTGTAGACAAAATGCCCCAATGAGCCATCAGGTCTCCTCTCAAACAGAACATCCAAGAATGGTAGCTTGCCATCTTTCTCCACTTCCATGGTGAATTTGATGGCGGGATGTCTGGAATTGATGTGGTGTAGGAAAAGGTTCAGAGCTGGGAGGCCATGTGGCCAAATGACGAAAGTGTCATCCACATATCTCTTCCACAGGGAAGGTCTGAGGGTGGAAGTCTGGATGGCGTCCGATTCAAATTTCTCCATGAAAACATTGGCTATCACTGGTGACAAGGGGGAACCCATGGGAGTACCCTCATTTTGCGTGTAGAAGGAACCATTCCAAGTAAAGTAGGTGTTGGTGAGGCAGTGCCTGACCAGCGTAGGTACCTCGGGGTTTAGTCCATGTTGTACCAAATTTTCAATTATTTCAATGGTATCAGGTACCGGGACCTTGGTGAACAAGGAGACCACATCGAAGCTGACAAGGATATCGTGAGGGGGGACAGTACCATAACACAAACGGTCGTCATCAGGTGTGTTGGTTCGCAATAAATTATTTATTTTAAACGGTGTATTTATTTATTTAAAAAACGTCAGCGCTACGCGCAGCGATTTGGCAGTTTATTTAGAAAGACTAGTCCATCTATGTTCTGAAAAGAGGAGGGGGGAGACGAAAAATGAATGTATGCTGTCTTAAAGCCACTGTAAACGTGAACAATCAATTAAGACCTGAAATGGTTAATCAAACCTTTCCAATGATTGCTAAGCCAGAATCCATCTTCTCGGTTGAAATTGTCTCTGTGCTTGTATATGTGGATAGCCTCATGAACGAATCTCTCATGGTAGCCAGATGGCTTACAAAGAACCTCTGTCTTGGAAAAGTCAATGTCATGTGAGCCTACTGAATTATAACAATGATCTGCCATGGCCGAGGTGTTGGTCCTACCGTGTTTAAGGTCTGCTTTGTGTTCACGAATGCGGTCTGAGACATGGCATTTGGTTTCTCCAATGTAACTACTACCACTGAGGCAACTTAGTTTGTAGACACCAGGGTACTGTATGTCCGGAATCACATATTTTACAGATGGAACCAGATTACGGATTTTATGTAATGTGTTGAAACGGACCTGGATCTTGTGTTTATTCAAAATTTGAGATCTTTTTTGTGATCCCCGCAATGTATGGTAAAGTGATGGTTTTGAAAGGCTCCTCAAGAGGGTCCTTCTTCATGGTTTGAGTGATAGCTTTGCGGATTGTATAGTCGGAGTAACCATTAGCCTTAAGAGCTTGGTGTACGTGCTTGAGTTCACTGCCTATGTGTTCCTGGTCGGATATACATTGGGCTCTATGATACAGAGTCTTGATGAGAGAATTCTTCTGTGATGGATGGTGGTGGGAATCCGGTTTCAGATAAGATGGCTCAATAAGCCACTCTGTCTACAGGAAAGCTACCCATACGGATGCTTATCTCGTCGTGAGAATTTTATTGTGTTATTTTATTTTATCAATTTATTATTTTATTCTCATTCTACGTGACTTTACCGAAAAAACCAAAGAAGAAGTTTATTCGTCATTATAAACACTACACATTTGTAGTGGCGTTACTGGATGTTGATGCACGAATGCCACTGCTCTCTGGATGTAGTTCCAGCCCCGGGACGACAGGGGGCGGAAGAGTGCCTGAATCGAGTTCAGTCTTGGTTGAACCTGGGGGGGGCTCGTGACCGGAGGTACGGACCCCAGGACCCCCAAGAGGGGGCTGGGTGGATCACGTCTCCACAGTCCAGGTCCTTCTCGAAGGTTCGAGAAGGAGGGCGTGGCTAGGGGCGGAGAGGGCCGGGACTGACTATATAAGCCGGACCCCTGAACGGGTCCGGCTGCTGTTGTACACTTGAAGACCTGAAGCCGTCACCCTGAAGAGAAGCCCGAAGACAGGACCCGGACCCTGGCCAGGGTCGGGTCGGAGTTAGCCTCCCCAGTGTGTTAGGGCACGTTAGCCAGAGGATATACCTCCTTAGAGTATCGGCTGGAAGGGGCAGTTACTCCTTCGTGTTAAGGTTTATTATTGTTATAATAAACGTGTTGCCTCCAGTGAAGTCTCGCTCTCCCTTCTTACCCACTACACATTCATCGATTAATATGGAAATTAGAGGCCATGTATAAATATATATTTAAATCGTAATAATTGAGTGCTACTCTGGAAAAAGAACGTGATAACCCACATATGTACATGTTAATAAGCAAAACCCAACAACGTAGGTTTCACAGAGTTGTTTTTGAGTTAATGGCATAAAACCAGGAAATAAACACGGGTCATTGTGGTGGCTCTAATAACCTGCAAGCTGAGTGAATTCGCCTTTATTGCCAGTGAATATTATTTAATAAAACAGATCCGAGTTCATTACCTAATGAAGCTCACGGAAATTTGAGCAACATGTCATCTCTATGTTGACGTTACGTTCGGTTATGAAAAGCCTTAATCCACCGGTGGGGAGTTATATTGGTCACAACCAGATCCATAGATTGGTGCACATAAATAACAACAGTAACAAGAACATCTGTGTAAATGTGACGTTCCCGTCGGATTCTGAAGGGTAAAAGACAAGAATGTTGACACAATTAAAACCACTACGTGGAGCAAACCCGGAAACAAATAGAGTAAGTCCTCATTTAACGTGCTAGTAGTTGTCGATGCGTTCCTGAAAAGGTCCGTGTTAAGTGAAAAACACGTTAAGCGAAAATAATTTATCCATAAATAATGTAATAATTATAACACGTTAAGCGAAAATAATTATCCATAAATAATGTAATAACGAGCTTTTTGCCCGTCCGAGGACGGAAGCTGTAATATTTACGAAAAATTTTAGCAGAGTATAATTGTATCGTGTGTAAATGTAATGGAAGTGAATCTTGCACAAAAGTATTTCATCAAACACTTCACTGCAGTTCACTGTATTAATGGCAGTGATTCTTGCACAAAAATAAGTCATAAAAGACCTCACTTCATGTCACTGTAGCACTGAAAATAACTGACCTTCACTTTGTTCAAAGTCACTGCTCTTATACTTTATTCTCTTCTGGAAAATCACCGAAATTTTCTATTTTACCATAATGTAGAATCATAAATTAGACTTACCTTTTGTCTCAAATGCTAAAGAAATAAATACAGACACCAAATCCACTTTGTTGCTGCGTAAAATTAGTTATTAGATTCCCTTTCAATAAAGAAACGTCAAACTTAAAGCGAATTTGCGATAAAAAAAAATTCGCTCGGCCTTCTTCGTGAGTGTAAAAATCCATCCGCTCATGAAAATTAATTGCTGGGGGGAGGTGCGGCATGCGGAGTGACGTCACGCGCGTTACACACAAACAGATATTCTTGGCTCATTATAGTAGTAATTGTAAATTTTGGCAAGATATGATGTACTGCGCACACACAATGACATAGCAGAAACAATAACTTAGTGTACCCCACCACTGCATTATTGTATCATTTTGCATACTGTATCACGACCGCTCAGTCGTGCAGCTCAAGAAAGTGGTTCGTCTTTTTGATTTAAAGCTTTCGTGACTGCAGTAATTCATATTCTTAGTTCTTTCGGTAAAGTCACGTGACTTTACCGAAAGAACTAAGAATATGAAAGTGGTTCGTCGTCAACAGTTGATCACGACTCACCGGACGTAATTAAGCGCGGCAGCTTACGATCGCTGCCATCTATTGGTCGCCGACTTCACCGCTGTCGGAATTATTTTCCGAGATTTCGGGTCTGCTAGACTGTCGGTTATTTGGCTCTCGCTAAATCATCTGTAGTAAATTAAATTGTCCGGGACCGACTAGTTCTTGTACTAAAATCAAAAGTGATCTTACCAAGATTATCGACAGTCACAATTTAATCCAGCAAGTCAGTGGCGCAACATTTCGTTTGGGAAATATACTGCATCACATCATCACATCTGCCAATGCTGTAACTGTGACCTGCATTGTTCGCGAAGACGTGGCTATTTCACATCAGTCTCGTGACATACAAAGTGTCATTAACGATTATATTATTCACCCACCCATCACAACGATATCATACAGAGACTGGAAACGACTGGACCTCAATGCTTTCTGTCAGAAGATCCGGTCATCATCGGCGTGTCTGAATCCTGCATCGACAGTCTATACATTTGCAGCTCTATTAGAAATTGACACCACTTCTGTTCTTCATGAACTAGTGGCCATCCGAAAAAAAACAAAGAGAACGGGGAAAGCACACAGTAACTGGCTGCCACCGGAGGCGATTGCTGCAAAGCATATGCAGAGGAGGCCGGAGCATCTTTGGAAGAAAATTGGTTTCGAGACTTTCCACTCGCTTACAGAGCAGCCTGCAGATATGCCAACCAACTCATTGAGTCTCACAGATTGTTCTGTGCTCTGCGCATATATGAGTTGACTCGCGACCTCCATGCTCTATGGTGCGTCGTGAAGGGTCTGCTGCACTCCAAACACTCATCAACTAGTCAACCAGGTCTGTGCACAGTACTTGTGATGTTCTTCGCCAAATAATAATGATGATCAACTAACTTCAAGGTAACACATTCTCCCGATCTGACATCTGAGTTTGATCAACCTGGAACCAATCGAAAACCCGAGACACTGGTACCAAGGTCGGTGGCAGAGGTGTCCATGTTCATTGCATGGCTGCCAAATAAGACATCGAAGCTAGAATAGATCCACATGTCGATTATCAAATCATGATGAAACGTGCTTGCACGTCTAATTGTCCACCTGGCAAATCTTTCATTCAGCGAGGGGTGTTTCCCAGACCAGTTAAAAATGGAGCAGGTAACACAGCTCCTGAAAAAAGTTGGCTTGACCTATAGTGAACCCACAAACCGCAATCCGATCACAAGCCTGAGCACCATTACAAAAGTCATAGAGCCCCTATGTTTGAAGCAGTTACTTCCCCACATCACTGCGACGGGCAGATTCAACTCGCTGTAGTCAGCATACCGGAAGTTCCACAGCACTGAGACAGCTCTACTAAAGATTACCGATGGCCTCTACAAGATCATGGATGACCAGTGGTTGGCCTCGATTTCTCAGCCACCTTTGACACCATCGACCATGATACTCATCGGGCAGCTAAGGTCAAGGTTTGGTATATCAGCTACTAGCGGTTAGTACCCGGTGTTGCCCAGGCGAAAAAGGCAGACACACACATGGACTTACACACAGACATCGACCCACACACATAGAAACACATGGACTTCGACGCACACACACAGATATGGTTAAACCCAAGTTGGATCGTTAGCAAGCCAGCCTAAATGTTTCTAACTGGCAAAGATGTTGGATTAGGGGGGTCCAAGTTGCGCAAGCGTAGAGAAGGGAGGGAATGACCGTGGGTGAGAAGACGTGGAGCTTCGTGTGGAGCGAGAAACCAGGTAGCTTCCACACAGTGTTACGCAGCCGATGAAAAGATAATGCCGCTCGACTGATTCGGAGTGAGACCTCTGGTGTTAACCGGAGCCGGTCATGAGCACACTGGGTAGGTATGGGAAACTCTCCACAACTGGCCCATCAGCAATTGTGAGTTGTGGGGGTGGATTGTCCGATGGTACAAAATTCCCAGGCAGGTGCTTAGTTTTGGTGGGGCTGATGGTAAGTCCCCACGTCTTAGTGGCAAGCTCCAGGTTCAGCAGCAGCGTGTCCAACTCCTCTTCTGAGTGAGTATTAATTACCAGAATTTAATACTCACTCAGCACCTGGGCATCGATCAGCCTCCCATTGTATCTGTACCAGATGGAAATTCCTCCGGTACAGCTATTGAAGGCTTCACAAACTACGTGGTCGAAATATATATAAAAGAATGTGGGAGACAGAGGACATCCCTGTCGCACCCCAAGGTGTAGAGGGAATGGCTCTGACTCACAGCCACGTGGGGCTGCTCACCATCATGAAGGTCCTTAAGGATTGTGAGCAGAGGGTCAGGGACTCCGAAAGCAGGAAGAGCAACCCTGAGGCCAGGCCTACTGATGGTATGATAGGCCTTGAGGAGGTTAATAAAGCACACACATGGACTAACACGCACACATGGACCTACAGGCACGCAAAGAAATGGACTTACACTGACTAACATGGAGATACGCACACACAGCGACTAACACACACACACATGGACTGACACAGACATATCAACTCACTCACACACATACATCGACTTACAGACACACATCGACTCACACATACATACACACAGACATATGAACTTACACACACAGACATATGGACGCACACACACACATGGACTGTCACACATAGACACATTGGCATAGACACATCGACTGACACACATAGACTCCCACACAAACATACATGGACTCACACACGCACATAGAGGCACACACACATGGACTGACACACACACACATGGACGTACGCACACACACACATGTACGTACAGACACACATGGACGAACACGCACACATCAGGCAAAAACACACGCACAAAAATAAATGTACTTACACTGACTGATATGGAGCGACGCACACAGCGACTAACACACACGCACACCAACTGACACAAACACACAAACAAATCGACTGACACATACAAACACATCGACTCTGACACACAGACTCACACACACACACATGGACTTACACACACACATGGCCGCAGACATGCACATCGACCCACACACAGACACATGGACTTAGATGCAGGCATTATTATTGTGAAAAGAAGTAACTTAATTAAAAAAAGAGTAGTTTTCTACACACGCACACCAGGCACACACATGGACTTACGCACACACACATGGACTTACACACACACATATCGACGGTATGCACTATCACTACAGCAGTGCATACCGACTGTGGTGGTACCTGCTTTCACTACAGCAGTGCACACGGACTGTGGTGGTACCTGTTTGAACTACAGCAGTGCAAACCGACTGTGGTGGTGTGTGGTATCACTACAGCAGTGGCTAGTGAGTGTGGTGTAACCTGCTATCACAAAGGCAGTGCATACTGACAGTGGTGGTAGCTGCTATGATAACAGCAGTGCATACTGTGGTGGTACATGGTTTAACAACAGCAGTGCATACTGAATGGGCTGGTAGCTGGTATGATTACAGCAGTGCATATTGTGGTGGTACCTGCTTTCCCTGCAGCAGTGCATGCATACTGTGGTGTAAGCTGCTATGATTACAGCAGGGCAAGCGACAGTGGTGGTACCTGCTATGAGTAGATGAGTACATGGTGACTCTATAGCAGAATATAGTGACTCTATAGATCAAAGTATTCACGTGAGAGTGCCGTGGTGTGGCCGTAAGCTGGACCGAACGCGCATGCCTTGGCAGGGTCCGCCCCCCCACACAATTGTCGTCAGTTGGTACGGTCGAGCTCGCGCAATAATTAAAATAAGAATGGCACTAAATCGCTAATTAAACTAATTTAAAGTTGACGGCTGGGAAAACGGAATAGCCTATTCCCACCGCGGGGCTTCGGGCGTGCCACCCGGCAATTTTTTTGTACCAAAACCCCACCGTCCGTGAGCCAAATCCCCCGCAAGCGCGCGCGCGCAGAGACTTTTATATATGTAGTGGTTGATTTCACTCGGACAACTTTTGTCTTTCTTCCAACACCACTTTATTTACAGTTCTCCACATGTCCTCAATGCTTCACAGTTCCCTTGTTGCCATGGCTCGCCCGCCGTGCTTCACTCGATTCGCTCGCCGCCTTTGTCTCTCCAATCTCTACTTCTCCGTCAGCTCCGATGTCTCTGTGCTTTCCCCACTGCTGGCTGCTTTGTCTCTGCTCCCCGCTCTCCGCTATCACCGTGCTCTCTCTACTGCTGGCTGCTTCGTCTCTGCTCTTCGCTCTCCGCTATCACTGTGCTCTCTCCACTGCTAACTGCTTCGTCTCTGCTCTCCGCTCTCACTGTGCTCTCTCCACTGCTGGCTGCTTCTCTCTGCTCTCCGCTATCACTGTGCTCTCTCCACTGCTGGCTGCTTCTCTCTGCTCTCCGTTCTCCACTATCACTGCTCTCTCCACTGCTGGCTGCTTCTCTCTGTTCTCCGTTCTCCACTATCACTGCTCTCTCCACTGCTGGCTGCTTCTCTCTGCTCTCCGCTATCACTGTGCTCTCTCCACTGCTGGCTGCTTCTCTCTGCTCTCCGTTCTCCACTATCACTGTGCTCTCTCCACTGCTAACTGCTTCTCTCTTCAGCTTCTCCACCTCCTGCCTCGTCCAGCCCCGACTCCAACTCCCGTTTCTCCTCCCGTCTCCCCAATTTATCCCCGCTCTCATTACTCTCCAATTAATTAACCCGCGTCCCAAGGACGCTCCGCGTGCCCGTGCACCTGTTACCTCACCAGACTTCAAGACACCACTTCAGCCCTGACAACAATACCAGCCAATCACAGCCGTCCTTGGCTCCCCAGCTTAATTGACCCAATCGTTACCTCATCGTCCCAACCATCGCACCTGTTTGTCCCAATATGACCCATACTGTCCTGCCCCCGCGCGATCTCACCATTTACCCCCATGCGCCTATTTATTCCACTACATCACCCCCCCCACCCCCCCGATGAAAAAAAATCTAGCCGTCCCGGCTAAGACCATACTTAGACTTTCAGGTAGTGGAGCACAACAAGGACATAACAATAACAATGCATCACAGAACTTTGTACAACAACCGTACAAGATGTAGCGTTAACGGAAGGTTCTTCCTTGGGAGCGAGTTCCAGCTGCCGGCCCATTTCCCCTGAACGGGACACTGTGGGGCAAGCGCGGGGAATGCTCCCCTGTTAATTCAGGGCTGCGTCTGATTCTCGACGCATGCCTGTCCCTGTCACGGCGACCATCCGCCGGCAGGACCGCCCATCGCCCCTGTGCGTTCCGGACAGTATCCCGAGGTTGCGGCCGGTCAGCCGGCTTCCAGCCAGTAAATCTGCCAGAACCCCCTCTCCGGGTCAATAGGGATGGTCCTGCAGGCACACGGGAGGCAGACTTCTGAGGCGCGTTCACATGCGACCGCATCACAGGTTCGTCGGATACATCCAATACAGGCCGCTCTGGGATGGGAGATGACGCGTCGTAGGGCGATATAAATTTCTTAAGGCGCGACGGATGAACATACCATGTGCGACGACCAAACCGAATCCGTACACTCTGGTCCCGGAGAGCCTCCACAATCTCTACGGGACCCTGCCAGGGCCGATGGAACTTCGGAGACGTTCCCACCGGTACCATGGGGCAGTGCAACCAAGCCCTGTCCACCACACGCCAAGGCTCTCGAGGAGGCTGCGTACCAAGCAATCATTCGTTGGCGGCTTGCCGCCGTGCTGTGTTACCCAACAAGGCCTGCCGAGCCTCCCTCAGACGGTCCAATGCCACCTGCATGGGAGCAGGTACCGTCGACGACTTCCCTTGTGTTCGCACACCCAATTTGACCAAGGCCGGCGCCTCTGGTCCGCGACCATACATCAAATAGAAAGGTGAGTACCCCATTGAGGCATGTGGGGCCAGTCTATAAGCGACCAGGGTCGCTGGAACGTGTAGGTCCCAATCATCCTGCGAGGAGTTAACCTGGTGGCAAAGCATAGACATCAGCGTCCTATGCAGGCGTTCGACCATCCCGTTGGTTTGCGGGTGGTACGGGGACGTTCGAATCTTTTTAGTCCCCAACGAATCACACACTTCTTTAAGCAATCGGGATGAGAAATTCCTGCCTTGATCGGTGAGCAAGTGCTCCGGGGCGCCCTTATCGAGAACATATCCTTGTAGGAAAGCTTCTGCGATCGACCCCGCAGATTGGTCCACTAGCGGCCATGCCATAGGCCAGCGAGTAAGGTACTCTACACCCACGAGTAGATACTTGTGCCCCCGGGGGGTGACGGGAAATGGACCCAATATATCCAGGGTGACAATTTCGTTGACGCACGAAACCCGTTTTGATTGCAGCGGCACGCGATAGGGTTGTGCCGGCACCTTCCGCCGTGCGCATTCGTGGCATGCCTTAACATCTTGTTGTACATCGTTATACATTCCCGGCCAGTAAAACTCTTTCCCCAAGGTCAGCGTGGTCTTTTTCTCCCCTAAGTGCATCAATTTGTCATGGGTATCACGAATGAGCTTCCCGCGCAACATCATCGGAACAACAATACAGAATCTTTGCGCTTCGACATCCCAGCGAATGAGGAGACCGTCAATGAGTCGCAGAAAGGGGCAATCTTCTGATCCCCTTGAACGAGAGGCCCGAAGCCTCATTCTGGCCAGGGAGGAATCATCCGCATGTAAGCGTTTCCACTGGGCCAGCGTCAACCCCAATAAACCCGATCCCACAGCGGGAATCGCTTCCCCTCGAATTGAATCCACTGCAGGGACCATAGCCGGAACGCCCTGCAATGGCGGACCGCAACGCAGCGAGCCCTCCGCACACCGACATGAACCCGTCGGTTGCGGCAATCGCGACAAAGCGTCAGCGTTGACATGACGCGTCCCCTTCCTATGCTGGATCGTGAAAGAGTACTCCTGCAGGATCTCGAGCCAATGGGCCATCTGGCCTGACGGCTGGTCAACCCGCAACGAGTATTGTAGCGCCGCGTGATCAGTGCGGATCAGAAATTCCCTGCCATACAAGTACGGTCGGTACAATTGAACAAAGTGCACGATGGCCAGCAGCTCCCTGCGCATCACACAATATTTTTGCTCAGCCGGAGACAACACGCGGCTGCCGTACACCACAACTTTCTCAATACCGTCAAGATTTTGCGACAAGACTGCGCCTATGCCCGTGTCATTGGCATCCGTGTCAAGAATAAACGTTTTCGTGAAATCAGGGTATCCAAGCGGTGGCGCGTCCTCCAAAGCGGCCTGCAGTGCCTCGAACAAACGTTGTTCTTCGTCCCCCCACCAAAACTTCATGCCCTTACCAGTTAGCGTGTGCAGCGGAAAAGCAATGGTGGCAAAATCTTTAACGAACCATCGATAATACGACGCGAAGCCCACGAAGCTACGCACTTCAGCTACCGTCTTTGATACTGGCCACGTTCGCACGCAGCTCGTCTTTTCTGGATCGGTGGCCACCCCTGACGCGCTAACAACGTGACCCAAATATTTAACAGACGTCCTCAGCAAATGGCACTTTTGAGGCTTAAATTTTAAGTTAGCGCGCCGCACTCGGCCAAAGACGGCACGCAACCGCTGCAAATGTTCGTCAAAATCCTTACTGAAAACAATAATGTCGTCAAGATATATTAAGCACGACTCCCACTGCAGTCCGGATAACACGAGTTCCATTAATCGTTGGAAGGTGGCCAGCGTGGAGTGGAGCCCCATCGGGAGTACGTTGATTGGAACAACCCTTGTGGTTTAAAGCTTTCGTGACTGCAGTAATTCATATTCTTAGTTTTTTCGGTAAAGTCACGTTGAAGAGAAACAACAAAATAACAAAATATATATAAAACAAAAAAAAAATTCTCACGACGTTTCGACCATAACTCAAACGGTCATCATCAGGTGTGTCGGTTTGCATAAATTTATTTTGAAAACGGCATATTTATTTATATATATAAAAATAACGTTTGCGTCACGCGCAACGATGGCAGTTTGCCAGGACTAGTCCATCTATTTTTTGAAAAGAGGAGGGGGGAGACGAAATTTGTTTTTATGTATGCTGTCTGAAAGGCACTGTAAGCGTGAACAATCAATCAAGAACTGAAATGATTTATCAAATCTTTCCAATGATTGCTAAGATAGAATCCATCTTCTCGGTTGAAATTGTCTCTGTGTTTGTATATGTGGATAGCCTCATGAACGAATCTCTCATGGAAGCCAGATGGCTTACAAAGAACCTCCGTCTTGGAAAAGTCAATGGCATGTGAGCCTACTGAATTAGAACAATGATCTGCTACGGCCGAGGTGTTGGTCCTACCGTGTTTAAGGTCTGCTTTATGTTCACGAATGCGGTCCGAGATATGGCGTTTGGTTTCTCCAATGTAACTACTACCACAGAGGCAACTTAGTTTGTAGACACCAGGGTATTGTATGTCCGGAATCACATCTTTTACAGACGGAACCAGATCACGGATTTTATGTAATGTGTTGAAACGGACCTGGATCTTGTGTTTATTCAAGATTTTGGAGATCTTTTTTGTGAACCCAGCAATGTAGGGTAAAGTGATGGTTTTGAAAGGCTCCTCAAGAGGGTTCTTCTTCATGGTTTGAGTGATAGCTTTGCGGATTGTATAGTCGGAGTAACCATTAGCCCTAAGAGCTTGGTGTACGTGCTTGAGTTCACTGCTTATGTGTTCCTGGTCGGATATGCATTGGGCTCTATGATACAGAGTCTTGATGAGAGAATTCTTCTGTGATGGATGGTGGTGGGAATCCGGTTTCAGATAAGCATCCGTATGGGTAGCTTTCCTGTAGACAGAGTGGCTCATTGAACCATCAGGTCTCTTTTTAATTAGGACATCCAAAAAAGGTATCTTGCCATCTATTTCGACTTCCATGGTAAATCTGATGGCTGGGTGTATGGAATTGATGTGGTCGAAGAATTTGTCTAGAGCAGGCCGGCCATGTGGCCAGATGACAAAAGTGTCATCCACGTACCTCTTCCATAAGGTTGGGCGCAGAGTGGCAGTCTGGATGGCGTCAGTCTCAAATTTCTCCATGAAAATGTTAGCTATAACTGGAGAAAGGGGGGAGCCCATTGGGGTGCCCTCAGTTTGTTTGTAGAAAGTTCCATTCCAAGTGAAGTATGTATTGGTTAAACAGTGTCTCACCAGGGGGGGTACCTCAGTGTTTAGTCCTTGATGAACCAAGTCTTCAATGATTGCAATGGTGTCAGGTACAGGAACCTTGGTGAATAAGGAAACTACATCAAAACTGACAAGCAGGTCGTCTGGGGACAGGGAAATACCCTTGATTGTTGATACCAGGTGAGTAGAATTTTGTACCGCAGAGGTGGTCTTTCCAGTGAAAGGACGCAGGATTTCAGACAAAAAACGAGCTAGTTTGTAGGTGGGGGAGCTGATAGTAGAGACTATGGGACGAAGAGGTGTATCAACTTTATGTATTTTTGGTAAGCCGTATAATCTTGGTGGCCTGGCAGCAGAAGGTTTCAACGAAAACTGTTTAGATTGATCAATTAATGCGGTTGAATCAGAAATTATTTTGTTGGTTTGTGTGACGAGGCTGTTGGTGGGATCTCTTTTTATTTTTGTATAACTACCATCGTCGAGTAATTCTTTAATTTTGTTGTTGTATTCTATTTTATCCATGATAACAGTAGCATTGCCTTTGTCAGCTGAGAGAACTACAATATCATTCCTCTTTTTTAATTTATATAATTCAAAACGCTCATCTTTGCTGAGGTTGCTAGCTGGCATCTTAGCGTTTTTGAGGGTTGCAGCGATTTCAGATCTTGCTACGTCTGCAGCGATGTGACCCAGGCCCCTGAGAGCAACGTCTACTTGGGCAATTATATCATTAACTGGTATGTGTTTAGGTGTGACTGCAAAGTTTAGACCTTTAGCTAAAACGGATTTCAGACCATCGGAAATAGAACTGTTACTGCGATTAATTACGACTTTATTAACGTCTAACTTTTTGGTGTGTGGGTCCGGTCTTTTGTTTAAGAGGAGGTTAAATTTGGAAATCAGGTTTTCCTTACATTTGGTCGACATAGTAGCAGCTGAAGAGGCAGTCATATTGTCTACATGTTCCCAATCCGATGTGGACATTATTGCCGTCAATGATAAGTGTGATTTGTAGAGTGTCTTGTCTAACTGATCTAGTTCTGTGCGTATAAGTCTGATTTTTTCTGAGATAAGAGCTAAGCTAGTTTTGAAAAGAATTCGTTTCGCATTAGAAGAAGTTACAGTAGCAGAGGTGAGTGTAAATGCGATTGGTATTACCCCAGAGTCGCGGCATCTCTTCAGGAAGGTGAGAGACTCGATCAGCTGAGCTTTCTTATCCCGGAGTTTGTTGAAAGATCTTAAAGTTATGTGAAAACCCTCCCCGTAGAGGCGATTAAATTTTGATTTAAAGCTTTCGTGACTGCAGTAATTCATATTCTTAGTTTTTTCGGTAAAGTCACGTTGAAGAGAAACAACAAAATAACAAAATATATATAAAACAAAAAAAAAAAAAATTCTCACGACGTTTCGACCATAACTCAAACGGTCATCATCAGGTGTGTCGGTTTGCATAAATTTATTTTGAAAACGGCATATTTATTTATATATATAAAAATAACGTTTGCGTCACGCGCAACGATGGCAGTTTGCCAGGACTAGTCCATCTATTTTTTGAAAAGAGGAGGGGGGAGACGAAATTTGTTTTTATGTATGCTGTCTGAAAGGCACTGTAAGCGTGAACAATCAATCAAGAACTGAAATGATTTATCAAATCTTTCCAATGATTGCTAAGATAGAATCCATCTTCTCGGTTGAAATTGTCTCTGTGTTTGTATATGTGGATAGCCTCATGAACGAATCTCTCATGGAAGCCAGATGGCTTACAAAGAACCTCCGTCTTGGAAAAGTCAATGGCATGTGAGCCTACTGAATTAGAACAATGATCTGCTACGGCCGAGGTGTTGGTCCTACCGTGTTTAAGGTCTGCTTTATGTTCACGAATGCGGTCCGAGATATGGCGTTTGGTTTCTCCAATGTAACTACTACCACAGAGGCAACTTAGTTTGTAGACACCAGGGTATTGTATGTCCGGAATCACATCTTTTACAGACGGAACCAGATCACGGATTTTATGTAATGTGTTGAAACGGACCTGGATCTTGTGTTTATTCAAGATTTTGGAGATCTTTTTTGTGATCCCAGCAATGTAGGGTAAAGTGATGGTTTTGAAAGGCTCCTCAAGAGGGTTCTTCTTCATGGTTTGAGTGATAGCTTTGCGGATTGTATAGTCGGAGTAACCATTAGCCCTAAGAGCTTGGTGTACGTGCTTGAGTTCACTGCTTATGTGTTCCTGGTCGGATATGCATTGGGCTCTATGATACAGAGTCTTGATGAGAGAATTCTTCTGTGATGGATGGTGGTGGGAATCCGGTTTCAGATAAGCATCCGTATGGGTAGCTTTCCTGTAGACAGAGTGGCTCATTGAACCATCAGGTCTCTTTTTAATTAGGACATCCAAAAAAGGTATCTTGCCATCTATTTCGACTTCCATGGTAAATCTGATGGCTGGGTGTATGGAATTGATGTGGTCGAAGAATTTGTCTAGAGCAGGCCGGCCATGTGGCCAGATGACAAAAGTGTCATCCACGTACCTCTTCCATAAGGTTGGGCGCAGAGTGGCAGTCTGGATGGCGTCAGTCTCAAATTTCTCCATGAAAATGTTAGCTATAACTGGAGAAAGGGGGGAGCCCATTGGGGTGCCCTCAGTTTGTTTGTAGAAAATTCCATTCCAAGTGAAGTATGTATTGGTTAAACAGTGTCTCACCAGGGGGGGTACCTCAGTGTTTAGTCCTTGATGAACCAAGTCTTCAATGATTGCAATGGTGTCAGGTACAGGAACCTTGGTGAATAAGGAAACTACATCAAAACTGACAAGCAGGTCGTCTGGGTACAGGGAAATACCCTTGATTGTTGATACCAGGTGAGTAGAATTTTGTACCGCAGAGGTGGTCTTTCCAGTGAAAGGACGCAGGATTTCAGACAAAAAACGAGCTAGTTTGTAGGTGGGGGAGCTGATAGTAGAGACTATGGGACGAAGAGGTGTATCAACTTTATGTATTTTTGGTAAGCCGTATAATCTTGGTGGCCTGGCAGCAGAAGGTTTCAACGAAAACTGTTTAGATTGATCAATTAATGCGGTTGAATCAGAAATTATTTTGTTGGTTTGTGTGACGAGGCTGTTGGTGGGATCTCTTTTTATTTTTGTATAACTACCATCGTCGAGTAATTCTTTAATTTTGTTGTTGTATTCTATTTTATCCATGATAACAGTAGCATTGCCTTTGTCAGCTGAGAGAACTACAATATCATTCCTCTTTTTTAATTTATATAATTCAAAACGCTCATCTTTGCTGAGGTTGCTAGCTGGCATCTTAGCGTTTTTGAGGGTTGCAGCGATTTCAGATCTTGCTACGTCTGCAGCGATGTGACCCAGGCCCCTGAGAGCAACGTCTACTTGGGCAATTATATCATTAACTGGTATGTGTTTAGGTGTGACTGCAAAGTTTAGACCTTTAGCTAAAACGGATTTCAGACCATCGGAAATAGAACTGTTACTGCGATTAATTACGACTTTATTAACGTCTAACTTTTTGGTGTGTGGGTCCGGTCTTTTGTTTAAGAGGAGGTTAAATTTGGAAATCAGGTTTTCCTTACATTTGGTCGACATAGTAGCAGCTGAAGAGGCAGTCATATTGTCTACATGTTCCCAATCCGATGTGGACATTATTGCCGTCAATGATAAGTGTGATTTGTAGAGTGTCTTGTCTAACTGATCTAGTTCTGTGCGTATAAGTCTGATTTTTTCTGAGATAAGAGCTAAGCTAGTTTTGAAAAGAATTCGTTTCGCATTAGAAGAAGTTACAGTAGCAGAGGTGAGTGTAAATGCGATTGGTATTACCCCAGAGTCGCGGCATCTCTTCAGGAAGGTGAGAGACTCGATCAGCTGAGCTTTCTTATCCCGGAGTTTGTTGAAAGATCTTAAAGTTATGTGAAAACCCTCCCCGTAGAGGCGATTAAATTTTGATTTAAAGCTTTCGTGACTGCAGTAATTCATATTCTTAGTTTTTTCGGTAAAGTCACGTTGAAGAGAAACAACAAAATAACAAAATATATATAAAAAAAAAAAAAAAAAATTCTCACGACGTTTCGACCATAACTCAAACGGTCATCATCAGGTGTGTCGGTTTGCATAAATTTATTTTGAAAACGGCATATTTATTTATATATATAAAAATAACGTTTGCGTCACGCGCAACGATGGCAGTTTGCCAGGACTAGTCCATCTATTTTTTGAAAAGAGGAGGGGGGAGACGAAATTTGTTTTTATGTATGCTGTCTGAAAGGCACTGTAAGCGTGAACAATCAATCAAGAACTGAAATGATTTATCAAATCTTTCCAATGATTGCTAAGATAGAATCCATCTTCTCGGTTGAAATTGTCTCTGTGTTTGTATATGTGGATAGCCTCATGAACGAATCTCTCATGGAAGCCAGATGGCTTACAAAGAACCTCCGTCTTGGAAAAGTCAATGGCATGTGAGCCTACTGAATTAGAACAATGATCTGCTACGGCCGAGGTGTTGGTCCTACCGTGTTTAAGGTCTGCTTTATGTTCACGAATGCGGTCCGAGATATGGCGTTTGGTTTCTCCAATGTAACTACTACCACAGAGGCAACTTAGTTTGTAGACACCAGGGTATTGTATGTCCGGAATCACATCTTTTACAGACGGAACCAGATCACGGATTTTATGTAATGTGTTGAAACGGACCTGGATCTTGTGTTTATTCAAGATTTTGGAGATCTTTTTTGTGATCCCAGCAATGTAGGGTAAAGTGATGGTTTTGAAAGGCTCCTCAAGAGGGTTCTTCTTCATGGTTTGAGTGATAGCTTTGCGGATTGTATAGTCGGAGTAACCATTAGCCCTAAGAGCTTGGTGTACGTGCTTGAGTTCACTGCTTATGTGTTCCTGGTCGGATATGCATTGGGCTCTATGATACAGAGTCTTGATGAGAGAATTCTTCTGTGATGGATGGTGGTGGGAATCCGGTTTCAGATAAGCATCCGTATGGGTAGCTTTCCTGTAGACAGAGTGGCTCATTGAACCATCAGGTCTCTTTTTAATTAGGACATCCAAAAAAGGTATCTTGCCATCTATTTCGACTTCCATGGTAAATCTGATGGCTGGGTGTATGGAATTGATGTGGTCGAAGAATTTGTCTAGAGCAGGCCGGCCATGTGGCCAGATGACAAAAGTGTCATCCACGTACCTCTTCCATAAGGTTGGGCGCAGAGTGGCAGTCTGGATGGCGTCAGTCTCAAATTTCTCCATGAAAATGTTAGCTATAACTGGAGAAAGGGGGGAGCCCATTGGGGTGCCCTCAGTTTGTTTGTAGAAAGTTCCATTCCAAGTGAAGTATGTATTGGTTAAACAGTGTCTCACCAGGGGGGGTACCTCAGTGTTTAGTCCTTGATGAACCAAGTCTTCAATGATTGCAATGGTGTCAGGTACAGGAACCTTGGTGAATAAGGAAACTACATCAAAACTGACAAGCAGGTCGTCTGGGGACAGGGAAATACCCTTGATTGTTGATACCAGGTGAGTAGAATTTTGTACCGCAGAGGTGGTCTTTCCAGTGAAAGGACGCAGGATTTCAGACAAAAAACGAGCTAGTTTGTAGGTGGGGGAGCTGATAATAGAGACTATGGGACGAAGAGGTGTATCAACTTTATGTATTTTTGGTAAGCCGTATAATCTTGGTGGCCTGGCAGCAGAAGGTTTCAACGAAAACTGTTTAGATTGATCAATTAATGCGGTTGAATCAGAAATTATTTTGTTGGTTTGTGTGACGAGGCTGTTGGTGGGATCTCTTTTTTATTTTTGTATAACTACCATCGTCGAGTAATTCTTTAATTTTGTTGTTGTATTCTATTTTATCCATGATAACAGTAGCATTGCCTTTGTCAGCTGAGAGAACTACAATATCATTCCTCTTTTTTAATTTATATAATTCAAAACGCTCATCTTTGCTGAGGTTGCTAGCTGGCATCTTAGCGTTTTTGAGGGTTGCAGCGATTTCAGATCTTGCTACGTCTGCAGCGATGTGACCCAGGCCCCTGAGAGCAACGTCTACTTGGGCAATTATATCATTAACTGGTATGTGTTTAGGTGTGACTGCAAAGTTTAGACCTTTAGCTAAAACGGATTTCAGACCATCGGAAATAGAACTGTTACTGCGATTAATTACGACTTTATTAACGTCTAACTTTTTGGTGTGTGGGTCCGGTCTTTTGTTTAAGAGGAGGTTAAATTTGGAAATCAGGTTTTCCTTACATTTGGTCGACATAGTAGCAGCTGAAGAGGCAGTCATATTGTCTACATGTTCCCAATCCGATGTGGACATTATTGCCGTCAATGATAAGTGTGATTTGTAGAGTGTCTTGTCTAACTGATCTAGTTCTGTGCGTATAAGTCTGATTTTTTCTGAGATAAGAGCTAAGCTAGTTTTGAAAAGAATTCGTTTCGCATTAGAAGAAGTTACAGTAGCAGAGGTGAGTGTAAATGCGATTGGTATTACCCCAGAGTCGCGGCATCTCTTCAGGAAGGTGAGAGACTCGATCAGCTGAGCTTTCTTATCCCGGAGTTTGTTGAAAGATCTTAAAGTTATGTGAAAACCCTCCCCGTAGAGGCGATTAAATTTTGATTTAAAGCTTTCGTGACTGCAGTAATTCATATTCTTAGTTTTTTCGGTAAAGTCACGTTGAAGAGAAACAACAAAATAACAAAATATATATAAAACAAAAAAAAATTCTCACGACGTTTCGACCATAACTCAAACGGTCATCATCAGGTGTGTCGGTTTGCATAAATTTATTTTGAAAACGGCATATTTATTTATATATATAAAAATAACGTTTGCGTCACGCGCAACGATGGCAGTTTGCCAGGACTAGTCCATCTATTTTTTGAAAAGAGGAGGGGGGAGACGAAATTTGTTTTTATGTATGCTGTCTGAAAGGCACTGTAAGCGTGAACAATCAATCAAGAACTGAAATGATTTATCAAATCTTTCCAATGATTGCTAAGATAGAATCCATCTTCTCGGTTGAAATTGTCTCTGTGTTTGTATATGTGGATAGCCTCATGAACGAATCTCTCATGGAAGCCAGATGTTGTTTCTCTTCAACGTGACTTTACCGAAAAAACTAAGAATATGAATTACTGCAGTCACGAAAGCTTTAAATCAAAATTTAATCGCCTCTACGGGGAGGGTTTTCACATAACTTTAAGATCTTTCAACAAACTCCGGGATAAGAAAGCTCAGCTGATCGAGTCTCTCACCTTCCTGAAGAGATGCCGCGACTCTGGGGTAATACCAATCGCATTTACACTCACCTCTGCTACTGTAACTTCTTCTAATGCGAAACGAATTCTTTTCAAAACTAGCTTAGCTCTTATCTCAGAAAAAATCAGACTTATACGCACAGAACTAGATCAGTTAGACAAGACACTCTACAAATCACACTTATCATTGACGGCAATAATGTCCACATCGGATTGGGAACATGTAGACAATATGACTGCCTCTTCAGCTGCTACTATGTCGACCAAATGTAAGGAAAACCTGATTTCCAAATTTAACCTCCTCTTAAACAAAAGACCGGACCCACACACCAAAAAGTTAGACGTTAATAAAGTCGTAATTAATCGCAGTAACAGTTCTATTTCCGATGGTCTGAAATCCGTTTTAGCTAAAGGTCTAAACTTTGCAGTCACACCTAAACACATACCAGTTAATGATATAATTGCCCAAGTAGACGTTGCTCTCAGGGGCCTGGGTCACATCGCTGCAGACGTAGCAAGATCTGAAATCGCTGCAACCCTCAAAAACGCTAAGATGCCAGCTAGCAACCTCAGCAAAGATGAGCGTTTTGAATTATATAAATTAAAAAAGAGGAATGATATTGTAGTTCTCTCAGCTGACAAAGGCAATGCTACTGTTATCATGGATAAAATAGAATACAACAACAAAATTAAAGAATTACTCGACGATGGTAGTTATACAAAAATAAAAAGAGATCCCACCAACAGCCTCGTCACACAAACCAACAAAATAATTTCTGATTCAACCGCATTAATTGATCAATCTAAACAGTTTTCGTTGAAACCTTCTGCTGCCAGGCCACCAAGATTATACGGCTTACCAAAAATACATAAAGTTGATACACCTCTTCGTCCCATAGTCTCTACTATCAGCTCCCCCACCTACAAACTAGCTCGTTTTTTGTCTGAAATCCTGCGTCCTTTCACTGGAAAGACCACCTCTGCGGTACAAAATTCTACTCACTTGGTATCAACAATCAAGGGTATTTCCCTGTCCCCAGACGACCTGCTTGTCAGTTTTGATGTAGTTTCCTTATTCACCAAGGTTCCTGTACCTGACACCATTGCAATCATTGAAGACTTGGTTCATCAAGGACTAAACACTGAGGTACCCCCCCTGGTGAGACACTGTTTAACCAATACATACTTCACTTGGAATGGAACTTTCTACAAACAAACTGAGGGCACCCCAATGGGCTCCCCCCTTTCTCCAGTTATAGCTAACATTTTCATGGAGAAATTTGAGACTGACGCCATCCAGACTGCCACTCTGCGCCCAACCTTATGGAAGAGGTACGTGGATGACACTTTTGTCATCTGGCCACATGGCCGGCCTGCTCTAGACAAATTCTTCGACCACATCAATTCCATACACCCAGCCATCAGATTTACCATGGAAGTCGAAATAGATGGCAAGATACCTTTTTTGGATGTCCTAATTAAAAAGAGACCTGATGGTTCAATGAGCCACTCTGTCTACAGGAAAGCTACCCATACGGATGCTTATCTGAAACCGGATTCCCACCACCATCCATCACAGAAGAATTCTCTCATCAAGACTCTGTATCATAGAGCCCAATGCATATCCGACCAGGAACACATAAGCAGTGAACTCAAGCACGTACACCAAGCTCTTAGGGCTAATGGTTACTCCGACTATACAATCCGCAAAGCTATCACTCAAACCATGAAGAAGAACCCTCTTGAGGAGCCTTTCAAAACCATCACTTTACCCTACATTGCTGGGATCACAAAAAAGATCTCCAAAATCTTGAATAAACACAAGATCCAGGTCCGTTTCAACACATTACATAAAATCCGTGATCTGGTTCCGTCTGTAAAAGATGTGATTCCGGACATACAATACCCTGGTGTCTACAAACTAAGTTGCCTCTGTGGTAGTAGTTACATTGGAGAAACCAAACGCCATATCTCGGACCGCATTCGTGAACATAAAGCAGACCTTAAACACGGTAGGACCAACACCTCGGCCGTAGCAGATCATTGTTCTAATTCAGTAGGCTCACATGCCATTGACTTTTCCAAGACGGAGGTTCTTTGTAAGCCATCTGGCTTCCATGAGAGATTCGTTCATGAGGCTATCCACATATACAAACACAGAGACAATTTCAACCGAGAAGATGGATTCTATCTTAGCAATCATTGGAAAGATTTGATAAATCATTTCAGTTCTTGATTGATTGTTCACGCTTACAGTGCCTTTCAGACAGCATACATAAAAAACAAATTTCGTCTCCCCCCTCCTCTTTTCAAAAAATAGATGGACTAGTCCTGGCAAACTGCCATCGTTGCGCGTGACGCAAACGTTATTTTTATATATATAAATAAATATGCCGTTTTCAAAATAAATTTATGCAAACCGACACACCTGATGATGACCGTTTGAGTTATGGTCGAAACGTTGTGAGAATTTTTTTTTTTGTTTTATATATATTTTGTTATTTTGTTGTTTCTCTTCAACGTGACTTTACCGAAAAAACTAAGAATATGAATTACTGCAGTCACGAAAGCTTTAAATCAAAATTTAATCGCCTCTACGGGGAGGGTTTTCACATAACTTTAAGATCTTTCAACAAACTCCGGGATAAGAAAGCTCAGCTGATCGAGTCTCTCACCTTCCTGAAGAGATGCCGCGACTCTGGGGTAATACCAATCGCATTTACACTCACCTCTGCTACTGTAACTTCTTCTAATGCGAAACGAATTCTTTTCAAAACTAGCTTAGCTCTTATCTCAGAAAAAATCAGACTTATACGCACAGAACTAGATCAGTTAGACAAGACACTCTACAAATCACACTTATCATTGACGGCAATAATGTCCACATCGGATTGGGAACATGTAGACAATATGACTGCCTCTTCAGCTGCTACTATGTCGACCAAATGTAAGGAAAACCTGATTTCCAAATTTAACCTCCTCTTAAACAAAAGACCGGACCCACACACCAAAAAGTTAGACGTTAATAAAGTCGTAATTAATCGCAGTAACAGTTCTATTTCCGATGGTCTGAAATCCGTTTTAGCTAAAGGTCTAAACTTTGCAGTCACACCTAAACACATACCAGTTAATGATATAATTGCCCAAGTAGACGTTGCTCTCAGGGGCCTGGGTCACATCGCTGCAGACGTAGCAAGATCTGAAATCGCTGCAACCCTCAAAAACGCTAAGATGCCAGCTAGCAACCTCAGCAAAGATGAGCGTTTTGAATTATATAAATTAAAAAAGAGGAATGATATTGTAGTTCTCTCAGCTGACAAAGGCAATGCTACTGTTATCATGGATAAAATAGAATACAACAACAAAATTAAAGAATTACTCGACGATGGTAGTTATACAAAAATAAAAAGAGATCCCACCAACAGCCTCGTCACACAAACCAACAAAATAATTTCTGATTCAACCGCATTAATTGATCAATCTAAACAGTTTTCGTTGAAACCTTCTGCTGCCAGGCCACCAAGATTATACGGCTTACCAAAAATACATAAAGTTGATACACCTCTTCGTCCCATAGTCTCTACTATCAGCTCCCCCACCTACAAACTAGCTCGTTTTTTGTCTGAAATCCTGCGTCCTTTCACTGGAAAGACCACCTCTGCGGTACAAAATTCTACTCACCTGGTATCAACAATCAAGGGTATTTCCCTGTCCCCAGACGACCTGCTTGTCAGTTTTGATGTAGTTTCCTTATTCACCAAGGTTCCTGTACCTGACACCATTGCAATCATTGAAGACTTGGTTCATCAAGGACTAAACACTGAGGTACCCCCCCTGGTGAGACACTGTTTAACCAATACATACTTCACTTGGAATGGAACTTTCTACAAACAAACTGAGGGCACCCCAATGGGCTCCCCCCTTTCTCCAGTTATAGCTAACATTTTCATGGAGAAATTTGAGACTGACGCCATCCAGACTGCCACTCTGCGCCCAACCTTATGGAAGAGGTACGTGGATGACACTTTTGTCATCTGGCCACATGGCCGGCCTGCTCTAGACAAATTCTTCGACCACATCAATTCCATACACCCAGCCATCAGATTTACCATGGAAGTCGAAATAGATGGCAAGATACCTTTTTTGGATGTCCTAATTAAAAAGAGACCTGATGGTTCAATGAGCCACTCTGTCTACAGGAAAGCTACCCATACGGATGCTTATCTGAAACCGGATTCCCACCACCATCCATCACAGAAGAATTCTCTCATCAAGACTCTGTATCATAGAGCCCAATGCATATCCGACCAGGAACACATAAGCAGTGAACTCAAGCACGTACACCAAGCTCTTAGGGCTAATGGTTACTCCGACTATACAATCCGCAAAGCTATCACTCAAACCATGAAGAAGAACCCTCTTGAGGAGCCTTTCAAAACCATCACTTTACCCTACATTGCTGGGATCACAAAAAAGATCTCCAAAATCTTGAATAAACACAAGATCCAGGTCCGTTTCAACACATTACATAAAATCCGTGATCTGGTTCCGTCTGTAAAAGATGTGATTCCGGACATACAATACCCTGGTGTCTACAAACTAAGTTGCCTCTGTGGTAGTAGTTACATTGGAGAAACCAAACGCCATATCTCGGACCGCATTCGTGAACATAAAGCAGACCTTAAACACGGTAGGACCAACACCTCGGCCGTAGCAGATCATTGTTCTAATTCAGTAGGCTCACATGCCATTGACTTTTCCAAGACGGAGGTTCTTTGTAAGCCATCTGGCTTCCATGAGAGATTCGTTCATGAGGCTATCCACATATACAAACACAGAGACAATTTCAACCGAGAAGATGGATTCTATCTTAGCAATCATTGGAAAGATTTGATAAATCATTTCAGTTCTTGATTGATTGTTCACGCTTACAGTGCCTTTCAGACAGCATACATAAAAACAAATTTCGTCTCCCCCCTCCTCTTTTCAAAAAATAGATGGACTAGTCCTGGCAAACTGCCATCGTTGCGCGTGACGCAAACGTTATTTTTATATATATAAATAAATATGCCGTTTTCAAAATAAATTTATGCAAACCGACACACCTGATGATGACCGTTTGAGTTATGGTCGAAACGTCGTGAGAATTTTTTTTTTGTTTTATATATATTTTGTTATTTTGTTGTTTCTCTTCAACGTGACTTTACCGAAAAAACTAAGAATATGAATTACTGCAGTCACGAAAGCTTTAAATCAAAATTTAATCGCCTCTACGGGGAGGGTTTTCACATAACTTTAAGATCTTTCAACAAACTCCGGGATAAGAAAGCTCAGCTGATCGAGTCTCTCACCTTCCTGAAGAGATGCCGCGACTCTGGGGTAATACCAATCGCATTTACACTCACCTCTGCTACTGTAACTTCTTCTAATGCGAAACGAATTATTTTCAAAACTAGCTTAGCTCTTATCTCAGAAAAAATCAGACTTATACGCACAGAACTAGATCAGTTAGACAAGACACTCTACAAATCACACTTATCATTGACGGCAATAATGTCCACATCGGATTGGGAACATGTAGACAATATGACTGCCTCTTCAGCTGCTACTATGTCGACCAAATGTAAGGAAAACCTGATTTCCAAATTTAACCTCCTCTTAAACAAAAGACCGGACCCACACACCAAAAAGTTAGACGTTAATAAAGTCGTAATTAATCGCAGTAACAGTTCTATTTCCGATGGTCTGAAATCCGTTTTAGCTAAAGGTCTAAACTTTGCAGTCACACCTAAACACATACCAGTTAATGATATAATTGCCCAAGTAGACGTTGCTCTCAGGGGCCTGGGTCACATCGCTGCAGACGTAGCAAGATCTGAAATCGCTGCAACCCTCAAAAACGCTAAGATGCCAGCTAGCAACCTCAGCAAAGATGAGCGTTTTGAATTATATAAATTAAAAAAGAGGAATGATATTGTAGTTCTCTCAGCTGACAAAGGCAATGCTACTGTTATCATGGATAAAATAGAATACAACAACAAAATTAAAGAATTACTCGACGATGGTAGTTATACAAAAATAAAAAGAGATCCCACCAACAGCCTCGTCACACAAACCAACAAAATAATTTCTGATTCAACCGCATTAATTGATCAATCTAAACAGTTTTTGTTGAAACCTTCTGCTGCCAGGCCACCAAGATTATACGGCTTACCAAAAATACATAAAGTTGATACACCTCTTCGTCCCATAGTCTCTACTATCAGCTCCCCCACCTACAAACTAGCTCGTTTTTTGTCTGAAATCCTGCGTCCTTTCACTGGAAAGACCACCTCTGCGGTACAAAATTCTACTCACCTGGTATCAACAATCAAGGGTATTTCCCTGTCCCCAGACGACCTGCTTGTCAGTTTTGATGTAGTTTCCTTATTCACCAAGGTTCCTGTACCTGACACCATTGCAATCATTGAAGACTTGGTTCATCAAGGACTAAACACTGAGGTACCCCCCCTGGTGAGACACTGTTTAACCAATACATACTTCACTTGGAATGGAACTTTCTACAAACAAACTGAGGGCACCCCAATGGGCTCCCCCCTTTCTCCAGTTATAGCTAACATTTTCATGGAGAAATTTGAGACTGACGCCATCCAGACTGCCACTCTGCGCCCAACCTTATGGAAGAGGTACGTGGATGACACTTTTGTCATCTGGCCACATGGCCGGCCTGCTCTAGACAAATTCTTCGACCACATCAATTCCATACACCCAGCCATCAGATTTACCATGGAAGTCGAAATAGATGGCAAGATACCTTTTTTGGATGTCCTAATTAAAAAGAGACCTGATGGTTCAATGAGCCACTCTGTCTACAGGAAAGCTACCCATACGGATGCTTATCTGAAACCGGATTCCCACCACCATCCATCACAGAAGAATTCTCTCATCAAGACTCTGTATCATAGAGCCCAATGCATATCCGACCAGGAACACATAAGCAGTGAACTCAAGCACGTACACCAAGCTCTTAGGGCTAATGGTTACTCCGACTATACAATCCGCAAAGCTATCACTCAAACCATGAAGAAGAACCCTCTTGAGGAGCCTTTCAAAACCATCACTTTACCCTACATTGCTGGGATCACAAAAAAGATCTCCAAAATCTTGAATAAACACAAGATCCAGGTCCGTTTCAACACATTACATAAAATCCGTGATCTGGTTCCGTCTGTAAAAGATGTGATTCCGGACATACAATACCCTGGTGTCTACAAACTAAGTTGCCTCTGTGGTAGTAGTTACATTGGAGAAACCAAACGCCATATCTCGGACCGCATTCGTGAACATAAAGCAGACCTTAAACACGGTAGGACCAACACCTCGGCCGTAGCAGATCATTGTTCTAATTCAGTAGGCTCACATGCCATTGACTTTTCCAAGACGGAGGTTCTTTGTAAGCCATCTGGCTTCCATGAGAGATTCGTTCATGAGGCTATCCACATATACAAACACAGAGACAATTTCAACCGAGAAGATGGATTCTATCTTAGCAATCATTGGAAAGATTTGATAAATCATTTCAGTTCTTGATTGATTGTTCACGCTTACAGTGCCTTTCAGACAGCATACATAAAAACAAATTTCGTCTCCCCCCTCCTCTTTTCAAAAAATAGATGGACTAGTCCTGGCAAACTGCCATCGTTGGGCGTGACGCAAACGTTATTTTTATATATATAAATAAATATGCCGTTTTCAAAATAAATTTATGCAAACCGACACACCTGATGATGACCGTTTGAGTTATGGTCGAAACGTCGTGAGAATTTTTTTTTTGTTTTATATATATTTTGTTATTTTGTTGTTTCTCTTCAACGTGACTTTACCGAAAAAACTAAGAATATAACCCTTGTGGTGTTTGAAAAGCGGTCTTTGGCTTAGACTCCTCGTCCAGGAGCAATTGCCAAAGCCCGACAACAGATCGAGGGTCGAAAAATGTTTTGCACCGGACAGGGCGTCTAGTGAATCATCGATGCGTGAAAGCGGGTACGCTTCCGCAACGGAAACCTTATTGTGTTTCCGATAGTTAACACAAAATCGCATGGCCCCGTCGCGCTTCTTAATGAGTACAATGGGAGCTCCCCACGGGCTGGAGGAAGGAGAAATGATCTCCTGTTCTAACATCTCATCAACGGCTCGCCGAATACAATCTTTCTCCAGTGGACTCAAGCGATGGGTATTTAAGCGAATCGGGGGTGCATCCCCCATATCAATGTGATGCCGCAACAAGGACGTATGATCAACATCATATTTGCCGGAACTAAAAACATCCTTAAATTCCACGAGCAACTCATGGAGACGCGACCGCTGCACAGGCGTCAGTTCGGGGTTTTGCATATATAGATCTCGCAACCAGTCCGGATCATCTTTGCCCGATGGCAATGTATCACCTTGCCCCATTGCCAAAAACGCCTCCCCCTCCGGACCCGGCGCTGCCGTCGCATGCGCTAGCGTGGTACCCTCCTGAATGATGACAGGCTCGTGTCCCACATTTACAATTTGTATGAAGGCGTCGCAATTCGCCGGTACAATAGTTAAAGCCCCGACCAAAGCGGGCATGCACGATAGAGCATTGGAGGGCGTCAGCAATATGCCCCCCCTTTGATCGTCCAAAGGCAAACGGTTTTTTAAAACGCAGCAGCACGAGCATTTGCGTGGCAGGTGGAACGCGAATGGTGCGGATAACCACGGCCTGCACCACGGCGTTCGCCACCGCGAATTTAGACAGCGTACCCAAGAAATTAAGACATTTTCCCGATGGCAATTCCAAACACCCCTTTTCTATGGAAATTTTAAGCGGCATCCTCTGTAAAAAATCTGTTCCCAGCAAACACGGCACTGCCAAGGCCGTGGAAACCAAAACATTTCCCATTACGCACACCTCTCCAATCTGAATTGTCGCGACCATATGGCCCAAAATCCCAAGGCTTACCCCCATTTGCTGCAATGCATTGCCCGTCAACCGGTTCTAGGGCCTGGGGCGAAGTTGGCAACGAGCAAAAGGTTTGTAAAGAGATAAGGGTCGCAGAAGCCCCGGTGTCGACAATGACCCCGACCATCACCCCTTGAATAAGCGCCATCACGTCCGACGAGCCCGGCGCAGCGCCCAAAACACGATGTACCAATGCGCCCCACACGTCCTGACTGTGCGAAATATACGAATGAGAAGTTATTGGGTGAGATGACGCAGATGGGTGATGTGGAAAAAGTAGCCGTGTATTGAATGCATCGTGACTTACCCGGGCACCTCGGTTCGGGGGAAATCCTCGGTTTTAGCTGGTCGGCGCCCTTGGAAGGTGGCTCCTGCGATGCCAGCAGTTGCGGGCGAGGTGTCCTCTCCGTCTGCACTCGTAGCATGTCCGCTGCGTGCCACCTCCGTACACCGCGGGACGACGTTGCATGTCCGCGTGTGGCAATCCGGCCGCCGCTGCAGTCGGCGGCGTCTCCTCCACCTCCACCGTGCTCCTGGACGCGGTGGCGCTCACCATCAGAGGCTGTGCACCCACCACCGCTGGCTCGTCGCGGAGATCCAGGTTGACTTGGATGTTCCTGGCGATCTGTAGAGACGACATTTTGTTGTCGTTGTTGCTGTCGGGTAGCAAAAGGACGACACGTAGCTCCTTTGCCAACTGCAAAAGCTTCTCCTGTAGCAAGGAGTCCAGGGCCTCCTGGTCCATTGCCAGGTATGCTGCCTGTGCGAGGGCCAACAGCATGCTGCGGAACGCGAGGGGGGATTCCGTGCCCTCCCGCTTCCTTTGCTGGAATCTACATTTGGCGACCGACCGCGGCTTGTACACCTTCCACATCGCCGTGAACGCCCCGTCCAGCGTCGACCGGACGGCGGCAGGAATTCCATTAAACGTCGCCAGTGAGTCGTCGTCGATTGCAGTCAGCAGTGCCCGCAGCGCGTCGCTCTCAGTCCATTCGAGTGATTGATATGCCGCTCGGAACCGTCTCGTGAACGCTGTCCAATCGCCAACTTTGGCCTCAAATTGCTGGACGTGAAGTCGCCGTCCCGCTCTCGATGGTGGTGCTCCATCGTCGTCCGATTCAGCTGGCCGTTCCCCAGAAGGTGCGGGTCTGTCGTCGGCGCGTTCCAATGCCACGGGAACAGCTGCAGGACGACTCGACACCGTCGATAGCACCTGCTCCGTCGTCATAAAGCGGTCAAATGCCTCCGTCAATGTCGCCAGCCTGGCCTCCCACTGGGCCATGAGGACTCTCCAGTCACCCGTCGGCCCCGGGGTCTCGGCCCCACTTGAGCTGCCATCCTGCTCTGCAGACACTTGCTCGACCAGGTCCTCCGGAAGAGTAACAGCCACTTGGTCGGACATGGGAATCGCGTCCACGTCGTTGCTGTCGTCGGACGAGTCCATCGGCATGTTCTTCCTCTTGGCCGATTTCTTCAACATGTCGGCGTGGTTTTGTAGTCACCTCTGACACCAAATGTAGTGGTTGATTTCACTCGGACAACTTTTGTCTTTCTTCCAACACCACTTTATTTACAGTTCTCCACATGTCCTCAATGCTTCACAGTTCCCTTGTTGCCACGGCTCGCTCGCCGTGCTTCACTCGACTCGCTCGCCGCCTTTGTCTCTCCAATCTCTACTTCTCCGTCAGCTCCGATGTCTCTGCTTCTCCGTCAGCTTCGATGTCTCTGTGCTTTCCCCACTGCTGGCTGCTTCGTCTCTGCTCCCCGCTCTCCGCTATCACCGTGCTCTCTCTACTGCTGGCTGCTTCATCTCTGCTCTCCGCTATCACTGTGCTCTCTCCACTGTTGGCTGCTTCTCTCCGCTCTCCGCAATCACTGTGCTCTCTCCACTGCTAGCTGCTTCTCTCTTCAGCTTCTCTACGTCCTGCCTTGTCCAGCCCCGACTCCAACTCCCGTTTCTCCACCCGTCTCCCCAATTTATCCCCTCTCTCATTGCTCTCCAATTAATTAACCCGAGTCCCAACGACGCTCCGCGTGCCCGTGCACCTGTTACCTCGCCAGACTTCAAGACGCCGCTTCAGCCCTGACAACAACACCAGCCAATCACAGCCGCACCTGTTTGTCCCAATATGACCCATAATGTCCTGCCCCCGCGCGATCTCACCATTTACCCCCATGCACCTATTTATTCCACTACATATAAGATAAAGTCCAATGACAACTCAACACATAACCGCGAGTGACTCTATACACTTGGGTAGTGACACAATTCTATTCTGAGACAACATAGCTTCCAATCTCAGGACAACTCGCAGACGATGGAGACGACCCGATCCAAGGCGATGACGACGGCAGTTCCCCACACCAAGCAGCCCCAAGCCCCTGCTCGTGCTGCTACTTATCCTCACCTGGTCTGGCCACGCCCTTATTCCCGAAATCTCCTCACCACACCTGGCCCTGCCGATCACTGCCCTTATTACACTTTCCCACCATTGGATCCTGTGCCCCCCCTCACGTGACCCTTGTCTCATTAATCATCATTAGCTTGTCCATTTAGTAACCATGGTTCCGGGGAACCATACTGTCTCTCTTAAAAAAATAGCCATCCTCGGCTAACATAATTTCAACAATTTCTTTTTAGGCCAAATCAACCATATAACACAACACATAACAATTGTTTAGGGGCTGAAGGAACAACCTACACTTTAGGAAACCAATGTAGACCACCGCAACGAAACACATAACACAACAATAACGCCAACTCCGAAAAACACACGCATGCAACTCCCGCGATCATTCCATCAAGCCACGGACATTTTGAACATACGGACGCCCACAACACACAACACAACACACAAGTTAGGGCGACCCGTCAACGGAATGTCAACCCCCTCGACCGAGTCCTTGATGCCGGCCCGTCACCCTGGGTGGAATTATGGCCGCCTTGGCAAATGATGGCTCAGCCCTCGGAGCGGAGGGGTCGAGGTCCTCGGCAACTGGCCTGGGAGAGGCTGGCAGGTCCTCTGCCGGTGATCCCTTGCGTGTGGAAGACCCTCGAGATTCCCCCGACGTCAAGGGCTTGAAAACTGCGGGCAGAACAACACCATTTCTCCTCCATCCGATTACTTTGGCCAACTGCCCCGGCCCGTCCGACACACCAGACCCCGACCGCATAGACGCTGGGGATGAATTCTCAAATCGGGGACGAACAAACGGCTTTAAGCGCGATGGGTGAACGAACCAGCGGCGGCGCGCTACCGGCACATGCACACATTGCGGCCGTCTAACCTCAACGATTTCCACCGGTCCTTGCCATGGTCGGTGCAACTTGGGGGACGTGTGCAATGGCACCTGTGGGCAGTGCAGCCATGCTCTATCCCATACCACCCACGGCAACACATTTTTGCGACGGCACACATTCCTTTCGTTAGCGGCCTACGCCCTGGCAGTATTCTCTTTAGCTGTCTCACAAGCGTTAGAAATTTTGTCCAGTGTGACCTACAAGGTCACCGGCAGAGACTGCTTCTTCCTACCAGGGGTCAGACCCAATTGGCCATCAATGGCGGGTTCACTCTCGCGACCATACATAAAAAACGAGGAAAATCCCGTGGAGGCATGTGGAGCCATCCTATAAGCTGCCAGGGCCCCAGGGACGTATTTGTCCCAATTCGTCTGCACCCCGTCGACAGCTTGGCAAAGCATCGACGTCAGGTTTTGTGAAGGCGTTCCACCATGCCATCCGTCTGAGGGTGGTAAGGCGACGTCCAGATCTTCTTCGTGCCCAGCACATCACACACCTCGCATAAAAATTTCGATGAAAAGTTATTACCCTGGTCTGTAAGGAGCTGCTTGGGAGCCCCCTTATCCAACACGTACCCGTGCAAAAAGGCGTCCGCTATAGATGCCGCCGTCTGGTCGGGTAGGGGCCAAGCCACCGGCCACTGGGAGAAGTACTCTACCCCGACTATAAGAAACGTATTACCCCTTTGACAGGGGGAAAGGGCCCCAAAATGTCAGGCGCGAATAGCTCGTTAATCTATGACACCGTGATGGACTGCAAGGGGAATTGCAACTTTCTGGCTGGCGGTTTCTGATGCACGCAAGCGGTGCAGCCCTGAACGAGGTGGTATACATCGTCAGACATGACCGGCCAGAAAAAAATCCCTTTGCAGCGTTAGTCATGTTTTACGAACGCCAAGGTGTAACAATTTGGTTTCATGTACCGCCCGAGTCAATGCACCCTGCAGAGCTGTGGGAACCACCAGGCCATAGCGTTACAACCCCTCATCCCATCTCATGAGCAGTCCGTCCCTCAGCACGATTTTCGAGACATTCGCCGGGCTAAGGTTCATCTGTTCTCGTTCCGCACGCTGCCGAACATGTAACAAGGACATGTCTTCCATTTGCAACTGACCCCATTGGGCAAACGTGTGACCCAGCATTCCATCTACCGGCGCAATGTCACCAAACGGTGACACGCTTTCCACCAATGCCACCACACCGGGTGGCTTCGCGTTTTGTGGCCTACATTGCCCCGCGCCCGTCGAGCAAGCACAACGCTCCCCCCATGGCAGTCGGGATAGTGCATCCGCATTACTGTGCCGTAACCCTTTCCGGTAAACCACCTGAAAAATAATATTCCTGCAATATTTCCAACCAACGGGAAAGTTGGCCGGAGGGTTGATCCACTCGCAAGGAGTATTGGAGGGCCACGTGGTCCGTATGGACCACGAAGTCCCTCCCATACAGGTAGGGCCTGTATTGTTGCATGAAGTGCACCATGGCCAAGAGTTCCCTCTTGGTTACACAGTAACGCTGTTCCTCAAATGAAAGGACGCTACTCCATCTGCTACTGCCCTTTCAATGCCATTCTTAACCTGTGACAGGACAGCCCCTATGCCTGTGTCACTGGCATCTGTATCCAAAATGAACGGTAGGGAAAAATCTGGATACTCCAGGGGAGGCACGTTGGTAAGGCTCTCATGCAGTGTGACAAAAGTGGCCTCCTCCCCCTCTCCCCACCTAAATGTCTGCCTTTTAGCCGTCAAAGCATGGAGAGGCTTAGCGATCGTCGCCAACTGCGGAACGAACCTTCGGTAATAGGACGCGAAACTGACAAAACTGTGCACCTTCCCCACAGACTGAGGAGTTGGCCAGTCGTGCACACACACCATTTTGTCAAGGTTCATTGCTATCCCGGAATCACTCACGATGTGGCCCAAATACCACACAGGTTTGCAACAGGTGGCACTTCGCTGACTTCAATTTAAGATTGGCCGACCATATCCTCGACAACACAGAATGCAACCGTTGCAAGTGTTCCTCAAAAGTGCGGCCAAACACAATAATATCATCGAGATAAATGAGACATGAGTCCCACTGCAACCCCGCCAGGACTAATTCCATCAATCTCTGGAAGGTAGCCGCGGCCGAGTGTAAGCCCATGGTAAAACTCATATGGCGTTCTGAATGCCATTTTCGGTTTTGACGACTCATCCAGGGGAAGTTGCCAAAATCCCGATAACAGGTCCAAGGTGGAGAAAAATCTGGCACCCGACAGCGCATCCAAGAAGTCGTCCATACGGGGGAGCGGATACGCATCCACGACTGACACTTTATTCAATTTGCGGAAGTCCACACAGAACTGCAGCGTGCCATCCGTTTTTTTCACTAACACCACGGGGGCAACCCCAAGGGCTGGTGGAGTGGGAAATAATGCCTGCCGCCAACATTTCCTTCACCGCCAGTTGCACACTTTCCTTTTCCCTTGGGCTTAATTTGTAAGGATTCTGTCGAATAGGGGCGGCTGTGCCTGTGTTAATGTGGTGTTGCAGAAGGGAAGTACACCCGATATCGAACTTGCCCTTACCCGAACACCTCTGAATATTTTCGTAAGAGGGATCGCATTAAGGCCCGTTTCCCCTCGGACAACTTAGGGTTTTCTCCGCACACCTTGTCTATCCATGCTTCGTCAGCTTCCGCTGCCTGCACCACACCACCTACCACCGTCCTCCCGGTGGCACCGAGTGAGTCTCTCCCCGTCAACACTGCATGGGCTAGCACCGATCCCGCCTGAACCACCACCGGTTCCACCTCAACATTGAGGACTTGCAAGAACGGTTCCTGGCCACCCCACAACAGTGTCAGCGCACCCATCAATGTAAGCCCCTGGGTCACTGCCTTAGCCAGGGTAAGGAGGACACCTGCCTCCAGGTCTGATAGGTCCAACTGTTTTCGGTAACACAACGGGACCAAGATTTGTGTACTAGGCGGAATCTCTAGAGTTTCCTTGACCAGAGCCTGGACCGACAACTCCTGCTATCGTGACGGCATTTGAAGACAGCCCTGGTCGGTCAAAATCAGCAGGGGCATCCTGATAAAAAAAATCCATACTCAAAAGGCAGGGCACAGCCAATGTCTTCGAAATCAATACCGGCCCTCATACTGCGATCTCCCTCAATCTATTTGACCAACGATCCCCATACTACTCCCGTTCGCCGCCACGCACACATTAATCACCGGCGTTACACGACGATTTTTAAAGGGCAAGGTTCCTAAAATGACCTCTGATATGATAGTAGCCGAGGCACCTGTGTCAACCAAAACACGGACTTCCACTCCTTGTACGCGCCCGACGATCACCGACGAGCCCGCCGCCGCTGCTGCCACTCGGCGTGACAGCTGTCGCCATTGCGTGCTCAAGTTTGGCCACCCCTGCGTCGCCTGTACCAGCTGACTGTCACTCCCGACTAGAGGAAAGGGGGTGGATTTGCTTTCCCGAAGACCCCGGTTTCCCGATGCGTGATATTATTCTAGCGGCCGAGTGTCTGGTGCGTCGTGACTTGCCTGGGGGGGCTGGGACGCAGTGGTCGACGAGGTGGTGGAGGTGCAGGACCCCATCGATGTACGAGCAGCGTTTTGGCATCCCAGCACGAAGTGGCTAAGTTGGCCGCAACGGAAGCAGGCAGCCCGGGCCGTTCGCGATTATGGTGTCGCCCCGTCCCGGGATTGCCACTCTCGGTTCAATCACGGCATGTCTCTTCACGGCCGCTCCCATTCGCGAACCGCCGCCGACACCTCTCCCGTAGATTCGGCGCCATCCTCCGTTGGCTCCTCCACACCCCGTGATGGTCGGTCAAGTGACCCGTCTCCCAGCCATGGCTTTCCCGTCCACGCGGCCACTCTGGCCCGCTTCCGCAACATTTCATGCGCTTGCAGGCACCGGGCAGCCCACAAGAATGTCTGAGCCTCCTCGTCGATCACCGGCAGCACGACACCCATCTCTGAAGCCAACTCCAACATCTTCTCCATAACGAGGGAGTCGAGCACCACTTGATCCAATCGCGGGTAGGCCGCCAGTCCCAATGCCATCAGCGTGCCGCGGTAGGCGAGTGGTGTCTCAGCGTCCCCTCGACAATGCTGGAGAAACTTTCCTCGCTTGGCCGATGGTGGGTCGTATACAGCGGCCATTTCTCTGAACGCATCCTGCAGCGTAGCTCTTTTCTCTGCAGGGATGACCCAAAATGCTGCAAGGCCATCATCGTGCAGAGCCAACGGCAAGGCCCGCAAGACCTCCGTCCAGTCGATAGATTGGTACACCGCCTTGAACCGGCGGGTTAAGGCACTCCAATCTCCCCCTGCTGCTGTGACATCCTTCACCGGGGGAAGCCTTCGTGGTCGATCGATGGCACCACGCTTTGCCGCAGGAGTTGGCGCTGTCTCTGCAGCCTCTCCCGCCGGTTCCAAAATGGCGGCCGTCGGTCGCGCTGCATCCCACGAAATGGCGGCCACCGACCGCATGGTCTCCAGCGCGGGAACCCCGACCACAGGCGGCCGCTCAGTCCTCCCTGCTCGAGTGAGAAACTCATCTACGCCCACCTCCGTCCTCGATGTCGCCGCGCCCACCGACACCACCAAATGAGCGACCGTCGAGCGGAGCCGATCCACCTCCGCCCGCAGCTCCTGCCATTCTTCCATCGAGCCGCTCTGGGGAGAAACGGCCCCCGCCTCCCCCCTCGGCGGCGGCGATGGCAACTTCACCGGAGCTTGTGGCCGAGGCGGCGAGGCGACCATCACCTCCGTCACTGGCGTTGCTTTCTTCAGCACTTTACAATAGCCACTTCTGACACCACCATAATGTAGCTCTCAGAGATGCCGTCTTGTCTCCACTCAACACGTAACCGCAAGTGACTCTGTACACTTGGGTAGTGACACAACTCTATTCTGAGACAACATAACGTCCAATCTCAGGACAACTCGCAGACGATGGAGACGACCCGATCCAAGGCGACGACGATGGCAGTTCCCCACACCAAGCAGCCCTAAGCCCCCACTCGCGCTGCTACTCACCCTCGCCCGGTCTGGCCATGCCCTTATTCCCGAATTCTCCTCACCGCACCTGGCCCTGCCGATCACTGCCCTTATTACACTTTCCCGCCATTGGATCCCGTGCTCCTCCTCACGTGACCCTGTCAATGCTTGTCTCATTAATCATCATTAGCTTGTCCATTAGTAACCATGGTCCCAGGAGAACCGTACTGTCCCAATATCGCTCCGCACTGTCATTACACATGCGTTTAGAGTATTTGGCTGCTATATTCTTAGCTCTTTCGGTAAAGAAATGTAATGTTTCTTGCTGTTGGTTTTTCACACCTGATGATGGCCGTTTGCGTTATGGTCGAAACGTCGTGAGAATTTTTATTGTTTTATATACATTTTATTATTTTATTGTTTCCTTTCAACGTGACTTTACCGAAAGAGCTAAGAATATTAATTACTGCAGTCACGAAAGCTTTAAATCTAAATTTATTTGGCTGCTATTCATTTCCACGTAATAAGGTACTGCGTTGAGCTATCATATGTGGCCAGGTTGCTTCTGAAAAAGAGCTATGTAGCCCAGTAGACATAGACATGGCAGTATGTCCTTAATTGGTAAATAAAATGTGGATTTTGTATAGTTAAGTTTAATTTTTTACAAGGCAGACTAGGGAGCCGATCGTTCCAGAGTCAAAAGCTACCTTTAAATAAGTGTAATCCACATGCAATGGGCGGTTGAACTCAAGGTGCAGTTATGCAATAGGCGGATTGCAAGGACAGCATCCATCGTAGATCGACCAGCTGTGCTTCAGACTGCTGTGTTACCAGTCTGCTGTGCAGCTTCTTTGTTCCAAAACCTTGAAGGTGGAATCACAGGGTCACGGTTTATGGACAGCCATTCGGAGGCCTAAGGGGCCGTCCATAAATGACGTCACGCGATTTTGTACGATTATTTACCCCCCCCCCCCCTCGTCACACGGCGTCACAAAAAGTCAGACGCCCCCTCAAATATGACGTCACCAAAAAATAAAACATGCTTCAAATCGCTTTCAACTATTGTCATTGTAGTGTGTATTTAATGAGGCGCTGTACTCTGATGTTGTAGGAGAAAACATTTATTAAAAAGTCTATTTAACTAAGTATAACGTGTTGTCTATATCGTCACAAATGTCTGACCGTCCCCCCTAGCTGCGTGACGTAATTTATGGACGGCCCCTAACATAGCTTCAGTAGCCAGTGTAATTAAATTTCGTAGAGGGAACCAGGTACATTCGACATCAACATCTTCTGGCAAGATGCTGGAGGCTCCCAAGTAAAACTCTACTGCCCTGGATAATTTATCAGCAGTATCATAATTCTTCTTGAGTCTCTGGACATCATACTGCTTAATGGCTGAATATTTTCTAGGTATTGGGAAGTGGGGGACAATTCTTGTAGCAACCAGGCGGTAGTCTGCGTCAACAAGTACCTCCACTCAATAAAAAACTCAGTAACTTAAATATGGTTCTGTCCTTGGTCAGGATATGATGTTCTAGATTTGAAACAACTTCCTACTTCAGCAGTTGTTTCTTGCTGTGGTTGTACACACCTGATGATGGACGCTTGTGTTGCACCCGAAACGTCGTGATTTGATTAACTTTTTTTTATTTTTACCTACGTGACTTTACCGAAATAACCAAAGAGTAGGATATGATGTTTCTTTAGTTGTGTGACTATCGTTTGTGGATGTTCAGTCTAGGATACCATGAGCTGATAACAGTGCGGCCCTCAGATGAGTGGAAGCACAGAAGTCTGACAATGTTGTCGTTGGGAATTCCGGAGCCAAAAGGCCCGATGACAGATTCGAAGCCACTGTGGTTGGTACCTGTAACGGCATTTAAATATCCTCAGGATCAGGATTGTGTCATGCCTAGGGATAGAAAGTAGCGAGCCACTTAGTAGTAATAACTGCACGCATCGGGGTGAGGGGGGACATCAACACAGTGAAGAATTTACCTGAGCGTTTAGTGTATTTTTATAGAATTTGGCATGGGCCGTCCCCCCCACCAAAGGCGTGAGTTGATATGGTCGTGCACGCGTCATAAATAAATAAATGAAAGCGCACAAAATCACTAATTAAAAGTTGACGGATGTGAAAAAGGAATAGCGCTTGCTCACAGTGGGGCTTACGGCGTGGTACCTGGCTATTTTATTTTACGTGAACCCCACCATTCGAGAGCCAAGCACGCGATCACACACAAATCCACACACAAACCCACAAACATGCCTCGCCACAAACCCACACACAATTTTTGACATATATAGATAGATGAGGATATCGATTTTCTTGCTAGTGAACAGGATAAAATTAGATGCGAGCCAATCGGATACAACAATGAAACCGGTATAGAGGGTGGAGAAGGGATATGTATTAGCCTGATGGAAAGAAATGTATATTTGTGAATAATAATTGTTCAAATTATGATTTATGCAAAAGAGGAAATTATGCTGGCGAGTGGGAGAAGGAATATAACGAACAATAGACGACCACACATAGAGGCTTGGGGAACACCATAGTGTGAAGGTTTACGTGAAGAAGAACTTTTTATGGAAAATAAAGGAATGCTGATCAGAAAGATTAGAAAACCGAGACAATGCGATGTAGAGCCTTGTCTCTAATAGGCCAATCGGTTTCTAGGACAAGGCATATATTACACTGTGTAACAATTATTGTTGGTCCTGGGTAGCAAGTGTTATTTCCTAATTGCTTATGCCTCAAAAGTACAGAAAATGGCTATTATTCCCCACAAACTTTGCATTTGTGACCAGGACATTAATATTTTGAAATGTACCTATTTTCCAGAACATTACAGATAGATTCAGTGCTGAGTAAACTTGGAGTAACTTCTAAAACATTCTAGAACTTTATAGTAATATAAATAGTAGTATAAATACAGGGGCCTTAAGCCCACCAGTTCAGTTTAGTTCCAGCTGCCTAAGTGGATACATATCTGCATTTTTCTGAGATTGCATTAAGAAGCTGCAAGCATCGGGCAGATGCATTTTGCTATGTCTGTGGCCAATTTATCAAGACAAGAGCGAAACCTCTGTGGAAGCATCTGCTAAGATGTGTGAAGCCTACAAGGCATATTTCGGCATGCCTGTCGGGGATCAAGACAAACCCTGGGCACCTCATTTCACCTGCGAGCAAAAAAAAAATCTGTAAGGTAAGAGGTACAATTGTTGCTCGGAATTTTATGTTATAAAATTTGTTACAAATTTTTTAATTGTAAAAGTTTTCAATTTTAAAATGTTTTACAATTTTCAATGTTATTGAAAAAATATCATGTATGGAAAATGTTGTGAGAATCTCTTACACGTTAGTCATGGGTGAAATAGATGTATTTTTGTAGGATGGAAGAGAGGGGAAAAGAGAGCCATAAAGTTCACTATCCCAAGAATTTGGCGGGAACCCACTGACCACTCAAGCAACTGCTAATTCTGCATGGTGGACCCTTCCAAACGTCGGACTGGCAAGAATGCACCTGATATCACGTATTCGGACCATCCTTCATCCATCGCCCGATGCCACACTGCCATGAGCTCCCTATACCCAATCGTCCGGAGAGAGAGCAGCCGTCTTTAGAAGAGAGTAGCAAGTCAGAGAGCAAAGAAGACGTTGAAGATCCAGATGACAATTTCAGAGGTGGAGCTGAGGAGAGAAACCCATACTACCCCAACCAAAAAGACCTCAAAGACTTGATCAGAGATCTTGGTCTCACCAAGTCCAATGCCAAGCTTTTGACATCTAGGCTCAAGCAGTGGAACTTGTTGGATGAAAGTGTGCAAGTCGCAGATCAGAGGAAGTGTCACCATCCTTTTTGCAGCTTCTTCACTCGTCATGATAAGCTCTGCTTCTGCCCCAATATGACCAGTCTATTCGAGGCAATCGGAATCGCCTGTAACCAGAATGAGTGGCACCTCTTCATCGACAGCTCATCCAGAAGCCTCAAAGCCGTTCTGCTCAATAATGGTAACAAGTACCCATCTCTTCCCCTGACTCACTCGGTGCACCTCAAAGAGGATTACAACAGCATCAAGACCTTGCTGGACGCTTTGAAGTATGATGAGTATGGCTGGGAGGTCATCAGCGACTTCAAAATGGTGGAATTTCTGATGGGTCTCCAAGGCGGTTTTACCAAGTTTCCCTGCTAGCTTTGCCTTTGGGACAGCAGGGACACCAAGTCGCACTACCACAGGCAGGACTGGCCACAGCGGACCGAGTTCTCTGTGAGGAGGAACAACGTCAAGTAGGAGCCACTGGTGGATCCCCGGAAGGTGCTGATGCCACCACTGCACATCAAATTGGGCCTTATGAAACAATTTGTCGAAGCTATAGATAAGGAGTCAGCAGCCTTCAAGTATCTTCAAGACTTCTTCCCGAAGCTGTACGAGGCAAAGGTCATAGCTGGTGTCTTCGTTGGACCACAGATAAAGATAATCCTGGAGTGCAATGAATTACCCAAGAAGCCCACTAATTAGAAGAAAGCGGCTTGGAACAGCTTTGTCGCAGTGGTTCGTGGCTTCCTGGGCAATCACAAGGTTGAAAACTATGTGGAGCTGGTTGAGACTCTGGTGAAGAACTACAGCACAATGGGCTGTAGGATTTCCCTCAAAGTCCATATCCTTGATGCTCATCTTGATAAATTCAAGGAGAACATGGGAGCGTACTCAGAAGAGCACGGTGAGCGCTTCCACCAGGATATACTGGACTTTGAACGCCGCTACCAAGGACAGTATAACGAGAACATGATGGGAGACTGCATTTGGGGCTGATTCGTGAAAGTGATTTACAGTATAATCTTAAATCTCGAAAAACTATTCACTTCTAATCTTTGTAGTAATTTTTGTATTACTTTAGTATGAAAACATGTTCATTTTGATTCATGTTTTTTTCTGACTTTATGTGAACGAAAACACACAAATGCGCCCGTTTTCTCATTGAATATAGGTAAATTTCAAAATATCACTGTCCTGGTCACAAAAGCAAAATTTGTGGGGAATAATAGCCATTTTCTATACTTTTTAGGCATAATCAATTACGAAATACCACTTACTACCCAGGAAGAAAAATTCTGAATTATCAGTGCACGTTTGTTTGCATATTTTACCACAAGTATGTGTGGTCAATGCAGACTTGATGCCTTGTAATGTGTTTGAACATGTTGACACCTGTGTTATTACCAAAAAAGGTAAAGCCTATTCTTTTCATTAGTTTGGTTCTGGCAAAAAGGTTCTACAGATATTGTTGAGTCTATGGGCAGTGAGTTTATGGGCAGTGTTGTCTTTGGGCAGTGTTGAATCTGGTTAGTGCTCAATGTACAAGGGACTGATTCCAGTGGAGGGGTGCAAGGAGGGAGAAGGACTGAAAACGGGGTTGAGCATAGGGGAAAAAGGAGGGACAGAGGCCGGGAGAAGATTGGGAACGTTGCTGGGTGGTGCTGGCTACGCATGCATGTGGGGAGTGGTGGCGTTTTCCGGAACACGAGAATTATGTCAAACCTCAACACGGTTTGATGCTGCTAGAATTCCAGTCTTCACATGGAAAAAGTGCCGTGAGAGTGCTGCATCCCTTGGAAGGTGTGAATGAATTGACTGAGTTATTTGTTTACCATGTAGGTTTTGCGTGTGTGTTTTTTTAAGTGAATTGTAACACAATACTGAACTTGCACAATTCATTCATTATGCATCGCATAAGACCGTTGTGCCAAAAGTGTGACCTCTTGTTTCGCATAAACTGCTGTTGCTGTCTCGAGTAATTTGTTTTGATCCATGGATCACAGGGAGCATTAACGGGGGGTGACCACGGTGGGGGCGCCATTGCTTTGAGGGTCGCAGTCCACTTCAAATGTCAACCGCGAACTGAAGTGTGCTGTTGTATATGTGGGTTATGAAAATTTGATGAAAATAATAAAAATAAAATGAAATTTTGGAAGTTGTATAATTATCCGAATTTATGTTAATTTGTGCAATCATGCATATAAAGTATGCTAATTCGAGAGATAATTGTATTAATTTATGCGAGTGGGTGTGGTTATGATAATGCAGGTCGTTATGATAATTAGGGTCGTATCCAATCGGGATAAGACAATTAATCGTATGCAGTTATGCAGGTGTTGTGAGCGTGAATGAGAGTCAACTCGGCTTTGTTGTTTAACTCTGTATTATCAATAAGGATACGATTATTCTCACTTTAACATGTACTGAATGTATTAGTGTGCTTAGGTCACCAGGTTCAAATCTCAATCGCAGAATTCAGTTATTATGCAGAATCATGGAAAGAATCACACGACCACTTCTGCATTAATCAATTTATTTTCTAATTAAACCTTTACTATAGTATGTGAACTCTCAATCTTGGAATTTCAACACAGTATCAACACAGTATCATCAATGAATGCGTGGTTTCACTTTGATTCATTTCCCCCGCGTAACGCGAGTGTTGTCGGCGAGAGAAAAGCTAAACATATGCATTCGCTATTCTAAACAAAAACCTTAACCTTATAATATGCAAATTCGTATTTGAAAATTGCCCACACAGTACCACATCCATTCATAGACCTTCAAGTCAATTCTTATCACGTTGTTTCACTTTGGGTATCGGCAATTCATTCTTATGCAATGTAACACGAGCTAATGGAAAATATGAATAGTCCTTAATATTATGCGACGATAGTCATACGAAAAGCCATCAAACAATTATTATTCCTAAAGGCAGACATATGCGTTCATAGAATCGTCATGTTCATTCATGGATACATCAGCAAGATTATGCAATTAAAACAACGAACGACTCAAATACTTCTAAGTGACCGTATCCATGTAACTCAATGGCCGCAATGTTTTCCTTTATCAGCTAATAGTTGACGAACTTATCATGAGTCTTCTTGTATGTGTTAATGCGTGAGCGTTGTTGATCTCCTGGCGTTAATTCTTTGCGTAAAGCAGACGCCAAGGTTGGGCATCCCTTGTATCAAAAATGTGTTTGTTCCCTGCAGAGCGGTGAGGGTGTGAGGGTGTGTGTGTATCACACGGACAGCGATTCGGGTTCGGCTGACGTAGTTGACGAGTTGACGCGTTGTTGTAGTTGCGATATTTCGTCGGTAGATGGCGCTTACTGGCTGAGCGCTCTCCAGCGCTGAACGCTCCCCCTGTTGACCGCCCGAACGCTCTCACTGCTGGATGGAGCTGCACCAGCACGCTCCCTCTCCTTGAAGATGCGCGAACGCGCCCGTGCTGGTTCGCTGACAGCAGTTTCTCTCCACTGCTGGATTACTCAAGTCGCACGAGCTTGGCCGCTGGTTTGCTGGCAGCAGATTCTCTCCACTGCTGGATGGCTCAAGTCGGCACACGCTTGGTCGCTGGTTTGCTGGCAGCAGATTCTCTCCACTGCTGGATGACTCAAGTCGGCACACGCTTGGTCGCTGGTTTGCTGAAAGCAGGTTCTCTCCACTGCTGTATGTTCTCATTCGAGGCGTCAGCTTGGCTGCTCGTGCTGGCAGATACAGGCTCTTTCCGCTGCTGGATGACTCAAGTCGGCAATGCTTGGCCGCTGGTTGCAGAAACTCTTGCTTGGTGCGTCGGTCGCGCTTCAGCTGGACTCAATGTAGAAAATAAAGGTCTTTAAACGATACTTTGCGTGTCGGCTCTGAACCCACACTCGGTGGCGTCTCGCCACCCTACGAGCCTCGCCATCCCTTGTCGATCTTCTGCAGCTCGCCGGCTGACAACTTCCTGAACTCCTGTGCCTTGTTGAACTGAACTTTTTAAAAGATGCTCAGCCGTTATATTCAAAGACATTCTCCGCTCTGCGCCGTGGAGGGCGTGGTCGGTGTGTGTGTCCGTGCGTGTATGTCATCCACCAAGCCCACCCCGCATCCCCCATTCACAGATGGCCCCACAATAATGATCTTCTTGCTCTGGTGTGAAATTCATTTCTCTCTCGCGCTGCGGGAGAGACAAAGACGGTCGGGAGTCTCTGGGATATTGTTTAAACTCGTTTCTTAAGTTTGCCCGTTCGATAACTTTTGAGGTGACTATTTCCTGTCCCCAAGATTGGTGATTTAACAGTAAGAGTATTAAAGGTGAAAATCATTTGATATCGAATTAATAAAATGGGTAATCATTCACTGATGTAGATTATGGCCTGGTTTAATTGGAGTGGGTGTGCGATGGTAGATAATGTTAGTTTATTTTTGTTGTGGAATTTGGACTTTAATCGTGGTTTAATAGCAAAATACGAGGCAAATTGTCTAACTTGTGGCGCCATTCTGTCTGCGGCTGACAAAAGGGGGGCGAGGTTGGGGCTTGGAATCAGAACTCCCCCCTTGGGGACCCCAACCCAGTGGCACCTCGGACAGCTTGTCCATCTGGAGATTTCCCAGATAACCACCATCCTTCCTTCGCCTCGGGTTTTTTATTATTTGTTCATTTATAATTGTCCTCTTTACAATCTACATCTGTTTTTCTCAGAGTCTGGTTTGTGTTGCATTCATTATTCCAGTTAAAAAAAATTATCGGTAAATATTATTATTAATTTTGAAAAAGGCTCAGACATACAACAGTGCAATTTTCTGAAGTTTGCGCATTAAGACGGGCGACGTGTCCATAAAGTGACAGCCGCATCTCCATCGAATTAAACTCTTGATCGCAAGGAGACCGGTCGCAAATGGAATAGTGACATTTCTGCCAACGTTGAACCCTCCGATGCCATGCACAATACAAATGTTCACATTTATGCATGTGTAATGCATTGAGGCGCACACTCAACTTGGAGGCAACCCTATTTATTAACACATAACATTAACACGGACACTATACATCAGGTGGTGACCACCGTTCCTACTCTCACTAACACTCGGGAGCATTACATAGTGTGACCAAGGCAAGGGGACGTCTGTTTGGTCACGAACGACGATCGGAGACTTGAGGACTTCTTATGGCGTCTTCATCCCAGAGTAGAACAGCCCCGCTCCCCGTTCACACCCCGCTTATAACTGCTCCGGCGTGGCCGGCACCGCCCCAGGCCACGCCCCCTTCGATCTTTCGGAAAGGTCCAGGCCCCCAATCACGTGACCCCCAAGCTTCCCCCTGGGGCCCCTGCCCCCCCCTTTATCCGATCACGTGTCCTGTTGGGTTCATGCGGAGTGCCACGGCCTGACACGACCCCCGTGACACCCGCCTACAGCCCCCATACTGAGCCGACACGGTAGTGATGTCATATGTCCCTATGCCCGTACAGTCCCGATATAGTAGTGACGTCCTCTGTCACTACACATGCATATAGGTGTCCATGTTGTTGACGTCATATGGACCTCTTGATAGCGAACCGTTATGTTCAAGTGACAGTGTTAGTGAGTGGCGAACGTTGGGCTGGGAATTCAATGTCAGGGGTGACCGTTGGATGCGAGTTCCGCTGTGCGGGAAAGAAGAATGGAAATGGAGGTTTTGTGTCGCGGTAAAATTTAATAATAAGGGGTATATACACACAAGAAATTGAGAGCCACTCAGCATCCTTTAGTTTAGTACAATAACAAGGGTAGAATAAAAAAAATATGGAGGGAGTTAGTGTTAATTTCAGAATCCGAAAATGCAACCCTATTTTCAAATGATGTGTTTTATATGTTTCAAGGCGGTTTTACTCAACGCAACATTTTCTGGGAACGTAACCCCCGTATTCGGCAAAGTCTGCTTGTACTTTTAACATGACCAAGTACTAAAATACAAAAAACATTTAACACAATTGTCCTTAGGGTATTGTTTAATTTTCTCCGAGTACATTGATATTAGAATATTAGTCATAGTAATGTCAAACAAAAATAATATTTACATGATGTTTGGTCAAACACAACTATGTTTATGACATGCAAATGTCCAAAATGTTCCAACAAATTTGTTGATTAAGTTTGTCGAGTCAGCTGGCCAAGATGGGGCAAAACTTAACCCACTTTTCACTCTGGAAACTGGAGAGCACAGATTCAGTTTTTATAACCTAACAGTAAAACTATACTATAATACAAAGAAAACAAACACCTACAGTTAACTCGATTGTTTGTCGGTGGATAATGAAACTTGCAAGTTAACCATAATTGTGATTAAAATATATGTTGCGCCGTAATAACGCGCTGTGGACAGCTGGCCCACCACGCTCACGGGCCGACAGGGGTGGGGGCTGAGGGGGAAGGGGACCCCCCCACCACTTCCTAAGACCCCTTTAGATAAGACATTCCAGAAGGTTCTAGGGGGGGGGGGGGGAGCATGAGGGGAAGGGTGACCCCGAACTGGGGATAAAAGGGCAACCCTCAGGACGATCGAGGCGGTACCCGCCAACTCAAGCCTGGAGACATCTGGAGATCTAGAGACTGCACCAAGTGACCTGGGGACCCTCAACTGTGGCTCTCGTGCAGCACGGGTTGAAGCGGTCCAGGGCGAGTCCCATACCCTGGGTGGGTCGGTCCAGGCTTCCACCGTCGCAAGCGTAGCCAGCGTGTAGCGTAGCCGGCGTGCGCAGTAGTGTGTAACGAGGGTGTTAAGAGTCGTTATAATAAACGCGTTGCCTCCAGCAGCCGTCTCCGTGTGTATAGTTCTAGGACACAATACATATGTAGGGGCGTGTATGGGCTACGTGCAGCGACGTAAACGGACTGTGTATACTTACCTGTAGGGGATGACAGTCCAGCAGGGGCAGTCGCAATATCCCTAGCCCCGGAGCAGGGGGGGGGATGTCCTGGGATCCCCCGGGGCCCCTCCCAATGGGTGGGGGGCTGCGGGGTGTCCTCGGATCCCTCGGGACCCCGCCCCTTGGTTGGGAGGTGTATAAAAGCCGGACCTCTCAACAGGCTCAGGGACAGTTGAAGACAGAAGCAAGAAGACTGGTCAGCCTGGACCCTGGGACTCCTAGCTCCGCTGCCTTTGTCAGGCCGGGACTGTGTGGCTCAGTGGTGAGACCCTGGGAACCCCCGGCCCAATGTCCTTGTAAGGGCTGGGTCTGAGCGGGCCAGTGGTTGGAACCCGCACTCTGGCTAGGTCGGGTTAGATTAGCCTTCCCTAGGCACCCGTAGCCGGAGGACCTAGAGTAGCAGTCCCGTATCGGGTGAGTTAGCCCGGAGGCAGTACCTCCCTAGGCAAGGGTAATAGAAGGGCCGTTGCCCTGAGTGTGCCGGGTTGTACTGCCGGACATTGTGTTGAATAAATAGTGTTGCCTCCAAGACTTGCGTCCGACGTCTCCAGAATCCACAACACTACACATACACAGTAAGAACTCGGTGCGAGCCGCTTCTCGCTCATTGCACAATTGAACCTTATGGTGGGGGACTCCGGGGTTCCATAAGCCTCCGGCTCTCGCATAAACATTATAATGTAAACAAATACTGCTCTTTTCCACCAATCGGTTTGAAGGATGGTGGCAAGTGTTGTCTTGAAAACTACTTACCTACAGTACCTCTATTTAAATACACTATCGAAAAAATAATTTACACCCCTTTGGATTTGTGAACGCACTTTGTACGCGTTTTCAATGCGCCATTCATATTCCAACAAGCGTTTATACCAATGTTACTCTACAGAATAGTGGGTCGCCGCTCCTCTTATCCGCATTGATATGAGCAGTATGTGGGGACTATGGCTTAACCGCAAAAGAAACCTATCTGCACAGATGCATACGGACAAGATAAGTATTATCAAACAGGAGGAATTCACGGTGCAACCCATCTCATTTTATAAATATCTGCAGGTAATATGATTGTCATCGATTGATCCTGGCTGCAGATATTGGTAGGTCATAAATAATGAAGATAAGAGAGCAGTTTTCATTGTATTATACATACCGTTATGACAAATACAGGACCTTAAGTCGTCTAGGCAATTGTAGCAGCTTTGGATAAGACTTATGATGGTGCCCATACCCGAGCATAGAGTGCATTCGCTTGTTCAGCTCTTCTGCGCATTCGTCATCGCTGCGCTTGGACGACATGACAATAGAATGATCCGCGCCAGGTGGGTCAAAGCGTTTATGTGCGCGGTGGGACGGAGTCGCAAAAAATAAATAAATAGCGCGTTTTACTTCCGTTTATTCGGGACCCCGGGGTCCCGCCATGAGGTTCAATTGACCACCAACATCTCGCTACACAAATGAACACTCCACATCAATACCCCCCCGCCCCCCCCCCCCCCCCCATTTATACATAAGCAAGCATTAAATATGTTCCATAGCTTGATTTGTACATGTTTTACAGTATCACTGCTTTTTCTTTATCTCACCAAACCATTCCTCCCTCCGTTAGCTTAATCAACGTACCTATTTCTACGTCAATGCATCAACAACTATGGTCGTTCCTCATTATACGGTGACTAAATATACAAAATGTTGCTATTATGTAACTTATACATTAATACTTTGGTTCTTTCGGTAAAGTCACGTTGGTATAAAATTGAATAAATTTAATCACGACGTTTCGATTGCAACACAAGCAATCAAAAACCATCACGTTATCATACATAGGTGTTATCAAAAAGATTTCCAACATCTTAAACAAACACAAGATCCATGGCCGATTCAATACAGTACACAAAATCCGTGATCTAATCCCATCTGTGAAGAATGTCATTTCTGACATGCAATAGCCTGGAGTCTACAAACTAAGTTACACCTGTGGCGGCTGTTACATTGGGGAAACGAAACGACATATCTCGGACCATGTTCGCGAAGACAAGGCAGATCTGAAACACGGCAGAACCAATACCTCTGCCATGGCTGACCATTGTTATAACACTGTGGGCTCGTATGATATTGTTTTTTCCGAGACCAAGATACTCGGAAAACCTTCGGGCTACTATCAAAAGTTTGTTCATGAAGCGATCCAGATATATAACATAGACATAACGTCAACCGAGAAGTTGGACACAAATTGAGCAATCATTGGAAGGATGTTATTAACCAGGTAAAACCCTAACTGCTTTGTAGTGGTTGTCATCCATCATATCTGCCGGGTACTACTACTCTATTTATCCGCGTTACCCCCCCCGCATCCCCAGCTCTCGGCCTCCCACTCCCAGCCCCGCCCACTTCCCCCCCCAGCATCACGTCCTCCTCGCGTCCACGCAGCGCTCGCCTTACCCCACATCCCCACCCCTCCTCCCCCCTTGCTCCTCCCCCTTTCTTACCTATGTAGTGCCGTGAATTCACTCGGACGACAACCGTCTCTTTTTCCGCCGTCACTTTTATTCCATCGTTCCGTACACACAGTAATTCTCTCCGTGCTCCGCCAACTCGGACACTCCGATTTACTTCAGCATCGTCCGTGCATCCCCTTCCACACACAGTGGTTCGTCTTCTATCTCTTCCACACACAGTGGTTCGTCATCTATCTCCTCACACACAGTATCTTCCATCTATTCACACACAGTGACTATATCTATCTCCGCTAACGCTGACTCTCCCTATCGCTATTTACTGTCTTTGGGGTCCGGCTCTCTATCTATTCTTCCCTAACATTTCCAGCTGTCTTCTCCGTATCTCTTCACCTCTCGCCAACAACTGCCCAGCAACAACTTCCCAGCAGCAACTCTCCAACAGCAACCACCAACAGCAACTCCCCCTCCGTTCAAACCACCTCGCGTTTTATCCCCTCTCGCATTAGCCTTAATTAATTGCCACGTGGCTCGCTGGCCGTTTCCCGCCAGCCCGCACCTGTCCCCCTCATCAGACATTCCGACGCCACCACTTAACGCTAACAGCCTCTCGACCAATCACAGCCCTCGTGCCACGACTCCCTTAATTACTTGGGTTCGTTTACGGCACTTGCGACTCGACCTCGTGTGACCCGTTCTCCTTGTCTGTATGTACTGTACATGGCCAATTCCTATGCGCATTATCTACTCCACTACACCTATATAACCTCTTACCACGGCAACTCTCTCCCACTTCAGCAAAAAAATTATTGCTGTGGTTTTCCCACCTGATGATGATTGCTTGTGTTGCAATCGAAACGTCGTGATTTAATTTATTTTATTTTATACCTACGTGACTTTACCGAAAGAACCAAATAGTATGGATCCCTGCAGTCACGAAAACTTTAAATCTAGATTATACGTTAATGAAAGGAATTCGATATGTCACGTGAAATTCGCATTTCGTAATGTTTCAGTTTCATTTATTAGGTATAGCCTTGTGAGCCATTCGGCTCTTGAATCGGGTGCAACCGCGACAAACAAAAACATGAACAAGAAACATCTTAAAGTGACTTTCAGTTTCAGTTTCTTTATTTTGGTATAGCCCTGTGAGCTATTTGGCTCTTGAATCGGGTGGAACCACAACAAACAAAAAAACAAAAACACGAACAAGAAAACACCTTAAAGTGACTATGTGACTGTGCAAACAGAAAATCCATGGAAAAAAAACAGCAAAATATTCCTGAAAAAAGCACCGCACACCAACGCTGTGTGCAAAAAATCCCAGTGGAAAGCAAGTCAAATAACAACAACCACAAGAAAACTTAGACCAAGGCCATCAGTCTAACTCCGCACTACAACAAAACAAACATGTCCAAACCAAAAAACGTCTTCGAAATCACCAAAAAACAAAGCCACAACTGCAACGTAACAGTGATTATAGGGACTGCGACCGAACCTTTTCAATAAACTACATAAATAACATGAAACACCAAATCCTAGAGCCACAGCTGGCTGCATGAGCTACTCCACAACAACAGAAGCATCAGTCGGAGCATCACACTTTTCAATGCACCTCTAAGATCAGCACGCTTAATCAAAATACAGATAATACTTTGCAGCGTCATCCGGAGCGAAAACATTTTATTTTACGCCAATGAATAGCAGTGGCAGCTAGGGGTGTACAACTCTTATATAGCAGTTTTGAGTGAAGATCTCACAGGTAGTGAGCCAAGTTGCAGTTTATTGGCGATAGCATTCCAGACCCTGGGGGCATCAATAGCAAAGGCCCTTCTTCTAGTATTTGTACGGCAATAAGGAATGTTAAGCTTGTAAATGAGCGAAGACCTTAAGTCACATTTGTTCTTCGAAACAGAGAGGAGATCCAGCAGGTAGTCTGCGGATTTTTTTGTAAGTACATCGTGAATAAATAAGATCTGATGCACAAGCCGTCGAACATTAAGAGATGTTAAGTTTGACCCAATGTAGAGATCGCAGTGGTGGGTCCTATATGGGCAGTTCAATGCAAATCTTAAGGCCGAGTGATAAATTGAGCCAAGCTTCTTCAGTACAGTACTGGGGGCTGATTCCCACGACCTTATTTGGAAAATTGTGATTTATATTTTATCATAACATTATACATGTGCCATTAAATGTGCGTTTAAAAAAAGTTTACTGCATTTGAAAGTGTGATTTCAGAATCTTTATTTTTCCAGGAATCCGATGAGCTACACAGATGCCCACATGTCTCGGGGCCAACATTCGTTTACATATGAACGCATTTCCCATTATGGAAACGGAAAATAGGGTTAGATATAAGGGATAATTTTGCTTTACAGACAATTTTCCGTATTTCAAGGGATGCCTGGATACAAAATAAATAAATATAATAATCATATGATTCAAAATTTTCTTTTTTTCTTCAGTTTTCAATTTGAGATTTTGAGTCAATCAGTTGGGGAGCAGAATATGGAACTATTGTGGCCTAGAATTGCCATACTAAATTATCCCTCTGCAATATAATTTAAAATATATTGAATTATATCACTATAATTCCCGATTTCCTGCATTCACTGAACCGGTCACTAAAAAGCTAAATTGTATTTTAATGATAACCTATTAAATGCATATATTTTTTATGTACTACACATGTACGTACTTTATTCGCACTGCGGCCATATATTTTATAGTCATAATTATTAATCAGCATTAAATCAATGTCCTATTTCAACTATGCTGCCAACGTTGCCAGACCGACGTTGCATAGATGTTGCATTCTTGTTGACGTTATCTCAGCCTCAATTCAATGTTGAAACAACATCACTTGCCTGCTGGAAAATAGTTCATAAAAGTATCAGAAGGCAGTTCTTGCGACTCGGTAATGCACTGATTTATGCAATTATCAAAACGTGCAAATCGCTTGGAATGCTTCAAATGGCTGAAACGGCTTTGAAGTGCATGGCTATAAAAGTAAATGACAGCAGGTGAAGGCTGAACCGTTTCATGAAAATGAATATAGTTTAATGCCACCATTGTGGGAATATTATCTTCATCTGGACATTGCTCTGACATGGCATATAACAGTTATGACATCTCATGTCGGCAAGTGACAGATTATCTGTGTTTACACTACCTTTCCACAGGCTGTAAAGCAACAAATTATCGAACACAGAACACTCGTGCTCATACTAAATCTACTAAACACGAAATATATGTGAGTACATTAAAAATCGAACAATAAAGAGACATGCATTCCATAACTGGCCACTTTCTTAGAAAATATTATTCTCTTTTGCGATTCATTTTCAATTTACTATAAGCTTCACAAAAAGTTATGAAATTAATTCCAAGAGACTTATTTTGAAGTTTAATGTGAAACATCGCACACTGAACGCATAGAGGATGTTGTTTTGAAAACAAAATATAATTTTGGGTAAAAATACCAACTCATGTCATGCGCGAATTTCCTGGATATTTTGTTTTACTTGCATGTGGCCCAACAGGTTGAGATAGTGGGATACTGTTTGTTGATATGGGACAGAGGACATGTCCATGTGTGTTGCTTATGTGTAATTAAAGCCACTCATGGCTTCAACAACGAAGTATTCTAGTTGGGGAAATGTCACATCTCTTTGTGTACCCTACATAAGCTGTTTAGGGTACTGTGAAATATATGGCCAGCAGACCAAATGCATCCCAGAATATATGTTCAAATCTTTTTTTGTTTGGCACAGCGTAAAACATAAACAAATTCGACAGAGATAGTTCTGGTGGTGGATGGTAATAATAATTTATACCTGTAAATTGGTACATTTCATCCACAGATCCCAATGTGGAACCTTGGATGGAAAGCAGGAAAAAATAAACAGAACCTGCAGGGTAAATGGCCAGAACAAAGCGATGGGTAAAAACCAATTTAAGGAGGTAAGTTTTCAATGCAGACTTATGAGAGGCCTATCTAGGCCATGGACTAGCAGAAGTTTATGAGCCTTGAGCTTCTACAGTGTGGCCATTAAATCAATTTGCGTGATGTGTTGCCCTCCTTTCTCAGGACACAGCTGGATTTGTGCCCACAATGTCCAATACTTCCACAGGGATGATGGCTGCAGACTGTAAGGGCAGTTCTACACAGCTGCCGTTTTGAATTCAATATTTGTCAATCTAAGTGTGAGATACAAGACAATCTTGCTCATCGTTAGATTTCATCGTTAGACTCTCTCCGTCTGCCGCTCCACAATCCATGCAGTAATCCATGTGAGGGATGACCCCTCCTGAGACTTTAAAAGCAAGATTAATAATACAGGACAACCTTAATCAAAGCAACTTTATCAAACGCATGTTTCGGCTCTACACGGTTTATCTCATGAGTCTGTTTTCCAGAACGCGGGGGTGATGTATTGACATTTTGAGGTTTGACGCTGCTAATATTCTCATCTCCGCGTGGAAAAGTAGTGCCATGAGAGTGCTACATCCATTGGAAGGTGTGAATACATCGACTGAAACGATGTATTTACCATGTATTTGTTTGTTTTTGTGCCGCATGCATCTAGCTGTCCACTCGTTGAGGATGCCTAGATGGTGAATTATTAACGATTGAGAAACCTTTAGGGGCAAGCGTTGGGCTGGAAATTCTGTGACCGGGGCGACTTTTGGGCGTGAGTTTCGCGGTGCAGGAAGAGGAATAGAGATGGGGGAAATCATGTAGAATTCGTAAAAAAAGGGAATGATCATTTCGGACCCAAGAACGCAACCCTATATTTCCGATAGGTCTATTTTTTGTCGAACACGGTTTGCCCAATATGGAATTTCCCATGAAAGTTACCACGTGTTAGGCGAGGTCTGCCTGTGTTCTCCATGTTATTGGCAGGTCTGGGCTTCAGGGATAGCCACATCAGATCAGACCACAAATCGATCCTCCGAGTTCATGATTCAAATTGCGAGGGCATAATGCACTAGAGAACCATCTCGCTGCAGGGTGCATGTTGCAAAGGGACTTTGTTTCCACGCTCTAGATCTGATGCATGTAGATAGTGTGGATTTCGATTTGAATCCAGTTAATCCATTTATTGCAAATCCTTTGTGTAGATGTCTGTGTTTATGATGTTTTCTACACCACGTGTTTATTTACGCGAACCACTGAATCAAATACATGCCATGGTTCAAGGAGCAATACGATGAGATGTGAGAAATATATCTTTACTCAAGTAGGAGTTTTTTCCTCTCCAAATTAGATGCGTTTGATAAAATAAACTGCCTAAGCTACACAAAGCCATTCATACTATTGTGAATGACATTATTTTGATTTTGAAAGACGAGTATCCTTGATGTGACATTATGTGTTCATAAATTATGCTGCATATCACAGTCGATATTTCTTTCATTCACTGATTTCTATGAAGCCGTACATTTGTTGCAAATCGAGTTCCACTTGCTGCTTGGTAATACATTTCCATTTTCTTGGTATTTCTGCCGGTTGGGCATTTCCACGCTTAGCGAACTCTTCATTGAATCTGTTGAACACGAACTTCCAGAATAGTGGGGCCTCCAATTTGAGGTCTTCAGGAATGTTCCAAGAGGCATAGTATTTATTCACAGTGCGGTAGTCTGTGTAACGAACATATTTACCCTTTGTGTCCATATTAGCAAATCGATTTACTTTGAAAAAGAATAAGACTCTCTTTGACACAGAGGTGGTGCACACATCAACTGACAGCTTGTCGGGCGGGTTCCACGTTTGGCCACAGAGTCCTTGAGGGTAGTGCAATATCGCCTGATGTTCTCTGTGGTCGCGACCACCCTGGTCGCATGGTGCCTTGCACAGGGGGCAGGTGTTACCGCATCCAGCCAACAACTTAAAAAGCTCTTCATGTGGCCGCACGGTCAGTTTATCCAACAAGCTCTCAACATCAAAAAACTTTGCAAATTCAATAACTTCTAAACTCACTCGGTCAATCCCTGAATTCATTTCGTTGCAAAAAAGTTTGATACTGTTTGAGTCGTGTAGCTTACTTGTGCCGATGATGCCAATCGCGTACTTTTGCATCACAATATCCCCCGCCAGGGATTCTTGCAGCTTCTCCAAAAGATCGGACACTTTTACAGGACTAGGTTTGTGTAAAAGAGATGAAACAGCTTTCTTTGCCTTTTCTACAATTTCCTTAAATATATAATTTAACAGAGATATAATATTTTCTTTGCAGTGGTTGATTACAAGTTTCTTTATCCAGAGTGTTGTAAAGGATTTATAGTCATCTAGAAATTGGGTATATAAGTTGAATTCATCTTTTTCCAGTAGATCGGAAAGCAGAAACTTTTGCAGGTTTTTACGACTAAAAAAAATTGTACATGTTCTTTTCATGTCTTCGACAATTTTTGGACCTAGTCGTTGGTATATAACTTGCATTAAAGCTGGCTTGAGGCATTGATTGCAAAAGACCGTCGCACTTTTTTGTGCTCCATCTCTAATGTTATACAATTCCGCAAATATACGGAAACAGTCATCTTTCATTGAATCAATACGTTTCCTTGTATTGTTTTGGTCAATAAAACGGTCATGTTGTTGCGTAAATCGACCAATGGCAATGGCACAAATATGCACCTTAATGTCAATTTCGAAGTGTTTACCATAAGGTATTTTATGATCAGTTGCTTTCTTCAGCAAACAATCTATGGTTGCAAAAAGTTCATCCCAATAAGTTGGAAAGTAATCATTATCGGATCTTGTTTGGCTGTCTATTAATTTTCTACATTCATTAATGATGTCCTGTGACAAATTGGTTAATACCACTGGTGCATTGGGGATTAGTTGAGATACTTTACTTTTATAAAACCACCCTGCTATGTGCTCATGTTTCACATTGAATGAATGCTTTGGTGCACTGAAGATGGACGAATCACGTAACTTTTCATTGACCAATCCTTCGTTCAGATGTGTATTTTGGCGGAGTTTTTTTTCCATATCATTTTTCACATTGCGCTTTGTATCTGGTATTTGTGGAATATCTGAGACCGTTTGGGACCACATATCTTGAAATTCCTTGTCAATTTCTTTTTTGGACAAATGAGTTCCACTACGCTTGCACCTCTCCAGCAGATCATTCACACGTTGGGATATATTTTTACTGTCTTGAATCTGCAAAGTGTCCAGAGCTCGGAAACATTCTTTTTTGCAGACAGTCTCTTTACACTTTTCAAGCATTTCCTTTAATATTTCTTTAGCAAGATGCTGAGCACTAGCTTTATAGTCTTCTTTGTACTTCACGATGAGGTGAGCATCTTCAGATTGTTTTGAAAACAAATCCTCTATGTTCTGTAATAGCAGAGATTCGTGGACGTCGACTTCTTCCTTTCCTTTCTCTTGTAACCTCTCATGCACATCATGGAGCTTGTCTGGTGCTGCATTCATTATGGTATTCTGTGCACACTGTGTCCAGGCAATGAACTTGCTACGAAATTTCCACTCCCAATCTGCATACGTTATACACAGTTTGGTGTAGGCCTCTATGACCAAGATGTTTCTGAAGCTAAAAATTAGCGTTTCCTTTTTCACCGAGTCCCATACCGTTGATATCCACTGGCCAAACTCAGGTAAGCTGCAAGGTTTCAGCAACCCTTTTCTCTCTTTTAATTTCTCAAAGATGTATGCCTTAAGTTCCAACACGTGTTCGGTATATCCGTAACTAACAGGGGCCATAGCAGAACAGCCATTCCAAAGTCCAGGAATGAACCAGATGTCCTTGTTCATATCGTGTGCTATGACGTCAGTAAATTTTTTGTAGTACATGGCTTTGTGCTCCATCTTCCCTGCTGCTTTCGTGATCCTATCCAGTTGATCCAGGAGATGTTTCTGATCGTTCATATTTTTGTCTCGTGCAGACACGCATCCAGCATTTTGATGAATGAAGAGACAGTTTGGCTTTTTGCCAGCCTCTCTCATTCTTATTAAAGAATGAACAACAACGTACAATGTGTCATTAATTGGTGCCGCGTTTTCCATGGCCAAGTTAATAATAGCAACGTCGCTCAGAGCAATCACCACCGTGGCCAGCTCATTATCATGCTCACAGCTGTCATCGAGAGTCGCAAGCTGCTGAGCTTTCAGCCCTTCCGTGTCGATCACCAGAAGGAAGTCGAAACCGAGCTCTCGCTTTAATTTGTCGTCAATGTGGATGAGCTGCATGAAAGCACCACGTGTGCATCGACCACTGCTCACAGCAAACTGCAGGCCGAACATGATGTTGAGGAGCGTGGACTTCCCCGAGCTCTGCACCCCCAGCACTGACAGGACGAAGACACGGGGGTCGCCGCCCAGCTGGGTCCGCACTTCAGTAAGTACGTCCGTCACCCAGTCGATGGGAATGCAGCCAGTGTCTCCATCCAGGAGCTCCATGGGAAAGCCATTTATGAGCAACTGAGCCATGACCGATGGAAACTTCAGGAATTGAGGATTGCTTCTGCTCGCTTTGGAAGCCTCGTAGATCTGGCCAAGCTCGCGCATGAAGTGCTCCAGACCCAATGAGGAGCAAGCGATCTTTTTGCTGGTTTGTTTGAGCTCTTCTTTGTCATGGTTTGGATCAAGGCAGAGCTGCTTGAATGTGTCTTCTAAAGGCGTGAGGATTTCGTATGACAATGCATCCAGTTTCGCCTTCATCCAATACAGGAACACCGTGAATCTTTCTATAGGAAGTTCAAGGCATGCTGAGATGAATGAGTGAACAATCTCAGAAATATGACTTTCTGACTGTCGTTTTCGTATGTGTATTTTATCTTCTTTCAGTTGTGCAATATACTCATTGATATCCTTATCTCCCCTGTGCTTCAGGCGATTCATCTCTTTGTCGTTTCTTGACCAATCCTGCCAAAAAATTCCTTGAGCAGGTAGCATCGCTTTAATTGATTCCATATCTGTCGTTTTAATCTCATTGATAATCAAGTCGGCCCTATTTGTGATTATCCCAGAGCCATTGTTATCTCCATCAATCTCAATGCCTAATTGTTTAGCCGGTTGAGACAGGTTTTCTAAAGTTTTCAATGGCTGGCTGTTGTTCAGTAAATTTCTGATGCTGCTTTTGATACTTTTGAGAAATACTATTTGATTCTGATTTCCAAAGACATGTACGTTTTCCTTTTTTAATTTCAATTCGGTTAAAAGAAACCTCACACTCTCTTCGGTTTGGCTGCGATGTTGCTCATCGGGGTGAATCACAAGAAAGACGTTCGATTGTGGATCGAAGCTCGAGGTTATAAAGTCACATTCTCTTTCCCCAATGTTTTCCACAACAACGAACACCGCAGCTGAGTCCGATTTAAGAAACTGGAACTGAGCCGGGCTATCGTGCACATCGCCACGTAGATTTGACACCGCAAATATTTCTGGGAATACATCCACATTTGTTTTCCCGCATGGAAGGTGAAATAAAACCTCCACAAGGCCATTGGAAATCCTTCGGGGAAAGTTTCCACATTCCATGTCTCGATGAACAAAGAAATCATGTTTCTCATCACTGATGATAGAGTTGATGATCGATGATTTGGAGAACCTGCACTCCCCAATGCGCACGAATGAGATCATGGGCACTGCTGTAGTGACCATCGGCTCCTCCGTGTAGCCTTTACTTTCCATTTTAGAGTGCGGTCTCCATTTGTGAACCACCATCCTCATGGCCCAGAGCAGGAATGTGATGCTACCTTGACTTACATCGGGCAGCAAGAGAGGCAACGAGAACTTACACAAAGACATATTGACCATGAGCATTTGCTGCAAGAGGCTGTCTGAGCAGAGGAACACTGCAGTTATCAAGTCCAGAATGCTAATAGAGTGCACAACTGGATCAAGCATGCTAACCAGACTAAACTGATCTTTATCATCTGTATTGGAAGGATCTACAGGTGTGGTTTCTTCACTTGAACTAAATTCAGTGTTTCTAGATTTAATGTTTGCCCTCATTACATTGTATAGGAAATGCATGGGGATTTCTTTCAAAGATGTGGGTTTTTTGTTAATAAGAGCAGCGCTAGTTATTTTTAAAACTGAGTTTAGTGTCATTTTATGTGGGTAGAACTTTTTTAAACCCAAATCACTTAACATGGCATTGAAATCCTTCTTTCTTTCAGCATCAATGGTTTTTGATGCTTGTGAATCAGCATTTGCACGGCGTGGACGGAATGAGCCATCTCCTCCTTGGTCTTCACAGCTGTAACATACAACAAACACGAAGCATTATACTTCTACAGGGTGGCCCAAAAGTCAAAACACATGAAGTTAATTATTATACAGGGTGGCCTAAAAGTCAAGACATAGGGTTATTGCTAGGGTGGTCCAAAAGTCAGGACACATAGGTTTATTGTATAGAGTGGCCAAAAAGCAATGACACACATGGTTATTATGCAGGGTTGCCCAAAATTTAAGAATTATAGGGTTATTTTATAGGGTCGCCCAAAAGTAAAGACAGGGTGGCCCAAAAGTCAGGACACAGGGTTGTGATTATACGTGATCGCCCAAAAGTCAGGACACATGGGGTTATTATGCAGGATGTCCCAAACATAGGGTTGCTTTGACTTAAAACTTTCGTGACTGCAGGAATTCATATTCTATGGTTCTTTCGGTAAAGTCACGTAGATAGAAAATAAAATACAAATAATAAATTTTAGATTTGAAGATTTCGTGACTGCAAGGATCCATACTCTTTGGTTCTATTCGGTAAAGTCACGTAGATAAAAAATAAAACAAAAATCACAACGTTTCGGCCACAACACAAGTGGCCTTCATCAGGTGAAGGGACCGTACTGTCCAGAGGACAGCGTTGGAGTGAAGACAGCCAAGCCCAGGTCGCGACCACAAGCTTAAAGGACGCGATCTGGGCTTGGCTGTCTTTACTCCAACGCTGTCCTCTGGACAGTACGGTCCCTTCACCTGATGAAGGCCACTTGTGTTGTGGCCGAAACGTCGTGATTTTTGTTGTTTTATTTTTTACCTATGTGCCTTTACCGAATAGAACCAAAGAGTACAAATAATAAAAAATATTTTAAAAACAAAAAACTCACGTTTTGATCGCAGCACAAGCGGTTGTCATCAGGCGGAGAGAAAAAAAGGGGGGCAAGCCTCTAACTGCAACTGCTTATAAAGGCCTAAAATGGGTACAAGAGCAGTGGAGCAGCATGAATGGACGAGTTAAAGTTGTGAGTGGGCGGGGCACAAGAGTCGTTGTACCATAGTCCAAGTGTGTCAGCAGCATGGGCGGGCCAGCTAATGTTAATGTAGGAGAAGACAAAGGGGGAGAGAGAAGGGAGAGAGAAGGGACAGAGGTAGGGGAGAGAGAGGGGGGAGAGATAGTAGAAAGGGGGGAGAGATAGGGGGAGAGAGTAGGGGGAAGAGATGGGGGGGAGAGAGAGGGTAGAGATAGGGGAGAGAGAGGGGGGGGAGAGATAGGGGGTAATGATAGGGGGAAAGAGAGGGGGTAGCGATGGGGGGATAGAGATAGGGAGATCGAAAATACGTGAGTTTTTTGTTTTTTAAATATATATTTTTATTTATTTTCTATCTACGTTACTTTACCGAAAGAACCATAGAATATGGTTGTTATTATACAGGGTGGCCCAACAATTAGGACACAGAGAGTTATTATTAAAATACAGGGTCGCTCAAACGTCAAAACACGACGGGTTAGTTTGCAGGGTTGCTCAAAATTCAGGACACAGGATTATTAGGCAGGGTCGCCGAAAAGTAATGACACTTATGGTTAGTTATACAGGGTGGCCCAAAAATCAGGACACATTGCGTGGTTTTACAGGGTATCGAAAATATCAGGATACATAGGTTTATTATGTAGGGTGGCTTGAAAGTCAGGACACTAGGGTGGTCATTACAGGGTGGCCCAAAAGTCAGGACACATAGGGTTATGTGGGTGCCCCAAAGTCAGGATACATGGTTGTTATACAGGGTCACCCAAAAGTCACGAGACATAGGGTTATTATGCAAGATTACCCAAAAGTCATAACCCATTGGGTTATTATTATACAGGGTCGCCCAAAAGTCATGACACATAGGGTTGTGATTGTACGTGATCGCCCAAAAGTCATGATACATACGTTAATTATAAAGGGTCGCCCAAAAGTCAAAACACAAATGGTTATTACGCAGCATGGTCCAAAAGTTATGATACATAAGGTTACTATATAGGGTGGCCCAAAGTCAGGACACATCGGGTAGTTTTACAGGGTATCGAAAAATACAGGATACATAGGGTTATTATATAGGGTGGCCTGAAAGTCAGGACACATAGCGTGGTCATTCCAGGGTGGCCCAAAATTCAAGAAACATGGGGTTATATATGGGCACTCCAAACTCAGGATACAAAGGGATATGACGCAGGTTATCCCAAAAGTTAAAACACATAGGGTCATCATACAGGGTCAACCAAAAGTCTGGACAAATGGTTATTATACAGGGTGGCCCAAATTTAGGACAAATAGGGTTTAATATGCAGGGCTTCCCAAACTTCAGGACGTGTTTTTTTTACACGCTCGCTCAAGTCAGGACACATAAGGTTATTATGGATTGTGGCCCAAAAGTCTGGACATATAGGGCTAGTATATAAGGTAGCCCAAAAGTCAGGGGACATAGGGTTATTATACAGGCTGGCTGAAAAGTCAGGACATAGGGTTATTACATAGGATGGGCCAAAATTCAGGACACATCAGGTTGTTATTTTACAGGGTGGCCCCCCAATGCTAACAACCAAAAAACAATTAACAAACACTAACCAGCTAACTTAAACCTAGCCCCACACCCTTCTCCCACCAAGCTTGCCACTGGTAAACTCCCACTAATCTACAGACTTAAGACTGGCACCAGCTCCCTGTAGAATACAGAACCGACCTTACGACTATTATTCTCCTAATATTTAAGTGTTTGAATGAGTTGACTCCTGTAATAAACATCTCACCACCGAAATGCTGAAGTTTTTTTCATATATTACCTGCTGATTCTGCTCTAAGTCATCGCTATTCCAATAAAGACGACAATTCGGTCTATGGGAGACAATAGTTGTTTTGTTTGTTGTTCCAGCTATGCCTCAGTGATTGTCAATGAAATCGTTATTTAAATACGCATATTTTAAAACTCCCCTGTCCTCATATAATATAGGCGTTGTTCTGCCCCAAGCAGATATGGGGGTGCGTTCATATAGGAACTTCCTGATATGATGGTGCTGAGTTTGGTCACGTGACCAGGAAGTTCCGGGTTAAGGATCTCTAAGTCACGAGGCCAGGCGGAGAGTGTCAGGCATTACACAGAGTACAAAATGGTGGCACAATTAGTGTCTCAGTGAAGATGGGTGCATCTGTTCATTGTGGGACTTTAAGAAACATTGTCTGTAAGTTCGTTTATATTCTTGGTTCTTTCGGTAAAGTTACGTAGAAGGGAAACAATAAAATAATAAAAATATGAAACAATACAATTCTCACGACGTTTCGACTGCAACACAAGCAATCATCATCAGGTGTGAAAACCACAGCAAGAAAATTTGAAAAAAGTGGAGTTTTTTTTCTTAACGTTTGTTGCAGTCGAAACATCGTGAGAATTTTATTGTTTTATATTTTTATTATTTTATTGTTTCCCTTCTACGTGACTTTACCGAAAGAACCAAGAATATGAATCCCTGCAGTCACAAAAGCTTTAAATCAAAAGTTCGTTTATGTTCTCATAAGACTGGGCATGCTGTTATAATGTTGGGATTGCTGTTATAATGCTGTAAATGCCTTTATAATGCTGTTAAATTTGATGAATATGGGGCCTAGTTAACAACGAAGCCTGCCAATTGCATTATTGCAAATGTTATTTGTAGTTGGATAAGTCGAGCCAGACTTGTGCCCATGTAACTTTAATGCATAGCTTATTCTCTTGGTGTATAGCTATTCAGTGCTAATGTAGGTGCCTGGTCTATCCAGGACCTATTTTTGAGATTCATGTTATCTAAGACAATGTATGATGCTGCAATATTCATTCATTGTATTGATATTGCAAGTATTAATGGATGCTGTATTTTGTGTTTTTCCATCAGTTTTACCTCGTTTCATTCATGAAATACGTTGGAGTCGGATGTTCACCCTGGCTCTGAATGTTTATTTAATGCGAGGTTAACTACTCGGATAGTGGTGCAACACAGCGCACAGCAAGGCCTAGACAGGCTTGCTCCATCAATTAACAAGCTTCAGCTAAAGCACTTGAGGCCTTGTGCAAATTGCGCTGTAGATAACTTGAGTTTATTATGTTATTATCTGACCCCAACTCCTATCACTACCCCAACCTCTATTACTACCCCAACCCCTATCACTACTTCAACCCTTATCACTACTCCTACCCCCATGATTACCCCTATAACTACCCCAACCCCTATCACCTGCCCTATTACAACCCCTATCACTACCCCAAGCCCTCTTGCGATTCCTAGCCCTACCCCAACCTTTATCACTATCACTACTTCTACCTCCACCACTACCCCTAACGCTACCAGCCTTTGTATACAGCGATACCTTGACTTTTGTCCACTTGACTTTCATCTTTTCACTCTTTTGTCCATTTTAAATTATAACCACATTTCAGATTTCGTCCAAGTGTTTTCCTCTTTCGTCCGATTTCATCCAACCTTCCACGTTTGCACCACGCGCCATATTTTTCGTTCAGACTTTGAATAGAAGTTGTTCAGTGAGCATCTCTTATATTTGTGTTTATTCATATATTATTAATACTGTACTTATTTCTGTGATTGTACTGTAAACAATTCATAGTTATTTTTGTGACAACAGTATAATACTGCAGTGTTTATTTATGCAAGAATAAAAAAATATTTCAAGGTATAATTCTGTTTATTTAATAGTTTATTTATTCTTAAATTTTGATTTAAAGCTTTCGTGACTGCAGTAATTCATATTCTTAGTTTTTTCGGTAAAGTCACGTTGAAGGGAAACAACAAAATAATAAAATATATATAAAACAATAAAAATTCTCACGACGTTTCGACCATAACTCAAACGGTCGTCTTCAGGTGTGTTGGTTTGCATAAATTTATTTTTAAACGGCGCATTTATTTATTTTAAAAAAACGTTAGCGCCACGCGCAGCGATTTGGCAGTTTATTTAGGACTAGTCCATCTATATTCTGAAAAGAGGAGGGGGGAGACGAAATTTTATAATGTATGCTGTCTGAAAGCCACTGTAAGCGTGAACAATCAATTAAGACCTGAAATGGTTTATCAAATCTTTCCAATGATTGCTAAGATAGAATCCATCTTCTCGGTTGAAATTGTCTCTGTGCTTGTATATGTGGATAGCCTCATGAACGAATCTCTCATGGAAGCCAGATGGCTTACAAAGAACCTCTGTCTTGGAAAAGTCAATGGCATGTGAGCCTACTGAATTAGAACAATGATCTTCCACGGCCGAGGTGTTGGTCCTACCGTGTTTAAGGTCTGCTTTGTGTTCACGAATGCGGTCCGAGACATGGCATTTGGTTTCTCCAATGTAACTACTACCACAGAGGCAACTTAGTTTGTAGACACCAGGGTATTGTATGTCCGGAATGACATCTTTTACAGATGGAACCAGATCACGGATTTTATGTAATGTGTTGAAACGGACCTGGATCTTGTGTTTATTCAAGATTTTGGAGATCTTTTTTGTGATCCCCGCAATGTAGGGTAAAGTGATGGTTTTGAAAGGCTCCTCAAGAGGGTTCTTCTTCATGGTTTGAGTGATAGCTTTGCGGATTGTATAGTCGGAGTAACCATTAGCCCTAAGAGCTTGGTGTATGTGCTTGAGTTCACTGCTTATGTGTTCCTGGTCGGATATGCATTGGGCTCTATGATACAGAGTCTTGATGAGAGAATTCTTCTGTGATGGATGGTGGTGGGAATCCGGTTTCAGATAAGCATCCGTATGGGTAGCTTTCCTGTAGACAGAGTGGCTCATTGAACCATCAGGTCTCTTTTTAATTAGGACATCCAAAAAAGGTATCTTGCCATCTATTTCGACTTCCATGGTAAATCTGATGGCTGGGTGTATGGAATTGATGTGGTCGAAGAATTGGTCTAGAGCAGGCCGGCCATGTGGCCAGATGACAAAAGTGTCATCCACGTACCTCTTCCATAAGGTTGGGCGCAGAGTGGCAGTCTGGATGGCGTCAGTCTCAAATTTCTCCATGAAAATGTTAGCTATAACTGGAGAAAGGGGGGAGCCCATTGGGGTGCCCTCAGTTTGTTTGTAGAAAGTTCCATTCCAAGTGAAGTATGTATTGGTTAAACAGTGTCTCACCAGGGGGGATACCTCAGTGTTTAGTCCTTGATGAACCAAGTCTTCAATGATTGCAATGGTGTCAGGTACAGGAACCTTGGTGAATAAGGAAACTACATCAAAACTGACAAGCAGGTCGTCTGGGGACAGGGAAATACCCTTGATTGTCGATACCAGGTGAGTAGAATTTTGTACCGCAGAGGTGGTCTTTCCAGTGAAAGGACGCAGGATTTCAGACAAAAAACGAGCTAGTTTGTAGGTGGGGGAGCCGATAGTAGAGACTATGGGACGAAAGGGTGTATCTACTTTATGTATTTTTGGTAAGCCGTATAATCTTGGTGGCCTGGCAGCAGAAGGTTTCAACGAAAACTGTTTAGATTGATCAATTAATGCGGTTGAATCAGAAATTATTTTGTTGGTTTGTGTGACGAGGCTGTTGGTGGGATCTCTTTTTATTTTTGTATAACTACCATCGTCGAGTAATTCTTTAATTTTGTTGTTGTATTCTATTTTATCCATGATGACAGTAGCATTGCCTTTGTCAGCTGAGAGGACTACAATATCATTCCTCTTTTTTAATTTATATAATTCAAAACGCTCATCTTTGCTGAGGTTGCTAGCTGGCATCTTAGCGTTTTTGAGGGTTGCAGCGATTTCAGATCTTGCTACGTCTGCAGCGATGTGACCCAGGCCCCTGAGAGCAACGTCTACTTGGGCAATTATATCATTAACTGGTATGTGTTTAGGTGTGACTGCAAAGTTTAGACCTTTAGCTAAAACGGATTTCAGACCATCGGAAATAAAACTGTTACTGCGATTAATTACGACTTTATTAACGTCTAACTTTTTGGTGTGTGGGTCCGGTCTTTTGTTGAAGAGGAGGTTAATTTTGGAAATCAGGCTTTCCTTACATTTGGTCGACATAGTAGCAGCTGAAGAGGCAGTCATATTGTCTACATGTTCCCAATCCGATGTGGACATTGTTGCCGTCAATGATAAGTGTGATTTGTAGAGTGTCTTGTCTAACTGATCTAGTTCGGTGCGTATAAGTCTGGTTTATTCTGAGATAAGAGCTAAGCTAGTTTTGAAAAGAATTCGTTTCGCATTAGAAGAAGTTACAGCAGCAGAGGTCAGTGTAAATGCGATTGGTATTACCCCAGAGTCGCAGCATCTCTTCAGGAAGGTGAGAGACTCGATCAGCTGAGCTTTCTTATCCCGGAGTTTGTTGAAGGATCTTAAAGTTATGTGAAAACCCTCCCCGTAGAGGCGATTAAATTTTGATTTAAAGCTTTCGTGACTGCAGTAATTCATATTCTTAGCTTTTTCGGTAAAGTCACGTTGAAGGGAAACAACAAAATAATAATATATATAACAATAAAAAATTCTCACGACGTTTCGACCATAACTCAAACGGTTGTAGGCTCACATGCCATTGACTTTTCCAAGACAGAGGTTCTTTGTAAGCCATCTGGCTTCCATGAGAGATTCGTTCATGAGGCTATCCACATATACAAGCACAGAGACAATTTCAACCGAGAAGATGGATTCTATCTTAGCAAACATTGGAAAGATTTGATAAACCATTTCAGGTCTTAATTGATTGTTCATGCTTACAGTGGCTTTCAGACAGCATACATTATAAAATGTCGTCTCCCCCCTCCTCTTTTCAGAATATAGATGGACTAGTCCTAAATAAACTGCCAAATCGCTGCGCGTGGCGCTAACGTTTTTTTTATATAAATAAATGCGCCGTTTAAAAATAAATTTATGCAAACCAACACACCTGAAGACGACCGTTTGAGTTATGGTCGAAACGTCGTGACAATTTTTTATTGTTTTATATATATTTTATTATTTATTCTTGTTTATTTTTCTTTAATTTCTGTTTATTTAGGTTTCGCACGTGTTATATAGTTACTGTGCCAACCCTAACAAACACGCCACTTCACTTTTCCTCTCTCCCACCTCATGATCTGGATTTCATTTCCAAAGAGATGCATTCACGCTGAACTCCTTGCCGAGTAAGGCTATGAGCACTAGACAATCAATTTGGATAACAATGGGGGTAGTAAAATTGCTTTACCACTACCAAGACGACGAGTTCAGGCAATGGTGGGTGGGAGAGGGACTGGTGAAGCGCGCCGCTGATTGGTGCCAAGTGAAGGAGACTCGCAAAGCTCGTCGCTAATTGGCTGCTGAAAGTGTTCCGTAAACAAACTCCACTCGGTTGCGTTTACAGGACACAACCAAAGCGTTTAAAACTTGACTTTTTTGAACCGATGTGCATAATTTCTGAAGATTATTTAACTTTATTTAAACAAATTTTTAGCAAAAATAGAGGGGCGTGAAGGGGCCTTCCCTGTCCGACTTCGTTACGAAGATGCTTTGTTCCCAGAGCATCGGTTAAACAAGGTACAGTCAGTTATGCCTACAGCACATGTTTTCAAAAGGCAAAATGTATGAGGAAACGGCGCTGTGGTGGCGAGATGTTAACACTCTCATCTGGTATACATTTGTGACTAGGTCACTTCTGATAAAGAGCTATATAGCTCGGTGGGCCTTACCTGGAAAATAAAAATAGTTTATAGTTTGATAGTTTAACACATTTTTTATAACGCAGATGCGAATTTGATAACACATTCCTGCGGAGGGAGCTGGTAGGAACGTTGGGTTGCTCGGTCAATGGCCAGGGTCAACGGCGGCACCACGTGGTGTATTCCGCAAATATGCCCGACTGTGAGGGCGGGCACAAGCCGGCGTGAAGGGTGGGGACCGAGTGGGGACCTGGGATGGTGGAGGAAAAAAAAGCTGTTCCCCAAAAAAAAGAGTACAATACCCACGAATTGGCGGCTTACAATGTAGAGATTGAGAGCAGCCGCATACTCCAAACGCGTGTTGTTCATTCTCCACGTGGAGGGAAAAATGTCGTGAAGATGGCCGGACGTGGTTGGTGGCCACCCACCCCCTCGTGTGTGCCGCGGCCGCCTTCCCCACCCAGCCCCTAACCTCCCCACCCAGCCCCTCCCCACCCTCCCCTCTCCACCCAGCCCCACCCCTCCTGTTTTTGGATGCACGACGGACGGACGGACACAATAATCCCCTGCGGGCTGGTGGAACCAGGAGGTTCCTACCAGTATAATACGATTAAGTGAACAGAACTATGTCATGCAAGTAGGAATAAGCGGTTTTACAACTGCTACAGCATAGCATCACACATGGCGGGATGCTGGATGCTTCTAGATGCTACCCACACGCCTCAGTCTTTATTCAGCTTGTATATGCATCTTCAGTTTCAGTTTATTTATTTTGGTATAGCCCTGTGAGCCATTCGGCTCTTGAATCGGGTGCAACCACAACAAACAAACAAAAAAACACGAACAAGAAAACATCTTAAAGTGACTATGTGACTGTGAAAACAGAAAATCCATGAAAAAAACAAGCAAAATATTCCTGAAAAAAGCACCGTACACCAAAGCTGTGTGCAAAAAATCCCAGTGGGATGCAAGTCAAACAACAACAACCACAAGAAAACTTAGATTAAGGCCATCAGTCTAACTCCGTACTACAACAAAACAAACATGTCCAAACCGAAAAACGTTTTCAAAAATCACCAAAAAATAAAGCCATAATTGCAACGTAACAGTGATCATAGGGACTGTGACCGAATTTTTACAATAAACTACATAAATAACATGTAACACCAAATCCTAGAGCCATAGCTGGCTGCATGAGTTTCTCCACAACAACAAAAGCATCAGTCGGAGTATTAAATTTTTCAATGCACCTTTAAGATCAGCACGCTAAATCAAAATACAGATAATACTTTGCAGCGTCATCCGGAACGAAACATTTTATTTTATTTTACGCCAATGAATTGCAGTGGCAGCTAGGGGTGTACAACTCCTCTAGAGCAGTTTTGAGAGAAGATCTCATTGGTAGCGATTCAAGTTGCAGTTTATTGGCAATAGCATTCCAGACCCGGGGGGCATTAATAGCAAAGGCCCTTCCTCCAGTTTTTGTACGGCAATAGGGAATGTGAAGCTGGTAAATGAGCGAAGACCTAAGGTCAAATTTCATCTTTGAAACAGAGAGGAAATCCAGCAGGTAGTCTGCGGATTTTTTTGTAAGTACATCGTGAATAAATAAGATCTGGTGCACAAGTCGTCGAATATTAAGAGATGTTAAGTTTGACCCAATGTAGAGATCACAGTGGTGAGTCCTATATTGGCAGTTCAATGTAAATCTTAAGGCCGAGTGATAGATGGAATCAAGCTTCTTTAGTACAGTACTTGGGGCTGATTTATACACGATGTCACAGTAGTCAATTAGAGGCAGTATGGTAGCTTTTATCAATTCCAAACGGAACATTGGGGGGAAGAAGTGCTTGTGTCGATACAGAAAACCAATTTTCATTTTGTCTTTTTACCAACATAATGTGATCTTAAAAATTCAGTTTTGAATCCAGGATGACCCCAAGATACTTGTAGATCTTGACTTGCTCTATTTGATAATGATTTAAGGAATGTAATTTGAGTAATATAACTTCCTGCTTTAGTCCTGGTGAGAAGCATAGCACCTTGGTTTTGGAGGTAATCAGGACTAGTTTAAGAGCAACTAGCTGATGCTGTAGTTTGTTGAAATCACCCTGTAGCTTAGCAATCACGTCATCCGGAGAGCGGCCAGCAGTAATCAGTATCGTGTCATCTGCAAAAAGATTTACCCTGGAATGATCCAGGTCAGTGCCCAAGTCATTTACATAAAGAAAGAACAATAGAGGGCCGAGGATGGAACCCTGTGGAACCCCTTTTGTTATCTTAACACTGTTTGACCTCCAACCATCTGTGAATACAGTTTGGGTGCGAGAAAAGAGGTAATTTTGTAACCATTTTACTGCGTTTTCAGAAAAACCGAGGCATCTTAATTTACTAAGCAGGGTGTTGTGGTCTACTGTATCAAACGCTTTGGACAGGTCTAGAAAAAGACAGGCACAGTACTGATTATTATCAAGGCTGCTGTAAATGTAATTCAGAGAGTCTAATGCAGCAGATGTGGTGCTGTATTTTTTTCAGAACCCAGATTGTTTTAGATGTAGTAGATTGTTGGTGGACAGGAAACGGCTAATTTGGTAGGTCAATAATTTTTCAAAAATTTTGTGAAGTGGACAGACATAGGAATGTTTCCATTCTAGAGGAACTGATGCTTCTTTGATGGACAGGTTGAAAATATGGGCTATAGGTTTGTATATTAGGTGACCAACAGTTAGTAGAGCAAAGACGGGAATACTATCTGCTCCGGTAGAGGAGGACCCTTTGAGGTAGGACAGTTGTTTCAGAACATTACTTTCGTGGATTGGCTGGAAACTAAATTCGTTTAATGTTTGGACAGGGGTGTAGGAATTTGCATGAGCAGGGGTGACTCCCAATACATTATCAAAACGATTTAAAGCTTTCGTGACTGCAAGGATTCATCTTCTTTGGTTATTTCGGTAAAGTCACGTAGAATGAGAATAAAATAATAAATTGATAAAATAAAATAACACAATAAAATTCTCACGACGTTTTGGCCACAACACAAGCGGCCTTCATCAGGTGAAGGGACGAGACTGTCTGGAGGACAGCCGCTTGTGTTGTGGCCGAAACATCGTGAGAATTTTATTGTTATTTTATTTTATCAATTTATTATTTTAGTATCATTCTACGTGACTTTACCGAAAGAACCAAAGAAGATTATCAAAACGATTACTAGCTTCAGAAAAATGAAGGTTAAAATTGTTAACTATTTTTTTGGGATCTGAAAAATATTCCCCATTCCGGTTAAGCTCAACGGGCAGATTGTCTGTTTTGGATGCCTTTTCGATACATTTGATTGTTTTCCAGAAAATCCTGGCATTTCCATGTGATTCCAGGAGAGTGGAGGAAAAGTAGGCATTTTTTTCCATGCCGTACTTTTTTTGACACATTTATTCCTTAAAATCCTGTATTCTAGCCAGTCATTGACCAAATTACTTTTCTGAGCACATGCCCAAGCCTTGTCCCTAGTTTTCATGAGCTTTGTAATCAAAGGATCAAACTATGGTGGGCGGTTGCCTTTAGTTTTAAATCTAACCAACGGAGCATGTTTGTTAAGAATTTGGAGAAACGTGTACCTGAAGGTCTCCCAAACCGTAGTCAGGTTGGGGATATCACAGACCTTGTCAATATCCGAGTGAAGCACATCATTAGTAAATGCCTGAGTGCTGAAGTGTATCATAGAGTGCTTCTCAACCAATTTAGGGGGGGCTTTGGGTCTGGCTGATGATCTCACCCCAAAAATGAAGGAGTGATCACTAAGGTTATTACCCAGAACACCAGTCAGTGCGAAATTGTGAGGGGCATTTGTCAATAGGACATTGAGCAGAAATGACTGTCCCGGATTTTTTAGGTTGGGTCTTGTGGGGACATTTATTAATTGAAACAGATTAAATTCATCTGCAAAATTTGTGGCCACAGCCAGCGGGTTTAGCCAATTCCAACTAAAACTATTTCACCTTTAGGGAGGCCCACAAAAAGCTCTCTCAGTGCAGATGCAGCTTCAACATCCTTCCCAATAGGCAGTCGATAGCAGCACACTACCAATATCTGTTGATTATTTTGGAGAGATATTTTGAGAGCCAGACCTTCAAAGCAACATTTTTTAAACAAGGAGCGAGCTAGTAAACATGCCATAGTATTACGAACATTGATGGCAATTCCATCTCCTTTAGATCCTCGGTCAAGCTGAAAAGGTTGTTGTCAATCGCAATCTGCAAGTCATTGACGGCAGGAGTGAGAAATGTTTCTGTTAGGCAAAAAATGTCTGGGTCAAGATTTGCCACTTCTAGTTTTAGTTGACTTAATTTAATCACAAGCCCTCTGATGTTGACATGTAGAACACCAACACCTTTCTTGCCAGAAAAATCTACAGAATTATACGAGTTCTTTTCATTTGGGCCAGGATGAAGCTCAATACCACCCAGAAATAAGAAAGTAGAATTAATAGTTTGCACAAGTATTTTCCGTGAAAGGATGAAGAGCGGGGAACCTTGGACGAATAGCAGTAGCTCGCAGATGGTGTTATTTTTAAGAGCAGAATGAAGTTTGGAAGGAGTGCTGGTGAAGTAATAGGACAAAGATAGGGTTTAAAAGGATACAATGATGGAGTGTAGAAGTGTCTATGAGCTGTTTCATTAGGTGTAGTGGTAAATCGACTAACAAGTATGGACGCAAGTGATGACGGTAGCTGTTTGTAGAGTTGAGTGTGGCACTTGATATGGCCGGGAGGGACAGCAGTAGGATACACAGCAGGAGAATTGCCATCTCTAAAATATCCGGGGTAAACACAGATTCACACACAAGCGGAAAAGAAAAAATATATACTTGTAGGCCGAGCGCGAGAAAACGTCTTGCCACACTCGTCACACATGCACGGCTGCTCGCCCATGTGCTAGGGTTGAACAGCGCCCCCCCAGACAGGGACAGCAGATTTTTGGCTCTTGTGGGCTCGGCTGAACCGCTTGCACCACCTCCTTTCCCCACCGCAGGATGGTGCTCGAGCTAGCCCTCCTTGAGCTCAGCCCATGACTGGAATGTCGTTTCTTGGCCTCTCGTGTCTCTGCTGCCCAACCAGACGGCCCCACTGAAGCCCACACAGGGGACTCTTCATTCACGACCCTAGGCCGTCTTGACAATCTCCGTGAAGTTTTCCAGGAACATAGCTTGGGGTCCGTGGCAATGTTGCCTTGGCAGGAACACAGCTTGGCGTCCGTAGCAATGTTGCCTTGGCATTTACACAGCTTGGGGTCCGTGGCAATGCTGCCCTGGCAGGAACACAGCCTGGGGTCCGTGGCAATGTTGCCTTGGCAGGAACACAGCTTGTGGTCCGTCGCACTATTAACTAGGCCTCACTCAGGCTGCGCCATGGGCACGATCAACCAGGCCTCACTCAGGCTGCGCCAGGTGCACTGTCAACCAGGCCTCACTCAGGCTGGGCCAGGTGCACGATTTACTAGGCCTCACTCAGGCTGCACCAGGTGCACTGTCAACCAGGCCTCACTCAGGCTGCGCCTTGTGCATGATTAACCAGGCCTTTCTCAGGCTGTGCCAGGTGCACGATCCGCCAGGCCTCACCCAGGCAGTGTCCTGTGCACAACCAGGCCTCAATCAGGCCACGCCACATGTATGACCAACTAAGCCTCACTCAGGCTGCGCCTTGTGCATGATTTACTAGGCCTCACTCAGGCTGCGCCAGGTGCACGATTAGCTAGGCCTCACTCAGGCAGTGTCACGTGCACAATTTACTAGGCCTCACTCAGGCTGTGCCATGTGCGCGATTAACTAGGCCTCAGGCTGCACCACGTGTATGACTAACTAGGCCTCACTCAGGCTGTGCGACATGCACTATTAACTAGGCCTCATTCAGGCTGTGCCAGGTGCACGATTAACCAGGCCTCACTCAGGCTGCGCCAGGTGCACGATTTACTCGGCCTCAGGCTGTGTCATGTGCAGTACTACCTAGGCCTCACTCAGGCTGCGCTAGGTGCACAATTAGCTAGGCCTCACTCAGGCTGTGCCACGTGCACTATTAACTAGGCCTCACTCAGGCTGCGCCAGGTGCACGATTTACTCGGCCTCACTCAGGCTGTCATGTGCAGTATTACCAGGGTCTCACTCAGGCTGCGTCAGGTGCATGATTAACTAGGCCTCACTCACGCTGCTCCAGGTGCACTATTAGCTAGGCCTCACTCAGGCTGCGCCAGGCGCACGATCTAACTAGGCCTCACTCAGGTTGCGCCACGTGTGCGACCAGCCAGGCCTCACTCAGGCTACGCCAGGTACACACACGAGCGCACATCACCACACCATCACACACATGAGTGTACACCAGCACACCATCACACACACACACGCGTGCACATCACCACACTATCACACACACACGAGCGCACATCACCACACCATCACACACACACACGAGTGCACATCACCACACTATCACACAGAGTGCATATCTAACGTGATATCGCAGACTGTGCTTTACCATATCTTATTTGTTTCGCTTTGCATACAAAGTCTTTGGTTTTCATGACAATGTATGGCTGCGCGAATAATACTGTATATGCATTTTTCACTCATATATATTTTAAATTTCGATTTAAAGCTTTCGTGACTGCAGGGATTCATCTTCTTGGTTCTTTCGGTAAAGTCACGTAGAATGGAAATAAAATAATGAAAATAAAACAATAAAAAATAAAATTCTCACGACGTTTCGGCCACAACACAAGTAGCCTTCTTCAGGTGAAGGAACAGAACTGCCGGGACGACAGCGCTTCAATGAACACTGCTAAGATTCGCAGCGTCTTTTAAGCTGGGTGGGAGGAGCAGCGCGCCTTGACAAAGGAGTTTACATATCAACAGGAGAATTTAGCATTGAAGTAGCTGTGTTAAAGTGTTGGATCAGCAGGGTGTTAAAGTCAGAAATTAGCATGTAACTGGGAGATTAGCATGATGTTAGTGTGAGGGATTAGCATGTGACTGGTCATGGAAATAGCTATGTTAAAGTCAAAGTTTACATATCAACAGAGGCGTTTAGTCTATGGACGCTAAAGGACTGCAACTAACCAACTGTCATACAATAAACCAATGTGAAAAAACTAAGTATAAACTACATCAATATAATAAATATACTCAATATATTCTTCAATAAGTTGAGCTATTAACATAAAGTAACTAGGTATACACTACACTATATAATGAATACCATATAGTAAACTAATAAAAAACTAAAATATAAACTACATCAATGTTATCAATAAACTCTATATACTCTCCAATCAGCTGAGCGCTTCAATGAACGCTACTAAGATTCGCAGCGTCTTTTAGGCTAGGTGGGAGAGGTAAAGCGCCTTGACAAAGGAGTTTACATATCAAACAGGAGACTTTAGCATTGAAATAGCTGTGTTAAAGTGTTGGATCAGCAGGGTGTTAAAGTCAGAAATTAGCATGTAACTGGGAGATCAGCATGATGTTAATGTGAGGGATTAGCATGGGACTGGTCATGGAAATAGCTATGTTAAAGTCAAAGTTTACATATCAACAGAGGCATTTAGTATATGGACGCTAAAGGTCTGCAACTACCCAACTATCATACAATAAACCGATGTGAAAAAACTAAGTATAAACTACATCAATATAATAAATATACTCAATATATTCTTCAATAAGATGAGCTATAAACGTAAAGTAACTGGGTATACACTACACTATATAATGGATACCATATAGTAAACTAATAAAAAAACTAAAGTATAAACTACATCAATATAATAAATGTACTCAATATATTCTTCAATAAGTTGAGCTATTAACATAAAGTAACTGGGTATACACTGCACTAGATATTGAATACCATATAGTAAACTAATAAAAAACTAAAATATAAACTACATCAATGTTATCAATAAACTCTATATACTCTCCAATCAGCTGATATACTAACAATAAGTCGTTATACATTACAATGCCATATGGCGAAAAAATGGGTGGCGTTTTTTTCTTTTCAACGTTAGCACCATGGACAGCGACGAGCTTTGTTCAGACGGACGTGTCCATCTATGCTTGGAACGGAGGAGGGGGGAGAAACAGCCACGATGCGCTGTTATACTCCATGTTATAAACCATACCATTAACCGTAGTGTGAGAGGTATTAAGAAGCAATGCCAGCGAAAGGGCTGCGGTCTGAAGGTCACCGTAAAATACAATTAATTAAGAACCGAAATGGTTTAAAACATATTTCCAATGGTTACTAAGCCAGAATCCATCTTGGTTGAAATTGTCTCTGTGCTTGTATATGTGGATGGCCTCATGAACGAATCTCTCATGGTAGCCGGTTGGCTTGCAAAGAACCTCCGTCTTGGAGAAGTCAATGTCATGTGAGCCCACTGAATTCTAACAGTGATCTGCCATGGCAGAGGAGTTCATCCTACCGTGTTTCAAGTCTGCTTTATGTTCGCGGATGCGGTCCGAGATATGTCGTTTGGTTTCTCCAATGTAACTGCTACCACAGAGGCAACTTAGTTTGTAGACGCCCGGGTACTGTATGTCTGGAACCACATCTTTTACAGACGGAACCAGATCACGGATTTTATGTACTGTGTTGAATCGGACCTGGATCTTGTGTTTATTCAGGATTTTGGAGATCTTTTTTGCGACCCCCGCAATATAGGGTAAGGTGATGGTTTTGAATGGCTCTTCAAGAGGATCCTTCTTCATGGCTGGAGTGATGGCTTTGCGGATTGTGTAGTCGGAGTAACCATTAGCCTTGAGAGCTTGGTGTACGTGTTTGAGTTCACTGATATGTAAACTCCTTTGTCAAGGCGCTTTACCTCTCCCACCTAGCCTAAAAGACGCTGCGAATCTTAGCAGCGTTCATTGAAGCGCTCAGCTGATTGGAGAGTATATAGAGTTTATTGATAACATTGATGTATTCATAGTTCTTTCGGTAAAGTCACGTTGAATGGAAACAACAAAATAATATTACTTTAATTAACTTTACCGAAAGAACTAAAAATATGAATTACTGCAGTCACGAAAGCTTTAAATCAAAATTTAACATTGATGTAGTTTATACTTTCGTTTTTTATTAGTTTACTATATGGTATCCATTATATAGTGTAGTGTATACCCAGTTACTTTACGTTTATAGCTCATCTTATTGAAGAATATATTGAGTATATTTATTATATTGATGTAGTTTATACTTAGTTTTTTCACATCGGTTTATTGTGTGATAGTTGGGTAGTTGCAGTCCTTTAGCGTCCATATACTAAATGCCTCTGTTGATATGTAAACTTTGACTTTAACATAGCTATTTCCATGACCAGTCACATGCTAATCCCTCACATTAGCATCATGATAATCTCCCAGTCACATGCTAATTTCTGACTTTAGCACCCTGCTGATCCAACACTTTAACACAGCTATTTCAATGCTAAATTCTCCTGTTTGATATGTAAACTCCTTTGTCAAGGCGCTTTACTTCTCCCACCTAGCTTAAAAGACGATGCGAATCTTAGCAGCGTTCATTGAAGTGCTGTCGTCCCGACAGTTCTGTTCCTTCACCTGAAGAAGGCTACTTGTATTGTGGCCGAAACTTCGTGAGAATTTTATTTTTTATTATGTTTTATTTGTATTATTTTATTTTCATTCTACGTGACTTTACCAAAAGAACCAAGAAGATATATATTTTGCAATTAATTATATTATCAAACTAAAACACAGTAATTATATAAGAACACGGAAAATTCACATTATCATAAAAAGTCAGTCATGTTAGTGGTTTTGCAACCTATTACCGTAATCCCTAACCCCTTCATTACCATAAAATCAATAGTTATTATTACGCTTTTTTTCCATAAAGCGGTGTTCGTCAGGAACGCAACTACCGAATAATTTACAACAGACTATTCCCCCATGTAAGTACACATTGCATACGTACAGTGAGGGAAAAAAGTATTTGATCCCCTGCTGATGTTGTACGTTTGCCCACTGACAAATGATCAGTCTATAATTTTAATGGTAGGTTTATTTGAACAGTGAGAGACAGAATAACAACAAGAAAATCCAGAAAAATGCATGTCAAAAATTTTATAAATTGATTTGCATTTTAATGAGGGAAATAAGTATTCAACCCCCTCTCAATCAGAAAGATTTCTGGCTCCCAGGTGTCTTTTATACAGGTAACGAGCTGAGATTAGGAACACACTCTTAAAGGGAGTGCTCCTAATCTCAGCTTGTTACCTGTATAAAAGACACCTGTCCACAGAAGCAATCAATCAATCAGATTCCAAACTCTCCACCATGGCCAAGACCAAAGAGCTCTCCAAGGATGTCAGGGACAAGATTGTAGACCTACACAAGGCTCGAATGGGCTACAAGACCATTGCCAAGCAGCTCGGTGAGAAGGTGACAACAGTTGGTGCGATTATTCGCAAATGGAAGAAACACAAAAGAAGTGTCAATCTCCCTCGGCTTGGGGCTCCATCCAAGATCTCACCACATGGAGTTGCAATGATCATGAGAACGGTGAGGAATCATCCCAGAACTACACGGGGGGATCTTGTCAATGAATTCAAGGCAGCTGGGACCATAGTCACCAAGAAAACAATTGGTAACACACTACGCCGTGAAGGACTGAAATCCTGCAGTGCCCGCAAGGTTCCCCTGCTCAAGAAAGCACATATACTTGCCCGTCTGAAGTTTGCCAATGAACATCTGAATGATTCAGAGGACAACTGGGTGAAAGTGTTTTGGTCAGATGAGACCAAAATGGAGCTCTTTGGCATCAACTCAACTCGCCGTGTTTGGAGGAGGAATGCTGCCTATGACCCCAAGAAGACCATCCCCACCGTCAAACATGGAGGTGGAAACATTATGCTTTGGGGGTGTTTTTCTGCTAAGGGGACAGGACAACTTCACCACATCAAAGAGACGATGGACGAGGCCATGTACCATCAAATCTTGGGTGAGAACCTCCTTCCCTCAGCCAGGGCATTGAAAATGGGTCGTGGATGGGTATTCCAGCATGACAATGACCCAAAATGCACGGCCAAGGCAACAACGGAGTGGCTCAAGAAGAAGCACATTAAGGTCCTGGAGTGGCCTAGCCAGTCTCCAGACCTTAACTATAAATCTGTGAAAAAGAGCTTCATAGATCATCAGATTCATTTCGTCTAAATAAAGATGTTTATTCTGATTGGAGACACTGAACACAGTGTACAAGTCCATTATTCCCATTGCCTGGTATACAAGAGGTTGTGGTTTCGATCCTGACCGTGAGGCCTATATATTTGGAGTTTGCATGTTCTCCGCGTGGATTTTTCTCCAGGTACTCCGTTTTTTTCCATACACATTTAGAAACATGCGTTTGTATTATTTGGCTGCTACTATACATTTCCACATGATAAACCACTTTGTTGAGCTATCATATGTGGCCAGGTCACTTCTGAAAAAGAGATAATAACTCAGTGGGTTTTACCTGGTAAATACAATAAAATTGTTTAGTTTTGGAATCGCAATAATCGTAATGTAGTGAACATTTTAATTGATATATTGTAATGTGAAAATATACCATCATAGCTCTAGAACAGGGATGGGGAACGTCCGGCCCACGGGCCGTATAAGGCCCGTGAAATCATTTGGTCTGGCCCTGCCAAGGCAACCGCAGGCGGGACTCGAAATTCAATAAATCTAGGAGCAAACCTGGAAAAGCAGTTGCGAGTAGCAACATCATCTATACCAGCTAACATCACACGCCTCACCAAAGAGAAGCAGTTCCAGCCATCACATTAGGGGTGAGTTAATTAAATGTTTGACCAAATATAACAGGCTAATTTTTAAGTTGATAATTTTGTATGGCCCGCGAATGATGTTATAAATATCCAAATGGCCCTTGGCAGAAAAAAGGTTCCCCACCCCTGCTCTAGAACATACAGTACCCTCCGCTTCTAAGCATCGCTTAATCATGTTTATAGAGGTGCCTGTATACAGAGTGTTTTGCACGGCGTTACCTCCTTGGTAGTGGCCTTCTGATATCCGCTGAGTCTTTGTCCCTTCCAGGGCTGGGACTGTGTGGTTTTGTCTCCTGTGCGTTGGCACCATCTGTATTGGAACCACATTCAGGCAGAGGTCACTTAATCGAATCAGCGTAAAATTAGTCATTAGTAATAATTAACATTTGTAAAAGGGGAGCATTTCAATCATAGATCCCAATACGTGCCGTGTGTGGAAATCAGGAAAAAAGAAACAACCGGCCAGAACTAGGCAGGGGGTAAATGGTAATTTAAAGAGGTGAGTTTTCAAGACAGACTTAAACATCTATAACGACTATGATTGCCTTATTAGCAAAGGCAGAGCTGTACAGTGGCAACAGCCCAATCACTCACCCACGCACTCATCCATCCACTAATTCATCCACTCACCCACTCATCCAAAAAAAATACTTAAATAGCTCTAACTACTTTTTTTATTACCAAAGGCAAAGCGTTACAAAACTTGGGAGCTGCACTGACAACATCCCAATTAATACCTTCCAATACATATATATTACACATTTAATGATATATGAATTTCTAAGAACCTTTTTTGCCAATATACAGAAAGTGCTATGATAGAATTAAACACCTAGACACCTGGTGTAGGCCAACCAGTTCCAAGGACAATGCTACATTCTTATCAAAATATTTTTTTTCCATGTTTTACAAAAAGCATGATGTGTGATTCATGCAGACTCAATGATACCTCGCAAAAGGTGTCTATTTCGTGTTTAAACATCTTAACACATCCTGAATTATTTCCAGGAAAGGGTAAAGCAGCCTTTTATTTTTTCATCACGATATACACATTTACATATATATGTACAGTTAACCACGCACCCTTTAGTTTTCTCTTACAGCCACCTTCCATCTTGAAAAACGAGGCAATGCTGTGGCTCTGAATTCAACCTCTAAAGCCAAGCCTTCAGTGGCCCATACCTGGGCACACTGACTCTATTCTCTGGACCCTCTACTTATTGCCCCCTCAACCTCCCCACAGTCCAATCAGAGAGCGACAACAACTTTCACCAGAGACGCCCACAGATCGGCATAAATAACATGGGCTGGGTACTGTTGGGTGGGTCCATTTAGACAGCTCATTGCAACATGAAGCCGAAATAGAATTGTTCTACAATCTACAGTTGTCATACGCCTGGTATGTTAACTAATCCAAATATAGCTTATACAATCTTGATTTGAAGCTTTCGTGACTGCAGGAATCCATACTCTTTGTTTCTTTCAGTAAAGTCACGGAAGTATAAAATAAACTAAATCACGACGTTTCGGGCGCAACACAAGCGTCCGTCATCAGGTGGGAAAGCAGGGTCTGCTGCCCAAGGGTCATACCCATTTCAAACCTTTTTAAACAGTCTGCCTCAGCAGCAGACCATGCTTTCCCACCTGATAATGGACGCTTGTGTTGCGCCCGAAACTTTGTGATTTAGTTTATTTTATACCTACGTGACTTTACCGACAGAACCAAAGAGTATAGCTTATACATTCGTCTTCGCTTCAAAGTTTGCCTTTTTTGTGTGAAATTACAAATACTGCTGCCAATGCACGATTTATGATTAAGTGAGCCTCGACCTAACTATTGAATAAGTCCCTGGACATTCGCACAAAGCGAATTCACGTTAAGCAAAGGAGTAATTTTCCTATCAGCAAAACGTTAAAGGGAGGGGTGCCATTCCAGCCATAATGTTTTTTCTTGTTGTTTATATTTTACAGTATACTGTTTTACATATTTATTTTTTGAAATGTGTTGTGTTTATATATTATTTCCTTTAAGTATAAAGTGAGTGAGAGAGAGAAATGTATGGCAAGTGAAAAAGACAAGGGAGTGAGATGACGCTACGCACACAAAGATGCTGGAACCAAGGTTGAGGCGGAAGAGGAAGGCACGCCGTGTATTACAGCACACATTATTACTAAAGTACCAGTACCACAATACCAGTACCAGCTCCTTGTATCACCGATCAATGCTGCCAACACCCATACCGCTCAGATGGGTAGTCCGTCACGCACTAGACTCGTGTTGTAAGCGAGTAGTCCATCACTCGTGAGAATCGCGTTTTAGTAAATATTCCATCACGCGCTAGACTCACGTTGTAGTGAGTAGTCTGTCATGCACAAGACTCACGTTATAGCGAGTAGACCATCACACACTAAATTCGCGTTTCTAGTGAGTAATCGATCAAGTACTAGACTCGCATTGTAGTGAGTAGTTCATCAGGTACTAAACTCGCATTATAGCGAGTAGTCCGTCATGTGTGGGGGCCGACGTCCGCCCCACTGCCCTCGCCGGGCAGGTGGGGCGCAACATTTGCCCCCTCCACTGCCTCCTCCACTCCCTCCTCCACCGCGTTGCGGGGCCCCTGTCGATGGGGTGATCGTGGCACAAATACATACTACCTGGGGGGAATATCTTGCGAGAAGAGCTTAGCCTAACTCTGCCTACGTACCCAGTCACTCAAACGTTCTACCACGTACCTCGAAGCTGTACTCACGGCGTCGCACAGACACTGTGAGAGTCAGAGGCAGAAGGATGAGAGAGAAAATTACCTATCACTGCCCCGTAGCAGCACTCGCTGGCATCACACGGATGCTGCGAGCGGCTTGAGGAGGCAGGATGGCAGGGAGTGGGTCTTGACGGCCCAGAGGTTGAAGACATAGAGCGCAAAAATCATCCTGGGCCACCCTTTTTGTTCCTTAAACTTCAAAGGCCCAGGGTGACATTGCACCGTACAGCCAATCATACGCTTACCTGCGCCGTTGTGCCTTTTTCTCCTCTAACGTGGCCTAATCCCCTCATTTCAAAGGGCCGGGATGGCGTTTGGCGTTTGTCCCGCGCGATCAATCATGTGCCTACCAATGGTTACTGCCTCCTTGTTATCGCGTCCTTCCTCGAGTGCCACGTTGGCGGCGCCGGCCACCCATTGTCCCTCGTTGCCCATTTTCTGGAAGGGCGCCTGGTTGGCAAACACAGTGCGGCGATTTTCCTGAGCTTATGCTTTTCTTGCTTAATATTCCAAACCATGGGACTTCCCCTCAAGAGGCCCTTCAGATTAAAACCCGATGTGCCAGGCAATCCACCGCCAGGGCACTACGTGTGTGCGCTGCATGTCGGTGTGTGTTCAGTGCAGGGGCTGGGAGGGAGTCGCGGTGCTTGCGGAGTTGCTCCGCGATCGTGGCACCACATAGCCCCCTGAGGTGCTCGTCCCTGTCCCAGGCTGACTGGAGTACCTCGTCTGGGTCGCTCCAACCAGGTAGCGCCGCGGAATCCATGGGACTCGCCCGGCCCTTGTTTCGTGGGCGGTGACTCAGCTGTCCGAGGCTCCTGCGTCGGTCTCCATCTCCATTCCAGAGGCTCCTCCCACCCTCCGGCGTCTGCTGAGGGGTTTAGGTGCCGCCGCACCCGTCGCCTCCTTGTCGGGCCGGAGTCCGCGGGGAACTGGGGCCCAGCGGGGCCCATGTATGGTGTGAAGCCATTGGGTATGGGGGGCATGGGGGGGTGCGGAGATCCCGGGCTTTCGGGGTACCCGGAGGGCGGGCGCCTCTCCCGCCGGCGCTGCCCTCCAGCGTTTTAATCGGCAGCCATTAACCACCGTCTCTCGTCTCCTCTCTCTGCCCTGGATCAGCACTGTCCAGGGGGAGATCTGCCACACTACGGTCCAGGGCCCACGCTAATAGGTGGGCAGCTTTCCCACCTGTCCGGCCCCTAAACGTGGGGTGTGCAGCCATACCTTAGAGCCCGCTGAGTAGAATGAGGGCTCCACACGGGGGCGGGCGCCCTGCTCTTGCCGCTGATGGGCGGCCTCCCCCTGTTGGTAAGTCCGGCCACGGGCCTCTCGCAGGGTCCCCATTATGTGCTCCACAGGTTGGCTCCCTTCCTCCGGTTGTGGCGGGGAAAAGCCAAACAACAGATCTGCCGGTAGGCGAGACTCACGACCAAACATCATTAGGAAGGGGGTCTGTCCAGTGGATGTGTGTACCGTGGTGGTGTAGGTGAACAGAGCATAGGGGAGGTGTTTGTCCTAATCCTGTTGATTGGTGGCCGCCATACGTTTGAGCTGGTTCATGCGTTCTACCATACCATTTGCCTGGGGGTAGTATGCGGTGGTTCGGTCCTTCTGGATCCCGAACTCCCAGCACAGTGCCTGAAATAGCTCCGCCTCGAACTCACTACCTTGGTCGGTAATGACTCGCTTGGTGATCCCGTGTTTGAGCACATAATGTTCCACAAATGACTGGACAACCACAAAGGCCGTCTTATCGGGGATGGCCACTGCCACTGGGTAGCACATAAAGTACTCTTCCGCTACAAGGATGTACCAGTTGCCTCGGTAGGACCGCGGGAATGGCCCTTGTAGGTCCACCCTAACCAACTGGTTTGCCCTGCTGACGCGGAACGGCGTCAGGGGCACCTAATACTGTGCCGGGTTCTGCCCACACTGTTGACAAGCGCGGCAGTCCTGTACCCAGGCGGCCACGTCTTGCGTCAGTTTGGGCCAAAGATACTGGTGACACAGGGTCTCCCGAGTACGCCGTTCCCCATCATGCCCCCCGAGCAGGTGGTCATGCACCAACTGTAGCAACTGGGGTCACACCTGTGCAGGAACACAGATGCACCCTGGCTGCCCGACTTCGGTTAGTTCCTGCACCACCCCATCTTGCACACACAACCAGGGGTACAAACCACTCAGTAGGGACCTCTGTGGCACATACGGCACTCTCTCTCAACGGAGGGGGGTTAGTCTCAGGGCGTTCCAGGGGGGCTGTTGCCTGTCAGCAGCCTCATCCCGTGAAGCACGGACAGGCCTCCTCAGTCTGTGTCTCGGAACACACTGCGGGTCGCCTTGACAATGCGTCTGCGTTTGCGTGCGTCCGTGGGGGTATGGGGGACGTGGTCCTTGAGGGTGGTGAAGGCCGTCTGGCAGTCTTCCGTCCAATGGTAAGGGTTTTTAGGGGAAGTGAGTTGGGTGAGGGGACGTGCAATCTCGCTGAATCCCTTCACAAATCGACGATAATAAGTGGCTAGCCCCAAAAATGACCTGATCTCTGTCAGGTTCCTGGGCCGTGGCCATTCCACTACGGTGCATACCTTTTCCGGGTCGGTGCACACCGCTGCCTCACTGACGCGGTGTCCGAGGTACTCAACCTCACGCTGTGCAATATAACACTTATGCGGCTTGAGCTTGAGATGGGCTGCTCGCAGTCGTTGGAACACCTCCCGTAACCTAGACCAGTGCTGAGACAGGGACCTACTGAACACTATCACATCATCCAGGTAAATTAGGCACTGTTCCCATTGCAAACCCCATATCACCAACTCCATCAACCACTGGAACGTCGCAGGCACGTTAGTGAGTCCGAACGGAAGCACTCAGAACTCGAACAGTCTTTGGCCGATCCTCCTCCGCCATCTCTACCTGCCAGTACCCGGACGCTAGATCGAGGGTGGAAAAATACCGCGCCCCCACGAGGCTATCAAAGGTGCCATCAATGCGGGGGATGGGGAAGGCGTCGCCGAGGGTAACCGCGTTCAGCTTTCGATAATCGACACAAACTCAGGTCAACCCATCATCTTTCAACACCAGTACAACCGGGGCAGACCAGGGGCTCGCTGAGGGCTGGATTATGTTATCGTGGAGCATATCGGTGACCGCCTCTTTTATCGGGGCCCGTTCGGGTGTGCCCACTGGGTATGCGAGTTTAATGGGTCGGGCTGCACCTGTGTCAATTTAGTGGTTAATAAGGTCTGTCCAGCCCATATCTGAATCGTGCTTGCTGAACACTTTGGCGCACTCCCGCAGTAACCCTCGCAGCTGATCGGCCTCCACCTTGGTTAGATCTGTCCAGGGTGCATGCAGCGCGTCAAGCAGGGGGACGACCTCTGCTTTTGGGGTCGGACCAACCCTCCACGCCAGGTCCTGGTTGTCCTCGGAGTGGCAGGGGTCCTCAGCCCAGAGGGCAATCACCGAGCTGCTAGAGTGGCATGTGTGCAGGGGGTATACTGTGGCTACCATGGTGCGCCGTCGCAGTGTTGCTGGGGTACTGTGGGGATTAAACACTCGCATAAACAGTCGACCCCCATCAGCGTTTACCAGCGTGGCCGACCCCACAACCCTGTACCATGCCGCTAACTCCGGGTGAGGAATCAACATTACCTCACTCGACGGTCGGTGGGAGGGGTTGGTACAGAGGACGTTGTTACTGGCACCAGCATCTCCGCGAGGGGCCCGATGGTGACGGCCGACACCAGGGTAGCGGCCACGGGTTCAAAGCAGGGGCGATCTGGCTCCCGGCCCAGAAAAGGAATCCGCTCCCCACTGCTCTCCATGGTGGCGCATCGCTGGCGTGGCTGCACGTTGAGCCCTAGCTTTTCCAGGAGGCCGGTACTTGCAATACACTCGTGGCACAACATGCTCGACACAAATAACTCTTGGTCACACACCTGGTGTCCAAGGCGGACCTCCAGGGTGACCCTCCCCAGCAGTCCCATCCCAGCTCCACTCGCAGTGTGCAGCACGCGATCCGGGGCCTGTAGGCGGCCCACGTCAACTCCGACCGCGTTGCAGTGTGCTGCGCTCATGAGCGAGGCTACCGCCCCCGTGTCCAACAGAATCCAGGTATGCCGCCCGTCCAACAGCAACATGCGACGTGGCCCCCGTGATTCCCGCCACTAGCTCCCGCAGCCAGTCGCCCGCAGTCGCCGCGTCCTTGGGTGGTGTTGTCGGCATCTGCGTGGGGTTCACTTGCTCACCATTATCATTACAGTTAATTTCTGTTGGGACCACGTCGATTGCACCCCTCGGTGGTCCTCTCTCTAGGGAGGCCTTGGTGTCTAACCTGGGGGCTTGTCGAGTGCGGGCGATCTGGGGACAATCTCTCACGAGATGCCCTCGTTGGTCACATATAGTTAGTTGTAATTACAGTATAAAATACAAATGTGTAGTATGAATGCCACGCGTTAGACGAGGATTTCGTATACAGGTGGTCTTGGGTTTACAAAGGTCCAGCTTGTGACAATCCACATTCACGACGTTTATATTATGCTACCTTGGATCAATTTATGATGCAGAAACGTGATTTACGACACATCTTACGACACTATTCTGAACACTTTCGAACAGAGTAGGTCTGGTTTCAGATGTGGCTTGGCATGGAGCTTTTGTTATTGTCGAGTGTTTTTGTGGATTTTTACCTATTAAACCCTGTTAAATATGGCCAATAAAATGGGAAAAAAACACATTGGCAAGTGAGTATTCTACTGTTTGTACTGTCTATGGGAAAATAGGGTCCGATGATCCGATTTATGACGGGGTTTCCAGGAACACATTGTAATGTTGTAAAAGTGGGACTGCCTGTGGAGTGTATAGTGTAGCGTAGTCTCAGTACTAGATGTGCATCTGTTCAAAGTACTTGTATGTTGGGTTCTCGTATCCATTCTTCTGTATATTTTTGAGATGTACAGTATAGTGTAGTGTATGGTTTAGTTTCTAGATTAGTGTACAGTATTGTGTTTAGAATATTGTTTAGTAGTGGTGTATAGTGGAGTAAAAAAGCGTAGTGTGTAGTAGTGTAGTCTATAGTGTAGTATATATTAGTGTATTTTATAGTGGTATAATGCACAGTGTCGTGTACAGTGATGTAGTGTATAGTGTAGTAGCGAACAGATGGTCTCCGGTTTAAGATGACAGGGTTTTCAGGAACGCATTAAAACGTTGTAAAAGTGGGGACCACCTGTACTTGGTTTGTCCCTTTATCATTGTCATAACGTTACCCAAGAAGGTATTCGCAACTCTATATTTACAGGAGCGAGCTTTAGGGAACTGTTCAACGCTGGTATCCTTTATGCCCTGCACAGAATCAGTTTAGAGTGAGTTCACGTGACTGACGTTTGTTAAGGTTGCACAATAATACCTTAGATGGGTCGCATTCACCCTGCAGAGTTGGAGTGCCGTAATGGCGAGATTTAGAAACACTTTTGAGAGTATTGGCTGATGCTATACATTTCCACGTGATAAGACATTTCGTTGAGCTTTCACTAGTTGCCAAGTCGCTTTTGAAAAATAGCTAATAGATCAGTGGGCTTTATATGATAAAAAAATATAGTTTAGTTTTAGAGTTTAGATCAAGCATTCTAGAAGGAAACATTTAAGCATTATTTTTTACAGGTGTCACTACACCCACCCAGTCCTGACTTCACCTATGCCTGGTATGCTGACAAACGCAAAAAAATATGATCTATACGGTGACATTTTTCACTTAGTAAAATTTTGGTAGGGGAAATGTATTTTTTTTTGTAAAAGGCCAAATGAACCTCATGGCGGGACCCCGGGGTCCCGAATAAACCGAAGTCAAAATCGTAATGAATTCGTTTATTTGTGGCGACTCCGTCCCACCGCGCACATTAAACCCCGCGACCCGCCTGGCGCGGATCATTCTGTTGTCGTGTTGTCCAAGCGCAGCGGCGAGGACGAACGCGCAGAAGAAACAAAACTTTGAAACTTTGATCAGCGCATCGTGTAGAGCTTTGTCGAGAGGAACAGATCGCCGTGTCGTTCGCCTTCAACAGACATAAAATGACGTCGCAATGCAGTTTGTGCGAGAGCCGGGGGCCTTATGGGACCCCGGGGTCCCGCCATAAGGTTAAAATATTGCTGAGTTCGTTCGTGGATCCTGAACTTGAAATTATAACCTTTACCATTCTGCTGCCAACTTGTCAACAATTTATAGCGAATTTACCAACCGCGAGATTTGAGTGTACGCGGGTTTACTTCTGTATACCTGTTTACCAACAGCATCTCGGTTTGAGGATACGCGAAACGCGAGTTACGCCGAGTCGTGACATCAAAATTTGCACTGCCACGTCGCATCCGCCATGTTGCCTCGCAGACTCCTGTGAGACGCGAGGCACTTCTTGGTCTGTAGCTACCCAATCCTCTTTCCTCTCCACATTGCCACTCGCATGAGCGTACAGATTCACGCTCCGTCTCCCAAAACAATTGTACAGTATCCACAGGTAAGCACGGTGTTAAGGAAACATTGTTGCATTGTGTGACGTCATTATAAATATTTTTTTGCGGAGCCGTCGAGGTGCTTAGCTGATCAGGTGGCCATCTGTTTTGTTGTACATACTGTACGGTACATATTAATTTTGCCCTTAATCATGGACCTGAAGTGTGTAGCGAGTGGTGAAGGTGAGAGTGTAGCATCTGTGATCTGAGGAAGAGGGGGAGGGTGGGCTGAGCCCCTACTCATTTTAACCAGCCCTTCTCCCATCTTATTGTCACCATCATCGTTAAATCTACGTGAAGTTGATGTCATGTCTATTTATGTTCGTTATGTTATTCTGTAGTGTAATGTGTATTATTCACTGTTTAGTTAATAAACAAGCAACTCATTGGATGTATTTTGAAGATCTGCACCTGCTTTTTGATCGCAAGCAGCAACTTTCCACTCTGCTCACTGACAACGTGACTACAACCAGGACTTCACCATTCTTTCCAAAGATCAATGTATGAGCACACTTCATGCATCCCACAAAATACTCCCAAGCTTCCTCAAAAGTCAACATAGGCCCATCATCACCCACATTAGCATCGGAATCCCTGTGATTCCGTCAAAACAATGATCAAGGTGGAACCTGGTCAAAGCCTATTGGGACCACTATAAGTAGGCTGTAGAAAGAAGTAGTGAGACAAATTCCTGTGATACCAGAATGTTATAACCGTTTTGTTGGCCTCCATACTGCAGCTGCCAAAAATAGCACCCCCGAGGCTCCCTGCTGGAGAAATGAAAGGCTCTGCTCGTCTTCAGTCATCGGCGGATTGAGTGCATTGAAGACCTGGACTTCAAAATCTCAAGCTGCCATGCCTATGACATATGGGTGCTGATAACCCAACATAATACAATACCGCAAGGCTCCTACCCAACTTTATAGCTGCCAAACTTGTGGTAAACACTAAATAACTGCTTGACAAAAACATCAAGCGAGAGATCCATTGGCAATTACACCACTAGACAATGACCTCGATTTCTTCATAAGACCCCACTGCCATCAGCACGGAGGAAGTGCAGGAGAGTCTGGCTGAAATTAAGAAAGGCAAGGCTGCTGGCAGAGATGATATCTCCACAGAATTCCTACATCATTTAGACCCTAGGGGACTCCAATAGCTACCGACTTAGTGCTGAGTGGAAGCAAATCATCGAATACTACATTGTTTAAATGCACGCCTATACAGGCCACCATACTTCAATAGGGATTACCGTTGGTACGGATATTTTAATACACACAATGGACAAAAAAGACAAGATAAAAGGGCTCGCATAATGCGCATGCATAATGTATGTTGGCTCATTAATCCCCCCCCCCCATCACTTTGCGCAAGAGCGCAGTGTGGTTACCACATCTACGCTCTATATAAGGAACGAAACGGGTGGACTTCACAAATCTGGCTGTCGCCTGATGAAGCTAGTTGTAATTACTGGCAAAACGTCGTACTCAGATTGCAAATGTTGTGGCTTGGTTCTCCAACACACCAGTGTGCTGTACTAGTGACGAATTGGTATGTTCTGTTTACGTGACAACCCTTACTAGTTGGCAGTGTCGGGTGGTGGTGGGTTTTAACGACACATTTATATATTTACGCGATCTAACCCAAAATACCTCTATTGAGGCGCCTATGAGTTCAAAGTAATGTTTGGTGGATCGGATATTTGCATGAATCCGGGGCAGCCCTCCCCCACCCCGAGACTTCTTATGGCGCCGAGTCTCTGCTCAGTTTGTTTATGCCTGGAGCTCTGCTTGGGTGAGTGCTGAGATTGTGGGGTTCGAGCCCAAGGACCCCTTCAGATAACTTCGTCACTGATGTTGGCCGTGAGCAGGAATCGAACTCCACTAGGTTGACTCGTGGTGTTAACTACCTCGCCTGTTATATAGGAGGTCGTTGGTTCGATCCCGACCCTGACGCCTGTATATTTGGAGTTTCCAGGTCCTCCGGTTTTTCCCTCAACATTCAGCAACATCCGTTTAGGGTGTTTGGCTGTGAAACGGGCAGTAATAGACTTACGAACATAATTAGTCCCAGAGACCGGTTCGTAAGTAGAAACATTGTAATGAACTCTATTTAAATTCCCAATACGGTCAGTTATCAAGTGTGTCATGGTTCAACAACAAAGGGAAGCATTGTTAAACTCATAAATAAGAATAAATAATGTACATTTTCACGCAACACTGTAAACATATAGTATAAATTTTGATTTAAAGCTTTCGTGACTGCAGGGATTCATATTCTTGGTTCTTTCGGTAAAGTCACGTAGAAGGGAAACAATACAATAATAAAAAGGATATTGTTTTACTGAAAGAACCAAGAATATATATAGTATAGTAAATACAACATAAAATAAAGTAACGTTAATAGGAATAAAATAGTCCTGATCCGGGTTTGCTTGTCGGAAGGGGGGCAATGAGTCATCACAATTGTACACACACACAAACACGGGGGCACGCGCACATGCACACACACACACCAATGACAACGATCCCCCATATGGCCTTAACAGGCAGTTGAGGCAAGTGCTGTTATCGAGCAGCACCGATGAAGGCCGGCACGGCACACGTGGGGGTGGGTAGCCAACACCACGACCGGCCGCCTTTGTCTCCCCAGTGGCGATGTTTACACACCACACCAGACACTCATTGGAGGCTGAGTCAACATAGGGGAAGCCCATGACCGGGTCAGATAATCGTCACTGCTGTTGGCTGTGAGCGGGAATTGAACCAACCAACCGCACACAATACCAACCGCACTCTGGTTCTATTCAGTAAAGTCACGTAGGTAGAAGAATTCTCTGAGCTGGGTGGTGGTGGGAATCAGGCTTCAAGTAGGAATCCGTGTGGGTGGGTTTCCTGTAGACAGAATGCCCCAACGAGCCATCAGGTCTCCTCTCAAACAGAACATCCAAGATGGTAGCCTGCCATCCTTCTCCAGCTCAGAAGAATTATCTTATCAAAACTTTATACCATAGGGCTCATTGCATTTCGGACCAACACCACCTGACCAGTGAATTAAAACATGTACACCTGGCCCTCAAAAGGAATGGATACTCTGACCGTACCATCCGCCAAGCTGTTTCTCCCTCCATACAGAAACAACCACTTGATACTCTGGTCAAAACCATCACACTACCATATATAGCAGGCGTTACTAAAAAGATTTCCAAAATTCTAAACAAACACAAGATCCAGGTCCGGTTCAATACAGTACACAAAATTCGTGATCTGATCTCATCCGTGAAGGATGTCATTCCTGACTTACAGTACCCCGGGGTTTACAAATTGAGTTGTACCTGCAGTGATTGTTATATCAGGGAGACGAAGCGACATGTTTCTGACCGAATTCGCGAGCACAAATCAGATTTGAAACATGGCAGAACGAATTCTTCTGCCGTAGCTTATCACTGTTACAACGCTGTGGGTGATCACGATATAATTTTCTCCGATACCAAGGTTCTTTGCAAACCCACGGGTTTTTATCAGAGATTTGTTCACGAGGCAATTCAGATCTACAAACACTGACACAATTTCAACCGAGAAGATGGTTTCAAATTAAGCAACCATTGGAAAGATGTTCTAAATCGAACCAAACATTAAACTAATTTTCAATGGTACAGTATATTTTTCAAGTAGTGGTACCCCAAACTTTCGCAGCTTCTTAAAATCCCCTTTTCACACCACCAGCATGTGGACGCTACCTTGCCCCCTCGCCAGCCTGCACAGGTCGACCCCCTCCGTACCTTTCATCATGCTAAGTCCGCATATTAAATGCAAATTTTTATGCTAATTCCTTTGTCAATGCACCTTAATTACTCTCACACAGCTTAAAGGTCGCGGTCTGAGCTTGGCTGTGTTTCACTCCAGCGCTGTCCTCGAGACAGTCTGGTCCCTTCACCTGATGAAGGCCGCTTGTGTTGTGGCCGAAACGTCATGATTTTTGTAGTTTTATTTTTTACCTACGTGACTTTACCGAATAGAACCAAAGAGTATGGATCCTTGCAGTCACGAAAGCTTCAAATCTAGAACACCAACCGCCATTTGCCACTAAGTGGCGGTGACGTCACCATGGCGCTTGTGCCAGGCTATGTGCACTTTGAGGCCACGTGAAGTGTCGAACACCCACTGGCAGCAGGTCATGGGGCAGACCCAGGTGCCACGGGTCGACTGACTGAGATGACTGGCTGATGCACCATCTGTGCCCCCTACTGTGCCAACTTGCTGTGCTTTATCCACCCGGCGCTCCACTCGTTGTTGTGAGCGTTGCTCTTCCGCACTCCGTTGTTGTTGGAGGGCGACTGCCTCCAAATGCCCAGTAGCATCCTTCACGAGCCTCCTTCACAGAGTCTGGTCTTGACACCGCTGGTACCAGTCATCGGAAAGTCCACTCAACTCCACATCCTCCTGTCCCACATCACTCCATCTCTTCTCTAGCCCATGCTGCGTCTTTTTAGCACCCTCTATCCGGCCGAACAAAAGCTGTTTAGGTATGTGGTGGCTGGACATGTGGGCTACATGACCCAGCCAACAGCTGCGCCTGCCGGAGGATCTCACCAATGGGACTTTGTCCAGATCTTTCAAGGATTTGTGAGCTCCTCACACAATCCAGCCTGGTTATGCCCAGGATAGATCGTAGGCAGGCCAGCCTAAATGTTTCTAACTGGTGAAGATGTTCCATTAGGGGGGGTCGACGTTTTGCAAGCATAGAGAAGGGAGGGCATGACTGTGGCTGAGAAGACCTGAAGCTTCGTGCGGAGCAACAGACCAGGTAGCTTCCACACAGCATTACGCAGCCAATGAAAAGATAATGCCGCTCAACTGATTCGAAGTGAGACCTCGGGTGTCAAACCGGAGCCGGTAATGAGCACACTGCTCAGGTATCGGAAACTCTTGACTCTCTCTACAATTGCTCCATTATCAATTGAGGGTTGTGGGGGTGGAGTTTCCGATGATACAATATACCCATGCAGGTGCTTAGTTTTGGTGGGGCTGAAGGTAAGGCCTCACCTATTAGTGGCAAGCTCCAGGTTCAGCAGCAGCACCAGCAGCACCGTCAACTCCTCCTCTGAGTGAGCAGCAATTACCAGATCATCGGCATACATAACATGGTTGACCAATAGGGAGGCATCTCTTGACCGCACCCGGGCATCGATCAGCCTCCCATTGTATCTGTACCAGATGGAAATTCCTCCGGTATAGCCATCGAAGGCTTCATCAACTACATGATCTAATTAGATATTAAATAATGTGGGAGGCAGAGGACATCCCTGTTGCACCCCAAGGTGAACAGGAAATGGCTCTGACTCCCAGGCACACAGTTTTACCCGGGACCGCTCACCATCATGAAGGTCCATACTGATCATGAGCAGAGAGTCAGGGACTCCGAAAGCACGATGAACAACCCAAAGCCCATGCGTACTGATGGTATCATAGGCCTTGACCAGGTCAATAAAGCAGAGATGTAGGTCTTGTTGGAATTCCCTACACCTCTGCTGTAGCAGATGGACAGAAAATATGGCATCTGTGCAGGACCGCCCTTTCTGGAAACCGCATTGGGGCTCTGCAAGCCTCTTCTCAGCGTGCCTGGCAAGGTGATGTTGAATAATCTTGCCAGGACTTTTCCCGGCACACTGAGGAGTGAGATGCCCCTGTAGTTGTTACAGTCTGTGCGGTCCCCCTTCTTAAAGAGGGGGACCACCAGGGCATCCTTCCAATCCTGCAGAACCCGTCCACTGGTCCAGACTGTTATGTCATGTAGGGTAGTCTTGCACAAACGCCACCCTCCCTCAGCATTTCGCTTGGGAGATCATCTTTGCCCAGTGCCTTGCCTGGTCTCAGACTCTGGATTGCCTTCAGTACTTCCTCAACAGATGGCACCTCAGCCAGCCACTCACAGGGGGTAACTTCTTCCAATATTTAACGCACAGCAGCCTCAGGAGGGTCAACCCCCACTATGTCCCACGATGTTTTCGGAATGAGGGATTTCCCCTCCCCCAGGACCTCAGAACTGCTCAGCAAATCTGCAAACCTGTTCCTGGGGGTCGGAGATGGGATCACCGTTCTTTCCCCTAATGATGGTAATAGGTGTGGCGATGCAAGTAACTTTTTTGATGGAATTAAAGAGCGATTTGTGATCGCAGGCCACTGAGGCAGATTCCATCTCCTCAGCAACCCACGACCACCACCGCCTCATGGCTCTCCGAACCTCCGAGCAAAGAAGGTTGCAAACCTCCTCATTCTCTGACATGGGATGCTGTAGATGATGAGAGTGGGCCTGTCGCTTTTTCTCAGCCAGCCGAAAGACCTCCATCAGCCAGGGTCTCTGGGGAGGTCTGGACCGTGTACCCAAAGCAGCCATTGCAGCCGCATGAGTCCTAAATCTCACCCATTTCCCTTCGACATCAGTATAAGTGGGGGACAATGCCAACCCCAGCCGCAAGCGATGATGAAATTCTCGCTTGCAACTTTCATAATTTAGCTGAGACCAGGCCACTATGGGTTTGAATGGGGTCCTGGGTTTACACCCACGACCGGAGTGGAAGAATGGCAGGCGCATCTTGCAGATGACAAGTCGATGGTCAGTGGGCAGATCAGCTCCACAGTAGGTCCTGGTGTCAAGGACATGGGCCGCATCCACTATTCCGTCACAATATAGTCCAGCAGATGTTCTTGGTTGGACTCGGCATGCATCCATAATTTTGCGTGGATGTGTCGATGCCGGAACACCGTGTTGGTAATTACAAGCCCATGGGCTGCACAAAAATTTAGCAGCCTCTTACCGTTGTTTTTGAGCTGATCTGGCCCATGCCTTCCAATCACTCCAGACCAGGTTGCAGCATCATGACCAACTCGGGCATTAAAGTCACTCAACATGATGACTCAATCCCGAGGGGCCACTTTAGCTAGCACCTGTGACAGGAGGTCATAGAAGGGATCTAACTCATCAGCCTTGCCTGCATCCCTCCTTGGATGTTTGTTTTCGGAGGGGGCATAAGTAACCACGACTACCACCCCTCGCCTCTGGTTGATGGAAAGATGAGCCCAAAGTAGCCTGGGGCTTATACGTAGCTTCCCACACCTCACCACCACGTCCCACGCCCCCTTCATATTTTTGTTCAGAAGAAGAGCCACTCCCTGTTGTTTTGCAGGCTCCTGCCCCGAGTAGAGGACTGTCCACCCCTCATGGTGGCAGGAGCCAGAGCCGGTCGACCAGACCTCCTGAATACCACAGAGATCCAGGCAGTACCGGTCCAGCTCCCGACAGTGGAATGGCAGCCTCTCCTCCGCAGTGAGCATTTTAACATTCCATGTGGCCAACCGCACTGGCTTTTTGCTGTTTCTATAGGAACGAAGAGAGTAAGGATTAAGTATCCTGGCTCGACTAAATGGGGTTTGGCCAGGAGATGTCATGGACGCTTTCCCCCCGGGGCACGCGCTTAATTAGATTTGTATTTTGTGGCTTTGTGGAACTTGTGTAGTGACATGGAATGGGTCACTATGGAGCATAGCACTGGTTGCTGGCAGAGGAAGGGATCTGCGGTTGCAGCAGCCCTGTCTGTCAGCAGGTCACGTGATAAGCAAAAAGAGGGATGTAGGGCGAAGGTGATAGAGGGGGCACGTGAGGTAAGCCCGGGAACTCACTCGTAGGTTCCAGAAGGCGGGCGTGGCCAGGGGCGGAGCGAGTCCACGCCAGGAGGATAAAAGGGGACCCGAGCGAAGGTTCGGGGCTGTTGTTTGGAGTGGAATCCCGTCGGGCTGCTGGAACCTTCATCACCATCTTCACCTTCTCGGCATTGTCAGTCAGGCAGTCTGTTAGCTGTCCTGACTGAAGTGTAGTTACCCCTTGTACCCTGTGAAGGCTATAATAAATAGAGTGCCTCCTATTCCTAGTGTCTCTGAGTGTATCACTACACTTGGATTGAAGGTGGAGGGGTTACCAGCCCCCTGCACCCGTCCAGAGCCCCGGTTGGCCGCTGTGGTGGCTACAAACACCATGAGGGGAATGGCCAATTGGAATTTGCCCTCCCTCCATGGCACTGTTGCTCACCTCATCATTATTGTCTGGCACGAACAAGGAGGTAGGGGTTGTTTGCCGATCACTTTCACACACACACAAACACTCACTCCCAACACGAGGCTGACTCTTTACATCTCGCGGAGGATCACTTCATTGAACAGTATGCAACTGCAAGTTCGCGTCCGTGTTTTAAGTCAATGTTAAAATATATATTTCATGGAAGCTAGTTCGTAAGTGCGTGTGTTCGTAAGTCGATGACTGTGTGTAAATGTCTACATGATAAGCTATTTCGTTGAGATATAATTTTTGGCTAGGTCGCTTCTGAAAAGAGCTATATAGCTCAATGGGCCTTACCTGGTAAGTTAAAAATAGTTTAGTTTTCTGAGTTTAAACTCGGCCTCAAATGAGTACAGTACCTGGTTCAGTGTTTAATATCACCATGAGGCAGACAAAGGTGGCCGGGCAGGCGTGGTTCTGTGCCACAGTGCTGGCCTTGATAGGCGCTGCTGCTCCTCACTACTAACAGCACTTGCCCCAACAGCCTGTTAAGGTTACACGGGGGGATCTTTGTCTTTTGTGGTACGGATCATGCAGTAAATAACTTGCGAGGAACGTTGGCCCTCAACGTTATAGCAACAGGGAAATTGCTTGCAAACCGGCTTGCCTAGTCTTTGAGGAATTTGCTTAACAAAGCAGTCTGCCTGGGGCAATGCATGTCCTTTTTTCTGACAGCTTTAGGGAAACAACTGAACTATGGTATGCAAATAAAAAGGTATTTGGAACAATATTTTGCCAAGATAAAAAATAAAATCAGAAAGGGTTTTATTCGCCATGAAAGTTCACACCGACACGGAATTTACTTTGGCAGGATGGTGCATACATTCAACATATAGGAATCTAAAATCTTAAATAAGTTTAAAACAAGTCTTACTATAATACGGGTTAGAAGTCTAACTAATACCAAGGGGCTGAAGTATATACAATTGAATAAATATCGAATATAAAATAGCTGTAAGATATAATTAAAAAATAAAAAATACAAATAGGTTAACATAGTTAATATCGGCAAGGTGTCATTATGTAGATAAAATATTAAAATCAGTGTAAGCCCTTGGCCTTGTTTAACAGGCCAGCAGCAGATGGGAAGAAACTGTTTTTATGGCGTGAGGTTTTGGTCCTGATGGACCGAAGCCTTCTGCCGGAGGGGAGTAGCTGAAACAGAGAGTGTCCAGGGTGGGAGGAATCGGCCATAATCTTCCTCGCTCGCCTCATGGTCCTTGTCGTGTGCAGGTCCTCGAGGGTTGGTAGATTGCAGGCAATTACCTTCTCAGCAGTGTGGATGATACACTGCAGTCTGCTCTTGTCCTTGGCAGTGGCAGCAGCGTACCAGACGGGTATGGAGGAGGTGAGGATGGATTCAATAATTGCTGTATAGAATTGCACCATCATTGTCTTTGGCAGGTTGAATTTCTTCAGCTGCCGTAGAAAGTACATCCTCTGTTGAGCTCTCTTGGTGAGGGAGCTGATGTTCAGTTCCCACTTGAGGTCCCAGGAGAGAATAGTGCCCAGGAAGCGGAAGGACTCTACAATTTTGACTGGGGAGTCTAAGAGGGTGATGGGGGTGAGTGGGGCTGTATTCTTCCTGAAGTCCACAACCATCTCAACTGTCTTTAGAGCATTTAGCTTTAAGTTGTTCTGGCTACACCAGGTCACCAGGTTGTCAGCTTCCCACCTATAGTCAGACTCATCCCCACCAGATATCATCCCAATTAGGGTGGTGTCGTCTGCAAACTTCAAGAGTTTGACGGACAGATGATTGGAGGTGCAGCTGTTGGTATACAGGGAGAAGAGTAGTGGGGAAAGGACGCAGCCCTGAGGAGTTCCGGTGCTGATGGACCTGGAGTCAGAGACTTGTGTTCCCAGCTTAACGCACTGCTTCCTGTCAGATAGGAAGTCTGTGAACCACCTGCAGGTGAAGTAGGGCACATTCAGCTGGAAGAGCTTGTCCTGAAGCAGGGCAGGGATGATGGTGTTGAAGGCAGAGCTGAAGTCCACAAACAGGATCCTAGCGTAGGATGCTGGGGCGTCCAGATGCTGTAGGGTGAAGTGGAGGGCCATGTTAACTGCGTCGTCCACAGACCTGTTGGCTCTGTAGGCAAACTGAAGGGGGTCCAGGAGAGGGTCTGTGATGGCTTTGAGGTGTGCCAGGACCAGGCGCTCAAAAGACTTCATTACCACAGATGTAAGGGCGACCGGTCTGTAATCATTTAGTCCTGTTGGCCTTAGCTTTTTGGGCACAGGGATGATGGTGGAGGACTTGAGACAGGCTGGTATATGGCATGTCTCCAGGGAGGTGTTAAAGATGTTGGTGAACACCGGAGACAGCTGGTCAGCGCAGTGCCTGAGGGTGGCTGGAGAGACAGAGTCCGGCCCGGCTGCTTTGCGTGGATTCTGCCTCTTGAAAAGTCTATTAACTTCTCCCTCCTGAAAGGAGAGAGTCGTCTCTGTAGTATGGGTGGGGGATGGGGCCTCTTGGGTGGGAAGGGGTAGTTCAGGACAGTCCAATTGTCTTTCAAATCTGCAGTAGAACTCGTTCAGGTCGTTGGCTAGGCGGAGTCGTTAGTGGTGTAGGGGGCTCTGGGTTTGTAGTTGGTGATCTGCCTGAGCCCTCTCCAGACAGAAGCAGAGTCGTTAGTAGAGAACTGATGTTTTAGTCTCTCTGAGTACAGCCGTTTAGCCTCTCTCACCGCTTTGCTAAACCAGTTCTTCAACTCCTTGAATCTGTCTCTATCCCCACTCCTAAATGCTTCCTCCTTCTCCAACCTCAACCTTCTGAGCTTTACTGAGAACCAGGGCTTGTTGTTGTTAATGTTCACCCTGGTACGTGTTGGGATACAGCAGTCCTCACAGAAGCTGAATGTAGAACGTCACAGCCTCTGTGAGTTCATCCAGACTATTGGTAGCAGTCGTGAACATATCCCAGTCAGTACAGTCTAAGCACTCCCGCAAATCTTCCACAGCCCACTGGTCCACTGTTTAGATGTCCTCACAGCAGGTTTACAGAGTTTTAGTTTCTGCCTGTATGCAGGAATCAGGTGGACCATGGCATGGTCAGGGTGTCCTAGTGCTGCTCGGGGGACGGCGTGGTAGGCTCTACTGACTGTAGTGTAGCAGTGATCCAGAGTGTTCCCTTCTCTGGTTGGGCATTTAATGAATTGTATGTATTTGGGGAGTTCGTGGCTGAGATTACCTTTGTTAAAGTCGCAAAGTACGATAACCAACGAATCTGGATTTGCTCGCTCCACACTCAGAATCTGATCGGCGAGCATGCGTTGGGCCTCTTTAACCTAAGGACACGGCGGCAAATAAACTCCGACCAAAATTAACGACGTGAACTCGCGAGGCGAGTAAAACGGTTTACAGGTTATAAAAATTGATTCAAGGAGTGGAGAACAATGTTGCACAATCACTGTGACATCTACACACCAGCCACTGTTAATGTAAAAACAAATACCACCGCCTTTCGTCTTGCCGGAGAGTGCTATGTCACGATCCGATCTTACAAGATGGAATCCTGCTAGTTGTAGCGAAGTGTCCGGAATCAAATCACACAGCCATGTCTCGGTGAAGCACAAAACAGAAGATGAAAGAAAGTCTTTGTTTTCTACCATCAGTAGCTGAAGTTCATCCATTTTGTTGTACAGTGATCGTACGTTGGAGAGGAAAAAGCTCGGAAGCACTGTTCAGATCCCGTGTCTGCGTAGCCGTACAAGAGCCCCCGACCGTTTACCCCTTGGGCGGCGTTTCGCTGCTTGAGCAAAGCCTAGCGCGGCATTGACTCGAATGCCTACTAATTCTGCTGCTGGAAGCAGAAAAGTAGGAATTAAATCCACAGGAGTTGTTTCCCTGATATTTAAAAGTTCGTCTCTTGTTAGAGAACTCCGAAAATCTTGGCAAAACACTGAATTAACAGACAAAACAAGACAAAACAGGGCGCACCGACCGGCTGAGGCTACCATCATCGGCGCCATCTTCTCACCAGCACGGGTGTGCTGAACAGCAGGCCTCTCTCACCAGCACGGGTGTGATGAACAGCAGGCCCCTCTCACCAGCACAGGTGTGCTGTACAGTAGGCCTCTCTCATCAGCACGGGTGTGCTGAACAGCAGGCTCCTCTCACCAGCACGGGTGTGATGAACAGCAGGCCCCTCTCACCAGCACGGGTGTGATGAACAGCAGGCCCCTCTCACCAGCACGGGTGTGTTGAACAGCAGGCCCCTCTCACCAGCACGGGTGTGCTGAACAGCAGGCCTCTCTCACCAACACGGGTGTGATGAACAGCAGGCCCCTCTCACCAGCACAGGTGTGCTGAACAGCAGGCCTCTCTCACCAACACGGGTGTGCTGAACAGCAGGCCTCTCTCACCAGCACGGGTGTGCTGAACAGCAGGCCCCTCTCACCAGCAAGGGTGTGCTGAACAGCAGGCCCCTCTCACCAGCACGGGTGTGCTGAACAGCAGGCCTCTCTCACCAGCACGGGTGTGTTGAACAGCAGGCCCCCCTCACCAGCACGGGTGATCAAGCAAAACAAGACAAAACTGGACAAAACAGGGCGCACCAACCGGCCGAGGCTGCCATCATAGGCTTTATTTACCCTTTTAATAACAATACAGGCGTTAAGCTGTTTAACAGCAACGAGACACCTATTATCATCACCGAGTCTGCATTAACCCCACATCATGCTTATGGTAAAACATACAAACATTCTGATAATAATGTATGAATTGTCCTTGAAACTAATTGGCCTGCACCCAAGCTACAACCTCTTTTATGGCCGTGTCTCTGCACCAGTGTTAGGCCAGAGAACAATGCCAAAAGGCGAACAGTACAAGGACAATGCAAACAAACATGCTTTGATAATAATGTATGCGTTGCCCTTGAAAATGATTGGCCTTCACCAGAGCTACAGCTTCCACCTTTATGGCCTTGTTTCAGTACTGGTGTAGTGACATAGAATTGGTCACATAGCAGCATAGCGCTGGCTGTTGGCAGGGAAGGGGATCTGCAGCTTACAGCAGCCCTGACTAACAGCAGGCCACGTGATAGACCAGAGATGTATCTAGGGGAAAGGTTACGGAAGGGCACATCGAGAACCCGCTAGTAGGCTCCAGAAGGGTGCGTGGTCGGGGGCGGAACCAGGCCAGGCTGACAGTATAAGAGGGGCCCCGGGAGGGGACCTCGGGGCTGTCGTTTGGAGTGGGATCCCGTCGTTCTGCTGGAGTCGCCATCTTCATATCGGTGTCGCCAGTCAGGCAGTCTACCAGCTGTCCTGACTGGGAACTGTAGTTACTAAGTGTTACTGTCAGGCCGTGTTAATAAACAAAGTGCCTCCTACTCTTAGTGTCTCTGAGTCAGTCACTGCATTTGGCATCAGAAGTGTTAAAGAAATTTAGTCATCATGTCCAAGTCGGCCAAGAGGAAGATTCCGTCAATTCTGTCCTTTGGTGACGAGGACAACAGGGACGTGATCCCCCCCGACATCCCCGTAATCGAGGATTCTAGAGATAAGTCTTGAAGCGGAAATCCCTGAAGAGCAGCAAGGCAGGGACGTCGACACCTCGCTGCCTGCGGCCTGAGAGGGGTGGCGCGAGCTCACCGCACGTCTTGCGGGCTTGCTTTCTATCGCAGTGGAGCTGGTTGTCCAGCTCGGGTCTGCAACGCCTATCGAGGATGCTGCAGCAGGCGGCCGCCATTTTGCCTGCCACGAGCAGGGCACCAAAATCGCAGGAAACGCTTCCCGCCAAATTTGAGTTACCATCGGCGCCTCGTCCGGAGGTGCCTTCTTTTAAAAAGCGGCTGCCTATTGTCAAATAAGTTGTGGCTGTGGGGGACGACTGGACAGCTTTCCAGCACCATTTTGCCACTGCTTGCATCCTCGCGAGATGGTCCGACGAGGAGGCGCTGCGGACTTTGCCCACCACATTGGATGACAACTCCTTGGTGGCATTCGAGGCCATCCCCGCAGTGGACCGAGTGACGCTGCCTCAAGCATGCGCCCAGATGGCCGCTATTTTCGATTCGCTGTCCAACGCTCGTCGAAAATTTGTGCTGCGAAGGCGGGGGGAGACCAATATGCCTCTTGCCTTCCGCAGTGCGTTGCTGTCATTGGGCCATGCTGCATATCCGCGGATGGAGCAAATGGCACTGGACTCTCTGGCACGGGAGAGATTGCTGTTGCTGGCCCAAGAGCTGGGCGTCTTATCATCTCTAAAGGTTGCCCAAAGCATCCAGGCCCATGTCAGCTTGCAGCGGTGGCCCGCGGTGGCCACCTGTGCGGCATTCCCGGAGGACGAGGATGAGCTGGAGCGTCAGGAGCCGGAGTGAGCCTGTGCTTCATTCGTCCAGAGCCCGCTCGGGAGGAATGGCGTGGGACGACGGCGGGAGTGAGAGCAGCGAGGTGGGACCCCCCTTCCAACGTGGAGATCCCCGGTCACTTGTTTTAAGTACGGCCAGCTGGGCTACATCGCCAAGGGATGCCATGATGGCCCTGGATCGTTCTCCATGCCTTCGTCTTCCTCCGCCCCGCCGATCTCCACTTCCCCAGGCCCACAGACAAGTCGCGATGCATCAGACACCCAGCCACCACAGTCACTTCATGCATCTCCCTCTTTGAGCACGTCAGGGTTGCACACCACCATCCCGCATCGTGTTATCGTGCGTGAACGCCGGACTTCGGCATGTAACGGGTGGCCGCGGGGGGCGTGGCAGTGGACCGCGTTGGTGCAACGTGTCGTAGCGACGGGATTGGGTCGGGTTCATGCACGGTGTCGAGCTAAGGGTGCTCATTGATACGGGAGCATCGGCTAGTATAATTTTGGAACTTACGTTGTCTTAATCCGGTGAAAAGCGCATGTTTTGCAGCAAATGGCAGGAGTTTGGGTATTATAGGTCAGATATTGGCGAAAGTACGCATTGGGGACATTGAATTGATGGGGCCAGTATTAATTTATAAGACATTGGCTCTGCCCTGTTTTTTGGGCACCGATTTCCTCGGAAGGATGCCCCTTAAGAACCTCGTGGATCAAGGGTATATTGAACTGCCGTCGGGGCGGCGTTTGCAATTTTTTAAGTCCCCAACTCGATTGAAGCGGCCAAACGCCACGGTTCAGGCCCTAGTGAAGGAGACCGCCATGGTTCCTCCAGGGGCTCAGATGTTGGTGCCCTTGTGGCTGCGGAAGCAGCTTGATCACGCAGACACCATTGGAGGTGTCTATTTAACCCCTTCAAGCAGGGCGATTCAGGGTCTCGTGTTGGCGGGGGCCCCAACAATAGTAAGGGGGGACCAGGAGCCCTTTCTGCTTGGCGCTGCGGTGGTCCAGTTTGTAGAATATTCCATTCCAAGTGAAGTATGTATTGGTGAGGCAGTGTCTCACCAGGGCTGGTACATCAGCATTCAGTCCTTGTTGGACCAAATCTTCAATTATTGCAATGTATCGGGCACAGGAACTTTGGTGAACAGAGAAACTACATCGAAACTAAAGAGCAAATCACCTGGGGACAGTGAGATGTCTTTAATTAACGGTACCAGGTGAGCTGAGTTCAGAACAGAAGATGTGGTCTGGGATTAAAGCTTTCGTGACTGCAGGCATTACTATACTCATTGGTTCTTTCGGTAAAGTCACATATGTAGAAATAAAATACAAATAAAATTAAAATAAATGACGTATCAAACGCAACACAAGCACTCGTTCTCAGGTGAAAATGGCGTAAACCACACAGAGAGGGAATACACAGAGGGACATCACACACAGAGCACACAGAGAACGGCAAACTGCACGGTCTTTATCAGGGGCAAAGGCAATCCCAGCAAGTGACCAGGGGCTCACAGAGGCCTTCTTCCTTATCTTTCCTATACTTTCCCTTTGCGCGTTAATCCAGTGCCAAGAAATCAAAGAGGGCCATGCCCCCTCACTCCTGGATAAGGTAAAAGAATGGTAATGAATTTGTGCCATTTGCGGTTTCATGTGAATGAGGCAAAATGCGAGTGTAGCATTTTAAAGAAAGCCTTTGGGATGCGGGTGGGGACCATACGCAGGTGGTATAGGAGCTTCAACAAGACCATCTCCATTAAACATTCCCTATTCGAAAAATAAAGGGGGGTGTCTGACCATACCTCTCGTAAGGTAGAAATTTTCTGACGAATGAGGGGATATTTTTTTTCTTCCCAGAATCCATCTTCAACACCTTGGCCGTGGCAGATCACTGTTATAATTCAGTAGGCTCACATGACATTGACTTCTCCAAGACAGAGGTTCTTTGCAAGCCATCAGGCTACAATGAGAGATTCGTTCATGAGGCTATCCACATATACAAACACAGAGACAATTCCAACCGAGAAGATGGATTCTGGCTTAGAAATCATTGGAAGGATTTGATAAACCATTTCGGGTCTTAATTGATTGATCACGCTTAAGGTGGCTTTCAGACCGCATCCATTATTTTTCGTCTCCCCCCTCCTCTTTTCCGAACATAGATGGACTCGTCCATCTGAACGGTTAAAAAAAAACGCCACTTTTTTTCAAATTTTCTTGCTGTGGTTTTCACACCTGATGATGATTGCTTGTGTTGCAGTCGAAACGTCGTGAGAATTGTATTGTTTTATATTTTTATTTTGTTTCCCTTCTACATGACTTTACCGAAAGAACCAATAATACTTATGGTTATTATTATACAGGGTGGCATAAAAGTCAGCAAACATTGGGTTGTTATATAGGGTGGACCAAAAGTCAGGATACATAGGGAATATTATATACACAGATGTTTATTATTGTAAAGGGTGGCCCAAAAGTAATGTTGCATAGGGTTATTAAATAGGGTGGCCCAAAAGTCAGGACACATAGGGTTATTTTACAGGGTGGCCCAAAAGGTAGGACACATTGGGTTATTATACATGGTGGACCAAAAGTCAGGATACATAGATAATATTATATAGTTTAACACGTAGGCTTTTCCTTTCTGTCTATTGTGTGTGTAGTATTCTTCACAGAGGCACACACTTTCACTTGGAGGCAACACGTTTATTACACAGCCCCAACAGGGCTACTACATAAACGTACACACGCTAACTAGACCCCAACAGGGTAATTACATAACCGGGTCAGTCAGTAACATCCTGACTGACCCACGATGCAGAGCGAAGACCGAAGTTCCAAGAGACGTGGCGCCGAGGATTGATTCCAGAGAACAGCCACGATCGCTCATGGGACTGCCCCTTTATGCGCCTGAGCGGGGCCTCACTCTGCCCTCGGCCACGCCCCCTTCGGGATCTTTCCCGAAGGATCCCAACCGAGCATCCCGTGTCCCTCAAGCCCCCTTCGCTTCCCTGTCCGGGTCAAGTGCCCTCTCGGGTTCACCCAGACTACCCCGTCCTCACTTGTCCTCTCTCAGGCCGTCACCAGGACTATGCCCCCTAGGGTCTGCTCGCATACCGTACTTACTCTGGCCCCCGAGAGAAGTTCCAGACACACCGTAGCACTCTTGTGACAGTGGCTGGCACTAACACCGTAGTGACACCATTAACGTCACTACATGTGTATTAAAATAGCCGTACCAATGGTAATCCCTATTGAAGTATGGTTGCCTGTATAAGCATGCATTTAAACAATGTATTATTTTATTATTCGCTTCCACGCAGCACTAAGTCGGTAGCTATCCGAACGGTTAAAATGTTTTGTATTTCTTTCAATTTCGATAGATTATTTAATTAGTCTTGGCCAGTAGAAGCTAGTTTTGCACAGAACTTCAACATTATCAAAATCAATTCAGTGTCCTTGTTGGTGTGTTCTGCTACTACTGACAGCTGTACTCGGGAGTATTTAATATTTCACTGATGTTCTTTAAGTCTCCTCCTGTTTGCCCAACATAGCATTTGCCACAAGTGCAGTTAATCCTGTACACAACTTCTGTTGATAGCTTCGATAATACATCTTTTATACCAGATATTAATATCTGTATTTTATGTACCGTGCCAAATCTGACTTGGATGTTTTATTTTTCCAAACACCTGGCTAGTTTATCAGTTACTCCCACAATGTACGGTATTTTGATTTGGTTTTGACATTCAATGCCCTGTTGATTTGTGCATCACTGTAACCGTTCATTTGCAGCGCTTCTTTAACATGTTTCATTTCACTTCTCAGACTGTCACCATCTGACACTTTCTTAGCTCGATGAATGAGAGTCTTGATTAGAGCAGATTTATGTGCGGGGTGATGGTGTAACTGCATTCAGATAGGCGTCAGCATGCATTTTCTTTTGGTAAACGCTGTGTTATTTTACCATTTTGACCCCGTACGAGCAGAATATCCAGAAATGGTAGAGTTCTGTCAGCTTCCACTTACATGGTGAACTGGATGGATGGGTTTTTTCAAGTTCAGATGATTTAGAAATTTGTTAAGTGTATCTTTGCCATTTGGCCAGACCACCAATGTGTAATCCACATATCTAAACCAAGCAGAGGGTTTTTAGTGTGCTTGAAGATATTGCCTTTGTTTCAAATTCTTCCATGTACAAATTCGCTATCACAGGAGACAAAGGAGAACCCATTGCTGCTCCTTCCTTTTTTATATAGACGTCACCTTTCCACAAGAAATAGGTGTTCTTTAGACAGTGTTCAGCTAGTCTTGGGATATCTTTGGCTAAACCTTTGTTCGTTACCAGAGTGTAGAGTAATTTAATTGACTCATTGACCGGAACCCTAGTGAACAGAGTAGTCACATCAACATCATTCGGGTTAAGCTTAATATCTTTAATTATATTTGCGACATGTTCAGATTTTTTGATGAACGTAGAGGTCCTACCGATGTAGGGCTGTATTTGTTTCGTTACGTATTTTGCTAATTTGTATGTGGCAGAGCCTATTGTACTAACTATGGGTCTTCATGGGACATCAGGTTTGTGAATTTTTGGTAGCCCATAAAGTCTTGGTGGTTTTGATGCCCTTGATTTGATCAGGTATTGCTCTTCCTTGGGAATTGATGTCTTGGCAATGATTGCCGTTGTTCGAAGGTGAAATTAAACATGTTAAAGAAGCGTTGCAAATGAACGATTACAATGATGCACAATGATGCTTCAGTGAAACAAAAGTCTTAAGAGAATTGAGAGCAAATAAAGATATCCAAATTCTTGCTGGTGACAACGGCCGATCAACTGTTGTGATACCCCGTGAGTGTGTGCTTGCTAACGCAGAGCGCATGCCCGGGGTACGATGCCAAGATCATTGATGACCTCGCCGCCGAGAAAGTTCAGCAGTATCTGATTAGCACCGCGTGGTGTCAGCCAGATGTGAACTGCCCGTATTCCCCATTTAACACCCTTGTCGAGTGCACGCGTGTGTGAGAGATTTGCTCACGAGCGCTCGCGGTTCCGAGGGTTGGAACGGGGTGTGCACCATCACAAGCCTCCATCCAGAAGAGGAGGAACTCGCCAGGATGGGGAGGAGGGGGACGAGGGAGCCCCTGGGACCCAGTGAGGCCACCCCAGGATGGGTGGCAGGGATACAGACAGGCATACGAGATATCGCGGGCAATGTGACACATTTACGTGGAGAGGTGACCCAAGTACGTGGGGAGGTGACCCAAGTACACGGGAATGTGAACAAGCTGCAGTCCACAGTGGAGGTAGTCCAGTCTGAGGTGGGAGGGCTATGCTCCACAGTAGGGGGGCTAACCGGGCGAGTGTCTCAATTAGAGGCAGAGCTCGAACAAATGCGCACTGGGAGGGGAAGAGAGAGTGAGCAAGGGGCCTCTAATGGAGCCAACGCCCTTTCCCGTGCATGCTATCTATGCGACCAATGGGGGCATCTCGTGAGAGACTGTTTCCAGATTGCCCGCGCTAGACAAGCGCCAGGGTTAAACAACAATGCCTCCCTAGAGAGGGGACCACTAAGGAGTGGAATCGACGTGGTCCCAACACAAATAGACGATAATGATAATGGTGAGCGAGTGACCCCCACGCCGATGCCGGCAACAACACCCAAGAACGAGGCGACTGCGGGCGACTGGCTGCGGGAGCTAGTGGCAGGAATCATGGGGGCCAGGTCACCGGTGGAAGGGCAGGTGAACGGGCAGCATACCCGGATTCTGCTGGACACAGGGGCGGTAGTCTCACTTGTGAGCGCAACACACTACCCGGATCGCGCGCTGCACACTGCAAGTGGAGCTGGGATGGGACTGCTGGGGAGGATCACCCTTGAGGTCCGCCTCGGACACCAGGTGTGTAACCAGGAGTTCTATGTGTCTTGCGTGTTATGCCACGAGTGTATTGCAGGTACCGACCTCCTGGAAAAGTTGGGGCTCAACGTGCAGCCCCGCTAAGGATGCGCCACCATGGAGGGCAGCGGGGAGCGGATTCTGATCTTGGGAGAGGAGTTGGATTGCCCCCGCTTCGAGCCCGTGGCCGCTTTCCTGGCGTCGGCCATCACCGTCAGCCCCCTCGCGGAGATGCTGTTGCCGGTAGCAACGCTCCCCACCGACCCCTCTCACCGACCATCGGGTGAGGTAATGTTGACTCCTCACCTGGAGTTGGCGGCTCAGTACAGGGTTGTAGGGTCAACCATGTTGGTAAACGCTGTTTTTAACCCCCACAGTGCCCCAGCAACGCTGCGACGCTGCGACAGCGCACCACAGTGGCCACCGTGTATCCTCTGCACACGTGCCACTCTAGCAGCTCGGTGTGTGCCCTCTGGACTGAGGACCCCTGCCGCCCCGAGGACAACCAAGACCTGGCGTGGCGGGTCGGCCCGACCCCCCGAGCTGAGGTCGTCCGCCTGCTTGACCCGCTATGGATACCCTGGGCAGATTTAACTGAGGTGGAAGCTAATCAGCTGTGGGGGTTACTACGGGAGTATGCCGATGTGTTTACTGAGCACGATTCGGATGTTGGCCGGACAGACCTCGTCAAGCACCACATTGACACAGGTGCAGCCCTACCCATTAAACTCCCTGCATACCGAGTGGGTGCACCTTAACGGGCCCAGATTAAAGAGGCGGTTACGGATATGCTCTGCGATAACATAATCCAGCCCTCAGTGAGCCCCTGGTCTGCCCCCGGTTGTGCTGGTGATGAAAAAGGATGGGTCGACACGGTTCTGTGTTGATTATTGGAAGCTGAACGCGGTTACCCTCGGCGACGGTATTTCTCCACCCTAGATCGAGCATCCGGGTACTGGCAGGTGGAGATGACGGAGGAGGATCGGCCGAAGCCCGCATTTACCACCCCGATGGGACTGTTCGAGTTCCGAGTGCTTCCGTTCGGACTCACTAACGTGCCTGCAACGTTCCAGCGGTTGATGGAGTTGGTGATGCGGGGCTTGCAGTGGGAACAGTGGCTGATTTACCTGGATGACTTGATAGTGTTTAGTAGGTCCCTGTCTGAACACTGGTCCAGGTTACGAGAAGTGTTCCAACGACTGTGAGCAGCCCATCTCAAGCTCAAACCACGTAAGTGTTATATTGCGCAGCACATGGTGGAGTACCTCGGATACCGCATCAGCGAGGCATGGATATGTACCGACCCGGAAAAGGTATGTGCCGTAGTGGAATGGCCACGAACAAGGAACCTGACGGAGATCAGGTCATTTTTGGGGCTAGTCACTTATTATCGTCGATTTGTGAAGGGATTCAGCGAGATTGCACGTCCCTTAACCCAACTCACTTCCCTTAAGAACCCTTACCATTGGACGGAGGCCTGCCAGATGGCCTTCACCACCCTCAAGGACCACCTCAACCAAACCCCCACCCTGGCTTTCCCTGACTTTTCCGCAGATTTTATCCTGGACACCGATGCCTGCATCAGTGGGTTGGGCGCTGTGTTGTCACAGGTGCAGGATGGTCCGGAGCGGGTCATCGCATACGCCAGCAGGACCCTGAGCAGGGCCGAACTGAACTATTGTGTGACCCCTCAGGAACTGTATGCCGTGATTTTCGCGTGCAAGCTGTTCCGGCCGTATATGTATGGCCAGAAATGTCGCGTGCACACTGACCATTATGCTCTGCAGTTCCACCTCACTTTCAAGGAACCACGGGGGCAGATGGCCCGGTGGCTGATGCAGCTGCAGGAATATAACCTGCAGATCGAGTACATGTTTGGACGGACGCATGCAAACGCGGATGTGTTGTCAAGGCGATCCGCGGTGTGCTCCGAGACACGGGCTGAGGAGGTCTGCCTGTATTTCACGGGGGGCGCTGCCGACACGCCCTGAGTCCAACCCCCCTCTGTTGAGAGAGAGTGCCGTGTGTCACAGAGGTCCCTGCTGAAGGGGCCGGGGGCCCGGGGGCCGCCCGGCGGGCACGGAGCCCGCACCCAGGGGCCCGACGGGATGCTCTGACCAACCCGGTCGGATCCAAGAGGACGTCGGCTGTGCGTTCCCTAGCTTGGACAACGAACAGCTGCGACAGGCCCAGCAGTGGGACCCAGACCTGGCGGCGGTGGAGGCTGCCCTACGAGAGGAAAAGGCCACCGTACAGGGACCCTGGAGTGGGTTGTACTCCTGGTTGTGTGTGAAGGATGGGGTGGTGCGGGAACTAGCCAAAGCCGGGCAGCCAGGGTGCATCTGTATTCCCGCCCAGGTGCGGCCCCAGCTGCTACGACTGGTGCACGACCACCCACTCGGGGGCCATGATGGGGAACGGCACACCCGGAAGACCTTGCGTCACCAGTATCTCTGGTCCAAACTGACGCAAGACGTGGCTGCCCGGGTACAGGGCTGCTGCGCGTGTCAACAGTGTGGGCAGAAGCCGGCATGGTATCAGGTGTTCCTGAGGCCGTTCCACGTCAGTCGGGCGAACCAGTTGGTTGGGGTTGACCTGCAGGGGCCATTCCCGCGATCCCACCAAGGCAACTGATACATTATCGTAGCGGTGGGTTATTTTACGTGCTATCCAGTGGCAGTGGCCATCCCCGATAAGACGGCACTTGTGGTCGCCCGAGCATTTGTGGAGCATTACGTGCTCAAACATGGGATTCCAGAACGAGTCATTAATGACCAGGGTAGTGAGTTCGAGGCAGAGCTATTTCAGGCGCTGTGCCGGGTATTCGGAATCCAGAAGGACCAAACCACGTCATACCACCCCCAAGCAAATGATATGGTGGAGCACATGAACCAGAACTTGGCCAGAAAGCTCAAATGTATGGCGGCCACCAATCAGCAGGATTTGGACGAAACCTCCCATACGCCCTGTTCTCCTACACCACCACGGTGCACACATCTACTGGACAGACTCCGTTCCTAATGATGTTTGGTCGTGAGTCTCGCCTACCGGCAGACCTGTTGTTCGGCATTCCCCCACCACAACCGGAGGAAGGGAGCCAGCCCGTGGAGCACCTAATGGGTACCCTGCGAGCGGCCCGTGGCCGGGCCTACCAGCAGGGGGAGGCTGCCTATCAGCGGCAAGAGCAGGGAGCCCATCCCCGTGTGGAGTGTCCCTTCTACTCGGCGGGCTCTAAGGTATGGCTGCATACCCTGCGCGTAGGGGCCGGACAGGTGGGGAACATGACCACCTACTGGCGTGGACCCTGGACGAGAGACGGTTAACATCCACCGATTAAAACCCTGGAGGGCGGCCCCGGCAGGGGAGGCACCCGCCGCGCGGGTGCCCCGAAATCCCAAAACTCCTGCACCCCCATGCCCCCCATACCCAATGGCTTCACGCCATACATGGGCCCCGCTGGGCCCGAGTTCCCAGCGGACCCCAGCCCGGCAAAGCGGCGACGGGCGCGGCGGCACCTAAACCCCTCTGCCCCTGAGTTGGTTCCCCAGCCAGTGGATGCCGGAGAGCAGGAGGATCCTCTGGACTGGAGACGGAAACCACCGCAGGGGCCTCGGAAAGCTGAGCCACCACCCACGAAACCAGTAACGAGAGCCGGGCGGATCCCATGGATTCCACGGCGCTACCTGGTTGGAGTGACCCAGGCGAGGTGCTCCAGTCAGCCCGGGACAGGGACCGGCACTTCCGGGGGCTATGTGGTGCCATGGCCACGGAGCAACTCCGCAAGCACCATGACTCCCCCCTGGCCCCCACACTGATCAACATACACACGTAGTGTCCTGGTGGGGGATTTCATCCGAAGGATCCCTAGGAGGAATGTCCCACGGTTTCCTGGTGCCGGGAGATTGGCCGAGCCTCGCAGGAGAGGCAATATTTCGGTGCCCCTGAGTTGGCTTAAAATTGTATGGGCCCAAAAAGGTTCACCGGGCCAGCCACAATGAGTCATACACGACATCGGGAGGGGCTGGGGGTATAGAAAACGAGAAGACCAGAAAACGAGGTCGGAGGATCTCAGCACCACGACCCCCCCACCCCCCCCGACTCCCATAGCGAATACACACTCGCAGGTGTGTGATTCACCAGCCGGGCGGCCATCCTTGAAGTTACCCAGGGTAGGCATATGATTGGCCGGGCGACCGTCCTTGAGATTACCCAGGGTAGGCGCACGATTGGCCGGGCGGGACAACACGACCCCGGGCTTTTTGAAGTTAGGGGAATAAAAAGGGGAGCCTGGGACGTATCGCGTTCTCTTGTCTTCAACCTCTGGGCCGCCAAGACCCACTCCCTGCCATCCTGCCTCCTTGAGCCGCTCGCAGCATCCGTGTGATGCCAACGAGTGCTGCTACGAGACAGTGAGAGGTAAAGTGTTCTCTCGTCCTTCTCCCTCCGACTCTCACAGCGTCCATGCGATGCCATGAGTACAGCTTCGAGGTACGTGGTAGGACTTTTGAGTGACTGGGCACTTAGGCTGCAGTAGGCTAGGCTCTTCTCGCAAGATATTCCCACAGGTAGTGTGTATAAAATAAAAGTGAGCACAGAGCATCGGTGTGGTGTCTGTGTTTTATGTGTGGAGCAACTGCGTGGGGAAATGCTCTGCGAGAGTGAATGCGGAGCCACGGCACGGGCGCGCGTTGCGGTAAACGCTCGCAGGTGTGGGTGCAAGCGTGGCACTGTGTGAGCATTAGCGGTGGTGTGAGTGCGCATTAGGAGATAATTGCCCGCAGGTGCAGGCGTATTCACAAGCCCCTATGTTAGCGATAGCTGCGGTGTGCACGGGGGGCACGTTACAAGGTAATGGATCGCAGGTGCGGGCGTGTTCACGACCCTCTTTGTTAGCAATAGCTGCGGTGTGCGCGGGTGTCTGGGTTAACTCCGTGCGGCAGTGAGCCAGCAGTATGAGTATGTCCCTCAGAGAGGGCGCTACCGGGGGGCCCGATCACTCGGTCGGCGGGGGCCCGGCAGGAGCCGACCGATGCAGTGGAGGAGGGAGCGGAGTGGGCGGGCGTCGCACCCCACCTGCCTGGCGAGGGTGGTGGGGTGGACATCGGCCCCCACAACCTCTTCGTTCATCAAAAACTCTGAACATATCGTAAATATAATTAAAGATATTAAGCTGAACCCAAATTATATTAATAAAGAATTAAAGCTTTCATGACTGCATAAAATACTCATTGTTTTTTTTAGGAAAAGTCTCGTAAGTTTTGATGTGACTACTCTGTTCACGAGGGTTCCAATCAATGGGTCAATTAAATTACTCGACACTCTGGTAACGAACAAAGGTTTAGCAAAAGATATCCCAAGACTAACTGAACACTGTCTAAAGAACACCTATTTCTTGTGGAAAGGTGACTTCTATAAACAAAAGGAAGGAGCAGCAATGGGCCCTCCTTTGTCTCTTGTGATAGCGAATTTGTATATGGAAGAATTTGAAACAAAGGCAATAGCTTGGTTTAGATATGTGGATAACACATTGGTGGTCTGGCCACACAGTAAATACACACTTAACGAATTTCTAAATCATCTCAACTTGCAAAACCCATTCATCCAGTTTACCATAGAAGTGGACAGAACTCTACCATTTATGGATATTCTGCTCGTACGGGGTCGAAATGGTAAAATAACACAGCGTTTACCGAAACAAAAAGCATACTGACACCTATCTGAATTCAGTCACGCCATCACCCCATGCAGAAATCTGCTCTTATCAAGACTCTCATTCATCGAGCTAAGAAAGTGTCAGGTGGTGACAGTCTGAGAAGTGAAATTAAACATGTTAAAGAAGTGCTGCAAATGAACGGTTACATGATGGACAAATCAACAGGGCATTGAATGCCAAAACCAAATCAAATAACACGACCATTGAAACTGCTCAAGTAATTAAAACGATCAAAAAACCATACATTGCGAAAGTAACTGATAAATTAGCCAGGTGTTTGGAAAAATAAAACATCCGAGTGAGATTTGGTACGGTACATAGAATACAGAAATGAATATCTGGTATAAAAGATGTATTACCGAATCTTTCAACAGAAGTTGTGTACAGGATTAACTGCACTTGTGGCAAATGCTATGTTGGGCAAACAGAACGAGACTAAAAGAACATCAGAGAAATGTTAAATACTCCCAAATACAACTGTCAGCAGTAGCAGAACACGCCAACAAGGACACTCAATTGATTTTGGTAATGTTGAAGTTCTGTGCAAAACTAGCTACTACTGGCCAAGACTAATTAGAGAATCTATCGAAATTGAAAGAAATAAAAGTATTTTTAACCGTTCGGATAGCTACCGACTTAGTGCTGCGTGGAAGCGAATAATAAAATAATACATTTTTAAATGCACGCTTATACAGGCAACCATACTTCAATAAGGATTACCGTTGGTCCGGATATTTTAATAGACAGAAAGGACAAAATTAAAGAACTCGCATAATACGCATGCATAATGTACGTTGACTCATTAATCCCCCCACCTCTCCACTTGGCCCAAGAGCGCAGAAGCGTGGTCACCACATCTACGCCTCTATATAAGGAACGAAACAGGTGGACTTCTCCACAAATCTGGCTGTTGCCTGATGAAGCTGGTTGTAATTACTGGCGAAACGTCGTACTCAGATTGTAAATGTTGTGGCTTGGCTCTCCAACACACCGGTGTGCGGTACTAGTGACGAATTGGCATGTTCTGTTTACGTGACAACCCTTACTAGTTGGCTGTGTCGGGTGGTGGTGAGTTTTAACGACACATTTATATATTTACACGATCTAACCCAAAAGACCTCTATTATGGATAATATTATATAGGGTGGCCAAAAAATCAGGATGCACAGGGTTATTATATAGGGTGGCCCGAAAGTCATGACACATACGGTTATTTTACATTGTGATCCAAAAGTCAGAACACGTAGGGTTATTATTATACAGGGTGGTGTAAAAGTCAGGACATGGAGGATTATTTAGCAGGGTTCCTCAAATTTTACGAGACAGGGTTATTATGCAGGGTGCCCCAAAATTCAGGATACATAGGGTTATTATATAGGGTGGCACAAAATTCAGGACACATTGGGTTGTTATACAGGGTGGCCCAAAAGTCAGAACACATAGGGTTATTATACAGGGTGGCCCAAAAATCAAAACACATATGGAATATTACAATGAGGGAAAAAAGTATTTGATCCCCTGCTGATTTTGTACGTTTGCCCACTGACAAAGAAATGATCAGTCTATAATTTTAATGGTAGGTTTATTTGAACAGTGAGAGACAGAATAACAACAAAAATCCAGAAAAACGCATGTCAAAAATGTTATAAATTGGTTTGCATTTTAATGAGGGAAATAAGTATTTAACCCCCTCTCAATCAGAAAGATTTCTGGCTCCCATGTGTCTTTTATACAGGTAACGAGCTGAGATTAGGAGCACACTCTTAAAGGGAGTGCTCCTAATCTCAGCTTGTCCACAGAAGCAATCAATCAATCAGATTCCAAACTCTCCATCATGGCCAAGACCAAAGAGCTCTCCAAGGATGTCAGGGACAAGATTGTAGACCTACACAAGGCTGGAATGGGCTACAAGACAATTGCCAAGCAGCTTGTGAGGAGGTGACAAGAGTTGGTGCGATTGTTCGCAAATGTAAGAAACGCAAAAGAACTGTCAATCTCCCTCGGCCTGGGGCTCCATGCAAGATCTCACCTCGTGAAGTTGCAATGATCATGAGAACGGTGAAGAATCAGCCCATAACTATACGGGAGAATCTTGTCAATGATCTCAAGGCAGCTGGGACCATAGTCACCAAGAAAACAATTGGTAACACACTACACCGTGAAGGACTGAAATCCTGCAGCGCCCGCAAGGTCCCCCTGCTCAAGAAAGCACATATACATGCCCGTCTGAAGTTTGCCAATGAACATCTTAATGATTCAGAGGAAAACTGGGTGAAAGTGTTGTGGTCAAATGAGACCAAAATGGAGCGCTTTGGCATCAACTCAACTCGCCGTGTTTGGAGGAGGAGGAATGCTGACCCCAAGAACACCATCCCCACCGTCAAACATGGAGGTAGAAACATTATGCTTTGGGGGTGTTTTTCTGCTAAGGGGACAGGACAACTTCACCGCATCAAAGGGACGATGGACGGGGCCATGTACCGTCAAATCTTGGGTGAGAACCTCCTTCCCTCAGCCAGGGCATTGAAAATGGGCCGTGGATGGGTATTCCAGCATGACAATGACCCAAAACACACGGCCAAGGCAACAAAGGAGTGGCTCAAGAAGAAGCACATTAAGGTCCTGGAGTGGTCTAGCCAGTCTCCAGACCTTAATCCCATAGAACATCTGTGGAGGGAGCTGAAGGTTCGAATTGCCAAACGTCAGCCTCGAAACCTTAATGACTTGGAGAAGATCTGCAAAGAGGAGTGGGACAAAATCCCTCCTGAGATGTGTGCAAACCTGGTGGCCAACTACAAGAAACGTCTGACCTCTGTGATTGCCAACAAGGGTTTTGCCACCAAGTACTAAGTCACGTTTTGCAGAGGGGTCAAATACTTATTTCCCTGATTAAAATGCAAATCAATTTATGACATTTTTGACATGCGTTTTTCTGGATTTGGTTGTGATTCTGTCTCTCACTGTTCAAATAAACCTACCATTAAAATTATAGACTGATCATTTCCTTGTCAGTGGGCAAACGTACAAAATCAGCAGGGGACCAAATACTTTTTTCCCTCACTGTATATAGGGTGGGCCAAAATTCAGCACACATAAGATTGTCATTATTATCCAGGGTAGTCCAAAGATCAGGACACAGAGGGTTATTATTAACATACAGGGTGGCCCAAAATTCAGGACACATTCGGTTATTATTATGCAGGGTGGCCAAAAAGTGAGGACGCAAAGGGAATAGCATATAGGGTGGCCAAAAAGTTAGGATGCATAGGGTTATTATATAGGGTGCCCCGAAATTCATGACACATAGCGTTATTATACAGGGTGGTCCAAAAGTTATAACATAGGGTTGTTATTATTATACAGGGTGGCCCAAAATTCAGGACACATTGGGTTGTTATACAGGATGGCCCAAAAGTCAGAAAAAATTGGGTTGTTATATAGGGTGGGCCAAAAGTCAGGACACATAGGGTTATCATTATTATACAGGGTTTCCCAAAAGTCAGAACACAGAGTTATTATTATACAGCGTAGCCCAAAACTCAGGACACATTGGGTTATTATACAGGGTGGCCCAAAAGTCAGGACACGGAGATTTATATTGCAGGGTTGCTCAAAATTCAGGGCACAGGGTTATTATGCAGGATGGCCCAAATATCAGGACAAATATGGTTATTCTACAGTGTGCCCAAAAGGTCACATAGGGTTTTTATTATACGGGGTGGCTGAAAAGTCAGGACACATAGGAGTATTATTATACAGGGTTGCCAAAATATCAGGACACATAGCGTTGTTATTATGCAGAGTGGCCCAAAAGTTAGGGCACATATGGTTATTATACAGGGTGGCCCTAAAGTCAGGACACGGAGATTTATATAGCAGGGTTGCTCAAAATTCAGGGCACAGGGTTATTATGCAGGGTGGCCCAAATGTCAAGACAAATATGGTTATTCTACAGGGTGGCCCAAAAGTCAGGACACATAGGGCTATTATATAGGGAAAGCCAAAAGTCAGGACACATAAGGTTATCAGTATCATACAGTGTCCAAAAATTCAGGGCACATTGGGTTGCTATACAGTGTGCCCAAAAAGTCAGGACACAGGGTTGTTGTTGTTATACGGGGTTGTCCAAAAGTTAGAACACATAGAGTTGTTGTGATAGAGGGTGCCCCAAAAGTCAGGACACATCGGGTTTTTATTATACAGGGTGGCCGAAAAGTCAGGACACATAGGATTATTATTATACAGGGTGGCCAACATATCAGGACACATAGCGTTGTTATACAGGGTGACCCAAAAGTTAGGGCACATATGGTTGTTATTATACAGGGTGGCACAAAAGTCAGAAAACATAGGGTTATGATGGGTGGCCAAAAGTTAGGACATATATGGTTATTATTATACATACAGCATGGCCCAAAATTCAGGACACAGAGGATTGTTTTTCCCATGACAGGTATTCCTCGATTTATGAACCTTCGGTTTACGAAATTGTTCAATTGATGAATTATGGAATGAAATTTCACACTGTCCGCGCCATAAGTTTAAATAAGAGCTACCCAAGAGGCTGCATCATCCATCTGCTAACAAACATCTGTGAAAAAGAGCTCCATAGCTCTTTATATTCCTCCTCCAGTCTAAATCAATATTCTGATTCTGATCCGCGATGGTATCACGGTACCCCTTCAATGCAACATTACGCCTCCACATCACCATTCCAGTCATTCCAAAAGTCATATCTTTTGGTAAATTCCCTGGAAAGATTAATTAGTTTGGTTTTAAATTAATTTTATTCATTTGTTTAAATATTTCTTAATTCTTTAGGTATTGTGAAAAGTTATATAGGTGGTGTATATATTAGGGTTAGGAGTAGAGTTGGTGTGACTGTTTGAACACATCCTTAATTTTAAGTAGTAAATTAATGGGAAAAGCCATCTCCGATTAACCAAATTTCGTTTTACACGTAAATCGAGGGATACCTGTACTGTTATTGTTGTCTTAAAACAACCACCAGAGGGCAGCCTTGTCATGCCGCAGGAACTCAACCAGCGTTCTGAGCAGTTATACTGACGCTACATGAATAATACGAATCAGACGCACTGATTCACAGTAATCATACATCCACACACACTCATCCGCTCATTCACTCACCCACCCGCTCAACCACTCTCGCACCCATCCACTCACCCACTCACGCTACAGATATACGCTGGAATAATGCAAAACACATCAAATAACCTTGATTGAATTAACTATAGAACAAAAAATAGATGTCCTCACCAAATAAGAAACGCTGCATTTTCTTACGACCACCAAACCATTCTCAATTCACAAAACAAACCAAGACTTGCAAACGTTCTGTCAAACATTCAATTCAGTTGAAAGGAAAGGTAAGTTAAATAGTCTCCAAAAAAAACTCTTATTGGATGGCTAAGAACTGTTCAAAAAACAAGACAGTCAGTGGATGTAATCGTTTTTGATCAGAAGAGCATATCTTTGACAAATCACACCAGAGTAAAGTTTATCCTAAACACCACTGTTCACATCACTTCTTGACAATCCCAACCCTAAAAATGTGACTGAAAGTCATCCTTCATAATTTTTGTCTAGTCCTATATTTGAACTGGACATATTGCATAAACTAGCATCAATTGAGACATCGTCATCCACGGGAGAAGACGAGTTGGGGGCCGTCCATAAATGACGTCATGCACCTGGGGGGGGGGGGTCACATTAAATACGCACTACAATGACAATAGTTTAAAGCGATTTGAAGCATGCTTTATTTGGGGGGGCAGAGCTTTGTGACGTCATACTTGAGGGGGTGTCTGACTTTCTGTGACGCCGTGTGACGACGGGGGGGGGGGGGTCAAAAATCGTCGAAAAAAGCGTGACGTCATTTATGGACGGCCCCTTGCCTGCATTTGTTCTTGAGGCTGTGCCAGACCTCATCTATAAATTCCTCACACACATTTTCAACCTCTCACTTACCTATGATGCATCTCCGCTAGAGTGAAAATCTGCTCTTATGCATTAAGTATTTTAAAGTGGCTCAGAAGAAGACCATCATAATTATAAACCAATCTCTATTCTTTCAGCAGTGACTAAAATATTCGAAAAAATACTCAAATCACGAATAAAATTCTACCTAAAAAGTCACAATCTCCTTCACATTAAACTTAGCGCAAACTGCTTTGAATGGAATAGGTGTTGAGTCGGAAATTGAGAGGTAGCAGTTCTTGGATGTTGAGGAGACATTGAGAGAAACATTGAGGAGAAATCTCCAGGGCAGGGTGTCCAGGCAAGGACAGGCTGGCCACGTGGTGTACAGGCCGCAAAACAGCACGATCAACGATTTCCTGGGGAGCTCGGACAAATGGCCCAGCATTCTCCTTGGTCGGCCGTGAGGATCTACTCACCCCCCACCCTCTCGCCAGTTTTTCCAGAGCTCTCTAAGAGGCACCTGCCCCACCTGGTCAGGAATGTTAACTTATTTTTGATGTCTCCCTAGATTATTCAAAGCCGTGGAGAAAACTAGGTGACTTCCTCCACAAGACTCCTGCCCCACTCCTCCTCTCCAGCGGCGAGGAGGGGAGGGGGGAGGAAGTGGTGGAGCATCAGGGGAATTATGGCCGGGGTTGGGGCCACTACAATACTCATGCAACAGCACATACAAAAATCTCCTGTGTAGCCTTTAACGGACTTTTGGAACAAGTGCTGTTAACAAGCACCTATATGAAGTGTGCTATTATCAAGACAAGATGCAGTGACTGTTGTTTTGTGGAGATTTGGCTTGAGCCTCCGTTTCCAGAAATATTCCCGCATGGTGTTTAGGTCTTTGTTCAGAGTGCATTCGATATCGTTGAAAGTGGCTGCTTTCGTTTCCAGGGCAAGGTCATCTACATATAAACATATGCGTAACCTGGTTGGCGGAATGTCACTGTAGACATTGAAGAGCATTTGCACAAGTATTGAACCTTGTGGCAATTCATTGAGGAACCGGGGTGAGCTGGGTTTGTCACACATATAGACACACAGTCACCTATTGCTCAGTATCGTCCATATCAGACATATTCTTTCGAGGCAGGAAATGGTCCTTGCGACCTTCAACATCAAGCCCTTAATTAAGACTGTGTCGTAGGCCGATAACAAGTCCAAAAAAAGCTGCGCTGGTCTTGGATTTCTTCTGGAACCCGGCCTCAAATGTATGCTGCAAGGGCCAAAACTTGGTCACAGCAGCTGCGTCCAGGCTGGAACCCTGCTTGTTTTTCAGGGATTACGGACTCGATGAGGGGAGCGATTCTCAGGAGGATGATGCATTCCAGGAATTCAGAGGTAATACAAAGGAGTGATATCGGCTTATAACTTCCCGGGGCATCGGTTGGCTTGCCTGGTTTGGGTATGGCATTATCACCTCCTGCCATGCTTTTGGGATACATCTGATTTTTATGCTTTTGGTATTCAGTTTTTCCAGGCATTGGAGTCCAACAACACAGCCCAATAACACAACTCAATAACACAGCCCAAAAACATAGCCCAACTGGTAAAACTCGCGCCTCACAACATGAAGTTTTATTCCCAACTCGGACGCCATTTGGTGTGAAGTTGCCATTCTCTCCCCCTGTTCTGCATAGGTTTCCTCTGATTTCTCCAGTTTCATCCTATAGCTAAAACAACATCTCACAATATAACTGGTATTGGCTAAAAACATCCCATTACTGAAAGGTTACCTGCAAATTACTCAATTGGGGATTACACAGCAGCAGCAACATTGCTCCCTACAGTACTGCGAAAACCTGGCAGGACCCTCCTAACAAGACTCCAACCTGGGAGAGTGAGTGGGGTCCACGTCCAGACATGGTGGGGGCTTCCCGATTAGTGTGGGAATTCTAACGCTCTATGCTTATCTGTTGTATGGAGTCTGGAACCCATGCTCTTGGACAAAATCAAAATCTTTTTTGAGACTGGAGAAGAAACCTGGTGAGCTTTGAAGCTCTTTTTCACAGATGTCCACGAGCACTGGGTGTCAGAAAGTTACAACAACAAACAATACAAACAAAGATAGGAGTGCAAAATAGACAAATAGTAATCAAGTCACTATAATAAATATGAGTAAAAATTATACAAGTACATTAATTCATGGAAATGTGTCAACACTAAATGCAAGCTTGGGCAAGGCAGCGAAACAACAATAGTCCCAAGACAGTCCATAAAATTAAAATGTAACTATCGATACACTGGTTAAGATGAAAGTTACAAATCACATTAGCAAATGTAGCTGCCCACACATGCTCTCTCTCCCATTAATAAGACATTTTATTTTTTATTTAAAAAAACAACACACGCAATATGAATCCTTGAAATTACATTGAGAGAGGTAGATAGAGGAATATACGTATTCTTGGTTCTTTCGGTAAAGTCACGTAGAAGGGAAATAATAAAATAATAAAAATAACACAATAAAATGACGTTTCGGCCACAACGCAAGCAGCCGTCCTCAGGTGAAGAACAGAGCTGTCGGAAAGAGAGCGTCCGACAGCTCTGTTCCACACCGTTTAAAAATAAATAAATTTATGCAAACCGACACACCTGATGACGACCGTTTGTGTTATGGTCGAAACGTCGTGAGAATTTTTATTGTTTTATATATATTTGATTATTTTGTTTCCCTTCAACGTGACTTTACCGAAAGAACTAAGAATATGAATTACTGCAGTCACGAAAGCCCTTAAATCAAAATTTAGTTGTCTTTTTGTTTGAATTTTGACTGCTTGTGTTGCGGTTATTGCAGACATGATGCCTTGAATAAATGTGTCAGTTTTTTGTGCCAGTTAAAAGGGTAAAACATATTCCTATATCTTGTTACTGGCAAAGGAGGTCTCATAATGTAAATGCTCACCCCGAGCCCTCAATACTTTGATAGTGCGCTGTTTTTGAGCTGTACGCCTTTTGGCGTCTTCTGGTCCAACACCAATGGAGACTAGGCTCTAAAGAAAGCTGTCTCGGGTGTGGACCAATCAAATTCAAGGACAGTGCATATTATCAGAGTTGTCTTTTTGTTTGCATTTTGACTGCTTGTGGTGCGGTTATTGCAGACATGATGCCTTGAATAAATGTCAGTTTTTTGTGCCAGTTAAAAGGGTAAAACCTATTCCTATATTCTCCATGGTGATTAACTGCTCCGTTTATTAACTTCAATTTTCTACTTCACTCAGATTCGTAATTTCGTTATCACTAATTCGCTACAGAACTATTAACTAACTGAATATCAATATTGCCAGACTTTGAATCTCGGTATCAACACGCGTGTAGACTTAAGCGAACGCAACACATAAGCCAAGGTGGGCAGGCGGCTGGGAACAGACAACAGAGGCACTTTGTTGTCGTCCTGCCAAAGAGACTCCACCCACGGATGGAGATGCAGGCTGCCGTTTGTTGACCAGACATATATACATTGGTTGCGGATGTAACCTCGCTCCCAAGCTGCTGCTGCTGACGTGTATGTGTGTTTGCAGCCTATCGCATAGGATTGCCTAGCGCCGACTGACCAGCCAATAGGCAGAGTGAAAGACGTAGCACTAGCGTTATATTCTAATAAATAATATATAAAAATACTTTTTTTAAAATACGACTCCAGGAAGTGGCCCCGAAGCTTGCCATAACATAAGGGACCATGGTGATTTACAGCCAACGTCAGTTGAGCGTGGACAATTAGACCCAAGCCGAAACGTAACATATAAAAAAGATGGTTACGTTTTTTTTATTTTAATGATAGAATATAGTATTGTCATCAGTATGACAAAAGTATACCAAGTTTGCAGTCGATAGCACATTGGGAAGTGGGTTAAAATTGAGTTACAAGATTTGAGGATACGACAACAGACAGAGTGAGTTAATAGAAAATGTCTAAAAATATTGTTTATTTTTTCATTTTTATGATAGAATATAGTATTGTCATCAGTAAGACATAAGTATACAAAGTTTGCAGTCGATACCACATTGGGAAGTGGGTTAAAATTGAGTTACAAGATTTGAGGATACGACAACAACAGTGAGTTAAATAAAAGCGAGTAATAAAAATAGATCTTCGGTTGGCGACCGAAAGTCAATATCAGTTTCGGCCGAAACTGAAACCAGACCGAAAGTTAAAAATTGACTTTCGGCCGAAACCGAAAGTATGTCGAAAGAGGTCATTTGACAACTTTCGGCGCCGAAACCGAATTTCGGTCGGCCTCTACTATCTACGTGACTTTACCGAAAGATCCAAAGAATATGTTCTTCATTAGTTTTCATAGGGGGGCCACTTTTGCTGATAAGACATCATTTTGAGGGCTGCCACACCGGCTGCAAGGGATGTTTTCACATTTGTGTAATATCGGAGGCCACACATCAGGGGCCACACTAAATGCCACCAGGGGCTTCCAGTGGCCCACGGGCCTTGCAATGTAGAACACTGATTTCAACTATTAAGAGAAGTGGGTATGGGCAGGGCATGTCATCCGGGAGTGGCAGCCAAGCAACGAAACGGAACGTGTCCACCAGGCGATGGGAGCGTTTCAATCAGCTCATTGTCAAACCCAATAAACCTAAGATGTCCATCTAGTTGCCTCTTAATCCTCTCTAGAGCAAGAATTGGCAGGGCCGTCCATGGGGTGGGGTGCAGGACCCGGGGAAAACCCCGGTGTGTGGGCCCCCAAACAAACCCGGAAGTATTACATCTGACAGTGTGACGTCAAAGCGTGCCTCCCCCCCCTCCCCAAAGCACGGGGCCCGGGGCAAATTCCCCGATTTGCCGTACTCCTAGGGACGGTTCTGAGAATAGGAATAGGTGACAAAGCCTTTGCCGTTGCACCAACATTTTGGAACAACCTCGTTTCCTCCCTTTAGCATCGTAAATCTTCCTTCCAAAACATATCCTGATGCAGAAGAAAGGTGCTGGATACAACTGCTTTTGCAACATGTGATTTGTAATTTTGACTCTTACCCGTGTACCACCGATAGTTACATTTTAATATGCAATTTTATTAAGGGAATGTGTGTTGTCTTGTTGTGGTCTGAAACTGCTGTGTTTTTGCTGCATTTTCATAAGCTTGCATTTAGTGTTTACAAATCAGCAGGAATGTATGTAATTTGTACTTCCAGTATATACTTTATATTTAGTTATTGTAAGTTGCTTACCTCTTCTCCATTTTTCACTCCTATCGTGGTTTGTTCTAACTTTCTGACCCCCGTGCCCCGACTGGACATCTGTGAAAAAAAGCTTCGAAGCTCATCGGATTCCTCCAGTCTAAATCATAAAGATTCTGAAATAAGCTCGTGTGCTGGTGCTGGGTGGATTGCTGCATCGCACCGGACCCGTGTGTCCTGTTTTGAGTGATTTTGCACCTCTGATTAGCACCGTCAGCTACGTACATAGCCATCGGACGTAGACTGTCACCGCGTCGCGTGCTTTCGGTTGCGCTTTCGCGGCCGTCTGGAGCGCTCTTCCTTCCGATATTAGAAAGCCACTGGAGCAATGCACTTTTAAGTCATTCAGATTGAAAACTAATTTATTTAGGACTGCGTATTGTTGTATTTAGTTCGGTTGTCCTCCCCCCTCGCCTCCGAGTAGCGCGGTTGTCTACGTACGGTGGGAAAGAAGTTCAACGTTCGAGCAAACGAAACCTTTTTTTTGGGCCTCGCGTCCTCCGCAAATGGCCCACTAGGACGGCGGTGTGTTATTGTCATTGTCGACGGGATGACGCGAGTTTTACCCGTGAGAGCCTCGCCGAGTCCTCGAGACTCGTTTTCAGCAAGAGGCTGACACACAGTTTTTCAGTTTTCAGTTTCATTTATTTTGGTATAGCCCTGTGAGCCATTCGGCTCTTGAATCATGGTGCAACCGCGACAAACAAAAAAACGGAACAAGAAAACATCTTAAAGTGACTATGCGCAAACAGAAAAATCCAGGAAAAAACAGCAAAAATCTTCCAGAAAAAGCACCGTACACCAACGCTCTGCAAAAATCCCAGTGGGATGCAAGTCAAACAACAACAACCTCAAGATAACTTAGATTAAAGCCATGATTCTAACTCCGTACTACAACAAAAAAAACATGGCCAAACCAAAAAAACTTTTCGAAATCACCAAAATAAAGCCATTAAAGCAATGTAATAGCGATCATAGGAACTGTGACCGAAATTTCACAATAAACGACATCAACAACATGTACCACCAGTGTTAAATATGCGCAAGGTCGCGAGTTAAAATCCTGGTGGCGGGGTTCGAGGGTTGACTCAGCCCATCACCCCCTCCGGGGTCGATAAAATATATAAATTGCAGTGCACTACCAATTCGGGTTGGAAGTCAGCTGGTGATTGTCCCCTACGGATGGACCCGCCCCGGTCCGCGATCGAGAACGTGGAATTTCCACCACTGGCTCTCTGCAGGGCTGTACACAGGAGATGATGAGCAACGAACTATTCGATGCTCATTTGAGCGGGACATCGCTATCGCTCTGACTGCTGCTGTTCCTTGGCTCAAGGAACAGCAGCACGTGGGTAAAGGGGATAGGGAGGGGGTAGTAATGGCACGCACTACTTCGCGTGAGGGGTGGAAGTGAGGGCGCGTCCGCGGAGGGATTGGCGCTCTGCTACTGCTGGTAGGGGCGGTGAGGCGGCTTGCGGAGGGGTTTCTCGCGGAGCTGAGTGACCCGCCCCCCACCCATCCCAGGCGCTCGTTCCGCCTTAAACAACAACAGCAGCGACCTTTCGCGACGGTACCAAGAATTATAACAACAATAACAATACCAATTATAATCAACAGTTATACACAGCCTACAGGGTCCCATTGGTGAAGGCAGAGGCGAGGAACGAGGCGTCGGCCGCGCGCGGAGCGACACGGACTGAGTAAGGTGGCGCGGGCTTCCTGCTGCAGGTGAGGCCTCCTCCTGGACACTCCACTGCTGGATGGTTCACTGCGTTATCGTGACTACGACTACTACTACTTCTTCACAGTCACCTCTTCGATGGTGTCTCCACAGCTGGATTATAGCTATTACCATTATCAACACCATCAACCACTATCATCATGAACCATCATCAACCATCATGGTCACCACCATCATCACCATAATATCAATTGCATCTACAATGTTGAAATATAACCATCTCTACTATTGGATCATAATGCAGGTATTTATCTCTGTTCAAAATCATATATATTACATCTCTTACTGGATTACAACCATCTCTCGTCTCCACTGGATTCATAGCCATCTTCAATATATCTCCATGCTGTATTGTTACTGTCATTCTGATGTCCACTGCTGGATTATAGCCACTTGTTCGTCAACATATGGTATTAATAACCATAATGCATTACATATTCGCGCCTGTCATGATAGTAATGATTTATAATCGTATCACTCATCTAGTGAAAATCGTAATATGTTATGAGCACGCTATAATAGCATGGATACAGTACAGCACTGCAATAACAGCGAAGGCTAAAGAAAGACAGAGGTGTAGGAGCAAATGCGACCGTGGTTATGGATTACAATACATATGCCCCACGTAATCATGAGGGCATTTTAACCATAATGTTACCCGAATATAACCATTACAATTGTACACTTGTAATGACTAGACAGGTAAGAGATGATGAATAGAGATAATGGTTATGCATCAGTGGAGATGTCAGAGAGGTAACGATGTGTGTCATCCAGCAGTGGAGATTCAGAAGAGATGATCGTGGAGATATGTTATCATCCAGCAGTGGAGATAGTTGTGGGTATCATCCAACAGTGGAGAGACAGCACTCGTATGAGGACATCCGTGTGGGGCTCATGGGGCTGTGGTCATGTCAGAATCAGAATCTGTATTTAGACTCGAGAAATCCGATGAGCTATGAAGGTCTTTTTTTCACAGATGTACAGTCAAATGGACGTAGTACAGTGGATATGCCTTATGTCACAATAATCCCCCCGAATATAATCATAATTGCATACGTATAATACTGCGCATGTCGCAATACTGTAATAACATGTGTGCTGATGAGGTAACATTGCGGAGTTATAGCATCGGTTCCTGCACACAGGCACCGTAGTCATCGCTGTTCCGCATGAGCTCACGTTTTAAACCGTGTGCACTCCTCGCTCTGACACATGGTTTAAAAACACCATGGTCGTTGACAAAAGGCAGAACAACAACTTAAAAGTGCGCAAATAAGCTTGGAGAGATAGATGCACACCTTGCAATTACATTGAGAGACAGAACGAGGAACACGTGGATCAGAAAACACACACGCAGTTTAATGACATAATTCATACAATGAAGGGGGGGGGGACATAGGGGAGGATACGTCGCTTGAAAGGATGATTAAAGGAATTCTGAAGTGGATCAGTGCGAAGGAAGAGCAGAAAGAAGATGAGGTGACCTGCAGTGTAGTGGTGAGTGGGTCGGTGTGGTGTGAGCTGAAGTGTGGTGAGTGTATTGTGAGCTGAATTGTGATGAGTGGGCAAGTCTGTTGTTTTGACCTGCAGTGTGGCGATATAAGACAATATTGATGAGACAAAACGGTAAGTCTTGTGGGAGACCAATTCCTCAAAATGGGTGGAGAAATGAATGCGTGAAGTTCACGGGAAGAGTAACCATGGCGGTAGTAGCAATAGAAGAGTGATAAGGAGGCAACTGACTGCCGGTAAGTGAGTGACAGGAGCTCATCAGCACTGGATCATCCATCATCTTGACTGCTTTACATTGAACTCTATACGGTAGAGCGCAGTGAGGCATAATTTGGGGGTGCTGCATCCTGAATATTTCATTTGCCATTTTCATGTTCCATATTTTCTCCTCCTGTTCACCGTGTGGTTTTAATTGATGTCTCTTCACCTTGCCCCCCCCACCTCCTCCCGATTGCAATGGACTGCCTATTACAATGTTAGTACTGTACTCTATTTAAAGAATGATTTCCATTCAATCATGTTGCTTCCATGGGGATTTGAAGCTGTTGCTTATAACCAGTCTAAATCCCCTCACATCCTGATCTAGATTGTTGATGTTAATTATCTTCGTCTTCTCTTTGGATTTATATCTTAATTTTTGAGCCTTAAATATCCAGTCTAAGGCAACTGCAAGATTATTCTTCAGTTTCAACACATTCCTGAGACTCACTCAGGATTATTTGCTTGTCAGTACACACTCATGCCTTCATTCAATCAATCACCAAACCATGTTTGTAAACAACATGGAGACAAATTAATAACCAAAAAACACGTTACATTTATTATCATCAATCTGACAACATACATTCAGCGTAGAAACTCCGCTTTTACCCACTTCCTGCCTAACGCTTGAGCTCACCTAGATTCCTGCCCAGCAAAGGTCCACCCTCCCTGGCTTGGTCGCTAGGCCTTAGGGCATAGGCGGTGCAGTGTGGGTGGCAGTATGGGGAGGGTGGGCCAGCAGGGAGGGAATGGGCTGGGATGGGCTCTGCAGTCCATGGGAATGTAGCTGGGTACAGTTGTGAGTGAAGGTTCTGGCAAAGACTCAGCTCTGATCCACGTAGTGGAGTTGGATTTTTCGTGTGGATTTTCTCTGGGTTTTTCGCACCACATTTAGAAACATGCATTAGATTACAGTGGTACCTCGGTATAAGTCGTTAATTCGTTACAGAAGGTAGGACTTATACCGAAAGTGACGTATATACCAAACTAATTTTCCCATAAGAAATAAAGGGAATGGAAATAATCCATTCCAGAGTATAAGAAATTATATTTTATATGGCATATTATACATTAATGGGGTTGTATAATGTAGACACTACTTATTACTAAAATGCATACATAAATTAAAATAAATGCCTAAATAAATTACAATAAATTGAAATAAAAATAATATTTTACATCACTTTACCTTGCTGGGAGGAGTTGATAGCCTACGAGGATGGTGGTGAGGAAGGGGAGGAGGAGGAGATGTAATTTTTTGGAAGGAGAGTCCCCTTCCATTAAAACTTCAGGAAGCTGAAATTCTGGGATTTTTTATCCTTCTCTTTTCTGTCTTTTTTCTTGACTTGGACCTGGTTGAAGATCACCAGGTTTGAGTTTTACTAAAAACCTGTCCATTGAGGTTTGTTTTTGCCTTCTAAGAATGTTCCTGAAGTGTGACATTGTCTAGTCATTCCACACAATACTGTTACGGCTTGTTAGAGTCGTAACAGTATTGTGTACGCGGGTACTGTACGCAGTGACTCATCCCGACCAAGCAAGACGTCGTATCCCAAGACATTGTTTTCGTCAAAACACGACGTATACCAATTTCGACGTACTCCAAAGCAGTCGTATACCGAGGTATGACTGTATTTAGATTATGTGGCTGCTATACATTTCCACGTAAACCACTTCGTTGAGCTTTCATTTGTAGCCAGGTTTCTTCTGAAAAAGAGCTGTATAGCTCAGTTGGCCTTACCTGGTAAAATACAAAAAATGTTTTTGTTTAGTTAATTTGTGGGAAACACTGTACTAATTCACAGGAGGCAAAGTTATTTGATTAGGATTATTGATGTGGCCTGTTGTCTGTCTTGGGCCATGCACAAGAAGAAGGACATGAAGCTACAGCAATTTTAGTTTTAAATGAATGTTATTTATGCGTGTTTACCCAGAAAAGCCTCATTGGGTCTCAACGACTCTTTCAAGAGGATTATGTAAAGTTTTCACTGAAGGGGGCAATTTCACTATTGTGTGTAATCCCTGTTGACTAATTAGTAAATATTTTCATCATTGGGATGATTTGCCCAATGCAAGTTAAATTAACTTAATACATAGATTTTCGTAGCCAATACAATGAGCCGTATTTGTTTATGGGTCAGTCCACGCATTAGTTTTATGCCAAAATGTTTGTCATCAACCTTCCACCACCCGACAAGATTGTCACGTTTACAGATATATAATTTATACTTGCCAATGTATTATTCAAATTCTAACCAGTAAAGCTCACCTGAGGCACGAGTTACATCGCATGGTATTATTTAGCTATGGAAGGAAACTGGCGAATATTGAGGAAACCCATGCAGAACAGGAGGAGCACGTCAAAACGCCATGCACAAAGGCGCCTTGGTCGGGAGTTGAACCCAGGATCTTAATGCTGTGAGGCACAAGCGTTACCAATGCACCAGCCATCATAGCAATCATAATCGAGGATCATAATGCATAGAGCCAGCCCGTAACATCCCCCAGGATTGAGAGAAATCGATGTTAATGTTAAAGGCTCTGACAAACAACAACACTTGAGCACCTTTCAGATTTATTGGGGTTACCATTTAATGGCCGAGGCTTGGAACTATCGTACACAATACCGTATTGATTACATGTTTCATGGAGCGTCAAATACGAAGGTAATTCCAAATCGGAGCATACTGACCAGCACAGAGTGAGATTTATGTTGTACAGTTTCATGTGCGTGGGTCTGCGTGTGATGTTGTTGGCCTGTAAAATATCATACAACACTTTTACGTAAAGTAGACGGAGCAGCCTCTCTTGAGCAACATTACCCTCAGAAAAAAACGTACAGTGCCCTGCACAACATTCCACGCATTACACCTACACTTACACGCTGCACCACACCCTGCTCCCTACACAATATCAGATTCAGCAGCCTGGCACATTGTTGGACAATAATAGCATTGTACATGAAGAAAGGTACATAATGTAGGGTATCGCATGACGAGATGCAAGATGATTTTAACTCTACAATATCCCCTTGTGCATTGCACCGTGGTAGGGATTGCTATTGCTTTGGATGTAAGAACCAAGTCAGCTGTTCAGGATAGATTTAATCTTTATTATATTTTTGCTTGTTAACCCAGGAAAGCCTCAAGACCCTTTTCCAGAACACAGCCTACAGGGTCCCATTTGATTTGGAATGTTTGGCCAATACCACTTACAGTGTGTGGGGATCACAGAGGAAACTAATGCAGAATAGGGGGAGAACATACAAACTCTGCACAGAAAAGTGCCTAACTTGGGAAGCGAACCCACTCCATTTTTATCAAGAGGCACAAGTGTTACCACTGAGCCACCCGGCCGTCCACAAAGAGCCTGTAGTAAAGAGCACAGACTTGTTATGCCCCATATAATGGTGGAGACTGGTATGGGCTAAGTAACCTGAGAAGCACTTGCAGGGTGAGCATGGGGAATATTCACATAGAGATGGCGGCAGTCAGTCAAGCGTTGTGCTCTGGGGTGCTCATAATTATAATTAACTGGATGCTCGAGATCTGTGTGGCGTGGGTCCTCTATACACGTCTGCAACACCAGGTCATTATGGTAGAAGGGAGGCCACCCGCCGTGGTGGCGAAATGTTAACTCCTTCGCCTGGCATACAGGAGGTTGTGGGTTCGATTCTAACCCTGACGCCTGTATATTTGTAGTTTGCATGTTCTCCCCGTGGTCGCATGGATTTGTCTCCGGGTCCTCCGGGTTTTCCCTCCACATTTAGAAACATGCGTTTGGAGTATTTGGTTGCTATACATTTTCACATTATAAGCTACTTAGTTGAATTCTCATTTTTTTCCTAGGTCGCTTCTGAAAAAGAGCTATGTAGCTTAGTGGGCCTTACCTGGTAAAACAAAAATATTTCATAGTTTAAATAGCTTCAGCAAGAAGGGCCTAGATTCAACTCCAAACTCAGGTGCCTTTCTGAGTGGTGTTTGTATGTACTCCCCCTGATCTGCATGGGTTTCCTCTAGGTTTTCCAGTTTTCCTCCCATAGCTTACAAAATAATATGAAACTGGTATTGACCAAACATCCCACTGCGAAAACTTAGCAAAACCCTCCTGAAAAAGTCTCGACACTAAGTTATTCTTTTCTGGGTAAACAAGCATAATAATAATCATCCATAATTTAAGCTTTTGATATTCCATTGTGTAAGCCAAGTCCCAAATGGGCTGTCATTTGTCTCTGTTTTTCAGCACCTAGGCTACACAGACCGGCACGTGTATGACTATGATGGAGAAGTCACAATATTCTGAAGATGTAATTAGTAATTCGCCATTCATTAAAGAAAGAGTGGAACATTGGACTACATTTAATGATTGTTTGCCTGCACTGGTAAACCTCCACTACAGGCTGTCTTTGTCTGGTGACACATTTATTTTGTTATTTATGCTGGCTTACCCAAAAAAGCAAGGACATTTTCAGGAGCAGGGTTGTGTCTGGTTTTCACAGTAGGGGGCAATAGTGCTGGTGTGTGTAATCCCATTGAAGTAATTTGCGGGTAATATTTCAACATTAGGATATTTGGCCAATACTAGGTCCAAATTGGAGGGGTTTATTTTAACTTTGGGAGGATACTGAAGGACCCAGAGGAACCCCCTTCTTGCTGTGAGGCACAAGTATTATCACTGTGCCACCCTGCTTCCCAAAATATGGTTTTGCGGTGTGTGTGTTTTTTTGAAGTGGTAGTGCAGCGGTTAGCACACCTCGCTATGAATCCGGCAACACAAGTTCTGTTCCCGCTCACGGTCCACACCAGTGGCGATTATTTGAACCAGTCCCAGGCCTCCCCTCGGTCAATTTAGCCTCACTTGAGTACTTGGTGCGGAGACAAAGGCAGCCGGGTGTGATGCTGTCCACCAACCCCCTTGTGTGGTGTTCTGGCCTTTATAGGTGCAACTCGCAAACAGCACTTGCCCCAACAGTCTGTGAAGGCTAAATGGGGGATCTCTGTCTTTGGTCCAACACAAATTCACAGTCGCTAGTGGTAAATGCAATTCACTATGAACCCGGTGACTTGAGTGATTCCTGGTCACAGCCAACATCAGTGGCTATTAATATCTAAACCTGTCCCGAGCTTTCCCGAGGTCTATTCAGCCTTAAATGAGTACCTGGTGCAGTGTGTAGATGTCCGTGTTTTCATACATGTACATAATTTCACGTGGTTTTGTGTATCTGAACTTTCAGGTGGACTTTACTTTTGCGCCAAGAGAAAAGTATACGTTGGTTCTGAGCAGTACCGACCACAACACCTAAGAGACCATGGCTAGCCAAGGTAACGTGTACATTCATTTCCCTCTTGAAGTAAAGCAAAGGATTAATGTTCATCCTCTCATGCGTGCATTGTAAGTTTTTTTATTATTCGGCCAACAGGGTGATTCAATGGTAATACTTCCATCACAGCAAGAATCATCTGGGTTCTATTCCTGACTTTGGTGCCTATCTATTTGGAGTCTGTATGTTTGCTCTCTCCCTGTTCTGCATGAGTTTTCCTATGGGTTTTCTGATTTCCTCCCATAGCTAAAAACAATCGTACAATGTTTACTGGTATTGGCCGAAAATCCAATGCTGCAAAATCATCTGCATGTTACTCGGTATTACACACAAAAGCAACCTCGTCTCCTGCTTGAAAACTGGCACGATCCCCCCTGAAGAAGATTCCCAATGCTCAATGAGTCTTTCCTTGGTATTCAAGCACAACAATAATAATAGGAGGCTTAGGGGCGACACGGTGGCAAGATTTTATATACCTCGCCTGATATGCAGGAGGTCGTGGGTTTAATCCCTCTCTCCCCTTGGTCGCGTTAATTTTTCTCCGGGTCCTCCGTTTTTCTCCGGTTTTTCCCTCCATTTAAAATTGCGTTTAGAGTATTTGGCTGCTATACATTTCCAAATGATAAGCCGCTTGATTGACTTATCATTTGTGGCCAGGTCGCTTCGAAAAAACAGTTATGTCGCTCAGTGGGCCTTATTTGGTAAACTAAAAATTGTAGTACTTGTGTTGTCTTCAGAGCGCTTGGCTGGCACCACGTATATGCTGGGTTTGAATCTGGATAGCTGTCCGCACGTAAACGAGGTTATCAAGTGTAGCGAGTTGTCGTTTGATGCTTGCTGCTGGCTATTTATATCTGGATAATTGACGTCTTAAATGGCGGAAAATGTTTCTTGTGCTAAAAGAGTGACAAAGAGGAGATGTTGTAAAAATATATAATGCCAGAATCTCAAGGATTAAAATACCAACCATTAATATATAACATTTAGTGTTCACGCCATTCCTACAGTGCAAGGCTATCATCGCGAAGGAAGACACCATGTTTCACAGACATAGACTGCAGTAGTTTAACAGTCAGGGGGCAATGCTGCTATGTGTAGTGCCACTTTAGTAATTTGTAGTGTAATTTTTCAGATTTGACCATGACGCTGGCACACAATGGCCTACTCTTTTCCAACCACACAACGTGTATTTCACGGTCAGTACACCTGCAGTTTTAACCAGGGTGGCCTGCGAGTTTCGAACCACGAACCTCTACAACAAGCTGCGAGCGCAACCCCATTGGGCCCTGTTACCGCCCCAGGAAAATTCACAACTGGGGAATGTGATCGGGATAGAAATCGGTGGCAGGAATTTGACGCTGCACAGCAGACCCAAGAACGCATCACAATGCAGAATGTTTGCAGCTGTTATGCGGAGAGCTTAAATTTCTTGGTGTGAAACTTTTCCCATGGCATCAATTTAAAAATAACTTTTCTTTTCAAAAAAGATTTTAATGCAAAGAAGCCAGCTTTCCACAGTCCTGATCAGTAGGATACATATATAGAACTGGGATTTAGGTTCATGATGAGCACAGTTCACGCTCGTTCACTCACTCGCTTGCTCGTTCGCTGTCTACGAGAGGGAAACAACTCTTGAGGCGCGAGGAACCACAGACGAGCGGGAAGGCAGCGGCCAGAAGGTGAGCCGGTGCAAACAAATTGCCCAAGCTCTGCCAGCAGGCTAATTCATTAGTGTTTATATATATGGTAGGAAACTGGAGCACCTGCAGAAAACCCACGCATGCGAAGGGGCAATGCTTTCCATGCAGGTGTAACAGATGGTGGTTGCTCCACGTATTCTTCTCCCACCTTCTCTTGAAAGACAGGATATGGTATTATGATGTCCACAGGAAGGGAGTTTCACTGCCAACGCTCTCAGGGATGGATTATAGGCGTGTGCCGCCACTGCACGGCAATGTCAGATGTCTTAGAATCCACCACAAGCCATTTGACGGTGTATGGACTCGAAGATTACACTGGTTTTCGTCTGGCCGTTACTGGACTTTGATGCCATGAAAGTGTTTGCCGAAGCAGAAACAACATCTTTATTCTCAGAATTTCCTTGTTTGCAAAAGGGTGAAGTGGCTTTACAATCAGGTGAAGTAACTGTGGGCGGCAGGGTGGCGTAGTGTCAACACTCATGCCTCACAGTAAGAAATTCTGGGTTAGAATCCCGACTCGGATGGATTTCTGTGTGGAGTTTTATTCTGCATGGGTTTCCTCTGGGTTTTCCGGTTTCCTCCCATAGCTAACACTGCACACAATGTAACTGGTATGACCAGAACATCTGGATCCCTACCCTGACGCCTGTGTATTTGGAATTTGCATATTCTCCCTGTTGTCGCTAGGATTATTTTGCGGGTTCTCCGGTTTTTCCCTCCACTATTATAAACATGCGTTTAGATTATTTGGCTGCTATTAATTTCAATATGATGAGGCACTTCATTGAGCTAATATTTGTGGCTAAGTCACTTCTGAAAAATACCTATATAGCTCATTGGGTCTTACCTGGTGAAATAAAAATTGGTAATTAAAATAGTTAATAGTAGAAAAAGTCTTGAGCTCTCTGTCCATTTGATCAAAGGGCATTTTGCTTGTATTTTTATTTATTTATAATGGCACTTACCTAAATCCCCTTAGTCTCTAACTGCACAGACAAGTTATACGGTTCATGATGATCTGACCAAATCTGTATCGTTAAGACCCTTCACCACCTGTTGTGTACAAGCGTTTAACACCGGTAAGTTAAAGAACGATTCTGTCTACAAAATTCTGCATTTAGATATGCGACGTGTCATTTTAAACTGCGTCACGCATCTTCAGACTAGGGTTCATAAAGTGGGACAAAAAATGCAGGGGAGGTCAGGATGTCCAATTCATGATCTATTTAGATGAATGCATCTTTGACCAAAACACCCGAATTGCACCCAGTCTCATCAGATTTGGAAAGGAAGAGTGAGTGTCATGCATGAATGAAACAGGTGTTATATGCTGGTTGTCGGGCTACATTATCAGCAGAGCACAGTGCAGCAAAATCCTTTGTTTTGCTACACTTTGCTCCAACATATATGTTCCCCACCATCGCCAACTTGCACTGACCAGCATGGTGAAATATGAGGCCCTTAGCCAGCAGTGGACTTACACCTGGGCTGTACGTGTACACAGCGGGACGCAATTAAAGTTTCCATTCATTGTTGGTTGTGCTATATCAACTGCCAGATGAAGGCTGCCCCAAGGCAATGCCATCCCTTAGTCTCGTGATGAATCCATTTAGCTCTTGCACGTGGCCCTATTTCCCTATGAGCGCATTCCATCCTTTAGCTGCGATTCCGACGCCAGTCTCAACGCGCAGGTGTCGTCCATTCTGTGTGAGTGTCATGCCCCAAGCCCACTTTTTCTTAACAATCCATGCGGTGCCTGTAACCTGCCTGTGGGATACTTCATCCACGCATTGCTCTTCCCGTTTCTCAGTGTAATTCCCAATGTGTAATTCTCCGTGCTTATTTTGCACGATTTTTAACTTGTCTATTTATTTTATTCTTGAAAAAAACAAAAGCTGACTTTTGAAAAGCTAAGTGGGAGAGGTGGGGGCTTGGTGTTTGTCACTTGCAGCTGACTTCATGGAGCTGGACATGCAGCTGGAACCTGACCGCAAGGTGCAGGTGACCCAGTGGCAGCAGCAGTCCTATCTGGACTCGGGCATCCAGTCCGGGGTGAACACCACGGCGCCATCGCTCAGCGGCAAGGGCAACCCCGAGGATGGAGAGGAAACGCGCGTTGTATATGAGTGGGAACGGACCTTCAACGCGAACCTGTCGCACGACCACACCCCGGGTATGCACCACTTTCGATTTAGCTTTCTTGTTTCATTTGGATATATGAATTAAGTGCACAAAGGAACCTTATGGCGGGACTCCAGGGTCCCATAAGCCCCTGGCTCTCGCATAAACTGCGTTGCGACGTTATTTTATGTCTGTTGAAGGCAAACGATACGGCAATCTATTCCTCTCAACAAACTCTACACGATGCGCTAATCAAAGTTTAAACGTTTATTTTTTTGCGCGCATTCGTCCTCGCTGCGCTTGGACATCATGACAGAATGATCCGCGCCAGGTGGGTCGCGGGGTTTATGTGCGCGGTGGGACGTAGTCGTCAAAAATAAATAAGGTAATTACGATTTTCACTTTCATTTATCGGGCCCCCGGGATCCCGCCAAAAGGTTCAATGGCCCGTAGGCTCATTCAGAGGCCCGTAGGCTCGCACAGAGGCCCGTAGGCTTGCAAAGAAGCCCATAGGCTCACACAGGCCCCATAGGCTCAAACGGTTGCTACAGACCCACAGAGACCCATAGGCTTGCAGTGTTCATGATGTGATCCACTTCGATCCCGACCCTGATGCCTGCTTATTGGGAGTTTTCATGTTCTCTCCATGGTCACGTGGCTTTTTCTCCAAGTCCTCTGGTTTTTTCTTACACATTGAGAATCGACATGTGTTTAGAGTATGTGGCTGCTATAAATGTCCACATGATAAGCCACTTCATTGAGCTATCATTTGTGGCCAGGTCGCTTCTGAGAAATAACTGTATAGCTCAGTGGGCCTTTCCTGGTAAAATGAAAAAAGTTTACTTGAGGAACATCGCCCCCTACTGTAAAAAATTGGCAAAATTGGAAGACTCCTTCCCCCATCTAAAACCAGGCCGACTCCAACCCCTAATACAGCTATCACCCCTATCATTACCCCTGTCACTACCCCAGCCCCTCCACCTCTCCCGCCCGTCCTGTCACCATAACTATACCACCACTTTGAATAACCCATATTCTTTATTTTAACCACTATCATCGTATGCACAATTTTATAATTGTTGTAAAGCGCCTTGGAGTAAGGCGCTTTATACATATAGGTAAGATTAGATAAAGGTTATCATAGTGACGCGTTCTGCGTTGCGCGAAAAGTGTTCCCAGGACGGAAGAACCAACTGCGTCACAGCAAAAACGCGTGATGTGCGCACCGCGCATTAAGCGGGGACTTGGTATGTATGTAAGTTGAACTTCTGTCCATGCACACCGTGGAGTGCCACGGTGGTGAGGTGTTTCTCAAGTGATCTTTGCTATTCACAACAGATGTCAGCACCAATCTGCCTGTTGTACCACTCAGCAATCATCTTGGCATGGATATCCCAAACCTAAATATTTGTTTTCTTTTGTAATTCTCAGAGCTGGAATTTGGCCAAATAAAATATATAGCCAAACTTAACGATGTTATTCATTGTACGGTCGTTGAGTGACCAGGCTGAGATGTCATCTCTCTCGCCTGGTATGCACGCAGCTGTGGTTTCAATCCCGACCCTGACGTAATTATATTTGGAGTTTGCGTGTCTCTCTCCCCATGGTTGCGTGGATATTTTTTTCTGAGTCCTCCGGTTTTTACCTACACATGTTGAATCAACGTGCGTTTACAGAATTTGGCTGCTATAAATTTCCACATGAGCCACTTCGTTGAGCTATAATTTGTGACCAGGTCACTTCTAAAAAAGAGCTATGTAGCTCAGTGGGCCTTGGTAAAATAAAAAATAGGTTAGTTTAACTTCTTTCGCACCGTGCGTAGCCAACTGTGCTAATTGGTTGCCGCAAGGATAAAAGTCATTCTCACAACGGGTGGGCGAGTGGTGGCGCGGCGGTCCTTACGCCGCGCACTTTTCCATGCCCACAGACGCCGAGAGCCACTTTGCGTCGACGCGCGCCCAGCGCATCCGAGCGGCCATGTTCCCCGAGACGCTGGAGGAGGGTGCGCAGGCGCCGTCCACGCAGTTCGATGCCGAGCAGCCGACCAACGTGCAGCGCCTGGCTGAGCCGTCGCAGATGCTGAAGCAGGCCGTGGTGAACCTCATCAACTACCAGGATGACGCCGAGGTGGCGACGCGCGCCATCCCCGAGCTTACCAAGCTGCTCAACGATGATGACCCGGTGCGTGGGTGACTAGGCAATGTGGCAACCTCCACATGTGCACAGACTCATTACACGCACACACACACATACTACACACACTACACAGACTCCCTACACACACAGACTACAGACAACACACACAGACTACACACACGTAGACTCCCTACAGACATAGAATTCCTACACACATAGACTACACGCACAGGCTCCATACACTCACACAGGCTCCATACACTCAAACAGGGTCCATACATATTCTTGGTTCTTTCGGTAAAGTCACGTAGAAGGGAAACAATAAAATAATAAAAATATTAAACAATAAAATTATCACGACGTTTCGACTGCAACACAAGCAATCATCATCAGGTGTGAAAACCACAACAAATTTTTTTATTTTTTTTTTATTTTTTTTTTATTTTATTGTTTCCCTTCTACGTGACTTTACCGAAAGAACCAAGAATATGAATCCCTGCAGTCACGAAAGCTTCAAATCAAAATTTAGGGTCCATACACTCACACAGGCTTCCTACATACACCGTGACTAAATTGTAATGACACCCAGGAACATCGTTCCGTTTGTGAAACTACTACAGACTCTATCTGATAGCCTTTCACTGTTGGAATGGCGCAAATACCATATATACTCAATAATTTTGAGAATTATAACTCTGTGTCCCAACCGAGTTGTGCTCATCTGCCGCGGGTGCGTGTGCGCGCTGCAGGTCGTGATGGGTAACGCCGCCATGATGGTGCATCAGCTGTCGAAGAAGGAGGCGGCTCGCCACGCCATCATGGATTCCCCCCAGATGGTGGCGGCATTGGTGCGCGCAGCCCAGAACACCAACGACATGGAGACGGCTCGCTGCGCCGCTGGAGCCCTCCACAACCTGTCGCACCACCGCCAGGGCCTGCTGGCCATCTTCAAGTCAGGAGGCATCCCAGCCCTCGTGAAGCTGCTCAGGTGCAGCGCGGCGGCGAACGCAAAACTCGCAAGGGGCGGCCGATTTAACAAACAGCATCGTGCAGCCTTTGACGAACGGGAGATTGATGGAGAAGTTTAGGTCCACAGTTCAAGTTCTTCTGAAGTCGAGATGGTCTTCCAGTTAAACAGGGTGGTGGCACATCGGTAACACTTGTGCCTCCCAGCAAGAAGGGCCTGCGTTCGATTCCCAAGTCGAGTGACTTTCTGTTGGAATTTGCATGTTTTCCGCTCATTCTGCAGATTGTAAGTGTGCATGTGAGTGTGGAGTTTGTATGTTCTCTCTGTTCTGCAGAGTGTGTATGAGTGTGGATTTTATATGTTCTTCCCCCCATTCTGTGGGTGAGTGTGTAAAATTATCTGCAAATTACTTAATTGGCAATATAAAGCACGACCCTCCTGATAAAGAGTTAAGACTGTGAGGCTTTTCTGGGTAAACAAGCCTAGTAGTAAAATAATAAAATAAAATTACACAATAAAATTCTCACGACGTTTCGGCCACAACACAAGTGGCCTTCTTCAGGTGAAAGGAACAAACCTGTCGCGACGACAGAGCTTCAATGAACGTTAAGATTCGTAGCGTCTTGTAAGCTGGTTTAGAGAAGTGAGGCACCTTGACAAAGGGTTTTACATATCAAACAGGAGAATTTAGCATTGAAATAGCTGAGGGATTAGCTTGTGACTGGTCACAGAAATGGCTATGTTAAAGTCAAAGCCTACATATCCACAGAGGCACCTAGTACAAATCAAACAGGAGAATTTAGCATTGAAATAACTGAGGGATTAGCTTCCCATTTCTGTGACCAGTCACAAGCTAATCCCTCAGCTATTTCAATGCAAAATTCTCCTGTTTGATATGTAAACCCTTTGTCACTTCTCTAAACCAGCTTAAAAGACGCTACGAATCTTAACAACGTTCATTGACGCTCTGTCGTCCCGATAGGTTTGTTCCTTTCACCTGGTGAAGGCCACTTGTGTTGTGGCCGAAACGTCGTGAGAATTTTATTGTGTTATTTTATTTTATTACTTTATTCTCATTCTACGTGACTTTACCGAAAGAACCAAAGAAGATTAATCCTTGTAGTCACGAAAGCTTTAAATCTAAATTTAAGCGTAGTAGTAATAATAATATTGAAAATGATGGTTTCATGATAAATCAAATGAAGTATTTGGTATGGTTGAGTTATAAATGTTAATGCCGTGGACAGTTCATTAGTTCAGCAAGGGAAACCACACACAAGTGCGAAGGCAGCTCGTACCAGTGCCAACAATTGCCCAAGTTCTATTACCCTACATTGCAATGGTCGCTCTACTCTTTTCATGGGTGTTTATACTTGTGGGAGGAAACCGGAGTAGCTATAGAAAACCCTCGCATGCAAGGGTGGCAATGCTGTGTCCACATATGGATGGAAACAAATGGAGATTAATCCATTTACTGTACCGCCACCTCCTGGTGAGTCAGGGTATGGCAACATTGACACCCACGGGAAGGGAGTTTCACGACATCCTTGTGGTGATCCACCAACTCTTGCCTCCACAGTGCTGATATACAGGACACTTGAGTAGCTGCCACTACCGCCACTGCCCCGGCTAAAGTGAATGTGATTTTTCCTGTGCGATGGCAGCTGCCCGGTGGAGTCAGTGCTTTTCTACGCCATCACCACGCTGCACAACCTGCTGCTGCATCAGGAGGGCAGCAAGATGGCCGTGCGCCTGGCGGGCGGCCTGCAGAAGATGGTGGCCCTGCTGAACAAGAACAACGTCAAGTTCCTCGCCATCACCACCGACTGCCTGCAGCTGCTGGCTTACGGCAACCAAGAGAGCAAGGTGAGCGAGTCAGGCTTGTGAAGCACCGTGCCGAAGCCGGTGCCGTGGAGATGACGTGGCCCAGCGGGAGTGTGATCGCTGCCCGTTGCAGGTCACTGCGGCACATATTGAGCGTAACATTACTACTACTGCGCATCGTCTGCTTCACAGCGAACCGACGTAAAAGATCCCGTGACGTGTTCTGGCGTCGTGGTCTAAAATTTGAGAGATTTTAATGAAAACGGCAAGGTGGCGAGATGTTATCTCTCTCGCTTGGTATACAGGATGTCGTGGATTGAATTTCTGACACTGACGCCTGTATATTTGGAGATTGCGTGTTCTCCCTGTGGTCGCATGGATTTTTCTCTAGGTCTTTTGTATTTTCCCTCCATATTTAAAATCAGTATGCGTGCAGAGTATTTGGCTGATATACATTTGCACATGATAAGCCACTTCATATTCTTTGGGTCTTTCGGTAAAGTCACGTAGATCGGTTCAAAGAAAAATAAACTACGACGTTTCGATCACAACACAAGCGATCGTCATCAGGAGGAAAAAGAGGAAAGCTGCTGAGGCAGACTGTTTTAAAGGTTTAAAATTAGTGTAGGCCAATGGTCATAAATGAAGTGGGCAGGGCTAGTCATGTTAATGTAAGATCGCAGAGCTTTCGCCACGTTGGCGCGCAAGGTGGCTGTGTTAGTGTAAGAAATGTAACCTGTTAATGTAAAATCAGAGAGCCGAAAATAACTAACATTGGAAGGTAGGATGGAAATATCACAGCCAGTTTTGACTTAGACTGGTTAATAACGTCCTTCCAATGATTTATCAGTTTGTACCCATCTTCTCGGTTGAAATTGTGTCTGTCTATATGGATGGCTTCGTGAACTAATCTTTGTTGATAGCCAGAAGGTTTACCAAGCACCTTCATCTTGGAGAAATAGATTTCGTGTGAGCCCAACGCATTAAAACAATGATCAGCCACGGTCGAGGTATTGGTCCTACCGTATTTGAGATCTGCCTTATGTTCACGAACACGGTCCGAGACATGTCGCTTAGTTTCCCCAATGTAACTACTGCCGCAGACAAAGCTTAGTTTGTAGACGCCGGGGTATTGCATGTCAGGGATCAAATCCTTTACAGATGGGATCAGAACACAAATATTATGTACTGTTTTGATTTAAAGCTTTCGTGACTGCAGTAATTCATATTCTTAGCTCTTTCGGTAAAGTCACGTTGAAGGGAAACAATACAATAATAAAATATATATAACAATAAAAATTCTCACGACGTTTCAACCATAACACAAACGGTCGTCATCAGGTGTCGGTTTGCATTAATTTATTTATTTTTAAACGGTGTATTTATTTATTTAAAAAAACGACAGCGCCACGCGCAGCGATTTGGCAGTTTATTTAGAAGGACTAGTCCATCTATGTTCTGAAAAGAGGAAGGGGGAGACGAAAAATTAATGTATGCTGTCTGAAAGCCACTGTAAGCATGAACAATCAATTAAGACCTGAAATGGTTTATCAAATCTTTCCAATGATTGCTAAGCCAGAATCCATCTTCTCGGTTGAAATTGTCTCTGTGCTTGTATATGTGGATAGCCTCATGAACGAATCTCTCATGGTAGCCAGATGGCTTACAAAGAACGTCTGTCTTGGAAAAGTCAATGTCATGTGAGCCTACTGAATTATAACAATGATCTGCCACGGCCGAGGTGTTGGTCCTACCGTGTTTAAGGTCTGCTTTGTGTTCACGAATGCGGTCCGAGACATGGCGTTTGGTTTCTTCAATGTAACTACTACCACAGAGGCAACTTAGTTTGTAGACACCAGGGTACTGTATGTCCGGAATCACATCTTTTACAAACCGAACCAGATCACGGATTTTATGTACATTTGGTCGACATAGTGGCAGCTGAAGAGGCAGTAATATTTTCTACATGTTCCCAATCCGATGTGGACATTGTTGCCGTCAATGATAAGTGTGATTTGTAGAGTGTCTTCTACGTGACTTTACCGAAAGAACCAAGAATATAAATTGAATGCTGTTATGGATGAGAAAAGCTAAACCGCCACCAGCTGTTGGTCGGTCTCGACGGAGGAAAGTGAAAATTTTGAAAGTTGGGCGGTCAAGAAGTTGATTTTAATTTTGTTTCTTGCATGGCGGCTATTTTAATGGAGTTTTGTTGTACAACGGTACTTAGTTCAAGGGATTTGTTGTTGATGCCGTTGATGTTTAGTTGAAGGATTTTTAGGTTGTTTTTGTTGTGGACGTTTTGTTGTGGTTGAAACGGTGCTTGCGATAGATGAGGTGATGGTGTTAGTGTAGTTGTGCAAGGTGGAGTTGTTGGAGTGGATTATTTACAATATTTGCAGAACCAGCCGGAATTTGAACTGGGGATGCGGGCTAAAGTAGTGCAACGTTTGTGGTACCAAGCTTTACAACCGTTGCATTGGATATAATTTGCAGTGACGTTCTTGCCGCAGCTGCCACAAGGGAAAAACTGCCCTGGATTCATTTCGACATCCCCAGCAATAATAATAAGCCAGCTCCAGTATGCTGGGAGGCCTGGGCTGGCTGGCGAAAAACAGGAAAGTGTGAGGGGTGATGTTGCCATTTGCAAGTGCTTTCGTAGCACTTGGTCTCTCCACTTCGAACAAGCGGCAACACTGGAGAGGAGCTCTATGGTGTAGAGATTTGATGAGGGAATTCTTCTGGGATGGATGGTGGTGAGAGTCAGGTTTTAGATATGCGTCCGTATGGGTGGCTTTCCTGTAGACAGTGTCCCATTGAGCCATCTGGTCTCTTTTCGATTATAACATCCAATAATGGTAACTTGCAATCCTTTTCCACCTCCATGGTGAATTTGATGGCTTGGTGTATGATATTGATGTGGTTGAGGAATTGGTTCAGAGCTGGTCGGCCATGTGGCCAGATGACGAACGTGTCATCTACATACCTCTTTCACAAGGACGGACGTAGAGTGGATGCCTGGATGGCATCTGTCTCAATTTTTTCCATGAAAACATTGGCTACAACTGGAGATAAAGGAGAACCCATTGGGGTACCTTCAACCTGTTTGTAAAATGTTCCATTCCAGGTGAAGTATGTGTTGGTGAGGCAGTGTCTCACCAGGGCCGGTACATAAGCATTCATTCCTTGTTGGACCAAATCTTCAATGATTGCAATGGTGTCAGGCACAGGAACTTTGGGAAGCAAAGAGACTACATCAAAACTAACGAGCAAATCACCTGGAGATAGTGAGATGTCCTTAATTAACGATACCAAGTGAGCTGAGTTAAGTACAGCTGAGGTGGTCTTACCAGTGAATGGTTGTAAGATCTCAGACAGAAATCAGACCAGTTTGTAGGGGGGGGGAGTCATATGGTGGAGACGATAGTACGAAGGGGTGTAGCTTCTTTATGGATTTTTGGTAAGCCATACAATCTGGCTGGTCTAGCAACAGAGGGTTTTAAGGATAACCGCTTGGTTGGTTCGATTAAATATACTCTTTGGTTCTATTCGGTAAAGTCACGTAGGTAAAAATAAAATAACAAAAAATCACGACGTTTTTTACCTACGTGACTTTACCGAATAGAACCAAAGAGTATGGATCCTTGCAGTCACGAAAGCTTCAAATCTAGAATCGATTAAATATGTCGAATGAGTGATATTGTTGTTTTTCGTAACGAGGCGGTTGGTGGGATCTCTTTTAATTTTGGTATAGCTACCATCATTAAGTAGGTCCTGAATTTTGTTCTTGTATGTGGTTTTGTTCATGATGACTGTGGCATTGCCCTTGTCGGCTGAGAGGATCACGATGTCTTCTCTCTAATAATTGAGAAAGCTCAAAGCGCTCATCCTTACCGATGTTGCTAATAGGTGTCTTAGCATTTTTGAGGATTGCAGCGATTTCCGATCTTGCCATGTCTGCAGTAATGTGTCCCAAACCCTCCAGCGCTATGTCGACCTGGGCAATGATATCATCAACTGGGATGTGTTTAGGGGTGACTGCGAAATTCAACCCTTTAGCTAGAACCGATTTTATCACTCCAACCGTTGAGAAAGAACCATCTGAGGACCCAATCAAAGTCATCACCTTGCCATACATAGCAGGGGTCACCAGAAATATTTCCAAAATCACGAGCAAACAAGATACAGGTTAGATTTAACACAGTACGTAAAATTCGTGATCTGATCCCATCTGTGAAGGATGTGATCCCTGACATGCAATACCCCGGCGTCTACAAACTAAGCTGTGTCTGTAGCAGTAGTTACATTGCGGAAACTAAGCGACATATCTCAGACCGTGTTCGTGAACATGAGGCAGATCTGAAACACGGTAGGACCAATACCTCGGCTGTCGCTGATCATTGTGTTATTGTGGTGGGCTCACACGAAATTGATTTCTCAAAGACGAAGGTAGTTGGCAAACCCACTAGCTATCAACAAAGATTTGTTCATGAAGCCATCCATATATATAGACACAGACACAATTTCAACCGAGAAGATGGGTACAAACTGAGCAATCATTGGAAGGACGTTATTAACTAGGTAAAGTCTTAACTGACTGTGATGATTCCATCCTACCTTCCGATATTAGTTGTTATTTTCGGCTGTCTGATTTTACATTAACAGGTTAAATTTCTCACACTAACACAGCCACCTCTCGCGCCGACGTGGCGGAAGCTCTGTGATCTTACATTAACATGCTAATCTCTCATATTAACATAGCCACCTCCGCGCCCTCGCCGTAGATGTCGCCCTCTGATCTTACATTAAAATGCTAATTTCTCACATTAACATCACTAGCCCTGCCCACTTGTTTATGACCCTTGGGCTACACCCATTTTAAACCTTTAAAACAGTCTGCCTCAGCTGCTTTGCTCTTTTTTCCTCCTGATGACGATCGCTTGTGTTGTGATTTTACCGAAAGACCCAAAGAATATGAATTCCTGCAGTTACGAAAGCTTTAAATCAAGATAAGCCACTTCGTTGAGCTATCATGTGTGACCAGGTGACTTATGAAAAACAGCTATGTAGCTCAGTGGGCCTTATCGGATAAAATAAAAATAGTTTTTTTTTTACATGGCAGGATCCTCCTTAAATTAACTCGTGAGAGTCAGTGAGGCTTTCCCGGGTAAACTAACATAGAACAAGCAGACCTTGTTTAGCGTGACCCCGTAGAACGCCGATTTGTTATAGTGCTCTTTCTCATGGCAAAATTTTTACGAAAAAAACTGAAATGAAAATATCTACATATCACTTCCGAGTGAGAACACACAGCAGCACCGACCAAGGAAACGTACCCCCCGCAATTTAATTATTACAATTTCATGCTCACCATTTATTTTTTTGCAATGCTGCCACATTGGGAAAAGAGACCAGGGGGTAGTCTCAGGCACCACCTAAAAGAAACCTAGCCACAGACATTTCGCCTGAGGGCATCACGAAGACCTGGATTGGGAGCGCAGCAGCTCCAACCTTGTCTCCCTTCACAGTAGAATGCACTTGCGAGTACAGTACATGATACTTAATGATGTTATCGTAAGACATTTTTACTTACGATAGAATGTTTACCATCTGTATTATTAGCACTATTACCGATACCCCAATGAAGCCCTCATATACTGCTCATATGAAATATGAGCAGTATATGTCGGGAACGCATCGCCGATTTGATTAGCGCTCACTTCTCCAGCGAACGCATCGCGAGCGCTGAGCGACCTCTGCCTGTAATAAAAAATATTCGTGACAAAGCTGTGTATTTGGCTTTGGCTCTCAGTTGATAATCCTGGCAAGTGGGGGTCCGGCTGGGCTGGTGCACATCATGAGGACGTACACCTACGAGAAGCTGCTATGGACCACGAGTCGTGTACTCAAGGTGCTCTCCGTGTGCCCCAGCAACAAGCCCGCCATCGTCGAGGCCGGTAAGCCAGCATCCCCAGCCACACCCCAACAACACCCCCGACTACACTCCCAACTACACACAAACTATGCTCTGATGACAACCCAACCACACTCCCAAATACACTCCCAACTGCACCCAACTCTACTTGTGTAGTCTCGCAGGTATCTTCTTCCTTCTTCCCGAGGCTTGTGTGTGTGTGCGGGTGGCGTGTGTCACACACACACTCAGTCGGAGACGAGGTTGTCGCAGGAGGCACCGTCTTTCCTTTATTATGTTCACCTACCAACTCCGGCTCCCTCTCTCACGACCACGCTGCGGTACGTCCCGGTCCAGACACGACCCCGTCCGCGTTGCACCGACAGCGTCGGCTGAGACAGCCAACTACTGTTCGGCCGCGCAATGATCGGGTGAAGGGGGCAGTGATGAAGGCGGCAACGGCGACAGCCACGACGAGACGAGTCCACTCCCAGAACCGGCAGCCCGGAGCTCTCGCTCTTCGCTGCTTATATTCCCCTCGGCGCAGCTTGGCTCCGCCCTAGCCGCACCTCCCTTCTCGAACCCACCAGAGGGTTCCAGGGGCCTCCCCACGAGGTCTACCGTGACCCTTGCCCCAGTTCCTCCACCCTGCCGGCACACCCGTGTATATGCTCAACAGAGTGTGCGCTAAGTGTTCACCGGCAGATGCAGCTACTGTACAACAGTCAACGCCGTGTCACTACACTTGTCTGGATTGTTTTTTGTTAATCCAGGATAGTGTTGAGCATTGTGTGTGGTAGTTGAAGCGTCAACAGTAGAATAATAATATGTATAATACGTTCTGAATGTTCATAGTACAGTAAGTCTTTTAACATGGTGGATGCGTCTCTGCAAAGTGTCGCGTTAAGCAAAAAAGGTGTTAAGCGACAACTCTTTCCCCATAAATAATGTAACCAAAAAGTTTGGCAAGATACAATGTACGCAAACACAGTGAGATGGTGGGACAAATAACTGAGGTTATGTCGCCGCTTTACTGTATCTGCATGCTGTATCACTACCGCTCAGACACAGCTCAAGAAAGTAGTTAATTGTCGACCGCCCAGAAACCGCGTTATAATGGTGCGCATTCTGCACTATAATAGGTGCACATTCCGCGTTATTAAGGGGGTGTTCCACATCATGCGAAAAGTATTCCCTCATGGAACAACCGTGTTCTCGTGAAAACGTGTTGTGTGAACAAAGCGTGTTAAGCGAGAGCTTACCGTACATTTTGAATGCAACCTGTGGTGGTTTTTCTGGTAATCTATATACAGTAAAACCTTGGATTGCGAGCATTATTCGTTCCGGAAACGTGTTTGTAATCCAAAGCACTCGTATATCAAAGCGAATTTCCCCCATTAGAAATAATGGAAACTCAGATGATTCGTTCCACAACCCAAAAATATTCATATAAAAATTATTAATACAAAATACCTTTTTAGATTTTTATAATTTAAATTTAATATAAAGTAATCAAATTTATTAATTAAATTTAATCGTGGCTGGTGTGAGGGAGACGAGAGAGGAGAGGAGGAGGAGGGTTATTGTGTAGGATGACTTTCACTGTCACTAACAGAATCACTGCTATCTGTTGGCTCACTGGAATCTTTTTCTTTTTGTGCGACTTTAACAAGGAACCTATCCAATGACACTTGCTTTTGCCTCCTTTTGAGGATTTCGCGGAAATGTGACATTACATTGTTGTTAAACAGATTCATCGCTCGCACTGCTACAGCCTTATTCGGGTGGTGCTTTTCTAAAGAACAGTCACTACACTTGGACACAAAATAAAAAAAATGCTTTACGCACACACGTGGTCACAACACTGTAGTAAACAGTATACGCTCAAATGGATATTGACTATACGAGTGAGGCACGCCGACTGAGACCGCACATGGGAAACGATTACCCACAATTCCGCAGCAAGAGAGAGAAGAACCATCGGCTCAGTTGTGATCACGTGACGCTCGGCAGACAAAGCATATACATACTACTCGTATTGCAAGACCTTGCTCGTTTATCAAATGAAATTTTATTTAAAAAAATTGCTCGTCTTGCAAAACACTCGCAGACCAAGTTATTCGCAATCTAAGGTTTTACTGTATATAAAAGAGAAATTTGTGAATGTGTGTTTGTTCAGAACGTTTAGCATACTTCCTGACATGCAACAAACTTGAAATTTGGCATGTGGGCAGCTTCCAGACTGTACACAATGCAAAAAGTATAAAAATAGACTATGTATTTTGGGGGGGGGCGCAATAATGGATATATTTTGCACGGCAAGTGAGCGGTGACGTCACATATGTGATGTCACCCGCATGCGGCAGCGTTACACAGTGTGCCCGCTGACGTCACGCATCCCCCCCCACCCTCCGCGTAGACCGTGTATTAATCCAAGACAAGAATCCAAGTCTCGGGCGAAGCCGGGTAGTAAAGCGAGTGTTTAAATATAGGTGACGTACATACATATATACGTACATGTTCCATAACAGCACCATAATGTCATGTGTTTCTTGGCGTCAGGTGGCATGCAAGCCCTGGGTCTTCACCTGGTCAGCCCTAGCCAGAGGCTCATGCAGAACTGCCTGTGGACCCTTCGCAATCTCTCCGATGCCGCCACTAAGCAGGTCAGTGCGGCCAGCTTGCCAAGTGCCCATGGTGCTGACCCTTTGGCCGGCGAATGTTAGGGTGAAAGCAGATGAAGGATCCTTGTGTGTATTTTTCTAGTTTAGTTATTTGCTTCCTGCATAATAACTTTTTTTCGTAAGCACATTTTGACATTGGCGGTACACCTGTGCAGCATAACACACCGGTCCTCCTGAAACAGTCTGACCACGTCGCTGTTGCCCTTGAGTGAGCTGCAGACTCCCCCATCAGAAGTTTCCTTAGATTTAGCAGCTGCTTCCCCATTCGAATGTGTAACATGAGTCATAATATATTGATGCCACCGTCCGCCAAGAAATGATTCCGGAAATGAATCGGGGAACCATCTTACCAAGTCTGGGCCATGAGTCGAATCTGCCTTTGGAACACGGAGCCAGTCGTCATCAGACTCGGTGCTATACGGCAACAGACTGTGAAGCTTCGTGTTCAGCCGCTCATAACAATCGTCTTCTGACTGCTTTAACACCATGAGAACTGATTTCGACGCGCCTCGAAAGATTTTCTGACCGGGGTTGCGAATCACAGGAAAATAAACAATTGCAAAAAGTGTGCTTATTTATACTGCACACCAGTGAAACGGTAATACTTTCATTTCCTGAGCATAGCCCCAATTGCCCGAAAAGTCAAGTGGCCAGCAACAAGAATCAATCTTTATTTAGACTGGAGGAGGAGGAATCCGATGAGCTATGAAGCTCTTTTTCACAACAAACAATACAAAAACGATGGGAGTGCAAAATAGATAAAAGGTAAGCAAGCCAATGTAAATAAAAATACATATAGTATACAGGCATACCTCTTATAGCACTCGGAATGCGTTCTTGGTAAACGGAGTGCTTTGCGAAACAGCGCTATAGGAGGTCATGACAACATGGTTCCAATAGATATGCGTATGGACAGCGATATCTTTTTTTACCTAGGAGTGATATTAACCTTATGGCGGTACCCCGGGGTACCATAGTAACCCGGCTCTCGCATAATATCTGTGATGCAGTAATTTTTAGTCTGTTGATGGTCGGTGATGCGGCAATCTACTCGTCTTGACGAGCGATACGCGATGCACTTTTCAAAGTTAAATTTTTTGATAACGGATGTTTAATGCTAATGTTTGGCGTTTCGACATCGTGGAGTGGCACTGATTTCGGATTGATAGTAAACCCAGTCGCGGAGTTAAGTACACCCTGGGCAAAAAGTGTCCCAGAAGTAAAATATTTAATTGCCTCGGCCATTTTGTATTATATGGTACCCCGGGGTACCGCCATAAGGATCATGAGGGCTTCTGTTTGGGTAGCGGTAATAGCCTTAATAATAATACTGTACACATGATTAATGTTTTAAAGCATTTTATAAATGAAAATAGTCATTTTTAATGGTAATGAAAAAAGGCCCAATAAGTTAGGTACTCATCAGTGTTTTCAGTCGGAGCTTGCGTATGATTAACGACCGTTTGCCGTGAACATACGTTCCGCAGGAAGCTATACGAACCAATGACACTACTCGATCCATGGATCAACAATGAATCGATGCAGTGATTAACCCTCAATGAATCGATACTCCAATATGGCTGTCGGTTCAACTAAGAGCAGAATGGATACAATAAACAGCTCGATTCAGGTTCCACAAGACCAGATATGGGCAAAGACACACCCCCACGGACAACGCCATGACTCCTTTCATCCATATATGGGCTAACCCGCCCAGGAATTTTCTTCCAGGACAAAGAGCGTTATTACGAAACAGCGTTATAAGAGCAGCGCTAAAAGAGGTATGCCTGTATAAAGTATACAAGTGTAATGTCATCGGAGCGGGAGACAAGGTTATTCAGGAGAACCTTTATTGACACATTCAGGTTCACAGGTATGCCCTCACCTTCTCCCTAGTCATCTAGCCTAGCCTTAACACAACCCTGACCGTGTAACACCAACGGCGCCGACCGAGACAGACAACAACTATCCGGCCGCGCAATATCTAGCGAAGATGGCGGCGAAGACGACAGTGACGACGAGACGAGTCCACTTCCCAGAACTGGCAGTCACGAGCTCCTGCTCTCAGCTGCTTTTATGCTACCCGGCGCGATCTGGCTCCGCCCTGGCCGCGCCTCCCTTCTTGAACCCACTAGCGCAGGGGTCGGGAACCTATGGCTCGCGAGCCAGATGTGGCTCTTTTGATGATTGCATATGGCTCGCAGATAAAACAAAATATTCTCACTTGTTTTAATCCATCCATCGATTTTTCACTGCGCATGTCCTGTTCAGGGCTGCAGGAGCAATTGTCCATTATTTTAATTGGATGATACTGGCCTACGTTTGCCGTTGCTGGGTAAAACAGGTAAACGCCCCCTTTTGAATCAGTCTGAGACTGCGTCTGCTCGGTCATTAGCTCAAAGCTAACCCTTCGACGAAGAAGATGGCGAAAAGAAAAAAAGACGACGAGTATCGTACATTTCAGGACGAATGGACCGAAGAATTCGCCTTTGTGGAGAGAGCGGGTTCTGCGGTGTGTCTAATTTGCAATGACAAAATTACATCGTTGAAACGGTCGAATGTAAAGCGGCACTTCGACACGCGCCACGCTACCTTTGCATCAAAATACCCTGCGGGAGACAGCAGAAAGAAAGCGTGCCAAGAGCTTCTGAGCAGGGTGCAAGCTAGCCAGCAGCAACTCCGCGTATGGACCCGGCAAGGTGACTATAATTCGGCTAGCTTTGCTGGTTCTTTAGCAATAGTGAGGAACGGAAAACCATTCACAGATGGCGAGTATGCTAAAACGTTCATGCTGGATGTAGCCAATGAACTTTTTGATGATCTTCCGAACAAAGACAAGATAATCAAACGGATACAAGACATGCCTCTGTCGGCAAGAACTGTTCATGATCGTACCATCGTGATGGCAAACAAAGTGGAGGAAACGCAAGTGAAGGACATAAATGCAGCGCCGTTCTTTTCTCTGGCTTTGGATGAGTCAACAGACGTGAGCCATTTGTCGCAGTTCAGCGTGATTGCAAGATATGCTGTTGGTGACACACTGCGCGAAGAAAGTCTTGCTGTTCTGCCATTAAAAGGGTCCACAAGAGGTGAGGATTTATTCAAGTCTTTCATGGAGTTTGCTCAAGAAAAAAGTCTACCTATGGATAAACTTCTCTCAGTGTGTACTGATGGTGCTCCGTGTATGGTGGGGAAAAACAAAGGATTTGTGGCGCTTCTCCGTGAACATGAAAATAGACCCATCCTAAGTTTCCATTGCATTATACACCAGGAGGCACTTTGTGCTCAGATGTGTGACAGGCAGTTTGGCGAAGTGATGTCGCTGGTCATTCGTGTGATCAACTTTATTGTTGCCCGAGCCTTAAATGATCGCCAGTTTAAAACACTGCTGGATGAAGTTGTAAATAACTATCCTGGTCTGCTTTTGCACAGCAATGTGCGTTGGTTGTCAAGAGGGAAGGTGCTTAGCCGTTTTGCGGCTTGCCTGAACGAAATCCGGACTTTCCTTGAAATGAAAGGCGTCGGGCATCCTGAGCTAGCCGACACCGAGTGGCTCCTCAAGTTTTACTATCTCGTAGATCTGATTGAACATCTGAACCAGCTCAACGTGAAAATGCAAGGCATTGGAAATACAGTGTTATCCCTTCAACAAGCTGTATTTGCTTTTGAAAACAAGCTGGAGCTTTTCATCACGGATCTTGAAACAGGTCGTTTACTACATTTTGAAAAACTGAGCCAATTTAAAGATGCATGCACAGCAAGTGAGCCCATTCAAAACCTTGATCTCCACCAGCTAGCTGGCTGCACATCCAGTCTCCTACAGTCCTTCAAAGCACGCTTTGGAGAATTTCGTGAGCACACTCGTCTTTTTAAGTTCATCACCCATCCAAACGAGTGTTCACTGAACACAGCCGACCTGAATTACATCCCTGGTGTCTCCGTCAGAGATTTTGAAGCAGAAGTGGCTGACCTGAAGGCCTCAGACATGTGGGTGAATAAGTTCAAGTCACTGAATGAAGATTTGGAAAGAATCACACGACAGAAAGCGGAGTTGGCGAGCAAGCACATGTGGACAGAAATGAAAAAACTCCAACCCGAAGACCAGCTGATTCTCAAAACTTGGAACGCGCTTCCTGTCACATACCACACACTGCAGCGTGTGAGTATTGCTGTATTGACCATGTTTGGATCTACGTATGCATGTGAGCAGTCATTCTCACATCTTAAAAACATCAAGTCCAACCTACGATCACGTTTAACGGATGAAAGCCTCAACGCTTGCATGAAGCTTAACCTCACCAAGTACCAACCCGACTACAAAGACATCAGCAAATCCATGCAGCACCAGAAGTCGCATTAATGGTGAGTGTTATAACAACATTATTTAAAATAATAAATTCAGAGGCTTATTATACTGACATTTAGTTGAATTCACTTTTAAAATATATTATATGGCTCTCACTGAAATAAATTTCCAAATTTTTTGCTTTCATGGCTCTCTTAGTCAAAAAGGTTCCCGACCCCTGCACTAGCGGGTTCCAGGGGCTTCCAGATGGGGTCTTCCATGACCCTTGCCCCAGTACCTCCACCCTGCTGACACACCCGCGTATATGCTCACCGCCGTGTGTACTGCTCGCCCGCCGCAGTTGCCGTTGCTGGACAACAGACGGCGCTATCACACTACACAAGTACAAACAGCACGATCAAAGTTGTACTCGATAAGAGTTGATACGATTATAGTATTAAGCAAGAGCTTGGGGAAAAGAAACTGTGGGGAGGAAATACCAAAGTTGAGCATAGTGCAACAGAAGAAGCAGTGTAGTGAGTGGGTGGGTGAGTGGCTCTTGAGTGAGTAAGTGGTTGACTGGGTGAGTCAAGAGAGGGTGAATGAGAGGCTGAATGAGTAAGTGACTTTTTGCGACCTGCGATGGTTGAACAGTCTTGACGAGGCGAAAACAATCATTGTGATTGACCGAGTCCTCAACGTGAGTGACGGACTCAATGAATAAAGTTGATGGGTACAAAACTGACTGGTGGCCTTTGGCTGTCATACCAGACAATCCAGCAGAAATTATTTCACAGCGCATGCCCTGCTGATGAGACCTAATATTCGAAACAGGTCCAAATTAAAGAGGTAGTTCCATTGAAGCATTGCTTTTGATATCACTACCGCTTTTGTGATTTTTTTTTTTTACCGATTGCGCACATGCCCTTAGACGTGACCAACTGTCATTCAAGAGATGTTGTTGACCCATGGATGCGGTGTTGCTGTGTGGTGCAGGAGAACATGGAGGGGTTGCTGCAGTCGCTGGTGGAGTTGCTGGGATCTAACGACGTGAATGTCGTGACCTGCGGAGCGGGCATCCTGTCCAACCTCACCTGCAACAACTACCGCAACAAGATGGTTGTATGCCAGGTAGGTGCAGTGTCCGGTTAATGTAGATTTTAAATTAGGTTATGTATAGATCTAGGACCTTTTTTTATAACCAGGAAATATACAAAATGCATGCGTCTATCATTTAACGCAGTGGTGGATGCATTCCTAAAAAGTGCCTTGTCAAGAGAAAAAAACGCGCTAACTGAAAACAGTTTCCCTGTAAATAAATTAACAATTAAGGTTGGCGAGATACGATGTACTACTACGCACACACAGTGAGATGGCAGGACAAATAACTGAGGGTACGCCGCTGCGTTACTGTATCATTCTGCGTACTGTTTTACTGTACCGCTCAGCTGTCCAACTCAAGAAAGTAATGGTGCGTGTTCCGTGTTATATCGGGCACGTTCTGCATTATAACGGTGCGCGTTCCAATGTTATAACAGTGCTCGTACCCCGTTGTTAGAAAGTGTTCCCAAATGGGAGAACTGCGTGATAGTGAAAACACGTTGTGTGAACACCACGCGTTAAGCAAGGACTGACCGTACCAACGTCATTTATGACAGCCAATAATTATGATTCGTAATTGATACTTTGGGTTGGACCACTACGTAACGATTTGACCAAATCTGTATCATCAATCTGACGCAGCCAAACAAATGAAATTGTCAAGTGTACAAGCGTCATCAGGACAAGATACAGGAAGTGAAATTAAAATAATAAAATCTCAAAGTTAGAATAATTATTAATCTGACTTCCTCCCGGATCTTGCTTCACACAGTTTCAAATTAAACATCGTGTAATCGGATTTATAAATGTACTTGTGAGAATTGATTTTCGGCTCGCCATTGAGTGTGCTTTAACAATAACAATTGGTGCATCAAAATGCTTCTACACCTGGCAATGAATTTGTTTGGCCGTGTGAGGGTGGTGACGGCGCGCCTGCCTTGACAGGCCCTCCACCACCCGACACAGCCAGACAAATTAAATACTCACATGATGTACAAGCGTTTAACAACACGCCAGTTATTGTTTAAGTTAACTCGCCGTTAAATTGGAAGTACAATTTTCACGACCAAATACATAAAGTAAATGTGACGTTTTGTTTAAAACTGTGTCAAAGTATCATCGGTATAAGATGTGGTAAGTCAGAATAGTCTTAAAAAGTCATGTATGACCATGAAGCACATGTTTATTTGTGATGCATCTTGATTTTGATAATGTAGTTCAACAAGTCTCTTTAATAACATGTGCGGCAAGTCCTCCCTGAACACGTGGTGTTGACACGATTAACTACTTTCTTGAGCTGCACGGTTGAGCGGTACGATACAGTACGCGGAATGATACCCTCGGTTTTTTGTCCTGCCATCTCACTGCGTGTGCTTACTTTGTATCTGACCAAACTTTAGCGTTACATTATTTATGGGAAAATTGTTTCCGCTTAACGCGGCACTTTTCAGGAACGCATCTACCGCATTAAACGAGGACTTGCCCTACGCTTTTGCAGCTACAATTCACAGCACTTCTCCGGCATCTTCACTTTCTGACTGTCGGTGGCTCCGTCCACTGGACTCTTATTATTAATGTCGCCACTCACGAGAAAATCGCTAATGTTAAAAAATAAAGACTCTCCCAGTCAGTGGGTGGCGACACCCATCATCTGAGACGAGTTTTTCTAAGGCACATAAATCTTTAGTCGCCTCCTGAGATGCCCGCAGCCGTGCGTGGCATCGCGTTTGCACACCATGCACTCGCCCGCTGTTCACCGACATGTTTGCCACTTCCCCTCCACGTGGCGGTCACATGGGCGCGGCGCAGGTCGGTGGGATCGAGGCACTGGTGCAGACGGTGCTGCAGGCCGGAGACCGAGAGGACATCACCGAGCCGGCCGTGTGCGCACTGCGCCACCTCACCAGCCGCCACCCTGATGCTGAGCTGGCGCAAAAAGCTGTACGCCTGCACTACGGCCTGCCTATCACTGTGAAGCTGCTGCAGCCCCCGTCACGCTGGCCCCTCATCAAGGTCCCGATGCCTTCACACACAGTGCACAGTGTTTACAGTTGTGTTTGTGTGCGTAAATATAAAACAGCTAAACGGGTGCGGCACGGGCTGGAGGAAATATGGACTGATGTGATACAGAAATAAGTGGAACTGAGTGGACTTGCTGACGACTGGTACCAGCAGTGTCAAGTTTGGTCTCTGTGGATGAGGTCCGTGAAAGATGCTACTGAGGAGGTGGAGGCAGTCGCCCTCCAACAACAGTGGAGGGCAGAGGACCGGCGCTCACAATGAGCGGAGTGCCAGGCGGCTAAATTTCAGAAAGTTGGCACAGTGGAGAGCACAGTTGGTGCAACGGCCAGTCATCTCAGTCAAATCAACCCATAGCAGCTGGGTCTGTTCCGTGACCTCCTGCCAGCAGGCCTTCGACAGTTTACGTGGCCTCAAAGTGCAGTTAACCTGGCTCAAGTGCCATAGTGACATCACCGCCACTTAGTAGTGAATGACGGTTGTTATATTTGTGGAAAGTGGTGCTGCAGTGATTAGCGCACTGCGCTACGAACCTGGCAACCCGAGTTCAATTTTCACTGATGACCAATAACAGCGGTGAATATTTTAACCGGTCCTGGGCTTCTCCTAGGTCGACTCAGCCTTAAATGAGTACGTGGTGTGGTGTGTGTGTAAACTTCACCACTGGAGAGACAAAGGCAGCCGGGTGTAGCCACCCACCCCCACGTGTGCCGTGCAGGCCTTCATAGGTGCTACTCGTGAACAGCACTTGCCCTAACATGTGTAGAATTACAAGGTAGGATGGTGAAGTGGTGGGTGGCCCTTCTTGCCTCACAGCAAAAAGGGCCTGGGTATGATTCCTGCCTTTGCAGAGTTTGTGTGTTCTTCCCCTACTCTGCATGACTTTACTCCGGATGTAAATGGCCAAACATCTCCGAGATCATGCTAAAAAAAATACTCAATGGGGAAAACTCGTAGAAACATTGCCCCTGACGATGAAAACTTGGGAAGACACTCCCAGATCTTACTTAGCCCTCTAGATGCATTCCTGGAGAAGTGAGCACTAATCAAATCGGCACTAAAAGAGGGGTCGTTATACCATTGTGCGTATGTGGTTATGCGTTCTTGACAGCGTTATTTCTTACACATGAGCAATATATGAGGGCTTCCATAGGGTATCGATAATAGTGCTAATAATAATACAAATACAGATCATAAACATTTCGTGAATAAAAATAATAATTTATTATAACATCAGTAAGTTTTATGTCCGGTACTCACGAGTGCATTCTATTGTACTCCTACAAGGCAGTGGTGGGAGAAGACGAGGTTGGAGCTGCTGCGCTCCCAATCCAGGTCTTAGTGATGCCCTCAGCTAAAATGTCTGTGGTGAAATTTATTGTAGGTGGAGCCTGAGACTAGCCTAGTCTCATGAGTTCTCACCTGGCTAAACATACTGTATTAACATTGGAAAAATAAAATAGATTTATTGATATGTATCTTTAAATGTGATCATAACCAGGAATCGTGATAATCGAATTGCCACTCTCATTGGCTGAGTGAATGATGGGCGCAGGTACATTTCCTTGGCGGGCGCTGCTGCGTACCCTTGCTCGTAGCGCCGTTGAAATTTTTATCCTACATTTTTTGTAAATAAAATTTTCCAGGACAAAGATCTCTACGGGGTCGTGCTAACCGAGGTCTGCCTGTACACGGACGATCTTTGTTTGTGTCATGCAGGCTGTGGTGGGGCTCATCCGTAACCTGGCGCTCTTGCCAGACAACCATGCGCCGCTGCGCGAGCACGGTGCCATCCCCCACCTCGTGCAACTGCTGGTTCGCGCTCACCAGGACACGCAGCGCCAGTCCGCGGGCTCCGGGGGACAGCCACAGTATGTGGTCAGTGCTCTGCACCGCCCCCGTCATCGTTGTAGGTTAATACGCCTGTAGGAATAACCAGGGCGGCCGGCCAGATTCAAACTGTAAACCTCTGAAAATAAGCGGCAAATGCGCCACGGTTGGGCTACGTCATCGCCCCCACACATGCTGGTGGTGAAGCAGATGATGTGTGGTTGAGGTATTTGTTTTCTGCGCTATACAGGAAGTCGTGGGTTAGATCCCGACCCTGACACCAGCATATTCGGTGTGTTTGTTGTTGAGACCTGCAGTGTGGTAAGTGGGTGAGTGAGTGGGTGGGTGAGTTTGTTGTTGAGACCTGCACTGTAGTGAGTGGGTGGGTGAGTTTGTTGTTCACATACGCAGTGTGGTGGTTGAACACAATGCAGATGAAATGAAAGAGTCTGGTAGACTTGAGTCCTCAACATAGGTAGAGGAATTGATGACTGAAGTTCACAGCAACAGTAATCATGGTGGTACCAATAGAAAAATTATGAGGTGACTGCCGGGTGGGTAAGTGGCTGGTATGGAGCAGTGACTAATAGATCATCAGTCAATCTGACTTCACTACATTTAATTCCATCAAGTGCAGTGAGGAACTGGTACTCCACTGCAGAAATGACAGCAGGATTTCAACTTTGGCAAAATTTGTACTTATAACAATTATGAGCTAAATAATTTCTTGGGTTATGCTGGGGCCTGCGTTTGGCATCTTATCATTGTCAACTTGTGAGACGAAGACGTTTCCACTCAGAACTCTAGCAGAGCCGTGCATCACCCTAGAGGGGATGGCTTCTGGAAGGCCATGCTACAAAAATTCACACACGGGGCGGTTGACCTAAACTATAGATGAAACTAAACTATCTTTTATTTTACCAGGTAAAGCCCATTGAGCTATTAGCTATTTTTCAGGAGCGACGTGGCCACACATGATAGCTCAATGAAATGGCTTATCATGTGGAAATTTGTAGCAGCCAAATATTATAAACGCATGTTTTTAAATATGGAGGGAAAAACCGGAGAACCAAGAGAAAAATCCACACGACCACGGTGAGAATATGCAAACGCCAAATATACAGACATCAGGGTCAGGATTAAACCCACTACCTCCTGCATATCAGGCGAGGGAGATAACATGCCCTTCTGTAACCGTGTCCGCAACATACAAATAAAAACGATTTAAGCCCTCAAAGCTGGAAATAAGACTCATAAAGTGAAAACTAAGTTTATTTTTGTTGTTTTTCTGCAATTATTGCTCAACTGGCTACTCTTCTGAGCTTGAGAGCCCGGGTTTTTGATATGTGGTAGCCTGGATTCAAACCCAGAATCTGTAATAGTTAATTGCTCTGATGCGGCATTAGTCCACTGAACCACCTAGCCACCTTGAGGTTGATGGCATTTTATCGACTTATAACTAATTGGGCAGCAGGGGTGGCACAGTGGCATAACTTATGCGTGGCAGCAAGAAGGGCCAAATCCCGACTTCGTGCACGTTTATATGTGGAGTTTGTATTCTCTCCCCCTGTTCTGCATTGTTTTCCCCTGGGTTCTCTGGTTTTGTCTCCTAGCTTAAAAAGGCTAAAACATACCATGTATGAAAAAAAAATGTCCCATAGACTTACAGTGTACCTGGCATTGGCCCAATATCTAATTGAAAAAAGATGATCTGCAAATTACTCATTTGGGATTACACATCGCAACATTACCCCTACTGTGAAACTATTGCAGACTATGTTTCTGAAACATAGCGCTTTCCTTTGTGATATCCGCGCGTGATAATAATGGCGCCAATGCCAAATGTACTACATTATAATAAAAGTTATTTCAGTTGTGTTTTTTACGTAAAATCACACAGTATAAAAATATAATTGGTGTTCTTTAATAACTGTACTCCGGCTCTTCTGCTCAGAAGGGCCATATCCAAAAACATGCAGTGTATGTCTGTTGAACTTCTTTTGCACCGTACGCAGCCAACCGTGCTAATCGGAGGTGCGGGAATACATATTTGTCTGCTTGAAGGCAGTGCGAACGATGAATGTGGTGGTGAGATGTTAAGGGAGCGTGACTACCCTGGTGCTCTACAGGATGGCATCCGCATGGAGGAGATCGTGGAGGGCTGCACAGGCGCCCTTCACATCCTGGCACGCGATGCGCACAATCGCACCGTCATCCGCGGACTGAACACCATCCCCCTCTTCGTGCAGGTTGAAGCAGCATTTACACATGACGCGTATCGCCCTCGTGTTGTCATACGTTAATCTATTTTTAATTCGTACGTACAGTGAGGGAAAAAAGTATTTGATCCCCTGCTGATTTTGTACGTTTGCCCACTGACAAAGAAATGATCAGTCTATAATTTTAATGGTAGGTTTATTTGAACAGTGAGAGACAGAATAACAACAAAATCCAGAAAAACGCATTTCAAAAATATTATAAATTGATTTGCATTTTAATGAGGAAAATAAGTATTTGACCCCCTCTCAATCAGATTTCTGGCTCCCAGGTGTCTCATACAGGTAACGAGCTGAGATTAGGAGCACACTCTTAAAGCTGAGATTAGGAGCACACTCTTAAAGGGAGTGCTCCTAATCTCAGCTTGTTACCTGTATAAAAGACACCTGTCCACAGAAGCAATCAATCAGATTACAAACTCTCCACCATAGCCAAGACCAAAAAGCTCTCCAAGGATGTCAGGGACAAGATTGTAGACCTACACAAGGCTGAAATGGGCTACAAGACCATTGCCAAGCAGCTTGGTGAGAAGGTGACAACAGTTGGTGCGATTATTCGCAAATGGAAGAAACACAAAAGAACTGTCAATCTCCCTCGGCCTGGGGCTCCATGCAAGATCTTACCTCGTGGAGTTGCAATGATCATGAGAACGGTGAGGAATCAGCCCAGAACTACACGGGAGGATCTTGTCAATGATCTCAAGGCAGCTGGGACCATAGTCACCAAGAAAACAATTGGTAACACACTACGCCGTGAAGGACTGAAATCCTGCAGCGCCCGCAAGGTCCCCCTGCTCAGGGAAGCACATATACATGCTCGTCTGAAGTTTGCCAATGAACATCTGAATGATTCAGAGGGCAACTGGGTGAAAGTGTTGTGGTCAAATGAGACCAAAATGGAGCTCTTTGGCATCAACTCAACTTGCCGTGTTTGGAGGAGGAGGAATGCTGCCTATGACCCCAAGAACACCATCCCCACCGTCAAACATGGAGGTGGAATCATTATGCTTTGGGGGTGTTATTCTGCTAAGGGGACAGGACAACTTCACCGCATCAAAGGGACGATGGACGGGGCCATGTACCATCAAATCTTGGGTGAGAACCTCCTTCCCTCAGCCAGGGCATTGAAAATGGGTCGTGGATGGGTATTCCAGCATGACAATGACCCAAAACACATGGCCAAGGCAACAAAGGAGTCGCTCAAGAAGAAGCACATTAAGGTCTTGGAGTGGCCTAGCCAGTCTCCAGTCCTTAATCCCATAGAAAATATGTGGAGGGAGCTGAAGGTTCGAGTTGCCAAACGTCAGCCTCGAAACCTTAATGACTTGGAGAAGATCTGCAAAGAGGAGTGGGACAAAATCCCTCCTCAGATGTGTGCAAACTGGTAGCCAACTACAAGAAACGTCTGACATCTGTGATTGCCAACAAGGGTTTTGCCACCAAGTACTAAGTCATGTTTTGCAGAAGGGTCAAATACTTATTTCCATCATTAAAATGCAAATCAATTTATAACATTTTTGACATGCGTTTTTCTGGATTTTATTGTTATTCTGTCTCTCACTGTTCAAATAAACCTACCATTAAAATTATAGACTGATCATTTCTTTGTCAGTGGGCAAACGTACAAAATCAGCAGGGGATCAAATACTTTCTTCCCTCGCTGTATATTGAGAGCGCCTTCACTCATGACAGCAGCACAATTCACATTGCAGGTCTCGCCACACATTTCAAACACATAAAAAAATGTATTCACAGGCAGATCTTGTTTAGCGCTCGCAATGCGTTCCTGGAGAAGTGAGCGCTAATTGGATCAGCGCTAACAGGGGTCGTTATACCATTGCATATATGGGGGATACATTCCCGACAGCGTTATTTCTTTCATATGAGCAGTATATGAATGCTTAATTTGGGGTATCGAGTGCATTCTACTGTCTTTCTAAAAGGCAGCAGTGATAGACAAGGTTGGAGCTGCTGCGCTTCCAGTCTGGGTCTTAGTGATGCTCTTAGTATAAATGTCTGTGGTGAGGTTTCTTTTAGGTGGAGCCTGAGACTTTCCTGGTCTCATGAGTTCTCACCTTGCTAAACGTATATCATGATAATCGAATTGTGAGGGGTGGGTCTGATTGGCTGAGAGCGTTCTTCCCTGAGTGAATGATAGGGGTAGGTACGTTTCCTCAGCCAGCATTGCTGTTTGTTCTCACTCGTGTTCTCACTCGGAAGCACTGTTGAAATATTTGTAAAAAAAAATCCTCAGGACAAAGAGTACTATAACAGATCAGCGTTCTGCGGGGTTGCGCTAAGCGAGGTCTGCCTCTAATATGACGTGGAACTGTGTTGTAACTTGAAACAGAGAGATTCCAGTCCAATTATTGTTAAACATATGAAGGTAAAATAGAATAAAAGAGAAACGTTTTATATATTTTAAACAGTAAAATTACTGATAACAGTAATTCTAACTAATGCGCCATCTGCTTCTGAGTGGACGTCAAAAATTCTGGAAAGTTATTTGCAACGGTTAGGCCTCTGTGCTGGCGTCACAGACGGTCTATGTCTGTGACGCCAGCACATTACTCAATTGCAATTATGCAAAGCAATATTGAAAAGGAGCAGCTTTTCCAGCTATAACAAACGTAGTAGTAAAAATAATACAAAATAAATTCATCAATGTGTTTGTGCTAACAATAGTATCACCATTGCATATGTGGAGCAGTAGGGCAGCGGTTGGCATGCTGCACTACGAACCCGGCGGCCCGGGTTCGATTCCCGCTCACAATCAACACCAGTGGCAATTATCTGAACCGGTCCTGGGCCTCCGCTAGATTGACTCGGCCTCCGTTAGGTCGATGTGCAAACATCACCACAAGGGAGATAAAGGCGGCCAGACGTGGTGCTGGCCACCCACCCTCTCATGTGCCGTGCCGGCCTTGATAGGCGCTACTCGCTTTATAGCACTAGCCCCAACAGCCTGTTATAGGCTACGCGGGGGATCTTTGTGTCTACCACCATTGCACTGGTGAGGTAAGTGCTTTGACAAGGCTGTGCCCTGACCCCTGCCCCCCGCGACTCTGGCTCGGCAGCTGCTCTACTCCAACATCGAGAACGTGCAGCGCGTGGCAGCTGGCGTACTCTGTGAGCTGGCGCAGGAGAAGGAGGCGGCCGAGGCTGTTGAAGCGGAGGGCGCCACGGCGCCCCTCACCGAGCTGCTGCACTCGCGCAACGAGGGCGTGGGTGAGCCAGCCGGCGGTGCGCGTGGCCCCTCCTTGACGAGCGTTGGCACCGTCAGGGAGGGACAGTGTCAAAGCTCTTCGGGCGTTGTGGCGAGGAGTGCTCGGGTTTCATTTCTACCCCGGGTGCTTCTCTCCCTCTCTGGCTGTGTGGAGTATGGAGTCTGCATTTATCCCATTGGAGTCTGTAAATTTATCCCATTACAAAAAAAAAACCTGTGATAAGTCCTCGCTTAATGCGCCAGTGTTCACACGTGTTCAGCGAAAAACGCTTTCAATGAAAATTATTTGCCCATAAATAACGTAGTAACGATTAAGTTTAGCGAAATACGATGTACTACTACAGACAGGCAGTGATATGGCAGGACAAATAACTGAGGGTACACTGCCACGTTACTGTATCATTCCACGTACTGTATCACTGTAACACTTAGCCACTTAGCTCAAGAAAGTAGTACGTCGTCGACCGTTATAACGGTGTGCGTGTTCCACGTTCTAAAGGTACACGTTCCGCATTGTGCGAAAAGTGTTCCTGCATGCAAGAATTACTTGACCGCGAAAACGCGCTACAGTGTGAACACTACACGGTAAGCGAGGACTTGCCGTATACAATAAGTGACGTTTTGGGCAATGCCCCTTCTTCATGGGACATGGGTCAGAGAGCTAGGAGTGACTGACAGTTGGAGGCTGCACTTGACACCATCGTGTTGACCATGCGGCCTTGATAATAGAAAATAGTATTTAAAGATCCTTCCAGTTTTAACGTTTTTCTGAAATGTGTTTGGCATATTGCATCGATGGTAACCATGTTGCAGCGTGGTATCTTTATTAAGAGAGATCCATTGTCTACTCAGTGACTCATTTGATCACTGTCATCCCATGACTGATCCAATTAGTTGAGCAGTTATATCTATGGGACCTTTTTTGCTGGTATCAAGAAGATGAAAAATAATAGTTTTGCCCTTGCTGGAAATAATACTGGAGGTGTTCAGATGACTAAACACCAAATCGACACCTATCGCAAAGCATGAAGTCTGCATTATAACCACACAAGCTTGTGGTATGATTTTGTGCTGTTGGCCTTTTGCCGTTATTCTCTGGTCTTACCCTGGTGGTGAGACAAGGCCATAAAGGAGGCTGCCTCTGGTGTAGGCCCATCAGCTTCAAAGCCAATGCATACATGGTTATCAAAGAATGTGTATTTTCATATGTTACCACAAACATGTGTAGTTAAATACAAACCATGCTCCATAATAGAGGTTTTTGGGTTAGATCGCGTAAATATATAAATGTCATTAAAACCCGCCACTACCCGACACAGCCAACTAGTAAGGGTTGTCACGTAAACAGAACGTGCCAATTCGTCACGAGTACAGCACACCGGTGTGTTGGAGAGCCAAGCCACAACATTTACAAACCGAGTACGATGTTTCGCCAGTAATTACAACTAGCTTCATCACGCCTCTATATAAGGAACGAAACAGGTGGACTTCTCCACAAACCTGGCTGTCGCCTGATGAAGCTAGTTGTAATTACTGGCAAAACGTCGTACTCGGTTTGTAAATGTTGTGGCTTGGCTCTCCAACACACCGGCGTGCTGTACTAGTGACGAATTGACCACATTCTGTTTACGTGACAACCCTTATGAGTTGGCTGTGTCGGGTGGTAGCGGGTTTTCACGACACATATTTACGCGATCTAATCCAAAAACCGCTGATGGATGATATTGGTCACGAAAGCCTAGGTGTTAAACAGACCATACTGCAGCATGGTTACCATCGATGCAATATGCCAAAAATATTTGAGAAAAACGTTAAACCTGGAAAGATATTTAAATATTATTTTTTATTATCAGGGCTCCATGGTCAACGCGATGGTGTCAAGTGCAGCCTTCAACTTTTTTTTTTTAAATCCAATGAGATTGCTGGGCCAAGCAGACAGATGAATGGGCTGAATGGGAGGAGTCTGGCAATCGGCCGAGGGTACACCGGTTGTTTGTCTGCATGCGTTCACAGCGACATACGCAGCGGCCGTGCTGTTCCGCATGTCGGAGGACAAGCCCCAGGACTTCAAGAAGCGGCTGTCGGTGGAGCTCACCCACTCGCTCTTCAGGGACGACCCAGCTGCTTGGAATGAGGTAGGTCGATGGGTCGCATATCGACGGGTGACGTGTTGATGGGTCACTAGTGGATTGGTCGCCTGCCGTCAGGCCATGTGTCGATAAGTCACGTATGTTCATCAAGTTAAGATATTGTTGGGACTGATGCATCTCGGCGGTGGTGCGTTTGCCGCTCGGTGTTGCAGAGTTTCGCGGTTCGAATCCTGAAATGTTGCCCCCAGTTATCACTGCGGTGTCTGGCTTAACCGTAACATACTACACACCATCTGATCCTCAGTGAATGGTTAAGATCTCGTGATGTGATTTGCAGTTTGTGTTGACTATGTAGCTAACCGTGCTAATTTGAGGTGTAGGGGAAGGACAACTAAACACAAAAAGTAGTTCTAAAGAAAAGAGTTTTCAATATAAAATGAGTTTTTCCAATTCCTTTACCCTTAACTGCTCAATCTGAGCTATTAATGTTTTAATACTTGGGTGGTGGTCACTCTGTAAACACACACACGCTACACAGTACCTACCAGAGCAGGGTCATTGATAACCCTGACCAAGACCCCGCCTGAGGGGTAGAGGCTGTGGAGTGTGTGTGATCCCCCAGAACCCTGCCCCTAGGCAGAAAGCGGGATAAACAAACACAGATCGGTTGGGCTACCTGTGGCCAGAACCCCTCCTGAGGGGAGGGGGCTGTGGGGGATCTGTGATCCCTCTTTACCCCGCCCCTTAGTGGGGAATTGTATAAAAGGCGGGCTCCTGAGAGCAGAGTTCAGTTCGCCTCAAGCCGAAGTCGAGGAGCCACCTGGAGACGAGACCCTGGACCCCAAGCCCCGACGTCCTTCTAAGGGCCGGGGCTCAGTGCGGTGCCAGAGGTCGAGAGGCTAGGACCCTGAGGTTCTCTCAGCCCAAAGTCCTTCTGAGGGCCGGGTCTGGACGGGCCAGTGGTCAGAGACCCACCGGTGCCAGCAGTGGGTCAGCCTCCTTAGCTCCAGCCAACCGGAGGGCTATAGGAGTAGGTCAGTGGCTAGGATAGATAGCCCGGAGGCTGTACCTCCACAGGTTGTGGGTGGAGGGGGCCATTACCCCTTCATGTTAAGTCCTAGTGAGTGTTGTTAAAGATATAAATAAAAGGTGTTGCTTCCTACTACGACTCCATCTCCATACACGACTACTACACTTGCATTGCCTTTGTGCTGTTTGCCTTTTGGTGTTCTCTGGTCTAACATCAGTAAGACAATGCCATAAAGAAGGCTGTCTGGTGTAGGCTAATCAGTTTTAAGGACAATGCATACAATATCAAAGCATGTTTGTTTGCATTGTTCTTGTATGGTTTTCCTTTTTTACTTTCTCTGGTCTAACACTGGCGAGGCAAGACCAAAACGGAGGCTGGTGCTCTGGTTAAGTTTCAAGGACAATGCATCCATTTTAATCAAAGCATGCAGACCTGATGCCTTGCAATAGGTGTCTATTTGGTGTTTGGACATCTTTAACACTAAACTTACTAAATTATGATAATCATGATGATGAGAGGATGGTGACGGCTGACTGGTATGTGTGGGTGGTGACCATGGTGCCGCAGGGTGGCGTGATGGGAGGAGACGTGATGCACCCGGTGGATGCCGGCGGATACCACCAGAGTGACATGTACGGGAGCCACGGCAGCCTGCTGCAGCCGGGCGGCCCCATGCAGCATTCAGGTGCCTGGGCCCCAAAACCACTCAGCCACTACAGCACGGGGGCGGCAGGGTGGTGGCAGGGTCGCGGTAGGACTGCATGGTGGTAACGCTTTCTTGCCTCGCAGCAAGAATGGCCTGGGCTTAATTCCCATTTCGGGCACAAATGTGTATGTTCTCGCTCAGTTATTCAGAGTGCATATGAGAGAGAGTGCATGTGAGTGGGGTGGGTAGGGGAAGCTGTAGTGGAGCGGTTAGCGTGCTGCGCTATGAACCCAGCGACGCAAAATTGATTCCCGCTCAGTAAACACCGGTGATGATTACACTGTAACAATTTTTTTTTTTATTCCTGGGTAGTAAGTGTTATTTCCTAACTTATGCCTCCAAAGTAAAGAAAATGGCTATTATTCCCCACACACTTTTCTTTTATGACCAGGATAGTAATATTTTGAAATGTACCTATTTTCCAGAACATTCCAGATAGATTGTGCTGAGTAAACTTGGAGTAACTTCTAGAACATTCTAGAACTTTCCAGTAATATAATAGTAGTATAAATACAGGGGCCTTAAGTCCACGAGTTCAGTTTAGTTCCAGCTGCCTAAGTGAATACATATCTGCATTTTTCTGAGATGGCAACAAGAGGCTGCAAGCATCCGGCAGACACATTTTTCTATGTCTGCGGCCAATATATCAAGTCAAGAGTGAAAAAGTACTTTGGAAGCATCTGCTAAGATGTGCGAGGCCTACAAGACATTTCGGCATGCCAATCAGGGGTCAAGACAAACCCTGGGCACCTCATTTCACCTGCGAGCAATGCAAAAAACTCTGGAAGGTAAGATGGACAATTGTTGCTCAGAATTTTGTTATAAAATGTGTTAAAATTTGTAAAATAGTTAAAGTTTATAATTCTTAAATGTATTACATTTTCAGTGTTATTAAAAAAATATATATCATTGAAAAATGTTGCGAGAATTTCTTACACATTAGTCATGGGTGAAATAAATTTATTTTTGTAGGATGGTACAGAGGGGAAAAGAGAGCCATGAAGTTCGCTATCCCACGAATTTGGCGGGAACCCACTGACCACTCAAGCAACTGCTGCTTCTGCATGGTGGACCCTTCCAAACGTCGGACTGACAAGAATGCACCTGCTATTACGTATCCGGACCTTCCTTCATCGCCCAGGTGCCACACTGCCATGAGCTCCCCGTACCCACTCCTCCGGAGAGAGCAGCCGTCTTTAGAAGAGAGCAGCCGTTTTTAGAAGAGAGCAGCCGTCTTTAGAAGAGAGCAGCAAGTCAGAGAGCGAGGAAGACATAGATCCAGATGACAATTTCAGAGGTGGAGCTGAGGAGAGAAACCAATACTACCCCAACCAAAAAGACTTCAACGACTTGATCAGAGCGACTTGGTCTCACCAAGTCCAATGCTAAGCTTTTGACATCTTGGCTCAAGCAGTGGAACTTGTTGGATGAAAGTGTGCAAGTCACAGATCAGAGGAAGCGTCACCAACCTTTTTGCAGCTTCTTCACCCGTCAAGATGGGCTCTGCTTCTGCCACAATGTGACCAGTCTGTTCGAGGCAATCGGAATCGCCTGCAACCAGAATGAGTGGCGCCTCTTTATTGACAGTTCATCCAGGAGCCTCAAAGCTGTGCTGCTCCATAATGGTAACAAGTACCCGTCTCCTCAACCTGGCTCACTCGTTGCACCTCAGAGGATTACAACAGCATCAAGACCTTGCTAGACGCCTTGAAGTATGATGAGTACGGCTCGGAGGTCATCGGAGACTTCAAAATGGTGGCATTCCTGATGGGCTCCAAGGCGGTTTTACCAAGTTTCCTTGCTATCTTTGCCTTTGGGACGACAGGGACACCAAGGCGCACTACCACAGGCGGGACTGGCCACTGCAGACCGAGTTCTCTGTGGGGAGGAACAACGTCAAGTGGGAGCTACTGGTGGACCCCCGGAAGGTGCTGATGCCACCACTGCACATCAAATTGGGCCTTATGAAACAATGTCAGAGCTGTAGATAAGGAGTCGGCAGCCTTCAAGTACTTTCAAGACTTCTTCCCTAAGCTGTCTGAGGCAAAGGTCAAAGCCGGTGTCTTTGTCGGACCACAGATAAAGAAGATCTTGGAGTGCAATGAATTCCCCAAGAAGCTCACTAGGAATGAGAAAGCAGCTTGGAACAGCTTTGTCGCAGTGGTTTGTGGCTTCCTGGGCAATCACAAGGTCGATAACTGTGGAACTGGTTGAGACTGGTGAAGAACTATGGCACAATAGGCTGTTGGATGCCCCTCAAAGTCCATATCCTTGATGCTCATCTTGATAAATTCAAGGAGAATATGGAAGTGTACTCGGAGGAGCAAGGCGAGCGCTTCCACCAGGATATACTGGACTTTAAATGCTGCTACCAAGGGACAGTATAACGAGAACATGATGGGAGACTACATTTGGGGGCTGATTCGTGAAAGTGATTTACAGTATAATCATAAATCTCGAAAAACTACTTCTACATTTTTAGTAGTCATTTTTGTATTGCTTGATAAAAACATGAACAAAGACACAAATTCGCCCGTTTTCTCATTGAAAATAGGTAAATTTCTAAATATCACTGTCCTGGTCACAAAAGCAAAGTTTGTGGTGAATAGCCATTTTCTATACTTTTTAGGCATAATCAATTCCAAAATAACACTACCCAGGAACAAAAATTGTGTTACATAGTGTTATCTGTACTGGTCCTGGGCCTCCCTGTAAACACCGCCACTCGGGAGACAAAGGTGGCCAGGCATGGTGGTGGCCTGTATAGGTGCTTGCTAACAGCACTTGCCCCAACAGTCTGTTAAGGCTATATGGGGGATGTTTGTTTTGTGTTTGTGTGAGAGTTTGTATGTTGTCTCTCCCCCTGTTCTGCATGGGTTTTTCCCATGTTCTCCACTTTACCCCTATAGCTAAAAAAACACAAAGCAACATCATCCCATGCTGTAAAAAGTTGGCGGGACCCTCCTGAGATAGTCTTGACACTCAGTGAGGCTTTCTTGGTTAAACAAGCTGAATGGAAATGTTAAAAGTGGGATACATCACACTTTCTTTGGACATATGTGAACTACCAGATGTCTGAAAAAGAGCTTTATAGCTAATCAGATTCTTCCAGGATAAATTATTCCAATTCTGTAATTGTATTAATTAATGCACTTGTGGATTACAATATTGAATACAATTCCTGTGCAGGTGTTCAGTGTGGTCTGTTGCATATGGCGCTCTGCACGTGCAGGCTACCCTGGAGAGCCAATGGGCATGGAGCCCATGCTGGATCATGAGCTGGGAGGGCCTCACAGAAGCCAGGACTTCCCGGAGGTGATGGGAGACCTATCCCACCAGGACCTGCCCCGCCAGGACATGAACGGGCTGCCGCCGCACCCCGGCGAGAACGGCCACATGGCCTGGTTTGACTCCGACCTCTAGGCTCCTCCCCTACAGGTGCGCACTGCTAGGCGGCTCAGTCGAGGTTGTGGCAGGCTCAGATTACATACGGGGACCGTTACGATGAGGCCTAATGTGTGTGGGGGTGGTGAGTGGTAATGCACATTCACCGCTTGTTGCAGAGGTTCGCGGTTTACATCTAGCAGACCATCCTGGTTAATACCGCGATGTGTAGAGCAAATGCAACCCCCTCTGGCCGGTTGAGCTATCGTGGTGTTGTGCTTTCGCGCCAAATTAATTGAGGTACAGTTCGCTGATAATGCCCGTGGTTCCACCATTCGCGGTTGACAGCGAGATTTCTGTTCGCGTTGTAACTGCACTACACTTTATGATGCTGCCATGGAAGAACACACGCGGTGCCGTCTTGTCTCCATCTTGTCTGCCAAGCGGCGCATCCGCGGGTCCCAGGTCATGCGGTGTTCCCAGACTCCAGTGAGGAATCTGCCACACGCGATTTTTCTTCCTGTAATTTACAATACGTAATTTTTTTCTATACATTTACCGTAGAACTTATATTTAACACTGTATAAAATATTTATCAAATTTTACATTAAAAATACTTCCTGTTTAATGTTTGGGTTGATGTTGGGTAACATAAAACAAAAGGAAGGGTGGGTGTCGTATTACAAACCGTGAATCAAAAACCCTGTTACCCATTTGATTTGAGTGGATCGCGAATTTGACAATTGTGGCTTTTATCAAGACCATAACTCTCAGTCTGTTAACCATAAAGTACGTGCCAATTGCTTCAGAGCGGACATTTAAGATCCCATGCTGTAATTCTAAACGAGTAGTTGTGTGCTGTATTGGTCCAAATTGCTATACTTGAAAAATTACACTGCAAATTTACTCCATTGGGATTACACACACAGCAACATAGCAATAGGTTGTGAACGTTTGGCAGGACACTCCTGAAAAAAGTATTGACTCATTGAGGCTTTCCTGGGTAAACAAGCATCATGAAAATGTCACCTTTAGGTATTTGACCTTCCTGCTTGGCCTGACGGTCCGCTGCTTGTGTTATCCTTCTGTAGGTGTACCAGTGGCTGATGCTGAAGGCTGAGGGACCAGCCAGGCAGATGGATTCAAGAAAGTGCCTGATGCGTCCTACTTTTAACCCATTTCCTACATATTTGTAAAATCAAGCGTATTGGCAAAGTTACTCTCTTCATGGTGTGCAGAAAATGAATCGAAAACATCTAATATCCTCCTGGCCAGGACATCAGTTTGTCTGGGAGCAGCACGCCCAGCTCTTAGGTTTTTGAGCACAAATCAAGTTTATTATTCCCGTGCAGTGATAATCATGGCAAGCGTAGCTTGGATCTCGGTGAGTGTATTTGGGGTAATCTTTAAACGGTTAATGAAATGCCATCACTCTCGGACTGATGCGCTGGGGGTCAGTGTTTGCTGTCTGCTCGTTCTTGACGTCTGTGCACGTAGTGAGTAGCGTGGTGATGCATCAACAGCGCTCGGGTACATGTACAGTAGGCCATAGTGGTGTCGCAACACGCGTAGTTTTAGCATTACATATTCCACGTGCGATGAGGCAGTGTATTGTGGTGATGGTAACACAAACGGTTTTAGGAAATTCACGTTAATTTGCGGTCCATTTAACGAGTTAACGGTACCTAGTACTTGGTGCAGGAACCTACTGAAGTTGAACGTCTGTAGTAACACGATGGTAAAAATCAATTATTGAAGGAGGTTTTTAATTGCGCGCCAAGCAGTGTTTGCTTCAAAAGTTGCATGCAGTGTCGGATTGGCCTTGGTGAGGCTGGCTAATGCTCTAAGCTTCCCCATTGGTGGTTGTCAGGGTTGTATTCACTGTGTTTGTGCATGGCTTTAAATGCTTTCCCCCCCCAAATAAACTGGTTTTTAATCATCGATTTCAACCATCTTGTTGTTAATGACCACGGAAAACATTCACAGTGCGGAGTTCAGGAGAAAAGTCATTTTCACAAGTGCAGTTCTAGGTTTAATGGCAGCATTAACATTGCAAAAAATAAATCATTTCAGTCCACATACAGAATACTGGACAGCTATGCTCTGGCCCATTCCCTGTGTGTTATTAAATTCAGCGCGTGCATTTGTCATCGTGTAAGCCCTTAAAGAGCAACTTAAGTTAAAGATAAATGTTGACGTATGATTTCAACGTTTACCCACAACAACCCAATACTGCTTTACTTACGGAGATAAACTTTAAAGACTGCCTATGGTTACAAACATTTAAGTATTTATACAAGTTGCACCACAAATTCAAAGCATCCTGTAAATCGGTCATTTTTGGGATTTTTTTGGTAAAAGCCAATGATTCATAAAAAGATTTGGGGGTTATGCAAAATTGCTGCTGTGTACAATCCCAATTGAGTCATTTTTCACTATTGGGATATTTAGTCAATACCAGTTAGATTGCGTGAAAGCTATGGGATGAAACTGGAGAACCCGGAGGAAACCCATGCAGAACAGGGGGAGAGGACATACAAGCTCCCCACGGCGCCCGAGTTGGGAATGGAACCCAGATGCGCGTCACTACTTTGCCACCACTGATGCCCAAAGATGTATATGACAAGACATCCAAAGATGTAAAGGTTTAATGTTCAGTCACTGTGGACAGATCAAATAACACAAGTAGAACTTGGAAGCAAACCAGCGTGAGATGAGAGACTAAACTGTTAAGCGTATTAATTTAATCAAGTAATTGCACTGAAACCAAACAGCAAAGTACACGTATCACCCATGCATTATTACATTGGATATGTAACAAAAAAAGTACCTACCACGCTGCAATTTAAAACCAGTCCACCTGCATGGTCGCAACGCTCGCGTGCTTGCAGCTGAATGCGATTCCTCCGTCGCTCATGGCCAGCATTTATACAGCAAGTCCTCGTTTAACACGGTAGTGGTAGATGCGTTCCTGAAAAGTGGCGCATTAAGCGAAAAACGCTTTTAAAAAACAACTTCCCCATAATAAGTTTGGCGAGATACGATGTACCACGTACAAGTGGTGAGATGGCGGTATTAACCGAGGGTGCACCACAGCGCTACTGAATCATTCCACATACTCTATCACAGCTTGGCTGCGCAGCTCAAGAAAGTAGTTCATCGTCGACCGCTTACAAACTGCGTAATAACGATGAGCGCTCCGCGTTAAGGTACGCATTCCGCGTTGTGCAAGAAGTGTTCCCTAATGGAAGAACCGTGTTAGTGAAAACGCGTTGCGTGTGAATGTCGCGCGCGAAGCGAGGACTCGCCGTATGCATTAAACGGAGCAAGGTGGACATTGTCGAAGCCACACGTTCATTCGTCCATGTTTCACGGAAATTAATCTCCCAAACAGGATTAGAAAAGTACACAACCTTGAGTTTTGCGCTTAATTTTAACCAATCCCAACATCAAGAAGGTCGGCACACAAGGTGGAGCTTAACAACAAGCCTCGATGCTCGGCCGAGTTTGAAGGACAGCATTTGTCTTCAAAAACATGATGTACCCCCCCCCCTCCCAACTTACATATATATGTACAACACCACTGTCATAACAATGCCTTTGCGTGCTAAAAACATACGAGGGACTCTTAAAGGAACACAAATAACAAAGGACATGACCTGTGCGAGCCTTGCGTGAAAACAACCCAAAACGCCGGAAAATAAAAACTTGCGGTTTGTACGCACGGCGGCGGCAGCGCCCAACACTACTGTGTGAGAACAGTGCAGGCCCTGGGGATCAGGGCCACTTGATGCGCTGAATTTTTGACTTCACTTCGGGGCTCCCGACCGACTTCTCCTGCAAGAAAAAGACAGCCACGGTTGAAAGACCGCAGAAAGCTCCACGGTGTGACCCATGGCCGCGAGACCGACCGCTTGGGTCGATTGCTCCGTGAGCCCAGAGCAAATGTCCCTCACTTGTCACCACCTAAGGTGGCGGAAGATTAGTGCTTCCGTTTTCTGTGGCCCAACAATGGTGAATTTATTTGATAATTAACTCATCCATATAAATAAATGGGCACGACTTATCTTATATCGATGTATATGGCACCTTAAGCCAAGGTGCTTTACAACTATAAAACAGTACACAAGATAATTTTAGTCGATAATAAAGAGTGGAGTTATTAAACGTGGTGGTGTAGTTATGCAGGAACAGAAGCAGGTGATAATGGTGATGATGGTTGCTCTATTTGCTGCTGGGGGAGTTGGTTCCAGTGAAGGGGAGCGAGAAGGGAATAGGCAAGGGAGGCGCAGAGCAGGATGGGACCCGAGGTCGTACTAATTTCTGCTCTAGCCCATGCACGATGGATGAGTGTGACCCTATCTCCCTCACCACTCGTACCCACCTCGCGTTTGGGGTCCACGCTCGGCACTCTCTTCACCTTGACCGAGCTCACGGCGTCGCCGCCAGGTGCAATTGCACCCTTAGAGAGTACGCAGCTCGGGGAGGTGGGCACTGCCCCATTCGAGGGCTCCGGGAGTCTGGGAGAGACTTGGGCCAGGCTGGGCACTGGGCTTTTGACAGCGACTTTTCCTTCTGTGGCTGGAAGATTGGTGCCTCCTCCCTCTGCCGAGACGCGCCGCACTTTAATCACCGTTTTTGTCGACGCTCCGTCGAAAACTATCAGAGGCCGCTTGCGGTTTTCATTCCAATGTTTCAATCTGGGAAGGAGAGCAGCATTTTGGTGCCGGTTATTTCACGAGTAAAAAAATGATAATCAAAGGTTCTATTTACACGAAATACAAATGAACAGTGAAAAAAAAAACGGTTGAAATGGATCACATCGTGTACGATTCGTTTTATACCACACGTGAGAATACCAACACAGGCGTAAACATTTATAATTGAGTGCATTAGGTATTTGCGCCATTCTTATCACGAAATGTGCTATTTTTTTGGCAGTCTGCAGTAATTAGTGTAGGGTCGATTAATAATTTGCAGGGAATATTTCATCACGGGGATGTTTGGCCAATATCATTTACACTGCTGTTTTATTTATGGGAGGAAACCTATGCAGAACAGGGGGAGAACAAACAGACTCCGCGCAGAAAGAGTTGGAAATCGAACCCATTCCCTTCTCACAATATCACCTGTGATATCTACACTGCACGATTACTGAATAACTCACATTTCCATACGGGTCACGGGGCCTGCGTTCTTGCTGCAGCCCAGCGTGCCTGGGTGGCTCAGAAGTAACGCTCGTGCCTCACAACAAGAAGGGCCTTGGTTAGGTTCCCAACCGGGGTGCCTTTCTGTGTGGCCTTTGTATGTTCAACTCCTTGTTCTGCAGAGTGTATACGTGAGTGAGAGTGCGTGTAAGCGTGTGTGTGTGTGAGAGAGTTTGTATTCTCTCCTGTTCTGCATGAGTTTCCTCCAGCTGCTCCAATTTCCTCCCATAGCTAAAAAGACCACAACATCCCAATGCTCAAAATTAACTTCAGCAAACTACTCAATTGGGATAAGCACATAACAGTAGCATCACTCCCGACTGCAAAAACTTGGCAGTACCCTCCTGAAAAAATCTTCAGTGAGGCTTCCCTGGATAAACGAGCGTAGTTAGTAAAACTAAACTATAAATTAAAGAATGTTTTATTTTACCAAGCAAAGCCCACTGAGCCATGTAGCTCTTTTTCAGAACCAACCTGGGCACAGATGATAGCCCAACGAAGTGGCTTATCATCTGGAAATTTATTGCAGCCAAATACTCTAAACGCGTGTTGTTTATTCTAAATGTGGGCAGAAAACTGCGGACCCGGAGAAAAATCCACGCGACCACGGGGGGAACAATCAAACTCAAATATACAACAAGCATCAGGGTCGGGATCGAACCCACGTTTCCTACATACCAGGCGAGGGAGTTGGCATCTAGCCACTGTGACGCCCTTAATAGTTAGTATTAGTGATACTGTAGTGTTTCAGTTTTCAGTTTCATTTATTTGGTATAGCCCTGTGAGCCATTCGGCTCTTGAATCGGGTGCAACCGCAACAAACAAAAACATGAACAAGAAACATCTTAAAACGACTGCGCGCAAACAGAAAAATCCAGGAAAAAACAGCAAAGTCTTCCAAAAAAGCACCGTACACAAACGCTGTGTGCAAACATTTTAGTGGGATGCAAGTAGTGACACTCGGGGTGTGCACACTAAACGTACCCTGCTGGTGACCCTGCTGGCGCCGTCGCGTGCGATTGAGCCGCCCGCGTGCCGCCCCTCTGGATCACTCGCTGGGCCCAGTTAGAGTCTCCTCTCAGCTCCCTCTGGGGCAGCGGCAGCACGTGGGCTCGGTACAGCGCCACCAGCTGCGCGTGGTCCATGCCGCTCAGGCTCCCAAGAGCCGCCACTCCCCTCTACAACGCACGCGGGCAGCAGCAACAACAACAACCGCCGTTCACCAAGAGTTAGACTGATGGCTTTAATCTTAGTTGTCTTGTGGTTGTTGTTATTTGACTTGCATCCCACTGGGATTTTTTTTTGCACACAGCGTTGGTGTACGGTGCTATTTCAGGAATATTTTGATATTTTTTTCCTGTATTTTCTATTTGCACAGTCACATAATCACTTTAAGATGTTTTCTTGTTCATGTTTTTTGTTTGTTGCGGTTGCACCCGATTCAAGAGCCGAATGGCTCACAGGGCTATACCAAATAAATAAACTATGAACTAAACTATGAACTAAGTGGCGGTGACGTCACCACGGCGCTCGTGCCAGGCTAGGTGCACTTTGAGGCCACGTGTCGAAGGCTCGCTGACACGGGATGTCACGGGTCAGACCCCAGGTGCCACGGGTCAATTGAGATGACTGACAGATGCACCAGCTGTGCTGGACACAAGCGGGCAGTACCACAGTCGGGAGCAAATACAAATCCCCCCCCTCCCCGCGTAGCCTTTACCAGACTGTTGGGGCAAGTTCTGTTCCTTTACCAGACTGTTGGGGCAAGTTCTGTTAGGGAGCACCTATGAAGGCAGGCACGAGGGGGTGGATGGCCGGCACCACATCCGGCTGCCTTTGTCTCCCTCGTGGCGATGATTACTACACACCGCACCAGGTACTCACTTGAGGTGGAGTCGACCTAACCACTGCATACGCGCAGTAGCATGGGAAACTACAGGATTGCGAGCGAGTGCCCTCCTTGAGTGTGAGAGTCTGTATCTTTCTCTCCCCCTGCTCTGCATGGATTTCCTGCGGGTTCTCCGCTTTACTCCCATAGCTACACAAAAGCAACCCCGATACAAAGCAACATCGTTCCCAATGCTGCGCCAAACTTGGCAGGACCCTCCCGAGATAATAATCTTGGCACTCGGCGAGGCAGGCTCTCCTGGGTGAACAACAACAAAACAACAACGTGAGAACGCCCATGACTCCTCTGCGCTCTCTCCCCGTCAGCAGCGGCGGCCCCGGGGTCGCTACCACCACCGCTGCTGTCGCCCGCCCCAGCTAACGCCGTGGCGCAGACGCGCGTCTCCAAGCCCCCTGCTGCTGCTGCTTCTGCCGCCGCTTCGTCACCTGCGCGATGGCGCTGCAGAGCCTCTCGGCGCGCTGCTGCTCTGCGGGCGGCCCGAGCAGTAGCTCGTGGAGCTGCGGCGGCGGCTGCGGCGGCTCCTCCCGAGACTCCGCGGCCTCGCCACCTCGCGCCATCTTCCCGCGCCTGCCGTCCACGTGACCCAGATTCACGACATCGAATTTTACGACAGTCGAAAATTAAAAGGCCGGCTTTACGTTAGATGAACACGCTTTGCGGAATGTATGTAATGTGTGCAATCTGTACTTAGTAGATACTTTTTTTATTGGCTTGATTACCTTTTCTCTGTTTTGTACTGTTTGTTGATATAATTTGCTGTCCCGCCCCAACTGGACATCTGTAACACAGAGCTTCATAGGTCGTCGGATTCCTCCTCCGGTGTAAATAACAAAGATTCTGATTCTGATGTTGCGAGCTTCACGGAATCGTCTTCGGGCTTTTTGGAATTAGCGTCACGACATCCGTGTTTACGACAGTCGTAAATTATTCGACCTTTACGGTAGATAGTCGTAAACAGCCGTACAGTACTATCCTCACAACCTTTACAGCATCTACGCTTTACGACACTCACATTTACGACAATTCGTAAACACGTGGTACAGTAGCGACCGCCCTTACGGCAGACGACCTTTACGACACCGGTCTTGCGACACCCAAATGACTTTACGACACCGATGCTTTCGGACGCTGGGGCGCCGTGAAGTTGCCACCTATGGGACGATTGATCGAAACTATCCGCTTTGTTCGTATCGTGCAACAGACCTTTGACACCGATCTTCAGTGAAGTCACTCTACGTGCTTGTTTTGTTTTACGAGAAACGCCACGACACCAACTCGCAGTAGTGTTTACGACACGTGGAGGTTTGCTTTACGGCACTCGGCGCGTACCTGCACGTGGTGGTGCTGGGGCGCGTGGGGAGCAAGTGAGAGACGTGTGTGTGTGTGGGGGGGGCACGTGGTTGTGGGGGGCACGTGTGTGTGGGGAGCAAGTGAGAGACGTCTGTGTGTGGGGGGGGGCACGTGTGTGTGTGGGGCACGTGGGGGGGGGGGCACGTGTGTGTGTGGGGCACGTGTGTGTGTGGAGCAAGTGAGAGACGTGTGGGGGGGGCACGTGTGTGTGGGGGGCACGTGTGTGTGGGGGGCACGTGTGTGGGGGGGGCACGTGTGTGTGGGGGGCACGTGTGTGTGGGGGGGGGCACGTGTGTGTGTGGGGCACGTGTGTGTGGGGAGCAAGTGAGAGACGTCTGTGTGTGGGGGGGGGGCACGTGTGTGTGGGGGGCACGTGTGTGTGTGGGGGGGGCACGTGTGTGTGGGGGGCACGTGTGTGTGGGGAGCAAGTGGGAGACGTCTGTGTGTGGGGGGGGGCACGTGTGTGTGGGGGGCACGTGTGTGTGTGGGGGGCACGTGAGAGACGTCTGTGTGTGTGGGGGGCACGTGAGAGACGTGTGTGGGGGGGGCAAGTGAGAGACGTCTGTGTGTGTGTGTGGGGGGCACGTGTGTGTGGGGGGCACGTATGTGTGGGGGGGGCACGTGTGTGTGTGGTGGGCACGTGAGTGTGTGGTGGGCACGTGAGAGACTGTGTGTGGGGAGAAAGTGAGAGACGTGTGTGGGGGGGGCACGTGAGAGACGTTTGTGTGTGTGGGTGGCAAGTGAGAGACGTGTGTGTGTGGGGGGGCACGTGTGTGTGTGGGGGGCATGTGAGAGACGTGTGTGTGTGTGGGGAGCAAGTGAGAGACGTGTGTGTGTGTGTGGGGAGCAAGTGAGAGACGTGTGTGTGTGGGGGGGGGGGGGGGCGCGTGAGAGACGTGTGTGTGTGGGAGGGGGCGCGTGAGAGACGTGTGGGGGGGGTCACGTGAGAGACGTGTGTGTGTGGCGGGGGGCACGTGTGTGTGGGGGGGCACGTGTGTGTGTGGTGGGCACGTGAGAGACTGTGTGTGGGGAGAAAGTGAGAGACGTGTGTGGGGGGGGCACGTGAGAGACGTCTGTGTGTGTGGGGGGCAAGTGAGAGACGTTTGTGTGTGTATGGGGGGGCACGTGTGTGTGTGGGGGGACACGTGTGTGTGTGGGGGGCACGTGAGAGACGTGTGTGGGGGGCACGTGAGAGATTGTGTGTGTGTGTGTGTGGGGAGCAAGTGAGAGACGTATGTGTGGGGGGCACGTGAGAGACGTGTGTGTGTGTGTAGGGGGCACGTGAGAGACGTCTGTGTGTGGGGGGCACGTGAGAGACGTGTGTGTGGGGGGCACATGAGAGACGTGTGTGTGGGGGGCACGTGAGAGACGTGTGTGTGTGGCGGGGGGCACGTGTGTGTGGGGGGGGGCACGTGTGTGTGTGGTGGGCACGTGAGAGACTGTGTGTGGGGAGAAAGTGAGAGACGTGTGTGGGGGGGGCACGTGAGAGACGTCTGTGTGTGTGTGGGGCAAGTGAGAGACGTTTGTGTGTGTATGGGGGGGCACGTGTGTGTGTGGGGGGACACGTGTGTGTGTGTGTGGGGGGCACGTGAGAGACGTGTGTGGGGGGCACGTGAGAGATTGTGTGTGTGTGGGGAGCAAGTGAGGGACTATGTGTGGGGGGCACGTGAGAGACGTGTGTGTGTGTGGGGGGCACGTGAGAGACGTGTGTGCGGTGTGCGCGCGCGCCAGAGACACCATGGGGGCCAAGCGGGGGAACGGAGACGCGGGGGAGGGGGCCAGGCCCCCCAAGGTGGCACGCGCCGACGAAAAACAAGAGGAGCATGGGGAGCAGCAGAAACAGGAGCAGCAGGAGGAGGAATTCACGGCCACGCGCTTCAAGCAGCTGCTGCAGCACCCGGACACCGCGCTGCGGGGTGAGACGCAGCACGTGGCCGAACCCCCCATATCCCTCACGCCCCCCACGCCCTCCGCAGGTCCAGCCCGTGCCCCCCACCGTTTGTAGCTGAGCCCCCCCCCCCTCCCCGCGTGCTTTGTGGAGGGTGACGTGGCCAGTGCTGTATCTGTACTGTCCCTGTGCGGTGACTGTGCCAGTTGTGTGGTTCTGCTGTCCTTGTACTGTGTGCGGTGACTGCCAGTGCTGTGGTTCTGTGTCTGTGCTGTTCCTGTGCCAGTGCTGTGGTTCTGCTGTCCTTGTACTGTGTGTGGTGACTGTGCCAGTGCTGTGGTTCTGTGTCTGTGCTGTTCCTGTGCCAGTGCTGTGGTTCTGTGTCTGTGCTGTTCCTGTGCCAGTGCTGTGGTTCTGCTGTCCTTGTACTGTGTGTGGTGACTGCCAGTGCTGTGGTTCTGTGTCTGTGCTGTTCCTGTGCCAGTGCTGTGGTTCTGCTGTCCTTGTACTGTGTGTGGTGACTGTGCCAGTGCTGTGGTTCTGTGTCTGTGCTGTTCCTGTGCCAGTGCTGTGGTTCTGTGTCTGTGCTGTTCCTGTGCCAGTGCTGTGGTTCTGCTGTCCTTGTACTGTGTGTGGTGACTGTGCCAGTGCTGTGGTTCTGTGTCTGTGCTGTTCCTGTGCCAGTGCTGTGGTTCTGTGTCTGTGCTGTTCCTGTGCCAGTGCTGTGGTTCTGCTGTCCTTGTACTGTGTGTGGTGACTGTGCCAGTGCTGTAGTTCTGTGTCTGTGCTGTTCCTGTGCCAGTGCTGTGGTTCTGTGTCTGTGCTGTTCCTGTGCCAGTGCTGTGGTTCTGCCGTCCTTGTACTGTGTGCGGTGACTGCCAGCGCTGTGGTTGTCCTCGCCCTGTACTGTGTGCGGTGACTGCCAGTGCTGTGGTTCTGCTGTCCTTGTACTGTGTGCGGTGACTGTGCCTGTGCTGTGGTTGTGCTCGCCCCGTACTCTGTCAGTGTTGTGCATGTGCTGTCTCTGTTCCAGTGCTGTGGATGTGCTGTGCCAATGTCGTGAGCGCGACTGCCCGTCCTGTCACTGCGTGGTGTTTAGCGCTGGAGACGTTCGTCTCGCTGAGCAAGCAGCTGCCCGCGGAGGGGCTGCACGACGTGGTGGAGGGCTTCGTGAAGATCTCGGGCGAGTGCGCTGAGATCTTCAAGCTGCTCGACGGGGAGCGGCTCCGTGACCGCGAGGTTGGTGGTGTTGCCATCTCATTCCCTCCCCCCCGCTTCCGTGCTGTAGCACTTTGTGTATTAAGGTTTGTCTCTAATATGGTTGTGGCCAAACCCTGGAGAAAGACCCGTCCCTGACGTGACCCAAAGTGTGGACAGACCCTGTGTTGTGATGGTACCCTGTGTTGTGGTGGTACCCTGTGTCGTGGTCGTACCCTGTGTCGTGGTCGTACCCTGTTTTGTGGTCGTACCCTTTGTGTCGTGGTCGTTCCCTGTGTTGTGATCGTACCCTGTGTTGTGGTGGTACCCTGTGTTTTGATGGTACCCTGTGTCGTGATGGTATTCTGTGTTGTGGTGGTACCCTGTGTCGTGGTCGTACCCTGTGTCGTGGTCGTACCCTGTTTTGTGGTCGTACCCTTTGTCGTGGTCGTTCTCTGTGTTGTGGTCATCCCCTGTGTTGTGATGGTACCCTTGTCGTGGTCGTTCCCTGTGTTGTGATCGTACCCTGTGTTGTGGCGGTGCCCTGTGTTGTGGTCGTCCCCTGTGTTGTGATGGTACCCTGTGCTGTGGTCAAACTATGCGTTGTCGTCGCGTTCTGTGTCATAGTCGGACCCTACGTTGTGGTGACCCTGCGTCGAGGCTGCAGCTGTGTTGTGTTCGTTTCCTGCATTTCAGTGGGACCCTGTGTTGTGGCAGAACACTTTGTTGTGTCTGGATCATGTGGTGTGACCAGGACCATGCGTTGTGGTCGTTACAGCTCTCGAAGGTGTGGGAGGCGCTGGAGGCCGTTCTGCTGCGCACGGCGGGCGACCTTGCTCGATACTGGAGCGTGGGGGCCGAGGTGGTGCGCAAGCTCCTGCAGGGCCACATGAGGCTCATGTACAGCTGCTTGTCGTCGGCTGATGCCCGGTGCGGCTGACCCCTCGCTGGCCTCACCACCGCTCACACCACATCAGCTGCCACGCTCCAGAGCAGAGACATCGGTGCCACGGTGGCTAGGAGATGTTAACTGCCTCGCCTGGTAGACAGGAGGTCGTAGGTTCGATCCCGACCCTGACGCCTGCTGTATATTTGGAGTTTTCGTGTCTCTGTCTCCCTGTGGTTGCATGGATTTTTTCCGAGTCCTCCGTTTTTTTTTACTATACATTTCCACTAGATAATCCAATTCGTTGAGCTATTATTTGTGGCCAGGTCACTTCTGAAAAAGAGCTATTTAGCTCTGTGGGCATTACCTGGTAAAATAAAAAATAGTGTAGTTTAAATAACATAGTTTAGTTTAACATAAGAACATAGCGTTTCACAGCCAATGGGAGGATTTGTAAATTATGTTTGGCTTAGGCCGTGGGATGATCGTGAAACCCTCCACCTCCCGACACAGCCGAACACATTGAGTAGTCTTGCGTACAAGCTTTTAACTGCCGAGCAGATGGAACGATGCGGTCAGCTCATGGTGCGGGTGTGAGACGGGTTGTGGCATTGCCCAGACGTGAGGATTGGCGATGGTGTAACCGATGCCTTAATCCAGTCCAGCAGTGGATAGACCATTGTTGATTATGAAACGTGCCAATCTTTTTGTATGAGAACATGTGACTGGGTTTGCTTATGTGTGGCTACTGTATGTCTCCAAATTCGACAATTACCCAATTGTAATTACGGTAGCAACCTCTACAGGCAGACTAATGCCTGATGGTGATGACTGCATTATATTGTGAGCCTCTGGTGTGGAGGGTACGTATTGTTTACGCTCTGCTGTGCGTATGTCTTTGTGTGTGTGTGTCTTTGTCTTTATATGTGTACGTGGCGTGCTGCCCCAGGTGCGTGCTCGCCGCCTTGAAACTGCTGTGTGCCGTGGTGATGCAGGGTGCTGACGCTGCACGGGATTTGTTCGGACACTTTGATTTCAGCCACAAGTCTCTCCCATACCTTGCGAGGCGACGCGACGCCAAGGTACGTGCCCGGCGCGCATTCGCCACTCTTCGCAAAGGTTTGCGGTTTGAATCCAACTACCGCCGTCAATGATCCTACGGGTCTTCTGTGTACAGATATATAGACGCTGTCTGCTGCACAGCAGACATCAAAGATGCCATGACTTCATTCAAGAGTAGGCCTCGTGTCCTGGCAGGAATTTAAGTGTTTATGCAATTTCTACTTGTGTTGTGCAGTAGAACCACTCTAATACGAGGAATGCTGTAAGGGCTATTGCTGTTTATTAAACACTGAACTCAACACTCTAACTCACACCAGAGGTAGGTGCTCTCTATCTGGGTCCCTACCCCGGACTCACTCGTCTGTCCGGAACGGGGGCTCATCCAACACCGTCTGGCGATGAGGAGAGAGAAACCCTCTCTCAGCCGATCCCTACTGAATACTCCGGACCCCACTCTCGGCTATCCTCTTAGCTCTCTTCTGTAACCGATCCTTGCCCTGGCTCCCCACAACGACCCCGCCTTCATCACGTGGTCCCCCTTAAGTACCCCTTTGGTGGCTCCTCCCCCTAGCTCGGACCCGCCTTTGTTCCCGAAGGTACCTCTTACACCACCCGTGACATGACGTGATCCTTAACTGTCAACTCGCTTAGACCTCCCTCTGTTCGCCCCAATCATCGTTGCTCACACTACTCCTCTACATCACCAACCCCCATAAAAAAATGCAGCCGTCCCTGCTACTTACTATACTGGCCCCATCCCTTATCGGGGTCAACTGCAAACAGCCAGAAACATCAACAAGAACATTTGTAACAATAACATAACAATATCAACAATAACGATATCAATGCAGGAGAGGAGGCAGGGCCATTTGCGGGGGAATAACCAGGGTGTTTAAGGCAGAACGGAGAGTGTAAGGAAGGCCTCCATCTCTCATTCCGAGGTGCCGACCACATCGTCGGCGACAACGGATGTCTGACGATAACGGGCCCAGAAGGAGGTGCGCAATGGAACAGAGCGCTTTTGGACCGTGTATGTGCCGCCGGTTCGCTCTCACGGGCAGCATCCAGTTTGTGAGCAGGCAGTGCATCCGCTGATGTCTGTTCCACCCCTGACGGGGAAGCAGGCCGCTCCTCGAGAACTACTTGGATAGGTTCTGTGGGTGGACAAACAGAGAGCTTATGCTGCCCCGCATCCCGGCCAGGACGGCCAGGCTCATCAGACGCATCAGGCACCGGCCGCTCCGGAACTGGGGATGAATCTACAGGACAGGGCAACATATATCTTTTCATCCTAGATGGATGAACAATCCAGTGACCGGCGACCGAATCGGATGCGCACGCACTGTGGCCGGCGGACCTCCACGACCTCAACGAGACCCTGCCAAGGGCGATGTAATTTCGGGGACATCCCAATGGGCACTTGGGGGCAATGTAGCCACGCTTTGTCCCCCTTCTTTCATGGAAGCCTGGAACCCTGGTGTTTCTGCAAGCGCTCGTTAGCCGCTTGTCGGTTGGCTGAATTGTCCACCGCAGCTTCCCGTGCTTCATGCAATCTATCGAGCGTGACCTTCATCGAAGCTGGCACAGCAGATCCCTTTTTAGGTGAGCCCAGGCCCATTTGCACGTGCATCGGGGGTTCGGACTTCCTCCCGTACATCAAATGAAAGGGCGATAAACCTGTTGAGGCATGAGGAGCCAACCTATATGCAGCGAGAACGCCCGGAAGAAACAGGTCCCAGTCCGACTGGGTCGTGTTCACTTGGTGGCACAGCATGGACGTGAGGGTACGATTTAAACGCTCCACCATCCCATCGGTTTGAGGGTCGTAGGGCGAGGTACGGATTTGCTTTGTACCGAGGAGGTCACAGATCTTGAGCAATCGAGAAGAAAAATTCCGACCCTGGTCGGTCAGAAGCTGCTCAGGTGCACCCTTATCTAAAACGTAGCCGTGCAAAAAGGCACAAGTGATGGATGAGGCCGACTGATCTTGTAAGGGCCATGCCATGGGCCAGTTTGTGAGGTACTCAACCCCGACCAACAGAAACTTGTGGCCTCGCTGAGAAGTTGGGAATGGGCCTAAAATGTCAAGGGCCACAAGTTCGTTGACGCGAGAAACCTGTATGGACTGCAGTGGGGGCCGATCACGTACAGCCGGAGGCTTCCGACGCGCACAATCCTTGCAGCCTTTAACAAATAGCGCCACATCGCTTGCCATGCCCGGCCAGTAGTAGTCCCGCTTAACGGTCAACAAGATTTTGTGGGTCAATGGTGCATCAATTTGTCGTGAATTACACGAGTCAGTTTCCCCTGAAGGACTGTTGGGCACCACAATACTGTACCTCTCTAGCTCCGCATCCCAACGCATATGGAGACCGTCATGCAGGGCAATGGCCGGGTTGGTGGTCGGAGTAGAGGAATGGTTTCCAGATTTAACCCTCAATCTATAGGCGAGACCATTCATCGCGAGGGAGACCTAGGCCACAATCCGTGGGCAGCGGCGCACCTCGAAGAGGAGCCGCGTCGGCCGTCGCCACCAACTGGGGTACAGAGTCAACCGGAGCTCTGCAACGACTCGAGCCAATCGTGCTTGCGCACCCACTGTCCGGTGGCAACCTAGATAAAGCTTCCGCATTTCCGTGCTGTGTCCCCTTCCTGTGAATGACGTCGAACGCATACTCCTGCAGCACCTCCAGCCAGCGGAACAGCCGACCCGAAGGCTGGTCTATGCGCAAGGAGTATTGTATTGCGGCATGATCCGGCCGAACAGTGAACCGCCTGCCATACAAGTAGGGCCTGTACAGTTGCACAAAGTACACAATGGCCAGCAGCTCCCTATGGGTCACGCAATAGCGTTGCTCTGCAGAGGACAACACCCGACTGCCATATGCTACAACCCTTTCGGCGCCGTCAATCACCTGTGTGAGCACACCCCCTATGCCTGTGTCACTGGCATTCGTGTCTAACACGAAGGGCAGCGAGAAATCGGGGTAACCCAGGGGGGGCGCATCTGCCAGGGAATCCCAGAGCGCGACGAACGCTTCCTCCTCCTTTTTGGCCATTTGCGGACAGCGCGTGGAGTGGCTTTGCAATAGTGGCAAAATTCCGTACAAAGTGACGGTAATATGATGCGAAGCCTCCAAAATTACGCACCTCTGTGACAGATGTGGGGGTCGGCCACATACGGACACAAGCCGTTTTATCAGGGTCTGTAGCGACTCCTGATGCGCTGACCACATGTCCCAAATGGCTCTTTTGAGGTTTGAATTTAAGGTTAGCAGCACGCACTTTGACAAAAAACGATTCTAGCCGCTGCAAATGTTCATCAAATATGCGGCTGAAAACGATAACGTTGTTCAGATATATGAGACAGGAGTCCCACTGTAGTCCTGCCAAAACCATTTCCATGAGGCGTTGGAAAGTGGCCAGGGCCGAGTGGAGGCCCATAGGAAGCCGATTGAATTGGAACAGCCCCTGGGATGTGCGTAACGCAGTTTTTGATTTGGAGTCCTCATCCAATGGCAACTGCCAGAAGACCGAAAGCAAATCTCGAGTCGAAAAGAACCCCGCTCCCGAGAGGGCGTCAAGAGAATCGTCCATGCGGGGAAGCAGGTAGGCATCTGCCATCGAAAGTTTATTTAATTTACGGAAATTAACGCAAAATCGGAGACCCCCATCCCATTTCCTGACCAACACTATAGGGGCTCCCCAAGGTCTATTAGAGGGAAAGATGATGTCCGCCGCCAATATCTCACCAACCGCGACGCGGACATGATCTTTCTCTCTGGGGCTAAGGCGATGGGAGTTCAACCGAATAGGGGGGGAATTTCCCGTGTCAATGTGTAGGGACGTACGTCCGATATCGAATTTACTATGGCTAAAAACATCGCCAAATCGTTCCAATAAGTGCCCGAAGCCGTTGTCGCTCTTCAATGGATAAGAGCAAATTTTCCTGGCAAAGCCTGTCGATCCAGGAGTCGTCCAAATTGTCCCCCTCAAAAACGCCAGCTACCAACCGATCAGCTGGCGTGGCGTCTACTGCTGACTGAGCAGGGGTCGCGTGCGCCAAAATGGTACCGGCCTGTATAACTACGCGTGAAGGAGCTGCGTTCAAAACCTGCAATAAGGGTTCCTGCTCCTTCGACACGACTGTCAGGGCACCCACCACGGAGGAAGTCCGTGAAGGCGGCGAGCCGATCCTCTTCATGTGACGTGCTGACCGCGACTTGACCCAGTGGGCCACTGGCGTAGCCCAAGGTGAGCCTGGATGCCTTGAGCAACCTTTAAGGAGGAAATGTCCACCTCCTCCACAATGGGACAACACAAAACCAAGCTCCAGAGCCAGCGAGAGCAGCCGCTCCAACGCCAGGGAGTCGAGTGCTGCCTCGTCCATCTGGGGGTAGGCCGTCCGTCCCAACGCCAACAAGGCGCTGCGGAAGGCGAGAGGCGTCTCGGCCTCCCCTCGCCTCCGCAGCAGGAACCTCTGGCGAGCGTTGGAGGGCGGCTCGAGAATTGCCGCCATGCGAGCGCACGCCAGGGGAGGCGTCGCCCGATCTACTGCCGGAATGGAGATGAAGGCGGCCAAGGAGTTGTCGTCCAACATTGTCGGAAGCGCCTTGAGCGCCTCCTCCATAGGCCATCCCACCGAGGTGTAGGCCGCTTCAAAGCGGCCCAGTCACCCCCGGCAGCAGTAAAAGGTCAAACGGGCGGCAGGCAGCGCAGCTTAAGCGGCCCCGAGGTGAAGTCCGCCGCGTGCGCTGCACAAACAGCATTCGGCAGCATCGCTGGGGGAGAGGCAATGGCGCCCGGTTGCTGCATCGCACGTAAAATGGCGCCTGGTAACTGCGTCACACTCGAGGGCAAAATGGCGCCCGATTGCTGCGTGGCGCCCGGTTGCTGCGTCGCACCCGTTGAAAATTTTCCGCCAACTTCAAACGTGGCGGGTGAAGAAGTGGCGGGAAGCGCCCGTTCCCGCTCCAACACCACGATGGGCGCGCGCGGCTGGGCTCCTGCCTCCGAAATGAGGGAGACGAGGCGCGCGGCGGACTGCAGCAGTTGGCCGAGCTGGCTGGTGAAGAGCTGCCAGTTCTCCGGCAATGGTGAGTGGCCGGGTGCGGCACCCTCCTGCAGATGGTCGGCGGGGCGCATTTCCGGGGCCCCGGACTCCGGGGACGTCGTAGGAACTTCCTTCATGCTGTCTTCGTCCTCCGACTGCACAATGGGTAGGTTTTTTCGCTTCGTAGCCGACTTGGACATGGCGATGAAGTTTTGCGGCCACTTATGACTCCAGTAGAACCACGTGGATATGAGGAATGCTGTAAGGGCTGTTGCTGTTTATTAAACACTTTTGAACTCAACAATCTAACTCACACCAGAGGTAGGTGCTCTCTATCTGGGTCCTTACCCTGGACTCTGAACAGTACCTGGTCCTGCCTTTGGCTATCCTTTAGGACTCTCTCACTCGTCTGTCCGGAACGGGGGCTCATCCATCACCGTCTGGCGACGAGCAGAGAGAAACCCTCTCTCAGCCGATCCCTCCTGAATACTCCGGACCCCACTCTCGGCTATCCCCTTAGCTCTCTTCTTGCAGCCGATCCTTGCCCTGGCTCCCCACAACGACTTTGCCTTTGTCACGGGGTCCCCCTTAAGTACCCCTTTGGCAGCTCATCCCCCTAGCTCGGACCCGCCTTTGTTTCCGAAGTTACCTCTTACACGTGATCCTTAACTGTGAACTCGCTCACACATCCCTCTGTTCGCCCCCTCATGGTTGCTCACACTACTCCTCTACACTTGTATGCTTTATTTTCATTACTTATTTTTTGTGATTTGCTTACCTTTACTCCAATGTTGCAATTCTATCGTTTTTTGTTTTGTTGTAAACCAAACTAAAAATATTAAATTTTACCAGGTAAGGCCCACTTAGCTATATAGTTATATTTTTAGAAGCGACCTGGCCACAAATTATAATCCAATGAAGTGGCTTATAGTATGGAAATGTATTAGCAGCCAAATGCTATAAACTTGCTCACCCGTCCTGACTGGACATCTGATAAAGAGCTTCATCATATCTCGTCGGATTCCTCCTCCAGGATAAATCAAGATTTTGATTATTCTGATGGTTAAACATTTAGAAAAATCGCACCACAAATAACTCCATGGGAATGTAACACAGCAACACCACCCTCAACTGCAAAAACCTGGCAAGACCTTCCTGAAACAATAAAAAACAAGCCTTGAGACTCATTGAGGCTTTTCTGAGTAAACCAACGTAGCAATGAATAATTAAGTTCACGACTCCTGTTTGTGCATGCGTGGTCCCCAGCGCAAAGAAGACATCCGCATGGCGTACGTGCGTTTCACCCTCTCGTTTCTCATCAGCGGCGATGCCAACACCGTCCGCCAAGTCCTGGAGCTTAAAGGTGAGCCTGGCCTGCGTTATGCTGGCGCGCATCTGAAAAAGTGCGCAGCTGCACGAAATGAAAATCCAAAGAGCCGAGGAGCTCGCGAGCAACCTGAGTCACGTGCCGAGCACTCTGAGGGAACTTTGGAGGAGGGGTGAGATGTTAACTGCCTCACTTAGAATACAGGAGGTCGTGGGTTCGATACCGAAGCTGACGCTTGTATATATTTGGAGTTTGCATGTCTCTCTCCCCGTGGTCAAGTGGGTTTTTCTTCGGGTCCTCCGGTTTTCTCTCCACATTTAGAATCAACATGCTTTCAGATCGTTTGGCTGCTCTAAGTTTCCACATGATAAGCCACTTCGTTGAGCTATCATGTGTGGCCAGGTCGCTTTTGTATGATAACTACATAGCTCAGTGTGCCTTACCTGGTAAAATAATCAATTAGTTTAACTTGCCGAGCTGTTCAACTTTGGGGAATCTCAACGAACCCTGGCCTGCTCATGAATAAATGTCACTGAGGCATCTGCCTGTAGCTACAGTGAGTCCTCGCTTAACACGGGGGATTCGCGTTCCTGAGAATTTCCACATGAAGTGAATTTGCGTTAAGCTCGAGTGATTTTTCCTGTAAGGAATAATGGTGAAGGTCGGGATACGCTTTCAGTCCATAGTTATATATTTTTCTCTTGACAGTGCTCTGTTTAACAAGTTTATTTTTAGATGTGTTGTGTTTATAGAATATTTCTATAAATATACTATGTGTGACAGCCATTTATTAAAATGTAAAGTGAGAGAGAGAGGTGCTATAGTGCCAGTGCTACAGAGCAAGTACTATAGTGCCAGTACTATAGTACTATAGTGCCAGTACTCCAGTACTATAGTACTGCAGTTCCAGTACGACAGTGCCAGTACTATGGTACCTGTACTACAGTACCTGTGCTACGGTACTATTACTACAGTGCTACAGTGCCAGTACTATAGTACTGCAGTGCCAGTACGACAGTGCCAGTACTATGGTACCTGTACTACAGTACCTGTGCTACGGTACTATTACTACAGTGCTACAGTGCCAGTACTATAGTACTGCAGTGCCAGTACTACAGTACGACAGTGCCAGTACTATAGTACTGCAGTACCACTACTCCAGTGCCAGAACTACAGTACCACAGTAGCAGTATTACCATACCAGTACTACAGTAATACAAGTTACTCAAATGAGATGACATATAGCAGCAGCAACATCGCCCCGCTCTTCGAAAACTTAAGTCTGGTAAAGAGTTTTGCTGGGTGTAAACGAGTTGAATAATCACATTTAATTTGCATTCTTGCTTATTTCAGCTGATCTCTATGATTATCCAGCACAGTAAGTCCTCGTTTAACACGGGAGTAGATACGTTTCTCAAAAGTGCCGTGTTAAGTGAAAACAATTTCCCCATAATTGGTATAACGATAAAGTTTGGCGAGACACGATGTACTATGACGCACACCACGCTGTGAGATGGCGGGACAAATGACTGAGGGTACGCCGCCGTGTTACTGTATCAATCTGCGTATCACTGTACCGCTCAGCCGTACAGCTCAAGAAAGTATTTCGTCTTCGATCACTCAGAAAACGCGTTATAACAGTGCTGATTCTGCGTAATAACGGTGCGTGTTCCACATTGTAATGGGCGCGTTCCGCGTTGTATACAAGTGTTCCCTAATGTAAGAACCGCATTATAGCGAAACGCGTTATAGTGTCAACAAGGATTTTCCGTGCTGCATGCCTGCGTGTGACTGTCTGACCTCTGCGTGTGGGTCTGTCACGGTGTCTGTGTAGGCAGGCAGTTTAAGCTCCGTATTTTTGTTTCAGATTTCCTGATTGATGTGTTCCGCGCCGGGCTAAAGGAGGACCGAGTGTCCACCGTGAACCTCCTTCTGTGCACGCTGAGACAGAAGGTGACCCAGCACGCTCTCCCTCTCTAACGTACACCGGGTGTAGTTTCTGCATGGTGTGCGAGTGTTTAAGGTAAACGCGGGTGTAGTCTCTGCGTGGTGTGGGAGTGTTTCGTGTACACGCGGGTGTAGTCTCTGCACGGTGTGGGAGTGTTTCGTGTACGTGTAGTCTCTGCTGTCCACGTGGTGTGCGAGTGTTTCGTGTGCACGTGGGTGTCGTCTCTCCTCTCCGCGCGTCATGAATGCTCCGTGTCCTCAGGTCGTTGAAAACCCGGGCGTGAGCAAGACTCAGAAAGTGAGGTTCTTCACGGCAGCCATCCTCAACCAGATCGCCGGCGTGTTCAAGTGGGACGGCGTGGATGACGTGAGCGACGAGGTGAGAGACTCCGCGGCGTGTCGTCTTCGTCCAGCGAGGCGATGCCAGCCCCTTGCAACGAGAGCAGGTTCACAATCCAACACGTTGAGTGTATGTGTGCGCCAGCCATTCTCGTGGCGCAAGGTTGTGGCAATGGAAGCTGCTGGTGTGTTTCACAGACAAGGCCTGCAGTACAGCAAGTCCCCTGCTTAACGCGGGGGGTTGCGTACCTGAGAATTGCCGCGTGAAGTAATTTTGCGTTAAGTGGGGGGGGGGAGAGTGATTTTTCCTGTCAGAAATAATGGTGAGGGTGACGTTTCAGCTCGTAGTTTTATTATTGTTTTAATTTGACAGTAAACAGTTTTACAGGTTTTTTTTATAAATGTGTTGTATTTACATAGTTTTTCTATAGATACGCTATGTGTGACAGCCATTTATTTAAATGTAAAGTGAGAGAGAAAGAGATTGCGAGTTCAGGAGATGAGGGAGTGAGATGATGCTACGCACACACAAAGATGATGCCGGAACACAGACTGTACTACAGTACCGGAGCGCGTTCTGCATTATAACGACGCACGTTCGGCATTATAACAGTGCTTTCAGCATTATAACGTTGCACAGTCCGCCTTCTGCAAAATGTGTTGCCTAACGGAAGAACTGCGTTATTACGAAAACACGTAGTGTGTACACCGCGCGTTAAGCGAGGACTTGGCGAGCGTACTTGGCGCTGTGCTTGTGCTCAAGACGACGGATGGGAGCGAGGCGGGGAGGGCGCTAGTGTGCGACTTGGCCTACGACTTCTTGCTGCATCTCTGCTGCTCGGTCAAGACCGGAATCGCCTTTCGGGACCCCAGCCTGGGGACCTCCTCCAGGTGAGGAGGAGGAGGAGGAGAAGGGGCCGCGGGGGGGTGGATTTATGCACACCTTATCGCTCACAAAAGTGAAACTATTATTCGTGGCATTGGTTTAATATTCAAGCAAACTCTGGACCAGTTTTGACATTCATTATCTCATCAGACAGGCACGCTCACGTCCTGTTTTGAGAATACAGGAACTCCTCTGTTAGAAACGCCACCTATTTTATATTTTTTTCCATTTAAGACCACACAGTGTTGATGCACGAATATACGTTGAGTTTTTTTGTGGTTGTGCACCACTAACAACGTGGTTTCTATCAAAGGATCCATCACAGGGTCGTGTGCGTTCTCCAGCATTGCCGTGCGTAGCATCGCGTGACTCCCCGCGTGCTTCTTCCATTCTCCCATCAGGAGCGGCAACCTGACGCTGCTGCAGTTGCTGCTGGACCTCCGCTCCTCGGTGTGCGAGGAGCCCTGGGCGGGACGCCTCGCCGTGGAGCTGCTACGGGCCTGCCCCGACCTGCTAGGCCGCTACCTCCAGCAGACCGACATCAGCTTCGTGCCGCGCGCGCGCTCTGCCTGGCTGCGCAACGTGCGCTTCCTGCGGCAGGTGATGGCGCCGCTCACCCCCCGCTCCCCTGACGCCATGTGTGACGTCGTATGTGACGCCGTGTGACACCGTGTGATGGCGCGTGTGACGGCATGCGTCGCTACGTCGGAATGAAATCGATTATCTACGTTCTCTTTGCGGGCGATCGTGCAGTTTGAGTGCAAAGTGAGTGTTCTGTGTGTATTTTGGGTAATGACTGTTGTGTGCGTGTGTTTCACGTTATAACAGCGTGCATTTAGCGTTATAACAGGCACATTTTGCATTATAACGGCACGAGTTCCCTGTTTTAACTGCCTTGTACCGAGTTATAATGGTGCACCTTCCGCTTTCTGCAAAAAGTGTACCCTAATGGTAGCACTGAATTATTGTGAAAAGACGTTATAGTGTGAACATCACACGTTAAGCGAGGACTTTCTGTACACCACTGAATAGACAGAGGCACTCCGAGGATCGAACCAGCGACCTCTGGGGGGTTGCGAGTCTGGCGTCCAACCATTCCACCCACTGCATTGGCCGCCTTCACATCTTTGTTATAATGGTCATGTCCGTCGCCAGCATTTGCGCAGCAAATCTGTTGACTGCGGAAACTAGGCGACCGGGTATCCCGATAACTATTAACTGTTTTTCTAGATAAAGTCTACTGAGCTACGTAGCTATTTTTCAGAAGCGACTTGGCCACAAATGAAAGTTCAACAAAGTGTCTTATCACATGGAAATGTATAGCAGCAGCAAAATACTCTAAAACGCATGTTTCTCAATATGGAGGGGAAAACGGGAGGACCCAGAGAGACATGTAAACTCCAAAATATTCAGGTGTCAGGATCGGGTTCGAAGCCACGACTTCCTGCATGCCAGGCAAGGGAGTTAACATCTCGCCACTGCAGCGCCCAACGGAGGTCAATAGCCTCCGTGTACATTGTGTCGATCCCCACTGAGCGGCATGTCATATAGCGTGCTAACCGGCGCATCCATCCCCCCCCCTCCTTTCAGGTGTACGAGGCCCAGCCGCTTGTCTCACCGCTGTTCGACTTGCCGGAGCGCTTGGCCCTGCCTCGTGCTGTCGCCGTGGTCATGGTGACGACCACCCCCCCGGTGGCCACCCGGGCGATGCTCACGCAGGGCCTCAACGTGAGCCTCGCATGGTTGCATGTTTGCGTGACAGCGTCCACCGCTTACTTTGGGCTGCGACGTTTATTGGCCGCGATTAAACGCTCGCAACAGAACGGTTAAAGTGAGATTCTGGCTGTAGATGGCAGTCAGGCCTAGATTTAGGCACAAGATAAGTTAGCTACAGCTTAGGGCTTCACATTATGAGAGGCCTTTAATCCGCCGAAAAATGTTATTCAGAAGTTTTAAGTTTTGCTTAGTTGAAAAATAAAATGTTTATATTCATTCCGATATGAGAAAATATACAGAAATTCCTCGATGGGGCCTCCTAACCCTTTCCCATTCCGAGACATCTGCAAGTTGCAGGGTGGGGTCCCGTTCACCTCTGAATCTTGGAATACGCAAGCGGCTCAGTGTAAATTTTATTTAGAGAGGCCAAGCGCCATTGTTTTTAAAGACACAGTACTTGCCCCAGAGAACCATAGCGAAACGACTGCACTCGATGACGGTTGACGCCAAACTGCCTCCCGAATTGCCTTGTGAGAGCCTCAGTACCGATAAAGTTATTTTATTTTTAGTTTTTCTTCTAGTTTTGTTTTGATGATATACACATACAGCATTGGAATGGAATCGGAAGAAAAACTGCGGTTGGGGTAGTGATAGTGTTTGGGGTGGTGATAGGGGTAGTGATAGGGGTTGGGGTAGGCCTGGTCGTAGCTGGGGAGCAAGGAGTAGCAGGATGATGATGATGGGCTAGGGCAGAAGAGATGGGTTTTAGAGTCTTGGCACTGGGTGAGGCTTTCCTGGGTAAACCAGCGTAGTCGTAATAGTAGTGACAATAATAATAATAAAACCCATTGATCACAGCGGCAACAGCTGGGATGCATCTGTGACTCTCGCGCCCTGACCCGTCCGTTGGCGGCCATGCGCCCGATCATGGTGTCCCCATGCCCTGTGCCCTGCAGGTTCCGCACAGCGTGGTGAGGCACACCACCCTCTCGCTCATCTCGCTCATGCTGACGCGGATGCTCGGCAGCATGGAGCGCTGCGGTGCTGGTGGCGTTGGTGACGCATGTGATGCCGGCGGTGGCACCGCCGGTGGGGGAGGTGGCCCCTACTCTCCGCGGGAGCTGCAGGAGCTGCGCACTGCGATGTCCGAGGCCATCGGCAAGGTGCGCTCCACGTGGTTGGAATGCGACGAGCCTCGTAAATTTTTCACCGGTGTGGCATCTCTGAGATGCCAAGCGCCATCCGCTTCGCCGAGGGGCATTAAGCAAAACTCCCTGCAAGTCGTTGCTGCTGAGCGGAAGATCGTGAGCATTTATCCCTCTGGTGGTGTCGTCCCTGCCAAAGGCACGTGGATTTTTTTTACACTTTGTTCTGGATTAGCAATGGAGATGCACTTCCTCATCTGAGCCGGGAGATCTCACTCAGCAGTCATTTTGTGATGGTTTGTGGATCACTCCATATTCACTCTGTGTGTTGTTCACTCTGTGTGTTGTTTTACTCTTTGTGTTGTTTACTCTGTGTTGTTTTACTCTGTTGTTTACTTTGTGTTGATTATTGCATGCATTATTTACTCTGTGTGTTGTTTTAATCTGTGTGTTTTACTCCGTATGTTGATTACTGTTTACTCCATGTGTTGTTGACTCTGTTTACCGTGTGTGTTGTTTACTCCATGTGTTGGTTACTACCTGTTGATTACTCCATGTTTTTATTTGCTCGGTGTGTTATTTACACTGTCTTTACCCTGTGAATTGTTTTCAGTTGCTTATTCTGTTTACTCTATGTTTTACTCTGTTCTTTGCTCCATGTATTGGTTATTCTGTTGTTTCATCTGTGTCGTTTACTCTTGTTTACTCTGTGTGTTGTTTACTCTGTGTTTTGTTTGTTCCAGGTGCTGCCGGATGTGACGTCCCTCATTTCTGCCTGGAATCAAATCTCTGGCCCGGCGAAGGCTTCAGAGGCTGTGCCTGCCCAGGAGCCGGCTTGTGAGAAGGACGAGGGGAAGGGTGAGAGACGGAACGCAGCACACAGGCCCCAAGGAGACGGAGCGGAGTGGCGTACAGTGCCGGCTGCTGCTGCTGTTTTGCAAGAGGGTGGGCGTGTGTATGTGTGTGTGTGGGGAGCGGTAGTGAAGCGGTTAGCGCGCTGCTCTCCACAACCCAGCGACCTGAGTTCGATTCCCTCTCATGGTCAACACCAGTAACGTGAACCGGTCCTGGGCTTCCCCTAGGTCAACTCGGCCTCAAATTAGTGCCCGGTGCGGTGTTTAAGCATCATCACTGGAAAGACAACAAGTGGCCGGGTGTGGTGCTGACCACCCCACGCCCTCGTGTGCCATGTCGGCCTTCATTGGTGCTCGTTAACAGCACTTGCCCCGACAGTCTGTTGAAGGCTATACGGGGGATCTTTGTCTTTGGAGCGGTAGTGTAGTGGTTAGCGCACCGCTTTATGAACTCGACAACCCGAGTTCGAATCCCGCTCACAATAGCAGCGGTGAATATCTGATCTGGTCCTGAGCCTCCCACAGGCGGACTCAGCCTTAACGAGTACCCGGTGCGGTGTGCAAACGTCAGCATCGGGGAGAACAAGGCGACCTCGTGTGCCGTGCCGGCCCATTCATAGGTGCCCACCGATCATTGGCGTTCTTCCCGGCAGTCAGTAGCATCTCCGCCGTGGGGACCTCAGCTGGTCCTGCGGAAAACTCAACGTTTGTAAGTGGCGCACCGGTTGTGTGTCTGTGGTCGTTGCGGACCGGTCGCCGATCGCTCCAATTTGTCCCGCCTCTGTGGGTGTGCAGAGCTGGGAGAGGTGCAGGAGATGCTGCTGAAGGCGGAGCTGCTGCACGTGCTGCGCTTGTATCAGCAGGTGGCCCCGCACCTACTGGCGCAGAGTTCCTTTGACTTCAGCAAGCTGCTCGTCGGTGCGTGGAGCGATTTAGCGTGGCGCGTTGAGACTCAGGGGGGGGGGGGGGCGGGGGGGGGGCTGTGGGGGGGGTTGCCCAAAGGGATTGTGTCGTATTATCAGTAACCACGTGAAGAAAAAAGAACAAAAACATAAAAATCCGATTAACCGGTTCACCACACGGACAGACACTTCCCGCGCAACCGGTGGGTGGCGGTGTCGCGGCACCGATGCTCGCGCCTCACGGCCAGTAGGGTCTGGGTTCATTTCATGACTAGGGCGCATTCCGTGAGGAGTTTGTGTTCTCTCTCTCCCCCTGTTCTGGGTAGGTTTCTTCCAGGGTCTCCAGTTTCCCTCCAATTGCTAAAAAACACGCACAGTGTAACAGTTATTGGCCAAGCATCCCAATGCTGAATGATTTCCTGCAAATTACTCAACTGGGATCACACATGGCAACAGCAACATTGCCCCCCTACTGTGATAAACTTGGCAGGACCCTCCTGAAAACAGTTATTGAGACTCAGTGAGGCCTATCCCTAACCCTGAGTAAACTAACATAATCACATATTGCCCAGGTCCGTTTGTGTGCATGCTACTGTCGTGTGTTTTACTTTATGTGGCTGTACGTGTGTGAGTGTGTTTCTGTGTGTGTCTTTGTCTTTGGGGCAGTAGCACAGTAGTTAGCACGCTGTGCCATCAACCCGGTGACCCGAGTTTGAATCGAGCTTCCCGCCAACACTGGTGACGATCTCTGAACCGGTCCTGGGTCTGTCTTAGGTTGACTCAGCCTCAAATTAATACCTTTATGAGATATGTAGTAAACATCGACACTCAGGAGACAAACGTGGCCATGCGTGGTACTGGCCACCCACCCCCTTGTGTGCCAGGCCGGCCTTCATACGTGCTACTCGCGAACAGCACTTGCCTGGGCAGTCTGGTAGAGGCTACACAAATGATACGTGTGTCTGTGTCTTTGCTGCAGGAGTCACAAGCGAGGGCACCCCACCTATCCTGCAGTACCGGACCCTGCAGCTGATGCTGGCTCTGCCTGTGTCTCGCTACGCGTGGTTTAAATGCCGGGTATGCACACTTACTCAGCACCGGAAGTCAATGCCCTTCAACAGAAACTTTCTGAATCGTGTCAATAATCGCAACACCGAAATGGGCAGCAAGGTCTATGTATGTTTGTATGTTGAACTTCTTTCGCACCATACGTAGCTAACTGTGCTAATCAGAGCTGGTGCTAAATGTGGTTGAAATATGCTCGTGTCAAGTTAAACAAATAATCCAATTAAAGCTCTGCATTGCTTCGCTAAATGGCGGCGCGTTGGTTCGTGCGTTTACAGATGACCGATCGTTAATTGCATCGGGCATTTGTGTCTGCTCAAGCTATTCTCTCATTTTCTTTGTGTCTTTCGGTAAAGCCACGTAGATAGAAAAATCATAAAAATATCACGACGTTTCGATCGCAACACAAGCAATCGTCATCAGGTGAAAAAAATATAGCTGGAGAGCTGCTGAGGCAGGATGTTATATAGGTTTGAGATGGGTTTAGCCCAAGGGTAAGTGGGTGGGGCTAGAGATGGAATTTGCATGTAAATGTAAGATCGGAGAGCTGATATACTTCCACGACAACGCAGTTGTGGAGGTGACCATTGTATTGTGAGAGATTTGCATGTCAATGAAAGTGTAGTGAGTCCAACTGAGTCGCAGACGTTGCTCCTTTTAGAGGCAACACATTTATTTGTAACACAAGGGGTCACTGCCCCTTCACCAGATACAGCTTAGGGTGGTGACCACCCAGCTAACTACTCTATACAGAGGAGTTGCTGCTACGAAGCGTCGGGTCCCTTCTCGGGTCCGCGACCACGTGTTTGCCTCAAAGACGTAGAGCTTCCAGCTTGAGATGTAGGCTTCAGCTGGTGGACGTGGAGCTTAAGCTTGTAGAATGCAGCGACCCCGGTCCCTCTCAGGGACCCGCCTTATATCCCCCTGCGGTCGGGGCCGCTCCGCCGTTGGCCTTGCCCGCCTTCTGGAGCCTTCTAGCTCCCTCTCGATCCCTCTCGAGAGCTCTCCCTGGACACGTGATCACCACCTAGTCCCCCCACCTGGGGGCCTCTCTATGAACACTCTAGATCATGTGTCTGCGGGGTCAACCAGAGTGCCATGGCCCGGGGCAACTCTGCCCTTGGGCTGACACCCCTCCCGCTCCCCCTCGTGGGAGCCCACACCGCACGCGATGCGTGGTGCCCGCGCTATCCAACGCTCACCAAGCCCCGCTAGGGCTGGTACTACACCCGCCCACAGGGTGTATGCGATGACGGTGCATCACGTGCCATGGCCCTCTCAGGCCGGCACCATACAGTGACATCCCCGATGTCACTACGTAGGCGAACCACCGCAACGGTGGCTGTGCTAGTGAGACATCCAGCTCGTTAAAAAACGAGGGACACCGCCAACTCGAGGACAAGGTGCAATGGTGGCTGTGTTAGTGAGACATTTAGCGTGTATGCAACTCAGAGAGTCGGAAATAACTGCTAGCATCGGCAGGTAGGATGGAAACATCACAGCCAGTTATGACTTAAACTGGTTAATAACGTCCTTCCAATGATATCTCAGTTTGTACCCATCTCAGTTGAAATTGTGTCTGTGTTTCAAAGATGGGGTCACATCACGAATTTTATGTACTGTGTTGAATCGAACCTGAATCTTGGGTTTGCTCATGATGTTGGAAATATTTTGGTAACCCCTGCTGTGTATGGCAAGGTAATAGTTTTGATTGGGTTCTCAGATTATTCTTTCCCAACGGTTGGGGTAATGGTTGTGTAGTTCGAATATCCATTCATCTTGAGGGCTTGATGAGTGAATTATTCTGGGAAGGATGGTGGTGGGAGTCAGGTTTTAGGTAGGCATCTGTATGGGTGGCTTTCCTGTAGACAGAGTGTGTGTTTCGATTAACACATTCAAGAATGGTAACTTGTCAACCTTTTCCACCTCCGTGGTGAATTTAATGGCTGGGTGTATGGAATTGATGTGGTTGAAGAATTGGCCCAGCGCTGGTTGGCCATGTGGCCAGATGACGAACGTGTCATCTACGTATCTCTTACACGAGGAAGGACGTAGGGTGGATGCCTGGATGGCATCTGTCTCAATTTTTTCCATGAAAACATTGACTTCAACTGGAGATAAGGGCGAACCCATTGGGTTACCTTCAACTTGTTTGTAGAATGTTCCATTCCAGGTGAAGTAAGTGTTGGTGAGGCAGTGTCTAACCAGGGCCGGTACATCAGCATTCAGTCTTCAATGATTGCAATGGTGTCAATGATTGCAATGGTGTCAGGCACAGGAACTTTGGTAAACAAAGATACTACGTCAAAACTGACAAGCAAATCACCTTGAGATAGTGAGATGTCCTTAACTAGAGATACCAAGTGGGCTGAGTTAAGTACAGCTGAGGTGGTCTTACCAGTGAATGGTTGTATGGTCTCAGACAGAAATCGGGCCAGTTTGTAGGTGGGTAGGTCAATGGTGGAGACGATAGGCCGGAGGGGTGTACCTTCTTTATGGATTTTTGGTAAGCCATAAAATCTGGGTGGTCTAGCAGCAGAGGGTTTTAAGGAAAGCCGCTTGGTTGGTTCGTGGAGGTATATCAGCTCTCTGATTTACATGCATATTCCATCTCTAGCTCTGCCCACTTACCCTTGGGCTAAACCCATCTCAAACTTATATAACATCCTGCTTCAGCAGCTCTCTTATATAGATATTTTTTCACCTGATGATGATTGCTTGTGTTGCGATTGAAACGTCGTGATATTTTTATTAATTTTCTATCTACGTGGCTTTACCGAAAGACCCAAAGAATATGAATTCCTTTCAGTAATGAAAGCTTTAAGTCAAGATTTGATCACCTCAATGTTTTGCTTTTGTTCTCTTTGTGATGTGGGTTGTACTTACAAATGAGACTCTTTCCTCTCCTGCTCTCTTGAGTTCTCACCCCGGTTACACGCACTGAACGTGAGATGATGTCAGATGACACGTGTGCCATGTTCGTGCCTCTCTTGTTCAGGAGCTGGTGGAGGGGGCGGCGGACGGCACGCTCGACGGCTCTGACAAGTCGACCTTCTACCTCCTCCTGCGCATGTTCGTGTGCAGCGACCACCCCCAACTGCAGAGCGCTACGCAGCAGCTGCTAGTCAAGGTGTCTCCCCCATGCACAAATACAAAGATCCCCCGTATAGCCTTAACAGACTCTTGAGTCAAGTACTGTTTGAGAGCACCTATGAAAGGCTGGCATGGCACATGAGGGGGTGGTTGGCCACACCACGCCCGGCCGCCTTTGTCTCCCTGGTGGCGATGTGTGCACACTGCACCAGGTACTCAATTGAGGCCGAGTCGACCTTGGAGAGGCCCAGGGCCAGTTCAGATAATCGTCACGGGCTTTGGTGGCCACTTGCGGAAATCAAACTCGGGTCGCCGGGTTTGCAGCACTACCCCTGCACACAGCAACTGCTGGTCAAGTCATAATGGTAACAATAATTGAGCGTGCTTTCGGTGTTTGTGCCATTCTTGCAGCGTGAGGCAATCACGATCTGCGGTAGTTTCCTCGTTGTGGGAAAAGGTGCCTTGCGTAATCCCAATTTTAGTCATTTGTGACGTGAATTATTTTTTCAAACTTTATAACTTTGGGCCATGACATCGGCACGCAATTGCCCCACTGATTTCAAACGATGGCACGGGATCTTTAACGTCCACTGCGAAGCAGATGGCGCATGTTATTTTACAGTTAATATGCACTGCAGTATCAATAATAATACAGTAGATCATCGATTATATATATTTATCCGGCGGCTTCGGGGGGAAGGGAGCGCCCGATTTAAAAATAACGCCAGATAATCACACCATTATTTAAAATAGATTATTTTTGCACATTCTTGCATAACATTGTTTTTAGGTGTTGTTATATGTTTCGTCTGTATTTTAAATTTGTTTACCATATGAAATAGGCATAAATAAATATAGAAAGACAAAAATAATCATCCTGCTGTAAAACGTTACTCTGTTTACTGTACCATACTTACCACTCCAATCTCGAAGACTCTGCATGGGGTGATGTACGTACTTCGCTCTTGGTTCAACAACTTGTGTTTGACGATCACCAGACTGGTACAGCCTCTAGACTGGTGCTCCGGCGAATGCCGAATTACACATACTTTTCTCTGGATCGCACAGTATTTGCTGTTTTTATTACTGTAGTTATTAGCCTTGGAGAACGTATATACGTGCAGTATTTTCATATTTTTTTGTTTGTCGTGTATAATGTAATGTATATAATATTTGACACTGAAATTAAGCATATATACTTTTTGTCACACGCATGGTGGTGATTTCTGAACTGGTACAGCCTTTGGAGCGGTTTTTGCCAATTTCACTTGATCGGCCCAGGACCACTAGATACATTTTGGAGCTGGATAATCCTGCACCGGATAATCGATGAAGAAATGTACAGTAATTAATTTCTATATAGCATCGGTCATGTAAAACTGCATCTCTCAACGCTGTACATAGCGTGCCCAAACCAAGGTCAACTCAATTAAAGGCTGTAATAAACAAAAAGGTTTTGTAATGGGTCTTAAGTCGTGAAAGAGACTTAATTTGGTGAAAACGGAGCGGGAGTGAATTCCACTCCGTCGGAGCTGCAGATTCTAAGGAAGAGCTCCCTCCTACCATCTTGCATTTAACTTGAGGCTGAATGAGTATTAACCAGGATGGCCTGTCGGATTTCAACCGTGAAGCTCTGCAGCGAGCAGCAAACGCACGACCGCTGGGCCGCGTCGCCGTCCCAAAGACGCCTTGTTTTCATGTGAAAGTGGAGGATGAAGGTTTAAAAGAGAGTGGCAGAATGGCTCAGTGGGTACACTCTGTGACTCACCGCCCGTGTCTCACCGCCCGTGTCTCACCGCCCGTGTCTCACCGCTCGTGTCTCACCACTCGTGTCTCACCGCCCATGTCTCACCGCTCGTGTCTCCCCGCCCGTGTCTCACCGCCCGTGTCTCACCGATCGTGACTCACCGCTCGTGACTCACCACTCGTGACTCACCACTCGTGACTCACCACTCGTGACTCACCACTAGTGATTGACCGATCTGGCCTCTGAAGACTTGACCGTGTTTATGTTCAACGTTGAGGGAAATTCCTGCCCATAAAATGCACAAAACGGGCACCTGACGCCTTGCCTCTGATTAATGTTATTTCTCGCTTTTGCATTACAGATTTTGCGAGACAGCGGAGTGTTTGATTTCACGTGGAGAGAACTCGACATATGGCTTAAAGGACTTCTGGACTTCTCAAGAGAGCAGCAGGAACCAATTCTTACTTTTCTTGAAAAGGTACGTCTACGCACGCATACACATGCCTACACACGCCTACACACATTTACACACCGCAGAGTGGCAAACGCTGCTCTACCGTATGGAACTTCACACAGGCCTTGGACCTGTTGCAAAAGAGGCAATGCTGTTTTACGTTTCTTAGTGGTTTTATTTCATCTGAGCAATATTGCCTGGCTGTGTTGGTTCCTGTCACCGAATGACTTTGAGAGACCGGTTCATGCTTTTGTGTTCGCCTGACTTGATTACCGCAACGCATTACTCTTCGAGATTCCGAGTGAGGTGCTGGGTAGACTCCAGCTCGTTCAGAATGCAGCTGCTAGATTCCTTACGCGCTCAGTGTTATGTGAGCACATCACACAACTGCTCTCTTGTCTTCACACTGGCTATCTGTCCAGTATCGAGTAGACTATAAGATCCTGCTGCTGATCTACAAGGTACTCAGTAGGTTGGCCCCGCAATGTTTCCAGGACTGATCCATGTTTATATTCTAAAACGAGGTCCCTGGGATCTTCAGATCATCTTCCCCCAAGTTTTGAAACAACATTTTGCCTTTGCTATCAAGACAATCACAGTCAGTTTAACACGTAGGCTTTCACGACCAATATCATCCATAATAGAGGTTTTTGGGTGAGATCACGTAAATATATAAATGTGTCGTTAAAATCCACCACCACCCGACACAGCCAACTAGTAAGGGTTGTCACGTAAACAGAACATGCCAATTCGTCACTAGGACAGCACACCGGTGTGTTGAAGAGCCAAGCCACAGCATTTACAAACTGTGTACGACGTTTCGCCAGTAATTACAACTAGCTTCATCAGGCGACAGCCAGATTTGTGGAGAAGTCCACCTGTTTCGTTCCTTATATAGAGGAGTAGATGTGGTGACCACTCTTCTGCACTCTTGCGCAAAGTGGGGGTGGGGGAAGAATTACTGAGCCAACGTAAATTATGCATCTGCGTTATGCGAGAACTTTGAACTTGTCCTTCCTGTCTATTCTGTTGATTAAAATAGCCCAACCAACGGTAATCCCCAAATATGCTTTGTAACATTAATAAACACGCTGCGCACGTGTAGAAATTAGCACTGTCTGCACGGAGTCAGAGTCATGTTGTCAGAGTCATGTTGTCATGGAGTCACTGAGTCACAGATTCGTGTTGTCACGGAGTCACGTCGTCACAGTGTCACTGAATCACAGAGTCACTGATTTACAGAGTCACTGATTCACAGAGTCACTGATTCACAGGGTCATGTTGTCACAGAGTGACTATGTCATGGAGTCACTGAGTCACAGAGTCGTGTTGTCTTGGAGTCGCGTTGTCACGGAGTCACGTCTTCGATAGTTCACGCCACGGCTGTTGTACGTACAGGTGGTGTGCAAGGTGTTGGCAAGCCCCTATGTCTACCTGGACAAGGTGTCGGAGTTCGTTCAAGAGGCGGCGACGCTCCGAAACCTCGACTCCCACACGCCAAATGCAGACGCATGTAAACTAAACTATAAACTGTTTTTATTTTAGCAGGTAAGGCCCACTTATCTGTGTCGCTCTTTTTCAGAAGCGACCTGGCTATCACAAATTATAGCTCAACTAAGTGGCTTATTATCATGTGGAAAGTTATGAAATCCAAATACTCTGAACACGTGATGTTGATTGTAATTGTGCAGGGAGAAACCGGCAGGACGTAAATAAAAATCCACGCAATCACGGGGAGAACATGCAAAACTCCAGATATACAGCAGGCGTCAGGGTTGCGATGGAACCCGCGACCTCCCGTATATCAGGCGAGATACGTAACATCTCGCCACCGTGGCACCACTGTAACTTGTTTGCAGCAAGTTCCCGCTTAACGCGGGGGTTGCATTCCTGGGAATTGCTGCGTAAATTGAATTTGCGTGAGATGGGAGTAATTTTCCCGTAAGGAATAGCGGTGAAGGTGGGGGTGCCATTCTAGCTCGTAGTTTTATTGTTGTATTTATTTGACAGTACTTTGTTTTATATGTTTATTTTTAACTGTGGTTTGTTTATAGAGTATTTCTATAAATACGCGATGTGTGACAGTCATTTCCCTTAGTATAAAGTCAGTGAGAGAGAGATGGCGACTAAACGAGATGAGTGAGTGAGATGACGCTAAGCACAAAAAAATGCTGCCAGAAGAAAAACAGTACTACAGTATCATTACACTACTACAGTACTAGTACTGCAGTGATAAAGTACCAAAGTACCATTACTACGGTGCCGGTACTACAGTACCAGTGCTACAGTGCCAGAGTGCCAGTACTACAATACTAGAGTACCAGTAATACAGTACCAGTGCTGCGGTACTACAGTTCCAGTACTACAGTTGCAGTACTACAGTACCAGCTCCCAGCATCACCGAACAACACCCACGTCACTCAGAAGAGTAGTATGTCATACGCTGGACTCGCGTTGTAGTGAGTAGGCCGTCACGCGCTAGACTCACTTTGTAGCGAGTAGTCCGTGACACGCTGGACTCGCGTTGTAGGAAGAGTCTGTCACGCGCTGCACTTACGTTATAGCAAATAGACCGTCACACTTTGTAGCGAGTAGTCCGTGACGCACTGGACTCACGTTGTAGCGAGTAGTCTGTCACGTGCTAGACTCACATTGTAGCTAGTAGTCTGTCACGCGCTGGACTCGCGTTGCAGTGAGTGGTCTGTCACATGCTAGACTCATGTTATAGTGAGTAGACCGTCACACGCTAGACTCACTTTGTAGGGAGTAGTCCGTGACGCGCTGGACTCACGTTGTAGGAATAGTCTGTCACGCGCTGCACTTACGTTATAGTGAATAGACCGTCACACTTTGTAGCGAGTAGTCCGTGACGCACTGGACTCGCGTTGTAGCGAGTAGTCTGTCACACGCTAGACTCACATTGTATCTAGTAGTCTGTCACGCGCTGGACTCGCGTTGTAGTGTGTAGACCGTCACACTCTAGACTCACTTTGTAGCGAGTAGTCTGTCAAGCTCACGTTATAGCTAGTAGTCTGTCACACGCTAGACTCACATTGTAGCTAGTAGTCTGTCACACGCTAGACTCACATTTTAGCGAGTAGACCGTCACGCGCTAGACTCACATTCTAGCTAGTAGTCTGTCACGCGCTGGACTCGCGTTGTAGTGAGTAGTCTGTCACATGCTAGACTCATGTTATAGCGAGTAGACCGTCACACGCTAGACTCACTTTTTAGCGAGTAGTCCGTCTGGCGCTGGACTCACGTTGTAGCGAGTAGTCCGTCACGTGCTAGACTCGCATTATAGCAAGTAGTCCGTCACTCATAATGATAGTGAGTAGTCCGCGTTGTATTAAGTAGTCTGTTACATGCTCGACTCAGGTAATAGCGAGTCAACCGTCACACGCTTAACTCATTTTGTAGTGAGTAGTCCATCACGCGCTGGACTCACGTTGTAGCGAGTAGTCTGTCAAGTGATAGACTCACGTTATGACGAGTAGTCCCTCACATGGTAGACTCGCGTTATAGCGAGTCGTCTGTCATTCGCTCCACAAATGTCAAAAAAACACGTGAAAGTGAAAAAGCGCAGCATGAATGCCACGCATTGAACGGGAATTTACTGTGCTATGCCTCGTGGAGCTGCTCTGATCTGAGGCTTCCCTGGGCTGAACGAGCGTCATCGTCACCACAATAACGTGAGTGAGCAACGTGCCCTCCCGCAGGCAGCGACGTTGATGCCGGCCTTCTGACAGAGCTGGGCGGCGAGGGCGTGGAACAGCCTCTCCCCCAGGACGCGATCGCCGCCAGCTTCCCTTACAGCGCCCTCGTTCCCTGCAGCCTGCAGCTGTTACTGCCGCTGCTGCCTCTGCAGAAGCGAGGTTTGCAGCTGCCTGCTCACGTTCTGCGCTGCGTCGTCGTTAAGTTAACATTTGTGACGGCGCCTATAGTTTTTCTGAGATTCTGAGCTGTGGGAAAGCATAAACAATTCCCCAAGCTCTGTGGTCCTATATCGGGAATGTTGCGCCAACTCCATTGAACAATTTTTTTTATAGCTCTTTTTCAGAAGCGACCTGGCCACAAATGATAGCTCAACGAAGTGGCTTATGTGGAAATTTATAGCAACCAAAAACACATGTGAATTCTAAATATAGGGGGAAAAACCAGAGGACTCAAAGACAAATCCATGCGACTTCAGGGAGAGACACGCAAACTCCAAATATACAGCAGGCGTCAGGGTGGGGTAGTTAACATCTCGCCACTGGGATCCGCACAAAATACGCGAAGGCCGATAGCCTCCGTTGTGCAGATTCCCACTGAGTGGCATGTCGGACAAAGACAAAGATCCCCCATATAGCCTTTTGAGAATGTTGGAGCAAGTGCTGTTGGTAAGTAGCATCTATGAAGGCTGGCACGGCACACGAGGGGGTGGGTGGCCAGCAACCACGCCCGGCCACCTTTGTCTTGCACTGCACCAGGTACTCATTTGAGGCTGAGTCGATCACGGGGAGGCCCAGGACTGGTTCAGTTACGATTATAATTGTCACTGGTGTTGACCATGAGCAGGAATTAAACTCGGGTCACCAGGTTCAAAGTGCGGCGTGCTAACTGCTTCACTCCCGCTCCCCAGCACCACACACACACACATTAATAGGAACACAGAGACAAAGATCCCCCCATATGACATTAAGTGCTGTTAGCAAGCAGTCACACACACATGCATGCCCGCCCCCCTTGCACAACAGCAGCAGCTGCAATTATGTCTGAGTTGCCCCGTGCTCGTTGGCTAGCGGTCACCCGTGTTGTGGCGCCACCGTGCACAGGTGCAGGCGCGGTGTGCAGGTACCTGGCGAGGACGCTCAAGGAGGTGCTGCATTCTCAGACGGAGCCCCTCACGCTGGTGCTCGCGCTGCAGGCGCTGCAGCGACCGCTGAGCGACGCTCGGAGCGAGGGGGACGGGCGCCTGCCGCGTGCCGCGCTGTCCGCCGTGGCGGAATTCCACCGCTACTACGCGCCCTTCGTGCCGGCGAGCGTCAGGGAAGAGCTGGTATGGCCTCGCAATCGCGCATGCGCAAAAAACATCTCGCTCGCCGTTTTCCCCCATCTGTCATGTTATCGCTTTTGTCATTTTGGTGACCCGGGTCACTTTTGCAAACAGGACTCTCGCTCGCCTGGTTACACCCCATCAACTTCACACTGGAAAATATTTTTGCTAAATTTTCCACCATTTTCCCACTCCCATTTGCATAGCCTCCGCCTCTTGCTCCTCGTAAGAGTTGTAGACCTGTCACATTCCTTGAAATGCCAATTCCATATCCTGAACCACGACGCCGGCACACAATGGCCTACTCATTCCGAACGACGTCACGGGATATTTAATGTCCACTGTGAAATGGATGGCACATAGTAATTTACAGTTAATAGCGCACCACCGCAGTATTAACCAGGATAACCTTCTGGATTCCAACTGTGAAGCTCTGCAGCAATGATCAGCGATCATGCAACCGCTGGGCCCGTTGCCGTGTGCGTGTGTGTGTAGGTGTGGGGAGCATGCTGCGCTATGAACCCGGCAGCCTGAGTGCGATTTCCGCTCGCGGCCAACACCAGTGACAATTAGCTGAACAGGTTCTGGGCCTCACCTAGGTTGACTCAGCCTCAAATTAGTACCTGGTGCGATATGTAAACATCGCCACTGGGGGAGTCAAAGGTGGCCGGGCGTGGTGTTGGCCACCCACCCTCTCGTGTGCCGTGCCAACGTTCATATGTGCTACTTGCTGACAACACTTGCCCCAACGGTCTGTTTAGGCTATATTGGGGATCTTTTTCTTTGTGCGTGCACTCTGCATTAAGCCCGGCTGTGCGTGCGCCACCCGCCCAGTTTGTCGGCGTGAAGACACGCGAGGCGGACGTACCGACGGAGGAGGAGGCCTATGGCGAGCTGCTGGAGCGCCTCTGCTGGGGACGGCACGAGCACTTGCTGCTGCCCTCCTCCCACGATGCCTTACTGCGTGCCGCCGCCCACATCCCGGCGTCGCGTCTCACTTCAGCCACCAGACACACGCTGCTGTACCTGCAGCACGTCACTCAGCGCTTCTTAGAGGTACCTGCCGTCCCGTACACACACATTCACATGCCGCACCGTAAACACACTGTCACCTGCTGTACCCATACACTCACCTGCTGTACCATAAACACACTTGCCTGCTGTACCGTAAACACACTCTCACCTGCTGTAGCGTATACACACTCTCACCTCCCATTCCGTACACACACTCTCACCTGCTGTACCCATATACTCTCACCTGCCGTACCGTACACACACTCTTACTTGCTGTACCCGTACACACACTCTCACCTGCCTTAATACTGCACCTATATGCTCTAACACTGCCGGGATCTGTTTAATATGGTTGTGTTTGTCACATGTTTGCCTTACCCCCTCTGCTGTCAGTATGACCAGGACACAGGGCCACAGGTTATCGCTGCGTACGGGCAGTTGCTGCTGGGCATTATTTCTCGGGCCGAGGTCCTGGAACGGGGTGAAGTTGAAAGAGTGGAGGAGCGCAGCGGAGGGGAGACGCAGGGAGAGGACGAGGTCCCACTGCAGTCCTCAGCCTCCAAGGCTGACAGGACCTCTGAACAGAAGAGTGAACAGGACCTGCTGGTGGAGGACGTTTTCTCCACACTGAATCTACAGAAAGATTTGGACAATTCTGAGGTGTGTTTTTTAAGGTCACGAAAGTTGCTTGTTATTTCATGAAGAAGAATCTGCTGTTGATGGAATTTGTTTGATCTTATATAGTTTTATATAGCTCCTTATTCTAAGGAGCTTTACAAAAATGATAAATGTGTTGTGTTTATCTAGTATTTCTATATTTATAAATATGTGTGACAGTCTTTTATTTAAATATAAAGTGAATGAGAGAGATGGAGGGTGAATTGGATAAGGAAGATGATGCTACACACAAAGATACCAGAACACAGACTGCACTACAGTACAACATTACTAATACTTCAGTATCAGTACTACAGTGCCGGTAGTACAATTCTACCGTGCAAGTACTGAAGTACTACAGTGGCAGTACTGCAGTACTATAGCACCAGCACCCAGCATCACCGAACAATGCTGCCAATACCCCCGTTGCTCAGAAAAGCAGTCCCTCACGCGCTACATACGCATTATTGCAAGTGGTCTGTGACACACTCGACTCACGTTATAGTGAGTAAGTCTGTCACACGCTGGACTCGCGTTATAGCGAGTAGTCCATCGCGCGCTAGACTAGCATTATAGCGGGCGTAGTGTACATTTAGCGAAAAACGTTCCGTAACAGAAAAGCTGCATTGAAGTAAAATATGTAGCGTGAACGTCGCTCATTAAGCGTGGATTTACATTCACAGCATTTATTGCTTTTGTAAATCCTTTTCCAGATTTTGCGCGACGTTGTGGCCACTGTTCTCAAGCACCCCACGCTGCACGATCTCTTCGCCGTTGGCAGCGGCAGCCTCGCCCGTGGCACTGGCTCCGCGTGCCCTGCGGAGCATCTCACCAACGCGGTGGTCTCCCTCATGTGCACGCTGCTCGATACCCCAGCCGTGGGCGAGCACGTCGAGCTGTGTGGCCCCTTCCTGCGGCGCCTTGTGGCCGGGGCCGCCGCCGTCGTCTCTTCGAGCGCAGCCTCCTCCTCTGTGGCGGCGGCCGCCGTGCTCGCGAACCTCCGCCGCTTGCGCCACCTCCTGCCCACGAGCGACGTCAACAATCTCGTCGAGCTACTGCTGCGGTTGCCCGCGCACTCGCTGTTGATCGGCGGGGATGACAACAATGACGCCGACGCCGTGGGAGATCGCGCTGAACGAACGCCGGACGGAGGGCGCGATGCCACCGAAGGCCGAGGAGCGACAGGGAAGAAGGGGAAACAGCGGCGGCGGCAGTCTCTGAAAAGCGGCGGCACGGATTCCGCCGCAGTGGGACTCACTGTGTTCGGGGAGACCCTGGCGGCGCTGCTGGAGCGCCTCGGGACCGAGGACCTCTCCGTGCTGCACGCGGCACACGTGCGCCTCGTGCTGGCGCTGGCTGTGAGGTCACGGCGCAGCGAGCTGCTGGCACCCCTCGCATCCTCCCTGCTGAGCCGTGGCGGTGGCAGCGTCGCCGTGGCGGTTGCCTCGGTCCCCGTCCACACCATGGGCGGCCTTCTCACGCGGGGCTCCCTGCTGGCACAGCCAGTACGTTGCTGCTGTTGTTTTGTTGGTGTTGTCGCGCGGGTACTCGTTGTAGTTGTCACTAGTTCTGTTGAGCACAGGAAGTCCACGTTAAACGCAACAACTGGTAGATGTGTTCCTGAAAAGTGCCGCGTTAAACGAAAACGCGTGAAGCGAAAACATTTAATCATAAATTGTGTACCGATAACGTTTGCCGAGATACAATGTACACACTGAAAAAAACGGAGGGTACACTTGGCGCGTTACTATATCATACTGCGTACTTGTTATAGCAAAAACGCATTATTTGAAGACCGCGCTCAAAGCGAGAACTTACCGAAGTTCTCTGACGAGTTGCTGATAACCGCGTTAAAAAATTATGTTAAATAAGTTGGAATGAAGGCAGCTGTTGTGATGTAAATTGTTACCACACTGGAAGAGTAGACTCAATACCCCTCTCGAAGTGTTGTGTTTGCAAGTGGCAATAAACCGCGTACCCAGAGAAATCTCATGTATGAGAGGAGATGGTTCTCTAAGAAAAAAATACATCAGGAATCCACTTGGTGTACTGCTATCTTCTGGACTCTTAACAACCCCGCAAGTAAAACTAAAATTCTTAAACAGTTTCCTGAGTACGAGTACCACCAGCATCGCCACGGCTGACACTAGGGAAGCCCTCTGCCTTTCCTCCACCACCGGCCCCGCGCACGGTGGATGCACCCACAGCACTCGTTCTGCTCGTTCTGCTCGTGTTGCTCATGTCGCTCGCAGCACTTGCATCGTTGATGTCACCAGTGTCATACGTGTCGCTCACGTGACTCGCATCCCGCACCTCTGATGAGCATGGTTGGCTACGTACGGTGCGAAAAAGATTCAATACACACACATACATATGTCGCTCGTATCACTCATGTCACTCACGTCGCTTGTGTCTCGCGTCGCCCGCCGGAAGCCGCTGCTGAGCTGAGTGTTCTGTGCATGCCGTCTGCTTGTCCGCGTGCGTCAGACCGAAGCGGTCCACCTGGCAGCGGGGCTGGTGGCACGCTCGCGCTCTCACCGAGCGGCTTTCGAGCTGTGGGCGCTGCGTGGCGGCGGTGTCGAGGCTCTGCGCCAGCACCCCGCGAGCCTCTGGGAGCTGCTGGAGGCATACCTGACCCACGTGGAGCTCGCAGACCCCTGCCGCCCCGGTGAGACGATAAATGGCGCCTGCCGCCGGATTCGCTCCCCGCGCTTCGTTTGCACTCGTGCATGTGTGCACTATGCCAGTAGGGTGCACAGGTGGAGCATCGGCCAGGAATCTCAGTCAGTCAACCCACAGCACCTGGGTCTGTCCCATGACCTCCTGCCAACAGGCATTCGACACTTCACGTGGCCTTAAAGTGCAAATAGCCTGGCACAAGCGCCGTGGTGACGTCACGCTCCTTAGTGGCGAATGGCGGTTATTGTTGTTGCATTGGTGCACGTGTGTGACGTGGCGGCCCCTTTCGCCGACGAGTGCGGTGAAGTATGGTCGGGACCTCCTAGTTCCGTGTCAGCTGTAGGGAGTCCTTGATCAAGCAATGGATTGACGATGTGTTAATTGGCTAAAAGCATGTATACATGTATATATATGGAGGACCACAGAGCTTGGCTAATTGATAAGGCCGTTGACATGGCCGAGCAGTAGCATGATTGCTGTTCATTGGAGAGGTTCACAGTTGGAATCTAGTGACCGCCCTGATTAATTTTGCGGGTCTAGTAACTGTAGTAGCACTATGCGCCGTCTGCCTCACAATGGACATTAAAGATCCCTTGACATAAATTGCAAGAGTAGGCTATTTGTGTGCTGGTGTCACAGTCCAAATTTGATAAATTATAAAATTCCCCTGCAAATTACTCAATTGAGATTACATACAGCAGCAGCATCAGTATTCACTCCCTATTGGCAGACTAATACCTCAGGTCGCTCGTGCAAGTTACAGTTCTGGCCTTCATTCTCAGTTGACCACGAGATTCCTGTATGCGTCGAAATGCACTGCTCGCGATGATGCTGCCGTGGAAGAACACACGCGGTGCCATCTTGTCTCCATCTTGTCTCCCAAGCGGCTCATTGTGGGTCCCAGGCCACGCGGTGTTCCCAGCCTCCAGTGAGGAGGCAGTGAGGTTCAGCCGCACTATTTTTCTTTCGGAAGTGTACAGTGCTTTACAGCGATACATGTGCAGTATTGTACACTATAAAAAATGTAATTCTATACATTTACCGTACAAGTTATATTTAACAATAGAAAATTACAGTCAAAACACTTCGTCTTTAATGCTTGGGTTGACATTGGGAACATAAAATAAAAGGTGGGGTGGGTGTCGTATTACGGACAGCAAACCAAACCCTATGTTACCCAGTTCTCTTTGAGTTTGCGGATCACGAATTTGCCCATTGCGCCTATTTTCGAGACTGTAACAAACGTAACTCAGGCGATGGGCAAGGAGGGTTGGCTGTGTAAAGCCAGTCCCCGAGATATGAACGTCAGACTTACGAACATCCACAGTTTATTACAATATTACGTGTAAATATACAACGTTTTATCTTATTTCTGTGTTTAAAGAATGCTTCCCGTTTTGGTTGAACCATAACACATTGAGTTCTAAGATAAGAACAAACTGACTTACGAATGGCTCTCAGGAACATAACCAATAAGTCGAGGACTGCCCATATACACAACGTATCTGCAAGGAAAGTGGCTTGATGAACGCACGATTATGACGGACCATACTCTTTGGTTCTATTCGGTAAAGTCACGTAGGTAAAAAATAAAACAACAAAAATCACGACGTTTTGGCCACAACACAAGTGGCCTTCATCAGGTGAAGGGACCAGACTGTCTCGAGGATAGCGCTGGAGTGAACACAGCCAAGCTCAGACCGTGACAAATCTCTGATAAAAACCCATGGGTTTGCACGAGGCAATTCAGATTTACAAACACAGACACAATTTCAACCGAGAAGATGGTTTCAAATTAAGCAACCATTGGAAAGATGTTCTAAATCGAACCAAACATGAAACTAATTTTCAATGGTACAGTATATTTTTTCAAGTAGTGGTATCCCAAACTTTCGCAGCTGCTTAAATTCCCTTTTCACACCATCAATATGTAAACTCCCCCTCCCCCCCTCTCTGGTCTGCACATGTTCACCTCCTCTACACCATTCACCATGCTAAGTCCGCCAATTGAATGCTAATTTTTATGCTAATTCCTTTGTCAAGGCACCTTAATTCCTCTCACACAAGCTTAAAGGTCGTGGTCTGAGCGTGGCTGTGTTCACTCCAGCGCTGTCCTCGAGACAGTCTGGTCCCTTCACCTGATGAAGGCCACTTTTGTTGTGGCCGAAACGTCGTGATTTTTGTTGTTTTATTTTTTACCTACGTGACTTTACCCAATAGAACCAAAGAGTATTTACCGAATAGAACCAAAGAGTATGGATCCTTGCAGTCACGAAAGCTTCAAATCTAGAAATGACGGACCATGCCAACAATGCGGTGGCCGTGTGTCCAGCGCACGTGGGTGAGGCGGCGCTGAGGGCGCTGCTGCCGCTGGCGTGGCCTGTGCTATGGGGGGGCGACAGCGACGACGACGCGCCTGGCTCACCGGCGCTGCTGGCACGCCTGCTGCTGCTGCCGGAGCATGATCGTGGCGGCGCGGCCCGGCGTGCCATCGTGGCGTCGTGCGCAGGAGGCTGGGAGCCGTTCCTCTCTGCGCTCCTGGCACGGCTCCAGGGCGGTAACCACGTGGACTGGTAAATGCCCGCGCAGCACCCACAAGTTTACATTTTTTTACATTTTCATTCTTTATAATAGTATATAATTTGTGTCTCTTAAGTGTCATTATATATGTTATTGTTAGTTTTAAAGTTAGGTTCTTAACACTTCAGCTGTGCTGCTCTCCATTTATTTGCTGGGGTGTATGTTTGTAGGCAACATGGTGGCAAGATGTTAACTACCTCCTTGCCTGGTATACAGCAGGTCGTGGGTCCGATCCTGGCCCTGACGCTTGTATATTTGGAGTCTTGCATGTTCTGCCCATGATCGTGTGGATTTTTCTCCAGGTTTTCCGGTTTTTCCCTCCACATTCAGAATCCACATGCATTTAAAGTATTTGGCTGATATTAATTTCCACATGATGAGCCACTTCATTGAGCATTCATTTGTGGCCAGGTTGCTTCTGAAAAATAACTACATAACTCAGTGGGCCTTACCTGGTAAAATAAAAAAATGTAGTTGTAATAATACGTAGCCAACCATACTAATCAGGGGTGCGGGGGAAGGACAAGTAGGCTAGATTTCTGCCCAATATTGGCCAACCGGCTCAACAAACTTAATTAATGAACGGCGTGCTTCGGGGTTTTAAATCAGTTGCAGCTGGTCCAAAACTCTGCTGCCCGAATTCTTCTGCCGTGGCTGATCAAGGTCGTGATCTGAGCGTGGCTTCTTCCACTCCAGCGCTGTCCTCCTGACAGTCTCGTCCCTTCACCTGATGAAGGCCGCTTGTGTTGTGGCCGAAACGTCGTGATTTTTTGTTAAAAAAATTTTGTTATTTTATTTTCACCTACGTGACTTTACCCAATAGAACCAAAGAGTATGGATCCTAGCAGTCACGAAAGCTTTAAATCTAGAATTGTAATGTTTACCATAATTCATAAGGCAATATATAGTATCGTAATTGTATAGTGAATATACAGCAGTGTGGTATACAGTAGGGTTGGTAGAATAATCCATAGTGTAATATTACAAGTCTAATATTTTACAGTCTAAAGTATAGGGTAGTGTATAGTAACGCATTGTATAATTCAAGGGTGGGTTTGTCTATGGCAGTGTTTATTACGGTGTATAGTCGTGTAATGTAGAAAAAAGTTTAGTTGGAGACATATCAATCTAATGCATAATGTTAGAGCTTACATTGGGCTGTGTATACGATTTTATGCAATGTAGTTTAGATTGGAAGGTATAACATTGCAATGTATAGTAGTCTAGTTTATAACATAGTTGTAACGCAACACAGGACAGAGCAGCGCATCGTGGCAGTTTCTCCCCCCTCCTCCGTTCCGAGCAAAGATGGACTCGTCCATCTGATCAAAGCTCGTCGCTTTCCGTGATGCTAACGTTGAAAAGAAAAAACCGCCACCCATTTTTTCGCCATATGGCATTGTAATGTATAACGACTTACTGTTAGTAGCTCAGCTGATTGGAGAGTATATAGAGTTTATTGATAACATTGATGTAGTTTATATTTTAGTTTTTTATTAGTTCACTATATGGCATTCATTATATAGTGTAGTGTATACCCAGTTACTTTATGTTAATAGCTCAACTTATTGAAGAATATATTGAGTACATTTATTATATTGATGTAGTTTATACTTAGTTTTTTCACATCGATTTATTGTATGATAGTTGGGTAGTTGCAGTCCTTTAGCGTCCACATACTAAATGCCTCTGTTGATATGTAAACTCTGACTTTAACATAGCTTTTTCCGTGACCAGTCACATGCTAATCCATCACATTAACATCATGCTAATCTCTCAGTTACATGCTAATTTCTGACTTTAACACCCTGCTGATCCAACACTTTAACACAGCTATTTTAATGCTAAATTCTCCTGTTTGATATGTAAACTCCTTTGTCAAGGCGCTTTACTTCTCCCACCTAACTTAAAAGACGCTGCAAATCTTAACAGCGTTCATTGAAGCGCTGTCGTCCCGACAGTTCTGTTCCTTCACCTGAAGAAGGCTACTTGTGTTGTGGCCGAAACGTCGTGAGAATTTTATTTTATTATGTTTTATTATTTTATTTCCATTCTACGTGACTTTACCGAAAGAACCAAGAAGATGAATCCCTGCAGTCACGAAAGCTTTAAATCGAAATTTAAATGCTGCTATAAATTTCCACTTATAATCCACTTCATTGAGCTATCATTTGTATGGCCATGTCACTTCTGAAAAAGAGCAATATAGAGCTCAGTGGACTTTACCTGGTAAAATAAAATATTTTTTAGTTTAAAAGCACAATAATAAGTGTCAGGGTGCCCTCCGCGTAGCGCCAGGCGTGGTGTTAGTAAAACTTATATAGCGCCATTCACACAAGGCCTCTCAATGCTTTACAACATGATGGCAGTAAAAACCTTTAACATTAAAACTAACAGGGAAAACAACCCTACACAGACAGATACAAAATTGAAAATAACTGTGTTTTAAGACGAGACCTAAAAACTTCACAGACTGAGGCAAGACATTCCACAAACGAAGCGCCTGACTACTAAAAGCTCTATCACCCATTGAACGCATATTTATCCTTGGTCAACTCAGGTCCCCAGGTTTGGAGGATTGAAGTTGCCGAACAGGGGCATGCAGTTTCAGCATATCTCCGAGATATAATGCATCTAACCCTTTCAGTGCCTTGCAGGCCAATACAATAACTTTAAATTCGATCCTATATTTTACTGGAAGCCAATGCATGGACCGAAGAATATGCGTGATGTGCTCATATTTCCTCATGCCACACAAAACCCGGGCAGCAGAGTTTTGGACAAGCTGCAACTGATTTAAAACATTCCGTGTTGCACCAGGAAACAGGGCATTACAATCTTTATTTGAAGCTTTCGTGACTGCAGGAAGCCATACTCTTTTGGTTCTTTCAGCAATGTCACATTTCTTCAGCCTTCTACCCCCAGCCCCGCTCACTTCCCAGCCCCGGCATTTTGTCGTGCTCGTATCAGAGCTTGCAGCTCTCCACTCCCCCTACCCCACACTCCCACCCTCTCTATCTCTCCTCCCTGGCTCCTCCCCCCTCTATTACCTATATAGCCTCTTGTTTCAAGCAGCCCTTTTGCCCACTTCAGCAATTGTTTCTTGCTGTGGTTGTCCCACCTGATGACGGACGCTTGTGTTGTGCCCGAAATGTCGTGATTTTATTTATTTAATTTTAAGTCTACGTGACTTTACCGAAAGAACCAAAGAGTATGGATCCCTGCAGTCACGAAAACTTCAAATCTAGATTGAGGCTACTTCAGCAGTTTTTTCTTGCTATGCTTGTCCCACCTGATGACGATTGCTTGTGTTGCGATCGAAACGTCGTGATCTATTACCTACCTATGTGACTTTACCGAAAGAATCAAAGAGTAGGGCATTACAGTAATCAAGTCTAGATTAAATAAAAACACGTAGCAGTCTCTCAGCATCCGGTATTTAGAGAATTGATCGAATGCGTAAAATATTTTGCAGGTAAAAGGAGACCTTAGATTCCTTGCATGACACTCAAAATTCAAGGTGGAATCAAAAATTACTCCGAGGATTCGGATCATAGATGATCATCAGTCATCATAATAAAACCATTTACCTGATGAAGCAGGCTAGGGGAACCCAGCTCCATGACCTTCGCTTTATCACGGTTAAGCTTCAGGAAATCCACACCCTGCCCTCAGAGAGTCACTGAGATAGGACTGAAACAGCGCATCAGTACCAGGCTTAGTCTGCAGATATATTTGGATGTCGTTAGTATAAAAAATATAATTGAAACCATGACGATGGAAAATGCTCCCCAGTGGCAACATATACAGTGAGGGAAAAAAGTATTTGATCCCCTGCTAATTTTGTACGTTTGCCCACTGACAAAGAAATGATCAGTCTATAATTTTAATGATAGGTTTATTTGAACAGTGAGAGACAGAATAACAACAACAAAAATCCAGAAAAATGCATTTCAAAAATGTTATAAATTGATTTGCATTTTAATGAGGGAAATAAGTATTTGACCCCTCTGCAAAACATGACTTAGTACTTGGTGGCAAAACGCTTGTTGGCAATCACAGAGGTCAGACGTTTCTTGTAGTTGGCCACCAGGTTTGCACACATCTCAGGAGGGATTTTGTCCCACTCCTCTTTGCAGATCTTCTCCGAGTCATTAAGGTTTCGATGCTGACGTTTGGCAACTCGAACCTTCAGCTCCCTCCACAGATATTCTATGGGATTAAGGTCTGGAGACTGGCTAGGCCACTCCAGGACCTTAATGTGCTTCTTGAGGCACTCCTTTGTTGCCTTGGCCGTGTGTTTTGGGTCATTGTCATGCCGGAATACTCATCCACGACCCATTTTCAATGCCCTGGCTGAGGGAAAGAGGTTCTCACCCAAGATTTGACGGTACACGGCCCCATCCATCGTCCTTTTGATGCGGTGAAGTTGTCCTGTCCCCTGAGCAGAAAAACACCCCCAAAGCATAATGTTTCCACCTCCATGTTTGACGGTTGGGATGGTGTTCCTGGGGTCATAGGCAGCATTCCTCCTCCTCCAAACATGGCAAGTTGAGTTGATGCCAAAGAGTTCCATTTTGTTCTCATCTGACCACAACACTGTCACCCAGTTGTCCTCTGAATCATTCAGATGTTCATTGGCAAACTTCAGATGGGCATGTATATGTGCTTTCTTGAGCAGGGGCACCTTGTGGGTGCTGCAGGATTTCAGTCCTTTACGGCGTAATGTGTTACCAAATGTTTTCTTGGTGACAATGGTCCCAGCTGCCTTGAGATCATTGACAAGATCCTCCCGTGTAGTTCTGGGCTGATTCCTCATCGTTCTCATGATCATTGCAACTCCTCGAGGTGAGATCTTGCATGGAGCCCCAGGCCGAGGGAGATTGACAATTCTTTTGTGTTTCTTCCATTTGCGAATAATCGCACCAACTGTTGTCACCTTCTCACCAAGCTGCTTGGAAATGGTCTTGTAGCCCATTGCAGCCTTGTGTAGGTCTACAATCTTGTCCCTGACATGCTTGGAGAGCTCTTTGGTCTTGGCCATGGTGGAGAGTTTGGAATCTGATTGATTGATTGCTTCTGTGGACAGGTGTCTTTTATACAGGTAACAAGCTGAGATTAGCACTCCCTTTAAGAGTGTGCTCCTAATCTCAGCTCGTTACCTGTATAAAAGACACCTGGGAGCCAGAAATATTTCCGATTGAGAGGGGGTCAAATACTTATTTCCCTCATTAAAATGAGAATCAATTTATAACATTTTTGACATGCGTTTTTCTTGATTTTTTTCTTGTTATTCTGTCTCTCACTGTTCAAATCAACCTACCATTAAAATTATAGACTGATCATTTCTTTGTCAGTGGGCAAACGTACAAAATCAGCAGGGGACCAAATACTTTCTTCCCTCACTGTAGATGGAAAATAAGAAAGGCCCTAAAATCGACCCCTGGGGGACACCAGTGACAACTGGGCGAGTTTCAGATGTATGGCTTCCCAATGTAAAAAACTGTTTCCGACGAGACAGATAAGAGCTAAGCCAGTCAAGAGCTGCACCACTGATGCCAACCAGGGTCTCGCAGCGCTTGAGCATAACATGATGCTCAACAGTATTGAACACTGTACTACGATCCAACAGCACCAGGATGGAAAATAAGCCCGAATTGGCGGTCATTAAAATATCATTGACCACCTTAACAAGTGCTGTCTCAGTACTGTGCAGTGGCCTAAATGAAGACTGAAATGGCTCAAATATGTAGTAGTTTGTAAGATGATCCTGTAATTGCTGAGCTACCACACATTCCAATATTTTTTGACAGAAACGGGAGGTGTAAAATCGACCTGTAGTTTAGCACATCATTGTAGTCACGACCTGGCTTTGATAATGGTGAAATAGAAGCCAGTTCAAGTGACACTGGCATTAATCCAGTGATAAGAGAGGTGTCTACTAAGGAACAAAACCAATGGACAGATAATATGGAATATCGAGACAGCGAAAGAAGAAGGGATTGTTGGGGTAAACGTACTTAAAACAGAGCCTGAGAACACAAGATGAGGTCAGCTAAAGCTCAGTAATAACAGAGCAAACAATATTACTCTGAATTGAATCAAATGACTCCAGAAAAAAACATTATATTGAGCACTGCAACTATTGTGGTTAACACCAGTTGATGGTTTCAGCATCTGCTCAAGGATAGAGAATAGAGTTCTAGAGTTACCAACTCCTTTATTAATGAGATTTGAATAAAACAATCATCTGGCCTGATTGAATGCATCCATATAAATACATTGGTGATGTTTCCAGATCTGGTGATGAACCTCAAGTTTTGTATCCCTCCATCTGCCTACTAACTTACGTCCTAGTGGCTTCAGAGAACGGAGATGGTCTTATCCAAAGGCAATCAACCGGATCATCTTCGAAACCACTCGCCTACAGGCCTGTGCCTTCAGGCCCTGCGTGACACTCCCCAGCTTCTGGGCTACAATGTGAACAGGAGGAGGCATTACAGGAAATAGGCTTATGCTCTGTTAGGATTTCGAGCGACGTCCCCACGTACCTGTGGGTGTTCTGTGGGTGTGCGAGTCTCTTCCAGCGTGTGAGGAATTGGGACAAACGCCCCAAATCGCAACCTCCCTCAATAGAGGCTTGAATTTCGATGGGGATTTTCCGAGTACAGAACAACTTTTATGATCATTATTATGTATCTGTAGCTTCTCTGCGTTCACTGATAAATGTTAGAATTAAATGTGTTGTTACATTATCAAAGCATGTGTGTTTACATGTTTACCAGAATAATTATGCATGATTAATGCAGACTCGATGCCTTGCGATAGGTGGATATTTGGTGTTTGAACATCTTAATACCTCGTCTATTATTGCCAGAAAAGGTAAAGCAGCCTATTCTTGTTTTCATCGTGTTATTTAGTCGTCATTGTCTGGCAGGTGAAATGTGCCCACGTTGCGGCGAGCTTGAAGCACCACGTTCCGTGCGATGGACGCGTGCGTTCCTCCCTGCGTGGCTGCATGCGTGCAGGTGGGAGGTGGTGGACGTCCTGCTGCCCGGCCCTTTCCGCGGTGTCGAAGATCGCGTGGCCGAGGCCTGTGTCCGCTGTTTAATCACCACCTTCAGCGCCAAACAAGAGCGCGACAAATGTTTTGAAACGCACGTTCTCAACCGCCTTCAGAAACTCCTGGTGGGTACTGAGCAGTGAATCCCCAAACTTGATTTGGCGCTTTCGTGACTGCAGGAATTACTCTTTGGTTCTTTCGGTAAAGTCACGTAGAAATAGAAAATAATAAATTACATAATATCATACGACGCTTCGATTGCAACGCAAGCAATCATCATCAGGTACAAATGAAAGAGAAACAAACCTAGTAAACTTAGAAATATAATGCAATACAGCGCAGATAGTCGGCTAACATAACAGTCAACACCCTACCTGGTTGATTTCGTTATTCTAAAGATTTCTAGATTTAAGAGAGAGATAAGACACAGAACCGGAGACACATATACAGACACATAAGCGGAAAGAGTTAACACAGAGACACAGAGAAACAACGCCTCCGTGTCGAGGCCTTAAATAGGTAGAGAGGGGGGACAGAGAGAGAGGGGGGGGGGGGAGGTTAGAGGAATTAGCATGTCAATGAGAGATCCTGCAATGGGAGATCCGGTGACACCGCTGGAGGAGAGAGCAACAACCGAGGGGAGACAGAGAGAGACGAAGGCAACACTAAATCAAACAAACTAAGTAAAATTTGGAAATGTAATGTAATGCAACACAGAGAGTCGGTTAACACACAATTAGCACATGGCCTGGTTGATTACGTTATTCCAAAGATTGCTCAATTATAAGTTAAGTGTGAAATTTGAGAGAGAGATGAGGCACATACACGGAGACACAAAGACAGACAAGAGCAGAGAGAGACAACAACGAGACACAGAGAGAGAGAAAAACAAACTTAAAACCTCCCCGTAGAGGTGGTTCAAACTTGATTTGGCACTTTCGTGACTGCGGGAATTATTCTTTGGTTCTTTCGGTAAAGTCACGTAGAAATAGAAAATCATAATTACATAATATCACCCATTTAACGTGCGGTTTTCACATGACGTTTTCTCTTTAATGCGTTTTTTCTATTATGTATCGATATGTTAACTACCTCGCCTGGTATACAGGAGGTTGTGGGTTCTATCACAACCCTGATGCCTGTATATTTGGAGTTTGTGTGTCACTCTCTCTCTCCAAGGATTTTTTTTCCTGGTCCCCCAGGTTTACCCTCCAAATTTTAAAAAATGCGTTTATAGTATTTGACTGCTATAAATTTTCACGTGATAGGCCACTTCGTTGGTATATCATTTCTAGCCAGATCGCTTCTGACGAAGAGCTTTATAGCTCAGTGCGCCTGACCTAGTAAAATAATATAGTTTCGTTTTTAGTTTCGTTGAGAGTTAATGATGTTTCGCCGGTGATTATAACAACAGCATCGGCAGGCGATTTCCAGAAATGTGAAGAATTATTCGTCTTTCCGGTCTTAAATAGAGGAAGGTCATGTTATCACTGTGTACCTTACCAAGTGCAAAGATCCCAGGGGGTTATATTCATGTAAACTGTACTTGATTGTGTTCTTGTGAAATTATGCAGTACATGTGTAGTGACTGTGAATGTCAATGTGTGGTGCCGGGCTTACGAAGCCACGGCGGATAATGTGTTGGCATTATGTGTAGCCCACTTACTGGGCATAGTACCAGCCCTAGCAGGGCTTGGGTGAGTGCTGGTCAGCACGGAAGCACCACGTACAGTGTGCGGTGCGGGCTGCCGGTGAGGGAGCGAGAGGGAGTGTCAGCCAGCCAGGGTTACGTTGGGGCATGATACGCTGGTTGACCTGCCGACCCGTGACCGGATGATATTGGAGGGCGGCCACCGGTGGACGGGAGCCGCCGGGCGGTCACGTGGTATAAAAAAGCTCTCGGGAGCCTTCGGGAAAGAGCCCGAGAGATGTAGAAGGTGGGCGGGGCGAGAGGCGGAGCCAGCCCCAGCCCAGGCCGATTATAACGAGGGGCCCCGTGAGGGGCTCGGGGTTCTTCGGGTTGCTGGTGAAGAAGATCCACGTCGGGTTAAAGAAGCCTCTAGCCACACGGTCCGGGACCCAGCTTGTGGTCCGGACCGGGATAGCGAACCGTGTTTAGTTCTGCCGTAGTGTGGCTAGATGGGCATTTAACACCCAAGTGTAGGTTGTGTTATGTTATGTTGAGTTGGTGAAATAAAGTGTTGTTCCCAAGACAACGTTTGCAGCTCAGTTGGACTCACTACACATGTTACTGGTTGGGTTTGTCACAGTTAATCAATAGTGACATGAATAGGCATGCAATTAACGGTGCTTGTGTTGTGTACAGGAGCTGTAGTGTGCACGCTGGTGTGGTTTTCTGTTGTGTGCAGAGCATGTTTGGCTTGTGTTTTTGTGTTTATTTCAGTTAACCCAAAAAAACGTTCGAATGAATAATATTGGTCACAAGAGCCTACTACTATGTGTAGCCTTTCTGGACGTTGTGAGATCATTTTTGGCACCCGCGCCCACAGTACCTGCGATGCCTGCTTCCCACGTGCTACCCACTACCCTCCACACATTCAAGCGTTGTCGCTTTTCCTTCCCTAGGCCTCAGACGTGGAACTTCCAGCAAAGCTGTGGAACACATTTATGAAGACAGCCCTGAAGTAAGACAGAGTGAATGCTATTCTTAATGCAGAATTTATTATTTTTTTTCCCAGCCATTAGTGACACGGGGTGTCTGAATCAGGCTTGGGCCTCTCCTGGGTTGGCTGAGCACAAAATGGGTTCCCGACACAACGCGTTAGCCCCAGTACTCAGTAGATAAGGGTGACCAGGTACGGTGCTGACCACTTTACCCTCCCGTTTGCCACATAAGCCATAATCGGCTTTCATGAACAAAGCTTGACTCCATGGTCACCAAAGGTTCAACGAGGATCTTTGTGTTGTGTGTGCTGCGCCGTATGTGTGTGCTGCACATGTTTGTGTGAGGAGTGGTAATACAGTGGTTAGTGTGCTTCACTATGAACCCGGCACCCCGAGTTCGATTCCTGCTCACGGCCAACACCAGTGATGATTATCTGAACTGGTCCTGGGCCTTTCCTAGTTCAACATGGCCTCAAATAAGTACCTGGTGTGGTGCATAAACATCAGCACTGGGGAAACAAAGGCTGCCAGGTGTTGTGCTGGCCACCCACCCTCTCATGTGCTGTGCCAGTCTTCATAGGTAATTGCTAAAAACACTTGCTATAGGGGGATCTTTTTTGTGCGTGTGTGCACAGGCATCGCTATGATGATCCTGTAACCCTGGCAACTGTTACCAAGGTGATAGAATCTTGCTCCACGGTGCTCGCTCCCGGCGTGCTGCACACCATGGTGACGGGCCACTCGCTCTTCCTGCCCATCCTGCTGAGTGGGGAGCAGCTGGCCAGAGGTAGCATGGGGCCCTCCCTGCCTCCCTCCCTGCCTCCCTCCCTGCCTCCTCCCTCCATGCCTCTCTGCCTCCCTGCTTCCCTCTTCCTTCCCTCCCTCTCACCCACCCACATCAACAACAATAGCAGTTATCGCCATTTGCCACATAGTGGCGGTGATGTCCATATCGCAATTAAGAATGGCACAAACACCAACTGTACCAACTGTACTAAAGTATTGTGATAATAATAAACGTCGGTCATCATCATTGCTTCACAGGTGCACTGGTCAAGTTGCTATTTACTTTGGTCCAGAAGTGTCCGAACATCTGTGACATCCATCACTTCGCCCTGCTGCTTGGAGCCTACACTGCGACTCTCAGCGAGACAGGTAGAGGCTCCGTTATTTCACTCGACACGTAGTGTAGGTTTTCGCAGCCAATACTATGACTCAGAATTGACTTGGGCGAGGCCGCCTAACGATTTAGTCTAATTTTTGCAGGTAAGAGCCCTCCGCTACCCGACCAAGGCCAAACGAACGACATGGTCACGCTAGCAAGTGCTGAACTGCCCATTGCTTCCGCTCACTCACCGCCGAGCTTAAAACAATCCTAACGAACGCATTTCGTGATGGTTCATCATCGGACAGAGTCCTCTTCGCAGATCTCGACCCCGATGGTAGCGGTTACTCAGGAGCCCCTGACCCGTGCTATAGAGATTTAAACCTGTTAAGCCACTTTGTTGAACTATAATTTGTGACCAGGTCGCTTCTGAAAAAAAATAAGCTATTAGCTCAGTGGGCTTAGCCTGGTAAAAAAAAAATAGTTTTTTTTTGTGATTTCCTACCTTTCCTATACTCTGCACTCCTATCGTGTTTTTGTATTGTTTGTTGTAACGTTCTGACCCGCCCTTACTGGACATCTGTGAAAATAACTTTATAGCTCATCAGATTCCTCCAGTATAAATACATATTCTGATTATGTTGCGTTGACAATACTAATCCCAGCAATGCCCTTTGCATCCGTGTCTGTCACAGCTGCATGGCTGTGCGCTATTTAGCAGCATCGATGTGGAGTTTATGTTAACCCTTTAACACACAGACTCACCTGCGTAGTTTCAAACTTCCGTGGACTGTAACGGCACTTGGAGAACTTGGCCAAGGATGGTGCCCCAACTCGAGAGTTTTGATCAAATTGAGAAAAAAAATGCTTCGCGTAATCCTGTCCCACTGATATCCATCCGTACTCAAGAGGATTTGTGTGCTTCGGCCCAACGGAGCGCCACAGTACAGCAAACATTTCCCTCTCGCGGGTTTAGCTATTGCAGTTTTGCGGTTTGTCACCAAATTAATTGAGGTACAAATGAGAATAGGTTTAACCCTTTCTGGCACTAAAACAAGAGGTATTAAGATGGTCGAATGCCAAATAGATACCTTTTGTGTGGCAAAACATGCAAACAAACATTCTCTGATATATATGCATTTTATTTGAAACTGATTGGCCTAATCATATTCTTTGGGTCTTTCGGTAAAGTCACGTAGATAGGTTCAAAGAAAATAACAAAATAACTGATTGGCCTACACCAGACAGCGCCTTCTTTATGGCCTTGTCTCACTGATGTTAGACCAGAGAATGCCAAAAGGCAAACATTACAAAGGCAGTGCCTGTATCAAAGCATTAATAGCTCGAGTTGAGCAGCTATATCATATTTAATACTCGCAAAAAGGTTCCATAGATATTGCTCACCCATTCGCAGTTTACCGCGAAATTCCTTTACGTGTTATAACTGTATTCTTTGGTTCTTTCGGTAAAGTCACGTAGGTATAAAATAAAATAACTACCCTGCTTGCGATGATGCTACCACGGAAGAACACACGGTGCCGTCTTGTCTCCATCTTGTCTCCCAAGCGGCCCATCGCGGGTCCCAGGTGACATGGTGTTCTCGGACTCCAGTGAGGAGGCAGTGAGGTTCAGCCATCCACGATTTTTTTTCCTATAGTGTACAGTACTCTACACAGATACTTGATGGGCAAGAGTTTGCTGTACTAAACGTGTAATGCAGTAACAATTATGCATAACACTTGTATTGCCTTGTTTTTTTCAGACCAGTGTTTACTGCTGCTCATGCGAATCTACGAAAATAACAACCTGAGTCTGCTGGATTTCAGGTGATTGCCGCCACGCACCCAACACTTTACCGCACCGCATGCAACATACCAAGCGACTCACTTTGGTGAACCCCTTGACATCGCAGGGTGGGCACAAGAGCGGGGGGGGGGGTAGGAATTTAAGATACGTGTTTTGCCATTTTCAACTGCTTCGCCCAGAGGTTGAAAAGATGACCTCTGGATTGTGAGTCCATCGGGCTCATCTTGACCCCACGGCAGCATCCGATTATGTAATACATTCGCAAATGTGCTGTTACGTTCAGGTGAGACTGGAAACGAGATGGTAAAAACCACTGTTCTCGAATTGAATTGTGATCCTGGGAGGCAGGGCTGGTGGGGCAGTGGTAACACCTGGTGTCTCACAGCAAGAAGCTTCTGGGTTCGATTCCTGACTCGTATGCCTTTCTGTGTAGAGTTTGTGTGCTCTCCCCTTGTTTGGCATGGGCTTCCTTCGAGTTCTCCGATTTCTTTCCATAGCTGAAAAAACACCCCCATAAAATGTAACTGGTATTGGCCATGCATCAAGATGCTGAATATTTCCTTAAAATTACACAGCAGCAACAACACCTCCTACTACAAAAACTTGGCAAGACCGTGCTGAAAGTGTCTAGAGACTATATATTCATACTCTAGAGATGCTGGGAGGCTTTTCTGAGCGAGCAGGCGTAGTAGTAATAATAAATTAATAAAAAACAAGTTTTGAGACAAGGATGGTCACACTTTTGAGAGTGACTTTGGACATGAAAAGAACTGCCCCGTTCAATCGTCAAGCACTGTAGCTCGAGGGTGATGTCATCACCACTTAGCGGAGCGCCAGGCAGTTAAAACACAGTAAGTTGGCAAAGTAGGGTGACACAGGTGGTGCATCTGCCAGTCATCTGAGTCAGTCAACCCATGGCACCTGGGTCTGTCCCATGACGTCCTGCTAGGGAACTTTCGACACTTCACGTGGCCTTAAAGTGCACGTAGCATGGCATAAGCGCGTTGTTGACATCATCGCCACTTAGTTGTGAATGGCGGCTGTTATGTGTCTGTATTTGTTGTACCTATGTCTATAATCTCTATGTATACCTCACTGTGTGTGTGGCTGGTGTTGCAGTGGTTTGCGCATTACGCTACAAACCTGGCGACCCGAGTTCGAATCCTACTCACGGCCAACACTAGTGACGATTGTCTGAACCGGTCATGGGCCTCCCCTAGGTCGACTCAGCCTGAAATGAGTACCTGCTGCAGTGCATAAATATCTCCACTGGGGATACAAAGCAGCTTGGTGTGGTGCTGGCCACCCATCCCCTCGTGTACCGTGCTGGCCTTCATAGGTGCTACTCTTTAACAGCACTTGCCCTAACAGTCTACTGAGGCTATACTGGGGACCTTTGTGTGTGCGTGTGCGAAGGCTGCTGATGTGGGGCCCGGAGGCTGTGAGCCTGCACGCGACGCGGCGCACTCTCGGCCGCTCGCTGTGGCAGCTGCCGAGCCCAGACCGCATTCTGGGCTTACTGGATGCAGGGCGCATGTACGAGACGGCCGTCAACTTCCCACTGCACCGCACTCTGCTGCCTGACGTAAGTGCTTGCGCCTGCACCAGCGCGCCGCAGTTAGACGAGTAAACGAACGGTGGTGCTTTGACGTAACATTTTATTCAATGACTTTTCTCTGTTTACGATGAGAGTGCATCACCATGTAGTTGAGCTTTTAGCAATCGGCTGTACTGGAACTCCTCGTTTAACTCGGTCGATGCATTCCTGTGTTTAAGCGAAAACAATTTCCCCATAAGTAATCTAGTAATGATAATGTTTGGCGAGAAACAATGTACGGACACGCGGTGAGATCGTAGGACTAATAATTGAGGATACAGCACCGTGTTACTGTATCAGTCCGTGTACTGTCTCATTGTACCTCTCAGCCATGCAGCTCAAGAAAGTAGTTCACCTTTGACCGCTCAGAAACCGCGTTATAAAGGTGCGCGTTCCGTGGTATATGAAAAGTTTTCCCGAATGGAAGAACCGCGTTGTAGTGAAGACTTACCGTAATAATAATTCTCTTGAGATGGCACTTGATTGAAGACACATTCAATTGACATCAGGCAGAGATCCCCACTGCAACAGCCCCGAGTCTCCCGCGCATCTCCCTTATGTACCAACCGAGGCCATGCCCCCTTTCTCGATCATTCTCGCTGACTCTGGACGCTCCACCGGCAGACTCTACCGTCCTCTTCCATCACCTGACCACGCTCCCTTCTCGATCATTTCCTGACCACGCTCCCTTCTCGATCATTCCCGTAGCCACCCGTCCCTTCGCACTCACAACTAATACCCCTGTCATTACCTCCCGTGGCCAATAGTGCATCCGCACTGCATGCAGGCTCTAGTTTCATTACAATAATTATTTGTTTTTGATAAGAGAGCCGCCCTCCTTTACTTCCATCACATCTCATCTCAACACATTTGAAAAGTGGCACCCCTATTGGCAGCTATCCCTGTAGGCGAGAGGTGACCCATGACCTGGCCTGCCCCCATGGGCATTAGTCTGCCAGTCGGGGGCAATCACTGCTGGGTAATCCAACTGTGATGTGGCTTAACGGTTGTGTAACATTGCAGTTTGGAAAGGTAAAGTTGCAGCCTTTCAAATTTCTTGATCACGCTGCCATTTCTGGTAGAGGGCACTCCATGAGAGGGAGCTCTGGAGAGCCCTTATATAGAGTATTTGGCCTCCTCCTCCATGCTGGGCAAACATTGTTGAAATAGGTGGGAGTGCCATACTAAATTTACCCCACCGCACGTGACCTCCCTTATCGACTCGCTTGTTGCTACCGCTGGGCCATAACGCCACCTCGCGGTTGGTCGAGCGGTGGTTCAGAGGTGTTGATGGCGATGTTGACAATTTCGAGATCGTCCATCCCCGCTGGGTGGGTGTATGTATTTGTCCATGTTGAACTTCTTTCGCCCCGTACATGGTTAACCGTGCTATTCGGAGGTGCGGGGAAGGATAAAAAAAAATAAACGCAGAGAGCATTTCTCAAGAAATTAGTTTTCAAATCTAGATTTAAAAGTGCAAAGCTCTAGTGGCTTCTTAATTTCAGAAGGAAGTAGCGTTCCAGAAGGCCGCAAAAGCGCATCTGAATGTGCACGATGCGGGTGACCGCCTTTGTTCGATCACTCGCCAAAAGTCGCTCCTGTGAGCATGACCGGAGTTCGCGTGATGAATTATGATCCTTGAGATCAGTAAGATATTGTGGTTCATTTGTGGCAGGTATCTTGTGTGCAATGAGTGCGACCTTATAAGCCAATGCAGCTCGGCGAGTGCTGGACGGATATGGTCGGGTGGGTGAATGAGAGACGCTGCGTGCCGTCGTAGACCCTACAAGAGGAAGAGGAGTTCTGCGTAGCAGGAGGCAGCCACTTGTACGACCCCGCGTTCCTGCTGCCTCTCTTCAGTGCCATCCTGGTTCCCGGTACAGCCTCACTCTCACGCCGTCCCGCGCAGTTGTTCCTGGCTGGGTAGCCTGACACGCTGTCACACGTAGGTGTTCCTAGCTGTGTAGATTTAACAAGGCATGCAAGTGTGCGGCAGCTCAAAATAACTGAATGAATTGTTGGTTCTAAATGATAAAATACCCACACATTTATCTTTTTTGAGCTGGTAGTCTAGGTAAGGCTGAAAGCTTTTGTATGTGCAGTGCTGCACACCTGTGTGTGTTAGCTCTTATTCCAGAATCATAATCTATATTTAGACTGGAGCAATACAATGAGCTATGAAGCTCTTTTTCCAGTAGGGACGAGTAAGCAAGTTATTTGTTTCCAGCTGCATTAACTTTGCTGTCACGATGGAATTTTTCGAGCGTAATTTCCACTTTCGGATTAAACGCACCAGCTTTACCGTTGCACCGCAACGAGCCGACCTGCAAAGTCCACGCTGCATGCGTTTGTGTGCGCGCACTCCCCCACAGAGTGCGCCGTCGACTGTCGGCGCTTCGTGGAGGTGCACGGGCTCGGCCTTGTGTTTGCAGGGCTGGCGAGCCTGCACCCCGCCCTGCGCGGCGCCTGCTACCACGTCCTCGCACTCTTCCACAGCCAGCTGGAGGGCTCCCACTTCCCTGAGAAGCCTCAGGTGAGAATGGGTCGCCAGCGGTGTCGAGATGTTAACTCCCTCGCCTGGTATGCAGGAAGTTGCAGGTTCAATCCCGACCCTGACGCCTGCTGCACGTTTGAAGTTTGCATGTTTCTCTCAGCGTGGTCAAATGCATTTTTCTTAGCGTCCGCCGATTTCTTCCATCCTCCACATTTTTTAAGTATTTGGCTACTATAAATTTCAAACTTGAATTTGGAGCTTTCGTGACTGCAGGAATTATTCTTTGTTTTTTTTCGGTAAAGTCACGTAGAAATAATAAAATAACATAATAGTGTACGACGTTTCGATTGCAACACAAGCAATCATCATCAGGTACTGAAGAGCTAAGTTTACGAGAGAGAGGAGACACATAACAGCAGATATATATACAGACACAGATACAACAGGGGATACAGAGCGAAAGAAATGTGGGAGCACACTAAATCAAACAGGTTTTAGCAAGATTTGGAAACCATATAACGCAACACAGACGGTCGGTCAAAACACAATTAGCGCAAGGTCAGGTTGATTACGTTATTTCAAAGATTGCTAAATTTTAGAGAGAGACAAAACATAGACACGGAGACACACAGACAGACACACAAGCAGAGAGACTCACACAGATACAGAGACACACACACAAAGGCACACAGAAAGACAACGTCTCTGTGTCGAGGCCTTAAATTTAACTGTGTGCTAACCGACTCTCTATGTTGCATTGCATTACACTTCCTAATTTTACTAAATTTGTTTTCTACCGTGCTTGTTTATGGGTCCATTCTCTCCTCCGGCCTCTATGGGCAGGAATTCCACACAACTCCCCCACTGCCCCAACCCCCCCCCTCTCTATCTATTTAGGCCTCGACACAAAGACGTTGTCTTTCTGTGTGCCTATGTGTGTGTGTCTCTCTGTTTGTCTCTGTGTGAGTCTCTCTCTGCTTCTGTGTCTGTCTGTGTGTCTCCGTGTCTATGTTTTGTCTCTCTCTCTCAAATTTAGCAATCTTTGGAAGAACGTGTTGTCTGTTTTGTTAGCCGACTCTGTGTTGTATTGCATTATATTTCCAAGTTTACTATGTTTGTTTTCTCATTCATTTGTACCTGATGATGGTTGCTTGTGTTGCAATCGAAACATCGTATTATATTATTTAATTTAATTTATTTCTACGTGACTTTACTGAAAGAACCAAAGAATAGAGGTATAGTGATACAGTGCGCGGAATGATATAGTAACAACAGCGGCGTACACAGAGCAGTTTATCGTATCTCGCAAACGTTGTTGCCTCATTTATGGTGAAATTGTTTAACGCAGTTACCGCGTTAAAGGAGGACTTACTGTATTGTCAACATTTTATTGAATGATTCGAATGCAAACTCAAATTTTGGTCGACTCCAAATTCTTGAATTTAACTTTGCAGAGGTCACGTGTGTTACGTGTTGTGAGCAGCGCACATGCATGCATTTGCTGGTAGAGAAATGCGGCACGTGAGCACGAGACACGTGCACGCGTCTGCATCCCCTCGTGTAACCTTGGGGCAAGTCCGGTTTGGGTGGTGTGGTGGCTCTGCACATGCCTGCAATCCAGTACTGGGGGAAGCAGTGATGTTTGGTGGGTCAACGCACATATAGCTAGATTTAGGTCCTGTGACCGTTTATGAACCACAATACCTTGTTGCTCTCGAACAAGGAGCATAAACCATCACGGAAACTTCGGTCATCCTCGCAGTGGCTTTTGGCTTGCCATCGAACAACAACGGCCACCGCATTGCGTGCTTTCATCTGCGCTTATTCGGCCGTCTGGAATGCACTTCCGATGGTAGGAAGCCACTGGAGCTATGCACTTTTAAATAATCTACTTGGGCAACTAATTTCTTTCGTATTGCTTTTTGCATTTATTTTGTTGCCCAACCCCCTCTCCTCCGATTAGCATGGATGGCTGCGTACGGTGCAAAAGAAGTTCAACAGACATACATACACACATTTTACCCGTGCGGAAGTCCTTATTTGTAGCTAACTCACTGGCACACAGGAGCGCACGGTTCCCGAACCCTCTGTGCGCCATTGCCCCATGCCTGACCTTCTCCCTCTGTCCTCGGTTCCTCTTCCCCTTTTCAAGTTGAGTGATCGGACTCGCTCTGAAATCACGAGGCTTCGTAACTTGTTTTTTGCCAGGTATTTGCTCTGTAGCCCCAGTGCCACCTGTAACTTCACGTGTAATCCATTTTGTTAGCAGAGGTACCAAAATCGTTATTAAATTTTTGTTAACTTTACACAATTTAAGGAACTAGTTGTCGGGGCAGTAGGGCGGTGGCACATTGGTGATGCTCACGCCTCACAGCAACAAATTTCTGGGTTCGATTCCCGACTCAGGTGCAGTTCTGTGTGGAGTCTGTATGTTCTCTACCTGTTCTGCATGGATTTGCTCCGGGGTCTCTAGTTTCTTCCCAAAACTAAAACACACACTGGTACTAGTATTAGCCATTACATCCCAATGCTGAAAAATTATATTGCAAATCACTCAGTTGGGATCACATACAGCAGCGACATCCCCTCTGCCGCGAAAACTTGACGGGACCTTCCTCATAATGAGTCTTTAGACTTTCGTGGGTTAACAAGCACAATGCTGATGATTATAATAACAGAGTGGTAAGCGTTACGTTCAGCGTCTAACACGATTTGCGTCACTCCACCCGCAATCCCGCATCACCGAGTCGCATTGGCATCGCACCCTCGGCTCGTGGCGTGGGCTCCACGTGTTTCGTGTTGAACGTGTCAAGGGCCCTGGAGTGGAGGATAGTGCGTGAGTGCGAGTGAGCCACAGATGAGTGAGCCACGCGGACGTGAGTGAGCCGTGAGTGTGTCCCCTCTCTGCCCCTTTTCTGTCCCCACAGCTCCTCTATCTGCTTGAGTTTGTGCGGAACGGCGTGACGCAGCCTAACATGCGGCTGAGCTGCATCGCGACTACATTCCTGGCCGACACGGCAGCTCTGTTGCTTAAGCCAGGTACAGCGCGCACGGCACGGTGGTTCTCATTCGTTTGGAGTCGGGAGATGGATGATCGAACTGGTTTGGGTTTGCGTTTTGAAAGCGCTTTTGGTGTTATTGTTTAGAATGCCCTATGTGCTTGTTTCTAAGCTCAACAGCCTTGGTGCAGTAGCCTGTAAGCTTTCCCCCTGTTATGCGTGGGTTTCCTCCAGGTTCTCTAGTTTTCTGCCATAGCTAAAAAAAACACACACACCGTCACTGGCATTGGCCAAACAACCCAATATTGAGACGTTAGACTACACGTTATGCAATTGGGATTACACAGCAGCAGCAACATGACCCCCTCCCGTGATAACTTGGCAGGACCCTCCATTAAAATAATCTTGGGATTCTGTTAAACTTTCAATGGTGTAAAGAAGCATGATAGTAAACATATCTCGGACATGTGGGGGGAGAAAATGTGAACAGTAAAATCTCCTCCACGTTTGGTGAAATCCAAGAGCGGAGGCCGCTCCTGTGCACGTGGCTCAACCTTATCCGGATTGTATGTACAGCAGTGGCAGCGCGTGACGGACTACTCGCTATAATTTGAGTCTAGCGCTTGACAGACTACTCACGATAACGTGAGTCAAGCGCGTGATGGACTACTCGCTACAACGTGAGTCAAGCGCTTGACAGACTACTCACTATAATGTGAGTCTAGCGCTTGACGGACTACTCGCTATAACGTGAGTCTAGCGCTTGACAGACTACTCGCTATAACGTGAGTCTAGCGCTTGACGGACTACTGGCTACAACGTGAGTCTAGCGCTTGACGCACTACTCACTATAACGTGAGTCAAGCGCTTGACGGACTACTCGCTATAACGTGAGTCTAGCGCTTGACGGACTACTCACGATAACGTGAGTCAAGCACATGACAGACTACTCACTATAACGTGAGTCTAGCGCTTGACGGACTACTCGCTACAACGTGAGTCAAGCGCGTGATGGACTACTCGCTATAACGTGAGTCTAGCGCTTGACGGACTACTCACGATAACGTGAGTCAAGCACATGACAGACTACTCACTATAACGTGAGTCTAGCGCTTGACGGACTACTCACTATAACGTGAGTCAAGCGCATGACAGACTACTCGCTATAACGTGAGTCTAGCGCTTGACGGACTACTCACGATAACGTGAGTCAAGCACATGACAGACTACTCACTATAACGTGAGTCTAGCGCTTGACGGACTACTCACTATAACGTGAGTCAAGCGCATGACAGACTACTCGCTATAACGTGAGTCTAGCGCTTGACGGACTACTCACGATAACGTGAGTCAAGCGCATGACGGACTACTCGCTATAACGTGAGTCTAGCGCTTGACGGACTACTCGCTATAACGTGAGTCTAGCGCTTGACAGACTACTCACTATAACGTGAGTTTAGCACATGACGGACTACTCGCTACAACGTGAGTCTAGCGCTTGACGGACTACTCACTATAACGTGAGTCTAGCGCTTGACGGACTACACGCTATATTGTGAGTCAAGCGCATGATGGACTACTCGCTATAACGTGAGTCTAGCGCTTGACGCACTACTCACTATAAGGTGAGTCTAGCGCTTGACGGACTACTCACTATAACGTGAGTCTAACGCTTAACGGACTACACGCTATATTGTGAGTCAAGCGCATGACGGACTACTCGCTATAACGTGAGTCTAGTGCTTGACGGATTACTCGCTATAACGTGAGTCTAGCGCTTGACGGACTACTCGCTATAACGCGAGTCTAGCACATGATGGACTACTCACTATAACACCAGTCTAGCACATGACGGATGACTCTTCTGAGAGCTGTGGGTTGTTGGCAGCACTGTGAGGTGATGCTAGGAGCAGGTGCTCTGGCACTGTAGTACCAGTACTGTAGTATAATAAAACAACATACTGGAACGACACCCGAACCTTTACCATTATTCCTTACGGGAAAATCACTCTCCTCGCTTAACGTGAATCACTTCACGCGGCAGTCCTCAGGAACGCAAAACCCCCGCATTAAGCGCGGTCACCGCGCGGCCACCGTGCGGCCGTGCGTGCTGTTGGCCATGAGTCGATGTTACGTGAGCGAGGACTGACGCCATATCGGCTCTCGTTTTTCCAGAACACCACATGTACTCGCGAATCAACATTTTCTTGCTCTCGCATCAATATCTGGACTCGAAGAAGATTCCAGCGTTTTACAAGTTCTTCTTCAGCCAAGATGTGGAGGTGGGTAAACGCACACGACCGCCAGGCCTGCAGCACACCACCGCCGCCACCACCGCGTTGCCTTGTCTCGGGAGATTTTGCAGGGTGGGATCGCAACCCCCCAAAACGCAGTCGCTGCTGCCGCTTGATACCCATCATCCGTTGTTTACACAAACGCGCGGCGCCTTCGCTCAAGTGGGGGAGGTAGTGACGCTCGCTCCTCACAGCAGCAAGCACGGCCTGGATTCAACTCCCAACTCAGGTGCCTTTCTGTGTCGAGTCTGTACGTTCTCCCCCTGTTCTGCATGGGTTGCCTCCGGGTTCTCCGTTTTCCTCCCAAAGTGTTGTGTCCTGTGTTGCCGCTTAACCCACAGGAGCGCGAATGGTCATTGGGCCTGCTCGCCAAAGGGCTGCGTGACCGGGCCAGCCTCATGGTCTGTGCCCAGCAGCGAGTACTCAGCATTCTTATGGCTCATCACACCAGCCCCCTGAGCTCCCTCGCCACCCAGGTACTCACCCACTTCCCAGTTGCTCTCCCACAGTGTATGTTGTGAATGCATAGTATTGTGTGTGCATTGTGAACGCTTGTGTGTGGTTTGAATGCGTAGTATTGCGTGTGTGTTGTAAACGCATGTGTGTTATGAACGCGCGTGTGTGTGTGTTGTGAACGCGTGTGCATGATATGAGCGCGTCCGTGTGTATGTTATGAACGCGCGTGTGTGTGTTATGAACGCGCGCGTGTGTGTTATGAACGCGCGCGTGTGTGTTATGAACGCGCGCGTGTGTGTTATGAACGCGCGCGTGTGTGTTATGAATGCGCGCGTGTGTGTTATGAACGCGCGCGTGTTATGAACGCGCGCGTGTTATGAACGCGCGTGTGTGTTATGAACGCGCGTGTGTGTTATGAACGCGTGCGTGTTATGAACGCGCGCGTGTTATGAACGCGCGTGTGTGTTATGAACGCGCGTGTGTGTTATGAACGCGCGCGTGTTATGAACGCGCGCGTGTTATGAACGCGCGTGTGTGTTATGAACGCGCGTGTGTGTTATGAACGCCCGCGTGTGTGTTGTGAACGCGTATACGTGTTGTGAATGCGTAGTATTGCGTGTGTGTTGTGAATATGTATGTGTTGTGTATGCGCGTATGGGTTGTCAACGCGTGTGCCTGTTGTGAATGCGTAGTATTGCGTATGTGTAGTGAATGCGTATGTGTGTTGTGTGTGCCGCGTGTGTGTGTTGTGAACATGATGTGTGTTTTGTACATGCTGTGCGTGTGTTGTGTTCACGGGTGAGTTGTGACCGCACTGTGTTTTGTACACGCTCTGTGTGTCAACCCCAGGAGCACGTGGTGAGAGTGCTGTCCCGGGCGGCTGCTGTCCCGCGAGCGGCGTCCAGCCTCGTCCACGAGGGCGGCCTGCTGGCATGGCTCGCTGTCCTTGTGTCGCGCCCGTGAGTCTCACCCCCCAGCACCTCCTCCTCTCCACCGCACAGCCTCTACCATCCTCTCCCTCAGGCCCCTTTTTGAGTGGTGTTTGTATGTTTTTCCCCCCTGTTCTATGCGGGTTTGCTCTGGGTTCTCCGGTTTCCTCCCTTACAATGTCACTGGCATTGGCCAAACATTCCGGTGTAGAAAAATTACCTGAAATTTACTCAAAAGGGATCACACGTAGCAGCAGCAAAATTTATCCCGACTGCGAAAACCTGGCAGGACCCTCCTGAAAAAAAGTCTTGAGACTCAGTGAGGTTTTCATGGGTAAATGTAAAAAACAGTGACAATGCATTTTATTTACCTCGGAAAGCATCGCAGAATCTTAAAAAAAATTTCCAAGGCTCCTGCATTGGGGATATTTGGCTCATCCTTATCAGTGAATTTTACGTTCAGTGTTGGATGAAACCAAATGCCCGAAGAGAAAAGAATCCCCACACAAACGAGGGGGGGGGATATAACTCCGCACAAATGGGTTCACGAACCCACTTGCTGCCACCTGGCCACCTCGCCTCGCAGCCCGACAGGGTTTCGGTAGTTGATTGTCGAATGCCAGCGGTATCTAACGACGCCTTCTTGCTGGCGTGGCAGCGCCGTGAGCAGCCGGGCGTTGGGTTCCCTGGTGGAGCTGCTGCACCGCCTGTGGCTCAGCGTCGGAGCAGCAGCAGAGGAGGAGCAGCAGGGTGGCGGCAGTGAGACTGGGGGACGAAGCGGCGCCGGCAAAACCAAACACGCCATCTCGCTGGAAATCATCGACGAGTTCTTGCACGTCCTGCTCACGCTTTTGCAACACAACAGGTACAGCTGGAGAGGCGGCACTGTGTTTAATAGTTAGTGAGTCCTCGTTTCATGTGGCGTTGGTTGACGCGTATCCTTAAAAGTGCTGCTTTAAGCAAAAACAAAAAAATGATGTAATGATGAAGTTTGGTAAGATACGATGCACTACACACACCACTGAGATGGCGGGACAAATAACTGAGGGTACACCACCACGTTAATGTATCATTCTACGTACTGTATCACTGTACCACTCAGCTGCGCAGCTCAAGAAAATAGTTCGTCGTCGACCGCTCAGAAACCGCGATATAACGGTGTGCGTCCACATTATAACAGTGCGCATTCCACGTTATAATGGTGCACGTTCTGCGTTATAATGGTGAGTTTCGCGTTGTGTGAAATGGTTCCCTCATGGAAGAGCCACGTTATAGTGAAAACACGTTGTGTGAACGCTACATGCAAAGCGAGGACTCGCCGTAGAGCGGAGCAATTCTTGTCATTTGTGCCCCTATATTTGAACCAATTCTCATTTCAACATCAACGTCGTCAGCATTGATCAATCCACTGCTGGATAAAGGTCTCACTCCCCACCAGCCACCACCTCTCACAGTCCTGTAATGCGACGATCCACCCAGCACTGGCACATGAACTGATCTCACATCGCTACATCTCCCTCTTGGTGACCTTCCATTCCGTTGCTGCCGCTCTGTTCTTATTGTTGACCATCGCCCATCGATCACTTCTAACTACGACGCGTACTACCCTTGTCCACTCACTTCTCTCAATAGTTTGGCTGATGTCATCAACCTGCATGCGTGTTCTCTAAACCATGTGTTCCTCCTTCTGTCTTTGAGTGTGTCTCAATGTAATTCTCCCCATTCTTCTTTGCACACTGTTCACTTTTTTTCCATATACCGTGGTACCTCGGTATACGTCGTTAATTCGTACCAGAAGGTAGGACTTATACCGAAAATGGCGTATATACCAAACGAATTTTTCCCATAAGAAATAAAGGGAATGGAAATAATCTATTCCAGAGTAGAAGAAATTATATTTTATATGGCATAATGTAGACACTACTTATTACTAAAATGCATATATACATTAAAATGACAAAAACACGTGAAAATTCACAGTTATAGCAGGGGTTGTGCACTTAACGAGATCTACTGTACAGGCAGACTGAGGAGCGGCGCTTTGTTTCAGTCGTGAACGGGGTATACGCGGGTACACGGTGACTGGTCAAAACACGACGTATACTCAATTCGACATATTCCAAAGCGGTCTTATACCGAAGTATGACTGTATTTTGTTTAATTACTACGGTGTTTGTGAAGCGCGTGTCAAAGCGTGGAGTACGCGCCGATTAACGAGAAGGAATTAATTATATTATTGTTCATCCATGAATAATTATTTACATTTTCCTTGTAGTTTTTGTCTTGATAATGAAAGAACACGATATTGAGTGTGAGTCCTCCTCTGGTGTCTCCCTGCCAGCTCGCACCTCCACTGCCTCGCGTTCTCCCGTTGCGTGTGCACGCTGGAGTCGCTGCTGGTCGCCAGGTCTCGCTTCACCCACGACCCTTCACCCTTGACCTCGCATGACATCCAGCTGCTGCTATTCGCGTGGGCGCGAGTTTCAAGCAGCGCAAAACTTCCACATCACCTGCCCACCTTCGCCTTCGAGCAAGCGGCAGCCAGGGGTCAGTTGTGGTCTCCTACCACTGTTGAAGCAGTGGTGACGCTTGCACCTTGCAGCGAGAGGCGCCTGGCTTCGATTTCTGACTCGGGTGTCTTTCCGCGTGGAGTTTGTATTCTCTCCCCCTGTTCTGCATGGGTTTCCTCTGGGTTCTCCTGTTTCCTCCCATAGCTAAAAATGTACACTTGTAGGAATGTAGCAGCTCAAAGAACTGGATGAATTGGTAGTTCTAAACGATAAAATGTCCATAAATTCTGCTGTTTTAAGCTGGTGGTCTGGATAAGACTGAAAGCTTTTGTACGTGCAGTTCTGCACACCTTTGTGTGTTGTTAACTGTTGTTCCAGAAACAGAATCTTTATTTAGACTCTCGGAGGAATCTGATGAGCTATGAAGCTCTTTTTCACAGATGTCCAGCAGGAGTTACAACAATAAACATTAAAAAATATTAGAGTGAGAAAAGCACACGATAAGTAGTGTATTGGCCAAACATCCCGATGCAGGGCCCTCCTGAATAATAGTATTTTGACTCGGTGTGGCTTTCCTGGGTACATAAGTAATTGGTGGGACTCTCTGAATAAAACAAAGAACATGAACGTTTAAATGTGCACAAAAATGGATATTGTAGCGTTCATTTGATCCATTATCATCGTTGTAATTATGGCCTTGTCTCACTGGTGTTGGACCAAGGAACAACGAGGAACAGCACAAAGGCAATGCAAATATCAAAGCATTGATAGCTCATGTTGAGCAATTATATCGGTGGGACCCTTTTTGTCGATATCAAGATTTAAAAAATTGAACTCTTTCAGGCACTAATACAAGAGGTGTTAAGAAGTTTAAACACCAAATGGACACCTGTTGGTTGTTGTTGTTGCCTATTTTAAAACTGTAACCTGTTTTTATCTCCACAGACATTGGCCTCGAAATGGGGATGAGGAAGCGAGCACCAAAGTCTGCCTTGCGTGGAGCAGAGCAGCAGCTCCAGCGGGAGGAGGAGGAGGAGGGGGTAGAGGGGGCAGAGGGTGGAGGCCGAGACAGCGCCGCCTGCGCAGCGCTGTTGTCGACAAGCCGCCTGGCCCTGGCGCGCTGCATCACGTTCTGGAGCCCTGTGCCCGAACGTCCCGGGTCGCCTCCCCTCGGCTTGGAGCGCAAACCCCCGGGCGGCACCGCGGAGACTCTGAGCCTCACGCTGCACTGGCTGTTTTCCGACGAAACCTTTCTGTCCGCAATGATCTCCGAAAAGCCGGGGTCGGCGCTCTGCATCTTGAAATGGCTGACAGGAGGCGTCACGTCCCAAGTGACATTGCTCGACGCCGTGTTGTCGGAGAGTTTGGTTTTGCGTAGATTGTTGCAGCTCTACCACGGTCTGGCTGAGGGTCACTTTTGTCAAGAGATGTGCGGAAGTCGCCTGCAAACCATGCAAGCGTTCGCGGAGCTGTTCTTGAGCTTCTTGGATCGGTCTGTTGAGGTAAAATGGAATGCCTACTTCGATTTGAATTCTTGCAGAATCAGAATAATTGTTTTTTAGGCTGGAGGAGGAATCTGATGAGCTATGAAGCTCTTTTTCACAGATGTCCAGCGAGTTACATCAACAAAAAATTAAAATAAACGATAGGAGTGCAAAATAGAGAAAAGGTAAGCAGATGCTAGTTTATTTCTACAAATTGCACAAGTACAGAAATCCCTGCCGATTTGTAAAAACAAAATGCAATCCTGGGGCAATTCAGCTAAACAACAACAACAATCCCGGACCACAGCAAGGCATCACACAGTCCCTCATGTATACTCTTGCATTCATTATTCACAGCTGATTTCAGTTCATAACTGTCTTGGCAGACTGGCAGAGAGAAGCCTCCATCCCCTGCGGGCAGCATTCCGTCGCTGTGCACCCGCTCACTGCCCAAGCTTGCCAACGCTGTGGCGGACAAAGGTAAGCCGTCCAACCCTTTCCATCGGTTCAACTCCTGAAGAGCTCGCTGCTGCTGGTACTTCTCTCTGGCTAAACATTGTTCTGCTTCACTGAGGGGAAGGTTTGGGGAGATAAGAACCCTTCATAGATCAATCGATTAGATTTGGTTTCTTCTGCTTGTTCACTCGGGCAAGCCTCACCAAGTCTCAGGACTCCTTTTTTAGGAGGAACCTGACAAGTTTTTCGCAGTAGGAGTGGGGGGGATGGTTGTGGCGATCATTTATATGCATCTCCCAATTGAGTATTTAGAGTATTTAGCTGCTTTAACTGTTCCACATGATAAGCCACTTCGTTGAGCTTTCATTTGTGGCCAGGTCGCTTCTGAAAAAGAGCTAGATAGCTCAATGAGCCTTACCTGGTAAAAGAAAACTTTGTTTAGTTAATAGTTTAAATGAGTGATTTGCAAGTTATTTTTTAAATGTTGATCACGACGCCAGCACACACTATGGCCAACTCAATTTCGATGGCATTAAGGGATCTTTAACGTCCACTATGAAGCAGACAGGTGCCTATTTGTGGTTCATTCGCCGAAAATATTAACCTGGGCGGCCTGCCGGATTCGATTAGGAAACTTCCGCAACAAGTGGTAAATGCACCGCCGGCCTGGGCCATCTCACTACCGGCCCATGGCAAATCTGGCACCTCCACAAGCGATGACACGTGTGCATGCGAGTGGGTGAGAGTCACGTTATGTTTACAGTGTTTTTTATCACTTTATATGTAACTGAAAATAATCGCTGCATTTTGAGCGAAGATGTGAATGGCGGTTGTGAGGGGGAATGCCTGAACATGTTTGAAATTAATCTTGGGCGTCACATTTTGCTAATTGGTTCCGCGTTCTGCTTCAGAGGCGGCGTGGTACCTGATCTCCCTGTGTGTGCGCGAGTCCTGGCTTGGGATGGGCGACAGCCCTCACCTCCGATCGCACCTCGACAGCTTCCTGCAGCTCGAGAGGAACACGCCTCCCTTCACGAGCGAGGAGCCAAGCGTGAAGAAGCATTCGCGCTCCCTGTCGCTGCTGCTGAGTGAGATGCGCGAGGCACTGAAGCAAGAGTAGCCTTCGCTGCCCTACGATGTTTTTATTATTTCTAAAGATTTTTTTAAGGAGGGAGGGAATCATTACTGATGACAGGCTCACATTGAAAGGCACTGGGTTTTTTAAATAGATGAACATAAATGCGCAAACTTGTAACACGCTGCACAGTTTTCGTTGGTTTCAGAGGCATTGGAAAGCCACAGACAATATGGAAGGCAGCCAAAATCAGCGCCAACAATTGCCCAACGTCTGCTGTCCTATATTGAGCCAACTCCATTCATGATTGTTTATACACGTGAGAGGTGACTGGAGTACCTGGAGAAAACCCACACGTGCGAGTGGTGGTGGGGGGGTATCACCCAATCCCCATACATATGGCATACAGATGGAGATTATCCTGCTGCAATCACACCCTGGCAAGCCAGCAGATGGCGAACTCGCAGCCCAGCAGGTTTGAGGTTTCACGATTTAGATCCACTGGCCCTCACCGCACCCACGGTGCTGGATTACTGCCATTGCTCCACTCACGTTCGGGCAAGTGGCACATACAATGACATGCAGATGTGACATGCAAATGGCAATGCAAGTTCACGCCGACAACTGAGTGCCTTAATTGGGTATCCTAAGTGCTTTTTGCCAACACAGCAATGCTCGCTTGCATGTCGATGGGTATTAAAAAAAAATACCCCCTATAATGTGTCTTAAATGTGCTGTTTTTACATTTGAATTCATGTCGTTGGTTACCAGTCTTGTAATTCGCCTTTTTTTATTATTATTTGTGCTTGTAACGTTATACTGTATGCGACATCATTATGCACAACACTGTCAGGTCTTAATAAAGCAAGAAACATGTCACCTACAAGTCACAATGAGTATTCTTATTCAGTGATGGATGAAGGAAAACTGATGAAGCATTCTCATATTTGCCTGATGATGAAGCTCTTGAAAGGGGAGTGAAAGTTGGCTGTAGGATAACAAATTTGCCAGTTTTTTTGTGAGTTAATCACTTTCCAGATTCCAGCATGGAGCGATTCTTTTTCAATGACTTATGGGGATGATTCATCTTTGGTTCTTTCGGTAAAGTCACGTAGAATGAGAATAAAATAATAAGTTAATAAAATAACAATAAAATTCTCACGACGTTTCGGCCACAACACAAGTGGCCTTCAGGTGAAAGGAACAGACCTGTCGGGACGACAGAGCTTCAATGAACGTTGTCAAGATTCGTAGTGTCTTTTAAGCTGGTTTAGAGAAGTGAGGCACCTTGACAAAGGGGTTTACATATCAAACAGGAGAATTTAGCATTGAAATAGCTGAGTGATTAGCTTGTGACTGGTCATAGAAATAGCTATGTTAAAGTCAACATCCACAGAGGCACCTAGTACAAATCAAACAGGAGAATTTAGCATTGAAATAGCTGAGTGATTAGCTTGTGACTGGTCACAGAAATGGCTATGTTAAAGTCAAAGCCTACACATCCACAGAGGCACCTAGTATAAATCAAAAGGAGAATTTAGCATTGAAATAACTGAGGGATTAGCTTGTGACTAGTCATAGGAATGTTAAAGTCAAAGCCTACACATCTACAGAGGCACCTAGTACATGGACGCCAAAGGAGCTGCAACAACTCGACTATCATATAGTAAACCGATGTGAAAAAACCTGTCTAAATTACATCAATATAATAAATGTCCTCAATATATTCTTCAATAAGCTGAGCTATTAACAGTAACTGGGTATACACTACACTATATAATGAATACCATATAGTAAACCAATAAAAACTAAAATATAAACTACCTCAATGTTATCAATAAACTCTATATTCTCCAATCAGCTAAACTACCAACAATAAGTCGTTATATATCACAATGCTATATGGCGAAAAAGATGGGTGGATTTTTACCCTCAACTTCAGCACCACGGATAGCTACGAGCCCCGTTCAGACAGACGAGTTCATCCATGGTCGGAACGGAGGAGGGGGAGAGAGACAGCTGCTAGGCGCTGTTATACTCCATGTTGTAAACCATGCCATTAACCGTGGTGTGAGAGGTATTAAGAGTCAATGCCCATGAAAGAGCTGCGGTCTGAAGGTCATCGTAAAATACAATTAATTAAGAATCGAAATGGTTTAAAACATCTTTCCAATGGTTACTAAGCCAGAATCCATCTTCTCGGTTGAAATTGTCTCTGTGCTTGTATATGTGAATGGCCTCATGAACGAATCTCTCATGGTAGCCGGTTGGTTTGCAAAGAACCTCCGTCTTGGAGAAGTCAATGCCATGTGAGCCCACTGAATTATAACAGTGATCTGCCACGGCAGAGGAGTTCATTCTACCGTGTTTCAAGTCTACTTTATGTTCGCAGATGCGGTCCGAGATATGTCGTTTGGTTTCTCCAATGTAGCTACTACCACAGAGGCACTTTAGTTTGTAAACTATATTTAGCAATAGCATCTTTTATAGATGGAACCAGATCACGGATTTTATGTACTGTGTTGAATCGGACCTGGATCTTGTGTTTATTCAGGATTTTTGAGATCTTTTTAGCGACCCCTGCAATGTAGTGTAAGGTGATGGTTTTGAGTGGCTCCACAAGAGGATCCTTCTTCATGACTGGAGTGATGGCTTTGCGGATTGTGTAGTCAGAGTAACCATTAGCCCTGAGAGCCTGGTGTACGTGCTTGAGTTCACTGGTAATGTGTTCCTGGTCGGAAATGCATTGGGCTCTATGGTATAGCGTCTTGATGAGGGAGTTCTTCTGGGATGGATGGTGGTGGGAATCCGGTTTAAAGTAAGCATCTGTATGGGTAGCTTTCCTGTAGATAGAGTGGCTCATTGCACCATCATGTCTCCTTTTAATTAAGACATCCAAAAGGGTAGTTTGCCATCTTTTTCGACCTCCATGGTAAATCTGATGACTGGGTGTATGGAATTGATGTGGTCGCGGAATTGGTCTAGAGCAGGCTAGCCATGTGGCCAGATGACAAAAGTGTCATCCACGTACCTCTTCCATAAGGTCGGTCATAGAGTGGCAGTCTGGATGGCGTCAGTTTCAAATTTTTCCATGAATACGTTGGCTACATCCGGAGATAGGGGGGAGCCCATTGGGGTGCCCTCAGTTTGTTTGTAGAAAGTTCTATTCCAGGTGAAGTTTGTGTTGGTTAAGCAATGTCTCACCAGGGGGGGTACATCAGTATGCAGTCCTTGATGAACCAGGTCTTCAATGATAGCGATGATGTCAGGTACCGGGACTTTGGTGAACAAGGTCACCACATCAAAACTGACAAGCAGGTCGTCTGGGGACAGGGAAATGCCTTTGATTATCGATACCAGGTGAGTAAAATTTAGTACCGCAGAGGTGGTTTTCCAATGAAAGGTCGCAGTATATCAGCAAGAAAACGTGCCAGTTTATAAGTGGGGGAGTTGATAGTAGAGACAATGGGACGAAGGGGTGTATCTTTACTCTTTGGTTCTATTCGGTAAAGTCACGTAGGTGAAAATAAAATAACAAAAAAATCACGACGTTTCGGCCACAACACAAGTGGCCTTCATCAGGTGAAGGGTCCGTACTGTCCAGAGGACAGCGTTGGAGTGAAGATAGCCAAGCCCAGGTCGCGTCCTTTAAGCTTGTTATCGCGGCATCTTTTGAGGAAGATCAGCGTCTCGATGAGCTTTGATTTCTTGTCCCGTTGTCTGTTGAAAGCTCTAACAGATAGGTGAAAGCCCTCCCCGTAGAGGTTATCAATTCTAGATTTGAAGCTTTCGTGACTGCCAGGATCCATACTCTTTGTTTTTTTTTGTTATTTTATTTTTACCTACGTGACTTTACCGAATAGAACCAACGAGTATGGATCCTTGCAGTCACGAAAGCTTCAAATCTAGAATTGAGGTGTATCTTCTTTGTGTATCTTTGGAAGGCAATATAATCTTGGTGGTCTGGTAGCAGAGGGTTTCAACGAGAACTGTTTGATCTCATCAATTAATGCTGTTGAATCAGAGATGATTTTGTTCGTTTTGGTAACCAGGCTGGTGGATCTCTTTTTATTTTTGTATAGCTGCCATCGATGAGTAGTTCTTGAATTTTGTTGTTATATTCTGTTTTGTCCATGATGACAGTGGCATTGCCCTTGTCGGCTGAGAGGACGACAATATCATCCCTCTTTTTTAATTGAGATAATTCAAAAAGTTCGTCTTTGCTGATGTTGCTGGGTGGCAACTTAGCGTTTTTTGAGGGTTGCAGCGATTTCAGATCTTGCTACGTCTGCAGAGATGTGACTCAAACCCTTGAGTGCAACGTCGACATGGGCAATGATATCATTAACCGGTATGTGTGTCGGTGTGACAGCAAAGTTTAGACCTTTAGCTAAAACGGATTTCAGACTATCAGAAATGGAACTGTTACTGCGATTAATTACGACTTTGTTGACGTCTATCTTTTCGGTGTGTGGATTCGATTTTTTGTTGGAGAGGTGATTGAATTTGGAAATCAAATTGTCCCTACTTTGGGTCGACATAGTCGCAGCCGAAGAGGTAATCATATTGTCTATATGTTCCCAATCCGATGTAGACATTATTGCTGTCCGTGTTAAGTGTGATTTGTAGAGTGTCTTGTCTAACTGATCGAGTTCGGTGCGTGTAAGTCGGATTAAGATCGTCTCTACTATCAACTCCCCCACTTATAAACTGGTACGTTTTCTTGCTGATATACTGCGACCTTTCATTGGAAAACCACCTCTGCGGTACTAAATTTTACTCACCTGGTATCGATAATCAAAGGCATTTCCCTGTCCCCAGACGACCTGCTTGTCAGTTTTGATGTGGTGACCTTGTTCACCAAAGTCCCGGTACCTGACATCATCGCTATCATTGAAGACCTGGTTCATCAAGGACTGCATACTGATGTACCCCCCCTGGTGAGACATTGCTTAACCAACACATACTTCACCTGGAATAGAACTTTCTACAAACAAACTGAGGGCACCCCAATGGGCTCCCCCCTATCTCCGGTTGTAGCCAACGTATTCATGGAAAAATTTGAAACTGACGCCATGCAGACTGCCAATCTATGCCCGACCTTATGGAAGAGGTACGTGGATGACACTTTTGTCATCTGGCCACATGGCCAGCCTGCTCTAAACCAATTCCGCGACCACATCAATTCCATACACCCAGCCATCAGATTTACCATGGAGGTCGAAAAAGATGGCAAACTACCCTTTTGGATGTCTTAATTAAAAAGAGACATGATGGTTCAATGAGCCACTCTATCTACAGGAAAGCTACCCATACAGATGCTTACTTTAAACCGGATTCCCACCACCATCCATCTCAGAAGAACTCCCTCATCAAGACTCTATACCATAGAGCCCAATGCATTTCCGACCAGGAACACATTACCAGTGAACTCAAGCACGTACACCAGGCTCTCAGGGCTAATGGTTACTCCGACTACACAATCCGCAAAGCCATCACTCCAGTCATGAAGAAGGATCCTCTTGTGGAGCCACTCAAAACCATCACCTTACCCTACATTGCAGGGGTCACTAAAAATATCTCCAAAATCCTGAATAAACACAAGATCCAGGTCCGATTCAACACAGTACATAAAATCCGTGATCTGGTTCCATCTTAAAAAGATGCTGTTCCAGACATACAGTACCCGGGCCTTTACAAACTAAAGTGCCTCTGTGGTAGTAGCTACATTGGAGAAACCAAACGACATATCTCGGACCGCATCCGCGAACATAAAGCAGACTTGAAACACGGTAGAACGAACTCCTCTGCCGTGGCAGATCACTGTTATAATTCAGTGGGCTCACATGACATTGACTTCTCCAAGACGGAGGTTCTTTGCAAACCAACCGGCTACCATGAGAGATTCGTTCATGAGGCCATTCACATATACAAGCACAGAGACAATTTCAACCGAGAAGATGGATTCTGGCTTAGTAACCATTGGAAAGATGTTTTAAACCATTTCGATTCTTATTTTACGATGACCTTCAGACCGCAGCTCTTTCACTGGCATTGACTCTGAATACCTCTCACACCACGGTTAATGGTATCGTTTACAACATGGAGTATAACAGCGCCTCGCAGCTGGCTCTCTCCCCCTCCTCCGTTCCGACCATGGATGAACGCGTCCGTCTGAACGGGGCTCGTAGTTATCCGTGGTGCTGAAGTTGAGGGTAAGAATCCACCCATCTTTTTCGCCACATAGCATTGTGATATATAACGACTTATTGTTGGTAGCTTAGCTGATTGGAGAATATATAGAGTTTATTGATAACATTGAGGTAGTTTATATTTTAGTTTTATTGGTTTACTATATGGTATTCATTATATAGTGTAGTGTATACCCAGTTACTGTTAATAGCTCAGCTTATTGAAGAATATATTGAGTACATTTATTATATTGATGTAATTTAGACAGGTTTTTTCACATCGGTTTACTATATGATATTCGAGTTGTTGCAGCCCCTTTGGCGTCCATGTACTATGTGCCTCTGTAGATGTGTAGGCTTTGACTTTAACATAACTATTTCTATGACCAGTCACAAGCTAATCCCTTAGTTATTTCAATGCTAAATTATCCTGTTTGATTTATACTAGGTGCCTCTGTGGATGTGTAGGCTTTGACTTTAACATATCCATTTCTGTGACCAGTCACAAGCTAATCACTCAGCTATTTCAATGCTAAATTCTCCTGTTTGATTTGTACTAGGTGCCTCTGTGGATGTATAGGCTTTGACTTTAACATAGCTATTTCTATGACCAGTCACAAGCTAATCCCTCAGTTATTTCAATGCTAAATTCTCCTGTTTGGTTTGTACTAGGTGCCTCTGTGGATGTGTAGGCTTTGACTTTAACATAGCCATTTCTGTGACCACTCACAAGCTAATCACTCAGCTATTTCAATGCTAAATTCTCCTGTTTGATTTGTACTAGGTGCCTCTGTGGATGTATAGGCTTTTGACTTTAATATAGCTATTTCTATGACCATTCACAAGCTCATCCCTCAGTTATTTCAATGCTAAATTATCCTGTTTGATTTGTACTAGGTGCCTCTGATGACGACCGTTTGTGTTATGGTCGAAACGTCGTGAGAATGTTTATTGTTTTATGTATATTTTATTATTTTATTGTTTCCCTTCAACGTGACTTTACCGAAAGAGCTAAAAATATGTTTCATATTGTTTTGGGGGGGGGGGGGGCGCAGAGCTTTGTGACGTCATATTAGAGGGGGGGTCTGACTTTTTGTGACGCCGTGTGACGATGGGGGTGGGTTCAAAAATTGTCCAAAATCGCGTGACGTCATTCATGGACGGCCCCTATGGAGCAAGTAACTTTGCACTTCCCCAAATATAAATTTGAAGGCAGTACAGGTATATCTGAAATTCACCAACTCTCAGACAAAGCAATAAAATGTTAAATTCACTTAGACAAAGGAAATCATCATCATATGTGCTTTTTTAATTTGACTTGACTTCACAAACACAATCTCCACGTCTCAGGGGAAGAAGCTTAATTTGACATGCAATGGTGATGGAACATTTTCACGAAGCAGTCAAGTCAACATAACTCATGGAAATGCACTTGAGTCGACATTAATCCAGCTCCTGTGATTACAGCCTCCTAGCAGCGAACGACATCAACTCTTTCTATAAGCTGTGGAACGGGCAATTGGGATAGATTAAATGTACTTACAGTACACCATACGTTTGCTATATTCATCCCGTAATTATACGATGCATAAAGTAAATTACCTTTATGTTGTGGAAGCCTGTGATGGGCAGAAACAATTAAAATAGGCTCAGAAGACAGCCTTGATGTTACTGTCTCCTAGAAGCAGCTGCTGCTCCCAACATTTTATCTGCCACCACTTTGTTAGAAATGAGGAAGTCTGCATTTCCAAGAACCAGAATTAATATTAATGTTTATCGTGTCCTGCCAACAGCCATGTGGTTTTTCCCCGCTTCGAACGGTGAATACATGGCTCATGATGTCGCCTGGTACGTTACCCTGACGAAGTTCTCCAGAATGCATACTCTTAGGAACCTGCAAAGAGATCAGTGTTGCACGGTCTATGTTTCACCGGAGAGTATCCCCACTTCCACGTGTTGACCTTTAATCTGCCGTCTCCCATTTAAAGACGTTTTAAACACCTCCAGGTCGACCAGTCGTTTTGTTTGTGTCTGCACTGAGATGTTTGTCAAAATTGATGTGTTTTTAACGTCCTTGCTCAGTGAGCAGAATAGTGTGCATACGTAGCGCTGTAAATAGGGCTACATGTATAAACGCCGGACCTCTGGGCGGCTCGGGAGCCAGTCGAAGACTGAAGACCAGCTAGCTAGGACCCTGGGACTCACCTGACCCGCCGTCCTTGCAAGGGCCGGGTCTGAGTGGGCGCCAGTGGTGCGACCCTAGAACACTCGGGGCCCGACGTCCTTGTAAGGGCCAGGACCGAGCGGGCCAGTGGTCGGGACCTGTACCTTGGCTGGTTCAGGTCAGAACAGCCTCCTCTAGGTCACCCCTAGCCGGAGGACCCAGAGACCGTAGCCCCAGGAGTAGGGCACGTCAGTCCGGAGGCGGTGCCTCCTTAGGCAGCGGGTGAAGGGGCCGTAACCTCTTCAAGTGTTAAGGGTTCGCTACGTGCTGTATCGTAGCCATTGTTAATAAACGTGTTGCCTCCAACCGTTCGTCTCCACTCTCGTAAAAACCCACACTACACATAGAATGCAGCGAGGAAGCTTTTTCAAATTTTCAGGCGGCTTACAGCCACAGCGTGGCCCTGTAGCGGATGTATCATGTCTTCCGCCTGTCTTGGTCATTCAGTTTTGCTTACAGCTGCAATCTAGATATCTGGCCTGGCGATTTTGGAGAGCGAATACAGATTGTTTAATTTGGTTTTGGACATGCAGTAATACATACGCAGCTGTCATTCAGCACAAGGTGCAGCTACTGTGCATGAGCTGGTCTTTCCCACACGACACAACTAAACACAAGATGCCGTTATGTTTAGTAACGTGTCTGCATCGTGGAAATAGGACAGAGACTTCATTGACCTCAGACTACTTGACCTCAGACTACCTCAGACTATCATTCTGGTCTGTTGAGTTCTTACCTGGTTAAGCCAAATAAAACCGAAACAGATCATATAAACTCATTTTTACTTAAACAAGTACTGTCAGTTTATTGAAATTACTCGATCTGAAAAATACATTTAACATGTATTTTATGAAATATATCATTTAATCCCCCCCCAGGATTTCACACAAAGTATCCAGATCCCAGTAATCTTCACAGATCGCAACACCCCCCCCCCCTACAAAAATAAAACCCGCCCACGCGTAACCCATGAATCATGAAAACGTGAACATATTCCCCTTTACACCATATCCCCATAATTTGTATAGTCATAAAGTGTAAGACAATCAAACTTTTGTCCCCATATACACGTGAACAAAGCAAAATGTTTATGGTTGTTCCATCGTATCTGCTGGGTACTAAATTTCGCTTTTAAAGCTTTCGTGACTGCAGGGATTCATCTTCTTGGTTCTTTCGGTAAAGTCACCACGTAGAATGAGAATAAAATAATAAAATAAAATAAGACAATAAAATTCTCACGACGTTTCGGCCACAACACAAGTGGCCTTCTTCAATATGTAATATCACAAGTCAAATAGTTTATAATCTAAAGTATAGGGTAGTGTAAAGCAACGCATTGTATAATTCACGGTGGAATTTGTCTATGATATGATGTTATACCATGTAGTTTAGATTGGAAGATATAATATTGTAGTGTATAGTAGTCCAGTTTATAGCATAGTCATGAAGCTGCTCAGGACACAACAGCGCACCTTGGCTGTTGTACTTGCCCATTTTATCCCTCTCTGTCTGTGTTCCCAGCCCCCCCCCCTCCCTCCTCCTCTCCGGAGCTGATGACATTCGGGCTCCTGTTCTGACTCCGCCCACACAACTTGATAGATGCGTTCCTTGCATTCCTCTCTGCTTGTGTTTCCAGCCCCCGTCCCTCCTCCTCTCCGGAGGTGATGCTGGTAACGTGCAGGCTCATGTTTTAACTCCGCCCACACAGCTTAATAGACGCGGTCCATACATGACGGCGCCCATTCGAGCTCTGTCTTCCGTACAGACCTGTCTCTTCACCTGAAGAAGGCCACTTGTGTTGTGGCCGAAACGTCGTGAGAATTTTATTGTCTTATTTTATTTTATTATTGTATTCTCATTCTACGTGGTGACTGTACCGAAAGAACCAAGAAGATGCTGGGTAGTAGTCTATTTTTTCGATTTAATTCCCCCCCCCCGCATCCCCAGCGTTTGGCATTGCTGCTGCATTGGCATCGTTGCTTCATTGGCATTGTTGCTGCATTGGCGTGGTTGCTGCATTGGCATTGTTGGTGCATTGGCATTGTTAGTTAATTGGCACTCGTGCACCGCCCGTGTTTCCGAGTTAACGTCCCCCCCGCATCCCCAGCTCTCTCGGCCTCCCACTTGCAGCCCCGCCCACTTCCCCCCATCCAGCTTCACGTCCCTCTCCGAGCGTCCACGCAACGCCCCCCCCCCCTTCTCTCTCCCCCCTTGCCCCTCTCTTATCTATATAACCTCTTACCACGGCATCTCTCTCCCACTTCAGCAAACAAATATATTGCTGTGGTTTTTCCACCTAAAGATGATTGCTTGTGTTGCAATCGAAACGTGGCGATTTGCTTTTATTTGATTTTATTTCTAACTACGTGACTTTACCGAAAGAACCAAAGAGGAAGGAAGAAAAATGTTGTACTTGGTCTATGAGTTATTTTTCTGGTGCCCCCTTATCCAAGCATAACCGGTAACGAATGTATCTGCAATTGTTTCTGCCTTCTGGTCAGGCATGGGACAAGCTATGGGCCAACATGAAAAATACTCCATGCCAACCAACAGGTAGAGATTGCCCGATGTGTGTTTTTGGTAGGGATCCAATAATACCCAGCACAAAGAGTTCATTAATACGTGACACTGGTATTGACTGCAGTGGATATTGTATTGGACAAAGAGACGCTTTACGGTTTGCACAGTCTTCACATTGTGCAACCCGCTGAGCCACAGCAGTCATTCCCCACCAAAAATATCGTAAGCGCATAGTATTTAATGTAGTTGACGCTACCATGTGTAACAATCTTCGTTTGTGAAATTCGTGGGGAACGACCATGCATCGTCGCTGTCAAGGGAGCCACCAAAGGAGATGTATGTGGTGTGGTGGGCTTGCACCATCCAGCAAAAAGAACCCCCTACCTCTTCGGTGGTGCTGGACAGTAACGCTGTGGTGGACGCGAGCAATTCCATGGGGGGAACGGCCAATTTCATTTGACTTTTCCCCTCATGGTGCTTGTAGCCACCACAGCGGCCAATGGGGGCTCTGGATGAGTGCGAGGGGTTGGTGACACCTCTGCCTTCAAACTAACTGCCACTAAAACACGTGTTAAAAATCTAACTAAACTTGTGCCATAGGCCCCAGGGGGGCAGGCGTCTCCTGGCAGAGCCAGGAGACTGAATCCTTACCCTCGGGGTTCCTCCAGAAACAGAAAAAAACCACTAAGGGTGGCTATGTGGAATGTTCGAACGCTCAAAGCGGAGGAGAGGCTGCCACTCCTCTGTCGGGAGTTGGACCGGTACTGCCTGGATCTCTGTGGTATTCAGGAGGTCTGATGGACAGGCTCTGGCTCCTGCCGCCATGAGGGGTGGACAGTCCTCTACTTGGGGTAGGAGACTGCCAAACAACAGAGAGTGGCTCGTCTTCTGAACAAAAGAATGAAGGGGGTGTGGGAGCATGGCGGTGAGATGTGGGAAGCTGTAAGTCCCAGGCTACTTTTGGCTCGCCTTCCCATCAACCAGAGGCGAGGAGTGGTGGTCGTGGTTACTTATGCCCCCACCGAAGAAGAACATCCATGGAGGGATGCAGGCAAGGCCAATAAGTCAGATGCCTTCTATGACCTCCTGTCACAGGTGCTAGCTACAGTGGCCCCTCGGGATAGAGTCATCTTGTTGGGTGACTTCAATGCCCGGGTGGGTCAAGATGCTGGCACCATGATTTGGAGTGATTGGAAGGCATGGGCCAGATCAGCTCAATAACAACGGCATGAGGCTGCTAGACTTTTGTACAGCCCATGGACTTGGTAATTTCCAACATGCTTTTCCAGCATCGGCGCATCCACCAACATCATGGACGCAGGCCGGGTCCAAGCAAAAACATCTGCTGGACTATACAGTGAGGGAAAAAAGTATTTGATCCTCTGCTGATTTTGTACGTTTGCTCACTGACAAAGAAATGATAAGTCTATAATTTTAATGGTAGGTTTAATTGAACAGTGAGAGACAGAATAACAACAACAAAAAATCAGAAAAACGCATGTCAAGAATGTTATAAATTGATTTGCACTTTAATTAGGGAAATAAGTATTTGACCCCCTCTCAATCAGAAAGATTTCTGGCTCCCAGGTATCTTTTAGACAGGTAACGAGCTGAGATTAGGAGCACACTCTTAAAGGGAGTGCTCCTAATCTCAGCTTGTTACCTGTATAAAAGACACCTGTCCACAGAAGCAATCAATCAATCAGATTCCAAACTCTCCACCATGGCAAAGACCAAAGAGCTCTCCAAGGATGTTAGGAACAAGATTGTAGACCTACACAAGGCTGGAATGGGCTATAAGACCATTGCCAAGCAGCTTGGTGAGAAGGTGACAACAGTTGGTGCGATTATTCGCAAATGGAAGAAACACAAAAGAACTCTCAATCTCCCTCGGCCTGGGGCTCCATGCAAGATCTCACCTCATGGAGTTGCAATGATCATGAGAACGGTGAGGAATCAGCCCAGAACTGCACGGGAGGATCTTGTCAATGATCTCAAGGCAGCTGGGACCATAGTCACCAAGAAAACAATTGGTAACACACTACGCCGTGAAGGACTGAAATCCTGCAGCGCCCGCAAGGTCCCCCTGCTCAAGAAAGCACATATACATGCCCGTCTGAAGTTTCCCAATGAACATCTGAATGATTCAGAGGACAACTGGGTGAAAGTGTTGTGGTCAGATGAGACCAAAATGAAGCTCTTTGGCATCAACTCAACTCGCCGTGTTTGGAGGAGGAAGAATGCTGCCTATGACACCAAGAACACCATCCCCACCGTCAAACATGGAGGTGGAAACATGCTTTGGGGGTGTTTTTCTGCTAAGGGGACAGGACAACTTCACCGCATCAAAGGGACGATGGACGGGGCCATGTACCGTCAAATCTTGGGTGAGAACCTCCTTCCCTCAGCCAGGGCATTGAAAATGGGTCGTGGATGGGTATTCCAGCATGATAATGACCCAAAACACACGGCCAAGGCAACAAAGGAGTGGCTCAAGAAGGCGCACATTATGGTCCTGGAGTGGCCTAGCCAGTCTCCAGACCTTAATCCCATAGAAAATCTGTGGAGGGAGCTGAAGGTTCGAGTTGCCAAACGTCAGCCTCGAAACCTTAATGACTTGGAGAAGATCTGCAAAGAGGAGTGGGACAAAATCCCTCCTGAGATGTGTGCAAACCTGGTGGCCAACTACAAGAAACGTCTGACCTCTGTGATTGCCAACAAGGGATTTGCCAAGTAATAAATCATGTTTTGCAGAGGAGTCAAATACTTATTTCCCTCATTAAAATGCAAATCAATTTATAACATTTTTGACATGCGTTTTTCTGGATTTTGTTGTTATTCTGTCTCTCACTGTTCAAATAAACCTACCATTAAAATTATAGACTGATGATTTCTTTGTCAGTGGGCAAACGTACAAAATCAGCAGGGGATCAAATACTTTTTTCCCTCACTGTATAGTGATGGAATAGTGGATGCGGGCCCATATCCTTGACACCAGGACCTACTATGGAGCTGATCTGCCCACTGACCATCGGCTTGTCATCTGTAAGATGTGCTTGCCATTCAAACCCACAGTGGCCTGGTCTCAGCTAGCTGATGAAAGTTGTGAGAATTTTATCATCACTTGCAGCTGGGGTTTGCATCCTCCCCCACTCCTCCTGATGCCGAGGAAAAAAGGTGAGGTTTAGGACCGTGGCTCATGCAGCTGCAATGACTGATTTGGGTGCATGGTCCAAACCTCCCCAGAGACCCTGGCTGACAGAGGAGGTGTTCCAGCTGGCTGAGAAAAAGCGACAGGACCACTCTCACAATCTACAGCATCCCACGTCAGAGAATGAGGCTTACAGCAGCCTATACTCGGGAGGTTCAGAGAGCCGTGCAACGTTACAAGGATGGGTGGTGGTCGCGGGTCGCTAATGAGATGGAATCTGCCTAAGTAGCCCGCGATAACACATCACTCTTTAACTCCATCAAAAAGTAACTTGCAGTGCTAAAACTATCACCATCATTAGGAAAAAGAAAGGTGATCAAATCTCCAACCCAAAGAACAAGTTTGCAGATTTGCTGAGCATTTTTGTGAGATCTTGAGAGAGGGGGAATCCCTCAGCCGGGAAAACATCATGTGGCAAAGTGGGATGACCCTCCTGAGGCTGCGGTGCCTCAAATATTGGAAGAAGTAGTCACCCCCTGTGATTGGCTGGCTGAAGTGCCATTTGTTTAGGAAGTACGGAAGGTGATCCAGAGTCTGAGACCAGAAAAAGCACCAGGCAGAGATAGTGTTAAAGGCGAGCATTTTGGCTGACAATTCAGTGTCATTAGTGCCGCGGTACGGAAAGATAAATGGAGATGGGCGGTTTGTGTTGAGGTGAAATTGAAAAATAAAGTTTACACACACATAGACAAGAAATGGAGAGCTAATCATCATCATTTAGTACAATAAAATGGATGGTAATCTTGTCGAAGTAGTTAAACAATTTCAGACGCAACCCTATTTTCCCCAAAAGGTCTATAAACGCAATAATACCCAACATTCAATTTTCCAGGAATTTAACCCCCGCGTTTGGGGAGGTCTGCCTGTATCAAAATTCAGACCGACCTCATGGCAGAAATATTGAGATATTTACATGGAAAATGTTATGAATCATTACAAATATATGAATATTAATTTTAAAAAGCTATGCAATAGTTGGTTGTATACATATAATTACAAACTAAATAGAGAATATACTGGGGGAAATCATACCCATTCAAGTGACATCGGAGCAATATAGCCACCCCCCTTTTTCTAGGAGCCTAAATCGGAATGTGGTGGTGGTCTCGACTGCAGCACAGCGTTGAGGCTGGTCCAGAAGACGGCGCGTTTTCTCTCCTCCGTCGGCCACTCCAGATAGGTCTTGTTGCTCAGGAGGCGGCGGAGTTTGCAAAACTTGCTTGGCAGCGAGCCCTTGGGCAGTGGCTCGAGCAGCAGCAGAACGAGCGAGTCTTGGTTCTCCTCCACCATGCGGTGCTGTGCAAAGTATAGTTCGTAGTGGCACCACTCGCTGTTAACAAAGTTCCTGGAGAGGACGAACAGGGTCTTGGACGACTTCTCGATGCACTGAATGATGTTGTCTACGATCCAATGTCCAGGTGTGAAGTCTCGCTCGTGGATGCACAGCCGCAGGTCAGGGTTCGAATGCTCAAGTGTCGGGACCAACGTGTTCTGTACCCACTCGGAATCCAGGTGGCTGTAAGAGATGAACGCGTGATACTGGAAAGGGAGATCCTCTTCTCCTGAAATTATTTTGTATCTCCTTCTCTTTGCAGACACCCAAATAAAACCCATGCGTATGTACCATATGGCATCAAAATAATGTCCAATGCCGATGACAAGGGCTATGACGACCACTGTAACAACAACACTGACAGAAATTGCAATTATTCTGTCGCAGTTTAAGATATTAGGGTTGAAGTAATCCATTTCCTTACCAGACAAATATTCTGGGTAGCTGCATGTGTAATCGTTTGGCCAGCCATTTAGAAGTGTCTTATTAAAACGTTGCCGGAACCAGTAAAGGTCACACATGCAGTAAAACGGATTGTTTCCAAGGGTAATTGACTTGATTTTCTGGAGGTGCTGGAATGTGCCTTGACCAATGATGCCCACAGCATTATAGTCCACATATAGTACCTGAAGAGATTGAGATTTTACATCAGAAGAAATATATTTTATGAGATTCCCAGTGAGATGGAGCTCCTGCAGAGATGTTGCATTGGTCAAGATGTAATTGGGAAAGCTCTCCAATCTTGTGTAGGAGAGGTCTAAAAACTTGAGGTTGGCAGAAGTGCAGATTACAGACTCTTTACTGATTTCATTGTTACGAAGGATCAACCTCTCGAGAGAGGATGGCCACCTACACTCTTCGATGTAATTAATGCCATTGTAACTCACGTCCAGTGAATTAATGCGAGGCATGAGGGACACCATTTCTGATATTTTCTTGAGGTCTTTGAAATAGTTGTGACTTATGATCAGTTCAGTGGCTTCAGGAAGGATCACCGTGTAATTACAGGAGTCCCACCAGAGGCCACCCTCATTGAGAAGATTTCTGGAGAAATCTAGCTGCTTAATGGCTTTCATCTTCATGAAAAAGCAGTCTACTTTGTTCATGCCCGTGTTGGATATCTTTAGTTGCGATATATTTGGAAAGAGTGTCATATTTACTATAAAAATAGGGTACGTCATATTTAGATGAAATATTGAATCTATCACTATTTTCTTGAGAGATGACCTTTTTGTTACATTTTTTACACCGTTAAATATTACAGGATAGTGGTCAGTGTAAGAAGAATTTTTAAATACAAGCATTGTCAACTCTGATAAATATATATTTTTGAGCAAGTTACTTACTTCTTTATCAGTAAAGTTTGCTTCAATTAGCGTCATATTTTTTAGTAAATTACTTGATCCAAGCCCTTTGAAGAAATCAATAGATGCGTTTTTGAGAGGATTGTTCAAAATTCTAAATATTTCAAGCTCAGAAATGTTTGTATTATTCAGGTCTGTCAACATTTTTGATAAAACGAGTGGGTCCTTGTCAACAGAGACGTTCGTGTTAAGTTTTTCCAGAGATCGCAAGTGGGTAAGAGCCCCAGTCTCGTAAACCCAAAGAGGTGAACCAGTGTTCAAGTTCAAGTATTTTAGGGGGACGCTTTCCAGTGCTTGGAAGTCAGACGCATTTAGTGTTGTGGTTTTTGACGTTCCGATGGTGAGGTCTCGTAAGTTCGACATTCTGGAGAAGTCCACTCCCAAAGCAAATGAGGTGTAGTTGTTCATGGAGATATTGAGAACTTGCAGGTTTGGGAGGCTACCAAGAGCCTCTCCAGGCTTCTCTGAGAGATTGTTCTGGCAGAGATCCAGGTAATATAAACGTTTGAGGGTGGCCATTGCTTGGGGATGTATCTTCTGAATGTGGTTAAAGGCCAAGGTGAGTACTTGCAGGTTTGGGGTACTGGAGAAATCCCCGACTTCAAGAGCCTTTATGTTGTTGTAGGACAAGTCGAGACGAGTGATATCAGCTGAGAGACCCCGAGGCACGTGTGTCAGCCCACGATGTGAACAGTCTGCAGTTCGACCCTCGTCTTTGATGTGGCAGTGTGAAGCAGGATCGTTCATCTCTCTCAATGAGGCTTTTATAAAACCCATTAAACAGAGGATCACAGGAGTGCACATCAACATTCTTCTGGCAAGCTTGACTTTAAAAGCCATCTGCAAGATAAAATATAACACCATTAGCAAATTCACCTTTTTTGTCAGTAGGCAATACAGTAATCCCTTGCCAACAACGAATTTACCAATTTCGAGATTTGAGTATACCCAGATTTACTTCTGTATATCTGTTTACCAACCACGAGCATCTTGGTTTGAGTTTGTAGTGCCGTGAATTCACTCGGACGACAACCGCCTTTCTTCCACTGTCACTTTTATTTCCATCGTTCCGCACACACTATAATTTCTCCTCTCCGCGCTCCGCCAACTCGAACACTCGAATTCCCCTCAGCACCGTCCGCTCATACTCCTTGTCTTCCCACACAGTCCCTTCTTCACTCCCCCCACACACAGTGGTTCTCTCTCTATCTCCTCACACACAGTGACTCGTCTATCTCCTCACACGCAGTGACTTATCTATCTCCACACACACAGTGACTCGTCTATCTCTTCACACACAGCGACTTGTCCATCTCTAACTCTCCCTGTACCTATCTCTCCCGTAATTACCACTCTGCTAACGCTAACTCTCCCTATCGCTATTTACTGTCCTTTGGGTTCGGCTCTCAATCTATTCTTCCCTAACATTTGCCGGCTCTCCTCTTCGCATCTCTCGCTGCTCTCCCCACCTCTCGCCAACAACTCCCCAACAACAACTCAACTCCCCGTCCAAATCGCCTCGCGTTTTATCCCCTTTCCAATCAGCCTTAATTAATTGCCACGTGTCTCGCTGGCATTTTTCCGCCAGCTCGCACCTGTCCAACGGTCCAGACTTCGTGACGCCGCCACTTAACGCTAACAGCCTCTCGACCAATCACAGCCCTCGTGCCATGACTCCCTTAATTACTTTGGTTTGTTTACGCCACCCGTGACTTCACCACCTGCTCGACCTTATGTGACCCACACTGTTTGTATGTCTGTATGTACTGTATATGGCCAATATACCCATGCGTATCTTTTACTCCACTACAAGTAAACACAATCGCATCCGCCATGTTGTCTCGCTGACTCAGGTGAGACGCGAGGCACCTCTGGGTCTGTCGCTACCCAATCCTCTTCCTTCCTTCTCCACATTGCTACCTCAACGATGGGTCAGATTCACGCTCCGTCTCACGAAATAATTGTACAGTATTTAAATTCACCAAACGCGGCCTGGAAATGTCAGTATCCACGAGCAAAGCACGGTGTTAAGGAAATCAAATGACGCTGTTAGTATGACGTTGCATTATTGCATGACTTCATTGTATTGCGTGGCATCATTGTTACAAATTTCGCAGGTCCGTGGTGCTGCTTAGCTGATCAGCTGCCCGTCTGTTTTGTTGTACAATACTATACGGTACATGTTAATTTTGCCCTTTATCATGGACCCAATGCTCGCAGAGAGTTGTGAAGGTGAATGTTGCGTCTGTGGCCCGGTGGAAGAGGAGGGTCGGGCTGAGCCCGTCCTCTTAGCCAGCCCTTTACCCATCATCTCGTCATCATCATCATAGTTAATATTAAAGGTATGTAAAGTTAATGTATATTAATGGTTTATTGTGTTGTTGTGCAATGTACTGTATTTTATTCGGTGTTTAGTTAATAAACAGTAAACTTCGTTAAGTCTGACCCTAACCCACTATTTCCCATAGGCCCATGTACTTTACCAACAGCGAATTTACCAATCCCTGCAGTTGGCAAGGTATTACTGTCTAGACTTTCGGCAATCACTCAAACGAGCATTTTAAAAAATATAGTGTATAACTACTTTACTGAGCTTCCAACATTACTTTCACATCGATAATTTACACTAAATGTGATGTTAAAATGCAATGTGGTGTTTAGCCAATTTTAGTTGTGGTCTAAGTTTTGTATAGTGCTGTACTAAAAAAGGAGTGAGTCGTGGTTAGCACGTTGCACTATGACCCCAGGAACCTAAGTTCAATTCCTGGTCAGAGATAACGGCAGTGGTGAGTAATATCTGATTTAGTGTAGGGCGTGCACATCATAAACTTGTACTGGCCAGCACGATGAAGTGTGTCCAAACAACATCCATGACCAACATGCCAAGTTGAGACCTTCATCCAGCAGTGGATTGACAAAGGGCTGTTGAGAATATTATTTTTATAGTCCTGTGTTGGCCACATCGTATTGTACCGTGATCCCACTCTGGACTTATTGGACCTACAAGGGTCACATTAACTCTGGCCGGACGCACATGATTATTGTGTTATGGTTTATATAGGTTTGAATTAAACTAGGACCCATGTCTTAAAGAGAGGGTCCTAGCCTACAGTATAAACATCTGGCTATTCACCAGCATTGGTTCAAGCAAACCTGGCTACTGATGAGCCACTGAATGTCGAAACCGACTCGGAGTTTGCTGCACTGAAGGTTGTGTGTGGCTGATGGGATGTAATTTTTTTAAATATATTTTTGCGCGAAGGGACATAAATGTGAATGAGGCTTATTGTCTCATTATCCTGGTTCTAGTTCATGCAGTATACAATGTAAAAAGGAGTTTGAAGGTGGCAAGCGCGCCACCTTAACATTTACTTAAAAAAGACAATTTACGTAGGCTTGATGCTATCATTTTAGCGTTTTCGTCGCACTTTTCCATCGCTATTGCTGGATTTAGCCCCGACTTTGATGTCCAACAACTCGCGGCAACAACTTAAATATTGACAAACTTGATTTAAATTATTTATTCAGGGGGAATATGAGGTGTCATCTATCTTTGCCTCGTTTCTCAATGAGGTTGGTTTCCTCCACCATGGATATTCACGTTCCTCAACGTTCCACGTGTGTCCCTCGCTCGGCGCTTGTCGCGTGTTGTTTATTCGTTCACGTGCCACGAAATCAACCGACGACCTTTGCGGACTCACGCACAGTTTCCACGCGACGTGGAAATTGTGCAAAACTCACTGCTTCAGAGACGGCTAAGCTACCCACGACTTCACGATACCGCCTTGCTAGATGTGATGAAATCTCTGGGTTATTAAAGCACTGCTATCTTCTATATCGCTGTCCCAAATGTATTGCAACGATAAAATACGTTTTACCGTTTCCCTTTTTTGATACCGCACTTGATTTATTTAAGTTTGTAAAGAAATATACGAATATTTAATTAGAGCAGTGCTGTATTTGAATCCTTTAACCCGGTGATCCGCAACCCTGCGTGTTCCCCACTCGTTACAAGTGATGACGTCACGGGGTTTCCCGCATGGCCTTTTTGTACGGTTTGCCTTTTTGTGTTGTTCTCTGGTCTAACACTGGTGGTGAGTCAAGGCCAGAAAGAAAGTTGTCTCTGGTGTAGGCCAATCAGTGTCAAAAGACAACGCATATATTGCAGTCACGAAAGCTTCAAATCTAGAATTAATGCATATATAAGAGCATGTTTGTTTGCAAGTTTTGACACAAGTATGTGTGATTAATGCAGACTTGATGGATTGCTATAGGTATCTATTTTGTGTTTGCACATCTTAACACCTGTTTTATTGCCAGAAAGGGTAAAAGTCTAGTCTTATGTTTTTATCATTGAGCTCTGGTTGCTGTAGCACATCACCCAAACCGAGCACCAGTTTTGCCAGCTCATGCCAGTTAAGGCCACGTTGCTTTCACTGGGCCTGCCTTCACGATTTCAGAAAACGTAGCCAGGTTTCTCCAACTTCTCTGTGATTGCCTTTCATCACTTCTCTCACCTCTCTTTATGTCCCCCTCCTTCTCTTCATTCACAATCTTCTCTCTGTCTCTCTGTTTGCCCTCCTCCCTGTGCCCAATCCCCTTTTTGATTCAAATCTTTCCTGGCATCCCACCACTGGAATAAACTTCCCCTGTACATTATTCATCACTGCCCATAGACTAAAACTGCCCATAGACTCAACACTGCCCATAGACTAACACTGACCAGAGACCCAACACTGCCCATAGACTCTATACCACACCATGGAATCAACACTGTCCCTGTACATTAAGCAATCCCCCTTCTTAACCCCTTTATATTCCACTCTTAATATCTTAATACTCCACCACTTGTCCATCGCCCATTCTCTTAATCTTCCCTCACTCCACCACCCTGTCCCGTCCCTCCCCTATAGCCCTTTCATGACCTCACGTGCCCTCTGTTATGGTCACTCATTCCTCAGCCCTTGCACTGCCCTTGCTATCTAAATCGCTCTGGTTTTATTACCGATTTTAAACTCTTTAAAGCGCCTTTAGCTAAGGTGCTCTAAAAATATAAAATAAGACGCCACTGCGTTGGCAGTGGTGCACAAGCACAAATAACAACACAAAACCCTCACCGTATTTGTCAATGACAACAACAACACTTTGGCTTTAAAAGGTAAAACAAAGCATTTACATTAGGGTAACGTTGCGGGCAATGGTTGTTCTTTGAAGAAGGGCCATTTTCAAAATCGTCACCTCTTGAGTCCACACACCGTGTTGTCGATGAATGCGTCCGAGTCTGTGTGCAATCCGGTTAACCTGCACATCGCCCGCACATCTCACCACCCGGGCCTCGACTCACGCACGCTGACCGCTGACCCCTTGGTCGGACCCGAGGGGGACGGCAGCTCGAGTTCTGCTCACCTCCGCAGCGTGGGGATGTAAGGAGGGCGACGGTTCGGTTGAGGCTCAGGTGGCAGTGGCAGAGTGGCTCCCTTGCCCCCCGATGAGGCCCAAGGCAACCGATTCCCCCTCTTAAACTGCCGCGGTCGCTGCGAGCGTCCAGAACAGGACGAGCTGCTTGTGGCCTCCCACAACGCCAGGCCACTTTTTATACTTCTGTCATAAACGTGACGTGGAAACACAAACAGAACACAGTTCTGCCAATAGCACCGAACGACTGTCGCCATCTCCAAGGTGATTATCACGGGCGCCGGCTGCTGCAACGGCATCGCCGGGGGTCAGTTGTGGTGGGTGCAGCTGTCGGTCACAAGGTCAGCGGTGGTAACGCGTGTCTCTTCACAGCAATCAGGGCTTGGGTTCATCGTACTGTATAGTTGGTGTCGTAATAATAATAATAATGGTGTACATACAGCATCATTCATGCAAACGGCACATTCCACAAATACACGGAGGTGTATATATATCGAGATGTTTTCAGTCAATTAATGAATGTTTACACGTGTGGAAGGAAACCGGAGCACTCGGAGAAAACTCACGCATGTGAGGGGGCAACACTAGATGACAGATGGAGATTAGTCCACATTCTGGCAAGCCAAATTATGGCACCTTCTCGACGTCCATGGGAAGGGAGTTTATCAACATCTGTGCATGATCCACCAACCCTCGCTGCTGGCTCCACAGTGCTGGGTTAGCAGCCATATGCAGCAGCGTACCCACAACCGCCACCTGCCATGGGATCGATTCCCACCTCTGGTTTCCAGATGTGTGGAGTCATGATTTTTAGATGTTGTAGTTTTACCCTGTGATGGACGCATCTGTGTTCACAGTCAGGATAGGTCCACTCAATTCACATGGATCGAGGCCAGAACAGTAGATCTTGGCACTGCAATATCACAATATTGCCGCAGTTGTAGTTAACAGGAAGAAGTGAACTATTACCATTATTGTTAATGGTTAAAGTACCGCATATCTATTTAATTGTAAAACTTTTTCTGAAAATACAGAAGTTAAATTCAGTTTATCAGATAACTCATACAAATTTATTCCCAGAAGCTATTGGGATTTGTCATTTTTGTATAAGTTTTCATGTGTAGAGACAAATATGATAAAGAAGGCATATCATCTGCTAATTTATTTTATTATAAAATCAGAATACCTCAAATGTTCACTGTTTACCACTGTAGGTATGCTAGAGGACTTGTACTGCAACTGCGGACATATTCACTCAGAACCAAACATGTCATCATCAAAATGACAATGGCCATTATTTAACCAGGAAAGCCTCGATGAGTCCAGATATTTTCTCTGGCGTTTACTGCAATCGGGCGAACAATTCCATTCATGTGTTGTTGTCATTGGGTAACTACACAGCCTCATGTGACCCAGGGACGTGCGGTCAGGGGAGGCAGGGGAGGCAGAGCCTCACCTGTCATACTCCAATGAAAATAGCTGTTACGAAAAGAAAAAATATAATCAAATCAAATAAATATTAAGATTTTTCCACTGATCTGTATTATAAATGTCATTTCTGTACGATTCGAATCATTTTTATAGTCAAAATCGCCAAATTTGTGGAGCTCCGCTGCAAATACAGGAAGAGACGAGAGGTAAGGCAGCGACGAGCTCAGCCTCCCCTTTGATTGCGCAACCCCTCAGAAACTCGATGGAGAGCGGGCAATAAGCGCGTGCCTGTTACTATCTCAGTATGTCACCAATGTAATGTTTGTAGACCCCTTCATTTCATGTCCTCGCCTTCCATACTCCAGGTAACTTATTTCACGTATGTGTATTAAGATATTTAGGCTCGCTGGTCTCGTCATGAAACTGCAATGAAAAGGCACCAGGGGAGGCAGCTATCACATCTGCCTTAATGAGTGAGGCCACGCCCCCCTTAGTGTGTGAATCTGGCTCTGACACTAGCCAGTGCCTCCCCAGCCATTGGCCTCACCGCACGTCACTAATGTGACCCCAACCCCACAAAGCCAAGGCAATGTGTGGCATGGCTGCCCTCGTATGTCACATGAGGATACACAACGCAAGCAGTGGGAACGGTCAGCACAGACTTGGATTGCGCGCTCGTTTCTCGTGAAGTGCATTTTGCGTCTGTTTCTCGCGTTAGTATTGGAGCCATTCTCAGCGCACCAATAGTCCAAGGCCTCCCCACGACACGTGGCCCATGGGGGTTTTTTTCCCCGTACTTCACCACGTTGGTCAGTGCGGGTTCACTGAAGGGTTCTGATATTACTCAACTCCACTGATGTTAGCCGCAGTTGGGAATTTAACTCAGATGGCCGAGTTCAGTGTACCAGCGCTCCACGCTTTGTTGTGTCGATTCACCTTGTCACCTTCAATTTAGTGCTCTGCACTGTAATAAAGAGGGTCTTTAAAAAAACACACCCGGACAAGCAAGCGCCCATATATTTTGTCGCTCTCTAAAGCTAACATTAAGGAAGTGGTTTTACAGTCCTAGTAAACAATACATATTTTTATAGATTGTTACCTGTAGTTTTGAACTGAGTGTTTTGTGTTATTGACATAAATATTAAATTCACAGCTGTGGATAAACACCAATTACGGAACGTTTCATGCATGAGGAAATACAAATGGAGAACACCAGAAAATTATCTAAAAATATAGATATATTTTTATTCCAGCACAGCTGCCAGAATGTTCTCATTACAATATCTTGTAGAACATCTCATCGTCTTTGTCAACATCCCTACTAAATGTAACAATTCCAGTAGCATTAATTTTAACAGAATAAGGTAATGTAAGTGTTGTGTTATCATTCATGTTTTTTTTATTATAAGGACTATGCAATACAGACATAGACATAATGTATGACATTATTGAATTTGTTAGGGAAAAACACCGTGCACCATCATCATGCATGGTGGCGCAGTGTTGACACGTTACACAGCAATAAGGGCATAAGGCGCTGAGTTCGATTCATGACTCGGGCACCTTTCAATGTAGAGGTTGTATGTTCTCCCCCTGTTCTGCATGGGTTTCCACCAGGTTCCCCAGTTCCCTCCCATAGCTAAAATAAACCCCCATACAATGTAACTGGTATATGGCAAAAACATCCCCAATGGTGAAAGCTGCATGCAAATGAGTCACAAATAGCAGCATTGCCCACTACTGCGAAAAAATTGCCAGGACCCCCCTGAAAAAGTCTTGAGACTCTGCGAGGCTTTCCTACATAAACCAGCGTTACAACAATCATCACCGGCGACTGCAATGTGAAGGGTGGGTAAATGGTACAAAGACGAGAGGGTAGGTTCGGTATTTGAACGAGGGAGAATATATTCGCGGGTTGTCACCAGCAGAGTTGAGCACCTGCTTCAAAATACTAGTTTGCAAAATAGAGATGGAGGAGTCCAAACAGAGAAATTAGAAATGAAAATTACTTCCAATGGACTAAGTTCCAGATTGTCAGTAATGTCACCTTACCCGTTAAAATGCAACTCTAGTGAAGACAGGCTGATCTAATTAGAAAGCAAAGCTAATTACAGCAAGTCCTCGCTTAACGCGTGTTCGCACCACACATTTTCGCTATAACGTGTTTTTTCCATTTGGGACCATTCCGCACAATGTGGAACATGCACCATTATAATGCAGAACACACCTCGTTACGCGGAATGCGCACGTTATAATTTGGAACGTGCACCATTATAACGCAGTTTCTAAGCCGTCGATGACGAACTACTTTCTTGATCTGTATGGCTGAGCTGTAGTGATACAGTACGTGGAATGATACAATAACGCGGTTGAATACCCTCAGAGATTTGTCCCGCCATCTCGCTGTGTGTGCGTACATGTTATCTCGCCAAACTTTTGTCACAACGTGAAGTCTACACGAGCAGGGTGGGGGATTTAGAGAAGCCCACGCCACTGCCAGGCCCTCGTGCACCATCACCGCGAGTCTCAGCGGGCAACTCCTCTGGGATTCGTGTCGCGCGGTCCTCTACCATGCCGCCGGCTCGACTGGGCCGGCCCGCCGGCTCGACTGGGCCGGCCCGCCGGCTCGACTGGGCCGGCCCGCCGGCTCGACTGGGCCGGCCCGCCGGCTCGACTGGGCCGGCCCGCCGGCTCGACTGGGCCGGCCCGCCGGCTCGACTGGGCCGGCCCGCCGGCTCAACCCGGCAAGTCTTGCTCTCTCCCCCGGTGTCCTGTCTCCCCTGCATGGGAGGACAACGCTTCCCCCGAGCGCGCAGGGGCTGCTATCCCGGTTACTACCGGAGGCTGACTGGCAGCAGCTCCCCGCCCCACACGGGGGGTAGACCCCCCTCTCGGACCTTCCTCGAGCTGCCTCTCTGCACCAGAGAGCTCGGCCGACTCCACGGCCGACTCCACGGCCGACTCCCGGAGCGAAGCGTGGGGGGAGGCTGCGAGCGGAGTGGTGGCCCCGAGCCGCACTCGCCTCAAGAGCAGCCTTCCTAAGGGGTACTCCTCCTCCCCCTCAGAGTGCATCGGCATACACTACAAGCTCATTATCCCACACCTCGGCTGGGAAACCAGGGGCTAATATTCCATCTCGCATCGTTGAGTAGGAAGTGCCCGTGCGATTGTTGCTTTGTGCCTCTATTGGTGCTCTTTTTATTTCACGCTTTCATTTAACTTACTGTCTGTTGTCGTATCCTCAAATCTTGTAACTAAATTTGTACCCACTTCCCAATGTGGTATCGACTGCAAACTTGGTATACTGATGGCAATACTATATTCTATCATAAAAAAATACATATTTTAAAACATCATTTTTTATATGTTATGTTTCGGCTTGGGTCTAATTGTCCACGCTAAACTCACGTTGGCTGTAAATCACCACGGTCCCCTTACGTTATGGCAAGCTTCGGGGCCACTTCCTGGAGTCGTGGAGTTCTTCCATTACTAGTACATTTCATAAAAGCGTGTTTAAAAAAAAGTTTTGTTTTATATTACTTGTGACGTCAATGCTGTGAAACCACAGGGCGCCTGACCTCTGGCAACTTCCTCCACTCGTGGGGGTCTTCTGCCTCTCTGGTTCTCTTCCTCCGCTCCCGTTCTGGGACATCATCGCCGCATCAGCCCTTCACCAGTTGGAAACACCTCTCGCACTGCCTCTCAGATCTCCACCCTGGTTCGTCCATGCTCATCACCTTTCCACTTCCGATGTGGTCTTCCTCCCCATTGTTTTTTACGAATCATCCCCGCACCTCCGAATAGCACGGTTGGCTACGTACGGAGCGAAAGAAGTTCCACACAGTACATACATTCAAACGCTACAGAAACAAAACGAAATGGAAATTATCACTTTAATGAGTTTCTTGGCTTGAGTGCAAAGTTTGGACTGGTCTTGGATGTTGAGACTTAGGAGACTACTTTCTGTGTTGGGGATAATGTCAAGAAGTGCACGCTCCGACCACCTGTTTGTCAGCAAGTGCACGCTGTGTCAAGAAGTGCACGCTGTGTCAAGAAGTGCACGCTGTGTCAGCAAGTGCACGCTGTGTCAAGAAGTGCACACGCAAGCGCGTGTGCACTTCTTGACATTATCCCCGCGCTTGATCGTTCGACAAGTCCGAGTTGGCAGTGTCGGACTTGTACGCGTATGTGGTGCGTGTGTGGTGCTTTGTGTGTGGTGCATGTGTGTGTGTCTGGGTTGTAGTAGACAGGGCGTGGGAGATGTTTTCCCAAGAAAGCCGTGAAAACAAACGTCGGCTCGCCCGCTCGCATGTGGGAGGAGAGCCTCTCTCATTTCTGGGAAGAGAATTTCTGCTTTTTAATCACACACACACACGCACCACACACACACGCACCTCACACACACGCACCACACACACGCACTACGCACCACACACACGCACCACACACACACCACACACACATGCACCACACACACACCACACACACACACACCACACACACACGCACCACGCACGCGTACAAGTCCGACTCGTCGAACGATCAAGCGCGGGGATGTCAGAAAGTGCACGCGCTTGCGTGCACTTTCTGACAAACAGGTGGTCGGAGCATGCACTTCTTGACATTATACCTTCTGTGTTGTGATAACTTTGTTGCTTTTGTTTGTGCTATTTCTTAAATTGTTTATTTTATGAAGGTTTTCACTTGCTTGGTAGTCCCTATAAACAGGATTTGGCCCTTCTTTGGTTCTTTCGGTAAAGTCACCACGTAGAATGAGAATAAAATAATAAATTGATAAAATAAAATAACGCAATAATATTCTCACGACGTTTCGGCCACAACACAAGCGGCCTTCATCAGGTGAAGGGACGAGACTGTCTGGTAGGACAGCGCTGGAGTGGAGAGGATTTGGCCCATATATAATTAGTGTGCAACATTGTGTTATGCAATTAACATACTACAAATCTTTTTTTTAAATAACATTGCCTTAAGGATAGATATATAAAAGGGCGATGTTCCAGTGCTATGAAGGGCGATTGCCAGTAACGTCGCATGCTATATTTATTTTAAAGGTCGCAGTGTTTTTGGCGAATGTGTTTGTTTTTTTATCAGGACATTCCGAACGCCTCCGCGCGACTTTACACCGAGCGGTCGTTCTCTGCGCGACTTTTGACCTCCCAGACATTACGGAACCGACACCAACGGCTTCCCAATTGAGATTCCGTGCTGCATGATTCAACGTACTCTGCTGAATGAACAAATTCAGCGATTGCCTCAATATTTGCCCGATAAACTGCAGCTTCACAAATCCTCGTTCTCGGATTCCGAGGTGCCCGCATCGTGACCACACTCAACCACGATTTTAGCAAAGTTTCAGAACTCAGGAATTTTTGTTCCTTGGCCCAAATATTTGGAATGCTCTCTGCCTGAAGAACTGCGCCTGATCACCAAGATTCTCCAATTTAGAAAACTTAAAATCTACTAATTTCCTATGTTAACTAAAGATGTTTTTTTTTCCTTTCCATCTCTCTGTACAATGCTCAGAAGCACTTTGGTCTGCTGTGCCTTGTAAAAACGTAAATAATTGTCATGGACAGGGAACTAAAAGTGAGGGCAAAAACAATAGAACAAGTGATGTGAAACCACAGAATATTGCAGAAACATGTTAAAGGAAGAAATTGCAAACCATTAAAGGCACACTGCTACACACACTTAAAGAGAATGCACAGAAACAGAGGAGAACTCGCGCACAACGGATTTATTTTCTCAAAAGAACAAATGAAAAGTGAAAACACAGATGGAGTCGTGAAAAGTAAAGGCGACAATAAAGCAGCAAGAACCTGATAGTCGACGGTTGGCAAGCCGCAAATATTCACCCTTCGAGAGCTACGTGAAACCATCAGGCACTTTCAAATCTTGATTGAAAACTAATTTCTTTAGAACTGCTTTATCTGTTTTGTTGTCCAGCCCCGCACCTCTCGATTAGCATGATTGGCTACGCACGGTGCGAAAGCTCTACATTCAGGCACGTCACGGTGTCAAAACAGCCCTGCAGAAAAAAAAAACAATTCGATAAAAGTTAACCGTTTGGGCGGCAGAATGGTGGCACAGTTGTAGTATTCGTATAGGAGGAGGAGCTGTTCAATTTCGACTCCGGTGTCTCTGTGTGGAGTCTACATGGGTTTTCTTTCATAGGCAAAACAAACTGGCTAAACAACCCAATGCTGAAAAATACTACATTACACCGCAACGCCGCCCCCTACTGTGAAAACTCGACAAACCCACTGAAAAGTCTGGAGTCTTTGTAACGGCCATATTTTCTGCAGATTTGTCCATTTTCAGGCAACACAATACACAGGTCGGAGGTGTTTCATTTATTTACACTGGTGCTACATTTCATCACATGCCACAAAACAGCATACACTGAAATAGGCTGTAGCCAAACAGAAACATATGAAGTACTGCCGTAGATGTCTCCACTTGTTCAACATCAGCGGCTTGGCAAAGCTGATATTTTCCTTGAAAGACACGATCACGCAACGGTTGGTTGCAATATCAACCAAGGACGTGCAAGCAGCGCACTCGCACATCCACACACCTGTACACAGCGCACACCATTCGCACACACTTCCACACATACTCCTCCTTGCAACGCGCACACACATCCACACACTCCTACAACCAGATAACACACATCCACACTCCTCCACGCACAGCAGATATCCACACACACTCCTCCGTGCAGTGCACACACATCCACACACTCCTCCACCGAGAGCACAAACATCCACACACTCCGCTGTACTGCGCACACGCCGACACACACACACCCCTCCTCCCAAGAGCCCACACTAAATGTGCTGCAAACCAGACTCTCTAAACCCTTTCACCGGCCAAATGACTTAAACCCTACACCACCCAGCAACTTTTTCTTCATTCTGGAATCTTGGGTCAGTTTGAATTTTGGTAGACGTTTTCAGAATGAATGAATGGTGCATGATCCTAGTTGTGTATATGTCCACAAAACAAACAGCAGACAATCTATGTGTGTGTGTATTTCCCGCTATGAACCTTGTGACCCGAGTTCCAATCCCACTCACAGCCAACAACAGTGACAATTATTTGAACTAGTCCTGGCCCTCCTATAGGTCGACTTAGCCTCAAATGAGTACCTGGTGAGGTATGTAAACATTACCACAAGAGAGACAAAAGCAGTCTGGCGTGCTGTTGGCTAACCACCCCCCCCCCCCATCATGCGCAGTGCCAGCTTTTATAGGTGCTCTTTAACAGCAATTTCCCCAAGAGTCTGTTAAGGCTATTCGGGGGGGTCTTTGTTGCCTTACATTCGCTGATGTGGAATATCTGGCCTGGTCCACAGGAGGGCATCATCACCGGGTCTTGAGGAGAGACAGGAGGTGACTTTAAAAAGAGTCAAGTTCAAAGGAGGTGGAGGGGGGTGGGTCGTGCCCATGGCACGCAACAGGTTCCACAGTAAAGCAGTCCACAAGCGGCAGGGGGGGGTCACGCGAGCTTCAGAGAGCCCAGCATCTCGGCAAGACGCAGCTCATGCACGTGACTCTTGGCCCGCTTCTGCAGCCAGGCCTGCAGCTCCGCCGACAGCTGCCCAGCCTCACGTACGTCCGTGGCCCCCCCGCGTCTCGTCGCGACCCCCCCTTCCCTCGCTGCCTCTCCCTCAGAGGAGCTTGCCGAGACGCCATCGGCCGTCCCGGGGTTCGGTGACGGTGCGGCGGCCAGCAGCGTCACCGGGCCCCGGCAATAATAGACCTCGTTGACCTCTTCGGGGATCGTGACGTAGGAGACCCAGGAGAAGGCATCCTTGAGCGAGGAAACCGTGGTCTGCTTGAGCGCCGGGTCCCGGCAAACCAGGTTCAGCATGAAGAGCCCTGTGCCCAGCACAGCCGCAGCGGCAGGAGCAGCAGAAACGCGCAGCACAATCGCGTGAAAGAAAAATGCTGAAGACCGGTACCGGCGGTGTCAAGAGGAGGAGGCTCGTGAAGGTCGCTACTAGGTCACCCTCCAACAACAGCGGGGGCCGGAGAAGCGATGCTCGCAATGGGCAGAGCGTAGAGTGGTTAAAACACAGCAAGTTGGCACAGTGGAGGGCACAGGTGGTGCATCTGATAGTCATCTCAGTCAACTCATAGCACCTGTATCCGTCCTGTGACATCCCAGCAATGAGCCTTCGACACTTCATGTGGTCTCAAGGTGCACCTAGCTTGGTACAAGCACCATGGTTATGTCACCGCCACTTAGTGTAAAATGGCGGTTGTTGTGGCGAGAGTGGTGTGTAACAGAGTGGGTGTGTTGCTGCTCTGGAGACCAGGAGTTCGATGATCGATATATCACTATGTAACACGATTTTTGTCCCTGGGTAGTAAGTGTTATTTTTTAATTGCTTATGCCTAAAAAGTATAGAAAATGGCTATTCCCCACAAACTTTGCTTTTGTGACCAGGACTTTATGTGAAGTATTGACACAAATGCACACGTTTTCTCATTGAAAATAGGTACATTTCAAAATATCACTATCCTGGTCACAAAAGCAAAGTTTGTGGGGAATAATAGCCATTTTCTGTACTTTCGAGGCATAAGCAATTAGGAAATAATACTACCCAGGGACACTTTTTTTGTTACACAGTGTATTCGGTCGTTGCGTTGATAGCATTCGTCGTGATTTCTCACTTAACAGTGGGCCGCGTGAAGGCGGCCATCTTCCACTCAAAGTGATAGTGGCGAGTGTGTGAGAGTGGTGTGACTGGAGTGGTGAGTGAATGAGACTGAATGAGAGTGGTGATACTGGAGTGGTGTGTGAGTGTGGGTGAGAGTGGTAAGTGTATGAGAGTGTAGAGTGTGTGAGAATGGTGTGTGAGTGGTGTGTGAGAATAGGGTGCGAGAGTGGAGCATGGGGAGCAGTAGTGAAGCGGTTAGCGTACTGCACTATGAACCCGGCACCCAAGTTCGATTCGCGCTCACGGGCAACACCAGTGATGAATATCTGAACCGGTCCTGGGCCTGGTGTAAACATTGCCACTAGGGAGACAAAAGCAACCGGGCATGGTGCTATCCACGCACCCCCTCGCCTTCATAGGTGCGAACAGCACTTGCCCCAACAGTCTGTTAAGGTTAAATAGGGATCTTTGTCTTTTGAGTGGTGTGTGAGTTGGAGTGGTGAGAGTGGTGTGTGTGGTGAGTGAGAGTCGCGTGTGAGTGAAAGTGAGTGAGTGAGAGTGGTGAATGACAGTGGTTTGTGAGTGAGAGAGTGGTGAAAGTGGTAAGTTTAGTGAGTGCGAGTGGTGTGCGATTGAGTGGTGAGTGAGAGTAGTGAGCGAGTGAGCAGCGAGTGTAGTAAGAGTGGTGAAAGTGGTGAGTGAGGGAGAATGGTGAGATTGGTGAGTGATGGAGAATGGTGATATTGGTGAGCGACTGAGAGTGATGAGTGCGAATGAGTGATGAGCTCGTGGTGAGTGAGAGTGGTTTGTGAATGAGTGGTGAGTGTGTGGTGAGAGTGGTGAGCGAGAGAGTGGTGAGCGAGAGCGGTGAGCGAGAGAGTGGTGAGCGAGAGAGTGGCGAGCGAGAGAGTGGCGAGCGAGAGAGTGGCGAGCGAGAGCGGCGAGCAAGAGAGTGGCGAGCGAGAGCGGTGAGCGAGAGCGGTGAGCGAGAGCGGTGAGCAAGAGCGGTGAGCAAGAGTGGTGAGCGAGCGGTGAGCGAGCGTGGTGAGAGCGGTGACTGAGAGCGGTGACTGAGAGCGGTGACTGAGAGCGGTGAGAGTGGTGACTGAGAGCGGTGAGAGTGGCGAGCGTGTAGTGAGAGTGGTGAGTGAGAGCGGTGAGTGAGAGCGGTGAGCAAGAGCGGTGAGCAAGAGTGGTGAGCAAGAGTGGTGAGCATGTGGTGAGCGAGAGAGTGGTGAGCGAGCGTGGTGAGAGCGGTGACTGAGAGCGGTGATTGAGAGCGGTGAGAGTGGTGACTGAGAGCGGTGAGAGTGGCGAGCGTGTGGTGAGGGTGGTGAGTGGTGACTGAGAGCGGTGAGTGAGAGTGGTGAGCATGTGGTGAGCGAGAGAGTGGTGAGCGAGCGTAGTGAGAGCGGTGACCGAGAGCGGTGAGAGTGGTGACAGAGCGGTGAGAGTGGCGAGCGTGTGGTGCGAGTGGCGAGTGGTGACTGAGAGCGGTGAGTGAGAGTGGTGAGCATGTGGTGAGCGAGAGAGTGGTGAGCGAGCGTGGTGAGAGCGGTGAGAGTGGTGACTGAGAGCGGTGAGTGTGGTGACTGAGAGCGGTGAGAGTGGCGAGCGTGTGGTGAGAGTGGTGAGTGGTGACTGAGAGCGGTGAGTGAGAGTGGTGAGCATGTGGTGAGCGAGATAGTGGTGAGTGAGCGTGGAGAGAGCGGTGACTGAGAGCGGTGAGAGTGGTGACAGAGCGGTGAGAGTGGCGAGCGTGTGGTGCGAGTGGTGAGTGGTGACTGAGAGCGGTGAGTGAGAGTGGTGAGCATGTGGTGAGCGAGCGTGGTGAGAGCGGTGACTGAGAGCGGTGAGAGTGGTGACTGAGAGCGGTGAGAGTGGCGAGCGTGTGGTGAGAGTGGTGAGTGGTGACTGAGAGCGGTGAGTGAGAGTGGTGAGCATGTGGTGAGCGAGAGAGTGGTGAGCGAGCGTGGTGAGAGCGGTGACTGAGAGCGGTGAGTGGTGACTGAGAGCGGTGAGAGTGGCGAGCGTGTGGTGAGAGTGGTGAGTGGTGACTGAGAGCGGTGAGAGTGGCGAGCGTGTGGTGAGAGCGGTGAGTGGTGACTGAGAGCGGTGAGAGTGGTGAGCATGTGGTGAGCGAGATAGTGGTGAGTGAGCGTGGAGAGAGCGGTGACTGAGAGTGGTGACTGAGAGCGGTGAGAGTGGCGAGCGTGTGGTGACAGTGGTGAGTGGTGACTGAGAGCGGTGAGAGTGGTGAGCATGTGGTGAGCGAGCGTGGTGAGAGCGGTGACTGAGAGCGGTGAGAGTGGTGACTGAGAGCGGTGAGAGTGGCGAGCGTGTGGTGAGAGCGGTGAGTGGTGACTGAGAGCGGTGAGTGAGAGTGGTGAGCATGTGGTGAGCGAGCGTGGTGAGAGCGGTGACTGAGAGCGGTGAGAGTGGCGAGCGTGTGGTGAGAGCGGTGAGTGGTGACTGAGAGCGGTGAGAGTGGCGAGCGTGTGGTGAGTGTTACCGTGCGGGCCGATCAAGGAGCCCACGTCCCGGAGCAGCGCTGGCTCCACGAAGGCCGCCGGGGGGCAGCTCATGCCGAGCGCCGGCTCCTTGCTGTCCACATCAAACAGCACCGCGTCCAGTGCCGGCTCGCCTGCACGGCACACGCGTAACACTAGCAACACGCTCGCAGCACGCTAGCAACACGCAAGCAGCATGCTCGCGGCAATCTCGCAGCAGGCTCACAACACGCTCTCAACACGCTCTCAACACGCTAGCAACACACTGGCAAGGAGTTCGGAAGCTCGCTCACAACATGCTCGAAAACATGCTGGCAACACTCTAGCAGCACGCTTGCAACACGTGAGCAACAAGCTCCCAGCACGCTTGTTGCACACTAGCAGCACACTCGCAACGCGCTTGGAGCACACTCACAAAACGGTTAAAATACGCTCTCAACACGCTAGCAACAGGCTAGCAGCACATGAGCAGCACATGAGCAGCACATGAGCAGCACATGAGCAGCACATGAGCAGCACGTGAGCAGCACGCAACGTGTGGTTCCGCGGTGCCCAGTGACGGCCATTACCGCGAGCGGCCATGGCCCGGATGTGAGCAACGCCATCCCCGACCACCACGTGGGCGCGCTCGTCGCCACAGAAACCGAACCACTCGGACGCCACGGCAACCACCGCCGGGTCGATCTCCACGACGACGAGGGAGCAGGCCGGGAAGAGGCGGTGCAAGAAGAGCGGCAGGGAGCCGCCGCCAAGGCCAACCAGCAGCACACGGAACGCGGCGGCTGTGTCCGGCGCACGCAGAGCAATGCATGGACGGTACATCAACACGGCGCATCAACATGGAGCAACGCGGAGCGACTTTTAACGCGGCGCAATGCCAACGCGGCACGTCAAAGAGGAGCAACGTCAACATGGCATCGACACGGCGCGTCGACACGGCGGAGCGACGCGCAGGGGGCATGGGGCGTGAGGGAGAACCAGCAGGGCATGGAAGTCAACGGGCGTGTGGGCACAGGCCCGTCGAGACACGCAAGCGGCGGGCAGCCGTGCAAGCCACTGGGCCGATACCTGGCTCGAAGCGCAGTAGGGCGAGGCCGCCCACCATGGCCTGGTGGTGATCGCAGGAGAGGAAGGCGGCGTCGATCTCCGCGCCGTCCGCGGTGCGCACTGCTGCGGCTCCCCCCGGCTCTGCTCGCCGTCCCGGACTCTTCTTTTTGTTCTTCTTCTTTGTCGCCAAGGCAGTGCCTGCGGAAACACGTGCAGCACCGCTGGCACTCGTGCCTCGCAGCGAGGAGGACCCGGATTCGTTTCCCGACTCGGGCGTCTCTCTCGTCCCCACATGGTTAGCAAACCCCGCCATTGTATTTGCGATTTGCACTCCATTCCCGCGCACGTGGTTAACGTGCTCGGTGCCACTCGGCTAACTGGGTGGAGCGTGACTTGATCGTTATCTTCCTCCAATGTGTTCGTTTCTCGGTGTGTGCGTGTGTCCTACTGGAGATCTGTGAAAAAGAGCTTCAAAGCTCCACAGATTCCTCCAGCGTAAAGAAAGACTGTGATTCTGATTCTGTGTGTCCGTGTGCGAGTGTCCACGTGTGAGTGTGTGTCCATGTATGAGTGTGCATGTGAGTGTGCGTGTCCATGTGCGAGTGTGCGTGTCCATGTGCAAGTGTGCGTGTCCATGTGAGAGTGTGCGTGTCTGCGTGCAAGTGTGCGAGTGTGCCTGTCCGAGTGTGCGTGTCTGTGTGCGACTACATGTCCATGTGTGAGTGTGCGTGTCCGTGTAAGTGTGCGTGTCCGTGAGTCCATGTGTCCGTGTGCGAGCGTGAGCGAGTGTGAGCACACACTGGGTATGAGCCTGGCCTCGGACTGGATGAGGTTGGGGTTGGAGAGAAAGAGGAGGCGGCGGTAGCGGCGCGCGTCTTCGGCCGTCACGTCCTCAACCACCATCCCGGCCGCCTGCAGCCGTACCGCGCGTTCACCCAGCCCTGCCCCGGGGCCCCCGGCTGACAGGAATGGCACCTGAACGCCCGCGCGCACGCACAGACAAACATCCATAAGGTTTTGTTTGGTTAGATCGCATAAATATAACTGTCGTTAAACCCGCTGCTACCACACAATACAGTCAATTAGTAAGGTTTGTCACAAACAAAATGTGCCAATTAATTACTACTTCAACACACCGGTGTTGGGGAGCAAACCCACAACATTTACAATTCGAGTATGACATTTTGCTGGTGATTAAAACCAGGCGATTAGCCACAATTGTGAAGATGTACACCTGTTTCGGTCTTAAATAGAGTAAAGATGATGTCACCGCTGTTAGCATTAGGTGCGAGGACCAGAGGGCAGGGTTAATGTAGTCATAGAAATAAAAATGGCTGGTATTACCCTTAAATCTCTGCATCTTATGAGGAATGCCAGTGAAGACATCAGTTTCACCCACTTGATGCAGAGTTTCTCCCCAGAAGTTAGCCAGTTTAACACGCAGGGTTTCGCGACCAATATTATCCATAAAGGTTTTTTGGGTTAGATCGCGTAAATATAAATGTGCCGTTCCGCAATGTAACCAAAAAAACCTTTATTATGGATAATATTGGTCGCGAAAGCCTACATGTTAAACTGACAAAGATCCCCAAGGACCATTTACAGACTGTAGGAGCAAGAGCTGTTAACGATTAGCGCCTATGAAGGCTGGCACGACACACGAGGGGGCAGGTAGATGGCCAGCACCACGCCCTGCAGCCTTTGTTACCCCAATGGTGATGTTTACATACGGTACACAAGGTACGCATTATAAAGCGGAGTCGACCGAAGGGAAGCCAAGGAACCAGTTCCGATGTTTGAGGGGCGATTCACGACACGCGGGTCTCTCTCTGGCACAGTCTGTCCAGGCACTGCGGTGCACCGCGTGTCGCGAGCCCCACCTGCTGGCGACGGGAGGAAAGGCCCGGCGGCGCCAGCTGCATGACAGGGCCCGAAAGCTCGGCCTGCACCGCCTCCATGCCGCCCGCGTAGTCCTGGCCCCGGTGCAGCGTGGCCACCACCAGCCGGCCAAACCCCGCCGACGCCGCGAGCTGCCGTCGGCCCTCACGGGAGCCGAACAGCCACTCGCTCTCACGGCCCTGGGGCACTGCGCATGTGGGGGCAGGGGTGGGGCAGGGGTGGGGGGGGCGATCAGATTGGCTCACGTGCAGGGACCGGATGAATTGTTCGCTTTGCGAGACCGTGAGAGATGTTGGGCGGCTCGGGGAGGCCTTCCTCCGGCAGATCGTGGCTGCTAACGACCAGAATGATAATGGATAACTTTGTCAATTAACAATTGTTTAGTATCTCATTTGTACTGACTTTATTATTGTCGATCTCATTTGTTTTGAAAGCATTCAACCCAAAGGTAACGAGCGCTTCCAGCCCCAGACTCCTGCCACGAGCTTCCCTGTATTAAAGATGCCGAGCAGAGGTAGAGCAAAGCTACCGAGAGGGAGAGCGAGGCTACCGAGAGGGAAGCGAACAAGCGAATGAAGGAAGCACGTGTGATCGTGCGTCACGACTGTGCTTGCTCAGTGCCACACCAATGAAGATGGCGAAGGCTTTCCCGGGCGGTGAGGGCCGGCGGTCCACCACGTGGAGCGAATAACGTGGGGAGCTTGCCCCAGGGGCCAGGAGGTCGAGTGAGCAGTCCTCCCCAGCACCATCCGGGCGCTGCAGCCGACTTCTCACAATGGCCAAGAGCTGGTGGTCCTGCACAGCACTTAGCAGCCACTTCGAGCTCTCCAGCCTGGACACACACAACACTGACGCTACAGCCTAGACACACAGCACTGACGCTACAGCCTGGACACACAACACTGACGCTACAGCCTGGACACACAGCACTGACGCTAAAGCCTGGACACAGCACTAACGCTGCAGCCTGGATACACAGCACTAACGCTGCAGCCTGGACACACAGCACTGACGCTGCAGCCTAGAAACACAGCACTGACGCTAAAGCCTGGACACAGCACTGACACTACAGCCTGGAAACACAGAATAAACGCTACTAAACTACTGACTATTTTTATTTTACCAGGTAAGGCCCACTGAGCTAAATAGCTCTTTTTCAGAAGTGACCTGCCCACAAATGATAACCCAATTAAGTGGCTTATCATGTGGAAATTTAGAGAAGCCAAATACTCCAAAGACATCTTTCTAAATGTGGAGGGAAAAACCGGGGACCTGGAGAAAAATCCACTCAACCACGAGGAGAACATGCAAACTCCAGATATAGAGCAGGCATCAGGGTCGCGATCGAACTCACAACCTTCTGTATACCAGGCGAGGTAGTTAACATCTCTCCACCGCGGCCAGTGAGGGTACTGGGTGAGTGAGTGTAGGTACCGGGTGAGTGTGGGTACTCGGTGGGTGAGTGTGGGTACTCGGTGGGTGAGTGTGGGTACCGTGTGGGCTTGCCACCACCTTGGCTGTCCAGACAGAGCTCCAAGATGGGTGGCTGTGCTGGACCGGGCAGCCTGTGGAAGCGTGTAAGCACCACGAAAAAGACCGGCATGTTGGGCCCGGTGTGCTCGGTGGAGCCAGCAGGGCTGGTGGGGGCCTGTGGCAGCACGTGCACGCGTACCGGCCAGCCCTCGACGGTGCTGAAGTGCTCTACCAGCATGTGCAGGATGTGCTCCTGGGCCAGCGACACGCACAGGTACCGCCCTCCGAACTGGCGGGCACATGCAGCCAGAGACACGAGCAGAGGATGGGTGCACGCGGCAAAACGCTCAATGGATTGATTCAAATCAATTCCTAGCCACGTACTGAAATTACATTCTAGCCGAGCTCATGTACTGTCATGCTTCAGCTGTATCGTCGACATCACTCCCACACACATGAATACGCTCGAGCAAAGACGGCACAAGGGGGTGCACTGTATTGTAACTTTAAAGTCTTCTTTTATTATGAATTAAACTTCATACTCACGTTGGTAGCCTGGGACACATCCCAGGTGTGTAGCTATGGGGGGGGATGGAGGAAGCACCTGTAACACGCGGGAGATCTCAGAGAACATGCGCGTCACGGTGAGGAGCGTGGGAGGAGATGAGTCTGGCATTAGTGCGTCCAGGGTGCCCTTGTCCAGCACCACCTGCTCACACACATACACAAGGTCATTACCACTCAAAGACAAAGATCCCCCATATAGCCTTAACAGATTATTGGGGCAGGTGCAGTTAGCGAGCACCTATGTAGGCCAGAACAGCACATGAGGGGTTGTGGTTGCCAGTACCATGCCCGACTGCCTTTGTCTGCCTAGTGGCGATGTTTACACACAGCACCAGGGACTCGTTTAAGGCTGAGTCAACCTAGAGGAAGCCCAGAACCGCTTCAGATAATCGTTATTGGTGTTGGCCATGAGCGGCAATCGAACTCGGGTCGCTAGGTTTGTAGCACAGCGCACTAATTGCTACACTACCGCTCTCCACATTCAAAGACAAAGACCCCCCATATAGCCTTAACAGACTGCAGGGGCAAGTGCTATTAGCGAGCACCTATGAAGGCCGGAACGGCACACGAGGGGGTGGGTGGCCAGCACCACGCCCGACCGCTTTTGTCTCCCCAGTGGCGATGTTTACACACTGCACCAGGTACTTATTTGAGGCTGAGTCGACCTAGGGGAGGCCCAGGACCGATTCAGATAATCGTCACTGGTGTTGGCCGTGAGCGGGAATCTAACCCGGGTCATTGGGTTCATAGCGCAGCGTGCTAACCGTGACACTACCGCTCCCCACATTCAGAGCACACACACATGGGCATCACCATTCACAGCACACACACACGTGGACGTCATTACTCACAGCACTAACACGGGGACATCACCACTCACAGCACACACACACATTGGCATTGCCACTCACAGCACAAACACACGGGCATCACCACTCACAGCACCCACACACACACGGGCATCACCACTCACACAATGTCAGTGCCAGGTTTGACATAAACCGCACCTGGAAAGAGCCGTCGTCAAAGTCCATGGCGGTGACGTCCATGACTCGGAAGTCGAGGTCGGGTCGCCGCTCGCGCATCACCCTGACGGCCGTCTCACTCACGTCCACGCTCACCACACTCTTGGCCAAGCCGGCGTCATGCACTCGCTCGCTCAGCTCCGAGTTCCCGCAGCCAACCACCAGCACCTGCCACCCCACCACAGAGGAGTCATCCCCCTAGAAAGCCACCCACACAGGAGCCACCCCCCACCCAGCTACACAGGTGTCACCCCCCACCGAACCAGCCACACAAGAGCCACCCCCCACCGAGCCAGCCACACAGAAGCCCCCCTCCCCCACCGAGCCAGGCACACAAGAGCTACCCCCTACGCAAGCACACAGGAGTCACCCCCCACCCCCACTGAGCCAGCCACACAGGAGTCACCCCCTCCACTCAGGAGCCACCCCCCACCCAGCCACACAGGAGCCACCCAGCCATACAGGAGTCACCCCCTCCACCCAGCCACATGCACAGTTAGTACGGCCGTGGCAAGAGTGCAGCACGGACAGTACAGGAAAACCTCAACCGAGGCGTGTCAGGTGTTTTGGAGCAGGGTTACGAAGTTTGCTGCTGCTCTTTTTGTAATCCCAATTGAGCAATTTGCAGGTAATTTGTCAGCATTGGGGTGCCACGGTGGCGAAGATGTAAACTCACCCAGTTCCCACACTCGCTGCGGTTATGAGATCTTAGCTCCCTCCCCTGGTATGCAGGAGGTCGTGGGTTCGATCCTAACCCTGGCGCCTGTATATTTGCAGTTTGCGTCGTCTCCCCGGGTCCTCCAGTTGTTTCCTCCGCATTTAGAATCAACATGCGTTTAGAGTATTTGGCTGCTATAAATTTTTACACAAGCCACTTCGTTGGGCTGTCATTTGTGGCCAGGTACTTTCTGAAAAAGAGCTGTATAGCAGTGGATCTTGGTAAATAAATAAAGTGTATAGTTTATTCGGATATGGTTGGCCATTACCAGTTACTGTGCATTATGATTTTATAGGAATGGGAGGAACTCTTACAGAACTGGGGGAGGACATACAACGTCCACACCAGGGACGTGCGGTCAGGGGAGGCAGAGCCTCACCTGTCATACTACAATGAAAATATCTGTTACGAAAAAAGAAGAATAATCAAATAAAATAAATATTAAAATTTTTCCACTGATCTGTGTTATGTCATTTCTGTACAATTCCAATCATTTTTATAGTCAAAATCGCCAAATTTCCGGAGCTCCGCTGCAAATACAGGAAGAGACGAGAGGTGAGGCAGCGACGCGCTCAGCCTCCCCCCTCTGATTGCGCAACCCCTCAGTAACTGAATAGAGTGCGGGAAATAAGCGCGTGCCTGTCACTCTCAGTATGTCACCAATGGAATGTTTGTAGACCCCTTCATTTCATATCCTCGCCTTCCATACTCCAGGTAACTTATTTGACGTATGTGTATAAAGATATTTAGGCTCGCCGGTCTCGTCATGAAACTGCAATGAAAAAGCACCAGGGGAGGCAACTATCAGATCTGCCTCACTGAGGGGGACGTGTCTAACACGCCCCCCTCAGTAAGGACACGCCCCCTCAGTGAGGCCACGCCCCCTCAGTGTGTGAATCTGGCTCTGACACTCGCCAGTGCCTCCCCAGCCATTTCAGTTTCGGTTTATTTATTTGGTATAGCCCTGTGAGCCGTTCGGCTCTTGAAACCTCCGCACGTCACTGGTCCACACGGGACGTGCAAGGGTAACCCGGGTCACTAAAATGACAAAAGCATAACATGAATGCAGTAATGCAATCAGAACAAAAGCAACTATCAGATGGGGAATCGAATACGGTACCTTGCCACGACAAATCTTCGTTAGCTCAGAGCTCAATATTACATTCACTGCAGCACGAATCGCCTCGGGTAGAGGTGACTTCCAGGCTGATCACAGGACTACACAACCATGCAAGCTACAAAAATCTGAAACGTTACACAGATGTAGGGTGCCTATAGTGCTATGTCAAAAGCAACACCAATTAAGTAATTTTAAAGTAATTTATCAGCATTCGGATGTTTGACCAATACCAATTACAATGTATGGGAGTGTATATTTAGCCATCGGAGGAAACCGGACAACACCGACAAACTCCATGCAGAGCAGAGGGAGAGAGCACACAAACTCCACAGTAAGGCGCCCATGTTGGGGAATCAAACCCAGGACTTTCTTTCAGGCCACGAGTGTCACCACTACTCCACAAGTCCCCCCCCCCCCCCGGTCATACGAACGTGGAATGTCACCATCAGTGGCTCCGCGGGGCTGTAAACGGGAGCCGAGCGCCTCCTCTATGCTCGATCCGAGCAGCAGCGGCGGCAGACGGGGAGGAGGGAGCTCACGGCGGCCTCTGTGGCCCTGGTGCGCGCACCTGGTCGCTGGGCTTCACGTAGCGCCGCAGCAGCCCCGCCAGCTCCTCGTAGGAGCCGTACCACTCGAAGGCGTCGTCGCCGCGCCGTTCAAAGAACCTCTCCCAGTAGCGCGCGCTGCTGAAGTCGCGGTGGCTCCGCGGCAGCAGCTCCATGGTTGGTGGGGGGGGGGGGGCGCCGGGCGGGTAGCGCGCCGACTCACGGCCGGCGGGGAATTCAGGCAAGCAGCGGGGGTAGGGAGAGGGAGCCCGCCCGAGCAAGGCCCTGGTCTCGAGTCGCAGCGCTTGTGAGCGCTGTGCAAAGTTGTGCGAGACCGCGGTAGACGGCAGTCGCCTTCAGTCGCGACGGCAAACCCGGGGCGACTGTTCCCTGCTCACGTCCTTACCACGACCACCCAAACCACCAGAACCAACTACAACCACCACCAGCAACAGCAAAGCCGGCATGTACGCGAAGTAGCGGAACCACGTGGGCGGAAGCACGTGGCACTGAGAGGTGATGGATGATGGATAGCTCATGACAGAAGCATTGAGAATATTTATTTACTCGTCTTTTGCACGTCCAAGGACGGGTGTATTTCAGTAAATCTGAAACTTGCAAGCGAAAAGCAGACCGCGACGTGATATTCATTGCATCAATTAGTGTGCAATTTGTAAGGCCGCGGTGACACAGACCTATTTCATTGTAAGGTTATAATCCCTTGTTCATCATGACGTCATTTTTACTTCTTTGTCTCAACAACAGCGTCACGGAGATCGCGTGACGTGAGGGTTCTGCCTTTGTAGTGAGGGTTGTAAGTTGACGCTGAGGAGGAGGGAGGAGGCGCCTCAGGAGGAGTGACGTCTCCTGCTCATGATTATTACTAAGGGGGTGCTACACGTGGAGTGACGTCACCTGCTCATGATCATTAATGAGGGGGGGGGGGGTCCATGTGGAGGACGTCACCTGTTCATGAGAATTAATGAAGGGGGCTGGCCGACGTGGAGTGACGTCACGCGCGGGACACAGACATTATTGGCTCATTATAGTAAATACCGGAGGAATCCGATCCGATGAGCTATAAAGCTCTTTTCCACAGACGTCCAGTCGGGGCAAGGCAGAACAACAACATACAAAAACACAATATGAGTTCAAAGTATAAGAAAGGTAAATAAATCATCCATAATAGTTTTTTTTAGGTTAGATCGCATATTTACTCATATTTACGCGATCTAACCCCAAAAAACTCTATTATGGATGATATTGGTCGCGAAAGCCTATGTATTAAGGGGCCGTCCATAAATGACGTCACGCACCTGGGGGGGGGGGGTCAGACATTTGTGACGATGTGTGACGAGGGGGGGGGTTGAGAAATGTGACGTCACATCAAAATGCGCAACTTTAAATAAATACAGACAACACGTTCTACTTAATTAAATATACTTTTTAATAAATGTTTTCTCCTACAACATCAAAGTGCAGCGCCACATTAAATACGCACTACAATGACAATAGTTTAAAGCGATTTGAAGCATGTTTTATTTTCAAAATGGAAATATGGTTTTGGGGGGGGGGTGGCAGAGCTTTGTGACGTCATATTTGAGGGGGGGGTCTGACTTTTTGTCCGGGGGGGTCAAAAATCGTCAAAAATCGCTTGACGTCATTTATGGACGGCCCCTAAACAGTAAATAAATAACTTCTAAATATATACAAATAAAACGTAACAATGTTTATTCTTTCCAGGTAAAGCCCACTGAGCTATTAGCTTCTTTTTCAGAAGCGACCTGGCCACAGATGACAGCTCAACGAAGTGGCTTAGCATGTGGCAATGTATAGCAGCAAAATAATATAAATAATATAAACGCATATTTGCTAACGTTATTTATCGTCACGCTTGTTCACTCACGGGAGCCCCACCGAGGCTTTCTCACGAGAGAGGGTGGTGCCAAGTTTTTGCAGTAGGAGGCAATGTTGCTACGTGTAATGCTAATTGAGTAATAATAGGGTTTTCCCCTTTTTTCTGGCAACAAAACTGAAATCTTTTTTACAAGGACTCATGTCTGCATTAACCACAATACCTGCAGTCAAAATGCAAACAAAAAACATACTATGATAATATATGCATTGTCCTTGAAACTGATTGGCCCACACCAAGGGACGGCTTTCTTTTGAGCCTCGACCCAAAGGAGGTCTAATGATGCTAATTGAGTAATTAGCAGGTAAACTCCTTTTTTTAATTTTTGCCAGGTAAGGTCCACTGAACTATATAGCGCTTTCTCAGAAGCGACCTGGCTACAAATGATAATTCAACGAGGTGGCTTATCATGTAGAAATATATAGCAACCAAATACTCTAAATGCATGTTTCTAAATGTGGAGGGAAAAACTGAAGGACCCCAAGAAAAATCCACACGACCACGGGGAGGACATACAAACTCCAAATATACAGCAGGCGTCAGGGTCTGGATCGAACCCACGACCTCCTGTATACCAGGCGAGGTAGTTAACATCTCGCCAACGTGGATGTTTGACCAAGACATGTTACATTGTATTTGGGGGGTTTTTTTAGCTTGGGGAGAGAGGGGGACTGAGAGAACCCAGAGGAAACCCAAGCATGGCAAGGGGAGAACATACAAACTCCACAGAGACGCGCTCAACTTGCGAAGTGTGATGATGCGCGCGTAGGCGAGCCAAGACACCAACTTTCCTGCCAAGTTTTTGCAGTAGGGGGCGGTGTTGCTGCTGCTCTGTGTAATCCTCATTGTAATTTTTTGTAAGTACATTGTGTTTGACCAATACCAGAGCTCGGAGGAAACCTATATGCAGAACAGGGGGAAAGGGAACATACAAACTCCACACAGAAAGACTCCCGAGTCGGGAATCGAACCCCTTGCTGTGCGGCGCCAATGTTCACGGTGCGCTTTTGACACTACCGCCCCAATGGCGATTGCCTGTGCCTCTGTTTGCCCGAGTTATGAAGTTTTTTCTTTCAAGGAATGTTTAACAATATTGTGATCTAAACCCCTTGCAGAACTGCAAAACAGCAAGATGTAGTCATTGTTAATCATTTGAATCTTGTAAACGTTCCTGCCAATTCCTCATAGGGAATCAATGGGCCATGCACCATTAATTGGGTAAAGTTTTCTCCGATAGGTTAATGAAACTCTCTGGTTAAAATATTACTTCTTATAAAGTGCAGATATCCTTTCCACCACCAGCGCATCCGGAATGACAATGAGTGCACAGCAGTGAAAGCAGCGGTCTCCTGAAGCTTTAATTAATACAAAACCCACACTTAAGTAAGGTGTCCAAACATCAGCACAGGCGTTGTAAAATCATAGTAAATCAAGTACACACAACATCTCATTTGAACTGCAGAGAAACGCCTCGACACCACCACCACGCGGACCATTGGATAAAAGGGAAAGCGGATAATAGATGGAAGAGTGGCGTTTCCCTACAGCGATATACAGACGCTTTGTATGAATGCAAACGCTTTGAGTGGAAGATTGAAATGGAACTCAAAAAGCCTGATTGTGAACTCTCCACAAAAAGCCCGTAGCACACAGCAAAACAAGATTCAGACCTTCAAGTAATGATTCACCTGCCCTATCAGAATTAGAATTCGATTGCCTACAGACGCATTTTTTAACACATTTACAGCACTTTTATAAATGAAAAATAATTCCCATCACTTACGTTTGTAGTTATTCTTTTTTTAAAAACACACTCACTGTGCAAAATATATTTCTGATCACATTTGTAAATATTTACCATTCAACAAACACGTGGGTGAAGAACCATGGCGGTGGATGTGCATGCTGCAGCTCTGCGCTTCACGGCGATACGCAAGGCGTTTTTCGGAGCAACACAATGTGAGCCTGGTTTGAACTCGAATGAGACTGTCTGGGATATCAGCTGGTGCAAGCTTGGGTTGTGATGCGGCCAGAAGCTGACAGTATACCAACGCATTCTGTAATCCATATTTGCAGAGCTTTCAGTGTTCTTATCACTTACGAGTGGGTCTTCTCCAGGTACTCCAGTTCCTCCTACATGCCACTTATTATTGGTATGGGCCAGGCATCTCAAAGCAGTCCCCTCCTAAAAATATCCTCGAGACTCAGTGAGGCTTTCTTGGTTAAAACCCCATTCTTATTGTTATTGGCCTTGCTACTCAAGTAAAGTGCATGAATAAACTTCGCAGAGCTTGACTCCAACCAACCACGAAAACCATCCAGATCATCACTTTCATCATCACGACCCTGTGTATCACCAAGGTATTGCAATGTGCAAATGAGGCATTATTTACCATGATAGTGAGGCAAAAGATCAACCCTTGTTTAAAAGGTTAACGTGTTTTCCCCCAACGTTTAGAAAAGGTCAGCAATAGACAGCCCTAGTCGTGGTAGTGACCACACGGCAGTGTAATTCTCCAGGGTAGCACAAGGGGCAATCCTGTGGCCCACCACACTCAGTGAAGCCTTTTCCTGAATAGAAGATGAACATGAGCAGAGGCGAATGTTAAGCTTCTACTGAACACCAGAGCGGAAGAGAACAGGAGAGGACAACAGGTCTCGTACAGAGACAACGAACAATAAGAGGAAATGAACGACGTGAAGGGTAGACAGAGCGTTCCAAAGTGCTGCAAGCCACAGTGAGAGATAACAAAAGCAAGGAGAAAGTGCTATGGTTGGAGGAGAGCAAGAGGTCATGGGCCATGCACAGTATAACCATCTCCGTGCAACAGCCAGAGGAGAAACCCTGGAGAGCAGTTGAAAACATCATGACTCAGGGATACATCCACCGTGTGACAGACAGCGGACGTTTGCAAGGTGATTGGGATCCGAAGAGGGTCTCCATTACCTTGATGCCTTGTGAAAACAGGTGTCTGTTTGGGGTTTGAACATCTTAACACTTCCTATATTCTTGCCAGAAATGGTAAAACCTATTCTTTTTTTCGTCATCTTGATACCGACAAAAATGGTCCCATATATTAAACTGCTCGACCCGTGCTATTAATGCTTTGGTATTTGCATTGTTCTTGTCTGTTCACCTTTTGGCGTTCTTTGGTCTAACACTGGTAAGACAAAGCCATGAAGGAGACTGTCTCTTATGTAGGCCAATCAGTTTCAAATACTATGCATACATTATCAAAGAATGTTTGTTTGCATGTTTACCATAAGCATGTGTGGTTATTGCAGATTTGATGCCTTGCAATAGGTGTCTATTTGGTGTTTGGTCATCTTAACACCTCTATGCTTTCCAGGAAGGGTAAAGCCCATTCTTTTTTTCATCATTTTAATACTGGCAAAAAGGGTCTTCTGGAATGGGATCCGAGATGTTTAGTTTAAAGATGGGGGATGAAGGTGACAATTGCGAGGGACAGCAGAATATTAAAATGCACACTCATACGCACATGCACACACATGACATACTATGTGCGTACACACACACATCCGTACAAAATGTGACCATACAGTACTAAACTTGTTTACTGTATAGTAATTAACAGGATAACTAAGGTATTATCCACATACCTCTTCATAACTTTTACTTAATGTTAATAACGATTAAGTATTTACTATTCAAACGTATAATTTAGACATTTATGACCAGGAACGCGCTGCGTTTCCTAGACACACCCCGCAGTAGTTTCACAGTAAGGGGCGATGGTGTTTCGTGCAATCCCAATTGAGTATTGGAGTGAAAGATGGCAGCCTTCATGCAGCCCCCTCTATTAAGTGAGAAATTACAACGAACGCCATTAATACGGCGGCCGAACATCAATCAGCGATCTCCAGGCCTCCAGAGCAACAACGGAATTGAATGTTCAGTGGTGTACTTTTTCAAGTGGCACACGATGGCGAACTCGTTTCTCTTTCCGAATGACGTCTGTAACGTTCGCTTCGCTATGAAGCAGGCGTCCCATAGTATTTTTGCGTTTAATCCACACCGCAGTAATAACCAGGGTGGCCTCCCGCAAACCTCTGCAATGAGCGGCGAGCGTGCTACCGCTGGGCCACGTCATCAACCAGATGTTGTCTCCTTAAACGGTGCGACTGGCGTCTCACCCTGCCGTGAAACTACAACGAAGCCAGCCGTGTGCCCTGAGGAGCCGTCTCAACGTCTCGGCTCAGAGTGACAGGGGGGTGGGTCGGTGACCACCGGGTTTAAACCGGGTTCTCAAGCGGAGTCAGGTGATTGTCTCAACCCGGTCGCCAACAATGGAGCAAAACAAAAAAACGCGTTGCGTAAAATTTAGTTTTAAGTTGATTTGGCCAACATTCCAGTTCTAAGAATAAAAAATATATATTTAATCAACCTAACAGTTATCTGTAGCAGGGTATACAAAGCTCGGAAGTAGTCCTGTGATTTCTGCTTCTGTGGGATATTCTTTGATACGGGGTGGTGCACTGCTCTGCTTGATTTCCAAATGAACATGTATCTCGTGACGTGAATACATAATTGGAATAGAATTTTAAAAATGGGGTATTTAAAAACATTATTCGAGCCTCACATTCCTCGTGGCCCTCAGCTGACACAGCGATGGGAAAAGTGGCGACACGGGGCGTGGCGCTCGGGGTGGATCCTGCACCACCAGATGCCCCCTCTGGCCCAGCCAAGTTCACTCCACTCAGCAGTGCTCACTGTTACGGTGGCCCCCCACACAGCAGCTCGACTGCCTCCCCTCCCGCCCCACCCAGAAGGAGCTGGAGCCGGCACCTGCGGGTTAGCGTCCTTCAGCCACCCGTCTTTGACAAGGTCCCTCCAACCGCACGTGCCGACGAACTCTCACGGGGGTGCTGCGATGCTGGGCCCATGCAGAAGTGAAAATGGGAGGCCCAACTTTCGTGAAATGGCATCACGCATGCAGCGCGACCAGGCCACTGGCGTGCTTAGGGGAAGCAAGGTGGCCCACGGCGTAACTCCCATGTCCTCGAGCCGAGGGAGCCACGTGTGGCGCAGTTCAAGAGGAAGCCCTCGCCCCCGCAGAGGGAAGAACGACGCATGTCTGCCCACTTCCGCATCACAGCACGACATGGTGAGGAGGAGAGATGAACACCGAGCTTGCTGGTGAGGTGTGTGGTGCGGTGGTAAGGAGGCGAGGTGAGCATGAAGCCTACTGGTGAGGTGACGAAGTAAGGTGGCAAGGAGTTGAGTGGAGAAGCGGTGCGGTGGTTAGTGGTGAGGTGGCAAGGAGGTGCGTTGGTTATGTGGTGAGGAAGTGAGCTGGTTATATGATGAGATGGCGAGGAGCTCAGGGGTGAGATGGTGAGGGGAGAGGTGGTGAGGGCTGAGGTAGTGAGGTGGTGAGGAAGTGAGGTGGTGAACTGGTGAGGTGGCAAGGAGGTGAGGAGGCTAGCGGCGGGGTGAGCAGGGCGTGTAGGGGACGCGAAGCAGGCAGGGCGTGTGCTCCATGACCCTGAGAAGCAGAGTGTCGATGTAGTCTTCCATAGAGCGAATGAGGTCGTCCTTGGCCACCAGATCTTCTTTGTGATGGATAATCAGCGCAACGAGATCGGCCCGGCTGAGATTCCGAAGTTTCTGTTCCGCACGCACAGCCAGGCCCCACACCGTTACCAAGTACGATAAGTCCTCGCTTAATGTGGGGTGTGTTCACACAAAGCATTTTCTCTGTAACACGTTTCTTTCTATTAGGGAACACTTTTCATACAATGCGGAACGCACCCATTATAACGCGGAACGTGCACCATTATAACGCGGAATTCCTACCGTTATAACGTGGAATTCCCACCGTTATAACGGACGACCACGAACTTGTTTCGAGCGGTACAGTGATATAGTATGTGCAATGATACAGTAATGCAGCGGCGTACCCTCACTTATTTGTCGCGCCATCTTGCTGTGTGTGCGTAGTCCATCGTATCTCGCCAAACTTTATCGCTACTCGATTATATATGGAGAAATTGTTTTTGCTAAACACCTTTTTCGCTTAACGTGGCACTTTTCAGGAACGCATCTCCTATCGCTTTAAACGAGGACTTACGGTACCGAGATGGAATAAACGTCACAGATGTGATGTCGCGCACAGTTTTTGTCAGATTCAGAGGCGCGGGGAAACCACAGAAAAGTGTAGAGGCGGCCAGAACCAGCGCAAACAATTTCCCAAGCTCTGTTTGATCTACATTTGGATGTTTGACCAACCCATGAATGCGAAGTGCGAGGATAATACTCCCTGTACAGATGGAATACAGATGGGGATGAACCCACTTGCTGTGCTATCACCCCACCCTGGCTAGAATCCAGGAGACGGCGATCTCACTGCCCCCACAGCGATGGGTTTACAGGCCACGCGCCGCAGCACGGCTGGTTGTTCTTCGATTGACGTTGCATTTTTAAAAGATAAATGCAAGCATACAACGCATTCATGGTGAGAAATTATCCTTGGCATCACGATTGAGGTTGCGACAAGACAGACTACTGAGCAATAGATCAAGGACAAAGATCCCCCGTATAGCCTTAACAGACTGTAGTGGCAAATGCTGTTAAAGGGCACCTATGAAGGTCGTCACGGCACACGAAGGGGCAGGTAGAAGGCCAGCACCACGCACGGCTGCCTTTGTCTCTCTAAAGACGATGTTTACATATTGCACCAGGTACTCATTTGAGGCTAAGTCGATCAAGGGGAGGCCAAGGACCAGTTAGATAAGCTTCACTGGTGTTGGTGGTGGCCATGAGTGGGAATCGAACTGGGGTCACCGGGTTCGTAGCGGGTAATACACACACAGACACACATAGATTGTCTGCTACTGTTTGTTTTGTGGAAATATCTGGAAAATATTTTTTTTATACACAACTAGGGTCATGCCCCATTCATTCATTCTGAAAACTTCTACCAAAATTCAAACTGGCCCAAGATTCCAGAATGAAAAAAAAGTTTCTGACTGCTGGGTGGTGTAGGGTTTAAGTCATTTGGTTGGCGACCGAGGACTGAGCACCATGAACCACACACGCTCCGTCTCCTAGTCTTCGTGATTCGAGGCGAGTCCATTATTCTTTCCCGAGCCGAACCTTCACCTAGCAGAGTCTACCACACGGCACTGGCACACGCGTTGCGCAGTCCGGCTTCAGCCTCTCCCAAACTAAGACTTTCACACCCTTGGCGAAAGTATTAAACTAAACGATTCAACTATTTTTATTTTGCTAGGTATCGCTTTTACAAAACAAATGGTAGCTCAATGAAAATGGCTTGTTGATTCTAAATGTGGAGGGACAAAACGGAAATCAAACCCACGTGACCACGGGGAGAACATGCAAACTCCTAATATACAGGTGTCATCTTCGGAATTGAACCCACGATCTCCTGCATGCCAGGCGAGGGAGTTAACATCTCCTAGCCACCGTGGGGCCACCCCTCCTGCTCCACTCCCGTAAGGACGTGTGTACCCACCTCATTGTCCAAGCTCGCATGCATGGAGGCTGTGGCGAGCTCCCTCTGCTGCTGCGCTCCTGTGGGGCCCTCCCGCGGCTGCGCGCGGTTCCTGAAGAGCAAGCGACCCTGCGCCTCAGGCGGCCTTGGCCAGAGTTGAGGCCTAATGCTTGGTTTTCCAAGCGATGCATGGCCCGGCGGTCTCGTTTCGAACTCCACGCCGCCGCCGTTGTCCGCCGTCGGAGCGTCAGTGCCGTGGCCTTCGACGGCCGAGTTGGAGCGAGCCAGCTTGGACTTGGGGTCCGCTGGAGTGAAGTGGTTGGATGCACTCGACGACCTCCTGTGGGTGTGCGTGTCTGCATCTGGGCGGCGGGGAGAACGGGGACCGGAGGAGAGTGTGGTTGAATGTTTGATGTTCGTTTGACGTTTGCAACGAGAGCGCTTAGCCACGTCATTCCAACTGCAATGTGGAGGGAAGCAATTGTGAACATGTGTGGTACCATTGGTTTCACTGGGAATCCTAAAAAATGTTTCGTGAAAACCCGCAAAGATGAGATTATATGTATGTATGTTGAACTTCTGTCACACCGTACGTAGCCAATCGGGCTAATCGGAGTTGCGGGGGAAGGACAACAAACTAAACACAAAAAACGGTTTGATAGAAATGAGTTTGCAATCTATATTCTCTGCGAAACCAGTGGTAACCACACGTTTTTGCAATCTCTTTCCATTATATTACAGTTTGAACGGCGTAGCCAAGCGCTTTCATTACGAATCTAAACAGAATATGAAACTTCTAACCACACTCTCCTTCAGTGAGAACGGTCAGACGCATATGGGGCTCTGGCCACATTCACACAAGCCGCATCCTATTTGATTAAACACCACAATGTTCACCCCCCCCCACCCCTACCAACTGAAAGGAGATTTATGAGACTCATTGAGGCTTTCCTGGGCAAATGAGCGTTGTAGTCATGATAACAACAACAGGGCCTTACATACGGTGCTGCGGGCATGAAACGACGAGCTGGTTCTGAGGATGGAAAGGCTCAGTGAGAAAGTAAGAATTAAATAAAAAATATACTAACACAATCATACCCCGGTTTACGTCTCCCCCTTTTAAGCCGTTTTGCAAATACGTTTCACTTTATTAATACCAATACCCGATATATATCGCCTTAACCCACACTAACGTCACTGTTTCAGTTTCAGTTTTCGGTCAGTTCTCATTATCCGTCACGTCTCAGCCTTTGCCTCCACCACCTAACCTATAAATTGCTTCGACTTATGTCGTTTTGATATTCGTCGTCACACCTTTCAGGAACGCATCCCCAATGTAAAGTGGGGTATTACTGTATTTTGATTGTGGTCGTATTATTGTGAGATAATGCTCGTTTACCCAAGGAAAGTCTCACCGAGTCTCTTCTCTATTTCAGGAGGGTCTTGCCAACTTTTCGCAGTAAGTGGGGGGGTGCGATGTTGCTGCTGCTCTGCGCGGAATCCAAATTGACTAATTTGCAGTGCAGTTTTTTTTCTTCATTTTTTTATGTAATCACAGGATCGTTAATATCCACCGTTAAGCAGGGGGCACGTAGTAGTTTATGGTCAATATACTCGCAGTGTTAACCAGGGTGGCCTGCCAGATTCGTACCGTGAATCTGCTACAAGCAAGAAATGCATAACCACTGGGCTGCCTCACCGTGTGAGATGTTCACTATTCACTCCCGATGTTCAATATTCACTGCTGTGTATGTTGTTGAACCATGCTACTGAGTTTACACTAATGATGTGCTTGATGTGATGGCGAGTGTGGTGGAGCGGGAAAGAGGGGGGGAGGGGAGCCGTGATGCTCCTGTTGGTGCCTCTCCCAACCTGCAGGTTCATCCAGGGGGGCTCCAGCGAGACGCCGGCTCACCAGGTCCGACATGGAGCGAGCCAGCGACATGCGGCGAGGAGACGCCACACTGCAGGGACACATCACCACCATCACCACCGCCACCATCATTACCACTATCACCACCACTATCACTATCAGCGGTACCATCACCACCAACATCACCACCAACACCATCACGACCATAGCCACCATCACTACCATCACCACCATCACCACCGGCACCATCACCACCATCATCACCACCACCAAGCTCGGTGAGAGCGAAGGTGTGTACATATCCGTGAGTATTGGTGAGTATCAGTGTGGAGTCAGTGTGAAGGTGATTTTGTGTTTGTGTGTCATTAGAATAGCAGTTAGCATACCCCAGTTCAATTCCCGCTTATGGCAACACCAGTGACGATTACTTGAACCAATTTAGGCCCCCACTCCCCCCCCCCACCTCCTAAGTCGACTCAGCCTTAAAATGAGTATCTGGTGCAGTGTGTAAACATCAACACTGGGGAGACAAAGACGGCCGAGCGTGGTGATGGCCACCCACAACCTCGTGCGCCGTGGCAGCCTTCGTAGGTGATGCTCGCTGACAGCCCTCGCCACAACAGTCTTTTAAAGCGTACCTTTCCTTGGGGCCGTTCTTCATGTCCTCCCCTGCTCCCGATGCCCCTTCACCTGGTGAGAAAGAGACAGAGAGAGGGGGGTCACGGGGCACGGGGTTAGCACAGCCACCGTGTCTCATGGCCCGGTGTGTAATGCTTTGTGGAAACTGTCACAAGATGCCCCAAAATAACACAAACTCTCCTTAAACAGCATGCAGCACAGTCAGTGAACAAAATGCAATGGCAAAATTACTCAGAATGACAAATCCGAGTTTAATTGTGCACAGCATAGAATACAATAGACATCACCGTATATTGTAAAGCCTTACTCAACCCTTATGCCGTGGGCGGCAGGGTGGTGGCGCAGTGGTAACAGTATAGCCAAGGTTAGATTCCTGACTCGGGTGCCTCTCTGTGTGGAGGTTGTATGTTCTCTCCCCCTGTTCTGCATGGGTTTCCTCCTGATTTCCTCCCATAGCTAGCTATAAAATCCCTCAATTAGGATTACACGCAGCAGCAACATTGCCCCCTCCCCCCCCCCCCCCCCAAACCTGGCAGTACCCTCCTGAAAAGTAACAGAGACTTTCCTTTGGTAAACCAGCGTCATCTCGATAATAAATGGGTCGTCGATTGCAGTGGGATTTACTGACACGAAAGTCAAGGATTCTCTGAGGTGCCAGGCGCCACGTGGCAAATAAACCCCTGCACCATCAATACAGGGTGGCGATGTGGGGAGGCCTTCATCCAGCAGTGGATAGACAATGGTAATGACATTGAGTCAATATGATACAAAAAATGCAAGGCTCTAAATTTGTGCAGTGTGTCTTATGGCCCAGTGCATCTCATGGCCCAGTGTGTCTCATGGCCCTGGTGTGACCTCCTGCTTGCGTTGTGGAGGTGCGGGGAAGAGGGGGAGGCCCACACCTGTTCTGGTGCTCCGCAGGAAGCTAATGGTCACCTCGAGCTCGCCGCGCCCACCCGCCGTGTCGCCGCGCCCCCCCACCAGCGCGTGCCACCTAAGGGTACAACGACACCCCGAGATCATGGGCACACAGCCTCACAGCCTCATACAGGGGCAGTGTTGAGTCTATGATCAGTGTTGTGTCTGCGGGCAGTGTTGGGTCTGGGCAGTGCTGGGTCTCTGGGCAGTACTAGGTCTGTGGGCGGCATTGGGCCTGTGGGCAGCGGTAGGTCTGTGGGCAGCATTGAGTCTGTTGGCAGTGTTGGGTCTATGGGCAGCGTTGGGTCTATGGGCATGTTGAGTCTGAAAATAGGTTTTCCCCTTTTTTCTGGCAACAAAACAGGTGTTGAGATGTTAAAACACCAAGCTGAAACCTTTAACAAGGAATCATGTCTGCATTAACCACAATGCTTGTGGTCAGAATGCAAACAAAAAAACACTGATAATATATGCATTGTCTTTGAAACTGATTGGTCCACACCAGAGACAGCTCACTTTTGAGCCTAGTCTCAAAACGGTGTTAAACCAGAGGACGCCAAAAGGCGTACAGCACAAAGACAAGCATTATCAGAGTAATGCGAGCTCGGGGTGAGCAGCACCATCATGGGATCTCCTTTGCCAGTACCAAAATATGAGAATTGGTTATTATCAGTGTGTTTTTTGTTTGCATTCTGACCACAAGTATTGTGGTTAATGCAGACATGATTCCTTGTACAAGGTTTCAGTTTGGTGTTTTAGCATCTTAACACCCATTTTGTTGCCAGAAAAAATGGTAAAACTTATTCCCATATTTTGGAACTGGCAAAGGAGGTCCCATGATCATGTTGAGGCTATTGCAGTGTTGGGTCTATGGGCAGTGTTGGTTCTATGGACAGTGTTGGTTCTATGGACAGCGTTGGGTCTATGGGCAGCGTTGAGTCTATGGGCAGCTTTGGGTCGATAGGCAGCTTTGGGTCGATAGGCAGCTTTGGGTCGATGGGCAGTGTTGGGTCTATGGGAAGTGTTGGGTCGATGGGCAGTGTTGGGTCTATGGGAAGTGTTGGGTCTATGAACAGTGTTGGGTCTATGGGCAGCGTTGAGTCTATGGGCAATGGAGAAGAGGTGACGCTTCAAGAGAGGAACGAAAGAAGGTAAGGAGGGGACCGCCGAGATCCTGGGTTTGGATAACAGCGGCTATGCGCACAGCGCGTCCATCACTCACGCGGCACGCGCCCTCGCCTTGTCCCGGTAGATCTCCTCCAGGGCTAGCACCACTTTGCCCAGGCACTTGTCCGCCCCCAGCGTGACCCTGTGCATCACAGCGAGCACCAGCAGCGGCGAGTGCCTCGCCTTCGCCTTCTTCGCTCGGCCTCCCTCTCGCTCGTCTGCAGCATCGTGAACTGCAGCCTCGCCATTGCCGTCTCCGCCGGACCAGCGCTCAATATCGAGTGTGCACTCCTCCAGCCACTTGGGGTCGCAGCTCGGCCCCTGCACCGAGGTACGGTAGAGCTGCGTGCCCAGGCTGAAGGTCACGTAGGCATTGGCCTCCCGGCCCAAGCTGCGCGCCTGGCGCACCAGTACGTTCACGTGCGTGGGGTGCCACGCCATTGGCGCCGGAGGGGAGACGCGGGTCAGGTCCGAAGTCACGCCAGGGTCAGAAGGCACACCTGGGCAATGAGACACTGGGCCATGAGACACACCTGGGCCATGAGACACACTAGACGATGAAACACACTCGGCCATGAGACACCTAGGCCATGAGACACACCTAGGCCATGACACACTGAACAATGAGACATACCTAGGCCATGACACACTCAACCATGAGACACACTGGGCCATGAGACACCTATTACCATACAGAAGAATATAATACATATCAGCACTCCACTCCCCCTATATCCGTGTAACGTGAGACTAGGTTTTCCCCTTTTTTCTGGCAACAAAACAGGTGTGAAGATGTTCAAACACCAAACTGAAACCTTTTACAAGGAATCATGTCTGCATTAACCACAATACTTGTGGTCAGAATGCAAACAAAAAAATATTCTGATAATATATGCATTGACTTTGAAACTGATTGGTCCACACCAGAGACAGCTTTCTTTGGAGCCTAGTCTCAAACGGTGTTAGACCAGAGGACGCCAAAAGGCGTACAGCACAAAGACAATGCACTATCAGAGTAATCAGAGCTCGGGGTGAGCAACTACATCATGGGACCTCCTTTGCCAATACCAACATATGAGACAGATATGATTCCTTGTAAAAGGTTTCAGTTTGGTGTTTTAACATCTTAACACCTGTTTTGTTATTCTTGGTTCTTTCGGTAAAGTCACGTAGAAGGGAAACAATGAAATAATACAAATATAAAACATTAAAATTCTCACTACGTTTCGATTGCAACACAATCAATCATCATCAGGTGTGAAAACCACAGCAAGAAAATTTTGTTGCCAGAAAAAAGGGGAAACCCTATTCTCAAATGTTGGTACTGGCAAAGGAGGTCCCATGATATTCGTGTAATGTTTCATGTGTCTGTAGCTAGGTGTTGTATGATTGTGCTGTGATCAGGTTAGAGGTCATCTGCGCTTGAGCCGATTCGTACTGCAGGGAATTTAATATTCAGCTCTGAGTTGATCTCGATTTTAGATTCCTCATCTGATACAGTACAGTTTTTTATATTCTGATTTCTATTCACTTCATTTCTGTACGGGTGTTTATGTAATGTTTTAGCTCTTGTCATTTTGGTGACCCAAGTCACTCTTAAAAATAAGAGTTACCCTGATGCCTTGAGTTATCGCCTGGGTAGTTAAATACACCTGAACTTGAGACTGCTTCCACATCGTATGATGTTTCGCTTTTCTCCAGTTCTACTTAAAGCGCAAACGGTGTCTTACGATGCAGAGCCAAATTTATTCACAAAATCTCCCCAGCGAGCAGTGCACACCCCTGTGTCAGAAAACGACCATGGAAGACGAAGTCACAGAGCTACCTCAAGATTCGATGCAAAAGGTCGCTTAATTCACGATCAATTTCCTTCCCGTGCTCATAACACATCGGGCATTGTCACAGATGGGATTGAGCCGAATTAAGTGACTTAACGAAATATGAGCGCATCATAAACTTGAAACACCGGTCTAACCACAGGCTGCTGGAACCGGTATTCGGACCCAAAGTCTCAGCCGGTAGTGAAAAACAAATTGTACCACCAGCGATTTGTAACGCTGATACACACGGGAACAATGCCTGTACGGCTCAACAGGGACTCGCGTGCCGAGCTACCAGCCCCACCTACCCGATCACTCGACCCTCCCATTCCTCAGGTAGCCTCTCCCACTAATCCGGTTGCTCTGCCCGGAATTTGACCAATACATTGGCAAATATGAATGATATATTTGTAAACGTGACAATATTGTCGGGTGGTGGAGGGTTACTTGGTGCCTCACGTGGGACGTATTTAACAATTATCGGGCTCGTGCAGGGTGGAACGAGTTAATTAGTGTGTGATGGATGAGGAGGAGTAAATTGGTAAACGCGGAAAAAGACTGGAGATTGGGGAAACCGTGGCTTGCAATCCCGGCAACCACCAAAACGTGGCATTGTTTTTTTGAATGAACTTCAAACAATTGGTGACGTCATCATCCCAGAGCGCAGGGGACGCCCGCTCTGGCCGTGATTACTCGTGCAGCTACGCACTCCACGATTTACTTTTGGTGGAGGAAATGTTTTGCCGCAATGACTCAGTCGCCAAACCCCACGCACACCAAGCACGCGTGCGTCCTGGAGTAACTGCCGATCTGCGCTCGCCGTTTCTTCAGGGTCACTTTGCCGAAGGCGCGTGAATTCTTAACAAACTCGCGTACAGATCAAACCACAGGCACACACACATCACAGCACAAAGACTGACTGACACACCCACGCACCGCACCGCGCAAAATGAATGCACGCGGAACTGGTCAGACTGGACGGGCGGCAGTCCAGCTGGTACACAAGAGAGCGAGCGGGACCCTGCCCATCAAGGCGCCTACATTCACAAAATACTTGGCCGGCTGCATAGCCACATTCTTATATTTGTGTCGCTTGCTTTAGTCGAGTATGCACTATATTTAACAACAGACACACGAGGTACAGGATTGTATGTACTCGCCACTGGCATCAGCTGATGAACAACCCTTCATGAGCCACTCACGACTGGCACAAGACGCACGTGGGGCGGCGCTGTAGCCACCAGCCTGCTTAGCCTCTGGGCTTCCAGGCCCGTTGTGCCAGCCTTAGCCTGGCTGGCCATGAGCTTCAGCCAAGGTCCACACTCCACTTCAACTTCATACCTTTCACGTCTATCAAACAAGTCGAAGCCTGCTGGAGAAGCGCCACTTGGCGCCCTGATGCCACGGTGCGCTGGAGAAGGCGCGTATATAATTATCTGCTGCGCTCGACTGATGATGCTGGCTCATCTGCCCCCGTCGAGAGAGGTCTTGACAAATCGCTTTTCAAATTCCTCTCGGCCAGCTCTTAGGAGGCCGAGGTCGAGCATGGGTTTGAGGTGTTGCGTGTTTAAGCGTGGTGGGTTGGAGAATGGGATCGAAGTCGCTTTTATTTCCATAGATTCCTGTTCCGTAACTCATTATACGAACAAGCTGACGAACATATGAACGTTATTTGGGCATAACGCACCTATTTAACATCATAATGTAGGCCTCCTCATTCTCTCACTTCACAGCGCCCATTGTATGTGCAGGCAGCGCGAGGTCTCTTGTCAGGTGAAGGCGTGGGGCCACTTCGTCCGGGCAACGTGAACCACCCACCTCACTGACCTCGTCATCGGCCACGGGGAGGGATGAGGAGCCGAGGGGCTACGTGCACGGGACCCTGCCTGGGGAATGAGAGGCGCCTTCATGCTTGGGCTGTGAGGTGGCCATATAGGAGTACAGAAAGGAGGATTAAATCCATCAGTACGGCGTGGGTTAAGGGTTACCCCCTCTTACGCATTGAGTTGCTCGGTGGTGACGCTCGCTACTCATAGCAGCAAGAAGGGCCTGGGTTCGATTCCCAACTCGGGCGCCTTTCTGTGTAGATTTTGTATTCTCTCCCCCTGTTCTGCATGGCTTTCCTTCTGGTTCTCCGGTTTCCACCCACAGCTAAAACACACAGGTACAGTTGAACTGGTAATGGCCAAAACATCCCAAAGTTGAAAAATTACCTGAAAATTACTCAGTTGGGATTTAAGAGAGCAACATCACCCCCGACTAGGAAAACGTGACAGGACTCTCCTGAAAAAAAAAGTCTTTATACTCGGTGAGGTTTTCCTGGATAAACCATCGTGTTAAACTAAGTAAATGATAGCTACTCCAGTTTCCTCCTATGTGCCACTCGTTAATGGATATTGAGCCAAACGTCCCAAAGCAGGGCCCTCCTGAAATAGCCTTGAGACTCGGCGGGGCTTTTTCTGGGTGAATAGAGGGAATTACAGTAAGTCCTTGTTGAACGCGGCAGGAGGTGCATTTGTCCTGAAAAGTACCACATTAAGCGAGCAATTACCGAGTTATTGGAGCACATTTCCATTGTAAACTCAGCCTACAGTCATCCCATGACAGGACAAAGAAGCGATATGAGGGTACGCCTCCGCGTTACTGTATCATTCCACGTAGTGTATCACTCCACTCAGCCGCGCAGCTCAAGAAAGTAGTTCATCGTCAACCACTCAGAAACCGCATTATAACGGTGCACGTTCCGCGTTGTGCAAGCAGTGTCCCCAATAGAACTGCGTTATAGCGAAAACATGTTGTATGAAATGCGTCAAACGAGGACTTAGAACGTATATACATAGAACATACTTTATATATATAAAAAAAAATCTTCATACTTGTTTACGTGGGGTTACGATCCTGAAAATTTCCGCGTAAAATGAATTCGCGTTAAGCTTAAGGAATAACGGTGAAGGTGGGGATGCAGTTCCAGCCCGTAGTTTTATTATTGTTTATTTGACAGTTTACTGTTTTACAAGTTTATTTTTACGTATGTATGTTGAACTTTTTCAAATATGGTGTGTTTATAGATTATTTCAATGAATACACGATATGTGATAGTCATCTAAATATGAAGTGAGTGAGAGGGAAAAGTTGGAGTGAAATGACGTTACGCACGCAACTGTACTACATTACCAGTACCACAGGACTAAAGTACCAACTTTCAGCATCACAGAAAGCTGCCATAACGCGAGACTTGCGTTATAGCGAGTAGTGTATCATGCACTAGACTAACATAGCGAGTAGTTTATCACCCGCTAGACTCGCGTTATAGCGAGTAGTCTGTCACCCACTAGACTTGCGTTATAGTGAGCAGTCCGTCACACGCTAGACTGGCATTATAGCGAATAATCTGTCATGCCCTAGACTTGTGATATCGCGAGTAGACTGTTACATTGTAGACTCACATTATTGCGAGTAGTTCATCACACATTAGACTTACGTTAAAGTGAGTAGTCCGTCAAAGGCTAGACTGGTGTTATAGCGAGTAATTCATCACGTGCTAGACTGGCGCTGTAGCGAGTAGTCCGTCACGCGCTAGACTGGCATTATAGCGAATAATCCGTCATGCCCTTGACTCGTGTTATAGCGAGTAGACCGTCACAGTGTAGACTCATTATAGCGTGTAGTTCATCACCCATTAGACTTACATTATAGTGAATAGTCCGTTATATGCTAGACTGGTGTTATAGCGAGTAATCCATCACGTGCTAGACTTGCGTTATAGTGAGCAGTCCGTCATGCATTAGACTTGCGCTATAGCGAGTAGTCCATCAAGCGATTAACTTGCATTATAGCGAGTAGTCCGTCATGCGCTAGACTCGCGTTATAGTGAGTAATCCGTCATGAGCTAGACTTGCACTATCGCGAATAGTCCGTCACGTGCTGGACTTGAGTCAAAGCGAGTAGTCTGTCAAGCGCTAGACTGGCATTATAGCGAATAACCCCTCAAGTCCTAGACTCATGTTATAGCGAGTAGACCGTCACATGGTAGATTCACATTATAGCGAGTAGTTCATTACCCATTAGACTTGCGTTATAATGAGTAGTCCGTTATATGCTGGACTGGTATTATGGCGAGTAATCCATCACGTGCTAGACTTGTGCTATAGCAAGTAGTCCGTCACGTGCTAGACTTGCGTTATAGCGAGTAACCCGTCACCCGTGAGACTCGTGTGAAAGCGAGTCGTCCGTCACGCGCTCGACTTGCGTTATAGCGAGTAGTCCGTCACACCCTTGACTCGTGTTATAGAGAGTAGTTGGTCATGCGCTAGATTCACGCTATAGAAAGTAGTCGGTAACGCGCTAAACTCGAGTTTTAGAGAGTCGTCCGTCACGCGCTAGACTCGCGTTTTCGCGAGTATTCTGTCACACGCTAGACTTGCGATATAGCGAGTAGTCCATCACATGCTGGACTCGAATTATAGCGAGTAGTCTGTCACGCGCTAGACTGGCATTATAGCAAATAATCTGTCATGCCCTAGACTCATGTTATCGTGAGTAGACCGTCACATGGTCGACGCACATCAATGCGAGTAGTTCATCACCCATTAGACTTACGTTATAATGAGTAGTCCGTCATAGCTAGACTGGTGTTATAGCGAGTAATTCATCACGTGGTAAACTTGCGCCATAGCGAGTAGTCCGTCAAATTCTAGATTTTAATTATAGCGAGCAATCCATCACCCGCTAGATTCGCGTTATAGCCAGTAGTCCATCACGTGCTAGACTGGCATTATAGCGAATAATCCGTCATGCCCTAGACTTGTGTTATAGCGAGTAGACCATCACATTGTAGACTCACATGATAGCGTGTAGTTCATCACCCATTAGACTTACATTATAGTGAATAGCCCGTTATATGCTAGACTGGTGTTATAGCGAGTAATCCATCACGTGCTAGATTTGCGCTATAGCGAGTAGTCCGTCACGTGCTAGACTTGTGTTATAGCGAGTAATCTGTCACCTGCTAGACTTGCGTTATAGCGAGGATTACGTCATGCCCGAGACTCGTTATAGCGATTAGACCGTCACACCCTAGACTTGCGCTATTGTGAGTACTCGGAAACGTGCTAAATTCGCGTTATAGCGAGTAGTCCGTCATGTGCTAAACTTGCGTTATAGCGAGTAGTCTGTCCCATGCGCTAGATTTGTGTTATAGCGAGTAGTCCATCATGCGCTAGACTGGCGTTATAGCCAGTATTCCGCCATGCCCTAGACTCGTGTTATAACGAGTAGACCGTCACATACTAGACTTGCACTATAGTGAGTAGTGGGAATCGCGCAAGATTTGCGTTATAGCGAGTAGGCTGTCATGTGCTAGACTCGCATTATTGCGAGTAGTGCGTCATGTGCTACACTGACGTTATAACGAGCTATCCGTCATGCGCTAGACTCATGGTATAGTGAGTAGTCCATCACCCACTAAGCTCGCGTTATAGCGAGTATTCAGTTACACGCTAGACTTGCGATATAGCGAGTAGTCCATCACGTGCTAGACTGGCATTATAGTGAATAATCCGTCATGCCCTAGACTCGTGTTATCGCGAGTAGACTGTCACATTATAGACTAACATTATAGCGAGTAGTTCATCACCGATTAGACTTACGTTATAGTTAGTAGTCCGTCAAAGGCTAGACTGGTGTTATAGCGAGTAATTCATCACGTGCGCGACTTGCGTTATAGCGAGTAGTCCATCACTTGCTAGACTTGCATTATAGCGAGTAATTTGTCACCCGCTAGACTCGCTTTATAGCGAGTAGTCTGTCATGCGCTAGACTCACGTTATAGCGAGTAGTCCGTCATGTGCTAGACTCACGTTATAGCGAGTAGTCCGTCACACCGTAGACTCTTGTTATAGTGAGTCGTCTATCACCCGCTCGATTTGCGTTATAACGAGAAGCCCGTCACGCGCTAGACGCACGTTATAGCGAGTAGTCCGTCACCCGATAGACTCGCGTTATAGCGAGTAATCCATCACGCGCTAGACTTGTGTAAAGTGAGTAGTCCACCATGCACTAGACTTGCGTGAAAGTGAATAGTCCATCATGCACTAGACTTGCGCTATAGCGAGTAGTCCATCAAGCGATTAACTTGCATTATAGCGAGTAGTCCGTCATGAGCTAGACTTGCACTATCGCGAATAGTCCGTCGTGCGCTAGACTCGTGTTTTCGCGAGTATTCAGTCACACGCGAGACTTGCGATATAGTGAGTAGTCCATCACTTGCTGGACTTGAGTTATAGCGAGTAGTCTGTCAAGCGCTAGACTGGCATTATAGCGAATAATCCCTCAAGCCCTAGACTCATGTTATAGCGAGTAGACTGTCACATGGTAGACTCATATTATAGCGAGTAGTTCATCACACCCTTGACTCATGTTATAGAGAGTAGTTGATCATGCGCTAGATTCACGTTATAGAAAGTAGTCGGTAACGCGCTAAACTAAAGTTTTAGAGAGTCGTCCATCACGCGCTAGACTGGCGTTTTCGTGAGTATTCTGTCACACGCTAGACTTGCGATGTAGCGAGTAGTCCATCACGTGCTGGACTCGAATTATAGCGAGTAGTCTGTCATGCACTAGACTGGCATTATAGCGAATAATCCATCATGCCCTAGACTCATGTTCTAGCGAGTAGACCGTCACATGGTCGACTCACATTACAGCGAGTAGTTCATCACCAATTAGACTTACGTTATAATGAGTAGTCCGTTATATGCTAGACTGGTATTATGGCGAGTAATCCAACATGCGCTAGACTTGTACTATAGAGAATAGTCCGTCACATGCTAGACTTGCATTATAGCGAGTAATCCATCACCCGCTAGACTTGCGTTATAGCGAGTAGTCTGTCACGCGCTAGACTTGCATTATAGCGAATAATCCGTCATGCCCTAGACTCATGTTCTAGCGAGTAGACCGTCATATGGTCGACTGACATTATAGCAAGTAGTTCATCACCAATTAGACTCACGTTATAATGAGTAGTCCGTCATAGCTAGACTGGTGTTATAGCGAGTAATCCATCACGCGCTAGACTTGTGCTATAGAGAATAGTCCGTCACGCGCTAGACTGGCATTATAACGAATAATCCGTCATCCGCTAGACTCGTGTTATAGCGAGTAGACCGTCACATTGTAGAATCGCATTATAGCGTGTAGTTCATCACCCATTAGACTTACATTATAGTGAGTAGTCCATTATATGCTAGACTGATGTCATAGCGAGTAATCCATCACACGCTAGACTTGCGCTATCGCGAGTAGTCCGTCACGTGCTAAACTTAAAGTTATAGCGAGTAATCTGTCACCCGCTAGACTCGCGTTATAGCGAGTCGTCGGTCACGCGCTCGACTTGCGTTATAGCGTGTAGTCTGTCACACCCTTGACTCGTGGTATAGCTAGTCCGTCAAACGCTAGACTGGCGTTATAGCGAGTATTACGTCATGCCCGAGACGCGTTATAGCAATTAGATCGTCACACGCTAGACTTGCGCTATAGTGAGTAGTCGGAAAAGCGCTAAATTCGCATTATAGCGAGTAGTCCGTCATAAGCTAAACTTGCGTTATAGCCAGTAGTCCATCATGCGCTAGACTCGCGTTGTAGCGAGTAGACCGTCACACACTAGACTTGCACTATAGTGAGTAGTGGGAAACTCGCAAGATTCATGTTATAGCGAGTAGTCCGTCATAAGCTAAACTTGCGTTATAGCGAGTAGTCCGTCATGCGCTCGACTCACGTTATAGTGAGTAGTCCGTCATGTGCTAGACTCACGTTATTGCGAGTAGTCCGTCACCCGCTAGACTTGCATTATGGTGAGTAGTCTGTCACGCACTAGACTTGTGTTATAGCGAGTCGTCTGTCACACACTAGACTTGCACTATAGTGAAAAGTGGGAATCGCGCAAGAGTCGCGTTATAGCGAATACGCCGTCATGCGCTAGACTCGCATTATTGCAAGTAGCCCACCATGTGCTAGACTCACGTTATAACGAGTAGTCCGTCACGCGCTAGACTCGCATTATAGCAAGTAGTCCGTCACACCCTAGACTCGTGTTATAGTGAATAGTACACCCGCTCGATTTGCGTTTTAGTGAGAAGCCCGTGACGCGCTAGACGCACGTTATAGCGAGTAGTCCATCATGCGCTAGACTGGCATTATAGCGAATAATCCATCATGCCCTAGACTCGTGTTATAGCGAGTAGACCGTCACATTGTAGAATCGCATTATAGCGTATAGTTCATCACCCATTAGACTTACATTATAGTGAGTAGTCCATTATATGCTAGACTGGTGTCATAGCGAGTAATCCATCACACGCTAGACTTGCGCTTTAGCGAGTACGTCACGTGCTAAACTTAAAGTTATAGCGAGTAATCTGTCACCCGCTAGACTCGTCGGTCACGTGCTCGACTTGCGTTATAGCGAGTAGTCCGTCATGTGCTAGACTCACGTTATAGCGAGTAGTCCGTCACACCGTAGACTCTTGTTATAGTGAGTCGTCTATCACCCGCTCGATTTGCGTTATAACGAGAAGCCCGTCACGCGCTAGACGCACGTTATAGCGAGTAGTCCGTCACCCGATAGACTCGCGTTATAGCGAGTAATCCATCACGCGCTAGACTTGTGTAAAGTGAGTAGTCCACCATGCACTAGACTTGCGTGAAAGTGAATAGTCCATCATGCACTAGACTTGCGCTATAGCGAGTAGTCCATCAAGCGATTAACTTGCATTATAGCGAGTAGTCCGTCATGAGCTAGACTTGCACTATCGCGAATAGTCCGTCGTGCGCTAGACTCGTGTTTTCGCGAGTATTCAGTCACACGCGAGACTTGCGATATAGTGAGTAGTCCATCACTTGCTGGACTTGAGTTATAGCGAGTAGTCTGTCAAGCGCTAGACTGGCATTATAGCGAATAATCCCTCAAGCCCTAGACTCATGTTATAGCGAGTAGACTGTCACATGGTAGACTCATATTATAGCGAGTAGTTCATCACACCCTTGACTCATGTTATAGAGAGTAGTTGATCATGCGCTAGATTCACGTTATAGAAAGTAGTCGGTAACGCGCTAAACTAAAGTTTTAGAGAGTCGTCCATCACGCGCTAGACTGGCGTTTTCGCGAGTATTCTGTCACACGCTAGACTTGCGATGTAGCGAGTAGTCCATCACGTGCTGGACTCGAATTATAGCGAGTAGTCTGTCATGCACTAGACTGGCATTATAGCGAATAATCCATCATGCCCTAGACTCATGTTCTAGCGAGTAGACCGTCACATGGTCGACTCACATTACAGCGAGTAGTTCATCACCAATTAGACTTACGTTATAATGAGTAGTCCGTTATATGCTAGACTGGTATTATGGCGAGTAATCCAACATGCGCTAGACTTGTGCTATAGAGAATAGTCCGTCACATGCTAGACTTGCATTATAGCGAGTAATTCATCACCCGCTAGACTTGCGTTATAGCGAGTAGTCTGTCACGCGCTAGACTTGCATTATAGCGAATAATCCGTCATGCCCTAGACTCATGTTCTAGCGAGTAGACCGTCATATGGTCGACTCACATTATAGCAAGTAGTTCATCACCAATTTGACTCACGTTATAATGAGTAGTCCGTCATAGCTAGACTGGTGTTATAGCGAGTAATCCATCACGCGCTAGACTTGTGCTATAGAGAATAGTCCGTCACGCGCTAGACTGGCATTATAACGAATAATCCGTCATCCGCTAGACTCGTGTTATAGCGAGTAGACCGTCACATTGTAGAATCGCATTATAGCGTGTAGTTCATCACCCATTAGACTTACATTATAGTGAGTAGTCCATTATATGCTAGACTGATGTCATAGCGAGTAATCCATCACACGCTAGACTTGCGCTATCGCGAGTAGTCCGTCACGTGCTAAACTTAAAGTTATAGCGAGTAATCTGTCACCCGCTAGACTCGCGTTATAGCGAGTCGTCGGTCACGCGCTCGACTTGCGTTATAGCGTGTAGTCTGTCACACCCTTGACTCGTGGTATAGCTAGTCCGTCAAACGCTAGACTGGCGTTATAGCGAGTATTACGTCATGCCCGAGACGCGTTATAGCAATTAGATCGTCACACGCTAGACTTGCGCTATAGTGAGTAGTCGGAAAAGCGCTAAATTCGCATTATAGCGAGTAGTCCGTCATAAGCTAAACTTGCGTTATAGCCAGTAGTCCATCATGCGCTAGACTCGCGTTGTAGCGAGTAGACCGTCACACACTAGACTTGCACTATAGTGAGTAGTGGGAAACGCGCAAGATTCATGTTATAGCGAGTAGTCCGTCATAAGCTAAACTTGCGTTATAGCGAGTAGTCCGTCATGCGCTCGACTCACGTTATAGTGAGTAGTCCGTCATGTGCTAGACTCACGTTATTGCGAGTAGTCCGTCACCCGCTAGACTTGCATTATGGTGAGTAGTCTGTCACGCACTAGACTTGTGTTATAGCGAGTCGTCCGTCACACACTAGACTTGCACTATAGTGAAAAGTGGGAATCGCGCAAGAGTCGCGTTATAGCGAATACGCCGTCATGCGCTAGACTCGCATTATTGCAAGTAGCCCACCATGTGCTAGACTCACGTTATAACGAGTAGTCCGTCACGCGCTAGACTCGCATTATAGCAAGTAGTCCGTCACACCCTAGACTCGTGTTATAGTGAATAGTACACCCGCTCGATTTGCGTTTTAGTGAGAAGCCCGTGACGCGCTAGACGCACGTTATAGCGAGTAGTCCATCATGCGCTAGACTGGCATTATAGCGAATAATCCATCATGCCCTAGACTCGTGTTATAGCGAGTAGACCGTCACATTGTAGAATCGCATTATAGCGTATAGTTCATCACCCATTAGACTTACATTATAGTGAGTAGTCCATTATATGCTAGACTGGTGTCATAGCGAGTAATCCATCACACGCTAGACTTGCGCTTTAGCGAGTACGTCACGTGCTAAACTTAAAGTTATAGCGAGTAATCTGTCACCCGCTAGACTCGTCGGTCACGTGCTCGACTTGCGTTATAGCGAGTAGTCCATCACACCCTTGACTCGTGGTATAGCGAGTCGTCCGTCACATGCTAGACTGGCGTTATAGCGAGTATTACGTCATGCTCGAGACTCGTTATCGCGATTAGACCGTCATCCGCTAGACTTTTGCTATAGTGAGTAGTCGGAAACGCGCTAAATTCGCGTTATAGCGAGTAGTCCGTCATAAGCTAAACTTGCATTATAGCCATTAGTCCATCATGCGCTAGACTTGCGTTGTAGCGAGTAGACCGTCACACACTAGACTTGCACTATAGTGAGTAGTGGGAAACGCGCAAGATTCACGTTATAGCGAGTAGTCCGTCATAAGCTAAACTTGCATTATAGCGAGTAATCTGCCACACCCTAGATTCATGTTATAGCGAGTAGACTGTCACGCGCTAGACTCGGGTCATAGCGAGTAGTCCATTAGGTGCTAGACTTGCGTTATAGCGAGTAATCCGTCACGTGCTAGACTCGTGTTATAGTGAGTAGTCCGTCATGCGCTAGACTCGCGTTATAGCGAGTAGTCCATCACACACTAGACTCGCGTTATAGCGAGTAGTCCATCACACGCTATACTCGCGTTATAGCGAGTAGTCCATCACACACTAGACTCGCGTTATAGCGAGTAGTCCATCACGCGCTAGACTGGCATTATAGCGAGTAATCAGTTCCACCCTAGAATCGCGGTAAATAAAAACCCCGTTAAAGTGAAACTACGTCATGTAAACGCCACGGAATAAACAGGGATTCACTGTATATGTATTGCACATACATTATTGTTTTTTCATGCTTGGTAACCCATGATAGCCATACACATACCCTTTGCGCGTGGAGCTCATTCCTCGTACTCTGTGGAGATTGTATCGGGGTGAGACTAGGCGTGTCCTTGTGTGAACACGGCTGGCAAGGTCACACACACATATGGCGACTTTTCACTCTCACGAAGGAGCCCAGACATTCCGGCATTGTTGGAGCGGAAAATAAACGCGTGTCTTGAATAGAGCAACGTCAAAAAGAGACAATGTTGGGACGGAATCCCAAAGTGGAGCGGTGTGAGAGGGAAGACAGAAAGAGAAGTGCTGTGACCTTCAGTGTGGTGGGTGGGTGGGTGAGTGGATGAGTGAGTGAGTGGGTGAGTGAGTAGGAAAGTGAGTGGATGAGTGGTTGGGTGAGTGGGTGAGTCGGTGAGTGAGTGGGTGAGTCGGTGAGTGAGTGGGTGAGTCGGTGAGTGAGTGAGTGGGTGGGTGAGTGAGTGAGTGTGAGGCTGAGTGAGTGAGTGGGTGAGTGAGTCGGTGAGTGAGTGGGTGAGTGGATGAGCGAGTGGATGGCTGAGTGGGTGAGTGGTTGGGTGAGTGAGTGGGTGGATGGGTAAGTAAGTGGTTGAGTGGTTGAGTGGTTGAGTGAGTGGGTGAATCGGTGAGTGAGTGAGTGGGTGAGTGGCTGAGCGAGTGGATGGCTAAGTGGGTGAGCGAGTGGATGAGTGAGCGAGTGGGTGAGTGAGTGGGTCAGTGAATGTGTTGTTGAACATAGCACGGGTGAGACATAACAACAATATACGTACACACTTATTAACGCGCACGATCATTCCCAGAGGCGCCAAGCCAGGCTCGCTCGAGGACCGCCCGAGAGGGTGGTGTGGGGGCCTTCAGCGACTCCTCGGGGTCGCCCGTGGAGTGGACGCGACTTCCAACGTGCAACGAGACTTAGGTGGCCGTGGGTTCCGGATAGCGGGGGCTCCCACAGAGAAAAGACGCCCCGGCGCGGTTGACAGAGCGACCGTCATTGTCCCATAGACCGAGTCCCCCCCCCCCCACACACACGCGGGTGGGAGGAATCATCGAGTGACGTTTACAGGGAACAGTAGCCCGTGGTAGCCATAGTAGCGACAGAAGAGCGACAAGGAGGTGTCTTGACCATCGATGGTGAGCGAGCGAGTGAGTAAAGCGAGTGACGGATCATCGCCAATCATCCTGACTGCTGCTGCTGCTTCTCAACTCTAAATTTGGTTTGGTGCAGCAATCAGCTGCACCCCCCGAGATGTGACAGCAGCAACCGCAGCCGGATTCCCGCTGCATGCGCTAGAGGCTCAGGCGTAATGCGTGGTTAAGTCTGCGTTGTAGGGAGCTCGCTGCTGACAGTCGCCGCTTTTTTGTGGAATCTCCGAGTTCCCCGAGGGAGAGGGGGGGTGGAGACAGACTCGGAGCGTTAGACAAAGACACGGGGTAGAGACAAACAGAGGCACAGACTGAACTTGTGCGTACAGCGACACAGAGAGTCACGGGGAAAGTCACGGCGAGAGTCACGGAGAGAGACGCGGAGTCATGGAGAGAGGCACGGAGAGAGTAATAGAGAGAGACACCGGGAGTAGAGAGGCAAGGGGACGCGAATACAACCACCACCGTGGCCCCCACCACCACCACCCCCCCCCCCCCCAGGTACAACGACGCGGGGGTGGGGGCTCTGACACCCCCCCCCCTGGCCTGGCAGGTGGCGCTCCGGGAGGTCGCGGCTTAGCCGCTGCCAGGAGTGAGAGCCGCGACTCGAGGAGCCCAGGGCAAGCCGGAGAGCCATCACATCCTGGGCTCGAACTCAGCTTTTTCCATCCCCTCTGGGTTTACAGGCGCAGGCCGCGCTCGCTCGCTCGCTCGCCCGCTGCTCACCTGATGAGCGGGGCGGGGGTCCGGCGCTTGGAGGTGAAACTCCACGGAGCTCGCGAGCGGTGACGAATCCCGGGACCCGGCGCCGGCCCCGAGTAGCGCGACGCTGCTGCGGGGACTGCGTGCGGTGGTGATGACGGGGAGAGGAGGGGGTCAGGAGGAGGAGGGGGAGGAGGGGGAGGATGCTGCTGCTGCTGCGTGGAGCGAGAGGAGGAGGGGGGGCAGAGCTGCCACCTCGGACGTGCGTCGGACGTCTTCTCATCAATGCCACTGAGTGAATTCCTGCCGCACAGGAATGCGCGGCATTCGGGATACGTGGAGGGAGGGGGGGAGGGCGCGAGGCTGGGCTGGTCGCAGCCGTCCGCCTGCGTGGCTGACCTCGCAACTGCCGCATAGCAGCTCCGAGTTGAATCAACAGCGCCGCGTCTCTCTCGCTCCCTTGCAGCGCATAGGCACGGAGACAAAGACCCACCCCGCCGTGTAGCCTGTAAGAGACTCTTATGCTAAGTGCTGTGTTAGCGGCACCTATGACAACCGACACGGAGCACAACAGCGGGTGAGGGGGGGGGGGAGACCCCACGCCCGACCGCCTTTGTCTCCCCAGTGCTGATGTTTACTCATGGACTACTGCACCAGGCGCTCGCTTTTAAGGCAGGCATACGCAAGACCGGATCAGACATTCCTCACTGTGAGCGTGAATAGAACTCGAATCTCGGCATTTTGTAGCGCAGTGCGTGCACCAAACGCTGCGCCACCGCTCCCCCGTGCGTCGTGTTAACGCAGCGCGCACAGCCCCCGAACGGGACTCGCTCACGGCCAACACCAGTGACGATTATCTGAACCGGTGCTTGGCTTCCCCTAGGTCGACTCGGCCTCAAATGAGTGCCTGATGAGGTGGGTAAACATCGCCACTAGGGAGACAAAGGCGGCCGGGCGTTGTGCTGGCCGCCTACCCCTTCGTGTGCCGTGTTGGCCTTCATAGGTGCTCGCTAACAGCACTTGCCTCAATAGTCCGTTAAGGCTATTCGGGGACATTTGCCTTCGTGGTTGAGTGTGATGGGTGAGTGTGGATCCATGTGAAAGATCTGGACAAAGTCCCATCGGTGAGCTCCTCCGGCAGGCAAGGCTGCGTTTGGTTCGGTCATGCCCAATTAAAAGCAGCCCAGCCACCGCATGCCTAAACAGCTTTTGTTCGGCCGGATCGAGGGGGTTAAACGGACGCGGCACGGGCTAGAGAAGAGATGGAGTGATGTGGTACAGGAGGACGTGGAGCTGAGTAGACTTGCCGATGACTGGTACCAGCGGTGTCAAGATCGGCCTCTGTGGAGGAGGCTCGTGAAGGACGCTGCTACTGGGCAGTTGGAGGCAGTCGCCCTCCAACAACAACGGAGGGCAGAGGAGCGACGCTCACAACACCGAGCGGAGCGCCGGGTGGATAGAGCTCAGCAAGTTGGCACAGTAGGGGGCACAGGTGGTGCATCGGCTAGTCATCCCAGTCAGTCGACCCGTGGCACCTGCGTCTGCCCCCTGACCTGCCAGCGGGCGTTCGACACTTCACGTGGCCTCAATGTGCACATAGCCTGGCACAAGCGCCGTGGTGACGTCACCGCCACTTAGTAGCGAATGGCGGTTGTTGTTGGTGCATTGGTCTCCGTGTTGCTCTGTGCGTCTTGTTGCTATGCCTGTCTCTCTGTGTCATTTCCTATTGCCCATTTCTTTGTCTGTGTCCCGATGTATATAGCTCTTGTCTGTATGTTTGTCTCATTGTCTCCGTTTGTATTTGACGACAGCTGTATGCGTATCTTAGTCTCGCTGTGCTCTCGGTGTCAATCTCCGTGTCTCTGTGAATGTTGAGTCGGCTCCATCTGAATAGCCCCCCACTCGCTCCTCAACATTACCGTCTGACCCTCCCGCCCCCTTGCAGAGGTTCCCGTTCAATTCCTGGTTAATACTGCAGGATGCACCGTAATAATACTAAAAACTACTAAACACGTTTTTTTTTATTTTACCAGGTAAGGCCCACTGAGCTATATAGCTATTTTTCAGAAGTGACCTGGCCACAAATAATAGCTCAACGATGTAGCTTATAATCATGTGGAAATGAATAGCAGCCAAATACTCTCAACGTCTCAACGTATGTTTAGAAATGTGGAGGGAAAACCAGAGGACCCAGAGAAAAATCCACGCGGCCGCGGGGAGAGAGACATGCAAACTCCAAATACACGTGTCAGGGTCGGGATCGAACCCACGACCTAATGTATACCAGGCGAGGTAGTTAATATCTCGCCAACGTGGCGCGCCATCTGCCACTGTGTGCCGTCCTCACACGGTCCAATTTTGCCAAATCCTAAAACTTACACTGCAAATTACTGAACTGAGACTCCATATAATGCAGCAATCATCGCCCCCTGATGGTAGCCAACTGGTGCCCCCAGGACACCCATTGCAAACGAGGCTCTTCTTACCCTGTGCCTCTCTGAGTCTTCACCCTGATTACATGGCGTCGACTGGGGAACCTGAATCCTCCCTCCGTGCCACGCTGCCCCCGCAAACCACACGCGCTTCTCGTTGCCCGTGTTACCCAGGGAAAGCCTCACCGAGTCTCAATTCTCTTTCTTTCTCAAGAGATTGCTGCCAAGCCAACTTGGCCGTGGGAGGCGATGTTGCTGATGCTGTGCGTCATCCCAATTGAGTGATTTGCAGTGCCATTTTTCAGCATTGGGATTTTTTTTGGTCAATGCCAGTTCCATTATATGCACCGTGTGTTAGTCTAGCTACGGGCGGAAACCGGAAAAGCCTGAGGAAATACATGCAAAACAGGGGGAGAGAATACAAACTTCGCAAAGAAAGGCGCCTGCGTCGAGAGTGGAACCCAGGCTCTGTTTGCTGCTGTGAAGCGCAGGTGTCACCACCGTGCTGCCACCGCCACCACTCTGCCACGATGCTCAATGTACGTATGTGTGTTAAACTTCTTTTGCGCCATACGCAGCCAACCGTGCTCATCGGAGGTGCCCAGATGACCGGAACCGTGCCCTCACGCCACTGGTAGTCTCAGGTCACCGACCCTGCCTTTCTTTTGTGTTTAGTTCGTTGTCCTTCCTCCGCACCTCCGATTATCACGGTTGGCTACATACGGTGCGAAAGAAGTTCAACGTACAATAACAACCGCCATTCGCCACTAAGTGGAGGTGACGTCACCACGACGCTTGTGCCAGGCTATGTGCACCTTGAGGCCATGTGAAGTGTCGAACGCCCGCTGGCTGAGATGACCGAGATGGCTGGCTGATGCACCACCTGTGCCCCCTACTGTGCCTACTTGCTGTGCTTTAGCCACCCGGCGCTCCGATCGTTGTTGTGAGCATCGCTCCACCGCCCTCCGTTGTTGTTGGAGGGCGACTGCCTCTAACTGCCTAGTAGCAGCGTCCTTCACGAGCCTCCTCCACAGAGGCCGATCTTGACACCGCTGGTACCAGTCATCGGCAAGTCCACTCAGCTCCACGTCCTCCTGTACCACATCACTCCATCTCTTCTCTAGCCCGTGCCGCGCCCGTTTAGCCCCCTCGATCCGGCCGAACAAAAGCTGTTTCGGCATGCGGTCGCTGGGCATGCGGGCTACATGACCCAGCCAACGCAGCCTTGCCTGCCGGAGGAGCTCACCGTTGGAACTTTGTCCACATCTTTCATACACACTGCCACACTCGCGTCTGTCTGGTCAAGTGCATCGTTGCTACCAATCGCGGTGCGTAAACACACACACACAACAACACATCTCAGAATAAATGACGAGGGAGAAATGTATTTTCTTAAAAATATAAAATAGAATCATGTTGCGTTGTAGTCACTGCAATGTGTAGGAACGTTTAAAATTACGGAATCATCAGACTCTTGAGAGTTAAACACGCAACTGATCGCGCTGTCTGTGGAACAGGCGCTGGAGGAATTGTCCAACATGCAACGTCAATCTGGGTTCAAATCTTTTTCACAAATCACTCAACAAGGCAATCATCGTTTCCTACTGGCAGTAGCTGCCAGATCACGCGCTTTACAAATTAGACTTTCAGCCAAGAGTCGGCAACCTGTGGCTCCGAAGCTGCATGCGGCACTTTAAGGACTGCTTCGTGACGTAATGTATGTACGCAATGTATGTACGCAATATATGTACGTAATGTACGTACGCAATGTATGTACGTAATGTACACATTCACGTGCATTGCGGCTCTTGAAATATGGAGGGGGGGTTTTTCCGATTTTGAAAAAAAAAATCAGTTCTTGTTATTTTGGTTTCCGACCCCTGGTCTCTCTGCTAGCCTACCCAGGTTCTCCCTTAGCTCGACAAAATCAAAGCGACACTTGGACCGATTTCCTGACAGCCTCTGAATGGATTTGTAGTGAGTCGGTGAATATTCTCTCTGTGCTTCTTTCACGATTCTAGCGCCTCTCTTACAGTGACCGTGGCGATGCCTCGAGTTGGTGGTGGTGAAAATCCACGTTCCTATATCATGGGTGAGGCACTCAAAAGACCTCCCTTGTTTGATCGACCCCGAAGAGATTGAATGGCTTAGTGTCACCCATACCGGGATCCGAACATGGAGACTCCGACTGGAAGCCTGGCTCTCTATTCACTCCAACAGAGGGCACCGCCATATTAGTGTTATAGTATTTACTACACATGGTGTATGACATGTTATTTGTTGCCATGTTTGAGTATATTATATATGTTCGGTATTAAACTGCTTGTCTCTCTACTCAATCGACACGACATTTAAATGCAGCATATTTATAGCATATATTGATAAGTGAACGTGTTGAATGCCTGTTAATGTAATATGTATGTTCAAATTCTTTCGCACCGTACGTCATCAACCGAAATCAGAAGTGCTGGTTAGACTCCAGCTCGTTCAGAAAGCAGCGAATAGATGCCCTCACCGTTCCGCGAACAAATCACACACCGGCTATCTTGTCTTTACACTGGCTACCTGTCAAGTATCGCAGGGACTATACGACCCTGTTGCTGACCTACAAGGCACTCAACTGGTTATCCCCGCAGTATCTACAGGAAGTGATCCATGTTTATATTCTTAAACGAGGTCCCCGAGATCTTCATATCGCCTTCTTCTAAAGACTCCGAGGTCTAGGCTCCGTTCCTGAGGTTATGGGGCTTTTGCTAGTGCAGCTCCCAATCGTTTTGCCTTTGCTAATAAGACAATCAAAGTCGTTAGAAATATTTGAGTACGTCTTGAAAACCCGCCTTTACCCCCGTCTAGTTCTGTCCATTTATCCTGCAAGTTCTGTTTATTTCCAGCTGTCTATACACGCGGCGCAATTATTACCAAACATATACATTATTTTCTATTGTCAATAATTAAACATATGATGTATCATTTATTTTAAGGTGCATCTTGAAAATGATTTAATGTCGTCAATATATAAGAATATACTAAATAACAGTATTAAATAAGTTATCGAAAAACAATACACAGTATGCCATTACTTTACATGAGTAACATGTTTTAAATAATAAATAAGTTTAATCACTTAGTTAATCCACCGCTGGAGTTAGGCCTCTCTCCATGCTGCCATGGGGGTTGTTTCACCATCCTTCACCACGCTGGTCAGTTACAGTTCGTTCAAGGGAGGTAAATGGCACCGATGTTGGCTGTGGCCTGTAGTCGAAATCACGTTGGCGTGGGCTCCAGGTCGCCGCACCACCCCAGCGTTTTGTCCGCGCGTTGTGCCCGCTCGTCCGTGCCGCGTGGATGGATCATCTGCAGTGATCCCACGCACCGTGATCGCGTTCCGCGGGCACCGTCCACCAACACAGCAGCAGTGTCGGTCACGAGGCTGGTTATAAACTCACCCGATGACTACAGACAGCGCGACAAACTCGACGCGTCCCCCAAGAACACTTCGTAATATATGGCCTTAAAAAGGCAAAAAAGTAAATGTATAATTTTGGCAACGTTTCTGTAAATGGTGCTTCTCAATAGGACGTAAAGAAAGGGTCACTGCCCGGAATGTTTCCTTCTATACATATACCGCAAGTTCTCGCTTAACACGCGGTGTGCAGACAACGCGTTTTCGCTGCAATGCGGTTCTTTCCTACAACGCGGAACGCGCACCGTTATAGCACGGAACGCGCATCGTTATAATGCAGAACGCTCATCGCTACGTTATAACGCGGAACGCGCACCGTTATAACGTGGAACGTGCACCATTATAACACGGAACGCGCACAGTTACAATGCGGAGCAGGCACCGTTATACACGGAATGCACAGCGTTATAACACGGAATGCGCAACGTTATAATGCGGAACGCGCGCTGTCATAACGCGGAACGTGCACCGTTATAACGCGGTTTCTGAGCTTTCGACGATTAATTACTTTCTTGAGCTGTGCGGCTGAGTGGTACAGTGAAACAGGACGTGGAATGATACAGGAACGCAGCGGCGTACCCTCACTTATTTGTTCCCAGATCACTGCGTGTGCTTTAATCTATTTATTTATGGATAAAAAAAGTTTAACTGAGTGCGTTTTCCACTGAATGCATTACCACGTTAAACGAGGACGTACTCGATGTTTTTTTTCCTTTTTAGGCCACAGTGTTGTGATTGACAAACGTGTCTTTGTTGGCTGTGCTCCTGCACCTTTACCGACTTAACATCTATCCAGTTCCACGCACGAGCGTTGGGGCAAGGTCAGCTCACTACCGATCGTGGGTCAGGGCCTCCACTCGCCAATTACAACACCATGGGAGACAGTAAATTGATCCCAAACACCTGCGTTATAAACAGCAATATTGATCCCAATACCGACGGCACAAGGGCTATAAATACCACACACACACCCATATATATAAACATACATTGCACGAATTCACCACACGCTGGTATAGAACAGGCGACGGATCTGTGACTACATTGGAATGGAGGGGGGCAGGAAACGTGCCATGCTGGACCGTGCCAACAACCAACAACGGCCCGTCAGGGCAACTGCGTCTTGAGGAGGTAAAAGTCGCGCACAGAGCGCGCGAGCCAAGCGCAGAGGTCGCGCGCCACCACGAAGCCGCGCACCTTCCTGCTCCAATCTCCCGCCGAGGCGGCGGCCCCGGACAGAGGGTCCGAGGCCGCCAACCCCTGGAGCTCCCCGGCGAGCTGCGCGCGACCCTCGGTGCCCGACCGCAGCAGCGCTAGAGCCGCGCGTGCGCTCATCGTGAGCGCGAGGAGCTGGGAGCGCATAGTCGCGAGGCGCGCCCCCAGCTCGGCACGGCCCAGCCCGGTTTGGTCGTCGGAGGCGAGCAGCAGGAACTCGCAGAGGGCCCTGTAGGCGAGTGCTAACTCGCCGAGGCGCTGCGCCGGGGAGAGGGCGCGCCACACCGAGTAGGAGATGACGGCTGTGGGCAGTCCGCTGAGCTGCAGCTCGGGAGCGGAGAAGGCTGGGTCGCTGAACGGGGCGCCCTGCACTGATATCTGCGGTTGGTGGTGGCAGTGGCGGAGGCAAGGAGGGAGAGATGATTTGGAGTGAGACGTGGTGGAAAAGACACACGAGAGAGACAAGAACAGAGAGGTGGAGAGAGACGTGGAGAGAGACACGAAGAAAGACAAGAACAGAGACGTGGAGAGAGACGTAGAATAAGACACGGAGAGACAGCTTTAAACCGCCTCTACTCTAATCTAGATTTGAAGTTTTCGTGACAGCAGGGATCCATACTCTTTGGTTCTTTCAGTAAGGTCACGTAGGTATAAAATAAAATAAATTAAATCTCGACGCTTCGGGCGCAACAGAAGCGTCCGTAAACAGGTGGGACCCCACAGCAAGAAACAATTGCTGAAGTGGGCAAAAGGGCTGCTGTTACCTATATAGGTACGAGAGGGGGGAGGAGCCAGGGAGGAGAGATAGAGAGGGGGGTGTGGGGTAGGGGGAGTGGAGTGCTGCCAAGTGGAGCGCTACTAGAAGGGATTAAAGGGCGAGCAGAGAACAAAATGGCAGGGGGGGTTGGAGAAGGGAAGAGAGCGGGGCTGGGAGTGGGGAGTTGAAGCAACAGGAGATGCGGATATGAAGGCAACACCGTAAAGCATTTAAGGTTTTACCTGGTTAATAACATCCTTACAATGATTGCTCAATTTGTATCCATCTTCTTGGTTGAAGTTATGTCTATGTTTATATGTCTGGATGGCTTCATGAACAAACCTTTGATAGTAAACCAAAGGTTTGCAGAGCACCTTGGTCTCGGAAAAAACAATATCATGAGAACCCACAGCGTTATAGCAATGGTCAGCCACGGCGGAGGTATTAGTCCTGCCGTGTTTCAGATCTGCCTTGTCCTCGCGAACACGGTTCCGAGATATGTCATTTCGTTTCCCCAATGTAACATTTTCCACAGGTGCAACTTAGTTTGTCGACTCCAGGATATTGCATGTCAGGAATGACATCCTTCACAGATGGGATTTGATCATGTATTTTGTGTACTGTACTGAATCGGACCTGGATCTTGTGTTTGTTTAAGATTTTGGAAATATTTTTGATAATGCCTCAGTAGGTTGTTTCTCCATGGTTGGAGAAACAGCTTTGCGGATAATGCGGTCCGAATATCGATTCATCTTAAGGGCCTGGTGTACGTGTTCCAGTTCACTGGCTAGGTGGTGTTGGTCAAAAATGCAGTGGGCCCTATGGTGTAGTGTTTTAATTAGGGAATTCTTATGTGCCGGATGGTGGTGGGAATCAGGTTTCACATAGGAATCTGTGTGGGTGGCTTTCCTGTAGACAGAGTGTCCCAAAGAGCCATCAGGTCTCTTCTCAAACAAAACATCCAGGAATGGTAGCTTACTATCCTTCTCCTCTTCCATGGTGAATTTGATGGATGGGTGTATGGAATTAATGTGGTTGAGCAATTGGTTAAATACTGGCAAGCCATGTGGCCAATTGACGAAAGTGTCATCCACATATCTCTTCCACAAGGAAGGACGTAGGGTGGATGTCTGGATGGCATCTGTTTCAAATTTCTCCAAAAAAACATTCGCTGTCACTGGTGATAAGGGGGAACCCATGGGGGCACCTTCATTTTGTTTGTAGAAAGTGCCATTCCAGGTGAAGAAAGTGTTGGCAAGGCAGTGCCTAACCAGAGTAGGAACATCAGGGTTCAGTCCATGTTGGACTAAATGTTCAATTATTGCTAAGGTGTCAGGCACAGGAACCTTGGTGAACAGAGAAACCACATCAAAGCTGATGAGAAAATAATCTGCGGACAGTGGAATGCCCTTGATTAGAGAGACCAAGTGAGCTGAATTATATACTGCTGAGGTAGTCTTGCCAGTGAATGGAAGCAAGGTATCAGACAGAAAACGGGCCGGCTTGTAGGTAGGTGAGTTGATAGTGGAAACGATGGGCTGCAGTGGAGTGCCTTCTTTATGGATTTTAGGAAGACCATTCCTGACATGCAATATCCTGGAGTCTACAAACTAAGTTGCACCTGTGGTGATTGTTACATTGGGGAAACGAAACGACATGTCTCGGACCGTGTTCGCGAGCACAAGAAAAATCTGAAGACCAAGGTGCTCTGCAAACCTTCGGGCCACTATCAAAGGTTTGTTCATGAAGCTATCCAGATATATAAACATAGACATAACTTCAACCGAGAAGATGGACACAAATTGAGCAATCATTGGAAGGATGTTATTAACCAGGTAAACCCTTTAATGCTTTACGGTGTTGCCTTTATATTCAGATCTCCTGTTGCTTCAGCTCCCAGCCCCGCTCTCTTCCCTTACCCCCCCCCCCCTTCCCCGACATTTTGTTCTCTGCTCGCCCTTTAATCCCTTCTAGTAGCGCTCCAATTGGCAGCGCTCTACTCCCCTTACCCCCCCCCCCCTCTCTATCTCTCCTCCCTGGCTCCTCCCCCCTCTCTTACCTACATAGCCTCTTGTTACAGAAGCCCGTTTGCTCACTTCAGCAATTGTTTCTTGCTGTGGTTGTCCCACCTGATGATGGACGCTTGTGTTGCGCCCGAAACGTCACGTGATTTAATTTATTTTATACCTACGTGACTTTACCGAAAGAACCAAAGAGTACGCCTCTACTCTGTTTCCCTCACTGGCTTAAGAACCCGAGCACGGAGGGTAGTAGTGGTAGTGGTGGGGGAGCGATAGTGCAGAGGTTAGTGCGCTGCGCTGCAAACCCAGCGATCCAGGTTCGATTCCCTCTCACGGGCCAACACCAGTGACGAATATCTGAACCGGCCCTGGGCTTCCCCTAGGTCGACCCAGCCTCAAATGAGTACCTGGTGCTGTGTGTAAGCATCGCTACTGGGGAGAGACAGGCGGCCGCTAACAGCACTTGCCCCAACAGTCTGTTAAAAGCTATACGTGGGGTCTTTGTAAGATGGCGTAGTGCTTAGCGCGTCGCTATGCTTCGACCCCGGCAGAGAACCCGAGTTTATAATTCCCCACTCACGGCCATCATCAACACCGGCCTATCCTAGGTCGACTCAGCCTTAAATTATTACCTGTGTAAAATATCACCACTAGACGGGCGTGGTGCTGGCCTACCCTATCCAGCAGTCTGCTAAGGCTATACGGGGAATCTTTGTCGTTTTGGCTGCTATACATTTCCACGTGATAAGCCACTTTTCGTTGAATTATCTTTTGTGGCCAGGTCACTTCTGAAAGAGAGTCATATAGCTCAGTGGACTTTAACTGGTAAAAAAAATAGTATAGATTAGTTGTGTCTGATGTGGTCAGCACTCACGTAGGCGGTGTACAGCTCCTGCGACTCCCTGTAGAGGTAGACTGAGTGGATGTACCCTGCGCTAAGCAACTCGGGCAGAGTCGCGTTGGCCGAGCCCTGCGACTGGAGTCGCGCGGGGGAAAGGAATACCAGGACCACGGCGAAACCTGCAGTCAACACCACCACCAAGATCATCATCATTACCACCACCAGCAGCAGCATCAACATTGCCACCACAAGCATTATTATCATTATGATCATCAACATTACCACCACCAGCATCATCAACATTACCACCACTATTAACACCACCAGCATGATCATCAACAACATTACCAGCATCATCAACACCAGCGTCATTATCATCATTACTACCAGCAGCAGCATCGTCGCCATCATCAAAGACAAATGCAACATAAACATAATCAAACTAAACATCTACTCCACTACCTCTAGCACCATCGTCAACAAAGAAAAATATCCCCTGTATAGCCCTTACTAGTCACATTGCAATGTTCCTGAAGAAGAACGTTTTAATCAGTGTGCACTGCCTGTGGAGAGTCATAACAAATTTAGGGAAACTGAAAAATGGGAAAATATGCACGCTTGCAGTTACATCGAGAGACAAGAGGAACGCGTAGAGTAGAGAACACACGCAGGTCGGTGGTGGCATCGTCCTCACTATTAGGACAAATGAGTGCAGCGCTTGGGCAAGACGCGCCATGGCTAGACGACTCCCATCACCGAATCATTTCCACGGGGCATTATTAAAAGTATCCATAGCAGTAAACTGTCGAAGCGTCAAACGAAATGAGGGTTTAAAATAGCCTGCGATGTCGTTCGCAATAGCGGACCATTCGGTCCCGACGTTTAGTTCGCTGTCCTTCCCCCCGCACGATTATCACGGTCGGCTATATGTACGGTGCGAAGAAAGTTCAACATACATACACACACATACGTCAAAACGCTCATGACCACGCGTCTAAAGTGTGGACACAGTAAGCGCGGCCTTCATCGGAGCGCCGCGTGTCAAGGCGTCATTGCAGGAGAAGTTTGCGAATCCCATTTTCAAATTGTAAAACACGGGGCTGCACGCGGCATTCAGCTCGTTCAATTAAGTATGTAATCCGCGATGCAGTTCGCGTGCACATTTCCATGCCGACGTTTTGCGCGCGCGTCGGCAGATTAATCAAGGAGATGCGTCGTTAAGCTGAGGATCTCTCTAGGAAAACAAGAAGAACGGCGACGACGTTGAGTCGGTTGCTGAAATCCGACGTGACCAACGTAGACGTTAAAAAAAGGTTACGCATAGAAGAATACCTGATGATGTAGGTAGTGACGAGAAGGAAACTGGTACGATTTGGAAACATATGTAGGATAGACAACAGGAACATTCAAGGTGTGTTGTTTGGAAAAAGGGAAAGAACCGGACAGAGAAGACGACATCATAAGCGATTGGTGCCAGCAAGATGTGGCACTACTTGAGCATATTGGCAAGGCAGAGGAAAGTGGAAACAATTGTCCAAATGTGCAGTGGACACCTACGGGTTATCTGCCCATGGATGGTGATGATAAGGGATTGATTCGTGAGACACGGGCAATGCGGGGATCCGGAGTCCACGAGTTTGTTGAATTTTCACTTAAAACTTTCGTGACTGCAGGAATTAATATTCTTTGTTTCTTTCGGTAAAGTCACGTAGATAGAAATAAAAATAAAAAAGTGGTTTAAAAATAAATAAAAGTGGCTTTATTTTTATGATTTATATCTACGTGACTACCGAAAGAACCAAATAGTTTGTTGAATGTCTCGTGTTCCTCATTGGTCTGCGTTCGTTACGAATACACGTGCGCCTTCCCAATGCAATCACCATAATCATCGCCACAATCGCCACAATCTTTTGAACGCGACGAACAGTCGTGCTTTCAAGTTGCTCAACGACTACGAATGCTCAGCGATCGTGCACGCCGCCGTAGAAGAGCCCCCGTGTGTTGGCGGCATTGCCACGGAAGCAACCTGGGCTCCCGTCTCTCCCGCGATGTTCGCATCGCAACAACGACAATGATGGCCCGTGGCTCGCTTGCTCAGAGAGGGCAACTGCGCGGCTCCAGACCCCGCACACACAGCCAGCCGGTGAGCCGGCGCCGATTTACGTTGCCCGAGTTTTGCGGTCCTCGATATAGAGCACCGCGATAGATAAGCAGGTAATTATCTGTCTTCTCCATAATTATGTCTGTCTCTCCAAATATATTACACAATACGGTGACTCCCACGGCATTGTGCGAGTGGACAGTGTCCAACGGCGTTGATTGATAATTGCTGCTGCTAATTGTGGAATGCTTTGATGTTGTCTGCCGGCCGCGTCGCCCCTTTTACAAAGAGCTTCTTAGCTCACTGGGCTTTACTCGATGGGAAATAAACTTTTGAAATTCCGACAGTGGCCATGGTGTCAATGACTTGTAATGTTGTAGTGGGTTTACTCTCCAACACACCAGTGTGTTGTACTCGTAACAAATTCGCATGTTTGTTTTTTCGTGACAAACCTTACGAATTAGCTGTGTCGGGTGGTGGCTGGTTTAACGACACATTCATATTTACGCGATCTAACCCAAAAACACCTCTATGATGGTGTCAATGTGGGTCGTGTAAAAGTGGGGAAAAAAACAATGATCTGATATACAGACACTATGAAGTACACATACTGTCTGCTGATCTACTCTTGTTATTTGTTGTGTTGTGTTCTCTGTGTCAATGTGTTATCGGCCAATGAATGCGAGCGCGTGCAGAGAGAGAGAGAGAGAGAATCGATGACCCAGGCTTTGAATCTTACCCAGCACGGCGCGCGACGACGGCATCATCATGAACATCTTTTCACCGTGGTGGCGGTCACGGTGGCTTCTGCTCTCCGCATCTCTGCGGCGTTGCCCTTAAATAGTCCCCGCCGATGCCGCCGCTGCTACCGAAACCGCTGAAGATGCCCGTCGCACGCAGCTTGGGGTGTTTTTTCTCCGTCATCCCGAAACCCGAAGAGATCCGCAAGAGTAGCGGCCTCGCGGGTGGGGCGGGGGGGGGGGAACTCTCCTCCTCGCCCGCAGAGATTGACCAACCTCACCACCCGTGCAGTCCACGACCCACCCACCCCCAGCCCACGTCGAGAGCGCCGGGTGGGTGAGGGCCGAGAAGCCCCGCTCGCAGTGACCGTGGAAGTCACGCGGAAACACCGTGGGCTCCTATAGCGCGACACTGCGTACGGTGTGTGTAGTGGTCGCGTTAACCTGAACCGTCGGTGAGAATTTCCACAATGACTAAGCCGTGTCGGCCCATGGTGTTATACATACATACATACACCGTTCTGTTGCAAGTACGTGCAATATAGGGCTGCCTCAATATAATGGAGGTATTTTTTTCTTTGACGATGCGATATCAAATGTCCACGATATATTCACGCCACGTCGCGTTGTATACCGTGCTTCGCTGGACTTGGGTGACAATGAGAAACATTCTCCACGCGGTCTCTTTACCAGAGCGGAGGACGCAGAGTGGTGCGGGTGGTGGTGGTGGTGCCTTCACGGGTGTTCGCTTAGAATACTTGCCCCAATTGTTTTCTTTGTCTTTGGTGATGCTGGGCAGCGAAAACACAGCAAGTTGGCACAGGAGGGAGTACAGGTGGTGTATCTGCCAGTCATCTGACTCGGTCAACCCATTGCACCTGCTCAGTCTGTCCCGTGACCTGTCAGCGAACATTCAACAATTCAAGTGGCCTATAAACTAAACTATACACTTTTATTTGATCAGGTAAGGCACATTGAGCTACATAGCTCTTTTTCAGAAGCGACCTGACCACAAATGATAGCTCAACGAAGTGGCTCATCATATATAAATATATAGCAGGCAAAATACTCTAAACGCATGTTTCTAAATGTGGAAAGAAAAAACAGAGGCCTCAGAGAAAAATCTACGCAACCACGGGGAGAACGTGCAAACTCCCAATATATAGGCATCAGGTGTGGGATCGAACCCACGGCCTCCTGTTTACCAGGTGAGGTAAGTAGCATCTCGACACCGTGACTTTAAAGTGCACCTGGCCTGGCACAAGCGACGTGGTGACGTCGCCGCCGCTAAGTGACGAATGGCGGTTGTTGTTGTTGTTGATTGTAGTGGGGAGCGGTAGTGCAGCGAGCGGCACTATGAACCCGGCCACCCGAGTTCGATTCCAGATCACGGACAACACCAGTGATGAATTTCTGAACCGGTCATGGGCCTCCCCTAGGTCGGCTCAGCCTCAATTGAGTACCTGGTGCGGTATGTAAACATCGCCACGAGGGAGACAAAGGACGGCCGGGCGTGGTGCTGGCCACCCACCCTCTTGTGTACCGTGTCGGGCAATCATCGGTGCTTCTCGCTAACAGCACTTGCCCCAACAGACTGTTCAGGCTATACCGGGGATCTTTGGTAATGGTAGTGGTTACGGTGGAGGTGGTAATCCCGCCGTAAACACTCCAATTCGTGGTAAATGCTCACTGCGCAAAGCGCACTCTGTCAGAGGCGTAACAAATATAAATATCCCCCGTATGGCCTTAACAGACTGTAGGGGCAAGTGCCGTTTTAGCGAGCATCTATCAAGGCCGGAGCGGCACACGAGGGGGTGGGTGACCAGCACCACGCCCGGCCGCCTTTGTATCCCTAGTAGCGATGTTTACACACCGCACTAACAATATGAACATCGCCACTGTGGATACAAATGCAGCGCGCACACTTGTCAGAGGCACAACATGGTCACGAAGGTTTACGAGTTAATGTAATTTCTATTGTTAAGTTTGTTTTTTACAAATCTGTATAATTGTGGAAAGCGTTGGTGTTGTCTGCCGGCCGGGTCGGCCTTGAAAATAGCTTCTTTGCTCAATGGACTCTACTCGATTGGAAATACACGTCTTGTTCTTCAGTTTCTGGAATCATCATTCACGATGGTGAAGTCAAATCGTGACCACGCATCTAATGAATGACTCCGACTCAGGGCACGGTGTTGACTGAGTTAATTCATCGACGGTTGCGCGGGTTAAATAAAATATTTAACAAACGTTAAACTATCATACCTGTCAACCCCTTGTCAGTACCCTACCTTATTACAGATCAATTCAGACCTTATTGGTCACCCCGTGCTCTTATAAATCTCAATGTTCATCCTGCAAAGTCCCATTACAAGGGAGAAACACAATTAGACAAAAAATGACAGTATTGAAAAGGCTGTACGCCGTATAGACCTAAAAACTAAATTTCCCTGTACAATAATATGGGTAAACCGTATGGTTTGACAGGTGTGTAAACGAGTAACCTGAAGAGATGTCCGATATGTGGCGACACGGACGAGGGACACAACAATCATTGTGGATCTTACTCTGCGCGATTCATGCATCGTAGCAGCATCGCCATATCGCGGCAACCCTGGTTTGTTTACATTTCAAGAAAGCCTCAATGAGTCTCGAATCTTCCTCAGCAGTGGGTCCTGTCAGGGATTCGCCGTAGGGGGTCGATCTTGCTGTTGTGCGTAATTCCTGTTGAGTAATTTTCAGGACAATTGTCAGCATTGGGATGTTTTGTTCTCTCCCAATACCAGCTACGTTGTGCCTGTGTGTTTAGCTAAGGGAGGAAACTGGAGGACCCGGAGGAAATCCATGCATAACAGGGGGAGAGAATACAAACTCCGCACGAAAGGCGCCCGAGTCGGGAGTCGAACCCAGACCCTGCTTGCTGTTGTGAGGCGCAGGTGTCACCACCGTGCCACCACCACCACGCTGCCACGATGCTCAATGTACGTTTTTGTGTTTAACTTCTTTCGTACCATACGCAGCCAACCGTGCTCATTGGAGGTGCCCAGATGACCGGAACCGTGCCCTCACGCCACTGGTAGTCTCAGGTCACTGACCCTGCCTTTCTTTTTACACGCAGACAGGCACTAATAATGACAGTCGCTGCAAACGACTGAGTTCACAAGTATTGTATGAGGCCGGTGATAGAGCGTGTTAACACACGCGGAAACTGCCCTGCTGCATTGCTTCTGGCGTAAAACCCACACCATCTGTGATACGTTGTCACTCGGGGATATTTCCGTGGCAGGTTGTCAGGGCCCCGCCCGTAAATTGGGTGCGGGGCCCGGGGCAAATCCCACCGTGTGCCACCTCTCCCCCGGACGCCTTCAAACCAACGCGAGTCGCCGTAAACTAGGGACGGCTCTTCAGGGGGCACACAGACAGCATGGTACGCGCAGAGGGAATGCTGTCCACGTGAAATCTTCCAGTTCATCTGCTGCACCAGAGTCGGTTGGTGCCTTACCCACCCCCTCACCCCATCAACCCCGTGTCGTCAGCAGGGATCCCCTTCGTGTCGGGAAGCTTCGGGGTCGGGTCGGGGGGGTGCAGCAGCAGCCGCCGGCTTCATTTGTGAGAGAGCCGGACCTGAAACCGGAACTGAAACCACGGGGTGAAAATGTCTCCCGCTCATACTGCATGTTTCGATTGGCAGGTTTCATTTTCTAAAAATATCCACCCCTTGCGATGGAAGGCGCCGCCTCGCAAGGGGATTTTCTTTTCTATGAAAGACCTGCGGCATCGCCACCACGAAAGATACAGATCCCTCGTATACCCTTCACAGACTTTCGGGGCAATTGCTGTTAGCACCTATAAAAGCCATCCATCACCATCTTGCCTACCATCACTACCACCACCAACAACAGCAACCGCTGTTCGCCACTAAGCGCGGTGGTGACATCAACAACAGGAAAATTCTCACATCTCCTTCGTGAGTTGAAACTTAAAGACAAACCACAGGAGTGTGATTGTGGTCATGCAAAACAAACTGCGGACCATACGGTAAACCCATACAGATACATAGAGACCTATTGTACATATAGTTTTGGTGATCAGTACCTAACGCCTGACTGTACGCTGTGTGTAACGCTGGGTAGGCTATGTGGATCCGAGTCACGTTACAAATTAGCCAGTAGAATTTCTGCACTACGCTGACACCATCTGGAATGCCACCTCATACATTTTTGAAAAAAGGAACAATTGTAATGTTGATTCGAAACCGCAACCCCAAAAAAGGACTATGCAATAACACACGTCAGGTGATTCGTGAAATGCACCGTAATTTTGTTGTGGCTGAAATCATTTCAGAATCTAATCGTGGAGATATTGTCTCCATTCCCAGAATTTATCTGGCACGGTCTGATGTGAGTTTACCATTTATTTTGAAGCGAAGACAATTACCTATCATTCCTGCATTTACTATCACTGTCATTAAGTCAACCTTTTCAGTATGTTGGACTTTATCTCGACGAAACTGTTTTTTTTCCCATGGCCAACTTTATGTTCCTTTGTCAAGAAGCAAAAATCCAACGAACATCGAAGTGCCGATTCAACAAAATTCATCTCAAGGAAAACTTATGGGAGATGATCTTATTTTACATCAAATGTGATATATAGAAAATAATTATTTAAAAAAATCAGTACAATCTTTAAATTTGAGTATTCTCACGAATACATACAAAAATAATAAATCACATCACTTTCTCTCTCATCATTTTATCTCATCACTTTATTTATCTCTCGATGCAGTCGTGTAGCATTACAGGTGCGATTCGCGGATAACGAGGGAATACTGTAAACCACTGTGGTCTGTGCTCCTTCAAAGGAGGAGGCTCAGCAAAACGACACGAACTCCATCATGAAGCCCTCTCGTTGTGGCCAGCAGCAGACCTCGACATTGACATTCAGCTTTTGAACTTATTGCTGCCACGAGAAAAAGTGGAATAGAGTTGCATCAATGGATCCGCTCACGGCCACGAACACCGCAATCGCATCTTCATACGAGTGTTTGGGATTAAGGCTCCTTACACAATGATCTGTGTCGTGAAGACCCTCAGCCACCCGACACAGTCAAACTAATTACATCGTCGCGTGTGGCACAAAGGGGTTTAACGCGACAATGAAAATTGCTTCAGCTCGCTGGTGAAGTTAACTTTGCCTAAGGGTTTATTTGTGAATGCTAACATTGGCTACGAAAACCCATATACGTTGTAGGGGCTAGCTTTATGGGGCCCCCGGAGCTCGATATTGCACTGGCACGTTCATTGTAAGTGAACAGCAACGCCTGTAACGCTCTTATACAGGGACAAAGACCCCCCATATAGCTAACGTGCACACACACACACTCTCTAGCTCACGCTCACACACTCTTACACACACACAACCACAACAACCGCAATTCGCCACTAAGTGGAAGTGACGTCAACTCGGCACTTGTACCAGGCTATGTGCACATTAAGGCCACGTGAAATGTCGAACACCCGCTGGTAGGAGGTCACGGGACAGACCCAGGTGCCATGGGTTGACTCACTGAGATGACTGGCCGATGCACCACCTGTGCCTCCTACTGTGCCAACTTGCTGTGTTTTAGCCACACGACGCCTCGCTCATTGTTGTGAGCGTCGCTCCTCTGGAGGGCAACTGCCTTTAACTGCCCACTCAGCTCCACATACTCCCATACCACATCTCTTCTCCAGCCCATGTCGTGCCCGTTAATCCCCCTCCATGCGGCCAAACAGAAGCTGCTTGGGCATGCGGTGGCTGGGCATGCGGGCTATATGACCCAGCCAACGCAGCCTTGCCTGCCGGAGGAGCTCGCCAATGACTGGGACTGTGTTCAGATCTTGCAAGGATCTGTGAGCTCATCACACTGTCACCCAGTCTGGTTTCACTCACACTCACACGCACCACTCTGATGCTCCGAACCGCAGGTTTCGTTTGTCCCGTGAGAGTTGAGAACTCAAGAGTCGGGGTTTTTTTACCTCCCCCGGACGAACGCGTGGGGGAGCGGAGCCACGCAATATGCATGGCCCAGTCCTCGTCTGCGTCACTACGAATAATCCCAACGTGTTCCTGCTGTTCCTGCTGCTGTCACTGATTCATTTCAAAGGCGTCATCGTTGTGGAGAATATAAGTAACATCGGGAGACGACAATACGCCTCCTTCGTAGATGTGTCTGCCTCTCCATCATGGGTTGTGTTGTAAAAATGCCTTTAGTTTATATGTCGAGGCGCTGAGGTGTGAAGGAGGCGCAGCGTCTCTTCATATTTTCTCCACGATGACGCAAATTATTACTCACAGGGAGGGTCCTTGCCTATACCATTGGGCAGTTCACCAGCAGCATTGGTTGAAGCAAGCCTGGCTGCTGATGAGACGCTGCGTGTCGAAGCCGGCCCAGAGTGTTGCTTGTGGCGAATCAATGCTGCTGAAAATGAGTGCACTCCCAGAAGCAGGCCACGCTAGGTGCCCGGTGGGCCGTGTAGAGCAGCGATTCTCGACCTTGTTTGTCCACTGTTGTACCCCCTTGTTGAAGTTTGTTACAAGCAACTCCCCCCCCCCCCCACACACTCCCGTTTCCAGGCCCAACATGTTTCTAAGAAATGAATTAATAATGAACATCAGTATTTTTACCGATTGTCCATTTTGTGAGGTTATCCTAACTAGCCAGCTCGCCAACTGCAAGCGAATAAAATCATTCAAGGGACGCTCAGCATGCGTGCAGACATTTTTTGCGCTCGCTGGTTACTCTTGGAAACTGTGAGGGACGCGGGCCCCCGGCTCCCCCTCCAGGGGAGGGTTGATCTCGGGAGGGCTGCAGGTTCCTGACTCCTCGTTCGTGTGAGAGTCGCCGCTATCCAACTCATCGCTCGTGGGGAGAGGGCTGCCGCTCCCCGGCTGCTCTCCTCGCGCCGCAGCCCCTCGGGTCCGCGGGTCCTGTTTGGGGGGCATAGCTCGGGGCTGGCGCACGGCTGCCTGGAATCAATTTGTAGCTTCTCAGCCACTCAAACGCGACGTATCCGTTCACACAACCCCGCGCACTACTCGCACGTGCTGAACCGCGGGTCAGGGGTCAGAGGGCAATGACGGCCTTCGCACACGCTTTGCCACCAAGGGCGGGCGCAATGGAGATTGTTTAAACGGCTGCGGGGCAGAGATTCGGAGTCGGTCGTAGGGCGACACACCAATCGCACGCGGGGGACGGGGGGGTCGGGGGTCAGAGGGCAGGGACGTCACTCGTACACGCGTAGCCGATTGGGGGGGTTGTCTCGGAGGTTATTTAAAGGGCTGTATGAATAATCCCACGTGTACCCAGGCGAGTCCACCATCGCTCACAGCGGGCACACGCTAAACAAAGGTTGTATGGATAATCACGCGTGTACGCCGCCCGTCTACCTCACGCACACGTTAAATGCAAGGGCGCATGAGTAAGCTCACGTGCCCCTGTACGAGTCTGCCGCCGCTCGCCACACGCACACGCTAACCACGAGTTACACGCAGGGGCGAGTGCAAACACGTGGGTAAATACACACTCGCGCGCAAACACAGGGTACAACGACGCAGGAACCCCAGTCGGGCGCGCACACAATGGCCGCCTCGACAGAGTTACCCGCGCGCAAATCCCCGTACCACGACGAGCGGACTCACACCACCATGCACCCGTTCCACACTCGCAGAAACCACACGACAAGGTTTATTGATCACTGACTATTTATTCCTGGCGTCCCTGCGAGCCACTATTACCCGAGTCAGTCCGAGTCAGCAGGGCAGGTCTAACCTATCTCCGGATGGTCTAAACCCAATCTACCTCATCCCCTTGGAATTAGACTACCTAGGCTTTTACGCTTAAATCCCCACTCTCTCTTTCGTACTCACGTCTCGCCTCGGGTGCGCGGGCCGTCGCAGGGGGACGAGGTTGCCCGAGGTTCTTGCGGGGAGCGGGGTCTGGCTTCGCTGAGGTTCGTTACACGGACGACCCAGTGACCAGCAAGCTGACTGCTCCGATCGCTGACTTGAGGAGAACGCAAACTCTCTATCCCTCCTTCTCTCGCCTTTTATTATTCTCCACATCAAAGATAATTCGGCGCTGATCCGCTGGCCTTCCTGGCCAATCAGGTGGCTCGGATTTTCCGCCACTCTCCCCGGACCGGTGCTGTCTCAGACGTCCGCACTTCACATTCTACATCAAACGGGACGACCTCGGGGCTGCTGTGTTGGTGCACAAGCACATTTGACCTACGAATCAGAGGGTCGCCCTGTTTTCCCGCCGTTCGTGGCTCCACCCCCCTACCTGCCTGCTGACCCGTGTGTGTTTTCTACCCGCGGTGGCTGAGCAACCCCGTCGTGACCATGTAATTACCACCCAAGTCACGGCGCCGCGGTGCAAGTTAGCCTCGGGGGAGATCGCCCAATTCCCTGGCCGCAGGAAACCGTGAGGATCAGTCCCATGAGAGGGCTTCTGGGTGAAAACCTGTCGGCCAGGTGACTTCCCCTCGGGACTCTATGTGGGGGTGTGTGTGTGTTCATGTGGGGGGTGGTGAGGGGCGAGCAGCGTCGGCCCCCTCGCTCGGAGGTGGCGGCTTTGCCGCCACGGCGTCGGCAGAACAGCTTTGCTGCTGCAGCATCGCACTCTCCCGTGGTGGCGTTGCTGGCACGGCTCCGACAGAGCGACTTCGCTGCTGTGGCACCACAAAACCATATTGTTTATGATCGATGAGCTTAGAATGGTGTTTTATATCGTTCTAGGTTACCATATGGATTTATATTTTATCGTAGTTATTTTATATTTATATAGGGATCCGCGTACCCCCTGTCGAGAACCAACGGTATTGGAAAGACTTCCTTGCTCTGTGTGCAGATACGGCTATTTTGCGTGTTACACGTTTAGCCTGTTTGCAACCAAGGGCGCTGTGGTGGCGAGATGTTAACTACCTCGTCTGGTATGCAGGAGGTCGTGGGTTCGATTCTGACCCTGATACCTACTGTATATTTGGAGTTTGCATGTCGCTGTCCCCGTGGTAGTGCAAATTTTTCTCCGGATCCTCCGTTTTTCCCCTCCACATTTAGAATCAACGTGCGTTTAGAGTGTTTGGCTACTATACATTTCTACGTTAAGATAAGCCACTTCGTTGAGCTGTCATTTGCGGCTCGATCACTTCTGAAAAAGAGCCGTAATAGCTCAGTGGGCGTTACTTGGTAAAATAAAAATAGTAATTCTAAACATTATGGGAAATATTCACAACATTCGTCAATAACTCTGTGGCCTTCAAAGGAAAAGAAAATATGCAACGTTTCAGGCAATTACCCCTCTTCATAGCACACAGAAAGGTGAGAATAGACGTGCAAAGTGGATAATAAGAGTTGGAGACCACACGTAACACCATGGGGCCTGAAGATAATTTCATTTTAACAATGATTCCCGATTAATAGATTTTACATAGGCACATTAATTCCAGCTTATGGGTAAACAGACACGTCCAAAATAATAGGGACATGGAGAGAGAAAAAAAACAATTGGACATATGACCAATCGGTCAAAAATCTAAATGATAGTCGTAAGTTTTTTGCCCACTCCACCACAGTCTCTTCTGTGAAGGTGCCCTGGCTTGAGTAAGAAGTTGAGACTCAGAGGACTAAATTCTCTTTTGTCAACACTTTTGTTTTGTTTGTGCTTGCTTTGTTTTTGTGAAGTTTATTAAATTGTTTATTCATACTAGATTCGAAGCTTTCGTGACTGCAGGAATTACTCTTTGGTTAAATTTCGATTTAAAGCTTTCGTGACTGCAAGGATTCATCTTCTTTGGTTCTTTCGGTAAAGTCACGTAGAATGAGAATAAAATAATAAATTGATAAAAAAAATTGACAGCGCTGTCCTCCAGACAGTCTCGTCCCCTTCACCTGATGAAGGCTGCTTGTGTTGTGGCCAAAACGTCGTGAGAATATTATTGTGTTATTTTATTTTATCAATTTATTATTTTATTCTCATTCTACGTGACTTTACCGAAAGAACCAAAGAAGATACTCTTTGGTTCTTTCGGATAAGTCACATAGAAAGAAATTAAATAATAATAGAATACGACGTAATAGAGAGAGAGAGGGGAGGCGCAGAGGGGGAGTTGTGTGGAATTTCTGCCCATAGGGGACGGACGAGCTGGACACTGGACTTCTAAACAAACAAGCACAGAGCGTTGTGTGGAATTCCTGCCCATAGCGGCCGGAGGAGAGAATGGACTTATAAACAAGCACGGTAGATAGCAAATTTAGTAAAATTAGGAAGTGTAATGCAATGCAACACAGAGAGTCGGTTAGCACACAGTTAAATCATAGCCTGGTTGATTACGTTCTTCCAAAGATTGCTCAATTAAATTGTTTATTCATGTTTATTTTCTGAGGGTTTTCAGTGTTCTTGGTGGTAGCTATACATGATACAATTTGGCACCTTAAATAGAATTAGTCTACAGCGTTGTGGGATGCAATTAGCATGAATGACTCTATTTAAAATGAAATTATATTATCGTACGTAGATTTATATAACATTATATATAAGATGATAGTGGTTCAGATAATAAAGAGTGGGGCTGTTATTACTAAAAGTGGTGTAGCGATTGTGACAGGAGGGCAGGCGGGAGTAGTTAAGGATGGGTAGGGGGTAGTGATAGGGATGGTGAGAGGGGTAATGGGGAGCGGTAGTGTAGCGGTTAGCGCGCTGTGCTACGAACCAGGCGATCCGCATTCGATTCCCGCTCACAGCCAACACCCAGTGACGATTATCTGAACCGGTCCTGGGCCTCCCCTAGATCGACTCAACCTCAAATGAGTACCTGGTGTAGTGTGTAAACATCGCCACTGGGGAGATAAATGCGTCCGGGCGTGGTGCTGGCCATCCACCTCGTGTGTTGTACCGCCTTCATAGGTGCTGCTCGCTAACAGCACTTGCTCTAACAGTCTGTCAAGGCTCTACGGGGGGTACTTGTTTGATAAGTGTTAGTGATAAGGGTTGGGGTAATGAAAGGGGCGGTGATAGGGGTGGTGATAGGAGTGGTGATAGGGGTGGTGATAGGGGTGGTGATAGGGGTAATGAAAGGGGCGGTGATAGGGGTGGTGATAGGGGTGGTGATAGAGGCGGTGATAGGGGCAGTGATAGGGGTGGTGATAGGGGTGGTGATAGGAGTGGTGATAGGGGTGGTGATAGGGGTGGTGGTGGTGGTGGTAGGGGGAGTGATAGGGGTGGTGATAGGGGCGGTGATAGGGGTGGTGATAGGGGTGGTGGTGGTGGTGATAGGGGTGGTGATAGGGGCGGTGATAGGGGCGGTGATAGGGGTGGTGATAGAGGCGGTGATAGGGGTAATGAAAGGGGCGGTGATAGGAGTGGTGATAGGGGTGGTGATAGGGGTGGTGATAGAGGCGGTGATAGGGGTGGTGATAGGGGTGGTGATAGAGGTGGTGATAGGGGTGGTGATAGGGGTAATGAAAGGGGCGGTGATAGGGGTGGTGATAGGGGTGGTGATAGGGGCGGTGATAGGGGTAATGAAAGGGGCGGTGATAGGGGTGGTGATAGGGGCGGTGATAGGGGTGGTGATAGGGGTGGTGATAGAGGCGGTGATAGTGGTGGTGGTGGTGGTAGGGGCAGTGATAGGGGTAATGATAGGGGTATGTATATTCTTGGTTCTTTCGATAAAGTGACGTAGATATACATTTTGTCAAAAGTAATAAAAGCAAAACACCCACGACGTTTCGATCGCAACACAAGCGCCTGATGAAGACCGCTTGTGTTGCGATCAAAACGTCGTGGGTTTTTTGCTTTAATTACTTTGAATGTATTTTTTTTATTATCTACGTTACTTTTCCGAAAGAACCAAGAACATGAATTCCTGCAGTCACGAAAGTTTTAAGTCAAGATAGGGGGATGGTTAATGATAAGGGTAGTGATTGGGGTTGAGGTAAGGATTGAGGTAGGGGTACTGAGGGGTAAGGTGGTGATAAGGATAGTGATGGGGGTAGCGATAGAGGGGTAGTGATAGGGATTGGGGTAGTGATAAGGGTGGTGATAGTGATAGGAGTAGTGGTGGTAGGGGTAGTGATAGGGGTTGTGGTCGACCTGGCCGTAGCTGGGGGGTGGGGGCAGGGAGTAGTAGTAGCAGGATGATGGGCTAGGGGAGAAGAGATGGGGGTTGTTTTAGGGGAAGAACGTATGCAGGTGTAATGGGTTCCGCAGACACTTTGCATAGGCAACTTCTTTATTACAATACAGCACTCCAACAGTCCTGATACTCTGTTACAGCCTAGGGACACAGCCTACTCCTAGCGTGCCGTGACACTGGCTACGCTCTCGGGTCCTCCGCTATAATTACCCTGGGGGAGGCTACCCTGACCCGACCCAGCCAAGGTGCGGGTCTAGACTCTGGCTTCCGCGGACCTCGCCCTTACAAGGGCGTGGAGCCGGAAGGCCCAGAGTCTCACCACTGGCCCAGAGTCTCACCACTGGCCCAGAGTCCCACCACTGGTCAAGAGTCCCACCACCGGCCCAGAGTCCCACCACCGGCCCAGAGTCCCACCACCGGCCCAGAGTCCCACCACCGTCCCAGAGTCCCACCACTGGCCCAGTCTCACCACTGGCCCAGAGTCCCATCACTGGCCCAGAGTCCCAACACTGGCCCAGAGTCCCACCACTGGCCCAGAGTCCGACCACTGGCCCACTCTCACCACTGACCCAGAGTCCCATCACTGGCCCAGAGTCCCAACACTAGCCCAGAGTCCCACCACTGGCCCAGAGTCCCACCACTGGCCCAGAGTCCCACCACTGGCCCAGAGACCCACCACTGACCCAGAGTCCTACCACTGGCCCAGTCTCACCACTGGCCCAGAGTCCCATCACTGGCCCAGAGTCCCAACACTGGCCCAGAGTCCCACCACTGGCCCAGAGTCCCACCACTGGCCCAGAGTCCCAACACTGGCCCAGAGTCCCACCACTGGCCCAGAGTCCCACCACTGGCCCAGAGTCCCACCACTGGCCCGCACAGCGTTCCGGCCCTGACAAGGACAGCGGGGCGAGAGGGTCCAGGGTCCTATCTAGCTGCTGGTCTTCGTTATTCGGCTGCGACTGGTCCCGATCGGCTGGGGAGGTCCCCTTTTATGTCCCTTGCCCATCGAGGGGTGGGGCTGCGTGGGATCAGAGAACCCCCGCAGCCCCCCCCCCCGTTGGGGGCGCCGAGGGGCTGAGCTGTCTGGGGTCTTTAGCCCCTAGCAGCCCCTCCTCTCTTGGGCTGGTACTGCAGCCCCTCCCCTGGCGGTACGAGGTACCCTTGCAGATGGGCCCCGTCTACCACTGCCGCTAAGTGCGACCCATCTACGGCACTACACAGGTGATAGTGAAGATGGTTGCTCAGTGTGCTGCAGGGGGAGGTATTCTAGCAAAGGGCAGCAAGAAGGGAAACAGCAGGGCAAGAGAGCGAGACTGGGCGCAGGAGACAGAGAGGGATGGTGGAGACCGGAAGCGTGGAATAATGAATGGGACCAGAGTACGTTTGCTATCTCTCCTCTTGTGTGAGATGCGGAGCCATCGCGTTTGCAGTGTTCAATCAGCTGTTGAGAAGCAAGCCAGAGGGATGAGTGTCGCAGCTGTAAGCATTTGGATAGTCCTGCTTGATGGCTATCGGGACAGTCACGGTGGCGAGATGTTAACTACCTCGTCTGGTATACATGAGAACGTGGGTTCGACCCTGACCACTGTATATTTGGAGTTTGTGTGTTCTCCCCGTGATTGCTATGATTTTCTTCGAGACCTCTGGTCTTTCCCTTCAAGTTTGGAAATAACATGCGTTTAGTGTATTTAGCTGCTATCAATTTCAACATGATAAGCCACTTCGTAGAGCTATCGTGTATGGCCATGTCGCTCCTGCAAAATAGCTATATAGCTCAGTGGGCCTTACCTGGTAAAAAAAAATAGTTGAGTAATTTTTGTTTAGTTTAAACGCAGTTGAACTTACCCGTGAACACGAGACGTGTATAACGCATGGCCCTTCTTGTTAATCCACTGCTGATATGGGGACCACCCCTGCCTCGTCGTGTAGACCAGAGGGGTTGTTTGACCATACTTCACCACGCTGGGCAATGCAGGTTAGTGAGGAGGGTGGTCACCACCGTGTCGGATGTCACTCGCCCACGTAGGTGTTAACCGTGGCCGCCAGGAATCGAACTGAAAGTGGCCGGATTCACGGTGTGTACTGGACTAGTGTGCGAATCATAATCTAGCACACGGGGCGGGGTGACGCAGGGCTGATGAGGAGCGCATTCACAGCCGAACATCACGAGGAACTGCCGCGCCTGGAGATCGGAATCCCCTAAGCGAGGACTCTCCTGCCAGCAGCGGCTCCCTCCGACGTCGAAAAAGGTGAGGATAGGCTTGGCGCGCAGTGGTGACCGCTCGTGCCTCGCAGCAGCAATCAGAGCCTAGGTTCATTTCGCGACTCAGGCTGTGTGGAGTTCGTGTATTCTCTTCCTCTGTTCTGCATGGGTTTCCTCCGATTTTAACGGTTTCCTCCCATAGCTAAAAACCATACGATGACATTTTTGTTGGCTAAACCACATCACGATGCTGAACAATTACCTGCAAATTACTCAATTGGGACTACACCAGCAGGAGCATCGCCCCCAACTGCGAAAACCTGACAGGACCCTCCTGAAAGGGAGTCTTGAGACTCAAGTGAGACTTACCTGGGTAAACACGCCGAGCAATAGTAATACAAACATCACATTTATTGATGTTCACCTCGATTCGCTCGATGTCAGGTGAACTGGCACCCTGGGGTAACCCTGCACACGAGATGTTCAATCTCAGGCGATTTTCAAAGTCAAATATTTTCACTTACAATCCTGTATTGATTTGTTTATACAGGAAAAAATTAAATTTTGTTTAAAGAAAAGTGAGTGGGTTGCTTGTGGCAGGACGCGTCGTCACTAAAAAGAATAATGGCCTATGGACAAAAATCGTAACGGAGTGGCAGCCAAGGAACGGAACGTGTCCGAAACTTTGGGCAGGCCTTCATCCAGCAGTGGAGTGATCATGGCTGAACATTACACCCCTCGTCTCTTAGGTTATGATGTGACAGTATGTATGTTTAACTTGTTTCGCACCGTATATAGCCGACCGTGCTATTCGGAGGTAAGGGGGAAGGATAAACTAAACACAAAAAGCCGTTCTAAAGTAATTAATTTTAAAATCAGATTAATCAAAAGTGCATTGCTCTAGTGGCTTCCTAATATAAGAAGGAGGAGTGTTCCAGACAGTCGCAGAAGCCCATCTGAAAGTGTGCGATGCGGTGACCGTCTTTGTTCGATGGCTAGCCAAAAGCTGCTGCTGTGAGGATGACCGGAGTTCACGTGACGGTTTATGATCCTTGACGAGATCAGCAAGGTATTGTGGTTCATTTGTGGCAAGCACTTTGTGTTAAATGAGTGCGACCTTATGATGTAACTTGCGAGTGAGAGCCACGGGCAGTGATGGTTGTTTTTATGGGTAGAGTGATAGTGTAATGTAGCACTCAGAGACGGTCTTGTTCAGGTATGTATATGGTCTTGTCCAGGTATGTATATATATTTATTGTATATTCCGGTCCGCCCGACTCGATGACTATGTACAATGGATAACTTTCTATAACTGCTACACGGCGTCACCTACACAGCTGGCTGACTATATACGTAGGAGCCGACGAAGTAACAGCTACGGCAATGATATATATCATCTACTTTAGTCTTCTAGACAATAGGTCGACCCGCTCCCAGAAGGTGAGGACGATCCACTTCTGATGACATCGACGATGGTCCAACTTCGGATCCCCACAGCAGCCCAGAGCCCTGCTTCGTGCCACCTTTTAGGAGCCATCCATTTAGTCTGTACGCATGGAGGGGGGAGGGGGGGTTAGCCCAAATGCGTACGCTTGCGTATGGGGGGTCTACTGACAATGTACGTACACATAGGAAGCGGGGAGGGGGGGTGAAGCCTCGATAATAATGCGTCCACATTGGCCTTCAAATGAGCCACAGTTCAGTTTCTTCAGCTGTCAGACAAGTACTACTGGGATAAGTAGGACTGTGGGAGAGGTGTCACTTGTATGCCACCGTACCCCTGATTGCTAGCTATCACGCAGCTCAGCAGTGAGTCTGACATAGTCTGGCGGCCTGCCCCATGGATTACCACACATCCTTCAATCTGGCCTCACTGCAGACTGCTGCTGGCTCAAGATTTTAGCTGCGGCGGTGCTCTGTTCGTGCTGCTGCTGCCCGGACTTCAGTACTAACACTGGTCTGTACATCGGTCTACTGTTACAGCAGATGTTCAGTCGACGCACTTTATATAGATGTAGTGAGTCCAACTAAGTTGCAGACGTTGTTCTTTGGAGGCAACACTTTTATTATAACATCAACACCTAACACAAAGGGGTAACTGCCCCTTCACCAGATACAGTCTAGGGTGGTGACCACCCAGCTAACTACACTATACAGAGGAGTTACAGCTACGAAGGGTCGGGCCCTCTTACTTGGGTCCTCGACCACGTGTTGATGTCTTGCAGGACGTAGAGCTTCAGCTTGTGGACGTGGAGCTTCAGCTTGTAGGATGCAGCGACCCCGGTCCCTCTCAGAGACCCGCCTTATATCCCCCCCATGGGTCGGGGCTGCTCCGCCCTCGGCCCCGCCCGCCTTCTGGAGCCTTCTAGCTCCCTCTCGATCCCTCTCGAGAGTTCTCCCCGGACACGTGATAACCCCCTAGTCTACCCACCTGGGGGCCTCTCTGTGGATACTCTAGATCACGTGTCTGCGGGGTCAACCAGAGTGCCATGGCCCGGGGAAACCCTGCCCCTGGGCTGACACTCTCCTACTCCCTCCTGTGAAAGCCCCCACCACACGCTATGCATGGTGCCCGCGCTATCCAGCACTCGCCAAGCTCCGCTAGGGCTGGTACTACACCTGCCCACAGAGTGTATGCGATGACGGTGCATCGTGTGCCATGGCCCTCTTAGGCCGGCACCATACAGAGTCTCTATGTAGTGACATCCCCGATGCCACTACATAGAGACTAGTTGACCGAGTTTTAATTGTGTTTTAAGATCATAATAGACGTGTTTTTGAATAACCAGTCAGGATGGATAACACGGTCAAGTATAACTGTTTGTACAAAGCTGTGTGTAAAGCTAGGCCGATATTTAATCTGCGTGGATTAAGTATCGTCCCTTGTATAGGAGTCGGAGGGGGGGGGAGGGTCAAGCGTATTTCGCAGGTTGGGGGAGGGGTGTAAAAAGTACGTGTGCGTACAGGGAGAGGGGGGAGGGGTCAAGTTTTGACAGATTTTTGCGTATGTACTAAATGGATGGCCCCTTATCCCCTCCTCGGACTCGGCCACTCCCCTTTTCCCCGAACTGTCTCTCACCTAATTTGGCCCTGTCTGTTCCTGTCTCAATAATTATTGACGACCACTTAGGTCCCGTATTATCCTTAAGTGACCCTGTCTGTTCCTGCTGCGTCAATTATTATTTACGACCACTTAGGTCCTGTAGTGTCGTTACGTGACCCTGTCAGTTCCTGTCGCTTCAATTATTAATTTACTTAGACTAGGCCCCGTACTGTCCTTACAATAGTGTAGTGACATCAGGGATGTCACTGTATGGTGCAAGCCCGGGAGGGCCGTGGCGTGCGATGTACTTACGTCACAGAGCACCGGGTGGGTTGCTGTGTGAGGCCGGCTCTAGCACAGCACGGCGTGCGATGCACCGTCATTGCGTACACCCCGTAGGTGGGTGTAGTACCAGCCCTAGCGGGGCTTGGTGAGTCCTGGGATAGCGCGAGCACCACGCCTAGCGCATAGTGCGGGCTCCCACAAGGGGGAGCGGGAGAGTGTCAGCTCAGCGACAAGGTTGCCCCGGGCCATGGTACTCTGGTTGACCCCATAGACACGTGATCTGGAGTGTCCACAGAGGAGGCCCCAGGTGGGGGGGCTAGGGAGTGATCAGGTGTCCAGGGAGAGCTCTGGAGAGGGATTGAGAGGGAGCTAGAAGGCTCAAGAAGCTGGGCGGGGCCGAGGGCGGAGCAGGCCCCAACCTGGGAGGATATAAGGTGGGTCCCTGAGAGGGACTGGGTCTCTTCGTTGTACAAGCTGGAAGCTCCACGTCGACAAGCTGGAAGCTCTACGTCCTACAAGGCATCAACACGTGGCCGGGACCCGAGTGAGGGTCCGACCCTTCGTAGCTGTAACTCCTACGTATAGTGTAGTTAGCTGGGTGGTCACCACCCTAGGTTGTATCTGGTAAAGAGGCAGTTACCCCTTTGTACATACGTGTTACAATAAATGTGTTGCCTCTAAAGAATAACGTCTGCGACTCAATTGGACTCACTACAACAGTAAAAGGGGACATTGTGGATCGCCGGGTTGAGACATTAAATCGCAGTTGGTGAAACAAGGACCTGGTCACTGCAGTGCTGTCATATGCACTTCTGCGGCCGTCTGGAATGCTCTTCCTTCCGATATTTGGAAACTCGTGGATCTGTGCACTTTTAAATCATCTAGATTGAAAACTAATTTCTTTAGAACTGCTTTTCGTGTTTTGGTTGTTGTCCTACCCCCGCACTTCCGATTATATATTTATCACAGTTGGCTACGTACGGTGCAAAAGAAATTCCACGTAAGTACATATATCCAGCAAACGTGTGGCAGGTGTAACGGAGTGCAGGCATCACGCCGGGGTGTCCCGCTCATCACGGCATGTGACGACGTGCACAAGCATTGTGTTGAGAAACTTGTGATTGTCGTCTCATTTTGTTCTACTCGATGTTTGTTTCACGTTCTTGCACGCCTGCTCGCTGCTGTGCTGTTGTTGTTCTGCATCTGCTCTCGTGTCCGGTTTTGAAAGTCAGGTCTCCTTTGAAGGAGAGGTGCCTGGTTTTAACGGACCAGCTCACCTGGTTTGCACCGTTTTCAGTATATCAAGAGAACACACACGATATCAGCGCTGTATAATTATTACGCCTCACTGGAAAGCCTCACTGAGTCTGATATTTATTTCCCGGGAGGGTCCTGGCAAAGGTTTTGCAGTTAAGATGTGATGTTTCTCGGTACATGTAAGCCCATTTGATCAATAAGGATAGTTTGACCAATATCGGTTACATTGTATGGGTTTTTTTGTTACGGGAGGAAATCAGAGAACCCGGAGGACACCCAGGCAGAATAGGGGGAGACATAAAGTTTCCCGAGTTGCGACTCGAACCCAGGCGCTTCTTGCTGTAGGTGTGAATGTCACCACTGCACCACACAATTTCACCCGCCCTGTAAACAGTACAGGTTACCCGATAGCAGTCCTTGTCCATTCATTATCTTGAAGGCTGCAGTGAAAACAATTTCGCATTACGTGTCCATGCGTGCTAAATGGCCAGTGCTGCGAATCCAAATTCCCGTATATGAGAAAAATCTGGGCAAGCACATCTACGTTGGACTTAATTGAAACACACGCGATTTTATTGATAGAAGGGCACAACGGTGCCGAGACGTGAACTCCCTCGCCTGGTATGCAGGAGGTAGTGAGTTCTATCCCGACCCTGACGCCTGCTGTATATTTGGAGTTTGCGTGTCTCTCTCCCCGTGGTCGCATAGATTTTTCTCTGGGTCCTCCGTTTTTTCCCTCCACATTTAGTAATGTGCGTTTAGACTATTTGGCTACTGCTATACATTTACACATAAGCCACTTCGTTAAGATATTTGTGGTCAGGCTGCGTCTGAAAAATAGCTATATAGCTCAGTGATACCTTACCTGGCAAAATAAAAAAAATATTTAGTTTAGTTTAATTGATTTTCAATCGATGAATAAATGCATGTCGAATGATAGCAAATATATTAATAATGCAGTGCAGGTTTGCATTTACTTTAGACTGGTTTTCGTAGCCAACACAATGATTCGTGTTTTATGTCGGGTTTGGCCACACGTGGTGTAAGTTAAATTCCAAAAGTGTTGCCAGTAAACCTTCCTATTCTTGGTTCTTTCGGTAAAGTCACGTAGAAGGGAAACAATAAAATAATAAAAATATAAAACAATAAAATTCTCACGACGTTTCGACTGCAACACAAGCAATCATCATCAGGTGTAAAAACCACAACAAGAACATTTGAAAAAAGTGGCGGTTATTTTTAACGTTAGCACCACGGAGAGAGATTTGACAGTTTGTTCAGATGGACGAGTCATCTATGTTCGGAAAATAGGAGGGGGGAGACAAAAATAATGGATGCGGTCTGAAAGCCACTTTTAGCGTGATCAATCAATTAAGACCCGAAATGGTTTATCAAATCGTTCCAATGATTGCTAAGCCAGAATCCATCTTCTCGGTTGAAATTGTCTCTGTGTTTCTATATGCGGATAGCCTCATTAACGAATCTCTCATGGTAGCCAGATGGTTAACGTTAAAAATAACCGCCACTTTTTTCAAATTTTCTTTTTGTGGTTTTTACACCTGATGATGATTGCTTGTGTTGCAGTCGAAACGTCGTGAGAATTTTATTGTTTTATATTTTTATTATTTTATTGTTGACCTTCTACGTGACTTTACCGAAAGAACCAAGAATATGAATCCCTGCAGTCACGAAAGCTTTATATCAAAAGTAAACCCTCCATCACCTGATAGGATTGTCACGTCTACAAGTAAATGTTATGTATTAATAAAACAAAAACCTGACTGATAAAACTGCTTTGGCGTTCCTTCAAATGCTTGGTTTATCCGGATAATCAAGGTTTAAAATAATATCGGGCTTAAATAAACGTGGGCTGTTTTGTTTTACTTATACGTCCCGAGTCATTCCCGAGAGGGACTCGATCTGTGTCCTTGAGGGTCCGGGGACTCGCCCGTCACAACAGAAGCGCCATCGGCCCATGATTGCGGAACGATTCCGCCCAAGGAAGCCACCAACAACAACACTCGCACTACGACTACTGCTGTAACTCAATAGTAATAACTTGCTACTGTGGTGGCCATAGACGCCCGCAGTCTGGGTCACCCATGCCCCGCGAGGCAACACGGGGCTGTGCGGAGGTGGAAGGGGGGTCGAGGAGGAATGAGGGTCGAGGAGGGTCGAGAAGGGGGGCTAAGGAAGGTTGAGGAGTGAAGGTCGAGGCGGAGGGTTGAGGGTCGAGAAGGGTTGAGGGGTGAGGGTTTAGGAGGGGAAGGGGTCAAGGAGGAGGGTTGAGGGGTGAGGGTTTAGGAGGGGGAGGGGTCAAGGAGGAGGGTTGAGGGGTGAGGGTTTAGGAGGGGGAGGGGTCAAGGAGGAGGGTTGAGGGGTGAGGGTTTAGGGGGGGAGGGGTCAAGGAGGAGGGTTGAGGAGGGGAAGGGGTCGAGGAGGAGGGTTGAGGGGTGAGGGTTTAGGGGGGGAGGGGTCAAGGAGGAGGGTTGAGGGGTGAGGGTTTAGGGGGGGGAGGGGTCAAGGAGGAGGGTTGAGGGTTTAGGAGGGGGAGGGGTCAAGGAGGAGGGTTGAGGGGTGAGGGTTTAGGGGGGGAGGGGTCAAGGAGGAGGGTTGAGGAGGGGAAGGGGTCGAGGAGGAGGGTTGAGGGGTGAGGGTTTAGGGGGGGAGGGGTCAAGGAGGAGGGTTGAGGGGTGAGGGTTTAGGAGGGGAAGGGGTCAAGGAGGAGGGTTGAGGGGGAAGGGTTTAGGAGGGGAAGGGGTCAAGGAGGAGGGTTTAGGAGGGGAAGGGGTCAAGGAGGAGGGTTGAGGGTTTAGGAGGGGAAGGGGTCAAGGAGGAGGGTTGAGGGGTGAGGGTTTAGGGGGGGAGGGGTCAAGGAGGAGGATTGAGGGGGGGAGGGGGTCGAAGAGGAGGGTTGAGGGGAGGGGGTCGAGGAGGAGGGTTGAGGGTTTAGGAGGGGAAGGGGTCGAGGAGGAGGGGTGAGGGGGAAGGGTTTAGGAGGGGAGGGGGTCGAGGAGGATTCACGGACAGGAGGGACACGGAGAGATTCGGGTCCCGTGTATCGCGTGAGCTGGAATCGTTTCAGGGTAATCGAAGGACTCGATACCTATACTTTCTATGCAATTGCGTGAATATCGGAATCGATCCTCGTAATTTAAAAAAAAACCTCCGGGATTGGTTGGATGGGAAACCTGGCATCGACTCTCGATTCAAATTAGGACGTCCGCGTAATTAACGAATCGGTTATCGAAATAAATTCAAGTTTTCATTGGCTTGTCGATTCCTTGAATCGCAACGCGCGTGTGAGGATTGCTGCGAAAACCGCCGCTGTCGGTTCCAGGGATCGGAATCGACTCCTAACGGAATCGATTACGTGCGAGCCGACCAAGCGACGCTTATAGGCGGTGCGGCCCGGCCGTGGTGACCCCGCAGTGACCCCGCGGACCTCAGAGGAGCCACGTGGTGGGTGCCCCGGGGTCGTGGTCACGACGCCTGCCTCGAGAGTCGCGGGCGACGGGGCCCAGCGGTCGGAGCGTTCGAGAGTTGCAGAGGCTTCGCGGTTCAATTCCGGGAGACCGCCCCGGTTAATAACAACCTGGCCTCCCGCTCACGGCCACCAACACCCCTGGCGATTATCTGAACGGGTCCGGGGCCCTTCCCAAGGTCGACTCAGCCTCAAATGAGTACTTGGTGTGAGGTGTGTAAACATCCTCAATTGGGGAGACAAAGGCGGCCGGGCGTGTTTTTGGCGACCCATCTCGTGTGCCACAGTGCCGGCCTTCATAGGTGCTCGCTAACAGCAGTTGCCCCAACAGTCTGTTACAGGCTACACGGGGCATCTTTGTCCCCCCACCACAATGGCGTAATTTCTTAACGAGCTGGCCATTGTTTGCCGGCGTCACGGTCCAAATTGGACAAATGTGGCTGTGGTCATGCTGAGACTGCTGACGCTACTGCTGTGCTGACGCTATGCTGTGTGCTTCTGCTGCAACTGCTGGGTCTTGTATGCAAGAGCTTTCAGTGCCTGGGCCATGTTCAAATTAAATCATAATCTATACTCTTTGGTTCTATTCGGTAAAGTCACGTAGGTAAAAAATAAAACAAAAATCACGACGTTTCGTCCACAACACAAGCGGCCTTCATCAGGTGAAGGGACCAGACTGTCTAGAGGACAGCGCTGGAGTGAAACACAGCCACGCTCAGACCGCGACCTTTAAGCTGTGTGCGAGGAAACAAGGTGCCTTGACAAAGGAATTAGCATAAAAATTAGCATTTGATTGGCCGACTTAGCATGATGAACGGTGTAGAGGTGGTGTACATGCGGGTGAACATGCCGGTTGGCGAGGGGGGGAGGGAAAGTTTACCTATTGATGGTGTGAAAAGGGAATTTTTAAGAGCTGCGAAAGTTTGGGGTACCACTACTTGAAAAATATACTGTACCATTGAAAATTAGTTTAATGTTTGGTTCAATTTAGAACATCTTTCCAATGGTTGCTTAATTTGAAACCATCTTCTCGGTTGAAATTGTGTCTGTGTTTGTAGATCTGAATTGCCTCGTGAACAAATCTCTGATAAAAACCCGTGGGTTTGCAAAGGACCTTGGTATCGGAGAAAATTATATCGTGATCACCCACAGCGTTGTAACAGTGATCAGCTACGGCAGAAGAATTCGTTCTGCCGTGTTTCAAATCTGATTTGTGCTCGCGAATTCGGTCAGAGACATGTCGCTTTGTCTCCCCGATATAGCAATCACCGCAAGTACAACTCAATTTGTAAACCCCGGGGTACTGTAAGTCAAGAATGACATCCTTCACGGATGGGATCAGATCACGAATTTTGTGTACTGTATTGAACCGGACCTGGATCTTGTGTTTGTTTAGAATTTTGGATTTTTTTTTAGTAACGCCTGCTACATATGGTAGTGTGATGGTTTTGACCGAAGTATCAAGTGGTTATTTCTGTATGGCTCGCTCACCGTGCTCCGCTCGTCTCGCTCACCACCTTTGTCTCCCCACTATCACTTCACTTGCTTCGCACTCAGCGACTCCCCGTTCAGCAACTCCGCACACAGCGTCTTCAGCTCCGCTATCGCTACGCTCACTCCACTGCTAACTACTTCGTCTTGCACCATTGCTTATCCCGAGCTCTCATACTCTGATGGTGCATTGTCTTTGAGTTGTGCGCCTTTTGGCGTCTTCTGGTCCAACACCATGTGAGACGAGGCTCTAAAGAAAGCTGTCTCGGGTGTGGACCAATCAATTTCAAGGACAGTGCATACATTATCAGAGTTGTTGTTTTTTTATTCTTAGCTCTTTCGGTAAAGTCACGTTGAAGGGAAACAATAAAATAATAAAATATATATAAAACAATAACAATTCTCACGACGTTTCGACCATAACACAAACGGTCGTCATCAGGTGTGTCGGTTTGCAGACCTTAAACACGGTAGGACCAACACCTCGGCCGTGGCAGATCATTGTTATAATTCAGTAGGCTCACATGACATTGATTTTTCCAAGACAGAGGTTCTTTGTAAGCCATCTGGCTACCATGAGAGATTCGTTCATGAGGCTATCCACATATACAAGCACAGAGACAATTTCAACCGAGAAGATGGATTCTGGCTTAGCAATCATTGGAAAGATTTGATAAACCATTTCAGGTCTTAATTGATTGTTCACGCTTACAGTGGCTTTCAGACAGCATACATAAGAGGAGGGGCCTCTTTTCAGAACATAGATGGACTAGTCCTTCTAAATAAACTGCCAAATCGCTGCGCGTGGCGCTGTCGTTTTTTTATTATAAATAAATAAATACACCTTTAAAAATAAATAAATTTATGCAAACCGACACACCTGATGACGACCGTTTGTGTTATGGTCGAAACGTCATGAGAATTTTTATTGTTATATATTTTATTATTTTATTGTTTCCCTTCAACGTGACTTTACCGAAAGAGCTAAGAATATGAATTACTGCAGTCACGAAAGCTTTAAATCAAAATTTGTTGTTTTTTATTTGCGTTCCGACCGCAGGTATTGTGGTCAATGTAAACATGACTCCTTGTAAAAAAGGTGTCAGTTTTGTTGCCAGATAAAAGGGTAAAAAACCAATTATCATACTTCGTCTTGCTTCACACTTTGTCCAAACTCCGTCTCCAAACTCCGTCTCCAAACTCTGTTTCCAACTCCACGTCTTCCTCGTCCAGCTCCCAACTCTCTGTGTGTCTCCCCCAATTTATCCCCATTCTCATTATCGCTAATTAATTGGCCCGCGTGCCTCCGCACGCTTCTCGTCCTCAAACACCTGCCTTTCTCCAGACATCTCGGCGCCTCCTTGCCCTTGACAACAGCCACAGCCAATCACCGCCATTGCTGATCCTCTGGCTTAATTGGCCCAACCGTTACCTCATCATCCCAGCCTTTGCACCTGGCTGTCCTAACACGACCCACACTGTTTTCGCCTTCTCCACAGGCTGACCCCAGATAACCCAAACTGTCCGTGTGATCATGCAATCGCGCATTTTCCACAACACACCTTCATACTCCACTACACATGTAACACCAAACCCTAGAGCCATAGCTGGCTGCATGAGTCACTCCACAACAACAGGAGCATCAGTCGGTTTTATTACAAATCTTTAACAATACACAGGGGTGAACAACTCCCCAGGGGTTAGGGGTCCCGGGCTAGGTCCCGACACAGCCGGCTGCCCTGTGCTGTCTCCTCTGCCCCGGCCGTGGGATCAACCAACACGGCCGACTGAGGAGCACAGCCACGTCTAGCCTGGCACTGTGCTCTCTCCTATCCCTACCCTCTTGCCCCTGGCTCCCCGTTCCACCCTTCTCAGACCCTACTCTCCAGCTACGACCCCGCTTACGTCACGGGGTCCCCTTTTTATCCTTGAGGAGCCGTGATGTCACTCTGCTGCCCCGAGCGCATGACGTCACATCATCGCCCTGGACAGCACAAGTGACGCCACTTCCCCATTCTACTCCTCTACATTACCACCCCCCTGTGAAAAAAAAAAACAGCTGACCCGGCTGCAAGAAAACCCCAACCTTAGGGTAGCACGGCATCCCAGGCATCACAATAACAACAACCAAAAGTAAGACGGCTTCTTCCGGCCGGCAGTGCCGAGCGGGCGCCGGGGCTGGATCCGACGAACGGCCGCCCAGGCCATCACCGGAGCCGCATCCCCCTTGAACGGGTATGCGCTGCCGGCCCGCTTCCCCGTGTGGCGTCCGGCGCCGGTGCAGGTGGGCTGTCCGCAGGCAACAGGCCCACTGCCGTAGCCTCCGGTGGCCGGGGGGTCCTCGCCGGCGCTACTTGGAAGGGCCCTGGGGGCACACAAACAGGGCGAACGCCGCCCCCGTCAACAGGACCCGGCCGGACAGGCACGACAGACGCATCACCCGCCGACCTCCCCGGAGTTGGGGGTGGATCCCCCAGGGTAGATGGAATATAGCGTTTGAGCCGGGCCGGGTGCACTATCCACCGCCGGCGTCCGAACCGAATCCGGACGCACTGCGGCCGGGGGACTTCCACGACCTCAACGGGACCCTGCCAAGGGCGGTGCAATTTGGCAGATGTGCCAACTGGGTCCTGGGGACAATGCAGCCACGCTTTCTGGCCCGCTACCCACGGGAGGCCCGCTGCCTGGTGTTTGGGCAGCCGCTCATTAGCCGCCTGCCGGCCGGTGGAATTCTCGGCAGCGGCCTGCTGTGCCTCGCGCAGCCGGTCAAGCGCGACTTTCAAAGGGACCGGCACAGCCGACCCCTTCCTGGAGGACCCCACGTCCAGTTGGACGTGCACCGGGGGCTCTGGCTCCCTCCCGTACATTAAATAAAAAGGCGAAAATCCCGTTGAGGCGTGAGGAGCCAACCGATACGCTGCCAAGACCCCCGGGACGAACAGGTCCCAGTCCGATTGAGATGTGTTCACATGGTGGCACAGCATGGAAGTGAGGGTGCGGTTCAAGCGCTCTACCATCCCGTCCGATTGGGGGTGGTAGGGCGAGGTGCGGATTTTCTTGGTGCCAAGGAGGTCACACACCTCCTTGAGCAGCTTAGACGAGAAATTCCGCCCCTGATCCGTCAACAATTGTTCCGGCGCACCCTTGTCCAACACGTACCCCTGGATGAACGCCTCGGTGATAGAAGAGGCCGACTGATCGACCAAAGGCCATGCCACAGGCCAACGTGTGAGGTACTCAACGCCCACCAAGAGGTATTTATGGCCCCGTTGGGATGCAGGGAATGGGCCCAAGATGTCGAGCGCCACGAGTTCATTAACGCGAGAAACCCGGATGGACTGCAGCGGGGCCCGGTCCTGGACAACTGGGGCCTTCCTCCGCGCGCAGTCGTGGCAACCCTTCAAAATCAGTGCCACGTCACCCTCCACACCTGGCCAGTAATAGTCCCGCTTAAGGGTCAATAGGGTCTTGTGGTAGCCAAAGTGCATAAGCTTCTCGTGAATGGCTCGGGTTAATTTACCACGTAGGCTAGTGGGCACAACCACGCAATAGCGTTCCAATTGGGCATCCCAACGCATGAGGAGTCCGTCATGCACGGCGATCGCTGGGGCCGCCGACGAAGCTGAACCCCGGGCCGTACGTCCGACGCGTCACCATAGCTTCAGCAGGGAGGAATCATCCATCTGCAAGTTGGACCATACCTCCCGGGGGAGTCCCAGGCCGAAATCCGCGGATGTCGCCGCACCCGGGGGGGGGTGGCCGTCGCGGCCGATGCGACCAACTGGGCCGCGACGTCCCCTGGGGCCTTGCAATGGCTAGAGCCCAGGGCGCAAGCACACCTGCCACCTGCCGGCAATCTGGACAAGCCGTCCGCATTTCCATGCAGTGCCCCCTTTCTGTGGATTACGTCAAAGGGGTAATCCTGGAGCACCTCGAGCCAGCGGGACAGCTGACCCGAAGGCTGACCAATCCTCAGCGAATATTGCAGGGCCGCGTGGTCGGTTCGGACTGTAAACCGCCTACCGTACAAGTAGGGCCTATACAATTGAACAAAAAAAACTATGGCCAAAAGCTCCCTCCGAGTCACGCAGTATCGCTGTTCCGTCGGGGACAGAACCCGACTGCCGTAGGCTACCACCCTCTCCACCCCATCGACCACCTGGGCCAGGACTGCCCCAATGCCCATGTCGCTGGCATCGGTGTCAAGCAGAAAGGGCTTCGAGAAATCGGGGTACCCCAAGGGCAGCGCATCCGCCAAGGCCGTGTGAAGCGTCGCAAAAGCAGCCTCCTCCGCGCCCCAGTAAAACCTTTGGCCTTTGGCGGAGAGGGCGTGCAGCGGCTTCGCAATCGTCGCAAAATCGCGGACAAACCGGTGATAGTACGATGCGAAGCCGACGAAGCTACGCACCTCCGCGACAGATGTGGGAGTCGGCCACGTCCGGACACAAGCCGTTTTCTCCGGGTCCGTGGCGACACCTGACGCACTAACAATGTGTCCCAAATATTTCACTGATGGTTGTAGCAAATGGCATTTCTGGGGTTTAAATTTCAAGCCCGCAGCGCGCACTTTGACGAACACAGCCTCGAGGCATTGCAAGTGCTCGTCAAACGTACACCCAAAAACAATAACGTCGTCCAAGTAGATTAAACAAGACTCCCACTGCAGCCCCGCCAAAACCATCTCCATGAGACGCTGGAAGGTGGCTGGGGCCGAATGAAGACCCATAGGAAGCCGATTGAATTCGAACAGCCCCTGGGGCGTGCGGAACGCTGTCTTGGGTCTAGAGGCTTCGTCCAGCGGCAATTGCCAGAAGCCGGAGAGCAAATCTAGAGTCGAAAAGAACCGCGCGCCCGAGAGGGCGTCCAGGGAATCATCCATGCGAGGCAATGGATATGCGTCAGCCACCGAGATCTTGTTCAATTTACGGAAATCGACGCAGAACCGGAGACTCCCGTCCCGTTTCTTGACTAGCAATTTGGGAGCACCCCAAGGGCTAGTGGAAGGGGAGACGTTGTCCACCGCCAACATTTCGTCGACAGCTGAGCGGACATGCTCCTTTTCTGCAGGGCTAAAGTGGTGGGAATTAAGCCGAATAGGGGCTGAGTCGCCCGTATCTATGTGGTGTTCCAAAAGAGTAGTGCGACCCAGATCAAATTTACTTTGGCTAAACACATCGGTGAACCTCTCGATGAGTTCGCGGAGTTGCTGACGCTCCCCGGTGGACAACGAGGCATTCTCGTCGCACAACGTGGCGATCCACGATGCGTCGGAGTCCCCCGCGCGCATCACGCCCGCCACGACTCCTCCATCCGGGGCAGCGCTCTCGGGTGGGGGAGCCGGGGTCGCGTGTGCCAGGACGGCACCGGCCGGGATTACGATTGGCGTGGGCCCCGAATTGAGGACCTGTAGAAAAAGGTCCTGGCCCCCCGACACGGCCGTCAAGGCGCCCACCAATCCCATCGTCCTTGAAAAGTAACTCGACGGGGACAGGAGGATACCTGTCTCCGTGGAGCCCCCTTCGAGCGGTCTGCGCAACCTAAGGGGTAGCAAGAATTGTGATGCCGGCGGCATGGTCACCGCCGCCCTATTCAAGGCCCGCACACTGGCAACCAAGGGAGACAGGACGGTAGGCGATTGTAGGAATTGCAGCCGCCTCCCTGATGGCAATTCCACACAGCCCTGGTCAACGAGAATTCGAATGGGCATTCTAGACAAAAAGTCGGTCCCCAAGAGGCATGGAACTGCCAAGGTCTTGGAGACCAAAATAGGCCCGGCCAACTCAATCTCGTCCACCCGAACCGACGCTATAACTTGGCCCAATATGCCCAAACTGCTGCTGTTCGCGGCGACACAAGCCCCACGAACCGGCCCTAACGGACCGACGCTGTGGGGTAGGAGCTTGAAAATGGCCTCTGAAATAATGGTGGCAGATGCCCCCGTATCCACCAAGAGGCGAACTCGCACCCCCTGCACGCAACCCGCCAACGCTGAGGAGCCAGCAGCTGCCGCCACCATCCGATGCGCCAGCGCGTTCCAGTGGCGGGTCAGCCTGGGCCATCCAGTGGGTGACAATGGTGGTGCACCCGACCCCTCGAGGACAACCCCCTGACGATGAGCCCTAGCCCCGCTAGATGCATGAGGTGAGGGGGGCGGCCGCGCGGGTGATGCGTCGCGACTCGCCTGAGGCCCTGGGCTTGATGCCGATGAGGGTCCGGGAGGAGTTGGAGCCCCCTTGCTGAAGGCCCCCGGGGCATTCCTACACCCCCGCTCAATGTGGCCCTGCTGACCACAGCGGAAGCAGGTGACCGTGGCAGTGTCCTGCAGGCGGGAAGGTCCCGGCTGCCCCCGCTGCTCTGGACGGCGACCACCCGCCCCCCTCCCGCGACGACCGGGCATCGCCAGGGCCGCGAGGGTGTCCACACCCTGAGAGGCGGCCTCCTCTTCTGGCGCCGGGATCCCCACGCACGCCGCCATTCGGGGCTGTTGGCACGGCGACGGATCGATCTGCAGCCGCAGCCACAGCAACCTCCCGCGATGCGGCGAGGGGCGGCGGCGTTGCGGCCTCCCCGGGCCACGCCGTAGATGCGGCGAGGTGTGGAGGCGCCACAGCACCCGCAACCCACCTGTCCGCGGCGCCGTACGGAGCCATGGTGCCGGCGTGCGTGCCTGCGGCGGCCTCTGTATCCGCGGCATCCACCCGCGACGTGGCGTGGTGCGGCATCGTTGCGGCCCCCGTGGGCCACGCCAGAGACGCGGCGAGCAGCGGCCGCGTTGCGGCCCCCCCGGGCCACGCCGTAGACGTGACGAGGTGCAGAGGTGCAGCAGCGGCCGCTGGCAACCCCGCCGGCGCGGCGGGATGCGGAGGCGCACCAGCGCCCGTGGCCCACCTTGAAGGCGCGACGAGGTGCGGGCCCGCGGCATCGCCAACAGCCAGCCCCGCGGCCCCGCCCGTGTGCTGAGCCGCGGCAGCCCCCGCGGCCCCTCCCACAGACGCGACGAGGGCCGGCGGCGCTGCGGCCTCCGTGGGCCACGCCGCAGATGCGGTGAGGTGAGGAGGCGCAGCAGCGCCTGCGAGCCACCTCGCAAATGCGGCGGCATATGGATCCGCGGCCCATCCCGCCAACGTGGCGTGGTGCGGTGGCGTTGCGGTCCCGGCAGGCCACGCCGCAGACGCGGCGAGATGAGGAGCCGCAGCGGCGCCCGCGAGCCACCCCGCAATTGCGGCGGAATCCGCGGCCCGGCTCGCCGGTACGGCGAGGTGCGGAGCCGCGGCAGCGACATCCGCGGCAGCGACATCCGCAGCCAAGCTCGCAGCCACGGCGAGGCGCGGAGCCGCGGCGGCATCCGCAGCCGCATCCACGGCAGCCACTGCCGCAACAATGGCTGCCGCTTCCAGCGCCGCAACGGAAATTACGTCCGCTTGCGGCTCCCCCACCAACATGGCCGCCACCTCCGGCGGCGCATGAAAAATGGCGCCAACTTCCAAATTGGCGGGCGGCAAAACAGCGGGAATCCGCCGGTGCCACGCGGAGTGTGGGCCGGATGGGTGCGTCCGCGCTCCCACCTCTGTAAGGGCGGCGGTGAGCTGGTCGATCGCCCGCAGGAGCAGCTGCGACCGCTCCTCGGCATCGCCCCCCAACACCGGGGGTGGTGCGCTGGGACTCCCAGCCGCCGACACCACCTGCCCCGCCGAGTCCATCTCCACGACGACGGACTGCCCCCGGGTCGCAGCAGGAGCCTCCCCGACGTCGTCAGCACTCTCCTGGCGTCCCGCCGGTGGATTCTTATGCCGCCCGCCCGATTTAGGCATAGCGACGGCAGCGTAACCACTCCGGACACCGGTTGTAAAGGAGTTCCCGACGACTCACTCGGAGGCTAAGGTAAGGTAAGGGCTTCCGCCAAGGTTTTATTACAAATCTTTAACAATACACAGGGGTGAACAACTCCCCAGGGGTTAGGGGTCCCGGGCTTGGTCCCGACACAGCCGGCTGCCCTGTGCTGTCTCCTCTGCCCCGGCCGTGGGATCAACCAACACGGCCGACCGAGGAGCACAGCCACGTCTAGCCTGGCACTGTGCTCTCTCCTATCCCTACCCTCTTGCCCCTGGCTCCCCGTTCCACCCTTCTCAGACCCTACTCTCCAGCTACGACCCCGCTTACGTCACGGGGTCCCCTTTTTATCCTTGAGGAGCCGTGACGTCACTCTGCTGCCCCGAGCGCATGACGTCACATCATCGCCCTGGACAGCACAAGTGACGCCACTTCCCCATTCTACTCCTCTACACATGTTTCAATGCACCTTTAAGATCAGCACACTAAATCAAAATACAGATAATACTTTGCAACGGTCATCCGGAGCGAAACATTTTATTTTATTTTAGGCCACTGAATAGCAGTGGCAGCTAGGGGTGTACAACTCCTCTAGAGCAGTTTTGAGTGAATATCTCATAGGTAGTGATTCAAGTTGCAGTTTATTGGCAATAGCATTCCAGACCCTGGGGGCATCAATAGCAAAGGCCCTTCCTCCGGTTTTTGTACGGCAATAGGGAATGTGAAGCTGGTAAATGAGCGAAGACCTGAGGTCAAATTTGTTCTTTGAAACAGAGAGGAGATCCAGCAGGTAGTCTGCGGATTTTTTTGTAAGTACATCGTGAATAAATAAGATCTGGTGCACAAGCCGTCGAACATTAAGAGATGTTAAGTTTGACCCAATGTAGAGATCACGGTGGTGAGTCCTATATGGACAGTTCAATGCAAATCTTAAGGCCGAGTGATAGATGGAATCAAGCTTCTTCAGTACAGTACTTGAGGCTGATTTATACACGATATCACAGTAATCAAGTAGAGGCAGTATGGTAGCTTTTATCAATTCCAAATGGAACATAGGGGGGAAGCAGTGCTTGTGTCGATACAATTTTTTTTCTTTTTACCAATATAATCAGGATGACCCCAAGATACTTATAGATCTTGACTTGCTCTATTTGATAATTATTTAAGGAATGTAATTGGGGAAAAATAACTTCCTGCTTTAGTCCCTGTGAGAAGCATAGCACCTTGGTTTTGGAGGTATTCAGGACTAGCCGACCGTGCTAATCGTAGGTGTGGGAGGACAACAAACTAAACATAAAAAAATGTGTTACAGTTCAACAAAAAAGGGAAGCATTGTTAAATTCATAAATAAGAAATATTGTACATTTGCACGTGAAGCTATATAGTTCCGCGGTTCGGTTCGCAAGTGCGAGTTCGCGTTCGCAAGCCGGATGTTTACAAAAATGTATATATTTTTTTGTCTTTCAAAGCATAAAGGACTGTGCTTTGAAAAACACAAATCCCCCATATAGCCTTAACAGGCTGTTGGAACTAGTGTTGTGAGCAAGTCGCGTCTATGAAGGCCGACACTTGGGGGTGGGTGGCCAACACCAAGCCCAGCCGCCTTTGGCTCCCGAGTGGTGCTGTTTGCACACTGCACTAGATACTCATTTGAGGCTGCATCGACATAGGAAAGGCCCAAGACCGGTTCAAATAATTGTCAATGGTATTGGCCGTGATCAGAAATCAAACTCGGGTAGCTGGCTTTGTAGCGCAGCGTGCTAACAGCTACTCTACCGCTCCCCACAAGTTCACCACCGTCGAGAACACATCGTTGATAACCATTACAGTCATCATGTTACAGTCATTAATGTACATACTCCCCCGAATAAGGAATCGCCATAACTACCTCCGCCAGCAGCCACTCAGCTATAAATTACTGCATTGCAAAGATGGTCACTCCATCGCGTGCTTTCAGATGCACTTCTGCGGCTGTCTGGAATGCTCTTCTGATATTAGCGAGTCACTGGAGCTATGCACTTTTAAATCTAGATTGAAACTAATTTCTTGAAAACGTATTTTTGTGTTTAGTTTTTTGTCGTTCCCCAGCACCTCTGATTAGCACATTTGGCCTTGTACGGTGCGAAAGAAGTTCAACATACATAGATGTAGACCACTGCAATAGCCACCACACACAATGGGGCTACTCATCGTCACCTTGAGCCAACTGCTGCAAACAACAGATCTAATAAGACTGTGTGCTGTTGCTAAAGTGGCCCTCAGGGCCACAAAGTCCAACAAGGCACCGGGATACGTTGGTCTGCATCCTGAGTTCCAAAAGAATGTGGGACTATATGGGCAACAATGGCATGCAAACAATCGTCACCGTCACACAAAGGACGGGCAAAATCTTGAAAGCATACGAGAAAGCCAAATTCATCACCATTTTGAAATTCGGAAAACCGAAGAACTCGCCCTCCAGATACAGGGCCAATATTTATCTTGCACTTTCACCTCCATGCTGATGGAATGTGCTACATTTACCATTTGGGCTTCTCCAGATCCATTTCTTAGATTCCTTTATTTGAAGGTGTTTATTACTTTCGAATCTTTGCTGGCTGTGAACGCTAACAGATAACAGGGACTCTATCAATTCGGTGCCAATCTCTGCACTTTTAATCCACTCTGCATTTAAGTCTTCCCCTTACGACGTCACAAAGTCCCACCAGCCTCGCCCCCATGGGATTTCATGGCATTTTTCTTCATGCTGGTGGTGAATTTACACGAGGCGTCTCTCGGGCATAGTCTTCCCAGTGCGAGGGTGTGCCAATGTGCCCCCCGTGCCACCTCCTATGTGCGTCTGTAGCTCGCCGGCCCCGCGTCTCCCCCCCCCCCCCACGTTGTTTGTTGTTGTAACTTGCTGACCCACCCCTCCTGGACATGTCAAAAAGAGCTTCATAGCTGATCAGATTTCCCCAGTCTAAATAAAGATCCTGATTCTGAAAATACTATACACCGTCAACTTTCACAGTGGACATTAACGGTGCGCAGCAACAAAATCCTCCTCCGAAACTACTGCAGGACACCGTAGCGCCTTTCTTTGTGGTGATCACCTTGGACTATAACAGCAGCGGTCAATATACCAAGCACTGCCATCCATGAGATTAATCTTAATGAGCTTTGCATCCATCAGCGAGCTATGTCTTTTAACAATTACCCGGCTTCAACCTTGTAATATAACGTAAACGTAAAGTACTTGCGCCATCTATTGGTAGGAGTCCATCTGTGTTTAATGTACGCATTCTAAATCAGGGACTTTTATTTGCCATCAGGTTTAACGAGAATTTTATGCTTGTGTCAGCGTTCTGATTTCTCCTGAGAGCCATGTAAGATCTTCTGTGATCCACCCAGGGGTCGCGATCCACGTGTTGGCCACCATTGAGCAATAAGAATGGCGAGAATACTAAAATATAATTCGCATGTGGGAGAAAACTGGAGATAATCCACGTCAAAATCTACGTGTCAAATACAAATCCACACACTAAAAAGAGAATTTCACTCGAAAGGTCGGTCTGCACAGATGCGTTCACAGTCCCACTTCCTGCACTGCCTTCTCCCGGGCGCCTACGCAGCCTGGCCGGCTCGAGACGCTCACAAGACTCGCCTTCCCATAAACTATTTTTTTTATTAAAACTGTTTCCATTTTCATTTATTTTGTATTTACTACTTAACTTTCTTATGCTATTCGTTGCGCGAGGTTGCACTTCATTTGGCTGCTTTCAATTTCCACAATTTACTTTGCTCAGTCGGTGTTAAACGCCAAGGGCGTGACGAGTTTCTGTTTTCACTCCTGTTTGCTCTATGCCCCCTGTACCGTTCTCATTCCATTGTAATGTGCACCGATGCCTACTTTATTGAGGGCGATATTGGCACGTAAAATAAAGACTGATTGGTTTAATACGTAGGCGTTCGTAACTAATTGACATGACAAACCTGGCGGGTTGACAACACATTTATACTTAAGCGATCTAATCCAAAAACACAAACCTTTATCCGTCGACCCTCGCTGCAGGTCACAGCTTGGCCACCGATGGCGTCAAGCGGCTGCACGTGTGCGAGGAGTGCGGAAAGGGCTTCACGCACGGCCAGACGCTGAAGATCCACGCGCGCACCCACACGGGCGAGTGGCCGCACGAGTGTGAAGAGTGCGGCAAGGGCTTCGCCTTTGTGTCATACCTCAAGAGGCACCGGACGACGCACATGGGGGAGCGGCCCTTCGCCTGCAACGTGAGCGTGTGTGCGCGGGCGCACCGCCACCGCTTGCTTCACACATCACCACCGTTACACATACACAGGAGAGCCACACTGACTCACAGGACTCTTGTTCAAGAGGGTCCTGTATTGGGTTTTTTATTTGAACCCTTTCCCGATCCAAGACATCTGCACATTGCAGGGTGGGGTCCCGTTCATCGCTGAATCTCGGAACACGCAAGTGGCTCAGCGTTGATTTTATTAAAAGGCACACATACGTCATCGGAACCGGAAAGGGTTAAGATGTTTTCAGCCAATTAACAAGTTGTGTTTATTTTTACAAGTGGGAGGAAACCCACACCGTACGCGTGGGGCCAACACTCGATCCCTGTACAGATGGAAACAGATGGGGATTAGTCCACTTGCCGCACTGCCTTCTGGTGAGCCAGACCTTGACGCTCATGGGGAGTTTCACAACACTTGTGCGGTGATCCACCAAGCCTTGCCTCCAGCGCTGATTTACTGGCCACGTACACAGCCACCACCACCCAGCTAATTACGATTATGCTCGTTTACCCAGCAGAGCCTCAGGGAGGCTTATATGTGCTTAAATAATAAATTTATCATTCAGTGTATGTGACCTACTATGATACAGGGGTATCAGAAATGTGGGCAGTAACAAAGCAAATGGAAAAAAAGGCTGAAACGTATGGAGATGAATGTTGGGAATTACATCGAGAGAAAAGTGAAACACATCAATCGCTTGTGTTGTACTCGGGTGTTTCAAGGACTCTGTGGGTGATGTTGCTGCTGTATGTATTTTTTATTGGGTAATTTACATGGAACCTTTCAGCATTGGGTTTTTGTAACCAATACCAGTTACACTGTACTTTCTATGGGTAAAAACCCATGCAGAACAGTGGGAGAGAACATATAACTCCACACAGAACGGCGCCCAAGTCAGGAATCGAACCTAGGACTTTCTTACATCTGAGGCGCCGCCCAACAGCCGGATGCAAATCATGCCTCCAAGCCGAGGCGCCACAGTGGCGAGATGTTACCTCGGCTGGTATACCGGAGGTCCTGGGTTCGATCCCAACCCTGAGACCTGTATATTTGGAATGTATTGGTTCCCTCTCCCCGTGGAAGCATGGATTTTTCTCCGGGTTCTGCGGTTTTTCCCTCTACGTTTAGAATCAACATGCGTTTAGAGTAGTTGGCTGCTTTAACTTTCCAGATAACCCACTTCGTTGAGCTATCATTTGTGGCCAGGTCGCTTCTGAAAAAAAGAGCTACAAAGCTCAGTGGGTCTTATCTGATAAAACTAAAAAAAAAATTATAGTTTAGTTTATAATGTGGGAGACCGTCAGATGTGGCTTTTGTGAACGTCTGAGATCGTGCCAGTGATCATCGCCTTGTTTGCCAGGTGTGTGGCAAGAGGTTCTCCCAGATCTCGACACTCAAAGCGCACCTGAGGACGCACACGGGGGAGCGCCCGTATGCATGCACCGAATGTGGCAAGCGCTTCCTACAGAGCTCGGACCTCATCAAGCACCGCGTGACTCACGAGAGGGCAGCCCTACACTTCTGAGCGCACCTGTGATGGAGCGCGCACTCATAACTCGTGCCCGAGCGCGAGGCTGTACGTGGCTTTGATGTGCAATATGCTTGCGTTTTGCTTGGCTACGCGTACGCCCATTCGGACTGCACAACCCCTTGCGTTCACATGCCGGGCACTGGTGGCTATTTCATTATCGTATCCACGCGGGTTTACCTAGCAAAGCCTCACTGAGTCTCAAGGCTGTTTCCGGAGGGTCTTTCCAAGTTTTTGTGGTAGGAGGGCGATGTTGCCACTGCGTGTAGTAATTGGCAGTGCTGTATAATTTTTCATCATTGGGATTGTTTGGCCAATACCAGTTACATTTTGCGTGCTTTTTTACTTTCAGCTATCACTGGAAACCAGAGAACCCCAGAGAAACCCATGCAGAAAAGGGGGAGAGAGTGCAAACTCCACACAGGAAGGTGTCCGAGTCGGAAATCGAACCCAGGCCCTTCTTGCTGTGAGGCACGAGTGTTACCACTGCCACACTAGCCTGCCACTACGCAAATTTATAATGCGCCACTGTAGAGCAGAGGGTTGGTGGATCAATGTCGTTTGCGAAACTCCCTGCCCAGTCAATGGGCGTCGAGGTTGCCTGGCTGGCCCAGGGTATGACAGTTCAGCGAGTGGAATAAGCATACCCTTCATTCTCGCGGGTTGAGCTATCGCTATTTTGCACCAAATTAATTAAGGTACATTTTCACCGATCGTGCCCCTTTGGCTCGACCATTTGCGGTTGACCGCGAGATTCCTTGTACACTTCGTAACTGCACTGCTCGCAATGTTGCTGCCGCGGAAGAACAGACGCAGTGCCGTGTTGACTCCATCTTGTGCCTCCTAAGCGGCCCATCGCGGGTCCCAGGTCACGCGGTGTTACCAGACTTCAGTAAGGTTCAGCCGGACGATTTTTCTTCTTGTAGTGTACAGTACTGTAGACGGATGTCTATAGTATTGTACACTATCTTGATTTGAAGCTTTCGTGACTGCAGGAATTCATACTCTTTGGTTCTTTCGGTAAAGTCACGCAGATATAAAATAAATCACGACGTTTCGGGTGCAACACAAGCGCCCGGAACGTCGTGATTTATTTTATTTTATACCTACGTGACTTTACCGAAAGAACCAAAGAGTATTGTACACTACGTAAATTTTTTCCATTTTATACATTTACCGTACAAGTTATATTTAACACAGTAGAAAATATTGATCATTCAAAATGCTGCGTGTTCAATGTTTCAGTTGATATAACATAAAAAAACGAGGGGTGGGTGTCATATTACAAACCATGAACCAAACCCTGTTACCCATTTGCCTTTTGAGTTTATCGCAAACGGGCTGATTGCGGCCAACCTCAAGATCGTAACCCCTGCGATGGGCACAAGTTTTCTTTACCCTCTACTTGTACTCAAATGCATACGGGGATCAAGCGGCACTCTCCCTGCACACGTAGGTACTCCGGTTTCCTCCATGTGTATAAACACGAATAGAATTGGCCAAATATCCAGATATAGGACCACAGAGCTCGGGAAATTGTTAGCACTAGTTTCTGGCTGCTTTCCTGTTTGCCAGTGGTTTCTGTCCTGTTTGCCAGTGGTTTCCCATGCCTCTGAATCGCTGTTTTGGAAAGCGAATGAAAAACTGCGTTAGTTGCAAATTCCGTATCGAATTTTGCATGTGTCTGTGGGGTGCGCTCTCGGAGAGGAGATGAAACGTGAACCGGAGCCGACTGCAGGACGGGTGGCACTGAGTGGTGAGAGAGCCGACTCACAAAGGTTTGCAGAGTTCATTCTGGCTCGAGGGTGACTCGGCTTTCATCTCTCCCAGGGAAATGTGGACCGCAACTTGGTAAGGGGACTCGTCCATTTTGGATAGACTGGCTTCCACCATGGGAATGTGGAATTTTCACCACAGAGCTCCTCTCGTGATGCTCGTGGTGAATTCCAAGAGATGAAGGCGTGGAGATGCTGCGACTTGACCGATTGTTGACACGTACATTATCAAAGTCCTTTTCGTTACCATTTGAGAAATGTCAGTGAATGTGGAGTGGTCATAGTTCAGTGTAAAGATCCAGAGTAGCAAGTTGTGTCTTGACCGACCAGCTGACATTGCACTCACAGAAATGGTGAGCAGTCCGTGCGATGTTTTGTCACCAGGACCCATTCTCATCTCAACGTACTCCATTAAATAAGACTACGGAGATCCTCTGTGTCTTGAAAAAGCAGCATTATCAGAGTGAAGGGGGATTTGCCCCCAATCACTTAAGCAACTTCACACGATGGCCACTTAAGCCCTCATTGATATCACCCGAGTGTCAAGTGAATGTCGTACCCGTAATGTATACTTTTGGGTTCAATCGCGTAAATATAAATGTCGTAAACCCACTTCCATCCGACACGGGAAGATGTCTTCACAATTCTGGCAATAGCCTGACAATACTAGTTGTAATTACCAGCGAAACGTCGTTAACTCAAATTAGAAATGAGTTGTGGGTTTGCTCTCCAACAACCGATATGCTGCTGAAGAAGTCAAAAATTGGCACGTTTTCTTCCACGTGACAAACCTTACGAACTGGCTACGTCTGGTGGAGGAGAGTTTGACACATTTACGCCATTTAACCCATAGACGTTATCACGAATATTGGTCACAAAAGCCTACGTGTGAAATTGAATATAATACCACGAAATTCGCTTGGTTGAACTTTTGAACGCGAGGTCAAAGTGAATCGGCAGCCAATCGGGGGTTAGCGTGGAGCAAAAGGGGCAGCCCCGAGGTCTCCGAAAACGTGGAGCTCCACGTAACATCACGCCCAACGTTCAGCTCCTCCAACGTGACGGTAGGAACACCCTCGCAAGTCAGATGACAGTGCAACTCGATTACCCAGGACAGTCCGAGTGTCTCAAGGCCAGGGTGTGCGCCAGCAAGTATTTCGGTTTTGCCAAGGCCCCTGCCACGTGTCTGACCCCACGAAAAGGAACTCCAATGTGAAAGACGAAGCGGGGTCAAAGAGAGGAAATAGACAGGAGGACATGAGCATGTTGAAGCAATTGAACAAATTTGAACTTGACTGATGATGATGTAAAGCAACCTACCCACGTTGACGAACGTAAACCGTTCTCAATTGGTACATACGACCTGCAGTGACGGTTAGAAACGCGGGCACTGCTGAAGAGCACGGAGCGCAAGTTGAAAAATGCACCGAGTACAAAGGATGTGGTCAGCTTATGCAATGAATGACTTTCGAAGGACATTGACATCTGATGATCGTGGCTTGGAGCCCTTCATCCAGCAGTGGATAGATCACGTCTGCTTTATCAGAAAAATACATCCCACAATAAGTGCTAGTAAATCAAGTTTAATATAATTCTACAATCTAATTTTCTACTCATTTACAGACAAAATTAGACTTCTGAAACGAGCCCGCAAGAATCGGCATTCTTGATAACAACCACTGTGCGCGGTGTTCACACAACGCATTTTAACTACAACGCGGTTCTCCCATTCGGGAACACTTCTCAAAACGTGGAACGCGCACCGCTGTAACACGAAACGCGCACCATTATAACGTGGTCGACGTTTAACTACTCTCTTGAGCTGCACGGCTGAGTGGAGTTACTTGTAATGATACAGTAACATGGTAGCATACCCTCCAGTTTCTCTTATAAGGTGGTTATTTGTCCTGCCTTCTCACTGTCTGGTACATCGTATCTCGCCAAATTTTATCGTTACTTTATGGGGAAATTGTTTTTGTTTAATGCGTTTTTTGCGTCACGCAGCACTTTCAGGAATGCACCGATCGCGTTAAATGACGGCTTACTGTACTCATTTTGAGCCAGACACCAAGTGTTGATCAAAGCTAGACGCTGGCCCGTTCTCTCCACCAAGCTGCGTCCATTCTTCAGACCAAGTGTTTGGCGTGAGCCCGTGGTGTCCAAACACAACTCTTTTTTGCCATCGTTGGTCATCTTGGCACAAACCTCCCAGCAGCGTTTGCCTCTTTGTCACCTTCAGCTTCTTGTTCACATTCAGTGAACAGCTACGACATATCCAATAACACATGTCAACTCTTTGTTTTTTTTCGGTAAAGTCACGTATAAATAAGAAATAATAAAATAACATAATAGCGTACGACGTTTCGGTTGAAATAGCGTGATCAACCGGACTATGCGTTAATTGTGTTTTGACCGACCATCTGTGTTGCTTTATATGGTTTCCAAAATTTTGCTAAACCCTGTTTTTCTGGTATGCTTGTGTCCCCTGTTGTATCTGTGTTAGTTACCCCTACTTGGGTGTCTGTATATACATCTGAGGTTATGCGTTTCCCCTCTCTCATAAATTTAGCTCTTCTGTACCTGATGATGGCTGCTTGTGTTGCAACCGAAACGTCGTACGCTATTATGTTATTTTATTATTTATACGTGACTTTACCGGAAAAAAAACAGAGTAGTTCCTGCAGTCACGAAAGCTTCAAATCAAGTCTGAACACATGTCAAGTTTACACCAGCAAATAAGGTACTTGGGGCCAATCCATTGCTGGATGAAGGCCTCCACACACTGTGTCAGGTTTGGGGGGGACTATCTCACCGGACTTTACCACTCTGATGAAAGCAGTTTAGTACTGGTTCAGATACCACTCTTCACTTGTTGCGATGAGGAATCAAACTCGGGTTGCCTGGTTTATGGCGTACTGCGCTCCCTACCAGACTAACTTAAACAACAACCATTATTCCAACAGCCTACCACAGCGCGTCTCCAACACCACCTTTCCACTGCACGGTAATACATGCCAACCCTGACTTGTATTATGCCGCTGTCCCCCCATGATTTTGAAAGTGGGGAGCAGTATATTGAACGATCGCTCGTCCCTCTTGCTTCAACTCGCCCCGAGCTCCGACCGTGGTGACTCCGTTGTCATCAAGGGTTCACCAAGACATTCGTTGTCATCTCCGAACTAATTGAGCGTATTAACTCCACACAGTGATCAATTACAACACGTGTGAACGTTCAATCTACACAGCCGTAGCCCAGCATACTTTATTTATTTTTGTAAAAAAATGTATAGCCATCATCACCTTGTCTTTACCTAATGTCCTGCCCAGCCAACGTGCCCTGCCTGGGTATGTCAGGGAGGGCTGTGATCAAAGAGAGGGAGTGGAAGGGATGGAACAGAATAATATGAAATGCGATAGACACTTATTTGCACATTTGGCATCGGGACCAAGCTCATTTGTGCAGGCAAGCCTAGGACAGAGTGGGAATGGCTGGGCACCATTTGAAGTGGTCGCGAACATTTTATCCGATAATTTTTTGACTACAATATGTGCAATGCTCGATATCATTCATCGACAGGCACCGTGATTCATTTACATAACTCGATTGCTCCCATAAAAACATAATTTTGGTTCATAACGGCAACTAAAGGCTGATTCAAAGACAGTGCCTTTAGTGGTTTTCAAATCTCACCATGAGGATGGATGGACTACAAACTGTACGCTGCTGTTGCTGGAGATCCCATGTTTAATTTGTAGTCCCACATGTAACATTAATCTCAAAACGCTGTAGAATTTGTGACGCATGCACAAATACCGCTCGGAGGCATGGGATACCACGGGCAAGCGAGAGGGCAAACCAGAACCGGGCGCAAATAATTACCCGAGCTCCATGGTCCTACATTGGGATGTTAGGCCAATTCCAGGCCCTGCCAACCCTCAACTCCCCAGACGCCGTGGTGCACAGGAGCGACATTTGTCCCTGTGTAGAAGGAGGAGACGAAACGTCACACGGCTCCTCGCGAGTCCCCCTCGCTCCCTCATCCCTCCACCCGTTCAGGGCTGCGCCACGGCAGAGAGCTGCGTGCGGATGCGCCCCAGCGTATCCAGCACAGTGTGCAGTGTCTCGCGTCCAAGCTCCACTGTGAGCGGCCCCGTCCCCTCCGCACCCTCCAACTGTACATGCACAACAGCAGTTTATGACTCGTGTGAGTGTGCGGGTGGACACGTGAAGGTCCGAGTGTGTGTGGGTGGACACATGAAGGTGTGAGTGTGTGGGTGGGCGAACACGTGAAGGTGTGTGTGGACACATGAAGGTGTCAGTGTATGAATGTGTGTATGGGGACCGGTAGTGTAGCGGTTAGCACGCTGTGCAAAGAACCCAGTGCCCCAAGTTCGATTCCTGCTCATGGCCAACACCAGTGACGACTATCTGAACTCGTCCTGGGCCTCCCCTAGAATGACTCAGCTTGGTATGCTGTGTAATAATCACCACTAAAGAGACAAAGGTGGCCGTAATTGGTGCTGACCACTCATCCCCTCGTGTGCCGTGCCGGCCAAAGGTGCCCGCTAACAGCACAGTCTGTACAGGCTATGGGGGATCTTTGTTACTGCTAAGGGCGTAAGTAACTCTAGATCTCACCTGTAAATATAAATTTACCATCAGCAGTGGGTGGTGGGTGTCCTGACATGGGCTTTTCAGCCCATATGCGCGTGTCTGCGTGATGTTTCCGTGATGTAAGCATGTGGTGTGGGGCTATGCGGTGATGCATAGCCATCACACGGCCAGAATGCTTGTGACATCCATGCATTCATGTGTCAAGGGGCTCACTTATATTATTCCGCTTGTTTAGCCAGAAAAGCTCACCAAGTCTCAAGAATCAGTAGGGGGCGATGCTGCTGTGTGTGATCCAAATTGAGTAAATTTAAAGTATACTCTTTGTTTTTTTTCGGTAAAGTGACGTAGGTAGAAAAATTACATAAAAAAATAATATATCACGACATTTCGATCGCAACACAAGCGGTCGTCCTCAGACGGAAAAATATAATCCAGCAGTGGAACTGCTGAACCAGGAAGAACACAGCGAGAGAGCTGTTACAACAAGAGGTTATATATGTTGGCCAAGGGCAAGCAGGCGGGGTCAGAGCTGGAAAGGAATTCCATCCCCGCACGCAAGCACATCAGTTGTGTTAATGGGGGAGATTAGGGAGAGAGAGATTAGGGAGAGAGATTAGCATGAAATGAGCTTCCGTCGCCACATAAGAGTATCGTCCCCGCATATGCGCACAGCAGCAGTGTTAATGGGAGATTAGCACTATGTTGATGGGAGAGATTAGGGAGATTAGCAAGTTAATGTAATGTCTATGTGTAACAAGCTGCGGCGCTGCCAACTGCACTGCGAGAGGCAAGCGCGTCAATGCAAGAGAACCACCGCAACGGTGGTCGCGCCAGGAAGACAGCCCATCACACAGCCAGAACCATCGATACATCGAGGCTAAGGGAGCAGAGGTGGCCATGTTAGTGAGACCCCAGCCCGTTAATGCAGAGGCACCCAACAGGGCAAGGCAACTCAGAGAGTCGAAGATAACAGCCAAACGGCAGGAAGGATGGAAGCACCACAGCAAGTTACGACTTTGCTTGGTTAATAACGCCCTTCCAATGATTGTTCAGCTTATACCCATCTTCTCGGTTGAAATTGTCTCTTTGTTTATATATCTGGATGGCTTCATGGACAAATCTTTGATGGTCGCCCGAAGATTTGCAGAGTACCTTGGTCTCGGAAAAAACAATATCGTGCGAGCCCACTGCGTTATAACAATGATCAGCCACGGCAGAGGTATTGGTTCTGCCGTGTTAAAATCTGCCTTGTATTCGCGAACACGGTCCGAGACATGTCATTTCGTTTCCCCAATGTAACTGCTGCCGCAGACACAACTTAGTTTGTAGACACCAGGGTATTGCATGTCAGGAATGACATCCTTCACCGATGGGATCAAATCACACATACATGGCCACCTCTGCTCCTTTAGCCTCGATGGTTCTGGCTGTGTGATAGGCTGTGTGTCTTACTGGCACTTGCCTCTCACAGCGCAGTTGGCAGCGCTGCAGCTTGTGTTACACATAGACATGACATTAACTTGCTAATCTTCCTAATCTCTTTGCCTAATCTTTCCCATAAACACTACTGCTGTGCGCATATGTGGGGACGATACTCTTATGTGGCGACGGAAGCTCATTTCATGCTAATCCCTCTCCCTAATCTCCACCCTTAACACAACTGATGTACTTGCGTGCGAGGATGGAATTCCTTTCCAGCTCTGACCCTGCCTGCTTACCCTTGGCCAACATATATAACCTCTTGTTGTAACAACTCTCCCGCTGTGTTCTTCCTGTTTCAGCAGTTCCACTGCTGGATTCTTTTTTCTGCCTGAGGACAATCGCTTATGTTGCGATCGAAACGTGGTGATATATTATTTTTTATTTGATTTTTCGACCTACGTGACTTTACCGAAAGCACCAAAGAGTATGGATTCCTGCAGTCACGAAAGCTTCAAATAAAAATTGAAAGTAATTTGTCAGCACTGGGATATTTGGCCAATATAGTAAGTCGCTTTGCAGGTGGTGTTCACACGAGTTTTCGCTAAAACGCGGAATGTGTCCCTTAATAAAGTGGAGCATGCACCATCATAACTGGGAACGCGCGCTGTTATAACGCAGAATTTGCACCGCTATAAGGCAGAACGCACCGCTATAATGCGGAACGTGCACCGTTATCACTGGAAATGCACACCGTTATAACTCGAAATGCGCACTGTCGTAACGCGGAACATGCACCGTTATAACGCAGAACATGCACCGCTATAAGGCAACGCGCCCATTATAAAGTGGTTTCTCAGTAGTCTATGAAGATACAGTACGTGGAATGATGCAGCAGCGTACTCCCAGTTATTTGTCATGCCATCTCACTGCATGTACATCATACCTCACCAAAATTGATTGTTACATTATTTATGGTGAAATAGTTTTTGCTTAACACATTTTTTGCTTAACGCGGTACTTTTCAGGAATGCATCTACTGCGTTAAACAAGGACTTCCTGTACCAAGTACATGCTATCTTTTTTTTTAGCACTTGCATGCATCAAAAGCTCACCGTGTGCGACGTTATGGTGTTGTTAAGCTTCACAAGTGTGCGTGTGTGTGTGCGTGCCAGCGTGTGGGGGGAGGTGGTATCTGTGCGTACAAATCCGTGTGGAATCACCTGCAGCTGCAGGAGACAGGTAGGGACAGCCAGATGCGCAACCTCGTCAGAGGCGGCCTTCACGTGCACGCTCCACTCCATGGAGGCCAGGCGAGGTAGAGACACTGCAGCCGCACACAGGAAAATAAACACGGACACACACCAGACAAAGATCCCCCATGCAGCCTTAACCGACTGTTGGGGCAAGTGCTGTTAGCAAGTAGCGCCTATGAAGACTGGCACAGCACACGAAGGGGTGGGTTGCCAACACCACGCCCAGCCGCCTTCGTCTCCCCAGTGGTGATGTTTACACACCACACCAGGTACACATTTGAGGCTGTGTCGACCGAGGGGAGGCCCATGACTGGTTCAGATAATCGTCACTGGTGTTGGGCGTGAGCGGGAATCGAACTCGGGTCAATGGGTTTGCAGCGCAGTGCACTAACCACTGCCCCACTGCTCCCCATAACGGAGACACACAAAGGAACGGCCGCGTGAATTATGACTGGCAGAGTGGTGCAGCAGTTGAGAGAAGTAGCAAGAGCCATGGTGAGGTGTGGTGATTTATCGGTATTGGCAGTGACGACCTCTTGTTAATTCTGGACTCGGCATCACTCATCTTCCACTGCAGAGCCACAATTCATAAAGAGTGCATGGAGAATCATACTCACCCTGGTCAGAGATCAGCTCGCTTCTCCATGCTGGCCTGAGTGGACACACACAAGTACACAAAAGCACAAATACATACATGTACGACCACGTGTACCCAAGAAGCGCGCACACACACACCTCTCTCGGGTCAGGCCAGTTTCCCAAGATGCGTTTCTCAGAGCCCAGGAAATTTTGTAATGAAGTTACCAGATTATTGTGCATTTGACTGCTAGAGATCCAGGCCGAATACACGTGTAACACTCGCGGCTCATAATACAGACCCATAATATCTAAACAAAGGGCTGATAGTGTTCGTGTCGGAAATGAGGCCGAAGTGTGAACGAAAATGATCACTTTAGATGTTAAAATGAACGTGATCAGGCTAGTCGAGGCGGGTGAGATTACATAATTCTGACGTCATATATAAAAAATTGTGATTTTTTTTTTACATTATTTTATTTTACTACATTCACCACAATATAAATGAATCAAGTCACGGCAATTCGGAGAAGCAGTTTTGCAGAGCGCACACCGTCTCTGGCTGTGAAGTCCGTCAGGGTGTGCCGGGCGGACTGGTTGCCCTGCACGTGCTGGACGAGGAGGCTGTCACATGGCTCTGTGGCTACATGGGCTGAAGTCTACTCACATCTAAAATGAACAAACATTTACTTATTTTTCTTGCATATCTGACGCTCTAATTGTATGTGACAGTCGCGCGTAAAAGCATTTTCTAAATAAAAATAAATAGCCCTGGGGGAAGGCGGTGTGGATCGCGAGACCCTTACACGTTGTCGAGCAGCGCCTTAGCCAGCAGCGTCCTCAGGCCGGCGGGGAGCTTCTCCGGGAGCAAGCGGAGGGCCTCCTCGGGGCCCACGGGGCCCACAAACACGGCGCGCTTCGCCAGAGCGGCGAGCGCCAGCACCAGCTGCACTTACAAAGACAAAGATCGGATAGCCTTGACTGACTCTGACTGTTGGAGCAAAGTGCTCTTCGCGAGTAACATCTGTGAAGGCCAGCACTGCACACGGGGGGGGGGGGTGGGTGGCCAGCGCCATGCCCGGCCGCCTTTGTCTCCTGAGTGACGATGTTTACACACCGCACCATGTACTCATTTGAGTTTGACTCATCCTGGGGGAGGCCCAGGGCCGTTTAAAATATCCGCCACGGTTACTGGTCACGAACGGGAATCACACTAGGGTCGCTGGGTTCGTACCGCAGTGCGCTAACCACTGCACCATGACTCCGCACAGCTGCTCGCACACACAGTGATGGACACAGTGAGACGCACAACAAGATTCAAAGTGAGACAGTCACAGACAGTGAGGAAGAGTGAGACACAGTAGCGAGACTTCAGATACAGTGCGATTCCCAGACACAGAATCACACTGGACTCTCAGCTGCACATCGAGATTCCAAGTGTGAGGCACTAAGTGGGACGCACTGTGGGACAGACAGCAAGACTCACAGACACAGCGAGACTCACAGACACACAGTATGGCTCACAGACACCCCGAGACCCATAGACTCAAAGCGATAGACACACAGCGAGAATCGCAGACACACAGTAACAGATACACAACAGACACAGCGAGATGGACAATGAGCCTTGCTGACACACGATGACATTTACAGACACCCAGTCACAGATACAAATATCCCCCGTATAGACCTTGACAGACTGTTATGGAAAGTGCTGTTAGCGTGCACCTATGAAGACCAGCACGGCACACGAAGGGATGGGTGGCCAGCACCACAGCCGGCCGCCTGGGTCTCCCCAGTGGCGATGTTTACACATCACACCAGGTACTCATTTGAGGCTGAGTCACCATAGGGGAGGCCCAGGACCGCTTCAGAAAATCTTCACTGTTGTTGGCCGTGCGTGGGAATCAAACTCGAGTTACTGGGTTCATTTCTTTAGAACTGATCTTTGTGTTTAGTTTGTTGTCCTTCCCCCGAAGCTCCAATTAGCAAGGTTAGCCGCGTCCGGTGCGAAAGAAATTCAACGTACAGTGCATACATACGTGGAGCAGCGCGCTTCCCGTTGCACTACCACTCCCCACGATGAGGATTCACAGACGACCAGTGAAAGATACAGACGCATTGTGAGACACGATGCAAGATAGAGGCACGCCTATATGTGGAGTTTGCACTCCCCGTTGTAACATGGATTTTTCTCCGGGTCCTCCGGTTTTTCCCTCCACATTCAGAATCGACATCACGTTGTGTATTTGGCTGATATTTCCGCGTGATAGAATCACTTCGTTGAGCTATCATTTGTGGCCAGGTCGCTTCTAGAAAAGAGATAGTTCAGTGGGACTTGCCTGGTAAAATACAAAGAGTTAATAGTTTAGTTTATAGGCCACGTGAAGTGTCAGGACCTTCGCTGACAGGTCACGGGACAGACCCAGGTGCCACGGGTTGACCGGCAAGATGCACCACCTCGTGCCACATGCTGAAGACGCACGGGGCGCACTCACCTGCTCCGCCTGCTCGATGCTCGACAGCTCGAGGGCTCGCATCACCTCCTCCTTGAGCCCCGTGCGAAGGGCGGCGCAGGGCGACAGCGCCCGGGAAACCACCGCCCGCAGAGCCTCCTTTGAGGGAGCCTACAGAGACAAAGATCCCCCAACACCCAACCGCGTAGCCTTAGCAGACTGCAGGGGCAGAGTGCTGTTGGCCAGTAGGAGCACCTAGGAAAGCCGGTTTGAGTGAGTTAATGTGGGCGAGTGACACGGGCAAGAGAAGAGATGGACTGATGGGTGAGTGGGTGAGCCGCGAGGAGCGTGTGTGGAGGGGTGAGTAGGTGAGTTAGTGTGGGTGAGTGACAGGCGAGATAAGAGATGGACAGATGCAGTGCAGGAGGATGTGGAGCCTCGCGAGTGAACTTGCCGATGACCGGTACCAGCGGTGTCAACATTGGCCTCTGGAGGAAGTCGCCCTCGAACAACAACATAGGGCGGAGGAGCGACGCTCACAACAACGAGCGGAGCGTCGGGCGGATAAAATAGCAAGTTGGCACAGTAGGGTGCACGGGGTCGTGCATCGGCCAGTCATCTCAGTCAAGTCAACCCATGGCACCACCTGGGTCTGTCCCGTGACCTTCCTGCCAGCAGCGAGCCTTGCGACACGTGGTGGCCCCTCAAGGCGCACCTAGCCTGGCACAAGCGCCGCGGCGACGTCACCGCCGCCACCACCCCCACCTGCAGGAGCAGCGACAGCGCCGCGGCGTCCTCAGCTGTCAGCTCCGCCATGATCCCGGCACCGACAGCACCACGTGACCCCACCCCCCCCCACCAGACTCCACCCCCCCCACCAGACTCCACCCCCCCCACCAGACTCCACCCCCCCCACCAGACTCCACCCCCCCCACCAGACTCCACCCCCCCCCCCACCAGACTCCACCCCCCCCACCAGACTCCACCCCCCCCACCAGACTCCACCCCCCCCACCAGACTCCACCCCCCCCACCAGACTCCACCCCCCCCACCAGACTTCACCCCCCGACCAGACTCCACCCCCCTCCACGAGTCTTCACCCCCAACCTCCGCGAGTCTTCACCCTCCCCCCCCAACGAGACTCCACCCCCCTCCACGAGTCTTCACCCCCCCCACCAGACTCCACCCCCCCCACCAGACTCCACCCCCCCGACCAGACTCCACCCCCCTCCACGAGTCTCCACCCCCCCCACCAGACTCCACCCCCCACGAGTCTTCACCCCCCAGTCCAACAAGACTCCACCCCCCCTCCAACGAGACCCCCCCCCCCCACCAGACTCCACCCCCCCTCCACGAGTCTTCACCCCCCCACCAGACTCCACCCCCCCCACCAGACTCCACCCCCCCACCAGACTCCACCCCCCCTCCACGAGACTCCACCCCCCTCCACGAAACCTCACCCCCACACTCTGTGCCTACCCCACCACACGAGACTTCCCCCCCCCCCCTACGTGGTTACCCCCCACCCCACCCCCACGAGACTTCCCCTCCACGTGACATCCCCACCACCCCCCACGAGTGAGGGGTGGTGGTGGCTGCTGATGTAGATTGCAGGGCAACAACTACAATTTCACATTCAGGTGGTCAAGCCACATAGCCGCGTCTGGTTTCATTAGCATAATTCATGCTGTACATTAATTATATTACAGGGCCAAATCCTTATATTTATTGCAACCACTACCAAGCAAATGGAAACCCTCAGAAATAAAAAAAATGGCACCAAAACAAAAGCACAGACAACAAAGTGATGACAACAGAGAAAGTAGTCCCCGAAGTCTCAACATCCCAGACCACAGCCCCAACTTCTCATTCGAGTTGGGAAACCTTCACAGGATGAGCAGTAGTGGAGGGGCCACAACGTTACCACTAATTTAGACGGATAGGTCAAACGTCAAAAATGTGATTTCCTATGTATAAGCGTATGGCAAAGTGAATAAAAATGCCTTTAGTTCGTATTTTAATAATACTGTGGAGTCGATTTGTCACATGAATCAGCATTGTGGACATCAAGGCTCAAGTTAATTTGATTTTTGTTAAACATTGTGTTACCTTTTCAGGCTTTAAGCATAGGTACGTCAGTAAACCTCTCCGTATTGTGGATATCTACGTCATGTGCAGTGTGCTGGAGATCGAGCCAATGCCAAACAATGGCTCGTGGGAGGATGTGCGAGACATAATGAAGAGCGATGCCCTGCCAGTGAACTTTGCAAAAGTCGAGACTGTGCCACTGTTGCTATGCCTGTTGTGTTTTGTGATGTTCTCACTTTGATCGCCAATTTGCTGAACACAAGAGTTGGTTTGTGAGCAGGTGTGAATATAATTGTGTCTTGGACATGAATATCTATGACAACAGTAGCATGTAGGATTATAATTATCACCAAGCATAATTACCCATATAATTTGATAGTTTTTCCAATCTATATTCACCTAATAAGGGGCGATCATCACACCCCGTTGTTTGGAGTGTCCCGAGTGAAATGTTTGATTGCAAAGCCATCGATTGTAATTTCTAATAAATTATATTTCTGTATAATCAAAAAAGCCTCGACTCAGTCAGGTCGGCCAGGCAGATTCTGCTTGGGATGGTTGGCAATGTTTTCTTGTTGGTTGTAATTAATGGATTGTAAATACGTAGCATTTACCAACGTTGATGTCTTTACATATAATTGAAAATATAATTACTAGATTACGTATTTTAACACATAGGCTTTCGCGACCAGTATATATGTAGTGGTTGATTTCACTCGGACAACTTTTGTCTTTCTTCCAACACCACTTTATTTACAGTTGTCCACATGTCCTCAATGCTTCACAGTTCCCTTGCTTGCCACAACTCGCTCGCCGTGCCTCACTCGACTCACCGCCTTTGTCTCTCCACTGCTGGCTGCTTCGTCTCTGCTCTCTGCTATCACTGTGCTCTCTCCACTGCTGGCTGCTTCTCTCTGCTGCTGGCTGCTTCTCTCTGCTATCACTGCGCTCTCTCCACTGCTGGCTGCTTCTCTCTGCTCTCACTATGCTCTCTCCACTGCTGGCTGCTTCCACTTCAGCTCTTGCTTTCCTCTCTCCACTGCTGGCTGCCTTCACTTCAGCTCTGCTCCACGTCCTGCTTCATCCAGCCCCCGAATCCAATTCCCCTTTCTCCTCGCGTCTCCCCAATTTATCCCCGCTCTCATTACTCCCAAATTAATTAACCCGCGTCCCAAGGACGCTCCGCGTGCCCGTGCGCCTGTTACTTCTCCAGACTTTAAGACGCCACTTCAGCCCTGACAATAACACCAGCCAATCACAGCCGTCTCTGGCTCCCTAGCTTAATTGGCCTAATCGTTACCGCATCGTCCCAACCATCGCACCTGTTTGTCCCAATATGACCCGTATTGTCCTGCCCCCGCGCGATCTCACCATTTACCCCCATGCGCCTATTTATTCCACTACATATATAATACAAAAACTGACATCTGGTATGAAAGATGATTTACCGAAGCTATCAAAAGAGGGTATGTACAGGATTAATAGCTCCTGTGGCGAATGTTATGTTGGTCAGACGAGAAAAGTACATCAAAGAAAAATTAAATACTCACAAACACAACTGTCGGCAGTTGCAGCACATGATTGCCTAATTATTACTGGCCAAGACTAATTAGAGAATCTATTTAAATTGTGAGAAATTAAAATGTTAACCGTTCTGATAGCTACAGGCTTAGTGTTCCTTGAAGGCATATTATTAAGTAATAACACCTTTTAATTGCATGCATATTCAGGTCTTCATGTTTTAACTGTGACTAATGCAACTGGTAATATGTACTGTACTGCATATTCGCAGATTAATATAACCCAGTGTATGTTGATAAACTAACCCAGCTGGTAATAGGTACTGCATATTCTCAGATTAACATATATTGTAATTCATGATTACATTAGCCAACCCCCCCTCTGATCTTCGTACCAAATAGGCTCACAGTGGTGACATCACATTTACTCTAAGACCAAATCAGGAAGACTTCTTCGCAATTCTGGAGAAAAAAAATCGCCCGATGAAGCTGATTGCAATTACCAGAGAAACGTCGAACTCAAATTGTGGTGTGGGTGTCCACTCTAACACGCCGGTGTGCTGAAGTAGTAACTAATTGTCACGTTTTGTTTAGGTGACAAACCTTACTAATTGGAAGTGTCAGATGGTGCTGGGATAACGACACTATTGTTTTAATGTAAATCAAGCAAAACATTATACTGTGCTGTTTATAGCAGGGGGCCTGCCAGGTATATTTGAGTTCCAGTATTTTCGGGAACTGATGCTTTCAGCTTAGGAAATAAATCGGGCCAAGGGAGTCAAATACAGGAGCAGTCCACATGGTTCGGAGCTCACAGGGGCGATCGCATGGATGGGACATCCCCCCCCCCGACCTGGCAATGTGGAATGTCCATTCCTGGCTTGGATTCGTCACCGCAAATCAAACGAACAACAACAACAAAACCCCTCCCAAGACGAGGGATAAACAAACACGCGCACACGTGTGTGATGCCCCTCGGGTAGGGCAGCCACACAAACTTCCATGATCGTAAAATAAAACAAATACTGTAATCTTATTCTTGGTTCTTTCGGTAAAGTCACGTAGAAGGGAAATAATGAAAAAAAACAATAAAATTCTCAAGACGTTTCGCCACTTTTTTTCAAAAAAGTGTCTTGCTGTGGTTTTCACACCTAACGATGATTGCTTGTGTTGCAATCGAAACGTCGTGATAATTTTATTGTTATTCTTAGTTCTTTCGGTAAAGTCACGTTTATTGTTTTTATATATATTTTATTATTTTGTTGTTTCCCTTCTACGTGACTTTACCGAAAGAACCAAGAATACGAATCCCTACAGTCACGAAAGCTTTAATTCGAAATGCATCTGCATTGTGATGAGATTCCGAGTTGACGACGCGCCGCTGCTGAGAAGACGCCGCATCACGACCACGCCGCCTTCCCGGAACGGCGCGTCACGGCCCCCACCTCCACTGCCACGCCCCCCCCCCCTTGGGCCACGCCCCCCCCACCGTGGGCCACGCCGTGGATCCTCACAGTCGCTCCCCAGCCGTCAGCCACCCCAGCAGCTCCTGCTGCTGCTTCTTCGCACGAGTTGTGGCAGCGGTGCGAGAGAGTGAGAGTCGCCCCGCTGTCAGCGAAAGGGACTCGTCCCGTGTCGTCGGTCTACGCCGGAGGGGGGGGGGGGTCAGAGTCGAGGCGGGAGGGCCCAGCCGCTCTCGCTGCTGGGAACGCGGAGAGTGTGCGGCGCGCTCACTGCAGGTGAGCTTACACTCCTGGTGAGGGTACACTCCTGGTGAGGGTACACTCCTGGTGAGGGTACACTCCTGGTGAGCTTACACTCCTGGTGAGGTTACACTCCTGGTGAGCTTACACTCCTGGTGAGGTTACACTCCTGGTGAGCTTACACTCCTGGTGAGGGTACACTCCTGGTGAGGTTACACTCCTGGTGAGGTTACACTCATGGTGAGGTTACACTCCTGGTGAGGGTACACTCCTGGTGAGGTTACACTCCTGGTGAGGTTACACTCCTGGTGAGCTTACACTCCTGGTGAGGTTACACTCCTGGTGAGGTTACACTCCTGGTGAGCTTACACTCCTGGTGAGGGTACACTCATGGTGAGGGTACACTCCTGGTGAGGGTACACTCCTGGTGAGGTTACACTCCTGGTGAGGGTACACTCCTGGTGAGGTTACACTCCTGGTGAGGTTACACTCCTGGTGAGCTTACACTCCTGGTGAGGTTACACTCCTGGTGAGGTTACACTCCTGGTGAGGTTACACTCCTGGTGAGGTTACACTCCTGGTGAGCTTACACTCCTGGTGAGGGTACACTCCTGGTGAGGTTACACTCCTGGTGAGCTTACACTCCTGGTGAGGGTACACTCATGGTGAGGGTACACTCCTGGTGAGGTTACACTCCTGGTGAGGGTGCACTCCTGGTGAGGGTACACTCATGGTGAGGGTACACTCCTGGTGAGGGTACACTCCTGGTGAGGTTACACTCCTGGTGAGCTTACACTCCTGGTGAGGGTACACTCCTGGTGAGGGTACACTCCTGGTGAGGGTACACTCCTGGTGAGGGTACACTCCTGGTGAGGTTACACTCCTGGTGAGGGTACACTCATGGTGAGGGTACACTCCTGGTGAGGGTACACTCCTGGTGAGCTTACACTCCTGGTGAGGTTACACTCCTGGTGAGGGTACACTCCAGGTGAGGTTACACTCCTGGTGAGGGTACACTCCTGGTGAGGGTACACTCCTGGTGAGGGTACACTCCTGGTGAGGGTACACTCCTGGTGAGGTTACACTCCTGGTGAGCTTACACTCCTGGTGAGGTTACACTCCTGGTGAGGTTACACTCCTGGTGAGGTTACACTCCTGGTGAGGGTACACTCATGGTGAGGGTACACTCCTGGTGAGGGTACACTCCTGGTGAGGTTACACTCCTGGTGAGCTTACACTCCTGGTGAGGGTACACTCCTGGTGAGGGTACACTCCTGGTGAGGGTACCACCACTCACTGCAGGTGAGGTTACACTCATGGTGAGGTTACACTCCTGGTGAGGTTACACTCCTGGTGAGGTTACACTCCTGGTGAGGGTACACTCCTGGTGAGCTTACACTCCTGGTGAGGTACACTCCTGGTGAGGGTACACTCCTGGTGAGGGTACACTCCTGGTGAGCTTACACTCCTGGTGAGGGTACACTCCTGGTGAGGGTACACTCCTGGTGAGGGTACACTCCTGGTGAGGTTACACTCCTGGTGAGGTTACACTCATGGTGAGCTTACACTCCTGGTGAGGGTACACTCCTGGTGAGGGTACACTCCTGGTGAGGTTACACTCCTGGTGAGGTTACACTCCTGGTGAGCTTACACTCATGGTGAGGGTACACTCCTGGTGAGGTTACACTCCTGGTGAGGTTACACTCCTGGTGAGCTTACACTCATGGTGAGGGTACACTCCTGGTGAGCTTACACTCCTGGTGAGGGTACATTCCTGGTGAGGGTACCACCACTCACTGTAGGTGAGCTTACACTCCTGGTGAGGGTACACTCCTGGTGAGGGTACACTCCTGGTGAGGGTACACTCCTGGTGAGCTTACACTCCTGGTGAGGGTACACTCCTGGTGAGGGTACACTCCTGGTGAGGGTACACTCCTGGTGAGGGTACACTCCTGGTGAGCTTACACTCCTGGTGAGGGTACACTCCTGGTGAGGGTACACTCCTGGTGAGGGTACACTCATGGTGAGGGTACACTCCTGGTGAGGGTACACTCCTGGTGAGGGTACACTCCTGGTGAGGGTACACTCCTGGTGAGGGTACACTCCTGGTGAGGGTACACTCCTGGTGAGGGTACACTCCTGGTGAGCTTACACTCCTGGTGAGGTTACACTCCTGGTGAGGGTACACTCCTGGTGAGGTTACACTCCTGGTGAGGTTACACTCCTGGTGAGGGTACACTCCTGGTGAGGGTACACTCCTGGTGAGGGTACACTCCTGGTGAGGGTACACTCCTGGTGAGGTTACACTCCTGGTGAGGGTACACTCCTGGTGAGGTTATACTCCTGGTGAGCTTACACTCCTGGTGAGGGTACACTCCTGGTGAGGTTACACTCCTGGTGAGGGTACACTCCTGGTGAGGTTACACTCCTGGTGAGCTTACACTCCTGGTGAGGGTACACTCCTGGTGAGGGTACACTCCTGGTGAGGGTACACTCCTGGTGAGGGTACACTCCTGGTGAGGGTACACTCCTGGTGAGGTTACACTCCTGGTGAGCTTACACTCCTGGTGAGGTTACACTCCTGGTGAGGTTACACTCCTGGTGAGGTTACACTCCTGGTGAGGGTACACTCCTGGTGAGGGTACCACCACTCACTGCAGGTGAGGTTACACTCCTGCTGAGGGTACCACCACTCACTGCACGTGAGGTTACACTATTTTTTTTTTCCAGGGGTGTTACTCAACTCCGCGACTGGGGTACCAACCAATCAGAAATCCGTGCCACACTCCGCGATGTCGAAACGCCAAACATAGCATAAAAAAAACGTAATCGAAAAATTCTACTTTGAATAGTGCATCGTGTACAGCTCGTCGAGATGAGTCGATTAACGCATCGCCGACCATCAGCAGACTTTAAAAAAAGTAATATTAAAAAAACTTTTTTTTAAAAAACACGCTTTAATGAAATGTACCTGACTCGTAATGACAGAACTTCACGACTCCAGGAAGTGGCCCCGAAGTTTGCCACGACGTAAGGGGACCGTGGTGACTTACAGCCAACGTGAGTTTAGCGTGGACAATTAGACCCAAGCCGAAACATCTAACCTATAAAAAATAATGTTTAGAAGTATATATTGTGTTTTTTTATATGATAGAATATAGTATTGTCATCAGTATGACGTAAGTATACCTATTTTGCAGTCGATACCACATTGGGAAGTGGGTTAAAATTGAGTTACAAGATTTGAGGATACAGCAACGTTAACAACACAGTGAGTTAAAAGAAAGCGTGAAATGATTGCATCACGGGCATTATGCAAGAGCCGGGTACTATGGTACCCCGGGGTACCGCCATAGTAAGGTTCACTTTAACAACAGCTGTAACGACTCTGGCTGTCTTGTTAGTAACGTCAGAGCACTGTTCCACAGTCTAGGAGCGGCACAGTGGTGACAGCCGGATAACCCACCCACTGACCTGCTCGCTCACCCACCCGCTCACCCACCTACTCACCCACCCACTCACTCACCCACTCACCTACCCAATCACCTATCCCACCCACTCACCTACTCGCTCACCCACTCACCTACCCAATCACCTATCCCACTCACCCACCCACTAACACACCCGCTCACCCACCCGCTCACTCACCCGCTCACTCGGTCAATCACCCGCTCACTCGGTCAATCACCCACCCGCTCACCCACTCACTCACCCACTCACCTACCCAATCACCTATCCCACCCACTCACCCACCCACCCGCTCACTCGGTCACTCACCCACCCGCTCACCCACCCACCCGCTCACCCACCCACTCGTTCACCCACCCACTTACTCATCCACTCACCTACCCAATCACCTATCCCACCCACTGACCTGCTCGCTCACCCACCCGCTCACTCACCCGCTCACCTACCCAATCACCTATCCCACCCACCTATCCCACCCACCCACTCACGCACTTACTCACCCACCCACAAGACAGGCCTTAATAAGTAATATTAAACACTTTTTTTTAAACACGCTTTAATGACATGCACCGTACGGGTAATGGCAGAACTCCACGACTCCAGGATGTGGCCCCGAAGTTTGCCATAGTATGACAATACTATATTATAACGATAGAATATAGTATTGTCATCGGTATAACATAAGTATGCTAAGTTTGCAGTCGATACCACATTGGGAAGTGGGTTAAAATGGAGTTACAAGATTTGAGGATACAACAGACGGCGTTAATAAAAAGCGTGTAATAATAAAAAAATGTCTTATTATCTATCCACTCTGCTGTGAACACGCCGCCTTGAACCCGGGGGATCTAGTGGCGGGGGGGGGGTCTCAGTGGCGGGGGAGGTCTCAGTGGCGGGGGGGGGGGACTCAGGGGCGGGGGGGGGATCTAGTGGCGGGGGGGGATCTCAGTGGCGGGGGGGGTCTCAGTGGCGGGGGGGGGGACTCAGTGGCGGGGGGGGACTCAGTGGCGGGGGGGGGTCTCAGTGGCGGGGGGGGTCTCAGTGGCGGGGGGGGTCTCAGTGGCGGGGGGGTCTCAGTGGCGGGGGGGGTCTCAGTGGCGGGGGGGGTCTCAGTGGCGGGGGGGTCTCAGTGGCGGGGGGGGGTCTCAGTGGCGGGGGGGGGGACTCAGTGGCGGGGGGGGTCTCAGTGGCGGGGGGGGGGGACTCAGTGGCGGGGGGGGACTCAGTGGCGGGGGGTCTCAGTGGCGGGGGGGGTCTCAGTGGCGGGGGGGGTCTCAGTGGCGGGGGGGGTCTCATTGGCGGGGGGGGGGTCTCAGTGGCGGGGGGGACTCAGTGGCGGGGGGGGTCTCAGTGGCGGGGGGGGTCTCAGTGGCGGGGGGGGGTCTCAGTGGCGGGGGGGGGTCTCAGTGGCCGGGGGGGGTCTCAGTGGCGGGGGGTGGGTCTCAGTGGCGGGGGGGGTCTCAGTGGCGGGGGGGGTCTCAGTGGCGGGGGGGGTCTCAGTGGCGGGGGGGGGGTCTCAGTGGCGGGGGGGGTCTCAGTGGCGGGGGGGGGTCTCAGTGGCAGGGGGGGGATCTAGCGGCGGGGGGGTCTCAGTGGCGGGGGGGGGGGTCTCAGTGGCGGGGGGGGGTCTCAGTGGCGGGGGGGTCTCAGTGGCGGGGGGGGGGGTCTCAGTGGCGGGTGCCATCCGGGTGTGCCAGCGGTGCAACTGCGGCCCGGGCCCCTCATCATGAATAAGGGGGGGGGGAAGGAAGGGGGCGGGCGCTGGTGCTTGGCTGGGGGCCATGTGGCAGCAACAGTAGTAGTTATTATTATTGTTGTTGTTCCTCTTGACGCTTGTTTACCCAGCACAGCCTTACCGAGTCTCAAGACTTTAACAGGAGGGCCCCACCAGGTTTCCGCAGCAGGGGGCGATGTTGCTGCTGCTGCTGTGTGTGTGTGTGATCCCGATTGAATAATTTGCATTTTAAAAATTCGGATCTTCTGGCCATGACCTGTCACTGTACATTGTAAGTGTATTTAGCTATAGTACTATACTGCCTTCAACTTTTATGAACGACTGGGTGTTTAAGGTTAGCGTTTTGTATTATCTGGCTCTATAGAAAATAAAAACATCTAATAACTTTACTATGCAAGTAAAAAATTTGTGTTTTCAAATTTGCGTTTTTTTTATTTAGGGTCCCTTTATAACATATGCTACAGGCCCCGCACTCGCTTAATCCGGCACGGCGGGGGGGATATACCAACAACTCTGATCATCAAGGCGCCCGAGTCGGGAATCAAACCTCTGAAGATCCGAGATTTTTCATTTTAAGAGCCCCAAATCTAGATTTTAAGTTCCCCATAAACATGTTTGTGCGTGTCATTCAGAAACCGTTCAAATGTAAGATTGCGTTTTTTTTCCCTTTGATAGAGCATTAAACAGTAAATACAAATAAAGCGAGAACCATTCTATACGGGAGTTTGTTGTTTTTGAGCCCTTTGCGTTTCAAGCGGTTTTGAACGAAAAGATTCGCATTTTATGATGTTCACATCTGAACAATTCGAAAACGGTAAAAGATAGGAGAGCTTCCCCTCAGAGTATTCAGTTCATTATTTTTGGTTATTTCTAATACAATAATGGATTGTTTAGATTGAGCGGTTTCCTATGGGTACGTATTTAAATATAAAACGTTTAATCGAATTATCAACTATTTTCGTGGTTTTTGTTTGCGGAAAAATAAAATGATTTTTAGTAGTTAGTGTCTGATCGTAGATAAAAAAAAAATATCTAAAGAATCATCAGGTTCATTCTTATATTATTGAAAACTTTTGCCTGGCGAAGACAGACTTCATTAACTAGTTTTTAAATACTATATAGCACAACAATAATTTAAGCATATGTAAATAATAATGCATTAAATAGGTTTTGTAACAGTAGGTCTACGAATTGAATGAATTAAGGTTGGTTGATGGTTGCCATGCCAATTGTTTTTGGCTGGAATTTGGAAAAGTGGTCGATGGAGTTTGAAAGTAAAGGTTTAGACGTTAGAGGTGCAGCCCTGCAATTGCTTGCTCACGGCCACTGTTGGTGGAAGAGTCCCCACTACAACAGCAAGATCTCGAGAGCCCCCTATCGCCTTCTGGAGGGTATTTTGGCCTACTCTTCCACGCTGGAGATAAGAGGGTCAGGAGGTTTGTCCATGTAATGACCCACAGTAATCGTGCTTAAACGTGTGCTCCAGATCGGTAGTATACATTTCTGAATGTGAAATAACAACATTGGAATTGTTCACTTTGTTGCAGGAATGCGATGAAGTGCCCAAGCTGTCAGACGCTCTGTCAAGAACGTCAAAAGTTTTGTAGTGAATGTGGGAAGCCGTTACAGCCTGAATGCAGGCCAGGTCAGAATAACACAACAATAACAAATGTTATTCTTGTTTTCTGCTGTAATTTTTACTACATACCACGCCCACCATGCAAATATTACAACTTTGAACAATACATTTTGAATACATTTTTGGCATGAATCTGGTTTTGTTAACCATTGTGTCTCACAAATCAGTACATGTGGAGTGGTCATAAGCATAATTTCCTTAAATATTTCAACCAGACCATAATACCTCGATATGTATATATTCGAAAAGTTTCAGTACAGCAATCTTTTAATATTTTACCATTATTTTACACAAAAGGCAATTATTTGAAAGTAAAATGATAAATACACTAAAATAAATAAATACAATTTTTGTCGCTATACAGTACTTCTTCACTATGCATCTGTTATTTATGTCAGTTTCTAATTGTAATACTCGACAGTATAAATATAATATCATGTTCAATATAAAGTCTTTGTTTACAATATGAATGGTAAGTTACGAAGGCTGGGAACGCATCCTCGTAGTACGAATGTTTTTTGGAGAACGCCTCCCGTTCATAAATCAGGGAGCACCTATATTCTTGGTTCTTTTGGCAAAGTCATGTAGATAGAAAATATGTTTTTCTTAAATAATTAAATTAAATTATCGAGGGATTTCCTGTATATTTCCTTTCATTCACCTGTTTGATGACAGTTGTAAATGGACAGGACATTACACATGTGGGCCTACTATTGCACAAACACAATATCATGCATTTCATAAAATATTGCATATTCACACTATTAACAGCAATTGAATCATATGGATTTTGTAATTGCACATACCTGAAGTTAACCTCATCATTTAATTGATCCTGAGCTCTCATTCTTGAGACTTTGAAGATGTTATAGTTTTAACAAAATTATGTTTTCAGCTGCTTTAGGGCAGCATGGCTCAGCAGCAAGAGAGACTCTGCTGCAAACCAAGGGGCAGGTTGACGGAGCAGCAGAAACCTCGCAGGCCTCCGCTGGAGAATCACAAACATCTCCTGGACAGCAAGGGACACCGGGCAACAAAAAAAAAAGGAATAGAAATAAAAAGAAAAAAGCTACCAGAAGGTAATATGATGTACATGTAGGTTTTGGCGACCAATACACGCAAGTCTCGCTTCACGAGCATTCTTTCTGTGAGAATTTGCTCTAATGAGTAATTTTAATTAAGACCAATTCGTTTGCAAAACAAGCAAATGTTCATGTAAAAACTGGAGTGGAGACCGATCGATCAAATTTGTTCTGTGGCGGCAGGCGGCGCACCACGACCCGCAGTTGTCTGTTGAGCACTTTCAGATGTTTTTCTGCGGCCGTTTGGAACGCTCTTCTGATATTCCGAAGCCACTGGAACTATGCACTTTTAAATCTAAATTTAAAACTAATTTCTTTTCAACTGCTTTATGTGTATAGTTTTTTGTCCTTGCCCCCTGCACCTCTGATTAGCATGGTTGGCTACGTATGGTGCGAAAGCAGTTCAATATACATGCCAGCTCTGCTGTGCTGTGTGCGCACATGTGGGTGGTAGGGCGGGCGCTAATTCATTGCAGATGCCGAGGATAAGCACCTGTATGAACTGTGGTTCTTCATGTATCTTAAGTGTTACATTTGATGTTTTATTACTTAACAAATATAATCATTTGTATTTCTCACGGAAAAAGGTAGTTTCAAGAGTTGAACATTTTGGGGCTGAAACGTAACTCAGCTTTTAACATGGGAGTCAATGGGAAAACGATGATCATTGAACGAATTTTCACTTCACAAGCAATTTTAACAAAACGTATGTCACACGTTAAGTGAGACGCCTGTATTATGATTCCTCATAAGTTTTTTGGATTCTCTTGCTCAAGCATAATGCCAAAGGTACTTCGTTCGTTTCTCAATCCGCTTGTCCTGGTGAGGGTCGTGGGGCAGCACGTTGAGTAGGGCGGTCCAGACCTCCCTTTCCCTGGCAACGGACTCTAGCTCTTCCTGGAAAATTCCCAGACGTTCCCAGGCCAGCCAAGCAACATAGTCCCGCCAGCGTGCCGGCCCCGGGGTCTTCGCCCAGTGGGACGTGCTCGGTAGAGTTCTAGGGGGAGTCTACCAGGGGGCATCCTTACCAGATGCCCGATCCACCTCAACTGGCTCATCTTGATCCGGAGGAGCAGCGGCTCGACTTTGAGGCTCTCCCGGATTACCAAGCTTCTCAGCCAGTCATGGAGAATGAGCCCAGCAACCCTGCGGAGAAACCTCATTTCGGCCCCTTGTACCCGCGATCTCATCCTTTCGGACATTACCCAAAGCTCATGACCATAGGTGAAGGTGGTAAGGTAAATGAACCTGTAAACCGAGAACTTTGTTCGCAAAAAAGACCCCGAGGTACTTAAACTCCTCCACTAAGCACAGCTGTTCCCCACTCACCTGGACAGCACACTCCACCTTCTCCCGGGAGTGCACCATGACCTCAGATTTGGAGGTGCTGATCCTCATCCCAGCCGCTTGACACTAGGCATCAAACCATTCAAATGCATGCTTTAGATCACAGGCTCACGAGGCAAAGAGGACAACATTATCTGCAAAAATCAGTGACGCCACCTCCATGCCCCCGTACTGGATACTCTCCATACCTCGGCTGTGCCTTGATATCTTGTCCATGAACATCACAAACAGGAGTGGAGACAAGACGCACCCTAGGCGGAGTCTAACACTCACAGTGAATGACTTTGATTTAATACTAAGAATACGGACACAGCTCTCGGGAATAGAGGGACCGGATAGCACACAAAAGCGGCACCGATACTTCATACTCCCGCAGCACCTCCCACAAGACATTCTGGAGAACACGGTCATATGCCTTCTCCAAGTCTACGAAGCAGAGGTAGACCGGAGAAGTATACTCCCATGACCCCTCAAATATCTGTGACAGAGAATAGAGCTGGTCCCATTGTTCTACAACCCTGACGGAATCTGCATTGTTCCTCTTGAATCTGAGGCTCAACCACCGGGCACAGCCTCCTCTCCAGCACTCTGGCATAGGCTTTAACTTGGATGCTGAGGAGTGTGATCCCTCTGTAGTTGGAGCACACCCTTTGGTTTCCATTATTAAAAATGGGGGCTATGACCCCAGTTTGCCAATCAAGAGGTACTGTACCCCCCTTTCACAAAACATTGAAGAGGCGTGTTAACCACGACACCCCTACATAGTCCAGTACTTTCAACAACTGGCGAATCTCGTCCACCCCAGCAGTTTTGCCACGACGAAGGCCCTCGACAACCGCATCGACTTCAGCAGCCGTGATGGATCCGACCCGCCCATCTGTTTCCAGGGCTGCCTCCTGAGAGGAGGGCATGTCCGCCTGGTTGAGGAGTTCCTCAAAGTGTTACTTCCGCCTCTCGACTCTCTCCTTAGTTGAGTTCAATGTTACGCCACCCTGACTGAGAACAGCCTGGACCACATCCCGTCGACCCCTCCTAAGGCATCAAATGGTTTGCCAGAACATCTTTGAGGCTGCCCGGTAGTGCCTCTCCATGGCCTCTTAAAACACCTCACCTGCTGCCGCTGCCACTCTCTTGGCAAACCGGTACTTCTCAATTGAGTCGGGTGACCTTTTTCTGAGCATAGCTTCCCTCACCACTGGTGTCCACCAGCGGGACCTAGGATTGCTACCATGACAGGCACCAACTGCCTTCAGGCCGCAACTTTTCACAGCTGTATCGACATTCGAGGTCCTGAACATCGTCCACTCTTACTCAAGGTCCATAACCTCCCCTAGAGTGTCTTCCACCAGATGTTCCCAGAAAACCCACACTTCGTTTGGGCCTTCCACGTCTATCTGATCGGTGCTCCAAGCGTTGAATCCAACTTACCACCAGGTGGTGATCAGTTGACAGCTCTGCCCTTCTCTTAACCCAAGTGTCCAGAACATACAGCTTTAGGTCCAATGATTCAACTGTATAAAGCTTTCGTGACTGCAAGGATTCATCTTCTTTGGTTCTTTCGGTAAAGTCGCGTAAATGAGAATAAAATAATAAAATAACACAATAAAATTCTCACGACGTTTCGGCCACAACGCAAGCGGCCGTCTTCAGGTGAAAGGTACAGACCTGTCGGGACGACAGATCTACTGAGTCGCAGACGTTGTCTTGGGAGCAATACTTTTAATCAACTAACAACACAACATAACGTAACCTACACTTGGGTGATGACTGCCCATCTAACCACGCTACGGCAGAACTAGACACGGTTTCGCTCTCCCGGTCCGGACCACACGCTGGGTCCCGGACCGCGTGGCTAGAGGCTTCTTCAACCCGACGTGGATCTTCTCTCACTAACCGACAAGATCCTCGAGCCCCTCACGGGGGCCTCCTTATATCGGCCTAGGCTGGGGCTGGCTCTGCCTCTCGCCCCGCCCACCTTCTCGATCTATCTAGCTCTTTCCCGAAGGCTCCCGAGAGCTCTTCTATACCACGTGACCACCCAGCGGCCCCCCTCTGCCGGTGGCCCCCCTCTAATATCATCCGGTCACGTGTCGGCAGGTCATCCAGCGTATCATGCCCCAACGTAACCATGGCTGGCTGACACACTCTCTCGCTCCCTCACCGGGAGCCCGTACTACACACTGTACATGGTGTCCCCGCGCTAACCAGCGCTCACCCAAGCCCCGATAGGGCTGGTACTACGCCCAGTAACCGGGCTGCACATAATGACAACATAATATCCGCCGTGGCCTCGCAGGCCCGGCACCACACAGTGACATTCCCAGTCACTACATCACCCCCCCGCTCCGTAGCATTCAGCCGTCCCGGCTGCAACCGACGAACACATATAAAGAATAACAAGCAAAGTGTGCTCCAACAATAACATAACAGCGCAATAAATATCCACCGAGATAAAAGAGGAAAAGACAAAAAAAGCAAGAGAACAAGTAACAAATCAACAAGCGCGTCGTACAAGAACCCCACAACCAACATCTCCCACCCACAATGTGTAACAACGTCTGTGAGCTCGATGGCGAGCAGGGTCAGCCAAATACTCGCCACGACTCATGTGAGCACGACAACCCATGACGGCGTGGGAGTGTGCAACGTGCGGGGATCATGTGACTCGAGTCCTTCAGCGAGTCCGCGATGCCGGGCCTCCAGGGGGGTTGGGCTCGTCCGCCCTGGAAGGCCCGGGGGGAATGAGAAATCGACCCGACGAAGCCGGCTCCTCACGAAGAGCAGTAGACCGGGTCGTCGGGTCCTCCACGTCTGGAGCACACGAGGCCGACACAACTATAAAGTCAATCATTGACCTTCGACCCAAGGTGCTCTGGTACCAAATACACTTATGAGCATCCTTTTGTTCAAACAGTGTTTAATTTTGAAATTCCATGATTAGCACAGAATTCCAATAACATATCTTTGTTTGAGTTCAGATCAGGGGAGCCATTCCTCCCAATCATTCCTCTCTGGGTATCTACATCATTTCCCATGTGAGCATTGAAGCCGCCCAGTAAGACTATGGAGTCAGTAGGCGGCACTCTATTGAGCACTGCACCGACCGTCTCCAAGAAGGCCGAATACTCTGAACTGCTGTTTCGTGCATAAGATCAGACAACAGTCAGTGTTTTTTTTTCTGAGACCTGAAGTCTCATTGAGGGGACCCTCTCATCCACTGGGACAAACTCCAACTGAACAGCACCCAGTCGGGGGCTTGTGAGTATCCCCACACCCACCCGGGGCCTCTCGAGAAGTTTGGTTCCAGTGCCAATGCTGTGTGTGGAGGTAAGGCCGACTGGTCAATACCTTTCCACCTTCACCAGCTCCGGCTCCTTCCCCCCCCAGTGATGTGACATTCCACGTCCCAATAACTCGTGTCTATTGCCAAGGCCCAGTCTGCCGAGACCATCCCTCTCCCTGCCATACAAACTCATTAATAATTATGAATCACATGTATGATCATAGTTTTTTTTTTCTGGCAACAAAACTGAAACCTTGTTACAAGGAATCATGTTTACATTAACCACAATACCTGCGGTCAGAATGCAAAGAAAAAACACACTCTGATAGTGTATGCATTGTCCTTGAAATTGATTGGTCCACACCAGAGACAGCTTTCCTTAGAGCCTAATCTCATACGGTGTTCGACCAGAAGACGCAAAAAGGCGCACAACTCAAAGACAATGCACTATCAGAGTAATGAGGGCTTGGGGTAAGCATTTACATCATGAGGTCTCCTTTGCAAGTACCAAAATACAATAGGTTTTTTTTCCCCCTTTTTTCTGGCAAGAAAACTGAAACCTTTTTACGAGGAATCATGTTTACATTAACCACAATACCTGCGGTCAGAATGTAAACAAAAAACACACTGATAGTGTATGCATCATCCTTGAAATTGATTGGTCCACACCAGAGACAGCTTTCCTTAGAGCCTAGTCTCATACTGTGTTCGACCAGATGACGCAAAAAGGCGCACAACTCAAAGACAATGCACTATCAGAGTAATGAGCGCTCGGGGTAAGCATTTACATCATGAGGCCTCCTTTGCGAGTACCAAAATATAATAATAATGTATGTTGAACTTATTTTGCACTGTACGTAAACAACTGTACATAATACAATATTTGAGTTTTTGTTTTACGTCACAATATATAACTGAAATTCGAAGTTGTTTGTAAGGGAGACTTATTTAAGTTGTTGGTTAAAACTGGACTTTGTCACACTTCTTGTGAGCCATACCTGGTGACTCCAGTAAATTAGCTTACTTGTCTCTTTTGAGTTTTAATCTGAATAAACAAAATAAAACAATTGAAGTATTTATGTATTTTTTGTAATGTTACAAAGCAATTTATGAGAATTGTTTTGTTAAGTTCTGTTCTTGTGATTGAGCGTCAGTTAATTTTATTCATTATTTAGCAATGAAGAAAGCGTTGCTGCAGCAACTGGCGCAACAATAACTGACAAGGAACACAGAAATGATGGTGTTGGTCGGGAAGAAGGCAGCAAGTCTACTGGTAAATAAGTTTTCCTAGAGTTTTGGAACAAAAGTCCGGAAAGCTCAAACAAGAGTCACTCTAGCACAGTATGTAGGCATACATCAGTTTTCCTTCATAAGCACATACACATGCACACAATTTTAGTAACATAGGTTTATTTCAACATTGTTTTTTTGGCAGTAACAGATCCAGTACTAAGTCTCATCAATGAGCCATGAATAGGTCGGTGTAAAAAAGCACATTCATCATGATAAGATAAATTGCTGACTTGTGACTCCAAGTTATTGCAGTCCCTCATGATCCTCGCGATCTCAACTGGCTCCTGCACATGAGCTGACCCCATCGCTTTATCTCCACAGTGGCTATCCTCTCATCCGTGTTCGCTCCTTTGGCTGTCTCTCTGTTGTTAGTCTTGGCCATCAGCCATGATCCCTTTTAGAAACATGTCCTGCCAAAGCCAAATCACTTGTGTATTAATAATCAAGGCGATGTCAGTAACCGGTGGTTGTTCTCACTGTGCGTTATTACATGTTTTACTGGAATTTTAACAAACTTGATGAGACACGCGCACACACGAGACATGTAACTAGTCACCCTGTCGGTTGTGATTCAATTCACGAATTGTAGATTTTTTGTCACATTTCTTTCCATCGCATTTCTATTATTTGTTGTTCCATCTCACTTGTACAGGTTTGGTCACTTCTTTACACTTCGTGTGCTGCTGTATGTATAATTGGATTATTTCATGAACAATTTTCATACACAAATCATATGTGTATGGAGTCTAACAGTCAATCTGAATTAGTGAATTGTTATAGGCATTATATTCACACATGTACAATTACATAAATGTGCACACATGTATGCATTGTGTACATGTGCAGTTGTGTTCACATTTTTTCTCATGATATACAAATAAACTACCGAGGTTACACCTAATACTATATAAACAGAATTATGCATTTACAATAAGTATCAAGTTTATTGGAATTCCCCTTAACTTTTTAAACGCTCTTACATGATTGTGCTATGAAGTAATTACGAAGCATTGTTTTCAGATGGTGATGGTGATTGCCAAATAAAAGAGACGTTGACCGTCGTGGAAGGTGAACAACCAACTGTTGAGCACATTGACCAAAGTGACATTTGCACAGATGTTACCCCAATGCCTGGTGCAACAAGCACAACTATTGCTGGTAAAAAAAAAACTAACCTGGATTTAGTTTTGATCATTTTCAACCTATTTTTACAACTTATTATTACTCTAGCTGTAAATTGTGCTTTAATTGTTGCTATGAAGTCATCAGTACTGAAGCCATGCTTTTCATAAAAATATTTCAACCATTTTGTCTTTCATTCGTTTGACAGCTGTTGTCAATGGAGTGGATTTTGCACATGTATGCCTAATATTTCACAAACCCGATATGGATTTCGAAAAATATTGCTCTTTTGCATTATTAATAGTCGTTAAATATTACGTATTTCATCACATGCTTACGTCTGTAAATATATTATCTCATTGATCCTGAGCTCTCATCCTTGAGACTTTGAAGCTCATAGAGTTTTTACAACTTTTTTTCAGCTGCTTCGGGGCAGCACGGCTCAGCAGACGGTGGGACTCTGCTGCAAACCAAGCAGCAGGGTGACGGAGTCCCAGCAGTCTCCCAGGCCTCCATTGGAGAATCACAAGCATCGCCTAGACAGCAAGGGACACGGGACAATAAAAAAAAAGATAGAAAAAAGAAAACTACCGGAAGGTAATAGGATTTACATGTAGTTTTTGGCAAATATGATTCAGGGTTTTCGGTTATAATGCACAAGTATAATGCCAAGCATGTTTTGTTTGGCTCTGTCAGGTGGAGAAGGGTATATGACACGATTGGGCTTCGCACTTGCACAATCTAACGCACAATATTAGGTTGAATCGCATAATACAATGTTTGACTTTTATTTAAATATCACACTGGATAGCTGAAATGTGCTGTTATTTATAGGGGGAGGTTTATTGAAGTATTAATTTCTTCATGACTGCATAAAATTACTCATTGGTTTTTTCGTTAAAGTCACGTATGTAGAAATACAATAAAATTATATTAAAACAAAAAAACAATCACGACGTTTCGATCACGACACAAGCGATCTTCATCAGGTGTCAAGAACAAATCACGGAGGTAAATACAACAAAAAGATGAGAGACGATAATTCAACAAACCTGAAAAAACATTATGTGAAGCACATCCAGTCAGGCCAACAACACAGACACTTCCTGGGGGACCACGAATTTCAGAAGAGTGTTAAATTTCGTGTTCAACCTTTGGATTGCACATACCAGCATAGATAGAATGAAAAATACGAGGTACACGGTCAGTATGTGCAATCCAAAGGTTGAACACGAAATTTAACACTCTTCTGAAATTCGTGGTCCGCCAGGAAGTGTCTAACTGTGTTGTTGGCCTGACTGGATGTGCTTCACAATGTTTTTTCAGGTTTGTTGAATTCTTGTCTCTCATCTTTTTGTTGTGTTTACCTCCGTGATTTGTTCTTGACACCTGATGAAGATCGCTTGTGTTGTGATCGAAACATCGTGATTGGTTTTTGTTTTAATATAATTTTATTGTATTTCTACATACGTGACTTTACCGAAAGAAACAATGAGTAGGTTTATTGAAGTTGATTAAAACTGGAGTTTGTTTTAAAACTTCTTGAAGCCATACTAAGTCACTCCTGCAAATGAGCCTCCTTGTCTCTTTTGAGTTGTAATCTGATTAAACAAAATAAAACAATTGAAGTATGTATTTAATATATGTAATGTTACAAAGCAATTTATGAGAATTATTGTTTTGTTACGTTCTGATTTTGTGAATGAAAAAACTCCGGATCATTGTCAGTTCTTTTTATTCATTATTTAGCAATGAAGAAAGTGTTGCTGCAGCAGCTGGCGCAACAACTGACAAGGAACACAACAATGATGTTGTTGGTCGGGAAGAAGGCAGCAACTTTACCGGTAAATAAGTATTCCTGCCGTTTTTGAACACAAGTCTGAAAAGCGCAAACAACAATCACTACAACACAGTATGTAGGTGTACGTCAGTTTCCTTTCATATGCACATACACATGCACACAGACGGACATTTATAGTAACAAAGGTTAATTTCAGCATTGGTTATGGTAGTGACAGATCCGAGCACTAAGTCTCATGAATTAGCCACGGGAAGGTGGTTGTAAAATGCACATTCATAATCATGAGATCAATTAGTGAACGAAGACTCCTCCAAGTTATTGCAGTCCCTCATGATCCTCGCAATTCCAACCGGCTCCTGCACATGAGCTGATCCCATCGCTTCATCTCCACAGTGGCTATCGTCTCATCCGTGTTCCCTCCTTTGGCTGTCTCTCTGTTGTTAGTCTTAACCATCAGCCATGATCCCTTTTAGAAACATGTCCTGCCAATACCCATTCACTTTTATTAACAGTCAAGCTGATATCAGTAACCGGTCATTGTTGGCACCGTGCGTTATTAGAGGTTTTACTGAATTGTAATAAATGTGATGAGACACTTACACACTAGGCATGTAACTCGCCACCCTGTCGGTTGTGGTTCAAATGAATAATTGTTAAATTTTTGCCCCATTTTTTACACCCTATTTATATTAATCGTTGTTTCATCTTGTTTGTATTGTTTTGGTCACTTCTTTACACGAAATATTCTACTGTATGTATAATTTGATTATCTCATTAACTGTTTGCACACACACACATCATGTGGATGAAGTCGAAGAGTCAATCTGAATTAGTAAATTGTTATAGGCCTCATTCACACCGATGCACAAATATGTAAATGTGCACATGTTTGTTTTGTGTGCATGTACAGTTGAGTTTAGATTTGTTTCTTGTGATATACGAATAAAGTACTGAGATGACACCTAATATGCACAGTATTCAGTTATAAATCAGTATGTAGTTCACTGGAATTTCCCTTAACTTTTGAAATGCTCTTACATGATTGTACTATGAAGTTATTACGAAGCATTGTTTTCAGATGGTGGCGGTGATGGAAAAATAAAGGAGACATTCACCATCTTGGAAAGAGAACAATCACCAGTTGAGCACATTGACCAAAGTAATGTTTGCACAGATGTCACCCTGATGCCTGGTGCAACAAGCACAACTTATGCTGGTAGGACACTAACCTGGATTTAGTAATTGCCATTTTCCTCCCTTTTTTACTAATCATTGTTGCTGTATATGTAAATTGTGGTATAATGTTACTATGAACTTTTCACAATTGATTGTCACTGACCTGCAGAATGCTATGAATTATTTAGGAACATGTTGGGTGAGTTGACTCATTATTATTGAAGAGTGGGATTGCTGGTCTATCCAGGAATCAAATTTGAAGTTGTGAAGAAACTGGTGACACCATATATGATGTGCAAATATATATATACAATGATTAGTGGAATACATCTAGAAATGTAAATGGATAAATATAAACCATCACAGATTGTCTGATGATGCAGTTATTATAACTACCAATGGAGATGAACTACAGGAAGTGATTGATGAAACTTATTAAGTGAGCCTCAGGAGAAATGAGTAAAACAAGTTCACTAAACAAATAAAGATATCTGGCAGAGGGATACACCTGGAAACACGTCACAGTAAACAAAATGCACAAAGAAAAATAAAGAGGTTCATGCTTGGTATTACATTAAGAGACAGGAAAAGAACATGGATTAGATCAAATATGCAAGTTAGGCATTGACTGCAAAGTATATAAGTGGGCTTAACAGTAAGTGGGCTTGTGCAGGACACATCACTAAAAGGGATGATGGCCACTGATTGATATTCATGACTGAATGGCCGCCAAAAAGGAGGGAATGCCCTGAATAGGATGTCCATAGCAGAGATAGAATAATGAAACTGGTTCATATGCAAGTGGTGGATAATTGTTGCATCATGAGACCAGGACGGATAGTGACAGCTTGCAGAACTTTTGAGCCATCGGTTAATAATGGTTCATACTAATGATTGCAATTTTTTATATATATAACTTCATCACAACTACTTTGCTCTTAGATGCTGGTGACATACAAAAAGCCCCAACATCAACAGAGAAAGAAAAAGGTAAGTGTAACAAAACACCTGCCACAAGTGTGGCTATTGGTTTCTATCTTATTTCTGTATCAGCTCTGTGTTAAATGTGAGATTTGTGGCACATATGCATCTGTTTATAATGTAGTGTATGACATCTTTACTCATGAACTGCAGATTTATATGCCGACAGTTCTATGACTGAGGACAAAAATGAAGGAGATGTGGAACAACCCACCAATGGTAAAAATTGTGAAAACACTCAACCAGAGAGGCAGATAAACTCTCCCAGTGGGGATTTCTCACAAGATCCTTCTCATCAGAAGCCCGAAGCTGCAACTGCGGAATTCCAATATGAGAATAGTGCAGCTAATGATGACACTTCGCAGTCGGCATGTTTGAGTGCTCAATCTGCTGGTAAGAATAGTGACGCAGCTCATGAGGACCCTGCAGGACATTCTACTTATGCAGCTAAGACAACAAGCAATGCAGGTGCTTATAAAGAGAACATGCCTGTAAAAGACCTGGAATCCGATGCAAATAATCAAATATCCTCCAAAGACTCTGCAGCATATACCACATCTGGAGTTCAGACCAGAAGCCAGTCTTCTGCAGAAAATATTGAGAGCCAAGAACAAGGGAAACAGGTAATTTAAAACATCAACACGTACATAGTAAAGGTGTTATAATGAAAATGTCTTAAATCGTGAGTGAAATATTTCAACCGAAGCTTTATTAAACGCACAATGAAAGCTCTACTGATGTAATTTTTACGTGCACGTTTTTAATACTAATAAATCACTGTTTCCATTCTGTGCTTAAGACACTTGACACTCACGTCGAGCATGAGAATGTAGCATAGCTGCCTCAAATTGTGTTTTTTTTCAGCCTGCTCTATTACTCTTGTTATGGTGGGTTTTTCTCATATTTTACAGAAGTGATCATTGTTGTTGGATTTAGCATAGTTAATGGGCCCCATAGTGTGGAATCAGGGACTCCAGATATATGGTTTCTAGAGGCAGACTTAGCAGCAGTGAGCTTTGTGACTATGCCGTTCTGGTGAGTCCTCATGAGGACGAAGCCGATCCACAGTTGTCTATCAATGAATCGCAGCTGCTGTCAGTTGGTCACGTTTGTTCACATGTATTGTGATGGTGGCCTAAGACAACAGGACCACAATGCTTTTCTTTAAGAAATGCTGATGATGTTTGCGTGCTTTTTACACGTTTCTACGTGTTTGAAAGATATTTGCTGTAGATTTCACACTTGTGGACACTGCAACAAGCAAATATGGCCCGCTATTTGTGTTTTATGGTGCAAGGAAGACTCAAATCAATCCAAGATTTTTAAAGCACCATATTCAGCAACAAGCTGAGATGACAGCAGATGGGACTAAGCAAATTAGACTAAATGTGAGGAGCAGAAGAGAAAATGTATGTTTTTAGTCCAGTCTTAATATCACTGGTTGTCACGGCTGACTGGACTTCAGTTGGTAAACTTTCTGTTGATGAAAATCTCTTTTCTGCTGTCCTAAGCCAAGTGGATTTGACAAACTAGTGTGAATTTGTTTCTTTGTACAGCACCCTGTGACCTCTGGGTGCAAGGTGCTTTCGAGGTGTAAATCATTAAATGTGAGGCTTCACAGTCGTACAATTGTTAATCTAACATTTGTCACTTTTCTTTAGCGAACAGATACAGGAAAAACAAAAAACAAAGATTCCAAAAATCCAAATAAAAATCAAGGGTCCAAACAGAATGAGTCGAGGTAAGAAACAACCATATATTTACAAACAAATACTTTTATCAGGTATAGTTATGAATTTTTGGAAGAGAATGCAGGTTTAATTATTTTAATTCTTGAATATAAACTTTACTTGTAACGCACACAGTATTCATTCACTGTAAAAAAACGGAATGACTTAGGCGTTGGAATTACAGACAAGCAGGAAGGTGGTGAGCCGGTGTCAATAATTGCCCCAATCTCCGTGATCCTCTATACATTAAGATATTTTCAGCCAATTAATGAGTGTTTACATATATTGGAGGAAACCGGAATAATTCGTTATTTTTCATAAGCAACCTGGCCATAAACGATAGCTCAACGAAGTGGCTTAGGTGGATATTTATAATAGCCAAATACTCTAAACGCGTGTTTCTAAATGTGGAGGGAAAAACCGGAGGACCCGGATAAAAATCCATGCGACCACGGGGAGAATTTGCAAGCTCCAAATATACAGGTGTCAGGGTCGTGATCGAACCCCACAACCTCCTGTATACTAGGCGAGGTAGTTAACATCTTACCACCATTGCTCCCCAAGCGTACGAAGAGGTAAGACTTATTCCCAAAGAGATGTAACAGATGGAGATAAATCTACATTTTGCTGTACTTTATGCTGGCAAGCCAGGGTATGGCATCTCGACAGCCACAGGATGGGAGTTTCACTGCATTTCCGTGGTCTGCCAACCCTCCCCACCAGTACTGGATTATAGGCGCGTGCCACCACTGTCACCTGACTCAAATGTATGGTGATGTGTACCCCCTCCCACAGCCAAATTGGCTACTCAACTCATGCCAACAACTAGGCCAAACTGTTTACATGTAGATACCATCCTAGTTTGTTTTATATCAAACTCTATTTGTTCAACATATTTAAGCACTCAAACATGTCGAGGTGATGCTATCCAACTGTGGCAAACTGGTTCTTACATGCAGTGTTTCCATAAAAAAATGTTGGCAAATCATTGAATTTTTTTTTTGCTGTACAATTTGAAACAAAATTGTGATGCCAACAACAAGAATCTAATTCTGAGCCAGATACATTATTATAAAACCATTTTATTAACCACTTGAGTTTAATAGAATACAGGAAGCTGTCAATTGGTTGAATATATCCTGTTTCAACATGTGTAAATGGAGGACATTTTTATGGAATGCTGAATCTCTTATTTTTTTATTAATCAATTTGTGTGATAACATACACTTATTAATTATTTACTTATTTACCCGGTAAAGCCTCACCGAGTCTCATGACTCTTTTTCAGGAGAGTCTTGCCTGCCAAGTTTTTTTTTGCAGTAGGAGGCGACGATGGATATGTATATTCCAATGTAGTTATTTGCAGGTATTTTTTTGAAATTTGGAAAATTTGGACCTTGATGCCAGCACACGGTAGCCTACTCTTGTGTATGTCATGGTATCTTTAATGTCCACTAAAATAGCTGCCACGTAGTTTGATGTTTAATATACCGGGCAGTATTAATTAGGGAGGCCGCTGGATTTGAACTGTGATCTTCTGCAACAAGCACCGAAAGTGCTACCGCTAGGCCACGTCTACTGTCCTTTGTAAAGGAAATGAAAGTAAATGTCCCTGCATGGGCATCAGCATGAGTGTGATACTAGCAGAGCGAATGGGTATTTTTATTGTATGGGGATAAAGCAGCATTGGAGAGCATTTAACTATTTTTCACATTATCGATTATTCACTCTGGTTAATCCTATGGGTTTTCAGATATTATTAAGGCTGCTGCACTGGAATGCAGTTGACTGATAAAGGTTGTCCCCTTTCCATTGTATCGTAGTAAAATGAGAGCTGCTGCTATAAACTATTATATAGCTTTAGAATATTTATTTAGACTGGGGCAGGTCAGCAAGTTACAACAAACAATATAAAAAGAAACAAATGATTACTTGCTACTTTAAACACTTTCACAAAATAAGTATCTCAACCTCATCATTAACGTCCCTGTTGGGGTTAAAACCTCAAGGCCTTTCCAGGGAGGCAAATACATTATTCCAAAGTTCATTGTTATAGCAGAACACACCATTATAGCCAACTGGAAAGAGCATGCTCCCCCAACACTGCAGGAATCGGCCAATACATTGTAAAAAAATCGCCACTTCAGAACATCTAAGTGCAAAATTAAGCTTACCACCAAACTTGGAACCCGTTCTTCACTACCTCTCCTCAATTGTGGGCACTGATTCTTAAGAGCATTCATGAGGGCATTTAGGCACTCTTCCCTTCCCTTTATTGAAACAGTTTATTGAAACATGCAGTTTAGACAGGTTTCTATTGCACTGTAATCCGTAATGTGTTTGTGTTGGTGTCAACCCCCTGTCATATCCTATGTGTTGTGTACCTGAATCGGTTTGTTAATAAATACTTTTGGAGAAAACCCCCCCCCACAAAAACGAATGATAGGAGCGCAAAATAGAGAAATAGTAAGGAAGTCATGAGAAATAAATAAAAATCAATAAAATATGGACGTCCAAATTTAATAAATACATCAAAGTCTTGCCGAGTTTTCAACACTAAATGCAAGCTAGACCATGGCAGAAAAACAACAAAAACAGTCCCAGACCACACAAAGACAACACAAAGTCCTTCAAAAATAGTTGTAGATTGAAATTTAACTATCGATATATGGATGGTAAGGAATCAAATTTACAAAACACATTTGCAAATGACGTATCCAGCACCAATATTCTGCCTCAGGATATTTTTTGAAGGAAGATTTATGATGTTAAGGGAGGAAACAAGGTTCCAATATGTTGGTGCTGCAACTGCAAAGGCTTTGGCACCTATTCTAATTTTTGTTCTAGGGATAGTTAAAAGGGAATTAGATGGACCTCTTAGGTTTCTTGGGTTAACATTGGGGTTAATGAATTAGCTAAGTATAGTGCATATTTTCCAATAATTATTTTATGGATGAGCAGGGCCCATTGTAGATGTATTAACTGATGTGAGATTGGATTTTAAGTAGAGGTCACAATGGTGGGTCCTGTATGGTACATGTAGTGCAAATCTAAGAGCAGAATGATAAAGTGGGTTTACTCTGTTAAGCGTTTCCATTAGTAGCTGATCTGTAAGCAGTGTCGTAGTCGTCAAAAAGTGCAAAAATTATAGCTTCAATAATTTTCAGGTCTAATCGAATGGGAAAACAATGTTTGTTTCTGTCTAAAAACCCTTTTTTTAGATGTGATCAATTATGTTGTTGGAATGTAAAATTTGAATCAATCTGAAAGCCAAAGTATTTGAAGCACTACATTTGTTCAATGATTCTAGATTTAAAGCTTTCGTGACTGCTAGGGTCCATACTCTTTGGTTCTATTGGGTAAAGTCACGTAGGTGAAAATAAAATAACAAAAAATCACGACGTTTCGGCCACAACACAAGTGGCCTTCATCAGGTGAAGGGACGAGACTGTCTGGAGGACAGCGCTGGAGTGGAAGTATACTTTAACTTAGCTTTTTCAATGAGCCATTTCAATGCTAAATTATATGCTAATTCCTTTGTCAAGGTGCTTGGTCTTTTTCTTCTCACACAGCTTAAAGGTCGTGATCTAAGCGTGGCTTCTTCCACTCCAGCGCTGTCCTCCAGACAGGCCGCTTGTGTTGTGGCCGAAACGTCGTGATTTTTTGTTATTTTATTTTCACCTACGTGACTTGTTCAATTATGTTGTTTCAGATATCTGTAATGGGTGAAGGGAATGAAACTGTAATTTTTTTTAAAGAAAAGAGCATGATCTTCGTTTTTTGGTGACATTTGGGAGCAATTTTAGTGATGACAATTGATATTGAATTATAGTCAATAAGCCTTGTGTAGGTGGCACTTAAATTAAATGTATGAATCTGCCTAACCAGCATGTGGTTTGTTAAATGAGCTGGCAGCGTGTATTATATTTCATATTAATGTATTGTTTCATTTTAACAGGCCTGATGTTCTGGCTGAAAAAGACGACCCAGATGGAGTGGATGTGGTGTTCTGGGCCGTGCTTGCTAAAGAGTTTAAATTTGATTCAGAAACATCTGATGTGTATGTAATGATGCAAGGTCAAACATTGAGTAAAATGATGACATTCAGGTAATTTATTCTCGTCATTATTATCATTATCGTCTTCATTCGCAAAGTTAATTGTAGCCTCTGCTTGAGTAATGGGAACAGTGTTCTTTTTTAACTCAACAGATCTTGCATGTATGTGCAATAAAAGTTCCCAGCTAATATAAGGAATCATTTTTTCAGTTGGGAAATTTATTTCAGGAAAATCTCACTCGAATGAAAAAATTTGGTTCTTGAGAGTTATTTGGGAATTTTATTTTAATATTGACGAATTTTTTGCCCACTCTTATTTGCAGGTTGGAGAATGAAGTTCATGTTTTGGAAGGTCATTGTCGCCTTAAGGGTTCTGCAGTAAAGAAGAATGCATTGGCTTACAAATATGTTTGTAAAGCTCGGGCTAAAAAGAAAATGAAATATGAGTTCATCTACAAAGAAACATCTTCAGAAATTCCATATGAGCGCGCCTTACACATTCCAACAACTTTTGTAGAAAGTAAGTCATTGAGTGTTTTGAAATTTTAATAAATAAATATTTTTGACCGTTCAAATAGCTACAGGCTTAGTGCTGCTTGAAAGCTAATCATCAAATAATACAGTGTTTAAATGCAAGCATATACAGGCCACCCTACATCAATAGGGATTACCTGTACGCAAACAATAACAGGTATTGATATTTTATTGCACGCAAACGACAGGAGGTACAATAACAATGTGCATTTTTTTATTTAAAGCTTTCGTGACTGCAGGGATTCATATTCTTGGTTCTTTCGGTAAAGTCACGTAGAAGGGAAATAATAAAATAATAAAAATATAAAACAATAAAATTCTCACGACGTTTCGACTGCAACACAAGCAATCATCATCAGGTGTGAAAACCACAGCAAGAAAATTTGAAAAAAGTGGCGTTTTCTTTTTAACGTTAGCACCACGGAGAGCGATTTGGCAGTTATTCAGATGGACGGGTCCATCTATGTTCGGAAAAGAGGAGGGGGGAGACGAAAATAATGGATGCGGTCTGAAAGCCACCGTAAGCGTGAACAATCAATTTAGACCCGAAATGGTTTATGAAATCCTTCCAATGATTGCTAAGCCAGAATCCATCTTCTCGGTTGAAATTGTCTCTGTGTTTGTATATGTGGATAGCTTCATGAACGAATCTCTCATGGTAGCCAGATGGCTTGCAAATAACCTCTATCTTGGAGAAGTCAATGTCATGTGAGCCTACTGAATTATAACAGTGATCTGCCACGGCCGAGGTGTTGGTCCTACCGTGTTTTAGGTCTGCTTTGTGTTCACGAATGTGGTCCAAGACATGTCGTTTGGTTTCTCCAATGTAACTACTACCACAGAGGCAACTTAGTTTGTAGACGCCAGGGTACTGTATGTCCGGAATCACATCTTTTACAGACAGAACCAGATCACGGATTTTATGTAATGTGTTGAATCGGACCTGGATCTTGTGTTCATTCAAGATTTTGGAGATCTTTTTTGTGATCCCCGCAATGTAGGGTAAAGTGATGGTTTGAAAGGCTCTTCAAGAGGGTCCTTCTTCATGGTTGGAGTGATAGCTTTGCGGATTGTGTAGTCGGAGTAACCATTAGCCTTAAGAGCTTGGTGTACGTGCTTGAGTTCACTGGCTATGTGTTCCTGGTCGGATATGCATTGGGCTCTATGGTGCAGAGTCTTGATGAAGGAATTCTTCTGGGATGGATGGTGGTGGGAATCCGGTTTCAGGTAAGCATCCGTATGGGTAGCTTTCCTGTAGACAGAGTGGCTCATTGAACCATCAGGTCTCTTTTTTTATTAGGACATCCAAAAAAGGTAGCTTGCCATCTCTTTCGACTTCCATGGTAAATCTGATGGCTGGGTGTATGGAATTGATGTGGTCGAGGAATTGGTCTAGAGCAGGCCGGCCATGTGGCCAGATGACAAGTGTCATCCACGTACCTCTTCCATAAGGTTGGGCGCAGAGTGGCAATCTGGATGGCGTCAGTCTCAAATTTCTCCATTAAAATGTTGGCTACAACCGGAGATAGAGGGGAGCCCATTGGGGTGCCCTCAGTTTGTTTGTAGAAAGTTCCATTCCAAGTGAAGTATGTATTGGTTAAGCAGTGTCTCACCAAGGGGGGTACCTCAGTGTTTAGTCCTTGATGAACCAAGTCTTCAATGATTGCGATGGTGTCAGGTACAGGAACTTTGGTGAATAAGGAAACTACATCAAAACTGACAAGCAGGTCGTCTGGGGACAGGGATATACCCGTGATTGTCGATACCAGGTGAGTAGAATTTTGTACCGCAGAGGTGGTTTTTCCAGTGAAAGGCCGCAGGATTTTAGACAGAAAACGAGCCAGTTTGTAGGTGGGGGAGTTGATAATAGAGACGGTGGAATGAAGGGGTGTATCTACTTTATGTATTTTTTGGTAAGCCGTTTAATCTTGGTGGCCTGGCAGTAGAAGGTTTCAAAGAGAACTGTTTGGTTTGATCAATTAATGCGGTTGAATCAGAAATGATTTTGTTGGTTTGTATGACGAGGCTGTTGGTGGGATCTCTTTTTATTTTTGTATAGCTGCCATCGTTGAGTAATTCTTTAATTTTGTTGTTATATTCTATTTTATCCATGATGACAGTGGCATTGCCCATTGTCGGCTGAGAGGATGACAATGTCATCCATCTTTTTAAATTTATATAATTCAAAACGCTCATCTTTGCTGAGGTTGCTAGCTGGCATCTTAGCGTTTTTGAGGGTTGCAGCGATTTCAGATCTTGCTACGTCTGCAGCGATGTGACCCAGGACGTTGAGAGCCACGTCTACTTGGGCAATGATATCATTAACTGGTATGTGTTTAGGTGTGACTGCAAAGTTTAGCGCTTTAGCTAAAACGGATTTTAGACCATCGGAAGTAGAACTGTTACTGTGATTAATTACGACTTTGTTAACGTCTAGCTTTTTGGTGTGTGGGTCCGGTCTTTTGTAGGAGAGGAGGTTAAATTTGGAAATTAGGTTATCCTTACATTTGGACGACATAGTGGCAGCTGAAGAGGCAGTCATATTGTCTACATGTTCCCAATCCGATGTGGATATTGTTTCCGTCAATGATAAGTGTGATTTGTAGCGTGTCTTGTCTAACTGATTTAGTTCAGTGCGTATAAGTCTGATTTTCTCTGAGATAAGAGCTAAGCTAGTTCTGGAAAGAATTCGTTTCACATTAGAAGAAGTTACAGCAGGAGAGGTCAGTGTAAATGCGATTGGTATTACCCTCTGTGGTAGTAGTTACATTGGAGAAACCAAACGCCATGTCTCGGACCGCATTCGTGAACACAAAGCAGACCTTAAACACGGTAGGACCAACACCTCGGCCGTGGCAGATCATTGTTATAATTCAGTAGGCTCACATGACATTGACTTTTCCAAGACAGAGGTTCTTTGTAAGCCATCTGGCTACCATGAGAGATTCGTTCATGAGGCTATCCACATATACAAGCACAGAGACAATTTCAACCGAGAAGATGGATTCTATCTTAGCAATCATTGGAAAGATTTGATAAACCATTTCAGGTCTTAATTGATTGTTCACGCTTACAGTGGCTTTCAGACAGCATACATTAAAAAAAAAAATTCGTCTCCCCCCTCCTCTTTTCAGAATATAGATGGACTAGTCCTAAATAAACTGCCAAATCGCTGCGCGTGGCGCTAACGTTTTTTAAATAAACAAATAAATACACCGTTTAAAAATAAATTTATGCAAACCAACACACCTGAAGACGACCGTTTGTGTTATGGTCGAAACGTCGTGAGAATTTAATTGTTTTATATATTTTATTATTTTGTTGTTTCCCTTCAACGTGACTTTACCGAAAGAACTAAGAATATAGATGGACTCGTCCATCTGACTAACTGCCAAATCGCTCTCCGTGGTGCTAACGTTAAAAAAAACCCGCCACTTTTTTCAAATTTTCTTGCTGTGGTTTTCACACCTGATGATGATTGTTTGTGTTGCAGTCGAAACGTCGTGAGAATTGTATTGTTTTATATTTTTATTATTTTATTGTTTCCCTTCTACGAGACTTTTCCGAAATAACCAAGAATAACAATGTGCATGCCACGTTGATTACTATATGAATAACCCAACCGGCAATGGATACCTTTTGTAATATATATGCTTTCATTAACACACCCCCCACTTTGCACTTGAAGGGCTCACAAGTGATGTCATCACATCTATCCCTCTATTTAAGAAACAAAACAGGAGGATTTCTCCACAAATCTGGCTGTCGCCTGATGATACTAGTTGTAATTACTGGCGAAACGTCGTACTCTGATTGTAAATGTTGTAGATTTGCTCTCCAACACACCGGTGTGATGTACTAGTAACGAATTGACATGTTCCGTTTATGTGACAAATCTTTTTAATTGGCTGTGTCCGGTGGTGGCGGGTTTAACAACACATTTATATTTACGCGATTTACATGACATCATACTTGTTATACTACAGTTAAAGAAGGTGCTTCAATGTAAGCCAATAATTACATCGGTAAAACAATGTTAAGTGTTTTTAAAACGTTCTGGTTACCTTCAATACATATGGATGGTCTATGGGATTTTGGTGGCTGACTGGCATTTGCCTCAAAAGTAGTAAATGACAGCTTCCACTCCTACTTGAGTTGTTGTGAAGCTTTTTATCCCATTATCATGTTCCATGGTTAATCACTGCTGGATGAATGCCTCCCCAAACCGCCACCACTTATTATGATCTTGTGATGGCACAATCCATCGAGCATCTGCACATTAACTAATTTTATCACTATCCTCTCAGAGGGTGTCTTCTTGAACATGTTCCATTAGATGGCTGCCACGCCATAATTTTTCGTGACTATCGTCTATTGTCCTTTCCAGCGATGTGTTCTACCTAGGCCAACTTTTCGAAATAGGTTGGATGATGTCATTAATCTGTGTATATTCTCTCATTCGTGTGTTCCTTTTTCTGTCTCACAAAGTAATTCCAAGCATGTAACTGTGCAGTTCTATATATGTTTATAAATATTTCTAAACCATATCTTACAGCAGATAGTACACACCATTTAAAAACTTGCTTCATTCAGTTCTTCCTTTTAAAAGCACTCCACCCTGCTCTTGTCTGCTTATTTCAGCATTTTAATTCTGCCCACCTTCAGTAGCTGCCCCTGGTAAACATACTTTGATTTGTTTTTAAGTTGTGTCCATCTTGACCGATATCTGCAATTGAGTGAACTTGTCGATGACCTTTGCCTTGCTCATATTCATTTTAAGTCAAAGTTGGTAGCCTTCACTATTAAGTTTAACCATTTTCCTGGAGTTCATTTTCGTTGGACATTATAATGACTGTTGTCAGCAAAAATGAAATTGGTAATATTGTCTCTATATGTATAGCTTTTTTTTCCAATTCAAATTTGGAAAATATATTTTGATGTCACTGTGAATAACTTTGGTGAAAACGTGTCACCTTGTCCGACTCCCCTTCTAAGGTGTTGTTCGTGTAATCTTAGTGTGGCTGTTTTAATTTTATAGTCTTTCCTCTCTATATATATTTTTATTTAGGCCTTGGTTTGTGAGAGCTTGGATGACTTCATCCATTTTTACCCAGTCAAATTATGATTCACCTATAAAGGATAAGTATAATGGTAATTGGAATGCATTGGGCTTTTCTAGAATCTAATATATGGTCTGTATGTGGTCGGTGGTAGAGACATCTTTCCTAAACCCTGCTTACTCTGGCAGTTGTTTGGTGTAGAATTTGTTCATTTTTCTGTCCCCACTGCTATTCATGAATAATTGTATGCGAGATGAGTGGCTGATGGGTCTATAGTTCTTAAAGCTAGTTTTATCAAAGTGTTTGAATATATAAATTATTGAAGCATTGTTGCATTATTGCAGTTTTTAATTTCTCTGTAAAAATGGTTAGTCCTTTAATTTTGATCTCGCATTTGGTCCCACTTTTTTATGATGCTCACAATTATACCATATGGTCTAGGAGCTTTCCCTTTTTTATCTTGTTATTCTCCTATAGTCAGTAATAATCATAGTAATTTGAATGATTCATCCATGGATAATTCACGGTCTCCAAACATTTTCAGGAGGGTGCTATATTCAGATGTTTGGCAAATGCCATTTTATTTAGCGATTTGCATGTGGGAGTAAACCAGAGTACTCAATGAAAACCCACTTATATGTATGTATGCATGCATGTTGAACTTATTTCGCACCCTATGTAGCCAACCGTGCTAATCGGGGGGATAATACTCAAAAGTCTACATAGCAGTATTCACAAACCGACTTGCTATTCTTTAATCTCCTAGTCAATGGGTTTTCCAGTTTCACAAATCAAAGCTACCTGGCTCCAAAGCGCTGGATTGCAGGCGTATGCCACCATGCACGCCTGCATTGGGCTGTATTGTGATATCTGTTGCCACATTTACCCTTTATATATTTAAACAATTAAACTTTATGGTGGGACCCCGGGGTCCGAAATAAACGAAAGTCAATCCTAAAAAAAATATTAATTTATCTTTGGCGACTCCGTTCCACCGCGCACATAAATACCGCGACCCACCTGGCGCGGATCATTCTGTTGTCGTGTCGTCCAAGCGCAGCGAGGACGAATGCGCAGAAGAAACAAAACTTTGAAACTTTGATTAGCGCATTGTGTAGAGCTCGTCGAGAGGAATAGATTGCCGTATCATTCGCCTTCAACAGCCATAAAATGACGTCGCAACGCAGTTTATGCGAGACCTGGGGGCTTATGGGACCCCGGGGTCCTGCCATAAGTTTAAATTTATAAAGCGCTACAGATCTCAAATAAGTTTCACAGCATTTTGCAGTACATGATATATACATTTTTTCAGGTAAAATAAGTGACTGCCATGTTGTACCTCTTAAGTTTTTGTTGTTGTACACCACTGCACACAACTGTCACCAATCAGCTCATGTGCATAGCAATAGCAGCAGTGATGCTGAACCTTGCCCTTAAAATGTTCCAAATATCAAAACACTCATGTTACTGTCTGCTCTACAAGGAATTGGGATTCACATTTTTCTTTTTTGTGTATTTTTATTTGCAACTATTTTTTTGTATTTCATGAAATACCTCGGCATAAAACGTTGTACAAGATATATTAAATGCGGACTTTTATAAGCAAAATGCGTAAAAAATAACGTTATATTTTGCGATTACGCAAATGTACTATTTAATTGCAGTAAAAAATTGTTATGAATTGTTTAGATTGGTGCTTGCCTACATCGAATGATGCAAACTTACTAAAATTGTTTTTTATTTGTTTTCTAGGTGTTTGGCACCAGTTTGATGATGTGATTTGTGCCCCACCTGCGGCGGGAGCCAAAGGCGTTTGGCAACGTGTAGCCTCAACAGCTCGTTATGTTGCTGGCTATTCGGATGAAATAAAAAAAAAGAAAGGCAAAGAGTGGGCTGGTGAACTTATTTTGGAACACATCCTTCATAGCCTGAGAAACGAGATGAAGATAAATATAGAAATCATCATGATACAGCTAGACTGTCTGAAATATTGCTTTTTAAACACATTTTTATTTCATTGTGGGGCTTGTGAAGTGTGGAATTTAAACATAAATGAAAAACAGGTAAAACTAAATATTAAATTTAATATTTCTCAATGCATCTTTATCAACCTGTGCTGACCAACACGTTGAAGTATAAAATAATCACTGTTATCAACGCGGTATGAGGAAGTCACAACCTGAAGTGATTGACAAGGGACAAGAAATCTAAATTAATACATGAAGGACATTTTAATTATTGCACAACATATTTTGCATTGCATGAAAACATGCGTTAACCTAAAAAGCAAAGATCAAACTCCATTCCGTATCCATGACGATGCAGGTTTATTTTTTTACCTGTCATGAGTGCAATGCATAAACAAAATCAACTTATATTTAAATGGACTAGGCCTTGTTACTTCAGCAGCCTGCCCTGGGCCCCATCTTCCTACTGCTTGCTTCAGACTGTCGGCTTTGGGTATTTGTTGATCTGCTGCCTATTCATGTCTCATTGTCTGTTTTGTTTTGACCTCATTGGCCCAGGATTTGATCCGTGCGCTATTTTACTGGCACTACTGTTGGATGATGTGTTGGATTGTGATCTTGGGCTGTGATTATGGGCTGCCTGCTTCGTCAGCTCTCTTTTGCTTTAATATTATTCATATCAATTGAGTGCATTTGCATCATTCTTATAGCACAAGGCTGTCACGAAGGTGCAATGTTTCAAGATAGTCTGCATTCGTTTCACAGCAGGGAAAAATGTTGCCACGTACAATCTCAATTGACTACTATTCAAATTTGAAACATGATTCCCGCACACAATGGCCTACTCTTTTTGAATGACATCGCAGGTTCTTTAGGGGCCACTGAGAATCAGACGATGCATATTTTACAGTTGATACACCCGCAGTATGAACCAATATGCAACAAGAGGTGAAAGCGCTACCGTTAGGCCACGTGGCCTTTTATTTGGATTTGAGTATTTTATATTTGCTTATGTTTTGATCAGCCTTGTAACTCCATTGTCTATGCTGATGTGTTTGTGGTGATCTATTTTTAGTTGATCTTATAAATTCAAGTTATTTAAAAATCAGTATTGATGAAATAGCAAAATTGGGCATGAAATAAAGTTAGAAAAGTGCCAACTGTATAGACTACACACATAGGACTGAAACTTGATTTGGCGCGTTCGTGACTGCAGGAATTACTCTTTGGTTCTTTCGGTAAAGTCACGTAGAAATAGAAAATAATAAATTACATAATAGCATACGACGTTTCGATTGCAACGCAAGCAATCATCATCAGGTACAGATGAAAGAGAAAACAAACCCAGTAAACTTAGAAATATAATGCAATACAGTGCAGATAGCCGGCCAACATAACAGTCAACACCCTACCTGGCCGATTACGCTCCTCTAAGGATTGCTAAATTTAAGAGAGAGATAAAACACAGAACCGCAGACACATATACAGACACATAAGCAGAGAGAGTTAACACAGAGACAGAGAGAGACACGTATGGGACACAGAGAAACTGCGCCTCTGTGCCGAGGCCTTAAATAGAGAGAGAGGGGGGTGGGGACAGAGAGAGAGAGGGGGGGGGGTTAGAGAAATTAGCATGTCAATGAGAGACCGAGGGGGGGGGACAGAGAGAGAGGGAAAAGCACACTAAATAAAACAAAATTTAGTAACATTTGGAAGAAAAAAATATAACGCAACACAGAGTCGGTCAACACACAACGCATGGCCTGGTTGATTACGTTATTCCAAAGAGAGAGATGAGACACATACACGGAGACACAAAGACAGACACAAGCAGAGAGAGACAACACAGAGACAGAGAGAGAGAGGAAACAAACTTAAAACCTCCCCGTAGAGGTGGTTCAAACTTTATTTGGCGCTTTCGTGACTGCGGGAATTACTCTTTGGTTCTTTCGGTAAAGTCACGTAGAAATAGAATGAGTTTATTTAGTAATACTGTTTAAATTATTTTTATGCAACATCTACTCATAGGTAACTATACCAGTTTAAAAGTGTGTTCATTAGGAAATTTATTAGAATGTAGTTATCAGACCCCATGGTTTAAAGTGCAGTCTTTAATGTTTTCCCACTCTCTCTGACCTCTATCTCTGGCTGCTTTATGTGCCACGAAGAAGGGCCATAGCCCAAAATATTACCGATTTAATATTTTTACTTTTAAGGCAGTGTTACTGATGAATGTGTTGAGTTTAAAATATTTGTCTGGATTTCTATACCTACAATTGCAAGTTAGGAACACTGCTTAATTTTATCTGTAATAAAGTGTTTTCACCATGCTTATGTTTTTATCAGCCTTGTAAGCTATTATGTCCTGTTTCATTTTTTGTGTTACATTGGCAAACTGAATGTTAGGTACTATTTTTTTATTTTACGATATTTATCTTGTCAATTAAAGATGTAAAAGCTGTCAAATGACATTTAAAAAATTATATTAAGTTTTCCACCAAGAGAAGAAGTGACGCAAGCCATAGTGCATCAATCTTTAAACGGTCAATGGGAAGTGCTCAACTGCTCATTTCCATTGGCAGCCATGAGCCAGTGGTGGGAAATACCACATTTTCATGCTGGTGGTCTTTCGAGGACGATCACTGTTCAATTCTCATCGAGCAGCACTCATTTCATCAACTCATGAGAGATTGGCTAAGTCGCTCTCTAACTGGGATTTGAATTTTTTAAAATGTGAAAATTCTTAACGGATACTTATTTTTTCAGGTTCAAGAAATTCTTAAGAAATTTGTAGACCACCTTCAGAAGATGATATTTGATTCTGAATGTATGTCTGAATCAAACAAGTTAGCTTTTGCAGTACTGTGGGTTTGCATTTGCAGCAAGTTTAATTTAGATTTAGTCGTAAAACCCGCATCAATGATCTGCAAGGCATTGATTCTGCCATCAAATATAGACGATGACATCTGGAAACAATTTCAGCGGAAGAACGAGTACGTGCATGAAATATTTGTGCTTTATTGAAAAATGTTTAATAGAATGCTATTGTAATTCAATGTGTATAATGTATATCAGTCTTAAAATATATAATCTAATGTTATGGAGTTTAATTGCTGAATAACATTTGGTTTCGTTTACAAACAAAACTTATTTGTAAATATCTCTGATGGTCTCTTTGTGTCGATATTGCTGTGCACCGTTTAGGATTGTGCTCGCTGCATTGAAGTGGTTCTATGGGAAGTGCTTGATGATGCATCATCCAGTTTCCGAGTGTTTGCTGTCGCTGCCTTTGCTGGAGGCGTTGGAGAGGCTGAGTGGTGGTCCAGAAGGCCATGTGGCTGCATCCACGAAACAAGTAGTGGCCACGACTGTGCAACAGTTTCAGAAGAAATCTTTGGAAAACGAAAACATTCAAAAGTAAATAAACATGGTGTTTTCTCGCTTATGTTTAAAATTACGTTTATGTTTATCTAACATCCAGTAAGTACATGTAAATGATAAACATTGCTTTTACTGAAAGTGAGGTAAAATCAATCTTGGTATTTTTTTTTCAGTCAAGCAACCGTTAACCTAAGACTAATACATTGGTTAATCTGTCAACTATGTATGTATCTTGACTTAAAGCATTCGTGACTGCAGGAATTCATATTCTTTGGGTCTTTCGGTAAAGCCACGTAGACAAAAATATAACAAATATCGACGTTTCAATCGCAACACAAGCGGTCGTCTTCAGTAAAAGTGGGGTTAGCTTCTAAAGACAACTGCTTATAAAGGTTTGAAATGGGCGTAGCCCAAATGTCAGCAGCCAATGCCAATACCATTAACATGCTAATCTCTTACATTAACATAGCCACTTTGGCACGCTCGCCATGGAGGATGCTCGGCGATCTGCCATTAACATGCTCATCTCTCACATTAACATAGCCACCTTGGTGCACTCGCCGTGTAGAAGGCTCGGCGACCTTGCATTGACATGCTAATTTTTGCCTGGCAGCCCTCTGGTGGAAAGCCCACCACCGCCGCGGTCGCTGCCCACCATTGGCATTGGCTGCTGACATTTGGGCTACGCCCATTTCAAACCTTTATAAGGAGTTGTCTTCAGAAGCTAACCCCCCCCCCCCCCTTTTCCTGAAGACGACCGCTTGTGTTTTTATCGAAACGTCGATATTTATGTTATTTGTTTCTGTCTACATGACTTTACCATAAGACTATGCATGTTGAACCATGCTAATACAACTGATGATTGGTAGAAATATTGTTTTTGATACCAAAATGTTAAAATACTAATTTATTGTATATTAAATGTAAATTTTAAAAAAAATTGCATTAGGCTGGTGATTTTTTTGTTTATCTCCGGTAGTGGTTATAGGCATAGCACTTTATAATATATTCATCAATTTAAATGCGTATATGTTTGCATTGTGTTATTCCACACAATGGCGTGTACTGGATTTCTGTATTTATCATTGCAGAAGTGTGATTCAAATGCTGCGTAGTCACCAATGTCTACTCAAGGCCAACCCACATCTGTCCCAGCTGCTGCTCAAGATGTTGACAATTAACAGTTTAGCCATTTTCACTGAAATGGATGTGAGCTGGACACCAGAGGACATGTTAGCATCGCTGCATGATTTAGTACACAGATATGGAATTGCATGTTTTCGTCAACAACCTGAAAGACGAGTAAGTTGGCGTATATGCTCATGATAATAGAAATATTATGTTCTACATTGTTACCTTCCATGTAAAATTACTTTAATATTGTTTCACTGTGATATGGATGGATGGCTCAGGCGGTTGTTACTTTGTCACAGCTCTGAGTTCTCAGGTGATAACTCAAAAGACGATGATAGTTACATTTGCAAGAGTGGCATGTGTCACCAAAACAAAGTAAACGAAGCAAATAGAAATCGGAACAAAAATAACTATCCCATGAGAAATCCAAAATATCGCACAAACATAAATCACCATTAAATCAAAGTTAAATATCAAATTCCCTCTGGTGCAAGTTGGCTTAGGCAGAATATGTTTAGACTAATCATAGTAGAATTATGGAATAAGGTTAAATAACATGAAACAGATATACTGTAGAGTGTGTTTAAAACTAATATGAGAATTGACAAGGATATATATATATCAATTGCAAGTCAAGTTCTAAAAGAATCGACAGCTCGGAAGAAAATGGTGATTTAGAGGAGAACGTAACCAAGGACATTTTTGAAACGCTCTAAATCGTTCGGGGCATGAACAGAGAATGAGTGAGAACCGTGTTCGTTTTTACTCAGTACCATGCACTTTAGTGCTATGGAATATGCTTTTAGTTTGTCACGATACATATATCTCGATATTAGATGCTCATGTATGTGCAATTGATCACTCTGCTTTGCAGACTTTAAGTTATAAATGTGTTTTGACAATCTTATCTACCTCGTTGCTGTTTTGCACCCACTATTTTCTTTATATGGGATGCATTCTACTAGCCTTGTTGTATTCTACGTGTTGTTGTTCGACGTCGATGTGTGACATTGGCATTTTGAACTTGGCCATGTACAGTTATTGTTGGATTATTAATGGGGTTTTTTTGGTGTCACGAGGTTTCTATTGTGTAAGCGTTCCCCATAGAAAATGAGCACTTATTGCCCAATGGGAGTTTGCCTGTGCCAGAAAAAAAGTGCAGCGCCCATAGTGTGGACAGTAATTTGAAGACATTTATATGGTAATTTTGTGATGCTATGCTCCAGAAGCTGTTATTGGACAAGGGTTGATTGACAAGGGTTGACTAATTTATTTCTACGTGAGTTTGGAATTAATATTTTTTTCATTGAATTACATATGCTGATAGCAGGATTGGAATAAAAATTCTAATTCCAATATCATTAGGAAAAATACAAAACAAAGTTTCAAACTAAATGGAAGTCAAAACAACGCAACATGATCCGGGATTGGAATTTGAGCTAGTGGAGGGTTTTGAGGATGTGGCAGTGTGGTCAAGTGTACATGTGCTGGTGTGGTGGTGAATTTATGATTAGATGACGTCAAATAGATGAGGGTTTCCTACATGCATTAAAATGTATTGTGTGTAGCGATACATTTTCATGAAACCATTTTTTTTCATTTAGGGATTTTTGCAGGTCTGTGATGCAATATGCAAGAAGCTTCATTTTGACGGTCCACAAAGGTAACCTCGTATATAAAATAAAGATGTCAATCAACAAACCATATAAAAACGTTCTACCTTTTCTCACTTTACACTATGTTATTTATCAGCTTATTAACTCCATATCATTTGATTATAATCTTACCCCAGTTTTCTGTGTAAACGTGCTATGTATTTATTCTGTATCAAATCACCTTCATTTTTCTCTAGCTCATTGATACAAAGACTAAAAGTTGTTTGTGTGAAAAAGTAATCCCTTGGTAAAAATATCAACTTATTACATATAGATTGTTGGGTAAGGCTACATCAAGTTTATTTAACCCGGTGAGATCACCTTCGTCTCATTTGCAAGAGTGGCCCAATGAGCTGAACAAATCTTTGTAAGAAACCACCACCACCCCACACAGCCAAACATTTATGGTCACATACAAATTAAACTAAACTTTTTTTTATTTACCAGTAAAGTTATTTTTCAGAGGCGATCTGGCCACACAGGATAGCTCATTGAAGTGGTTTTTCATTTGTAGGAAATTATAGTTACCAAATAATTTAAATGCATTTTTATAAATGTGGAGGGTTGGGATCAAACCCACAACCTCCTGCATACCAAGCGAGGGAGATAACATTTCACCATGTTATCTTATCAGTAAGTTGAAGAACAATCCTCACAACAAAATTTAACAATGAGATACAACGTTTCATTTAAAACTATGTCTAACATCAAAACAAGATCCAGAAAGAATAATGATCCAGGAAGTCAGAATCTTAGGGTTAGGGTGTTTGGTGGTAGAGGATGTTTAATGACAGATTTGGTCAGAACATTACGTAGCATAAAGCAAACATTTATTGCAAATCATAACATTAGCTGTGAAAACCTACGGATACTTTTTTCACTGGTAAATTGCTGTATTCTGATATCGAATTTGCTTAGTTGGTGCAATGCCTTTGTGTCATGTTTGATTTTGAGTTATTTGTTATGCCTCACATCTCTAAAATTGCCAATCCTTCCCAAATTCGTTAATCTTTGACCCCCTCTGCTGCCTAGATCTTAATTCATCCTCTTGTGGCATCACTGGATGTTTACTGTCCACTGCCACTGGGAGGTAGATCGTGCATATGTTATGGTTAACGCTCCCACAGTGTAAACCGAGGCGGCCTGCGCATTTGAACCCAAACCTCTGCAACAAGCGACGAACGCACTTCTGCTGCGCTGCACTGAGTCATCCGTGGTTTTGTGTAAACCACCACGGGGGGCCCTAATGAACTCGAACCAAATTTGGGATTTATTCTGTGTTGGTTATAGGTTAAGACTATGAATTGACTCTGCATGAGAATCGGATTTCGTAAATGATAGCCCACGACCGGTCTTGAAGTATAATTGTAATTGTACTAACAATGCGTAATCTTTACACATTCAAGATATTTCATGTTAATTTGTGTCTGTGTGTACAGTGGTGGATCAAAGCCTCAAGCGTCAGATTCCACAGGCGTACGTGAAAGCAACAACCAGACCTTTCTTCCAGAAAGCTTGCTGATCTCGATTAAACAAGGCCTTTCTCTTCTCAGACTTTGTAAACAATTTGCTTATGACCAAGACTGGTTGTGTGATGTTGTATTTGCTTGCCTTAAAATCCTTGAAGTTTACTTATATTTACTACATAAACACACCAAAAATCAGGTGAGGAATTTGACCAAAGTATATGGATTTTAAAATGAATGGATTTTAATTTAGATCAAACTTAGGTCCCTTAACTTATTTTTATTACTAATATAATTTCTACCAAATGTCATATGTAAAGATCAGGTGTATATGATGATATCGCTTATATTTGTGTTACTATTTATTTGTTAAATGATAGTGTCTATATAACCTAGATGTAAATATATATAAACATTAAACCTCACACTCAACTGAAATGTTAAAGTTGGTGTTCTATTTCTAAATGTGATAAGTGGGATTTTTGTACGAGTAGTTAATGCATTAATATGAGGTCTGCCAGTATGCGGTTGTATACATTCTCTTGCTTGATGCTCATTAGGTTTGCACCAAACATCATGCATCTGGCTTCAGCAGATATCTGACCATTTACTTTACTTATCATTCACCTCTTGCATAATAATATTATTAAACCAGGATAGCCTCATGTACGATGTTCATAGCAATTCCAACAATCATTTTAATTGCAGGCAGACCTCGCTTAGCGCTCAAGGTGCGCTCTTCGATAAGTGAGCGCTCATGGAATCGGTGATAAAAGTGGCTGTTATACCATTGTATATATGGGGATGCATTCCTTACAGTGCTATTTATTTTGTATGAGCGATATATTAAGGCTTCATTGGAGTATCGATAATGGCACTAATAATACAGAGGGTAAACAATTAAATAAAAAATATGTATTACATCAGTAAGTATTATGCACTACTCGCGAGTGCATTCTACTGTACTACAAAGGCAGTGGTCGGAGAGGAGGTTGGAGGTGCTGCCCTCCCAATCCGGGTCTTAGTGATGCCCTCAGTCTAAATGTCTGTGGTGAGGTTTCTTTTAGGTGGAGCCTGATACTGTCAAAGTCTCATGAGTTCTAAACTATCTAAACCCGAATAAATTTGACCACAAATTGTTATAATCGAATTACGGATGAGATCTGGTTGGCTGAGAGCGTTTGTTGCTCTCATTGGCTGAGCGAATGATGGGGACGGGGACGTTTCTTCTGCCGCCACTGCTGAATGTACTAGCTCAGAAGCGCTGTTAAGTTATACATTTTTTTCAGTTAACGTTTTCTCCATGACAAAGAGCGCTATAATGAATTAGCGTTCTATGGGGTCCCGCTAACCGAGGTCTGCCTGTATTTCACACAACTGTGTGAAAATATTAAATTAGCACAAACGTACATGCTGTGTTTTTATCTCACTAAATCTTGTCCACATCTCATGTCTACCTCTTATTTAACTGCATCGCTTTGTCGGGCGTAGAGGTGGCACACGTGGCCTTTTACATCTTTTCACGACACTATAATTCAACCTCTTATCTAAATCTCTGTTCTCTCATGTCATTTATATATTGTCTGCAGTTATATAATTATATATGCTTTGTCATCTACATTTCTCTTCTCATGTCACTAGCACGTTTAGTCTTGCATACCTCTCATTTCAAATAACTACATCTTTATGTCATGTTACTCCTCTCTTTCACATCTCACATTCTCATATCTACAACTCCTCTCGCCAATGCTAAATCTCACCTAGAGTGACTCGTCATGGCTGTATTATCCGTCATCTGAATTGTGTTACTGCAATCATGTTCATCTTACCCTTTTAACTATTCCATTCCATTTGAAACGGATACCAATTTAATATTCTGGTGTTTGTTACGATGGAAAAAGTGATATTCAGTGCATAACTTTAGTGTATTTCTCCAGGAATTATTTAGATATGGTATTAAAATAGCATCTTGTTCTTGTGTAGGAAATAAACAGTCCAATGCCTGAAAGTCATCTGGAAGGCTCAAAGTGCATACTTGATGCAAACTCCATCATCTTGCATTGGCTTGAAGCCTTATTGCCCACCTACATTTTCAAACCAAGTACGTGGCATTCTGAAGAAATCTTCTTTGTTAATCAACATGAACCAAAGGTAAACCATTTAAATATATTATAATGGTTGAAAATGTCTACTTTTCCAGATAACTGATTACTGAAAATCAAAAGCAAGCTGAAGAGGTTATCAGAACCATTACCATCACTTATCATTCACATCATTGCCATCATCTTTTGCAACTACAACATCATTATCATCATTATAAGCAGTGCTAAGCTGTCTGGCTCAGCAGCTCAGCACTGGCATAGCCGCATAGAGGGTGGAGCAGGTATCATGTTTATATGTGTGTGTGTTGTCTGTGTGTGATGGACAGAGCTGATTTGACTGGATTATTCCCATCAGTGGGGCGAGCAAGCTCATGTGAGCATGTATGACCCTGATTTCTATTGTCACTCTTCCTGCTACTGATTTGACTGCGAGGCTTTTTTGCAGAATGTAACTTAACCCATTATGTACAGAGAAGCATGCCATAAACCCACCATTAATTCAGCGGCATCACTCTTTGCAGAAATTATGGATAACCCTGGAATTGTGCAAGTGTGAAAACAAATTACATTATTTGGGCCCTTGTTGTCATAATGTGTTTTCACCTGGTGAAATAAAGTAAAATCAATCTTTCATTTTTTGCAGATCTGGCATGATGTCCTTTCAATTAACTTTGAGGCTGAAGACTTCAACAAAATATGGAATACAAAGACTATGACTTTTCTCAAGAACAGAATTCAGCAGGTATTTAAAAATGAAACATTTGACTGCATTATTGTTGTGATTTTCATGAAGCAGTGGCTAGATAATGGCTGATGATGCATGTTGGCTTTATTCACTTAATGAAAATGCAACCAACACATGTGAAGAGAAGCAACTGGCTCTGTCTCATGGATAATTCCACTATCATATCTAAAATGTACCAAATAAAATAGAACTATAGCTTAGTTTGACCCATAAAATGAGTGATGAGATTTATCTCTTCTAAGCTCCTTAAATGACGGCATCACCTGCCAGGGAAGTTAACAATAATCAGATATGTACATAGTTGTCTTTAACGCTCTCATAGAGCAACATCACTATTTTACCTACAGATCATATATTCCATTTAGTTCTCCAAGCAGTTAGAGATATGAGGCAGTTAGGGTGCTCGCCCAAACCCCATTACGTGACCACATTTCTCCAGTTCTCTCATCATTACACTGGCGACTGGTCTTGAAATGAGTAGAATTTAAGAGCCTTCTACTAGTTTTAAAGCCTTGCATGAGCTGGCACCACCATATATTCATGAGCTAATCCATCCTTACACCCCCTCAAGGTCGTTAAGATCTGCAGACTCTGCCCTTCTGTGCGTACCTTGATCCCGGCTGCGTTCCTGGGGTTAGTGGGCAGTTGCTGTGTCTGTGCCTCGGTTGTGAAATTCCCTACCATTGGAAATACGTTTCACCGACAATGTAGATACTTTTAAGTCGCGTCTAAAAATTTTTAAGTTCATTTATTCTATTTATCTCTCCTACTCTCTTGGCCTTTCCTTAAGCTTAATCTTACAAGGCGCCTTGAGACATTAGTGGAAGGCGCCTTACAAAAAAATGTAAATTATTATTTGATTTCAGATCATTTGTTACACTTCAGTGCATTTGTGCTTCAGAATTCCACATGTGTAGTGAGCGACTTCCAAGACATGACGTGTAGAGGGATCCTTGTTTATATCTCACACTTTACAGGCAGAATCACTGAGCGACATATACACTGGACTACGTATAGCTGATCCACTCGTACAGCCCCATCGCCGGCATCTAACTATAGCCAGGACCCGAACCCCCACAACAGCCCCTAACCTCCGGTCACATGCCCCTTATATACTCCTCGGCGTGGCCAAGCCCCGCCTCTGGCCATGCCCCCTTCTAGAACTCTCGTGCAGGTTCCCGGAGCTTCCCAACTGATCCCTGCCTCTGACCTTTAGCCCAGTTACGCCCCCCTTATGGTTTGCTATTATATAGCGCTCCCATACCCGTAATTATCCCTCCTGGTCAACAGATGGCACCCTGTCACTACATCATCCCCCTCCCCCCCCCATGTTTAAAAGATAGCCATCCCGGCAAATACTAACAAAAGCAATACACGTCAGGCATAATAATTCCGCAATAATGAACAGTCTAAAAAAACGAAGATAACAATGTTTTTGTTAGGGTGGAACAATCCGCGACCGAAAAGGCAGACCCAAGAACAAAAAGGAAGGAATCACAACTTTCCATGACTAGAAGGTAGAGGGAGAGGTAGGGAGAGGAGAGAAGAGAGAGAGAAAAAAAAATTCCCCCCCACGTACCGCACGCACCCTGACCCCAAACCCCCCTCATACACATACACACAGGGAGATTCCTATTAGCACATTTCGACCAGGTCATCGACGTCGGTCCATCCTTGGGCACAAACTTCGCCTTCTTTCCAGGTGATGTGGGCTCGCATAAAAGCCCGGAAGGGGTCGGCTCCATCCCCAACTCATTTAGATAACGTGGGCCGGGTTGTAGCAGGCAGTCCCTCGCATTCGGCGGGATCTCGTGACTCCCTAACCTTCAGGGACTCGGAAACTATGGGTGGCACAACACAATCCTTCTGACGCATGCTCTCTGTGGCCGATTCCCCCGGCTCGTCAGACACATCGGACACCGGCCGTATCATGCTTGGAGATGAGGTGTCAGTTTGGGGAGGAGCATATGGTTTCAACCGTGACGGATGGACAAACCAACGGCGACGGCCCACCTGTATACATACGCACTGTGGCCATTTGACCTCCACTACCTCTACTGTACCCTGCCATGGCCGATGCAATTTAGGGGACGTTCCCAGCAGCACCTACTCGCAGTACAACCATGCCCGGACCCCTATGGCCCGTGGCAGCACACGGTCATGCCACCCCGCATTCTTTTCATTTGCCACCTGCACTCTGGCGGTGTTTACTTTGGCCGCTTCACGTGTTGCCGACATGCGATTTAGTGTAACTTGTAGGGTCGTAGGCAAGGTCGTTTTCCCTTGCCCTCTGACAGGCCCAATTGAACCTCCATGGGGGGTTCATTTTCTCTCCCATACATGAGGAAAAACGGTGGAAATCCCGTGGAAGCGTGGGGAGCCATCCTGTATGCCGCCAGGACTCCCGGAACATGCAGATCCAAATCGGTTTGAGCCCCACTAACAGCCTGATAGAGCATGGATGTCAGGGTTCTATGCAGGCGTTCCACCATACCATCCGTTTGGGGATGATATGGTGACATTCTAATTTTCTTAGTGCCGAGCACGTCACACATTTCACGCAGCAGCTTCGATGAGAAATTCTACCCCTGATCCATGAGAAGCTGCTCGGGGGGCCCCCTTATCTATTATGTAGCCGTGCAAAAAAGCATCGTCAATGGAAGCGGTCGATTGGTCGGGCAACGGCCAGGCCATCGGCCACCGAGAGAAGTATTCCACCCCTACTAGGAGAAATGTATTCCCTCTCTGCGTGGCCGGGAAGGGTTCCAGAATGTTGAGCACGACCAACTCGTTAATCCGGGTCACTAAGATGGACTGCAGTGGAGGCTGGGACTTCCTCAGCTTCCTGCGCACGCAGTCCGTACAACCCTTAATAAAGTAGTACACGTCGCTCAACATTCCCGGCCAATAAAAGCCGCGCTGCAATGTCAACAATGTCTTTCACACCCCGAGGTGTAACAATTTATCCTCATGCACCACCCGCGTTAATTTGCCTCGCAGGGTGGTGGGAACCACAATGCGGTGACGGAGCAGCCCCTCATCCCACCTCATCAAAAGGCTGTCCCGAAAAACTGATCGCGGGCCATCCATAGGAGCGGACTTTTTGTGCCCAAACTCCGTGCGATGCCGCAAAACCATAAGGGACACATCCTCCATTGCAACCGCCCCCACTCGGCACTCATGAGATTCAAAGCGCTGTCCCCTGGCGTGACCACCTTGGCGGGTTCCCCCTCATCGAGCGCTGCTATAACGGCCGGAGACTCTGCCGCCGGAGGTTTACATCGGCCCGCACCCGACGAACACGCACAACGCACCCCCAGCGGCAGGCGGGACAACGTATCAGCGTTACAAGCTCGCACCCCTTCATGGTATATCACTCAGAACGAGTACTCCTGAAGAATTTCCAGTCGGTGTGAGAGCTAGTCGGAAGGTTGGTCCACTCGCAGGGAGTACTGAAGGGCGGCGTGATCCGTGCAAACAACAAAATCCCTGCCATAGAGATAAGGCCTGTACTGTTGTACAAAGTATACCATGGCCCAAAGTTCCCTGCGGGTAACACAGTACCGCTGTTCCATGGCAGACAAGACACAGCTGCCATACGCAACTACCCTCTCCACTCCATTCTCAACCTGGGATAGGACTGCTCCGAAACCTGTCGCTAGTGTCTGTGTCCAGAACAAACGGCAGGGAGAAATCTGGGTAGTCGAGAGGGGGCGCGTTGGAAAGGCGATCACGAAGGGCTACGAACGCAGCCTCCTCCTCTACCCCCACTTGAATTTTTGGTTCTTGGAAGTCAGGGCATGGAGAGGTTTAGCCACCGTAGCAAACTGTGGCACAAATCTACGATAGTTTGATGCGAACCCAAATAAACTGCGCACCTCACCCACGGACTTGGGGGTTGGCCAATCTCGTACGCATGCCATTTTCTCAGGGTCCGTGGCTGTTCCGTCAGAACTAACGATGTGATCTAAGTAACGCATGGAAGTTTGCGTCAAATGACATTTAGCGGGTTTCAATTTTAGATTTGCCGATCACATCCTAGGGAACGCAGATCGCAACAGCTGGAGGTGCTCTTCGAAAGTGCGGCTGAACACAATATAATCCAAGTAGATGAGACAGGAGTCCCATTGCAGGCCAGCTAAGATGAGTTCCATAAGCCGCTGAAAAGTGGCCGGGGCCGAGTGCAATCCCATCGAGAGACAATTGAACTGGAACAGTCCCTGGCGCGTGTGGAACGCAGATTTAGGTTTTGACGACTCCTCAAGGGGAAGTTGCCAAAACCCCGATAAGTCCAGCGTTGAAAAAAAAACCGCACAGGACAATACATCCAGGGAGTCATCCATGCGTGGGAGCGGGTACGCATCGGCCACCGAGACCTTATTTAATGTACGAAAATCCACACAGAACCTTAAACTTCCATCGTGCTTTTTTAACCAGCACCACAGGTGCTCCCCAAGGGCTGGTAGAAGGAGAAATTATATCGGCGGCTAACATCTCCTCCATCGCCTTTTGCACATGCTCTTTCTCCCGTGGGCTCAACCAATACGAGTTCTGACAAATCGGGGCAGCCCCCCCCCCCATTTCAATGCGGTGTTGCAACAGGGAGGTTTGGCCGATATCAAACTTGTTCTTACTGAACACATCTGAAAACTCACGCAGCAGCGACTGTAACTCTCCCCGCTGCGACGGGGACAACAGTGGATTTTCCTGACATAACGCCTCTGCCCACGTCCCATCCGATCCAACACCCTGATCCACCGCACCCACAATCCTGGTGGGCGCAAGCCCGGCACCCTCACAACATGTGGCTGTCGTGTGAGCCAGCGTCTTCCACGCCTGTACCACAGCCGTTCCCGGCCCCGCATTAAGCACCTGTAAAAACGGCTCCTGGTTCAGGCAAAGGTTCGTCTGTGCGCCGACCAGCACCAGGCTACGGGCCGCCATATTAGACAGAGTCAAGAGGACGCCAGCCTCCGGGTCAGCAATTTGCAATTGTTCGCGATAGCGTAACGGCACAAACATTTGTGAGCACGGCAGGATCTTCTCCGAGTCCCTGACAAGGGCCTGAACCGTGACACCCGCCATCACACGATGGAGACTGCAAAAAAACAGTCGACAGTCCGACGGCATCTCCACGAAGCCCTGATCAATCAGGATTTTGAGGGGCATCCTCAAAAAAATCAGTGCCCAAGAGGCAGGGCACCGCCAGCATCCTCGAGATCAAAACATTCACCACCGGTTTAACACACTGGTTCCTCAATGGCAACAACTAAAAATTCACATCCGAGATAATGGTGGCGGAAGCACCTGTGTTCACTTGGACACGTACTTTGATACTCTGGATGGAACCTGTCACCGCCGAGGAACTAGCTGCGGCCGTGATCACCCAGCGCGCCAACTTCCTCCACTGTGTGCCTGAGCTAGGCCACCCTTTTGCAGCTAACCCCTGCCGCTCGGCAGCACTATCGAAGAGATGCGGGGTGGAGATAACCCGCAGAACCCCAGATGCCTGAGATGGTGATATGGGTCAGGTGTCTGGTGTGTTGCGACTCGCCTGTCGGGGCTGGGATGCAGCCGTTGGCAGGGCGGAGGACGTTGGAGCCGTCGTCAGGGGTCGAGCATGGTTCTGGCACCCCCGCGCGAAATGTCCCAGTTGGCCGCAGCGGAAGCAGGTTACAGCGGGCCTCCGCAGCAGGCGATCTCCCTCTTTCCTCGGTCTCTAGCCCCTGGGTCATCGCGGGGTTTCCTCACGACTCCGACTCCATGCTGGAACCACGGCCGCAACGTCCCTGTCCGGCGGCGGGTCCATGGCAGGCTGTACCCCGACGCCCCGCGGCGACCAGTCAGTCGGGTCGTCCTCTCGTCCGGGTTCCCCCATCCACGCCACCATCTGGGACCACCGATACAGGTTCTCGTGGCCCTGCAAGCATCTGGCGGCCCAACGAGATGTCTGCGCGTCTTCGTCGACCACCGGCAGGACAACCGCCATCTCTTGCGCCAGCCCCAACATCCTCACTATGATGAGAGAGTCGAGGGCCGTTGGGTCCACCGTGGAGGTACATCACCTCTCGCAAAGCTAACAGCGCACTGCGGTAGGCGAGAGGCGTCTCGGTCTCCCCTCGCCTCCGCTGCAGGATTTTTTAGCGTTTGTTGGAAGGCGGCTCGTACACGGCTGCCATCTCAGTATACCCGCTTTGATTAGTGCCCTTTTTCTTGGCGGGAATGGCCCGGAACGTTGCGAGGGTGTCGTCATCCAGTGCCGTCGGCAGAGCCCTCAGGGCCGCGTCCTCGGTCCAGTCCACCGGCTGAAACGCCGCTTAGAACCGCCAGGTGAAAGCGTTCCAATCGCCACCCACTGCTACGAATTCCCGGAAGGGAGGTAACCGACGGGACCGATCAGCCCCTTTCTCACGTGTTGCTGGAGCCGACGTCGCTTCTGGCAATTCCCGCTCAGGTGACAAAATTTCTCCCGCGTTTTTCGTAATGGCGGCCATCGGCCGCGTGTTCTCCGCGCCGGGCATAATGGCCGCTACGCACATGGATTTTCCCGCCAGAATGTCGATCGCCGACGCTTGCTCCGCTCTCTCCGGTGAGGTTTTTGCAGCCTGACCCTTCGTTGCAGTCACACTCATGAGCGTAACAAGTAGCGCAACCGTCGCCCACAGGAGCTCGAGCTGCGCCGCCACCATCCACCATCCACCGTCCGTCTTCGGGCTGCGAGGAAATGGCTCCCAACTCTCTGCCTCTGGCGCAGTCAATCCTGCGGCCGCGGGGTCGATAACCGGGACTGTGGTTCCCGGGGCTGTTGGGGGGGTTCCGTTTCTATTGATATTTCGACATTCTTTCTTTCCAACCACTTCTGACTCCAAATGTACTGAGCGACTTCCGAGACACGACGTGTAGAGGGCTCCTTGTTTATTTCTCACACTTTACAGGCAGAATCACTGAGCGACATATACATTGGCGACATATAGCTGATCCACTCATACAGCCCCATCGCCAGCGTCGAACTATATAGCTGGCTGACTAATACAGCGACGACGATGGGAGCCGTACAGCGGATCGGCCATACGGCCGGACGATGAAGAAGAGATGACGGTGAAGACAGCCACAGCAGCCAGGACCCGAACCCCCACGACAGCCCTGAACCTCCGGTCACATCCCCCTTATATACTCCTCGGTGTGACCAGGCCCCGCCTCTGGCCACGCCTCTGGCTACGCCCCCTTCTCGAACTCTCATGCAGGTCCCCGGAGCTTCCTGACTGATCCCCCCCTCTGACCTTTCGCCCAGCTACGCCCTCCTTATGGTTGGCTATTTTATAGCGCACCCATAACTGTTATTATCCCTCCTGGTCAACAGATGGGACTCTGTCACTACACGTAACGTTACATGTACAAGTTCAGCCATTTTTTTATCGACTGCTGGCCTCCCCATGGTGTGTGGGTCGTGGGGATTATTTGACCATACTTCATGCTGTTCAGTGCAGATTACGGAAGTGGGGAGCATAGAAGTATAGCACAGCAATGGATTTGCTGCCCTGCCCTCTGTTGCCCACAATGTAGCCCCACAGCTCTATAACAACTTGTTTTTGTGCGGTTATCACCCATCAAAGCACTGTCCAGGCTCACACCTGCTTAGCTTCCGAGAATGGGCAAATTCCATGTAAAGTCACGTAGAATGAGAATAAAATAATAAATTGATAAAATAAAATAACACAATAATATTCTCACGACGTTTCGGCCACAACACAAGCGGCCTTCATCAGGTGAAGGGGACGAGACTGTCTGGAGGACAGCGCTGGAGTGAGAAAGCCACGCTGAGAATCACGACCTTTAAGCTGTGTGAGAAGAAACAAAGCGCCTTCACAAAGGAATTAGCATATAATTTAGCATTGAAATGGCTGAGTGATTAGCTTGTGACTGGTCACAGAAAAGGCTATGTTAAAGTTAAAGCATATACATCCGCGAAGGCACCCCTTGACAAAGGAATTAGCATAGAATTTAGCATTGAAATAGCTAAGTTAAAGTGTACACATCCGCAGAGGCACCCCTTGACAAAGGAATTAGCATAGAATTTAGCATTGAAATAGCTGAGTGATTAGCTTGTAACTGGTCACAGAAATAGCTATGTTAAAGTCAGAGCATATACATTCACCGAGGCACCTAGTACAAATCAAACAGGAGAATTTAGTATTGAAATAACTAGGCGAATTTAGCATTGAAATAACTGAGTGATTAGCTTGTGACTGGTCACAGAAATGGCTATGTTGAAGTCAAGGCCTACACATCTGAGCTATTCACAGTAACTGGGTATACAATACAATATATAATGCATACTATATAATGAACCAATAAAAACTAAAATATAAATTACCTCAATGTTATCAATAAACTCTATATTCTCCAATCAGCTAAGCTACCAACAATAAGTCGTTATATATCACAATGCTATATGGCGAAATATAACGACTTATTGTTGGTAGCTTAGCTGATTGGAGAATATAGAGTTTATTGATAACATTGAGGTAATTTATATTTTAGTTTTTTTTATTGGTTCACTATATAGTATTCATTATATATTGTATTATATACCCAGTTACTGTGACTAGCTCAGATGTGTAGGCCTTGACTTCAACATAGCCATTTCTGTGACCAGTCACAAGCTAATCACTCAGTTATTTAAATGCTAAATTTGCCTAGTTATTTCAATGCTAAATTATCCTGTTTGATTTGTACTAGGTGCCTCGGTGAATGTATATGCTCTGACTTTAACATAGCTATTTCTGTGACCAGTTACAAGCTAATCACTCAGCTATTTCAATGCTAAATTCTATGCTAATTCCTTTGTCAAGGGGTGCCTCTGCGGATGTGTACACTTTAACTTAGCTATTTCAATGCTAAATTCTATGCTAATTCCTTTGTCAAGGGGTGCCTTTGCAGATGTGTATGCTTTAACTTTAACATAGCCTTTTCTGTGACCAGTCACAAGCTAATCACTCAGCCATTTCAATGCTAAATTATATGCTAATTCCTTTGTCAAGGTGCTTTGTTTCTTCTCACACAGCTTAAAGGTCGTGATCTCAGCGTGGCTTTCTCACTCCAGCGCTGTCCTCCAGACAGTCTCGTCCCCTTCACCTGATGAAGGCCGCTTGTGTTGTGGCCGAAACGTCGTGAGAATATTATTGTGTTATTTTATTTTATCAATTTATTATTTTATTCTCATTCTACGTGACTTTACCAAAAGAACCAAAGAAGATGAATCCTTGCAGTCACGAAAGCTTTAAATCGAAATTCCATGTAATTTGACCACAGGCCACCTAATTATAGCTGTGTATAATTGTATTTGTAGTTTGTTGGACCGCATGTTACATGATGTCCGCTGTGTTTATGATTTTGCCTTGTAATGAAACATAGTGGCCACATGTTGTCATCACCTCATGCAGGCAGACAGGAAGCAGCAAATCAAGGCCTACTGCAGCAGTGCAGAATATCTAAAAACATTGAGCCCTTCCCTGGAAAACTGCTTTGCAGAATGCGCTATCCAAGCAGTTCATTACGTGTGTGAGGTAAGTTTGTAATGTATGTATGTATGATAAGTCCTCACTTAACGCATGGTGTTCATACAAGACGTTTTCGCGGTTCTTCCATTTTTTTGCACAACGCGAAACGCGCATCGTTATAATTCGGTTTATGAGTGGTCGATGATGAACTACTTTCTTGAGCTGCGAGGCTGAGCGGTACGGTAATACAGTAGGCAGAATGACAGAGTAATGTGGCAGCATACCCCTCAGTTATTTGTCCTATCATCTTACTGCGTGTACGGTCATCGTATCTCACCAAACTTTATGGCTACTACCTTATTATGGGGGAAATTATTTTCGCTTAATGCACTTTTCAAGAACGCATCTACCACGTTAAATGAGAGCAACATGTGGTGAGGTTCTCATACACTTTATCGACAATATGCTTGATTTGCTCTTACTCTTTGGTTTTTTCGGTAAAGTCACATAGAAACAATAAAAAATAAAATTATATTTGCATATGTTTGTTTCCATTGTCAAGAACAATGTGTTTTTTAAATTACCTTTGATGATGATGATTTGATGACGATGGAGATGGTGGTGCTGGTGAGGAATTCAGAAGGATGATAACGCACAGTTATCATTTTAGCACTCTGGGGAGCACGAGCCGCAACACTTTCCCGATTGCAATCGCGTTCTTTTTAATGAGCCTCACAGCCGACTCGTTTATACTAAAATGTATTTAAAGTAAAAATGTACAATAGCCAGTTCAGAGCGGGATTACTGCGAGTCTTGAGGACAAAGCGGGCAGCCGAGGGGGCATGCCTAATCTATGCAGTTTTAAATGTAAAACGCTGCCCGCACCTCCCCAGTGTAAGTGGTCTGGCACTACGTACACTCGTGAATACTGGAGTCTGGCGGGTCGCGAATAGGCAATTAGTATACATTTAAAATGAGCGAATATGCAAAACTTGTGAATCCGGAATTTGCGCATCGCGAGGGTTTACCATATTTATTTACGGTAATTAATAAAGAAATAGGTTTTCGTTGGCCAATATCATTATTTACGAAATGTGCTATTCACGAGCACCTCCGGAACGTATCCCTCATGATTACTAGGGAATACTGTATACATTGGAACTGTTTAGGATTTTGGATTATTACATCAGTGGTTTTCTCTCATGATGTTGTAATGGTTGGCACAAAGGACGTGCAATGCAGAGGTCATGGAGCGGCAGATAAAACAAATAGGCAAGTTTCTTAAATCACCTCCACCTCTCTCCATCGATAATGAGTACACCACAGTCGATCAGCAGGTCGTGTGTGTTGGGGTAAAGTGTGGGTAAGCCCAACTCTTCCAAGAGATCTAGCAAGCGTGGAAGAGTAGGCCAAATACCCTCTCGAGGGACTATAGAGCTCCCTAAAGTGAAGGCCCTTCTGCCAGCAGTGGCATGACCAAGCATTTGCAGTGAGTTTCAATACACATGACAGAAGTGTAGTTAATCCATAGGCTTTTATACAAAATTGATCTGACATTGTATCCTGGTAAATCAATGCATGACTAGAAGAAAATGAAGCTTACATTTAAGACAAATTACAAATGAGATGTTTTATGACAGTTACAAAAGTAATCAACCCTTACAGTGGTAATCTAAGTCCCACTAAAAATGGAGTAATGTAGGATTTATGTTAACTACCTTTGGTCAACTTATTCGAGTAGTAACGTTTCTTCCCACCAGTGTCTCAGCACCCCCGTGTTGACATGTGTACATTGGTTCAATGTTTGTCTGTTTCTTTAGGCAAAGGAAGAGGAGGAAATTCTCAGATATGTACAGACAAATGCAGAAAGGCTCGGTGGGCTCCTGTCCAGCATTTTGGAGAATTCTTGGCCTAAACATGAAGAAACATCCAATGAGGACATCGTCAAACACCTCCTGACGTGGCAAGCTTCGGCTACATTCCTGCAGATCTGGGGTAAAGCTGCACCATAGTTTCTTTATTGTTCAGCTTGTTTACCCAGGAAAGCCTCACTGAGTCTTGTGACTCTTTTTCAGATGATAGATATGAGCGCAAAATACTACAAATAAGCCACTACTAATAAATACAAAGTATAGAAGTATAATTTACACATTAATTCCTATCGATTTTTCAACACCAATTTCAAGCTTGGGCAAAGCAGCAAAACAACAAAACCAGTGCCAGACCACACCAAGACACACAGTCCCTCAGTTACATTGCACATTCAAATTTAACTCGGATGTACGGGTCAGGTTCAAATTTACAAATTACATTCACAAATTTGGCTGTATCTGGCACTAATCTTCTGCTTAATAATTTTCTAAAGGAAGATTTTAGATGTTAAGGAAGGTAATAAGCTTGTTCTAAAACGGTAAAGCCCTCACTTGCTCCTGGTCTTAAATAGAGCAGCAGGGTGACGTCATTATTTAACTCATTTCAGGTGCAGTAATTATATAATCGATTGGTAGTCAGTCAATGGTTATGATTACTAATCTACAACTCATTACTAATCATAACCATTGACTGACTACCAATCGATTATATAATTACTGCACCTGAAATGAGTTAAATGATGACGTCACCCTGCTGCTCTATTTAAGACCGAGAGCAAGTGAGGGCTTTACCATTCTGGCGAATTGCCTGATGATGCTGGATGTAATTACCAGCAAAACGTCGTATTCAAACTGTAAATGTTGTGGATTCACTCTTCAACACACCGGTGGGCTAAAGTAGTGAACTAATTGTCTTTTGTCAACGTGACACCTTTTTTTTGCTGATTGGCCATGTCGGGTGGTGGAGGGTTACGACACATTTATAAATAACGCGATCTAACCCAAAAATCTTTATGAATAATATTGGTCGCGAAAGCCTACGTGTTAAATTGTTCTAAAACGTTGGTGCTTCAGATATTACCAGTGAGTAACATGCGGGTAGTTTTTTAACTTTGGCAAATTTGGACCATGATGCCGGCACACAATGACCTACTGTTGCTAATGACACCACGGGGATTTGTAACATCCACTGTGGAACAGACAGCACTTGTTAATACACCTGCAGTGATATTCAGGGCAACTGCTATATTTGAACCGTGAGCCTCTGCAACAAGTGATAACCTAGGTTGTAAGAGCTGCACATTCATAAATGTACTTACTTACATTACGGTAGTTCCTGATGGGTTTTTGTGTCAAGTTTTGTGCATCATCTCCATTTTTCTCTTGTGCAGGAAGCAACACGAAGCTACATGAAACAATGACCGACCAAGCTCAAATAAACATTGGCATAGCTCAGTCTGTGCTTGACACACTAATTCATGAGCTCATTGATGGGTCTGTCATGTATAAGATCCTTCATCTGGCCATCAAGCACAAGGAAAAACTTTTGGAATGCTTCAATGCTATCAATAACAACGGTAAGGAATTTGAATGTCTCTTAACTATTTCCCTGTTACCACAAATTCAATCTGTACCTTGAAAAAATATCTAACTATGCAGGGGTCCGCATCATATTGATGACAATTACAGCTGCCCTGTAAATATAGTTATCGATGTACAAAATATTTATTTCATAATCAAGTGCATCGCCATTTGTCTCCAGACAATGGGGTAGGAGATCTGCGGGCACAGACATGAGTTTTCTTTAATAGGCCCCGAGTTCAAGCTTCTCACACTGCACAATTCAACTAGCAATGACCCCTATGGGTCTCTGGGCATCGTGTGGCTTCTATCCGATGTACAGTAAGTCCTCGTTTAATGCGGTAGATGCATTCCTGGAAAGTGCCGGTTTAAACAAAGAACATGTTATGTAATGTAATGATAAAGTTTGGCTAGATACAAATTACTACACACACGATGTGAGATGACGCAACAAATATCTGAGGGTACGCTGCCGCGTGACTATTATTCGGCGTACTGTATCACTGTACTGCTCAGCCTTGCAGCTCAAGCAGTTCACTGTCGACCGCTCAGGTACCACGTTATAATAGTGCACATTCTGCGTTTTAACAGACCTGTTCTGCACTATAACGGTGCACGTTCCGCGTTATAACGTTGCGTGTTCCACATTGTGCAAAGTGTTCCCTAATGGAAGAACCTCGTTAATGCAAAAAAAAACGCATTGTGTGAACACCGGGCATTAAGTAAGGACTTGCGGTATGGGCTCACAGTTGAAACCCCCAATGCAAATATGAACAAATAAAACATTTATTTATGCATTTCCATTGTTGGGCTAGACCAAGGGTTTCTAAGCTGTGGTAAGCTTACCCCTGGGGATATGCCTGACATCGCTAGGGGGTCGGCGGTGGTCACATTGGGTATGGTCACGTGGGGTTAATAAGCAGTATTATTGTATGTGTGTACATTAGCAATTCTGAAGGAACATACTTATTATTAAGTGTAAACTAAATGTCTTAGCTGTTACTTAATATGTAAATGTAACTATAACTATAATTGAGTGCTTTTTAAAAATAATTTAATGAAACCTAAACCCTGTATGCTGGTTGGGGTACACTTGTTGTTTATAGGTTTGGTAAAGATTATATAATATGAATTTTCGGGCCTCAATAAGAGTTTGATTAAAGTATCAAAATTGACAGTTTAACACAGGCTTTCGCGACCAATATTATTCATAATAAAGGTTTTTGGGTTAGATCGCGTTATTTATAAATGTGTCGTAACCCTCCACCACCCGACACGGCCAATCAGCAAAAAAAGTGTCACGTTGACAAAAGACAAATAATTCACTACTTTAGCCCACCGGTGTGTTGAAGAGTGAATCCACAACATTTACAGTTTGAGTACGACGTTTCGCTGGTAATTATATCCAGCATCATCGGGCAATTCGCCAGAATGGTAAAGCCCTCGCTTGCTCCCGGTTTTTAATAGAGCAGCAGGGTGACGTCATCATTTAACTCATTTCAGGTGCAGTAATTTGAGGCGGAGGGGGGGGGGTATTGTAATTATATAATCGATTAGTAATCAGTCAATGGTTATGATTAGTAATGAGTTGTAGATTAGTAATTAGTTGTAATGTGTGTTAGTGATTATATGCTATGTTAGTAATCCGTTAATTAGTATGTGTTTCCCCTATAAGGAATTGTAATGTGTATTATTTAATAATACGCTTCCAGGCCGCACTAAGCCTGTAGCTGTCAGAGCGATTAAAGTTATTTTTATTCCTCTCAATTTCAATGGATTCTCTAATTAGTCTTTTGCCAGTAATAATTAGTTTTACACAACACTTCAACGTTTTCAAAATCAATTGAGTGTCCTTGTTGACAAGCATGTTCTGCCACTGCCGACAGTTGTGTTTGAGATAATTTAATATTTCTCTGATTTTCTTTTAGTCTTACGCTGATGTTACGTCCCGTCTGTCCAATATAGCATCTGCCACATAAACAATTAATCCGATATACACCTTCTGTTGATAATTTAGGTAATGCGTCTTTAGTGCAAGATACTAGTTTTTGAATTTTGTGTACTGTACCAAATCTTGCTGTAATGTTTTGCTTTTGCAAAACACGGGCTAATTTGTCAGTTACTCCTGAGATATATGGAATTTTTATTGTTTAACAATCTGATCGCTTTCAGCAGTATTGCTTTGCGATCGTGATTTGGCATTCAGTGCTCTGTTAATTTGAGCATTACTGTAGCCATTCTGTCGTAGTGCGTCTTTAACGTGTTTGATCTCTCTCACTAGACTCTCACCATCTGACACTGTTTTAGCCCGATGTATGAGCGTCTTGATAAGAGAGGATTTCTGAGCTGGATGATGTGAATCTGCATTCAGATAGGCATCAGTGTGCGTTTGCTTTCTGTAAACGCTGTGTGTTATTTTTACCGTTTAGGCCATGTTCAAGCAAAATATCTAGGAATGGGAGTGTGTTATTCACCTCCATTTCCATGGTGAACTGGATGGCCGGGTTTTGTGCATTGAGATGATTTAGACAATCATTAAGTGTATCTTTACCATGTGGCCAGACAACCAAAGTGTCATCCACATATCTAAACCAAAACGATGGTTTTAATGTGCTCGAGGCAAGTGCTCTTATTTAAAAGTTTTCCATGTACAAATTTGCTATAGCAGGGGATAAAGGAGAGCCCATTGCTGCTCCTTCCTTTTGTTTAAAGAAATCCCCTCTCCATAAGAAGTAAGTGTTATTTAAACAATGGTCAGCAAGTTTCGGAATATCTTTTGGTAAACCGGTATTCTTTACTAGTGTATCAAGTAATTTCAGCGATTCATTCACTGGAACCTTAGTGAATAGAGAAATCACATCAAAACTTACCAGAATATCATCAGGAGTAAGTTTAATATAATTAATCACATTCACAAGATGTTCTGAATTTCTTATGAATGAAGATGTCCTACCGATGTAGGGCTGTATTTGTTTAGTTATATATTTTGCTAATTGATATGTGGCAGAGCCAATTGTACTGACTATGGGTCGTAATGGGATGCCGATTTTATGAATCTTTGGTAGCCCATAGAGTCTAGGTGGTTTTGAGGCCCTTGGCTTAATTTTGTATTGCTCATTCTTAGGGATTAATGAATTTGCAATTATTTCAGTGGTCTTACGTTCTAAAGTATTAGTTGGATCTCGTTTAATTGTAATGTAGATACTTTCATCTAGTAAATTTCTAATTTTATTATCATAATCGGCTCGTGACATCACCACAGTAGTGCGGCTTTTATCAGTTGCTAGGATTTGGATATCCTTATTTACACGCAGCTGTCTTAAGGCTTTGCCTCGTTAGAGCTAATATTTACTTTTGGAACTTTGCTATTCTCAATTATTTTGGCAACCTCATGTCTAGTCATCTCTGCCTCATTATGTGGAAGGAGTCTAACTGCTGATTCTACCTCAGCAATTATCTCATCCACTGGAATTGTGCGTGGGGTAATGGCAAAGTTAAGGCCTTTAGAAAGGACAGAGATCGTGTCACTGGTTAAAACAGTGTTAGTCAAGTTCATTACGGTTTTGTTTTTAAATTGTTCGTTTTTAGTAGGGATTTGTTTATTATGAAGTCTAGAAAATTTATTAATTTCAGCCGATTGTTGTGTTATGGTATCGATTATATTCCAATAATGCATAGATACACTATTGCTTATATCTAAGTGTAACTGCTTTAGCGATTCCGAAATGTAAGATAATTCACTCCTGTTGTGCTGCATTCTCTCTATTAATAATAATTCACTAGCTTTGTGTAGTATTTGGTTAGCTTTAGAAGACTTTATGTGATGTGTTATTTTAACTGCGTTTGGTATTACCTTTGAATCTCTGCACCTTTTGAGGAACGCCAGTGAAGATATCAATTTCATCCGCTAAATGCGGAGCTTCTCCAATTTTCTGGTTTTAAGAAAAGTATCCTCCCCATAGAGGTTAATCAGTTTAACACGTAGGCTTTCGCGACCAATATTATTCATAATAAAGGTTTTTGGGTTAGACGCGTTATTTATAAATGTGTCGTAACCCTCCACCACCCGACACGGCCAATCAGCAAAAAAAAGTGTCACGTTGACAAAAGACAAATAATTCACTACTTTAGCCCTCCGGTGTGTTGAAGAGTGAATCCACAACATTTACAGTTTGAGTACGACGTTTCGCTGGTAATTACATCCAGCATCATCGGGCAATTCGCCAGAATGGTAAAGCCCTCGCTTGCTCCCGGTTTTAAATAGAGCAGCAGGGTGACGTCATCATTTAACTCATTTCAGGTGCAGTGATTTGAGGTGGAGGGGGGGTATTGTAATTTTATAATCGATTAGTAATCAGTCAATGGTTATGATTAGTAATGAGTTGTAGATTAATAATTAGTTATAATGTGTGTTAGTGATTATATGCTATGTAAGTAATCCGTTAATTAGTATGTGTTTCCCCTATAAGGAATTGTAATGTGTATTATTTAATAATACGCTTCCAGGCCGCACTAAGCCTGTAGCTGTCAGAGCGATTAAAGTTATTTTTATTCCTCTCAATTTCAATGTAATTACCAGCGAAACGTCGTACTCAAACTGTAAATGTTGTGGATTCACTCTTCAACACACCGGTGGGCTAAAGTAGTGAATTATTTGTCTTTTGTCAACGTGACACTTTTTTTTTGCTGATTGGCCGTGTCGGGTGGTGGAAGGTTACGGCACATTTATAAATAGCGCGATCTAACCCAAAAACCTTTATTATGAATAATATTGGTTGCGAAAGCCTACGTGTTAAACTGACTAACCTCTATGGGGAGGTTACTTTTCTTAAAACCAGAAAATTGGAGAAGCTCCGCATTAAGCGGATGAAATTGATATCTTCACTGGGGTTCCTCAAAAGGTGCAGAGATTCAATGGTAATACCAAACGCAGTTAAAATAACACATCACATAAAGTCTTCTAAAGCTAACCAAATACTACACAAAGCTAGCGAATTATTATTAATAGGGAGAATACAGCACAACAAGAGTGAATTATCTTACATTTCGGAATCGCTAAAGCAGTTACACTTAGATATAAGCAATAGTGTATCTATGCATTATTGGAATATAATCGATACCATAACACAACAATTGGCTGATAATGTGTTTAATCTAACAAAAACTAACCAAATTAATAAATTTTCTAAACTTCATAATAAACAAATCCCTACTAAAACGAACAATTTAAAAACAAAACCGTAATGAACTTGACTAACACTGTTTTAACCAGTGACATGATCTCTGTCCTTTCTAAAGGCCTTAACTTTGCCATTACCCCACGCACAATTCCAGTGGATGAGATAATTGCTGAGGTAGAATCAGCAGTTAGACTCCTTCCACATAATGAGGCAGAGATGACTAGACATGAGGTTGCCAAAATAATTGAGAATAGCAAAGTTCCAAAAGTAAATATTAGCTCTAACGAGGCAAAGCCTTAAGACAGCTGCGTGTAAATAAGGATATCCAAATCCTAGCAACTGATAAAAGCCGCACTACTGTGGTGATGTCACGAGCCGATTATGATAATAAAATTAGAAATTTACTAGATGAAAGTATCTACATTACAATTAAACGAGATCCAACTAATACTTTAGAACGTAAGACCACTGAAATAATTGCAAATTCATTAATCCCTAAGAATGAGCAATACAAAATTAAGCCAAGGGCCTCAAAACCACCTAGACTCTATGGGCTACCAAAGATTCATAAAATCGGCATCCCATTACGACCCATAGTCAGTACAATTGGCTCTGCCACATATCAATTAGCAAAATATATAACTAAACAAATACAGCCCTACATCGGTAGGACATCTTCATTCATAAGAAATTCAGAACATCTTGTGAATGTGATTAATTATATTAAACTTACTCCTGATGATATTCTGGTAAGTTTTGATGTGATTTCTCTATTCACTAAGGTTCCAGTGAATGAATCGCTGAAATTACTTGATACACTAGTAAAGAATACCGGTTTACCAAAAGATATTCCGAAACTTGCTGACCATTGTTTAAATAACACTTACTTCTTATGGAGAGGGGATTTCTTTAAACAAAAGGAAGGAGCAGCAATGGGCTCTCCTTTATCCCCTGCTATAGCAAATTTGTACATGGAAAACTTTTAAATAAGAGCACTTGCCTCGAGCACATTAAAACCATCGTTTTGGTTTAGATATGTGGATGACACTTTGGTTGTCTGTCCACATGGTAAAGATACACTTAATGATTTTCTAAATCATCTCAATGCACAAAACCCGGCCATCCAGTTCACCATGGAAATGGAGGTGAATAACACACTCCCATTCCTAGATATTTTGCTTGGACATGGACTAAACGGTAAAAAAACACAGCGTTTACAGAAAGCAAACGCACACTGATGCCCATCTGAATGCAGATTCACATCATCATCCAGCTCAGAAATCCTCTCTTATCAAGACGCTCATACATCGGGCTAAAACAGTGTCAGATGGTGAGAGTCTAGTGAGAGAGATCAAACACGTTAAAGACGCACTACGACACAATGGCTACAATAATGCTCAAATTAACCGAGCACTGAATGCCAAATCACGATCGCAAATCAATACTGCTGAAAGCGATCAGATTGTTAAAACAATAAAAATTTCCATATATCTCAGGAGTAACTGACAAATTAGCCCGTGTTTTGCAAAAGCAAAACATTACAGTAAGATTTGATACAGTACACAAAATTCAAAAACTAGTATCTTGCACTAAAGACGCATTACCTAAATTATCAACAGAAGGTATATATCGGATTAATTGTTTATGTGGCAGATGCTATATTGGACAGAGAGGACGTAACATCAGCGTAAGACTAAAAGAACATCAGAGAAATATTAAATTATCTCAAACACAACTGTCGGCAGTGGCAGAACATGCTTGTCAACAAGGACACTCAATTGATTTTGATAACGTTGAATTGTTGTGTAAAACTAATTATTACTGGCAAAGACTAATTAGAGAATCCATTGAAAATGAGAGGAATAAAAATAACTTTAATCGCTCTGACAGCTACAGGCTTAGTGCGGCCTGGAAGCGTATTATTAAATAATACACATTACAATTCCTTATAGGGGAAACACATACTAATTAACGGATTACTTACATAGCATATAATCACTAACACACATTACAACTAATTACTAATCTACAACTCATTACTAATCATAACCATTGACTGATTACTAATCGATTATATAATTACAATACCCCCCCCCCCCTCCGCCTCAAATCACTGCACCTGAAATGAGTTAAATTATGACGTCACCCTGCTGCTCTATTTAAAACCGGGAGCAAGCGAGGGCTTTACCATTCTGGCGAATTGCCCGATGATGCTGGATGTAATTACCAGCGAAACGTCGTACTCAAACTATAAATGTTGTGGATTCACTCTTCAACACACCGGTGGGCTAAAGTAGTGAATTATTTGTCTTTTGTCAACTAACCCAAAAACCTTTATTATGAATCAAAATTGACATTGAACTGGATCCCATGTTCCAGTGATTTTCTTGGTTTTTGAAAATTAAATAATATTTTGTTTTGCTTTGCAGCTTCCAAGACAACAAAGGTCACTCGGACAGACCTTGAGACGGTGTTGGGCTGGCGGCAAAGTGAGATTGACGAATTTAAATTTCAGAGAATCCTCGTGAATGAGCTGCTGTCGAGATGTGAGATTGTCAAGAACAACATGAATGGTGGGCTATGCAGGAAACTTTTTTTTTGATGTTTAAATATTTATATTTCAGAGGTGTTGACAATCCATTTGCATTTCCAGGTCCAAGCTTTAGAAAATTCACATTGGTTCAGTCATTGTTCTTTAGTCAGTGATTAGCTATTACGGTTTTTTGGTTTCATGGCCAATTTATTGAGATATGATGCTGCCGCGGAAGAATACATGGTGTCGTCTTGTCTCCCAAGCGGCCCATTGTGAGTCCCAGGCCACGCGGTGTTCACAACCGCCAGTGAGGAGGCAGTGGGGTTCAGCGACATTATTTTTCTTCCTCTAGTGTACAGTACTATACATAGATGCGTGTACATATAATATTGTACACTATGTACTTTTTTAGCATTCTATACATTTACTGTGCAAGTTATATTTAACATTGTAAAATATATTTATCATACTTTACATTCAAAATACTTCCTGCTTAATGTTTAAGTTGATGTAGGGTAACATAAATCAAAAGGAAGGGTTGGTGTCATATTACAAACCGTGAACCAAGCCATAATTTTCCCATTTGCTTGAGTTTGCAGGTTACGGATTTGCCGATTGCAGTCGTTTTCAAGAACGTAACCCACGTGATGGGCAAGGGTTTGCTGTACAATGTGTATAAGGTTCAGTAAAAGTGTCAATTCCACTTAAAATTATAAATATATTACGAATATATAATTTGAAGAAGAGGGACTATAATAGGCTTGTAGAGGTAATGGAGATAATTGCACAACATTTGATCAAAAGTAAACTATCTTACAAAATACGTAATGAGAGTGTTTTTCTTTTATAAACAGATGACTATAAAAATCTACAAAATAATTATGAAGAGAGTCTAAAAGCTGATTCAAAACCTGTCAAAACCCTGTGGCTTGCCAGAGTATTGGGCAAAGAAGAGATGTTGGGGCAATCGTTACTTTTTCTCGAGACGGAACAACAGGAAATGGCCAAGCAACTTCTCAAACTGAAGGGATCTTTTATTTTTTCTGAATCGTGGAAGAACCAGATGAGACACATGACAGAATCCAGGAAGCTTTACAGATCGTCAGCCTTTTCTCTAGCTCGTGTGTTTGAAGAAATATGGAAACCAGCTTATGGCAGCCTTGAGACGCTCTACAATGATGTAAAACATGGCACAATCAGCCTTGGTGAAGTTCACAAAAAATTCAGAAACAACAGTGAAGAATCCTTAAAGAAAGAGTTTTATATTATTGCCCCTGCATTGGACGGGCCTGACTGCTCAAAGCAAGATATGGCTGTCTGGATAGAAGAGAGACTTACCCAGATATGCCACTACAGGCAAATCAGCGAGGCTGCTAGATCAGCAAAAGCCGTCTCAGAAATAGTGGACTGCCTTGGACTGACGGGAGATTTTCGGCTTCTCAGAGAGTTGTCACATCACGTAAGTAACCATGAATATTTCAAAGTCCATCATATGCATCCGGTTGAAAGTGTACTGTGGCTGGTTAATATATTTAATAAAAGGACACTCAAGTTGAGAGAGGTCTGGTCCAGATTAAGGCTGGATTTGTTTTGATTGCATGTGATCTGAATGATCGTTTGGAGGGAAAGCAATGGGATAATTTGGTGTGGATCATATATGAATCATGTAAGAAAACTAATCTATTAAGGAGCGCAGAGTGCAATTAATTTCACTTTCACTTTTAACCACCGAAAATATTATCTTTATGATTGCTTATGAAAGGTAGCATCACTGCGGCTACATTATTAACGGTCAGTAATATTAATTTAAAAACTAACATTTTCTCGACAGTTTGTTCAGATATAATCTGATCAGATGATAAGGAAATCAGCATATGATCTGAATACGATTCATCTCATCCAATCCCCACGATCTATTCGACCCAACCTGATTGGGACCGATGACATTTCCCATCCGATCCAATCTCTTTTCAATGTGTTCTAACATCTGTACAAAACAATCTATGTGTACCTGATTTTACACTTATGTAGTGTCAGTGATTCGGAGATGAGGTTTGTAGGAGGCACCTTCTTTTATTTAGAACATTCACAGTCTCACCTGCACACTCTCCACAGTTGCTTAGCCTAGCCTATAAACAACACTCGCCGTCTAACACTGACGGCGCTGATTGAGACGGCCAACAACTATCTGGCAGCGCAATATCAAGCGAAGACGGCAGCGACGACGATGAGACAACATCAACGACGAGACGAATCCAATCCCAGAACTGGCAGCCTTGAGCTCCCGCTCTCACCTCCTTTTATGCTACCAGCGCGGCCTGGCACCGCCCTGCCCACGCCTCCCTTCTCGAACCCACTAGCAGGTTCCAGGGGCTTCCAGACGGGGTCCTCCTCCGTGACCCTTGCCCCAGTTCCTCCACCCTGCCAACACACCCGTGCACACGCTCACCGGCGTGTGTACTGTCTGTCCACCACAGTTGCCACTGTCCACCAGCTGGCGCTTTTACACTACACTTATTTTAACAATCCTTCTTCAAAGCATCATTACTTATCCGAGTTGTCATTCATAAAAACGTATGACAATATTGATTCCATGGTAAAGTAACTTATATAGGAAAATAAATAATATATCACGACGTTTCGATCGCAACAACAAGCAATCGTCTTCAGGTGCGAGAGAGAAGCATGCCAGCGTGACGAGGCATTATATAGATCTGAGAGGGGAGAGGGAGGGGAAGCCATAAAACCAAGGTTTTGCATGGGGGTGAAATTCAAAGAGGGCTTAGGTGAGAGAGATAACAGGAAAAGGAAGCTCAGATATCAGACTTAACAAAATTTAGAAATGTAATGCAACTCAGAGAGTCGGCTAACACAACAGTTAACACTTTACCTGGTTGATCACGTCCTTCCAAAGATTGCTAAATTTTGCATCCATCTTCTCGGTTGAAGTTATGTCTGAGTTGTGTGGAAATCCTCCCCTTAGAGGCGGTTCAATCTTGATTTGAAGCGTTTGTGACTGCAGGAATTCATACACACACAAAGAGAGACGCACACACAACAACATCACAGCCAGTTATAGTCTGCTACAAAAAACGAGAGCCACCGCCACATCGAGAGAAAGGGGCAACGTTGACTTTGTTAGTGAGACATTTAGTTCGTTAATGTAAAGACATTTAACTTGGTAATGGAAATTGGTAATGTAACTCGGAGAGTTGGAAATAACTGCTTACAATGGCAGGTAGGAAGGAAACATCGACAACCAGTTAGGTAAGGTACTTGGTTAATAACGTCCTTCCAATGATTGCTCAATTTGTATCCATCTTCTTGGTTTGTGTGTCTGTGTTTATATATCTGGATAGCTTCATGAACAAATCTTTAATGGTAGCCCGAAGGTTTGCAGAGTACTTTGGTCTCGGAAAAAAACAATGTCGTGTGAGCCAACAGTGTTCCAGCAGTGATCAGTCACAACATAGGTATTGGTTCTGCCGTGTTTCAAATCTGCCTTGTGTTCGCGAACACGGTCCGAGACATGTCGTTTCGTTTCCCCAATGTAATTGCTACTGCAGACACAACTTAGTTTGTAGACACCAAGGTATTGCATGTCAGAAAATGTATGCTAATATGGTCTGCATGCAATGATGATTGTTGTTAAATTGAGAAAGGGACCTTGGCTATCTATTTCCATTATTATCTTAAGATAACAGAGATTTCCATATATGCTTTGCACATCATAACTGCATAACTTTACGTAGAGTAAACTAAAAGTATAATTTGGTTTAGATCTTGGGAAATTATAAGCAATGTATATTTTTTTTTTCCTGATGTCTATCAATGTATGGTATGTTCACAAACTATGTCTTGCAGGATCAGGAGACATTCAGAAGAAATCCTCTCAATTCCATAAATGATGATCTTGTTAAAACGAAAGACATTCTAAAAGGACTCAATAATAATTTACAGCAAAGCTCGGATGCTTTCTGCAAATGCAGTGAAAAACTATTTATAGCATGGATCAAAGAGACTGTAAAGAGTAAGTTCAGAACACAATAAACAATCCTTGAATAGACTAAGAGGCACCAATTTTGGGGAACAAATATATATTTTATACTCGTATAGAAAATACTCTTTTGAGCTGCATTGAGATCTACAGGTTTGTCCAGATGTCTTGTGACCCCCAATTAATTGACCCCTAAATGTGTTGTGCCTTGCATATTCGTTTCTGTTTTAAACAAACCTTACTGTTTTGATTTAAAACTTTCGCGACTGCAGGGATTCATATTCTTGGTTCTTTCGGTAAAGTCGCGTAGAAGGGAAACAATAAAATAATAAAAATATAAAACAATAAAATTATCATGACGTTTCGACTGCAACACAAGCAATCATCATCAGGTGTGAAAACCACAGCAAGAAAATTTGAAAAAAGTGGCGGTTTTTTTAACGTTAGCACCACGGAGAGCGATTTGGCAGTTATTCAGATGGACGAGTCCATCTATGTTTGGAAAAGAGGAGGGGGGAGACGAAAATAATGGATGCGATCTGAAAGCCACCGTAAGCATGAACAATCAATTAACACCCTAAATGGTTTATCAAATCCTTCCAATGATTGCTAAGCCAGAATCCATCTTCTCAGTTGAAATTGTCTCTGTGTTTGTATATGTGGATAGCCTCATGAACGAATCTCCCATGGTAGCCAGATGGCTTGCAAATAACCTCTGTCTTGGAGAAGTCAATGTCATGTGAGCCTACTGAATTATAACAGTGATCGGCCACGGCCGAGGTGTTGGTCCTACCGTGTTTTAGGTCTGCTTTGTGTTCACGAATGCGGTCTGAGACATGTCGTTTGGTTTCTCCAATGTAACTACTACCACAGAGGCAACTTAGTTTGTAGACGCCAGGGTACTGTATGTCCGGAATCACATCTTTTACAGACGGAACCAGATCACGGATTTATGTAATGTGTTGAATCGGACCTGGATTTTGTGTTTATACAAGATTTTGGAGATCTTTTTTGTGATCCCCGCAATGTAGGCTAAAGTGATGGTTTTGAAAGGCTCCTCAAGAGAGTCCTTCTTCATGGTTGGAGTGATAGCTTTGCCGATTGTGTAGTCAGAGTAACCATTAGCCTTAAGAGCTTGGTGTACGTGCTTGAGTTCACTGGCTATGTGTTCCTGGTCGGATATGCATTGGGCTCTATGGTGCAGAGTCTTGATGAGGGAATTCTTCTGGGATGGATGGTGGTGGGAATCCGGTTTCAGGTAGGCATCCGTATGGGTAGCTTTCCTGTAGACAGAGTGGCTCATTGAACCATCAGGTCTCTTTTTTATTAGGACATCCAAAAAAGGTAGCTTGCCATCTTATGGAAGAGGTACGTGGATGACACTTTTGTCATCTGGCCACATGGCCAGCCCAATCTAGACCAATTCCTCGACCACATCAATTCCATACACCCAGCCATCAGATTTACCATGGAAGTCGAAAAAGATGGCAAGCTGCCTTTTTTGGATGTCCTAATAAAAAAGAGACCTGATGGTTCAATGAGCCATTGTCTACAGGGAAGCTACCCATACGGATGCTTACCTGAAACCGGATTCCCACCACCATCAATCCCAGAAGAATTCCCTCATCAAGACTCCAGGTCCGATTCAACACATTACATAAAATCCGTGATCTGGTTCCGTCTGTAAAAGATGTGATTCCGGACATACAGTACCCTGGAGTCTACAAACTAAGTTGCCTCTGTGGTAGTAGTTACATTGGAGAAACCAAACGACATGTCTCGGACCGCATTCGTGAACACACAGTAGACCTAAAACACAGTAGGAACAACACCTCGGCCGTGGCAGATCACTCTTATAATTCAGTAGGCTCACATGACATTGACTTCTCCAAGACAGAGGTTCTTTGCAAGCCATCTGGCTACCATGCGAGATTCGTTCATGAGGCTATCCACATATACAAGCACAGAGACAATTTCAACCAAGAAGATGGATTCTGGCTTAGCAATCATTGGAAGGATTTGATAAACCATTTCGGGTCTTAATTGATTGTTTACGCTTACGGTGGCTTTCAGACCGCATCCATTATTTTCGTCTCCCCCCTCCTCTTTTCCGAACATAGATGGACTCGTCCATCTGAATAACTGACAAATCACTCTCCGTGGTGCTAACGTTAAAAAAACCGCCACTTTTTTCAAATTTTCTTGCTGTGGTTTTCACACCTGATGATGATTGCTTCTGTTGCAGTCAACGTTGTGAGAATTTTATTGTTTTATATATATTATTTTATTGTTTCCCTTCAACGTTACTTTACCGAAAGAACCAAGAATATGAACCACTGCAGTCACGAAAGCTTTAAATCAAAATATAACCTTTACTGTATTTTTTGTAAGTTTTAGAGAATTAAATTGGGGCCACAATACATCGGGACCACCCTCAAATAGGAATAAAGCCAATGCATGAATTTCCAAAATAAAACAACGTTTTCCTTTTGTAATTGTGCAGATGGTATTTGCTGAACATTTATTCTAAATATTAACTTTGCAGATGTTAAGGAATTGAAAGTCTTTGTTGACTTGGCTTCCATTTCGGCTGGTGAAAATGACATGGACATTGACAAGGTGAAGATCTTCCACGATGCTGTGCTGGGTTATGCACCCTTGCTGTACGAACTTGAGGCAGATGTGGGCATTGACGAACTCCTGCAGGCCCTCCAGCAGCTGCAGGCCACGATGGATACCGATTGCAATATTCCCCGAAAGCTGGTGAGTCTAAACTTTCTTTACGTGTTGCATTATAAGTTACGTGATATTTAAACCCCACAATCTCTGTATTTATCTTGTGTTACAATTCTAACAGATGAGATGCAGGGTACTGTACTTCAATATATATTTTTTTATCAGCCCCTCCTTATAGCGCTGTGCCCGGCATTTAATCAAACCTCAAACAAGGAAGAAACATGTTGCGTATGCATGGTTTCGTTAATGATTTCCAACATGACTTTACATTTGGAATTATTGCACTGTTATTAAGGTGTATTACTTTTTGTGCTATGGTTCATAAACAGCCATGCATTAAAAATATAGAATATAAACTGAAACGTACCCAAGGAAGCATGAGGAGATGCTCTCTTGGAATTATATTGAGAAACAGTTAGTAAGACGTGGATTAGAGAATATACTCAGGTTAGAGACATTCAAAACTGTTCATCAAAGTGAGTGGGGCTTGGGCTTGACACATCACAACAAGGGATGATGGCCGCTGGTTAAGAATTACTGAGTGGCAGCCAAGGCAGACATCCACCGAAGAGATGGATGGATTTAATTAGCTTGTGTCTAGATGCTTGGTGGATTGTTTCATAGCAGACTGTGGGGAATGATGAAGGCCTGGGGTGGCATTTATACAGCAGTGGATTGATCAAGGCTGATAATGATGAATAATGTTTCATCTGACTGACAATAGGTGACGTCACATGGTACATGACGTCACACGGCAAGCAGGTGTCTCTAGGGGAGCGGGAAACAGCAACAACAGGCAAATGTTGGCCATCACGGGATTGGCTCAAATGTAATAATATCATGGTACAGATATTCCTCCTTTTAATCTGTAATGCACACATCCCACTGATTAACAGCTTTGTGCAATGCATCTGCATTTTGGCTGTAACTATTATTACCCTTGTTTTCCCAAGAAAGCCTCACTGAGCCTCATGACCTTTTCAGGAGGGTCCTTCCAAGTTTTTACAATAGGGGGGGTGATGGTTTCTGCGTGTAATCCCAATTGAATAAGTAGCAGATATTTTGGAAAATTTGGCCAATGGCACTAGCACACAATGGCCTCCTCGTTTCGACTGACATCAGGGAATCTTTCATGTCTGTGGTCAAGCAGCCGGTGAATATGTTAAGGTTAATACACCTGTAATAATAACCAGGAAAGCCTGCCGGATTCGAACCTTGAAGCTCTGCAACAAGTGGATGAGCACGAACGTGGCACTGCTAGGCCATGTCCCTACCCCTAATGTCAGTACTACATTTAGAACATACGTATATTTTTAAACCCACCGTTTAGAAAAAAGTTTAATATGTGAAAGAGCACTTGTAAAATGATAAGTGCTTTTTAATGGTGTTCTTCCTGAGAGGTTTTTCGGTTAGATCAATTCGAGCACGACGTTTCGCCAGCATCATCAGGTGATAACTGTCGCCTGATGATGCTAGTTGTAATTCCTGGCGAAACGTCGTACTCCAATTGTAAAATTTGTGGGTTTACTCTCCAACACATTGGTGGGCTGTACTAGTAATGAATTGGCATATTTTGTTTCCGTGACAAACCTGACTAATTGGCTGTGTCGATTGGTGATGGCTTTAACGACACATTTATATTTACGCGATCTCACCCAAACACCTCTATTACGGATAATATTTGGTCGCGAAAGCCTGCGTGTTAAACTGGTGTTCTTCCTGCTTTGCAGATTGATTCTTGTGCAAATAAAGAGTGGCTGCAAGCTGTCCATGAGGCCCATGGTTCAGTGGAGAGGTCATCCTTTGTGCAGGCGAAAACCATCAACCAGAAGGGCATCTTTCACATTGAACACTGTTCTGAGCAGGGGAAGGTACCCTATTCATTTCATAAACCTCATTTTCATCTTCATGGGTGCAGTGGGAAATGCTCTCACAATGTTTAACACGTATATAAACCCTCTTAACTCCGGCATCTCTTCCACTTCAGTAAAAAAATATATTGCTGTGGTTGTCACACCTGATGATGATTGCTTGTGTTGCAATCGAAACGTCTTGATTTATTTATTTCTATATTTTTCACCTACATGACTTTACCGAAAGAACCAAAGAGTACTGATAATGTGTTTAAGGAACTAAATACACAGACATTATCCCTCCCTCAATGCTGCTGAACTGAGCCATATATAAAAGAGCACCATTGCCGATAGGTATCTGCCAGTTCAGCACTGGTTTAAACAAGGCTGACTGCTGATGAGATACCGTACAAAAACTGGCCCAGAGTTTGTTTCTGTTGAACCAATGCCACTGAAATTGGGATGTTCTAAACAAATACTTAAAATGTTTTATGTAAAGGACAGGTATTTAAAGGAGATGTTCTCCTTATTGATTTTGTTTCTGATGTTTTTCACATTTATCCTAATGGTTATATTTGTTTCATGATCAAAACGTAAGAATTAAATAACAGTTGTGTCAAAAATAGGTAGAAAGTTTGAAGGTTACATGACAAAATACTTCTTTAGCGGAAAAGTTACATTTAAGTTGCAACTTGTGTAAATACATTTAATGTTAATAATGTACTGAAAGTTTAATTATATTGGACTTATCACTGTGTGTCGTCGTATACCACTGGTTGCTATATGGGAGAATGGGTAATTATTCTGTTTATATCTGTACAGATGTCACGGGAATTTTGCTGAGTAACTGAACTCTAATGCTACATTTTGTTGATTCAAGGGGTGACATACAATAGACGCTTCAAAATATTGATTATCGTAACGTTTTCCCGTGAACATATTTCACTGTTGCATTATATTTCCCCACAGCTTACACTGAAGTCCATAGTCAGGCTGAAATGTGTCCAGGACAACGAATGCAACCATGATGAGAAAGATGGGAAAGGCAGTGATAGGGAACAGGATGAGGTGATGAGGACGTACAGCCTCGAGAACCTGGAGGAACTTCAGAACAAGCTGATGCTCATTGCTGGCAAGGCAGAGCAAGGCAAGGAGGAGGTGGACCGCTTCCTCGAGGTAAAGATCTCACGCTCAGCGTGAACCATGCTGAAGCATGACAAGTCCTCGATTAACTCGTGTTCACACTATGCCTTTTTGCAATAATGCGGTTCCTCCATTAGGGAACACTTTTCGCACAACGCGGAACGCGCACTGTTGTAATGCGGAACGCGCTCCGTTATAATACGCAACGCGCACCGTTATAATGCGGTTTCTGAATGATGGACGACAATCTACTTTCTTAAACTGCGTGGCTGAGTGGTACGATACGGTATGCGGATCGATACAGTAATACGGCCGCGTACCCTCAGTTATTAATCCTGTGATCTCACTGCGTGTGCATGGTACATCATATCTCGCCAAACTTGGCGTTACATTATTTGGGAAATTTTTTCGCTAAATGCATTTTTCACTTAACGCGGGACTTTTCAGGAACGTATCTACAGCGTTACATGAGGACTTACTGTAATAATTTGACGCAACTTTTATTGTCGTTTGCCCCTATTCACAATTTTTTAATCATTTTCTCCATTCTGTTAACTCTTGGATGAAAGCCTTCCCATGTCATTGACATCTCTCAAAATACTGTGATGCCAGAAACCATCTCGCTTCTGCTTATGTGCTGATCTCATCACTCCATCTCTGTGGTGGTCATCTTCTCGGGAGTGTTCCTTCCTTGGGTTGCCAATCCTTAACCAGTCTTGTCCATCAGCTATAATTCTTTATCACGATGTGTTCTGCCCAAGCCCACTTACTTTTCTTAACAGTTAATAGGATGTGTACAATTTGTGTTTGTTCTCATATCCATTGGTTTCTCTGTCTCTCAGTGTAATTCCCAGCGTGCATTTCCCTGTGATTATTTATTTACTTTTAATATTCTTTGCATATTTTTGCCAGTACATGTGTCTGAACCATGTCAGACAGGTATTATGCATCGGTTGAAAAAAATGTTCTTTAGGCACAATGGTATTTTGCATTTCATTATAAAATTTAATTTTCCAAAAGCACTCCACCCTGATCTTGCTCTTTATTTCATAATTCTGATCCTGGTCTGCCTTCACCAAACTGGGAACAAGTGGAGGGACTATAGTATTGGGGGAATGTGGTCAAATTTAAAGGGTTCAGGTGAAAATGCATTATGGTTTAATGTTAAATAAGTACAATATTATTAAACAGACTTATGCAGATTTTACGGAATTCTTAACTGCAAATTTGCCTCATGAACTGTTCATTCTGTTTTTTTGTCTGCAGTTGTTTGATGGCGTCACTCGCCTGGGCAAGGCATACATTCAACTGTACAATGCTGGAAATGTGTTGTTTAGAGGTTGGAACGCCCTGGTATATTGCGATCCAAATCGGAAAGTTAGTGTGGACGTGGACTTCCCAGCACTGGGTCTAAATGTGCAAGGATTCCGTCCGGTGATTGGTGAGCTGAAGGAGCTATGTAGGGGGATGGAGGGCTGTCTGGATCAGTGGCAGCAGTATACAAACAAGAAGAGGACAGAGTTCAGCCACCTAAACTGGTACACATCAGAGCAACTGGTTTCACTTTGCTCCAAGCTTGCTGATTTACTCAAGACACAGCAGTCGGACCCACAAAGTCTCGCCATGCTCTCCTTCATCAAGTCAGGGTGCACGGGTGACCATGTAACTCGTGCATTAAAGAGAGCGATTGACTTAATCCGCAAGAAAGAAAGTGAACAAACAGAGACAACTCTCACCCAGCCACCATCAGAAGAAGTCATTGAGGAAAACACCCGAAAGGAGGAAAGCATGAAGGATAAAGCTGAACAGATTAAACAGTTATTGCAGAATCTCACGGAGCAAGGGATACCTGAGGAACATGCAAAAGCAGCGATCCAGTACTGTGGAGCAGTAGATGAGCATGTGCTGCTTGATTTCGTATTTGCCAATTCGATGGATGATAATTCTACTGTCAACAGACTCTGTCAGGAATTTGATGATGCTTGGCATAATCCACAGCTGCGTCACGCATCACTGAACGATGTTCCCCACCCATCAGTTTATGATGTGGATGTGAAGTTCTCAACATTGAAGCGCAAAACCCAAGAGGAGTTTGAGCAAATGCTTGACTGGAAATCTGTGGGATGTGAGCAGAAAGTCAAACTTATTTGGAATATCTATGAAAAAAACCTGTCCAACTTGATATGTGAAGAGTATTTGAGTTTAGATATTTTAGGGACAGCACTTGACTTTCTCATGGAAATGGAAACAACGAGGATCCAAAGGGAAATTCCACAAGGATTCCTGAAAGGAAAACCAAATCTCATTGTTTGCCCAGAAGCTGAGATATACACTCGCATTCTTCACTTCTACATTGTTTCCAAGAATCAGCCACTTCCAAGTTATGATGAAGTCCTAATCTGCTCACCAGAAACAATGGCGGAGGAATGCGAGATATTCTTGAGGAGAGTAATGACAAAGGACGCACACAATAGCAAGATATATTGCCTAGCAAATGCAGACCAGCTCACCTATGAGGTTGCTGCCAAGTTCCTGGCCTGCTTCAATAGTTTGGAAAACACGGCCGACTACAAGTTGGCTATATTTTGTAGCTCTGAGCGAGAACACAGCCACCTTCCCACAACATTTGACAGCTTCAGGATCAGCACCACTCTGTCATTCACAGACAGCGATTTAAAAGATTATCTTAAGTCTCATTGTATTGTTCCGCAAGGGACAGCTAGTGTGTTTCCAGATAGGCGCAACATCAGCCTGGTGACATCCAAGCGTGCTGGAGTAGGTAAGGCTTTAATTGACCTGAGCTCGTACTGTTATATTTTACAACCAAAGCTCTCATCTTTACGCATTACCATCTATAAAACCGGGCAAATTAATCAAAGGGTTGCCCAAATCTCAGCCATTACTAAATGGTTGAACCGGTCAGCAATAAGGTAATCAACAAGGTTCATAATGGTTGCAAGCAGCTTTATTTGCATCTGCTACTTTTAAGTGTTGCTTGTGTTTCGTTTACAGGGAAGTCATTATTTGTGCAAAAATTGGTAAAACATTCTGAGGACTTGCTGAACAACCCAAACATGGATTATGTAACTGTACGACTCATGGACTCCAAGATTAATGAGACATTTCTTGTGGAGACATTTTTGACACGCCAGGACAATCCGTCAGACTGCATTCCCCGTGTTTTCCACGTCGATGTCACACCAGGGGTGAGGAATCCAAACACCATTTGGGCCACACCTGTCTCCATGTCCACGTTTGTGTTTTGTTACTGTGTTCACATTCCGATTTTTCAGACATAGAAATTAGCTCTGCTAGCCATAAACCTCATGTTGCTGCACATTCAGTAGTGCTTTCAAGGGACTGTTAAAGTAACAAAAGCCATATTGATAGAAATTGTATAAAACAGAAGTCGGTGTAAATATGACATGAATCTTGACTTAGAGCTTTCATGACTGCAGGAATTCATATTCTTTGGGTCTTTTGGTAAAGCCACGTAGAGGTGGCTTTACCAAAAGACCCAAAGAATATGACATGAATGTTAAAGACATAGGAATAAAATGTGTCACATTATTCTCTCTGCTTGCGGTGGATGTTGATGTGAATTTTCAGTTTGAATTACCAGAGGGATGAACATAGTTGCTGAGTTTTGCATCAGATCAATGTGAACACAGCATCGATGCTGACCCAATACGTCCCCTCCTCTCAACAGGTGAAGAAGGGGTTTGACACGCTGTTGATGCGTCTCTTCGTTTTGGGACATCTGCAATCTACGGATGGCCGAGTGTGGAGATGCAAGAAGTCTGATGTCTATGTTGTAGAGTACCTGGACTGGCATCCAACCAAAGAATTGGTGAACCAGGTGGGTTTAATACAAATTATACCATGAGGGATGCTCTTTGCTGTTACAATAACAGATCAGCCAGTCTCCTTTTCTTTACTTCACTCCCACTGGAAACATCTCTCTCACCTGCTGTGCATCTCTATTGGCATTGTTTCTCTACATGTTCTATTTATGTGCTATCAAACACAATCCAGCCAGCAGCACCCCCTGAAACAATTAACACAGATGGAATCACACAGCTACCGTAGTAGACATTTTAATCATTTTACGTAAATTGTTTTTTACATAAATTGAATCATTACACTGTGTTATTCAACCTACAATGAGAACCACTGAGATAAAGAGCCTCTTTCCTGCATTACAAAAACACTTTTTGCACCAATTGAAATGCACAGATCTGCAGGAAAAATACGTGTTGTAATATATTTATTGCAAATAATAACAAAAGTAATGTTTTAAATGTATGGCGTTTTCGCATTTTTTTTCTCATTTGAGTCAAACTGTCTCAATATTTCTATTTTTTTTTATCCAATTCAAGGTTTGATTCACATGTTGTACATAGCAATGGCCAACTTCAAAAGGTGTTCCTGTCGATACACAGACACTCTTAGCACCCTCTGCTTCTTCACTGGTGGAATCAGAGGTTCTTGGGCTGAGGGTTTCTTTGTATGCGACAGGCAGGAGGGTATGTCTTTGACCATACGTTGCCATGCTGTTCAGTGCGGGTTGCCAAAGATGTAAAGCTGAAGAGGGAATGCACCACAGCCGCACAAGCCACCCCCCACATGCAGTTCACAGTTCTGCACAATAATACTTACTACAATACTATAATAATAAAAGACTACTGCAATCGCGCATGCAATCACTGTGCCATAAATACAACTAACACTGAAGAGACACTTCCATACTAGATGAACAATGTAACTGCACAGAGTACAAATACAGGTAATATACTCCAATCACAACAAATATAAATACTATAACATTTAACTATAACTCGTATAAAAATACTACTATGTATAAACATATAATGACAATTTACTACAGCTGTATTGCAACCACAACTTTCCACAGCAACAACCACAATTACCACACCGATAACCCACCACAATTACGATTCCCACAACAATCAATCACCACTGAAAAAATCGATTGACAATTTACTGCAAACTCTCCGGTTCTTTCGGTAAAGTCACGTAGATAGAAAACATAATAAAGGAAACACGACGTTTCGGTCGCAAACCAAGCGTCCCGTGGCTATATATAGGCACGGGAGGGGGGGGGGAGGAGTTTTGTAGCGTCGTGGCTGCAGGAGTTGACGGGGGAGAGGGGGAGGGTTTGTGGCGTGCAGGGACGAGTGGAGCTGGAGAAATTATCATGTCAATGAGCTTGAATTAGTAACCGAAAACAAAAACAACTAAAACGGCACGGGTGGGTGAGTGAAAATCACAGCAGTTAAAACTTGATGTGGTTTATCACCTCCTTCCAATGATTGCTCAATCTGAATCCATCTTCTTGATTAAAGTTTTCTCTGTTTGTATATCTGGATGGCTTCATGAACAAATATCTGATGGTAGCCCAAGGGTTTGTGGATCATTTTCTCACCTGATAGACGCTTGTGTTGCGACTGAAACGTCTCGTTTCGTTTATTATTTTTTCTATCTACGTGACTTTACCAAAATAACCAGAGAGTATGGATTCCTGCAGTCACGAAAGCTTCAAATCAAGACTGAATTTACTGCAACAACAATTCTACCACCACCATAGCTATTATATATTATTCCTAGCAAGCTGGATAAAAAAAAAATGCTTTTAAAATGGAGGTGATATTCATAACAATGCTTGTGAAAAAGTGTTAATTCAGGTGGTAATTTAGTTATAAGGCAGGAAGGAGGTGTTGTATTGTCATTAAAAAAATACCATGTATGTCTCTCTTTGCAGAGGAAGCAGAGAGGCCCTATCCTACTGACCCACGTTTTGCCAACTGTGACCTGCATCTCTCCCCTGGAGGTGCTGCAGCTATACAGAGAAAAAACTCCAGAGAGGTTTGATCTTCCGTTGATGGACAAAGATTTGTTTGAACAAGAGGTTTACCAACGGCCGTTGCAATACCTCAGGAGATTTACAGACGGAGCAAATCTTGACGCTTTTCACTTTGATTTGGGGAAAGTGGAAGAAACCCCCATGCAATGTCTTGAAATTCTGCTGCACTACTGTGGTGTGTCAGACCCATCATGGGCTGAGCTTCAAAACTTTGCCCGCTTTCTAAACGTGCAGTTGCAAGACAGCGAGACGTCTGTGTACTGCAATGTAAACATCGTAGGAGATACTCTAGTTGGCTTCAAACATTTCATTGTGAAATTTATGACAATCATGGCGAAAGACTTTGCCACACCATCTTTGGAACTGTCAGATGAAAGTGCTCGGTTACATAATAACCGCATGGAGGATGTGTTGGAAACACTCGAAACGTACAGCATCCGGAAACGATGGGAAAGCCAACCCCATCCTTACGTCTTTTTCAATGCTGATCATACATCCATGACGTTCTTAGGTTTTCACATCAATGCAACATGTGATGCTGTGGACCCAAGTACATATAAAGTGTTGCTGAAAGCTGTTATGACTAAACAGCTTCATTATGGCCTCACACTCCAAAGAGTGCCATTCAACATTAATTTTGACAATTTGCCCAGACTGGAGAAGCTAGTAAGGCTCTCCCGGGTATTTGGAATTGAATATCCAGAGGACCCTGATGAAAACTATGAGTTGACTACCGACAACGTCATGAAGATGTTGGCCATTCACATGCGGTTCCGAAGTGGGATTCCTGTGATCATCATGGGGGAGACTGGCTGTGGAAAAACAAAGCTCATCCGCTACATGTGTGACCTGCAGAAGTCAGGCCGAGAAGCTGAGAATATGATATTGGTGAAAGTGCATGGTGGTGTGACACCCCACTTCATCTATAAAAAGATACAGGATGCTGAAGAACTTGCCATTCAGAATGAAGAATTTGACATGGACACTGTGCTCTTTTTTGACGAAGCCAATACCACAGAAGCCATTTACGCAATTAAGGAGGCTTTGTGCGATTCGACAGTGGAAGGCCGGGCCATACGTACGCAGAGACTCAAGATCATTGCCGCGTGTAACCCTTACAGGAAGCACACAGATCAAATGATAGATCGACTGGAGGCTGCTGGGCTCGGTTACAGAATACGAGCAGAGGACACAGAGGAGAGGATGGGGAAAATACCGTTGCGGCAGTTGGTGTACCGGGTGCAGCCCCTGCCCCCCAGCATGCTGCCCTTTGTCTGGGATTTTGGCCAATTGAGCAACCTGGCTGAGCAGCTGTACATAAAGCAGATTGTACAGAGACACTCGCGCACAGGAAATATCCCCACAGAGAGCACTCAGCGGATCTCTGCTGTTCTCTCTGCCTCCCAGGAGTACTTGAGGACTTGTGCCGACGAGTGCAGCTTTGTGAGCCTCCGTGATGTGGAGCGCTGCTTGAAGGTGTTGGCTTGGTTCTATGAGCAACGAGACACGCTCTTCCAGCAAATGGAACAATTAAAAAGTGCTAAAGGTGAGGAATTTGTAGAAGAGAGAGTGGAATCAGAGGATGAAGAGGTTGAAGAGGAGGATCAGGCTGAAATTGAGTTGGAAGAAGAACAGGAGGAGGAGGAAGAAGAAGAGGAGGAGGAAGCTGATGCTGACTGTCGTGTTGATGATGTCACCAGGGCACTCATCCTTGCGCTTGGTGTCTGTTACCACGCAAGTTTGGAAAAACGGCAAAAATACAGGAAAGCAATTGCACCGTTTTTCAATTGCTCTGCCAAAGAAATCTTGAATGAGATCATACTTTGCCAGGATGTATTTTTGAAAAGTATTGACTTGGAGTCAACAATAGCAAAGAATGCGGCTCTAAAGGAAAATGTGTTCATGATGGTTGTGTGCGTGGAGCAAAGAATTCCCCTCTTTCTTGTTGGCAAGCCTGGGAGCTCCAAGTCCCTCGCAAAAACTATTGTTGCGGATGCCATGCAAGGAAAGTCTGCACGCAGTGACCTTTTCAGAGGATACAAGCAGCTGCATTTGGTTTCCTTTCAGTGTAGCCCCCACTCCTCATCAGAAGGTATCATATCCACATTCAGGCAGTCCGCACACTTCCAACAGAACCAAAATTTCCAAGAGTATGTGTCGGTGGTCGTGCTGGATGAGGTGGGCCTGGCTGAGGACTCGCCACAGATGCCTCTCAAGGCTCTCCATCCGCTGCTCGAAGACGGTTGTGTCGATGAAGAGAAACCTGAGCAGTATAAAAAGGTCGGCTTCATCGGCATCTCCAACTGGGCTCTGGATCCAGCGAAGATGAACAGGGGGATCCTCGTGTTCCGTGGTGTCCCCGATGAGAAAGAGCTCATTAAAAGTGCCCGGGGAATTTGCTCATCTGATCCAGTCATCTCTGATATAATAGAAATTCTCTTTTCAGGTTTGGCCAGAGCTTACCTGAGTATTTGCAAAGCACAGGAAAAAGAATTTTTTGGGCTGAGAGACTATTACAGCCTTGTGAAGATGCTTTTTGCGTTTACCAAAGTATCAAATGAATTTCCATCTCCAGAAGAGTTGCTTGAAGCAATACTCCGTAACTTTGGAGGGCATGCAGATATGGATGCAATTGGGTTCTTCAAAGATCATTTAGCTGAGGTGTCGTTCGAATATGATACAGCATGCATCAGCTCATTAAAATTTATAAAAGAAAATATTAAAAAGGGTGATGAATGTAAAGAGTCAAGATATTTGCTTCTTCTCACAAGCAACAGTGCAGCTCTGAATATTCTCAACACAATTGGGAATCTAGACATGGAAGACACCATTTACATTTACGGTTCTAGCTTCCCGAAAGATCAGGAGTACACCCAAGTATGTCGCAACATTAACAAAATCAAAGTTTGCATGGAGACAGGCAAGACCGTCATCCTCCTTAATATTCAGAACCTGTATGAGAGCCTTTATGATGCTTTGAATCAGTACTACGTGTACCTCGGGGGAAACCGATATGTTGACCTTGGCTTGGGGTCACACAGGGTGAAGTGCAGGGTGCAGAAAAAATTCCGACTGATTGTCATCGAGGAAAAGGCCGTTGTTTATGAGAAATTTCCAGTTCCTTTGATAAACCGTCTGGAGAAACACTGTCTGGAGATGAACACAATCCTGGAACCTGAGCAGAGAGCTCTCACCAAGCAGTTGCAGGATTGGGCAAGAGACTTCGCTTCTGGCTCGCAGCAGAATTTCAGTGCTGCTGATGTGTTCATCGGGTACCACGAAGATGCATGTGCCTCCATTGTAGTGCAGCAATGCGAACGTCATCGCAGTGACATGGATGAAAGCGAATTCCTATCGCGTGCCAAGGAGGTGCTCTTACAGTGCGCCACACCTGATGCGGTCCTGAGACATACATCAGGAGCGGCCGGAGGAGCAAGGAAGGTCATTGATTTGTACTTTGAGAAACAGAAACACCGTAGCCTGCTGGAGCTGCTTCGCTACTGCCTACAAGATGTGCACATAGCCTCCAATGGAATCCATCTGGAGGTGAGATTCCAGTTACTTCTGCAGAAAATGTAAATTTGGTACTCGATAAAGTTAGGTGTAATCACTGTGGTCAGTGAAATAATATTGGCATTCTTCACTGTATTATTCCCACCTAAAGTGGTACATTTCACGTAACTCTGTTACTCGCTAGAGTGCCCTTCTCACTAGAGTATGAGTGCCCTTTTAGCTGCAACTGGACCTGAAGTTTGTCCGAAAAGTAAACTTTAGTTAAAAGCAATTTATTAGCTAATCGTTTATCACATAATAATTACACAAGACATTACATTAATATAACATATTTTTTTCTGATTTCTAGTTTATGACAGATGTTCATTACAAATATGCGTTTAATGTTCACAGATTTCTACTCACTCAAAGCTGCTGAGCCAATTGGATGCTGAAAATATAGGAAACGACCTTAAGTTTGAAAAGGAGACTGTTTGCTTGCTAACTCTCCAGCAATTTGAAACCGAGCAAGAATTTTGTCAAGAGCTCAGGTATGCATTCCCCAATTTAATTACTTTGCAATAGTTATTTATAGTCACCTGTATTTATTTTAATAAGGGATGGGGAAGTATTTTCCACAAATTTTCTAATCTTTTTTTTTTACAAAGAAACATTTTGTTTCATTGCACTCTGTTGTAGTTATAGTTACATTTCAATCTAGATCTGAAGTTTTCGTGACTGCAGGGATCCATTTGTTTCTTGCTGTTACACCTGATGACAGATGCTTGTGTTGCTTCCGAAACGTCGTGATTGAATTTATTTTATTTTATACATACGTGACTTTACCGAAAGAACCAAAGAGTTTAATTTTAGTTTTACTCCCTTTACATCATGAAAAAAATATTCCTTGAAGGTGGTAGCTATTTTAACACCACACGGAAAATTAACATCACTTCCCGTAAATAACATAAACGGTTTTGTGTGAGGGTATTTGGTGCTGTCTGCCAGTTAGTGCTCTATTTAGTTTCGTCTGCTCTTGGTTACATTGTTCTGTCTCTCATTCGGAGATTTTTCCACGTTTTGAATGGGCTCCTATCAAACCCTTGGGCAGATATTTCTGACACAATAAAACTACATCTGATTTGTATTATGGGTGTCAAATCTTCTGCTTTGTAGCAGAAATAAAATTGTTATTTTAAAATGTAATTTAAATGTCAGTGTACCATCTGAAGTCGGGTCATGAAACAAATATGTATTCTGATCTCTCAGAGCAGTGCAACCCTCTGTGTTAGAGAATGGCCAGTAGAAGCATTTAAATTGAGCCAATGAAGCACAGCAAACTAAAGTGTTGTTTGCTTTGTGGTCTTCATTGTTCAACATAATTGCTTTGATTAAGTGTGTTTAAAAAAAAAAAACCTGTGTAATGCTTAAGATGAAATGATTTATTGCTGATGGCTGCCGGCGATTCGCCCTTGAAAGCTTTGTAGGTCATTGGGCTTTACTCCGGTAATACAATTCTGATTCTTCTAAATGCACCCAATAGGCACATATGTACAGTACTTTATAATCCGACTAGCGGGAAGTACCCGGCGTTGCCCAGGCAAAAAAGACACACACACATACATAGACTCACACACACATCAACCTACACACACATATGGACTTACACACACACACATGGACTTACAGACACAGACATCGACTTACACACATTGGAACTTTGAGAGCAGGTTGGCAGCAAATGGGTAACTTTGGCACAAAAACATTTGCTTCGGTGAAGTAGATGCATTGACCATTTTCGAGTTGAACTGGCAAATGGACGACTGTGGGAGAACGCTCACGGATGGAGGAGCCAAGAATTATCAAAATGGCCTAATTGCTGCTGATGTATCTTCCTTGGATAAAAAGTTTAACCTCATCCATACTTTGCCCCTCCTTTTGTAAGGCAAAGACAGGCATGTCAGAGCCGTTGTTGATGTATTTGCAAACATATTTGATGGCTTGCACAGAATTGCAGAATTCCACATTAATGTGGGGCTCGAAGATCTTGCAAAGAAGAGGGCAGCAGGGAACGATCCACTGGTTGTCAACCTTCATTGCATAGTTAGTGACAGGTCTGAGCGTTGTTTCAAATCCACCATGCTCAGTATTTCTGCGACAATAGAGATAGCCATCATGGCCTGACTGAGTGTCTTTCAAGAAGTTGCGGGGATACTTGTTGGTACACCTGCGCTCTTGCACAGATGGCGAATTTGGATTGAACTGCCCACATGGGCCATGGACCATTTGCTTGCAGGCCACATCAAATAGGGCAGGGTCTTGATGGGGGTCAGGTAGCTCAGCACTGGCAAATGTGTCAATGTCACTTGCATGAATTATTTCTGTCATCCATAGCAAAATGTGAGCATGAGGAAGAGCAGGTTTTTGCCACTCAATGGTGTGCAAGTTACATGTTGTCTTTCCAAAGACGCTGCCTTCCTTAGCCGTAATAAGCCTCATGAGTTCATCAACTTTGAGTTTGAAGACCCTTGCAATGATGTCATGTCTGTCTATTGCCTTTTGGTTTCGATAAAGCTAAACCTGGATGTCCTTCCATTTAGGATTGCAAGTGAAGGTGATAAAGAGATGAGGCCTGCCATATTGCCTGATGTACGTCATGGCATCCTGAGTCTTCTCATGCATGTTTCTTGGTGCACCTGTGAAGGATGAAGGCAAAATAACTAATCTGCCCACATTCTGAGTGTTCGCATGTACGACAGCATTGATGGTGTCCCTGAGATGAGCATACTGTTCTATACGCAGGCGTTTTTGATTAAGTTAAATGTAAAGAAGGCGCTCACTCTCAATTTTGGCATACTCATCGACAACATAGTTGAAGAGATTGGCGCACCGTATGCCCATGATCATGAAGGAGTAGAAGTCTTTAGAGGAGATAGTTTTGTGAGGATGTCTTTGTCGTGTAGTTTTGATATTTAAGGAATCTGCACGTGGTACCCATCTTGGATTTTCCACAGTATAATGGGGTATTGTAGGGCATCATATGCTCTGCTTGTCTCAGGAAATCGTTTGATGGTGTTGTCTTGGTATCGAAAAACAATGTCTCATACTGACTGTGGTGGTACCTGTTATGATTACAGCAGTGCATACTGACTGTGGTGGTACCTGCTATCACTATAGTAGTACATGCTGACTCTATAGCAATATTTATCGACTCTATAGTACAGAGTACTCACTTGACAGAGTGGCGTGGTGAGGCCTAGTCCCATGCAGAGCCTCCGGCCTTGCCTTTATTGCCCAGCCGTCCGAAGTAGCACCTTGGCAGGCTGGGGCTGGGCTGCTACCCCCCCCCCACCCCAGCCACAATCCCCCCGCCCGCTCTGCAGTAATATCTACAGCCTATAGTGGTAGCATCTATCGACTGTATAGTAGTAACTGCACGCATCGGGGTGGTGGGGGGGCACTGTGAAGAATTTACCTCAGCGTTTTGTGTATTTTTATAGCATTTTTAACGCGAAAGAAAATGTCACTCCCACCGAACGCGTTGGACTTGGTAGCCCCCCCCCCCCACCAAAGGCGTGTGAGTTGGTTTTGTCGATATGCGTACTATTAAATAAATAAATGAAAAAATGACGCTGGATGTATTTACCAGCGAAACGTCGTACTCAAACTGTAAATGTGGATTAACTCTTCAACACACCGGTGGGCTGAAGTAGTGAATTATTTGTCTTTTGTCAACGTGACACTTTTTTTTGCTGATTGGCCGTGTCGGGTGGTGGAGGGTTACGACACATTTATAAATAAACGCGATCTAACCCAAAAACCTTTATTATGAATAATATTGGTCGCGAAAGCCTACGTGTTAAACTAAATAAATGAAAAGTGCACAAAATCGCTAATTTTACTAATTTAAAGTTGAGGGACGTGAAAAGGGAATAGCGCTTGCCCACCACGGGGCTTACGGCGTGGTACCTGACTATTTTTTTTAAGTAAACCCTACCGTTTGAGAGCCAAATCGTTCTCAAGTGCGCGAACACACATAGACAGACAAAAAAATGCCTTTTATAGGTAAGATTGGCCTACCATCCAAAATTAACCTGTGACTGTAATGTTAACTGGAGTTCATAATAGAGGTTTTTGGGTTAAATCACGTAAATATATAAATGTGTCGATAAAACCCGCCGCCACTTGACACAGCCAGCTAGTAAGGGTTGTCACGTAAACAGAACATGCCAATTCGCCACTAGCATAGCACACCAGTGTGTTGGAGAGCCAAGCCACAACATTTACAATCTGAGTACGATGTTTCGCCAGTATTTACAACTAGCTTCATCAATTACTGGCGAAAGAACCAAAGACTATTATTGAACACTTGTTTTCCCAGCACAGCCTCAGAGCCTTAACTCATTTTCAGGAGGGTCCTGGGGGTGATGTCTAAAGGTGATGTGTGCCTTAACACTTTTGATGCATGCATTTGTGTGAAATGATTGGTCAAGTGTAAGGTTTGCCTCACTGAAGGCATCTGTCTGTGTTTTGGCCATTGAAACTCGGCATTACATTTGCTTAACCTGCTTACATATATGTACCACAGGTCTCCTGGTTAATATAGAAATGATAGTTTAGCACAGTTGGCTATGAGAACTAGAGTTTCAAAAGCCAAAGATATGTGAATTAGATTCTGGATGTAAAATATGTTTTAATATAATTGTTTGTCACATTGTGATCTTTTATGTAGTAATTTCTTCAAAAAAAAGGGACGGAAGTTGCTCCTGCTGCAGTACATATTTGATGATCCTCATATCAGCCCCAGGCTCATCTCCTGTGCCAAGTGGGTTCACTGCATCGCATATTATAGCATTTTTAATTAGTTCCTGCATTGTATTTTTTAAAACTTGCCAGTAAGAGTGTGACAATGTTATCTTATATTGGATTGATATTGATTCTTAAGCTTTGCGATACATGTAGAAAATGATCCGTGTAAGAATCAAGAGGTTTTTTTGTTATTAAAATGTGTTATGTGTAATGAGTTAATGCAACACCTTCAGTAACTGGAGGCACTATTCACCACAATGTTAAAACAATGATTCTTGAATATAATCGCAGCAATGAATTGTAACAATTTGTTGAATAGTGAAGGGGATGAATCGTTACACCATTTCTCCGATTGCATTATGGCATCGTCTGTTATGTAAAAGTCTTATTTAAAGCATGGTTAGTTTGCGAACTGTGAATGTTTTTCAATGCATTATAAAATACCTTGGATGCATGTTTTTGCGGACTCTTGGCAGGTACTGCATCTTGAATCAGAAATTGGAGGACAGTGTTGAGAGGAGCGAGCTCTTCGTGGCCTTCATCACCAAAGTGCCACGAGTTCTTCGCGGCTGTGGATACATCGGCTTTAATGGAGGTCAGCCGTGGGAATGCGAATCCCAATTCACCACAGTAATCCACAACACTGACCCCACTGATTTTTCGATCTCTGAGAAACTGTCGTGAGTGTTTTTTTTGTAGGCAGGAAGACACAGTAATTTCACAGAATGGAAACAGTGGATGTATGTGAACTGACTTGGCCTTGTCTCTTTAAAATGGTCATTCAGCTGAGTGGCATAACAATTTACTTAAACTGAATGCTATTTTCTTAGAATAAAGTTGGTCTTATTTTACTTCAATTGCAAAGCTGCTGCACGTAATATCACAAGTGTTGCTGGAATGTTGTTAATATCAGACGCGGCGAAGATGGTTTGTTAAATTGCATGACAATGAGGGATGGTGACAAGGTGTGGAGGCCTTCATCCAGCAGTTAATAGATAATGGCTGATGGTGATAATGAATTGATACTTGGGACTTGCATTCACTCTGTATGACCAGTTTCACCACTCGAAAGTAAATGGAATTTAACATGTCTGTGGAATGTTTGATTGGTCTGATTGAGAGTAAAAATAAAGTAATGAAAAAATAAATATAGCAAACCATTCCCTTTTACGGGTTTAGCTATTGTGGTTTTGCGGCAGAGTGCCCTTCTCGGCCCATCGCGGTTGACCGCGAGATTCCTGTATGCGTCGTAACGCTGCTGCTGCTGCTGCTGCCGCTGCTGCCGCTGCCGCTGCCGCTGCCACTGCCGCCGCTGCCGCCGCCGCTGCCGCCGCTGCCGCCGCCACTGCCACCGCCGCCGCCGCCGCTGCCGCCGCCGCCGCCGCCGCCGCCACTGCTGAAGAACACACGTGGCGCCGTCTTGTCTCCATCTTGTCTCCCAAGCGGCCCATCGCGGGTCACAGGTCACGCGGTGTTCCCAGCCTCCAGTGACCAGGCAGTGAGGTTCAGCCACACGATTTTTCTTCCTCTAGTGTTACAGTACTGTACACGGATATGTGTACCGTATTGTACACTATGGGGTTTTTTTCATTTTATACATTTACTGTACAAATTTATATGTAACACGAGAAAATATTTATCATATTTAACATTCAAAATACTGCCTGTTTAATGTTTGGGTTGATGTAGCATAACGTACAACAAAAGGAGGGGTTGGTGTTGTATTTCGAACCGTGAACCAAACCCTATGTTACCCTATCCTCTTTGGTTCTTTTGGTAAAGTCACGTAGGTAGAGAAAAAAAATCACGACGTTTCGATCGCAATACAAGCAGTCGTCCTCAGGCGGAAACAATAATCCAGCAGTGGAACTACTGAACCAGTGAGAGAGCTGTTACAACAATAGGTTATAGATGTGGCGATGGGCAAGCAAGCGGGGTCTGAGCTGGAAATAAATTCCATCCCCGGACGCAAGCACGTCAGTTGTGTTAATGGGGGAGATTATGGAGAGAGAGAATAGGGAGAGAGATTAGCATGAAATGAGCTTTCGTCGCCGCGTAAGAGTAACATCCCCGCATATGTGCACAACAGCAGTGTTAATGAGAGATTAGCACATGAGAGTGCAATCCAAAGGACATGTGAGCATGAGAGTGCAATCCAAAGGGCATGTGAGCATGAGAGTGTAATCCAAGAGATCGGCTGTAAGGGGGGGAGAGAAGGGGCGGGGCAGAAAGTGGGACTCTGACTCTGTAGCAACACTTGAATCACTGGGGGAGAGATCTAAGAGAGAGGCATAGAGAGAGAGAGCCACAGAGAGTCGGAAATAACAGCTGACATAGGCAGGTAGGATGAAAACATCACAGTCAGTTAAGACTTTACCTGGTTAATAACGTCCTTCCAATGATTGCTCAGTTTGTACCCATCTTCTCGGGTTGAAGTTGTGTCTGTGTTTCTATATCTGGATGGCTTCATGAACAAATCTCTGAAGGTATCCGGTGGGTTTGCAGAGTACCTTCGTCTTGGAAAAATCTATTTCGTGTGAGCCCACAGCGTTAAAACAATGATCAGCAACGGCAGAGGTATTAGTCCTACCATGTTTCAGATCTGCCTTGTGTTCACGAACGCGGTCCGAGACATGTCGTTTTGTTTCCCCAATGTAACAGCTGCCACAACTCAGTTTGTAGACACCAGGGTATTGCATGTCAGGAATCACATCCTTTACAGATGGGATCAAATCACGGATTTTGTGTACTGTGTTGAAACGAACCTGGATCTTATGTTTGTTTAAGATTTTGGAAATATTTTTGGTAACCCCTGCTATGTATGGTAAAGTGATGATATTGGATGGATCCTCAGAAGGTTGTCTCCCCATGGCTGGGGAGACAGCTTTGCGAATTGTACGGTCAGAGTATCCGTTCATCCTGAGAGCTTGGTGTACATGCTCCAACTCACTGGCTAGGTGGTGCTGGTCGGAGATGCAACGGGCCCTATGGTGTAGTGTTTTGATGAGGGAATTCTTCTGGGCTGGACGGTGATGGGAGTCGGGCTTTAGATAGGCATCCGTGTGGGTGGCTTATCTGTAGACAGAGTGTCCCAACGAGCCATCAGGTGTCTTCTCGATAAAAACATCCAGGAATGGTAGCTTGCCATTCTTTTTCACTTTCATGGTGAATTTGATAAACGAGTATATGTAATCCATTTGCCTTTGAGTTCGCACATCGCGGATTTGCCGATTGCGGCGAACTTAACCCACGCGATGGGCAAGGATTTGCTATATATACACACACACGACATTTTGTTATCATGCAGTATTTTATAATACAAGGGAGAAAGGGAAATGAATCCGACTGCCCATGTCTGCCCAGGCCCGTGGTGGTCCATGCATCTGGATGAGCTGGTGCCACCAGGCTCATTCCTCGTGGACATCAAGTCCCTGTACAGCTCCTCCATCAGCAGCCTCCTCGTCTCCCCCGTGTTGAGCCAAGGTGAAGCTGAGCATGTACAAGTTACATATCATTAATGCTTGTTTACGTGTCATTACATGTTTGCTATGTATGTGTCAGTCGGCACCCTAGACACCCTTACAAATTAGATATTCCACCTCAAGGGGTTACCCAGATGGAACTTTGCTAATGAATAAACAATGAACCATACTGGACCTGCTTCTCCATGGTTAAAACTGCTGCGTGATTCATATTGGTAACTGCATTTCACCATGAGCATGGGGCTTTGTTCACAAAGACAAAGATCCCTCCGATAGCCTGAACAGACAATTGGGGCAAGTGCTGTTAGCGAGCACCTATGAAGGCCAGAATGGCACACAATGGGGTGGGTGGCCAGCACCACGCCCGACCGCCTTTGTCTCCGGAGTGACGATGTTTACACACCACACCAGGTATTAATTTGAGGCTGAGTCGACCTAGGGGAGGCCCAGGATCAGTTCAGATAATCATCACTGGTGTTGGCCATGAGCGGGAATTGAACTCGGGGTGTTGGGTTCATAGCGCAGCGCGCTAACTGCTACACACTACCGCTCCCCATATAGCCAGTTTGTTCACATATCCAGTGTCACATGCACATTTAACCTGGTCGCATTCCAGTTCCACTCTTTGCATGGCTGTCTTTTGAGGGAGAGATACATTTTTCAATCGGCTTACTAGCTTAAACCCTATGGGGGAATATGACACTTGTCTAAATAGATAAAACAAAATGATTGAGAGTACATGAGAGAAAACATTATAGAATGCATTAATTTAGCCAGACTTGGATAGACAAAAGTTGGAAAGTTAAACTCAACGTTTTTCTGCCATAGTCTGTCATACAGAGCACTGTGAGATATCATGCCTATTTAACTTATAACTTTCGTCTTCATTTGCTTGTATAGTTATTTGTACCCAGGCTTCCCTTGCGGAATAAATCATCCATCTGATTGGGCATTTACCTGGCTAAAAAAGGAATATATATGCTGTCGGCAGTATGAAATATGGATAGAGAATCTAAAAGGGGCTGGGTCGATTTGTGACTCAGGCGCCTTTCTGCATGGAGTTTGCATTTTCTCCGCTGTTCTGCATGGGATTCCTCTAGGTTTCCCGGTTTCTTCACGTAAAAAAGAAGTATTTGATGCAACTGGTATTGGCCTAACATCCCAATGCTGAAATATTACCTGCAAATTAGTAATTTGTGATTAGACACAAAAGCAACATTGGCCCTGAATGAAAATAAATGGCAGGACCAACTTGAAAGACTCTTAACACTCAGGGAGGCTTTCAGGGGTAAACATGCGTAAGAATAATACATCTCCTAACAGCATGTGAGAACTTATTAATAACATCTCCTTCCTTATTTATTTAATCAGAGGATGGGCCAGTAGGCCTGGATACAAGATATCTGCTCTCCCTATGCCTGCAACCTGCGGCCGCCATGCTCGAGGACAGGGCAGACAATGTCCAGCGCACCATGGAGAGGATTCCTATCCTCCTCCGTCTGTTCGGAACCCATAGTGGTGAACAGAGTGGTAAGTACTCATGATACTGTGCTATTATCCAGTCGCTGCTCCATACATGGTTGTCTTTACACCGGAATAAATTACACCATTATGAGGTCCTGAAAGTATATTAACTTCACGTGAATGTACTGTTCTGTGTCAATCTACTGCTGGATGAAGACCTACCCATGGCTGTGTCGCTCATGGCATTTTTCACTTCGCTGGACAGTGTGGATTTGGGAAATGGGATGGGGGATGATCCCCCAGGACCAGTTCAGATATCATTGGCTAGCCAATGCTAGGAATCAAACTTAGGTAGCTGGTTTTCCGAGTGCAATGCGCTATATCCTTTGCACCACGGTGCCACTGTGGCGAGATGTTAATTACCTCGCCTTGTATACAAGAGGTTGTGGGTTCCATCCCAATCCTGTATATTTGGAGTTTCCATATTCTCCCAGTGGTTATGTGGATTTCTCTTCAGGTCCTCTGGTCTTTACCTCCACATTTAGAAACGTGTTTAGAGTATTTGGCTGCTATACATTTCAACATAATAAGAACGTCGTTGAGCTTATCATTTGTGTCCAGGTCGATTCTGAAATAGAGTTGAATAGCTCAGTGGGCCTTACCTGGTAAAATAAAAAAAAATAGTTGCAAGGTGGGTCCCGTTCACTGCTGAATCTCGGAGCACACAAGTGGTTCATGTTAATTTTATTTAAAGAGGCATAGTGCCGTTGTTTTTAAAGACATTGTAGTCACCATAGAGAACTGCAGCGACACGACCGCACTCTATGATAGCTGGCGCCAAACTGTGCCAAATGCCCTCCCATACAGCCTTGTAAGAGGCCGTATCGGAATGGAATCGGAAGAAAAACTGATGATGTACACGTCTGCTTCATGGTGGATGTAAATTTTCAGTTGGAATTACACACAACAACCATCGCCCACTACTGGTAGGGTAATGCCTGATTTCACATGTGTAGTGACGCACTCAGAGACACTAGGAGTAGGAGGCACTCTATTTATTAACAGCCTTCACAGTCCATAATAAGCAACTACAGCTTCCAGTCTGGACAGCTGGGAGACTGCCTGAATGACGACGCCGAGGAGGTGAAGACGGTTATGGCGACGACGACTCCAGCAGGACGACTGGATCCCACTCCAGACAACAGCCCCGAGCCTTTGCTCGGGGGTCCCCTTTTATCCTCCCAGCGTCGCCTTGCTCCGCCCCAGCCACGCCCCCCTTCTAGACCCTACTCGCGGGTTCCCGGGCTTACCTCACATGCCCACTCTATCAACCTTTCCCTTACATCCCTCTCTCTGGCTTTTCACGTGACCAGCTGACAGACAGGGCTGCTGTACCTGCAGATCCCCTTCTCTGCCAGCAACCAGCGCTATGCTACGTAGTGACCCATTCCATGTCACTACACATGTTTTAGATGGCGTGATGTAAGTCGCTTTTTTGTTTGAAAAGCACTTTGAAGGCCCTGGAGTAGAGGAGCGCGGCTCTATCAAAAACGAATTATTTTCATACATTTCATAATTACATTTTATTATTTTCTGCACGGAATGATAGGGGAGACTATTTGGATGGAATCATAACTAGTGAATAATCGTAATTGCACTATTGGGATTAATAATGTTGATAAAAAATGTTTTAACCTCTTTTGAGATGTGTAATTGCTGTGGTTCTGATCCTTTAGAAAAGGACCCTTCTGGTCCTGTCTCTGGTGAAGCGGAGTTTGTGACTGCGCTCCAAACGAGGGTGGCTGGGCTCCTGAAGGAGCAGGAGATGCTAATGTTCAGTAATGAGAGCTGGACTTCACGCCAGGCCTCCTCACTAGAGTCCATTCTTCACAACGGAACATTCAGGCAAGTTGTCAACACGTCATTCTACACTTCAACTGAAGACACGCACAAGTTTCAATGCATTCTGTTTATTATTTCACAATGCTTTGTTTGATCTCACAATCATTATTGTATTTTACAGAGAACACCAATAAAATGTATGACTATAGGAGCAAATGCAACTCAATTGCATTATTTATGTAGCTTCTATGCAAAACAGTTGAAGTGATAAATTAATATTGCCAAAGACAAGCATTTATAAAATGATGTTTTTACCATCTGCCGAATGCTGATAATGATCTGTGCACATTGTTTCAGACAAGCGCTATGGCAGCATCTGCAGAAGGTTGTGTCTTCGGCTCTGGCCGGTGTTCTGGCTGCTGTGGACCAGGACAACAACTTGGACCTTCTGGATGAGTCCAAGCAGCCACCTCACATCATTGAATTATGGCTGCAGATCCTAAGCAATGAGAATATCCTCCCGTTCCAGTCCATTGCAAGGTAAGAGCGCAGTGAGCTCAATGTGTTGGTTGTGGTGTTAAATGGTGTGGCCATGCCAGAAGCATAGCCTGTAATTATTATTTAATATTATGCTTGTTTACTCCCGAAAGCCTCAAAGAGTCTCATGACCTTTTCAGGAGAGTCCTGCCAAGTTTTCACAGTAGGGGGCAATATTATTACGTGTAATTCCAATTTAGTAATTTTCAGGAAGTTTTTCAGCATTGGTATGTATTGGCGAATACATGTTACATTGTGTGTGCATTTGAATTATGGGAGGAAACCGGAGAACCAGGATAAAACCCGTGTAGAACAGGGGGAGAGAACGTACAAATTTTACAGAGAAAGAGTTGGATATTGAATCCAGGCCCTTTTTGCCGTGAGGCACAAGTGTTACCACTGTTATGCCTATCGTGCATCAAGACCATGTTTATAAGCAGGATGCCATTAACCTTGAACATCACTCAACCTCATTTAGCCATTTCACTGGAGTACAAATTGAAAGATTTCAAATGCTGTGAACGTGTGTTACATTAACATGGGGATGCTGCCCTGTTGTGATGGTTAGAAAATTCCACTGATTCAATCTACTGGCAGTGGAAGGTTAAACAATGGTCAAGTTTATTATATCCCTCTGCCTCTCAGGCTCTATTTCAGCTGGTAAGGCCCATTTAGTTCAACAGCTATTTTACACGGACGACAACAGCCCAAGACTGTCGACAGTGGTGGAAATTTCAGGACATTGCATGGTGGGAATGTGCAAACTAACAAGAACAAAAAAATATATTTACACGGAACCCTGGCCAGGTCTTATAGCAAACATGGTAAACAATAAATAGTGCTTTCGACAAGTAAAAAACAGTGTCAAAGTATCGTGTGACAGACATGTGTAAATACACCGTGTATACAGCCTCAGTTACAACTGAGCTTGTAGTATTCATCATGGTCGAAGTTTGCCGGGGGGGGGGGGGCACGGGGAGGGCAATGCCCCCCTCCCCTAACTGGGCACCTTTATTAATTTATTTTCATTATTTAACAATTAAGATTTAATATACATACATTTATTCTTAATGTGAGGGACAAAGCGAACCCCTGCTCGCCTAAATATAGAAGTCAAACTCTGCCTATGGGATTCATAGCAATTGCGGCATAGGTAATTCTGCAGCATGGTATTAGCACACGTGGCTAGATAAGGTAAATGTGGAACATTAAGATTGGTAACAAGAACGTTCTTAATTTGGATGCTGCTCAAGAAAAGGCCCTGGAACCAGTCTTGAGTTATTGAACTTAGTCATGGTCAACAGGCCTGTGCTATGCATAACAAACCATACATTAATTTGGAGTGATTTAAGCTCATGTTGTGTATGATTAATTGGTGATGTAATTTAAACTGTCTAATATTTAGAAATGTCTTTTGAAGTCAGAATCTATCAGAGATGTGGCATTACTGTGAATGAGAGAAACTGTCCAGGATCTAGAATTGATGTGGATAATAGTTTTGTGTTGGGATTGTTTGGGCGAAATGCATTGTTCTTCGGAATTTGAATGATAACAGTCTATAGTGCTACACTATAATACTATATTTTAGAAACAAGGTTTTAATATGTTCTGTAATTTATTGATGACTGATATTCTTCAACAAACGCTGCCAAGTGCTATTACCGTCCATATTTTTTGTCCATAATGAGAATATTCAAGTTGCCTGTGACAAGCGACCATACCGCTGATCAGAGCGCTTGAGGTACTCGCTGTGTTCTGTGACGCTCTCACAGGGAGGCGAACGTGCAGATTCCCGTTCCTCGTTCAACGGACGCAGGACTGCCAAGACACTCAGAGCTCCCATTCAGCTGGTTGTTCTATGAGTCAATCCAAACTCTGTGGATCAAGATCCAGGACCACCAAGGCAATGGCCGAACACATTATATTAAAACATTGTTCACTACATTTGGCACAATGTAGCATAGAGCAAAATATAAAAGTATTAGCTTTCCTCGAAATTTTCCCGGGATGGTGATGGCTGCACAGAGGCATCTGTATAGATGAGCCCAAAGGTTAATGTCATTGGCAATTTTTGTTTGTACAGTAAATTAAAAATGCATTATAATTTAACCCATCCATTCCTTTTTTTTAAATCAGGGAAACACTGACTTATTATAGAATGGCCATATGCAGAGTATGTTTTATATGTCATGGCTGTAGGCCATGTTTAACTTGGGAAATGTGTGACCCTCCCCTGGCTTCCTGCAGAAACGCTGGGCTCCTGCCCAGAGAAGATGTTGCAGAGGCAGTTTGACTCGACTCCGCTTGGCCAGCTGCTTGCCTCTCTGCCTGGAGACTGCTCAGAGGATATCCTCACTCGCTACAGCAATGATTTTGTGTGCATGGCCTTCCAGCCACGGAGACAAGAGGAACTCAAGGTGACTGAGAAGTTGGAAGTGCCAGAGTTATTTATAAGATTAGGCCATTGTGTGCTAATTTAATAGCTTGCATGAAGCAATTGTTCAGAAGTCATATGTTGCTCTGTGGCTACAATGACCCACATCTCCCTTGCAAAATATGTAACAAATCTGGACAGGTTGTCAGTCAAATTATTTACATTTTTTTAACTGAACAACATTGCAGCTATGGCTTGGAAACCATTTCTCCCACTCCTCTTGGGATTTTTGATTAGTTTTAGTTTTGAGGATTGAGGGTAAGGTAAATGCCTTCAGAGTTTTTGCGTGTACACTGAATCTTAGAAATATGAATATTTTAAAACATGGATTAGGGTGACGTAGGAAAAGATCAGCGACCAATCTGAGTTCTATTTTCGGCTACAGCTAACATCAGTGGTGAGCGATATCTGAACTGGTCCTCTTATTTGCAATATATGTTCATCATTCTCCTTGCTTGATCATGGGGGTGACTGTGTAATGCATTGTGTGCCTGTGTGGGAGCTGAGCTGCGGTGATGAGATGTTATCTCCTTCACCTGGTACGCAGGAGGTTGTGGGTTTGATCCCAACCCTGAGACGTGTATATTAAGAATTTGCACGTTCTCATGATCACGTTCATTTTTCTCTGGATCCTCCACTTTCCCCCCCCACATTAAGAAACATGCCTTTATAGTATTTGGCTGCTATAAATTTCTACATGATAAGCCACTTTGTTGAGCTATCATTTGTGGCCAGGTCACTTCTGAAAAAGAGCGAATAACTAAAAACTTAAACTATTTTTTATTTTACCTGGTAAGGCCCATTTATCTATATAGCCTAGTGGGATTTACCTGGTAAATAACATAGTTTAGTTTAGAAATATCTGCACTAACCCATTGCCTGTGTTTATAATGCATAGCTGCTGAGCTCGGCCCTCATTCGTGCCATCCACTGGGTTCACCACGAAGAGGAGCAGCGGTCGTCTGTTCCACCCGTGGTTTGGCTGCATGTGGTGGCCACTCGCGCGCGCACCCGCCTTGACTGCTTCTGCCAGCTGGCCCGGATTCTTCCGGATATCCTGACCCAGCTATGCTGGAACACGGACCTAACGGCGGCACTCCCGCATCAGGAAATGGTATGGAGAGTGTGGGCTGTAACTGATCCATGCGAATGGCATTGATGTCATGTGGAACTGATGCATGAAATGGTTTGCTGTCTATTCTAGATTTAAAGCTTTCGTGACTGCAAGGATCCATACTCTTTGGTTCCTCGCACACAGCTTAAAGGTCGCGGTCTGAGCGTGGCTGTGTTTCACTCCAGCGCTGTCCTCGAGACAGCCTGGTCCCTTCACCTGATGAAGGCCGCTTGTGTTGTGGCCGAAACGTCGTGGTTTTTGTTGTTTTATTTTTTACCTACGTGACTTTACCGAATAGAACCAAAGAGTATGGTTTGCTGTCTGTCAAAGCAGTTTTTATTTTATTGTGGTCATTGTAATGTTTTTAATTCAACATTTTACATGTAAAGCTTGTTTTGATCATTTTTATCCTAGAATTGTGATTATTATACTGATTTATATGAGGCCAATGTATGTTTTTGCAGATTTCTTCTACAGCTGTCTTCATTGTAATGATCTAACAAGCTGTGGAAAATTGCTTCTAAATCGATGCAATAAGCACATCTTAAAAGTATGGGCTCAATGATTCATTGAGCAATGCTGTTATGAATATTACTTTTGTGTTATCTTATATTTATAATTGGAAGCTATGGACTATGTTTTTTAGGTTTATTTTCAATATGACTATGTGAATGGTTCACCTCCACCTTGTTGGTGGGTGTTGCTATAGGTCCTGGATTTAGATGCAGTGCAGGCGTGCCTGGAGCTCCTCCAGCCACGCCAAGAAAAACTACAGCAGCGTGAACAACTGTGGCAATGGAGCCAGCAGGTAACGTCCTTAAAGCCGGTGGTCAACTCCTGCATTGCTGCCCTGGCCAACTCACCGAGGGGCACTGAGGCCATCACAGCGAGTCTACAGAAGATGCGGTGCGTCTTGGCTCGCACGCACACATCACGATACACTTTGCGAGCGACAAGGTAGAGCCTCGCAGCAAGAAGGGCCTCGGTTCAATTCCCAACTTGAGTGCCTGTGTCTCTGTGAAGTTTATATGTTCTCTCCCTGCCATGCATGCGTTTCCCCTGGGTTCTCCCAATTTCCCCCCAAAGATAAAAACAAATGCATTGCAACTAGTATTGGCCAAACATCCCAATGTTAAAGATTTACCTGCAAATGACTAAATGAGCATTACACATAGCAATATTGCCCCCTACTGCAAAAACTTGACAGGACCTCTCGTGAAAAATTGCCTTGAGACTGTGAGGCTTCCATGGGTAAACAAGTGTAATACCAAGAATAATATTAAACGTTTAATGTACAATAGCATGCTGACCATGGATCAGAATCATTCAGACTGACATAGGAAATTTAAGAAAAGTTGTAAAGTGTGCAGAGAATGACGGTGAAAAAATGTACACATGGATCAGGAGACACACAATCAAAGACATCGTATTGACAAAGAGAGTAAATGGGCTGGAGCAGGACACATCGCTAGATGGGATGATGGCCGATGGGCGAGAATGGAGATGGAATGGCAGCCAAGGGAGAAAATGTGTCCAAGAGGATGACCACCAAGAAGATGGAAAAAATAGATTATGTAGGAGTGAGATGGATGGTAGTAGCAGTTGACCATGAGGAATAAGGATGGCATGGGGAGGCGTTAATTCAGCAGTGGATATACACTGGTTGATGATATGTCTGGAAATCAATCTACAGTCATGAGTGTCTCCCTGCTGTAATGAGCTACAGGGGCTCATTTCCATTGGTAATCTGAGCCAGTGGTAGTTTCCACATTTCCCTGCTGGAGACCAGTTCGTCCACAAGATGCCCTTCTTGACTTCTGACAGTGGGGCACACTTTCTTGTCCCCGGAGGGTTGTTAGGCTAAACTACAGTAATACCCATATTTTTATGAACCTTCGCCATAATGTGCTCAACTTATTGACAGCCAATCCCGTTTTGCGTACTATGGTACCTAGCCATAACGTACCCGAGATTTACGAACTTTACTAAGGCCCACATCTTTTACGTCGCACGGCAACATTCGGACGCCAGATGGCGCCCAAGCGTTAGCGTCCCTGACTACAGTCGTCTCTTTCATGTACTCTACTAATATATTTGTTCCCACATACCATATTCATGGTGACTTTTTACACAAGTGTAAACTATTTGTACATGATAAACATCTAATAATGCATATAGTGTAATAGATAAGGTCATATATCTTATATCAATAATATCTACAGGAGACCCTTGAATATGTCAAGGGTTAAGTTCTTGGAAAGTTCCATGAAAGCCAAAACTGCAATATTCAATAATTAAGCATTACCTAAATAATGGGGTAAGGTAAACGGCAACCAACTAAATGATTTGAAATGATTGAAGTATACATGTAAAACCCCTATACAAAGAACATTCTTAGACAATAAATAGGATAAATACTGAATAAATACTGTACTTACCGATGATGATCCAAAGCTGGTGTGTGTGTTTGTCTGCGAGTGGGGAGCGGTAGTGCTTGGGTTAGCTTGCTGCGCTACGAATCCGGCGACCCAAGTTCGATTCCTGCTCACGGCCAACACCAGTGACGATTATTTTAACCCTCTGTTTAGATACTGTACCAGATTGTGATCCACCATCCATTCTTTTTGCGTCGATTTAAGTACTTGTGATTTACATTCTGGTTTTCAGGAACGCATCTTGGGCGTAAACTGGGGTATGCCTGTATTTCATTTGAGATACGAACTTGTAATCTTCTGATTACAAATAGAATGGAGTACCTCAGCAATACCAATTCCAGCCAGATGAGAGTAATTTACATTGGTAAATTATGGAAAGGATGGTGATGAAAATATTATTCCAGAAAAGTTATTGTTTTTTCCTCTGACAAAAATGGCACTCATTAATTGAAAATAAATGAATGACTTTCATGTTGTATATGTGTCTATCTGAAAACGACTTTTACAATCGCATTAAAGCAGTGATAATGTCCTGCAGGAGCCAATGGAGACACTTGCTGGTGGTCCACATGTATACGGACCGTTTGAGTGACATCACCGATCCAAAAATCTTCGGCGTGATAGTCAAACATTTATTTCTTCTTTGGAAGGTAACCTTTACATTTTCATAAAGTTACGTGTGTTCTGTATGAATGTATTCACAAAACTGCAGGCTCGTTGTAATTGGTAATACCATATTGAAAATATCCTAAATCTGCCTTTTACCCACTTGCTTAGTGTCACGTGTTTCAGATTGATTAACACCAACGCTATAGTAAAATGTGGTGTGATGTTTGGTGCTGACCAGACCTTGTTGGCCTTGCAGATATTCATCAAGTTGTGCGTAGGAGAATCTGTAACATTAATTTAATCTCTGTTGCTTGTGTAAGGACAGTGCATGGTTTAGTGGGCTTGGGGGATGGTCGTGGTAACAGGGGAAGGAATGGTCACACGAGGTGACTGTGCGGAGCAACCGAACAAAGCTGGGAGAGAAGGGGCTCGGCCGGGGGCAGGGCTTGGCCACGCGAAAGGGGATATAAGGAAAAGGCTGAGAGGGGTTCGGGGCTGTTTGGGGAACGAGGTCCGAATCGTCATGGGGATCGTCGTCGCAGGGATAGTCGTTATCTACATCGTTGTGGTCGTCGCTGTTACGGTCGCCGTCATCATCTGTATCGACATTGGTGTGGACGGCTACACCGACGTCTTGCTATATAGAACGTCGTGTAGCAGTTACATCTCACCTGTTACATCTGCCAGCGATACTGAATAAATACAACTATTGGGCAACGTCTCCGGGTGCTACATTACACTTGTAATGGGTTCACATGACTCCTGCAGTTACTAGACGTGCTACGTTCACCACAAAAGTAATAGGTTTTTACCCTTTTATCTGGCACCAAAACTGACACCTTTATACAAGGGATCATGTTTGCATTAACCACAACACAAGCAGTCAAAATGCAAACAAAAAGACAACTCTGATAATGATATGCACTGTCCTTGAAATTGATTGGTTTCAAGGACAGTGCATATCATTATCAGAGTTGTCTCTTTTTGTTTGCATTGATTGCTTGTGTTGTGGTTATTGCAAACATGATCCCTTGTATAAAGGTGTCAGTTTTGGTGCCAGATAAAAGGGTAAAAACCTATTACTATATCTTGCTACTGGAAAAAGAGGTCTCATAATGTAAATGTTCACCACAATGTTAAAAAACATTTTTATTATTGAATCAAATCGTTAAAATACATTGACAAGCAAGGAGGTGAACCATTACATTCCAGTTTATCCGATGGAAAACAAACCAGCATCATCTCGGTATTATTGTCTGAAGTGAGTTCAAATATCGCTTTTATTTTATGTTTGATGGTCTTATCAATAACAATTTAGAATTTAAATCTTCATAAATCATTGTAACGTACAGGGCTTGACTGACATCATGATGATTTTGCTGAAACAGCGTTGGAGAGTGCCCCCCATGTTTGCTATGGAGACATGGGCTCGTTTTTGACAAAAGTCAAATATTTTCCAACCCATAAATTAGCTCCATAAGGTTCCTTTAATGATTTAATGTTTGAAGGCAATCTCATAATCTAAGATGTAGGCGACAATGTAAACGTGTTTTTTTTTGTCAACAGATTTTGCAAGTTGATTCTGACCTCTCGAAACAAAAGCCAATGCAATGCATCATTAACTTGTTGAAAAATTGCAACAATCAATCCAGCACCCTTTACTTCAGGTAAGTTCTATCGTCATGTAATTTAAAAGTATATACCATTTTTATGTTATCTGATTTGCTACAATTGTAATTATATATATGTTCACTAGACTCGATTTTCCGCTTGCGGTTTATCTGATTTGCTGATTAAGTGCGAACCTGAGATTTTGACATAAATTAACAACTCATGGATTTTCCCTTCAGCTCGAATTAATCATCTAAAAACAGTTATACATTTTTGTTCTTGGAAATGTGTATTTTGTGGTTTCGGCATAGAGATTCGCGAAATATGGATATTTTTGGATTATCTGCGATTTTGAATTATCCGCAGCCGTCCCCGTCATTAGCGCGGATAATCGAGAGTCTACTGTGTTTATCATTGAACTCAAGGTTATATGTTACACTAATATAAATAAAAGGAACATTTTGATTTAAAGCTTTCGTGACTGCAGGGATTCATATTCTTGGTTCTTTCGGTAAAGTCACGTAGAAGGGAAACAATAAAATAATCCCTCACAAATAGTCAACAACATAGTTTTCTCGTAAATTTGTACAAGTAAACATGTTCCTTTAAATATTCTTGGTTCTTTCGGTAAAGTCACGTAGAAGGGAAACAATAAAATAATAAAAATATTTTTATTAAATTTATTTTATTGTTTCGGAAAAGTCACGTAGAAGGGAAACAAAATAAAAATAATAAAAAAACATGTATTTTATTTTATTGTTTCCCTTCTACGTGACTTTACCGAAAGAACCAAGAATATTTAAAGGAACATGTTTACTTGTACAAATTTATGAGAAAACTATGTTGTTGACTCTATTTGTGAGGGATTGTTGCAATGTGTTGTGAAAGTCACTCTGAAAGGCATAAAAATGTAACAATAGCCATATATTTATGATGGTAAGAATCCGGAACACCAGCAATTGAGATGCTGGGTGTATTCTGCGTAAATAATTACATTTAAAAAATAATTCTTTCTCATTAATTACTTGATTATACATTTCCATGTGTGTGCAATTGGTGTAGATTGATACAAATTATTACATAGCATGAGAATAGGTTTTCCCCTTTTTTCTGGCAACAAAACAGGTGTGTTAAGACGTTAAAACACCAAACTGAAACCTTTTACAAGGAATCATGTCTGCATTACCACAATACTTGTGGTCAGAATTCAAACAAAAAACATACTCTGATAATATATGTGTAGTGGGTTCGAATTAGGTGCACACATACAGCTTGGAGGCAACACTATTTATTAGAACAGTAAATAATATAACACTGTACATAAGGTGGTGACCACCTTCCTCAACTCACTAACACTATACAGCGTGACCCAGGTAGGCAACGGGCTTTTGGCGTCCTCTGGTCTAACACCGTTTGGTGTTTTAACATCTTAACACCTGTTTTGTTGCCAGAAAAAAGGGAAAACCTATTCTCATATTTTGGTACTGGCAAAGGAGGTCCCATGATATTACATAGCATCTTTGTCACTTGGATTGGCAAAACTGTCAAACCCTAAGGAAACACTACATTACAGTAAAACCTGTGAATATCTGAAACATATGGCAATCTACTTCCTTATAAATGTGGAAAGCATTACCACTGTGACCTCGATGCCCTTTAGCTGGGAAAATGTCTTGGACTTGAGGACATTATCACTCCAGGGTTATTTTCATTTACAAGGCTATTGCCTGTAGATCTGCTCATTATTTTTATGACCTGTCATTACCATTAGACAATCCAAAAATCTGTGACGTGCATATGATTGTCTATTAAATAGTTCCCATATTGTGCATACAGTTTGGATTAAAAGCATTTCATGTAGCTGCACCAATGTTTTGGAACCACCGAGTTGCATCTCTTAGCTTCTCCATTCTGACATCTCCGTCCTCATTTACACTGACTTGATTGATGTCACAAAAGTTTAAGTTGATTTTATAGCTTTATTTTGGTGATTTTGAAAACGTTTTGGTTTAGCCATGTTTGTTTTTTGTAGTACAGAGTTAGCCTGATAACTTTAATCTACATTGTCTTATGGTTGTTAGTGTTTGACTTGCATCCCACTGGGATTTTTTGCACACAGCGTTGAAATACGGTGTTTTTTTCTGGAAGACTTTGCTGTTTTTTCCAGGATTTTTCTGTTGCGTGTAGTCACTTTAAGATGTTTCTTGTTCATGTTTTGTTGCGGTTGCGGTTGCACCCGAGTCAAGAGCCGCATGGCTCGCAGGGCTATACCTAATGAATGAAAACTGAAACTGAAGTGTGAATATAATTTGACATCAAAATTTATATTATTTAATTTGCTTTTGTTTTTTTTATTTGTAATTGGGAAATGCTTTGATATTGTCTGCCAGCCAAGTCGCTCTCGAAAAAATCTCTTCTTAGCTCAGTGGGCTTTACTTAGGAAATAAACTTCTGATTCTGATTATCAGCGTTGTTATGAAAGCACGAGAGGGAAAGCTGTGGGTCGACGTGTTTTTCAGGGGTGGAGTCAAGGAATGTCGGCTGTGCCGAGAGGAGATCACGGATCCTGCAGCACTGCCCTGTGAGCACGTGTTCTGCATGAAATGCCTGCGCATGAAGTTAGAAATGCGTAATACCTGCCCTACATGCCAACAGGAGACGTCACTAGACCAGATTGTCCGCACTGAGCATGTCAGGTAAGACCAGCCCTGCCCTGCATTGATATTCACTGACCTTTCTAAAGAGAAGCAAGCGTCTCCACCCTGTTATGCATAAAGTTTGACTTTCATGTATTCCTCTTGGCTCTCTGACTATTGAAAACAATGCATGCCATTTATGTTTCAATGAGCATGTGAATGCAAGCCAGTTTATTCAATCGTCTATTAATGTCTGTACTCCACAGATAGTTTTGCTGTCATAAAATACGAAAAATTGCATCGTTGGTAATGCTCACTTTTGTGTTACCCAAGACACTCTCGTAAATTAGTTTATCCTGGTATCTTGAGTTCTCACATGATTAAACAAATAAACTTGATAGGTTTGCATCGCACTGTGACCAGTATCTAACAGAGAGGGTCCTTACCGATAAACATCTGGCAGTTTACCAGCATTAGTTCAAGCAAGCCTGGCTGATGATGAGACTGATGATGAGACACTGAATATATTCAGTGTCTCATCGTCAGTCAGGCCTGCTTGAACTAATGCTGGTTCAATACAAGCAAACCCTGGCCTAGTGTTGATATATATCAACACTAGACAAGGGTTTGCTTGTATTGAACCGATGTAGAGAGAAATATATGTGGAGGTGTATTGTTATAATACTAATAAATCCAACGTTCGTTATACTGCTTGTTTTCTATCGAATATCGAGGTATTACAGTAATCGAATCATGGGGGGTGGGGTCTGGTTGGTTGAGAGTGTGCGTTGCTCTCATTGGCTGAACGAATGATGGGGGCAGGTATGCTTTCTCTGGCAGTGTTAAGTCGTGTTTTGATAAAAAAATAATTCAATAACGAATCCGCGTTCTATGGGGTTGCGCTAAGTGAGGTCTGCCTGCAATGATGTTCAATACACTGATGTGTTCTGTATCCAGGCACATCGTCGAGCAGCACAGTGGATTCAGGAAGCGACTGACTTCATTCTTCGTGGACATTGTGGCCCAATTCTGCTTTGGATCTGGAGACCCTCCATCTCAAGAAGTCATTCAAATGCTGCTTGATCTATTGTTCAGAGATCCCAGCGAGGGACAAGATATTGGTAAGCAGCACACTACTTTTGTAATATATACAAACTTTTCAAGTAATGTGTAGTGACTTGTAACGTCGCTACCGTGCGGGTCTACACACACACACACACGACATCACTACGTGTGCATGCGGGAATGACGTCACGGCCGGGTCGGGGGGTCTGGAGGCCATGGGTCAGTACCACGGGGGTTGTGTGAGGCTGTGGCACTCTGGCTGAACCCGACTGGATACGTGACCGGATCAAGGTGGGGGCCGGGGGCACCTTGGGGGCCACGTGGACAGAAGAAGAGCCTTCTCGAGAGTTCTCGAAGGTGGGCATGGCCGGGGTGTGGCCTGGACACGCCGAGGCGCATATAAGCGGCCTCCGCACCTGGTGCGGGGCTGCTCGGGTCCGGGATGAAGATGCCCGTGAAGACGCCTCATGAAGAGAAGAGTCAAGCCTCAAGTCAGCGTGGCCAAGCAGTAGCCCTCCTGGCTTGGTCATGCTAGTTGTATCAGAGTGTCAGTGTTAGCAAGTGTTAGCGGGTGTTAGTGTGTGTTAGCGAGGATAGGTCGGTGGTCACCACCCTATGTGCAGTGTTATCACATGTTGAGTAAATAAATAGTGTTGCCTCCCTAATTCAGTGTGTGCGCCTCTATCGAACCATTTCAAATGTGTGCATGACTGCAACAGATATATCCAGCTTGAATTTATACCACTGGCCCAGGGCTGTAAAAAGGAGATGAGCACTGCCCTAATGCTCATTTGAGCAGGGAATTGGTTTGACTTGAGTTTGTTATTTTCCATAGTTTGACAGGTATGAAATTCCTGTTTTATATTTAATATTATGTTATCTACATTTGATGAGAAACATAATAATATAGTCTCTTTAACATGAACAACGATTGTAGTAATGTCTTTAGCAATAATTGAAGCAACTGCTGATTTAAAAATCACATGGACAAATTCTTACAATTGTATACACAACACACAGGTGCAAGAGTTCCGAATGTATGTATGCATGTTGAACTTCTCTCGCACCGTACATAGCCAACCATGCTAATCGGAGGTGCATCATGAACTTATGAAATTGTGTGAACTTACGAAGTGAATTATATGATGTATCCTTCGATTTGCATCTCCATGGTCCCTGATATACCTTTTTTACATGCGGTGTATTTTCAAGTTTTGCCTTTGCGTGTCTTTAGGAAAAAGCAAGACGCGGGGATTGTCCCCATTTGAGGAATGTATGGACCCCAACCCAGTGATCCGTTCCCTTCTACTGAAGCTGCTTCTAGGCTACAGGTGAAGGCATGCGGTTACAGACCTACCTTTGCAATGCATATTATAGCATAGCTTGATTTAGAATTTTTACGAGTTGGAAAGGTGCTGCATTATGGGTTTTTTTGGCATTAACTAAACCATTGTTGTACATAACGGCCAATGCATTATTCTTTACAGTCGCTGCTATACAGTGAGGGAAAAAAGTATTTGATCCCCTGCTGATTTTGTACATTTGCCCACTGACAAAGAAATGATCAGTCTATAATTTTAATGGTAGGTTTATTTGAACAGTGAGAGACAGAATAACAACAAGAAAATCCAGAAAAACGCATGTCAAAAATGTTATGAATTGATTTGCATTTTAATGAGGGAAATAAGTATTTGACCCCTCTGCAAAACATGACTTAGTACTTGGTGGCAAAACCCTTGTTGGCAATCACAGAGGTGAGATAGATGTTTCTTGTAGTTGGCCACCAGGTTTGCACACATCTCAGGAGGGATTTTGTCCCACTCCTCTTTGCAGATCTTCTCCAAGTCATTAAGGTTTCGAAGCTGACGTTTGGCAACTCGAACCTTCAGCTCCCATAGAAAAATCTGTGGAGGGAGCTGAAGGTTCGAGTTGCCAAACGTCAGCCTTGAAACATTAATTACTTGGAGAAGATCTGCAAAGAGGAGTGGGACAAAATCCCTCCTGAGATGTGTGCAAACCTGGTGGCCAACTACAAGAAACGTCTGACCTCTGTGATTGCCAACAAGGGTTTTGCCACCAAGTACTAAGTCATGTTTTGCAGAGGAGTCAAATACTTATTTCCCTCATTAAAATGCAAATTAATTTATAACATTTTTGACATGTGTTTTTCTGGATTTTCTTGTTGTTATTCTGTCTGTCACTGTTCAAATAAACCTACCATTAAAATTATAGACTGATCATTTCTTTGTCAGTGGGCAAACGTACAAAATCAGCAGAGGATCAAATACTTTTTTCCCTCACTGTATATCTACGGGACCCTTTTGCCAGTATATAAATGATTAAAAGGAGTATAGGCTTTACCCTGTCTGACAATAAAACAGGTGTTAAGATGTTCAAAGACCAAATAGATACCTATTGCAAGGCATCAAGTCTGCATTAACCACACATACTTGTGGCAAAACATGCAAACAAACATGCTCTGAAAATGTATATGCTTTGTCTTTGAAACTAATTGACCTAAACCGGAGACAGCTTTATGGCCTTGTCTCACCAGTATTAGGCCAGAGAATGCTAAAAGGCAAACAGTACAAATGCAATGCAAGTATCAAAGCATTATTATCTCGGGTTGAGCAGTTAAATCTATAGGAACGTTTTGCCAGTATTAAAATGATAGTTCTAGTCTAACTCCAAATTTGAAATTGCCCACATATACGTTGTAAAAAATTATATTCATGTACCAATGACCCACACTTACACTTTGGAAGACTTCCATCAGAAGTGTTCTAACATGGTTACTTGAAAGTTTTTCAGTTGTAATTTTTAATATGTTGTGGCACTTCGAGATGCGCTGCATGGGAGGTGCATTTAAAATATTAAATTTTTAAATGAAGATGATGACTTTATCAAATGCTTTGTGTTTGGAAGCATGTGCCGTTACATTAGTGTCATGGCTAAATTTCCCACGCATGGATGAAGGTGATTATTTTCAATAGTGTACTCTTGCTTAATCACACAACAATGTATTCGTTCTACTCAGAACAGTGTGATGAAACCTGCATGACCTTTGCTATTTGTCTTGAAAAAAGATTTGAAGATGTAAGGCAGTACTTGGACACCTACTTGCACAAAATGGGTGAAGCTACCAGCTTGGAGCAGGGAGACCAGGAGGAGCTGTGTTACATGGTCATCCGCTGCATTGAGGTAGGCATTGACCTGCCTTGCCAACTCACTACATGTGTAGTGTAATAGCACCGGCTGGTGGACAGCAGCGGCAACTTTGGTGGACAGATAGTACACACGCCGGTGAGGGCGTGCACGGGGTGTAGGCAGAGAGAGGAACTAGAGTAAGGGTCACGGAGGACCCCGTCTGGAAGCCCCTGGAACCTGCTAGCGGGTTCGAGAAGGGAGGCGCGGTCAGGGCGGAGCTAGGCCGCGCTGGTAGCATAAAAGGAGCCGAGAGCGAGGGGGCTCGAGGCTGCCGGTTCTGGGAATGGACTCATCTCGTCGTTGATGTCGTTTCGTCGCTGTCGTTGCCAAACGTCTCCGCTAGATATTGCGCTATGAAGGATAGTAGTTGGCTATCTCAGTCAGCGCCGTCAGTGTTAGACGGCTTGTGTTGTGTACAGGCTAGGCTAAGCTCTTGTGGCGAGTGTGCGGACGACACCGTGAAAGTTGTTCATAAAGAAAGTGCCTCCTAGAAACTCTGTCTCTGAATCGTTGACACTTCACATGCACAACCGTGGCTTAGCGTTCTTACCTGGTTAAATACAAGAAGTCAGAGATTTTGAGAGTAAAGGCAGACCTCTTCGAACGTGGGGGGTTACTTTCCTGGAAAATGTGGTGTTGGGAAAAACCGTGTTTGACAAATAATAGACCTCGTGGGAAAAAGTGTTGTGTTCCTCGATCTGAAATTATCACGCCCTCTCTCTTTGTTTAACTAATTCTTCATGATCTCCATCATTGTTTTTCTACGAAAGCAGGGGTCGGCAACCAAAATAACAAGAGCCATTTTTTAAAAATTCAGTAAACAACTCACTCAATATTTCAAGAGCCGCGAATGCATGTGCATACAAGACGGTCCTTAATAAATAACGTCACGAAGCAGTCCATGAAGAGCTAATACTAAAGGATGTTGAGTCGCTCTCCATTTCTGGTGTGTGTGCCACCATCATCATCATCACGATCCGTGAGCAAATAGCCCGTAGTTATCCACTGCACATTTCGTAATTTGTTTCCACTTTTCTCTACACAATTCTCTTGATCTGTATCCCTATACAAATCGCTACTAGACTCAGTCCATCTCTTTTTTGTTTCTTTATCCATCAAGATCTTACCATCCTTGCCTTTTATCGCTGTTTACCTTGGTTTCCACTTCATATTTGTGCTCTTGACTAGTTTGTACACCTCCCTGGTCTTGTATTCTTCAGTGTAGTATTCAGTGCTGCGACATTGTTTTTTCAGCCATTCCTGCTTTTCCATTCTTGCTGATGTCCTTTCCTCATTGCATAGCTTTAATACTTAGTCGCCATCGCATTTAATTTCTTTATCTTCAGCCTTATTTTTCTCTTTTCCTGTGATAGTTCTAAGAATTTCTCAGTTATCCATTTTTCTTTGGGTTTTACTACTAAGGGTATTATTGTTTTCTACTGCTTTCTCCACTATCTTCAGTGCTAATGCCTTGCTGCCTATGCTAAGGTGTTCTATATTTGCTGCTCTGATTCTCCTCGATATTTCCTCTTTATATTTCCTCCAACGCCTATTTATCTCCCCCGTTCCTGTCTATCGCATTTCTGCCAGTCCGAGGATGTCATACCTGTGTACCTTTCAGTTTAATTTCTTAGCAGCTCTAACTTTCGTGTTGCCCATCGTGTTCTCACATCCCATGTCCCTACTGTGATCTCTTCATTCGCCATTCTCAGCCTCTTCATTGCGTCGGAATGTGGCTGCTTTGTTTCCTGATGGTATCGTAGCTGCTGCTGCTACGTTCCAGTAACTACATTTTCGATCCAATCCCGGTTACTTGATTGGGGACGCGGACTTTGTTGACCCGGGCAACGTCCGAGCCGGTATCCTTCTTCTGTGGCCGTCATGTGCATTAGATTCCTTTCTTATTTTTTCTTCACGGCTGAAGTATCAGGACCATTTCGCCCAATCCTCTTTTTTATCTTCCATTTTTACTTCATATGTACTTGTAGTCCACTCGCTTATACATTTTGCCATAAAAAAGTCGACTGTGAGGTCCATTAAAAATAATGCGAATGCATATTCTTAGCTCTTTCGGTAAAGTCACGTTGAAGGTTCTTTGTAAGCCATCTGGCTACCATGAGAGATTCGTTCATGAGGCTGTCCACATGTACAAGCATAGAGACAATTTCAACCGAGAAGATGGATTCTGGCTTAGCAATCATTGGAAAGATTTGATTAACCATTTCAGGTCTTAATTGATTGTTCACGTTTACAGTGGCTTTCAGACAGCATAGATTAATTTTTCGTCTCCCCCCCTCCTCTTTTCAGAACATAGATGGACTAGTCCTTCTAAATAAACTGCCAAATCGCTGCACGTGGCGCTGATGTTTTTTATAAATAAATACACCGTTAAATTTTTTTTTTAAATTAATGCAAACCGACACACCTGATGATGACCGTTTGTGTTATGGTCGAAACGTCGTGAGAATTTTTATTGTTTTATATATATTTTATTACTTTATTGTTTCCCTTCAACGTGACTTTACCGAAAGAGCTAAGAATATTAATTACTGCAGTCACGAAAGCTTTAAATCAAAATTTAATGCGAATGCAATGAAGGAAAGTGTTGCGGCTCGTGCTCCCCAGGGTGCTAAATTATAACTGTGCATTATCAAACACCTGCATCTCCCGTGGAGTCCTCCTCCTGAATTCCTTACCATTACCACCACCTCCATCGTCGTCAAATCATCAAAAGTAATGAAAAAGCACATTGTTATTTTAATGCGTTACTATTTATTGCAGTCATTGTTTTTAAACATTTACCATTTGCCCCCTATTTTAATCGTACCAGGAACGTAACCCTATTTTTCCCATTGGAACAAGGTTTCTGTATTAGAAGATTCTGCATTCACAAGCGTTTTCAAGAATGTAACCCTTGAAAATCTAGAGAGTGTTTACTGTACATGACCACACATCCCAAATAGACCCATCCTGGGTAAAAATGTACTATTTATTTTTATTAATACTATTTAGAGAAATGCCAGTTATAAACATGTAATTGCTTCTTTGCATAAATAATTCAAAATGTACAAGAATGTAAATGACTTGTGTTTCAGAGGTGAATAAATGTGTTATGTTCGTATTTAGAACCTGAACTATATTGCAAATGCAGTGATTACTGCAAGCCAATTGAAGTTTGAATGAACAAACTCAAGATATTTTAGTTGAAATTATATTTTACATTAAATTTGATCAACATTTAACAAATATCTGAACTGGTTTTGGGCCTACCCTAGGTTGACTCAGCCTTAAGTGAGTATGTAGTGCAGTGTCTAAACATTTCCTCTGGGGAGAAAAAGGTGACCAGGCATCATGCTGGCCACACCCCCTCATGATCGCCGTACTGGCCTGCTAACAGCACTTGCTCCAACAGTCTGTAAAAGGCTGTCTTTGCCTTTGTATGCCTTTCTATGCATGTATTTAGGAACTGTATGAACTGTACTCTTTTGTATAAACTGCTCCATTCTCAGGATTCCCTGCATGCGGAAGGGCTTGACGAGGACATGAGCAGAGCTTTGGACCGTCTCTCCACCCTGCAACTACCTCTGCAGGACAGGACCGAACAGGATCGCTCCATCGCAACCCTCATCTCTATTGCCCACATTCGATTTTGCCTCAACGTAGCAACTGCAGTGCTCTACCAAGAATACAGCGGAGAGAATCAGAAACAAGCCGGTAAATACAGCAGCCGATAATGTGGGTCCTTTATTCAACTTCTTTCAGGATGGTCTTTTTTAGGAAAATAAACCAGGTCATGAGCTGCTCGACCAGATAAAGACATGTATTAGCCTCGATAGAGCTCGCAAGTTCGTGACGTTAAGTGTGCCACATATGAAGTTCAGTTTGCCATGTAAAAATAATAATACAATATTCCGTATTAACTTGATGATATAACACATTATCTTCAGGTTTTTATTTGAGAGTTGGTTGCTGCTTTTCAATCTGAACTTATGCAATTAGCTTCCTGCAACTCTTTCTCATCTATACCTGGCATCTTGTTCACCACAGATGTGCTGCAGTGAACAATAGAGGTTTAGAAACCGATTTGTGTTTAAGCAAAAAGACAGTTTTAGCCAAATGGCAAGAAATATTGGCAAAGGTAGGGAAAAATAGCAGTGATTTCTTTACCTTGAAATGTTGGTTTTGATGATATTTTAATATTTTTTTAGGTTAAATAACAAATAATAATTGAGTACATTAAGTATTTGTGTAATTCTTATAGTGCAAGGCTCTCAGGAAGCCGATATGATGCAAAGACACAGTCTGCAGTAGTTTCATAGTAGGTGTGATTTTACCATGTGTAATTCCTCTTGATTAATTTTCAATTGATTAAAAGTGTTATTAAATTATATAGATTCATGTAGCGCCTTAATCCGAGGCACTTTACAACAACATTGTATATTAGATGATAGTGGTTGAAGTAAAGAGTCGCGTTATTTTTTTAAATAGTGGTTTAGTTATGGGGACAGGAGAATAGGCTGGAGAGGTTAAGGAGGGGTTGGGGTAGGGTGAGTGAAAGATGTAGGGATAGTAGCTAGGATGGGCAAGGGAGAAGAGATGAGGGTTGTTTTAACAGAGGAACAGAAGCAGGTGAGTGAAGATGGTTGATTTGTGTGCTGCAGGGGGAGTTGGTTACAGTGAAGGGGAGCGAGGAGGGAACAGCCGGGCAAGAGCGTGAGACTGGGCACAGCAGGGTGAGGGAGGCATAGAGAGGCACGGTAGAAACTGGGAGCATAGATGGTGGGATGGGACAGAGTAGTAAGAGATGAAAGACGCAAGATAAGGTTGGTCAAAACCATGGAGAGATTTATGGACTAGAGTGATATATTTAAACACAGCGATAGTAGACAGGGAGCCAGTGGAGTTGGGAAAAAGAGCAGAAGTGTGGAAATTGTAGAGGAGGTTAAAAGTGATCCGGGCTGAGGCATTTTGTATCTTGGAGAGGAGTGAAGGCATAGGCAGAATATTCACGATTTTATATTGAAAGTTTGTGATGGTGACCAAGCTGAAATAAGATCACTGCGTGTGACATGCACAGATGGGGAGACAGAGGGTGTGCCCCAGGGATTGTCCCTGGTTGGGCAGAGGAGCGAGTTCCTTTCCCGTCTCTCCGATGAGCTGAGGCTGGAATGCAGCCCCCTGCTGCAGAACTTTCTCATCCGCAGCGTATACCATCGCTATGGCTACGCCTTCCTCCTGAACCTGCTGAGTAAGCCACAGCTTGGCTGGGCCTTCCCAGCCTGCGTGCTGCGCTCCCGCGTGAGTATCTGACCACATCAGACGACAGTTGTGTGAAGGAGATGGATTGTCTGCTTGCTTATTTTGTTACTTATCTTCCCCACAACGACTTAATTATAAATAAAAAAACAACGACTTAATAATAAATAAAAGGCACATTTCTTCCGTAGATCCCAATGCTTTACGTATGGAAAGGAAATAACCATAACCAGGGTAAATGGCCAGAGCTATGGACCAAAGGTCAGTTTAAAGAGGTGCTTTTTCAAGGCAGACAAATATATTGATTGTCTTATTATGTAATCGATTCTGTATTATAAGCAAAGGTGAAGCATTCTAAAGCTTGAGAGCTGCACTGGCAAAAGCCCGATCACCCCAGGAACAGAGCCTTGATCTCTGAGTCCTTAGAAGAAGGTGATCTGAAGACTTCAGGGACTTCATTGTAAAATATAAACATGGATCAATTCCTGTAAATATTGCAGGGATAACCCGTTGAGTGGTTTGTAGGTCAACAACAGGATCTTATAGTCCACTCGATACTTAACTGGTAGTAAATGGAAAGTCAAGAGAGCAGGTGTGTGATGTGATCGCAAAACGGTGTGTGCATAAGGAATCTAGCAGCTGCATTCTGAACGATCTGGTATCTACCCAGCGCCTCACTCAAAATCCTGAACAGTAATGCGTTGCAGTAATCAAGTCTGGCGAACAAAAGCATGAACCAGTCTGTCAGGAATCGACTTGAGTGATAATTACTTTGTCTTATTTGTTTTATAGTTTTGCGTCAAACTAAAACCAATGTTTAACACAGAGGCTCCTTGTCTGTGGACATCTGGCAGTTCGCTAGCATTGGTTCAAGCAAGCCTGACTCTGCTGATGAGAAAATACGTAAATTTGGGTCAGAGTTTGCTGAAGTGATGCACTCCTAGGAGGTTGTGTGGCTGATGGGATGAGTAAAAGTAAACATGTTTACATGGACGTGATAGATATGTGAAGAAGGCGTATTGTCTGCTTTTATTTTGTTTCATCAGGCCCGCGATCATCCCCAATACCCGCCCTGAGCATGACTCCCACTCCCTCCTGCATCCCCTGAACCATCCCTGCTCACTCTGACAACCCTCCCTCGCACTGCCTCTCTTCACTTCCATCTCACCTTGGCCTCTCACATTACCCTGAGTTCCCATTCTCATTTGCATTTCATAAAGTTGCTTTAACCACAGAGTTTGCTCATCCATCCAAGGATCCTATCAAGTTATTTGGTTTAATTGTGATTTTCCTGGATTGTTTTCATCTTTGGTAAGTTGTAGAATCCTAGTTTGAACACCCCAGTGTTTGTGTTTTAGTGATAAACAGCTATACGTGTTCATTTTACAACTGCATTTATTTGTGACTGCATGTGTGACTTCGTCACCACTTGTTGCTCGAGTTGCACACCTCCATAGATGACAAAGGTCAAACAACAGATTTGGGGTTTGCCTTGGGGTCTACGGTGACTGGGTGGATATAGGAAAACTTAAGCAACTACTAGCGGCAGTCACACACACAGTCATGCCCAAATACAGTTGTAGTATGATTTTTATGAAGGATTATATGTCAAGCTTTTAATAGCAGTGATTCGTAATCTTTTCATGGCTTTTTTGGCAGAAGAGACTAACTGTGCATTGATGACCTATTTTGTAATCGTGATGGTGCAGGAAGAAGCCAAGATGTTGCCAGATCGCTTCCTGGTGCATGGTGCCCAGTACTGTGATTTTAGGGATGCCTTGGCTGCAGTGGGCATGTCAGAAGACAGCGGAGAGCTCCACAAGTGTTTGAAGGTGCCCTCCTGCAGATTTGTTTGCCACAGAGATGGTCACTTTAGGACATGTATGTTCTTCCCCATGCATCTTAAAGATATGTACAGGAGAGGTAGTTGGAAGATTTTAGCTGCCTGAATTGTCAAAGAAATGTGGTGTGTGTAAATAAGCATTCTTGTAAATGATTATATTTTGATTCAATTAATCTTTGGTAAAGAATGGCCATATTGCTGCTTTTTGTACAGATATGATCATCCTTTCACCAAACATGAATCGACACATGAATGCGTAAATACATTTTGTTAATTGACTAGCTTTTGCATTGGTCAGAGCTAACAGTATAATAATGTAATACACATGAAAGTGTTCAGCATGCGATTTTGAAAACATCATCTTATGGGCAGTATTCGTGAAACTTATAATTCAAGGTATTAAATTTACACGAGCTTGTTTGCCCATCCAAGGACGGGTGTATATTGCAGTAAATCTACTGCAGCACTGTATGAATGGCAGAGTTATTCTTGCGCAAAACTATAGCATAAAACACCTCACTTCATGTCACTGTAGCACTGCATCTAAGTCAGCGGTCCCCAACCTTTTTGGCACCAGGGATCGGTTTCGTGGAAGACAATTTTTTAACGGACCCGGGGGGGCGGGTGGGGGGGGTTCATCATTGGGTCTTTGCCCCTTTTCAAAGAAGCTCTCCAGCGACGTTTGTTTTGTTACTCATTGTGGCTACTAGGGGTTAGAGCTTGTGGGCTTACCAAAACTGTGACTGAGTGCGCAGTGCGGGAAAGAGCCGCGGACGGAAGTGGTAAATAATAAAATAATGGGCGGGCCACGCGCGGACTCACCGCTCACCTCCTGCTGTGCGGCCCGTTTCCTAACAGGCCACGGACCGGTACCGGTCCGTACCGGTCCGTGGCCCGGTACCGGTCCGTGGCCCGATACCGGTCCGTGGCCCGGTACCGGTCCGTGGCCCGGTACCGGTCCGTGGCCCGGTACCGGTCCGTGGCCCGGTACCGGTCCGTGGCCCGGTACCGGTCCGTGGCCCGGTACCGGTCCGTGGCCCGGTACCGGTCCGTGGCCCGGTACCGGTCCGTGGCCCGGTACCGGTCCGTGGCCCGGTACCGGTCCGTGGCCCGGTACCGGTCCGTGGCCCGGTACCGGTCCGTGGCCCGGTACCGGTCCGTGGCCCGGTACCGGTCCGTGGCCCGGTACCGGTCCGTGGCCCGGTACCGGTCCGTGGCCCGGTACCGGTCCGTGGCCCGGGGGTTGGGGACCCCTGATCTAAGTGAACTTCCATTTCTTCAAATTAACGGCTTTGATATTTTGTTATCTTCATATGGCGGTCGGTGGGCTTAAAATAGATGTGAATGAGATGCACTATCTGGCAAATAGCCGAGCAATTTATTTTTTTGCATAATTTAGAAGCATAAATGAGACTTACCTGTTGTTTCAAGAGCTGAAGAAATAAGTGAAGAAAAGTAATGTACTTGATGTTGCGTAGACATTTATTTCCCTCACTTTCTATAAAGAGACGTCAAGTTTGAACGCATTTGCGTAAAAGTTGTTTAATGCCCGCGCGACCTTGTGCGTTACTGTAAATTTCCACATGGGCATGAATATTAATGAAGGGGGAGGGGCCTCTTTTACAGTGACGTCACGCACGGATGTAGCACTGTGATGCGTATATTTATTTTTTTACCGTCACTTTCTGTAAAGAGACGTCACATTTGAAGCCACTTTGCGTAATAAATTATTTAATTCAGCTCGGCCTTCCTCTGCGTTAGTGTAAAAATCCACCCACTCATGAATATTAATTAAAGGGGGTGGGCCTCATGTGGAGTGACGTCACGCGCGGGACGGACAGACATTTCTGGGTGATTATAGTAGGTAAATACTGTAGTTTTGCATACTTGCTGAGCGCTACCTACAGTTGGCAGTGGGGCTGTGCTGATCGCTGATGTTTCTCGATTCTCCTTACAGGCCTCTGGGCAGATGGCCTCCCTCCCCCTGGCAGTGTTCAAAGAGGTGGTGTTGCCCTCCATGAAGCCTCACACACAGCCCACAGAGCAAACCTTGGTATGGAGATTAACCAGACCTAAAAGAAAGCACACACAAATACATTGGGGACCCCTGATCTAAGTGAATATACCCAGTTCTAAGTGAACATACCCAGTTGTGACAAAATGAGTTTAAGTTTGTAATTTATTAATACAAAAATGTTTGATTTAACGAGTCGTAACTGGTGATAAAATTTGATTAACTTCGTGTATATTTATTCTACTATGAAAAACGAGTCCGCAGATTTCACACAAGAAAACATTGTGGATGTTCTTTCAAGGGCAAATAGATCATTAGTCTTGAATTATACATTTACACCTTTACAACCATCCTTATGGACACAGCAGATATGTTGTATTGTACCACCTCAACATAGCTTGTAACAAAATGCATTAAATATCCTCACTAAAAGTTTCACTCTGTTGAAGCCCATTCAGTCATATGTTGAGCTCGTTAAATTATGAGCTTCCATACAATACAATAATACAATTTAGATATACATGCAACCATATTTTGAGAAACTATACAGACACAGCAGGCATTGTTTAATCGAAAGACGAAGGTAGAGGGAAAAAGATGTGTGGCCTTTAGCCTGGACTTGAATAAGAGCAAGGAGTTGACAGGAAGGATGGTTGGGAGATTCTGCTTTCAGACCATGTGGACATCTTATGAGAATAAATGACCTCCCGCTGAGAGGCGGTAGTTTGGGGACCTTGACAGGAACTCTTGGTTGCTGAGAGTAGACTGTGTGGAGCAGAGAAGAGCAAAATGAGAGGACAGAGGCAGGAGTGAATCTATGGTGGATCTTGAAGATGGTGAGTTCAATCTTGAAATTTAGGAGGGACAGGGAGATGAGGGGTTTTGTGGGAGGCTGTAGCGGAGAGGGTTGCAGTAGTGAAGTCGTGATGCGATGTCGGCATGGATGAAGATCTCAGGGGCTAGCTGGGGAGAAGAGATGGTGGATGTGAGAGATGTTGTGCAAATTGAGGTGTGAGGTCCTGCAGAGTTGACATTTGGGAAGAAAATGAGAGTTCAAGATAAATTACAACTTTTTCACTCTTTTTCCACAGTAATCTAAGAGTTTAGGAGGTGAAACTTAGACAGTACAAGAGAGACTGTACAAATGGAAGAAGCAGTACAGATAGCTATTGGAATTTAGCTCCTGAACATACTTCCATATGCAAGAATAGTACAGAAAATACAAATGAGACAGTGGAGGAGAGTGCAAGGAGGCCAGTGTGTGTGGCACGGAGTTCAAAGCATGGTGGTGGAGAGTGAAGTGAGCCCAGAGATGTGAAACCCGAAGCAGGGTTTTGGATGAGCCTGTGGAAACAGCAGCTGGGGTGGGTCGGATAGTTGACAGGGGGTGAGGGGCAGTGGGTGGCAGGCTGGGTAGTAGGAGGGAACTCACGTGGGTCTGATGTAATGTAAGTAAGGGGCAGCAGCACGAGTGCATTTTATTTTTTGTTTCAGATTAACACAAGTTAAATATCTAACAACGAAAAAAATGTTGCAAAAAAAACGTGAACAGCAAACCTCAGTTCTCGTGTGTTTTCTCTCTGACAGAAAATGATTGTGAGTGCGCTAAAAGGTGTTGCATCTCGGAAAAACTCATCAGCCCTGAGCCTTTGTCACATCTTATTGGGGCTGATGGAGGTGCAAAGAGATGAGAATGAAGCAGACCCCACTGCGATTCTTAAAAAGCTGGGAATGTTTGAGAATCAGGAAGCAACAACAGAAATAGACTGGAGCTTTATGTCAGCGATGTTGAAGCTGGTTGTCCATCTGGCTGCTGTCCTGCTCTGCTCCAAGCCAAGCCCACTGCTGGGACCACTCCATAACCTCGCTACAAATACAGCCAGCATGGCAGTAAGAACACCCTGTCATGTCCAAACATCACCTATGCATCATAACCACAAAGACAGCCAGCATGGCAGTGAAAGCACGGTCATACGTAAGTGACGTTTACCTCTGTGACTTAACCTTAAGGGTGACAAATCTGATAGTAAATTCACAAAGCAGCATATTATATTATGATAATTTCACTCGCAAAGTAATTAGAAACAAATGGGTGTATAAAGTGACTTCATAAATCTAGTGGTATCTGCAGGTGATGTTTGGTAAAGTCCTCCCTTTGTGGTTAACATACAGTGAAATGTTTCTTGTGAGTCATTCTCTAACATCCTTGACAGCAAAGGAGATTAATCAAGTTTTGTATTGAGTTTCAATTCTGCATTTTGAATAATTAGTGGTATGAATGAGTTGATGTGCCATGTACCATCTTTAAAAATAAAACTCTACAATACAAATGTGTAGAGGACACTGGACGAGTTAGTTCTACAATTTTAAAGATGGATCTGTATTGTGTCATCAAATGCAAAACTGGTATCTCTTGGATGTGAGCTTTTGCCACGTGTTCCATCTCTACAACTGAATAAAGCAGGAAGGTATGCAGTATGTATTCGAGACAGTATTTTACTCCTGGTTACAATTCTTTCAACACTATGTAGATTGTAATATTGTGTTTGCAGCAGCCACATTGCATTATTTAAAATAAGTTATATATTATGAAAAAAAATCGTTTAACAAAACATTAAAATGTCCTCCACTCTTTAGACTGCATTCCTGCCCACGATGCCAGATGATTTGAAGGCTGATTCCTTCACCTGGGAAGGAATGCAGCAAGGGTGGCGTTATGGTAAGCCACTAAATCTCACGTCATTCTTTTATTTGTTGACGGCTGAGGAAAACATAGTAATGATTATTTTCCAGTGGTGACTGGTCAATGCTGTTTAGTTGTCTGAAAAACCTGGTTAAAGTCCTGGGTCTCAGAGATGCTTGACCAGAATTTTGTCCTCATTTTTACTCCTTTTGAGCCTCTTATCCTACGTGAATAAGCATCATGGTTTTTTTATCCATATTAACCGTAGCATAACCACAGCTCAGACTGTTCACATTTTATAAGTGGAGTTGTGCAATGCAGTACCAAAATGTTAGTGGTACTGAAACATTTATATTAAATCTGCATTGATTTTTCAGTCTTGATGTGTTTTCTTGTTATTTCTAGATTTAGATAATTTTATCTATCAATACTGATTTATTCCACGACTCCACCTCTCTACCATGAAGGCTCATTGCATTAATGTATTTATTAATCGATGAAAAAAACATGAAATTATGCATTGTACTTATTTTGCAGAATGTCCAAATGGTCATGTATACGTCATTGAAAATGTGAGTAGTCTTTGACTTATTTTGTAAATAAAAGTTTAGTTTCACCTAGTTACTGTGCTATTTTCATTATATCAACACATTACACCAGATGGTAGTATTGGTGTTGAATTAATACAAGGGGTGTATGCAGGTCAGCCTTCAATTATAGAGTTGGAATTATTTCGTCGCAGGTGATATGATGCATTGCATTGATAAGTTGTGGCAATTTGATTGAATCCCAACTTAGTGAATGGGTGTGATTTGTTAAGCCTTTTAAAATCCTTATTTATTTTCGTATGTACCGTACGTGTAGCCATGGAATGGAAGATGTCCGAGAAGATGTCGACTGAAAAGATGGGAGTCCTTAAATCAGCGAGCATGCAGGGGTTGGCAGGATTATAACCAAATTCAGTGCATAACCTAATTGAAGGTGATGGTTGTTTGTTCGGCTGAGACCATCACCTCGCTGTGAGTACTTGAGAACCTGGTTTAACCACAAAGCAGTAGGTGGGGCTCACACCTAGGACTTAATGGGGATTGTTGTAATTTTATGATTGTTGTAACTTGCTGATTGTTGTTATAACTTTCTGATTGGTGTTGGAACTTGCTGATTGTTGTAACTTGCTGACCTGCCCCTGCTGGACATCTGTGAAAAAGAGCTTCATAGCTCATCAGATTCCTCCTGCAGTCTAAATAAATATTATAATTCTGAGCTGGTGACCCCACCCACCACCTGCTTGTATGATGCAGCGTCATTCTTAATAATGGTTCACCACACTCGGGTTAAATGAGGGACTTTTCCATACATAAAATTGAAACGTTCGTGGTGCATGACTATGAATGTGTACATATGGGGTGTGGATAGTTATGGGCTTGAATACAGTAATTCCTCGTTTAACACGGTAGTTGCGTTCCTGAAAAGTTCTGCGTTAAGCAAAAACAATTTATCCATCAGAAATAATGTAAAAGGTAGAGGTTTCAAGATACGGTGTACGCACACACAGATGGTTGGACAAAGAGCTGAGATGGGGGTACGCCACATACTCTATCATTCTGCACATTTACCCAGAATTCCAATTCCCATACCGCTCAGCCACGCAGCTCGGGAAATTAATTCATTGTCGACCGCTCAGAAATCGCGTTATATTGGGCGTGTTCCACATTGTGCAAAAAGTATTCCTTCATAGGAAAACTGTGTTATAGCAAAACGTATTGTGTGAACACACATTGAGCGAGGACTTCCTGTACATATGGGTATGTGTATCTGTGTGTCTTCTATAAAGCCACACAGGGAATATTTACTTCGAAAGTGTGGCTGTCCATGTTGGTGGGTTTGGATGTTTTTACATTCAGAGGAGCAGTATTGCGAAGTTCAGTTACCTGCAGCACAAGGTGCAATTGATAATATCACGTCTGCTTTTTAAATGATTATCTTGTTTGTTTTTATGTTTAGTGTGGCCAGCCTAATTTTGTGGGCAATTGCATGGAGTGTAACGCTGAGATTGGAGGTTTAGCACATAAGCTCCTCGAGGGATCCAAGAGGATTGAGAGGTAAGTCAACAGTTGGTCTAACAACATAACAGCAATGTGAAATGTAAAATCATCAAAATATAAACATTTCAATTTGGAGCTTTCGTGACTGCAGGAATTATTCTTTGTTTTTTACGGTAAAGTCACGTAGAAATAAGAAATAATAAAATTACATAATAGCATACGACGTTTCGATTGCAACACACGCAATCATCATCAGGTACAGAAGAGTTAAATTTACGAGAGAGAGGAGACACATAACCGCAGATATATATACAGACACAGATACAACAGATAGACGGGGGGAGCACACTAAATCAAATAAGGTTTAGCAAAATTTGGAAACCATATAATGCAACACAGACGGTCGGTCAAAACTAGACCATGCGTTAATTGTGTTTTAACCGACCGTCTGTGTTGCGTTATATGGTTTCCAAATTTTGCTAAACCTTGTTTTATTTAGTGTGCTCCCCCTGTCTATCTCTCTCTGTATCCCCTGTTGTATCTGTGTCTGTATATATATCTGCGGTTGTGTCTCCTCTCTCTCGTAAATTTAGCTCTTCTGTACCTGATGATGATTGCTTGTGTTGCAATCGAAACGTCGTACGCTATTATGTAATTTTATTATTTCTTATTTCTATGTGACTTTACCGAAAAAAAACAAAGAATTTAAAGATTTCATAAATAATTTTGCTGCAGTGACATTTTAGAATTATATAATAGCCATAACTAACTTGACTTTGTATTGGTGTACAGATGAATTAGTAAATAAGTCATGCCTGTGGAATTATACATACATACGCTGTACATATAACTGTTTCAGTTCTATCATGATGAAGAAACATCCTTCCTGCATATTTTCAGTGACCAATATGTAACATCATGGGAATGGCCCGTGGAAGATGACACTAAGGAACTACTTCTTAAGTTCCCTCAATAGGCCGTTAGTCTAATACCAGATCGCTTTTATTCAAGCAATGCAAATGTTGTTCATCTCATGCCAGCCATCTAACGTTGTAAAAATGTTGGTTTTATTCGCTGAGACATGCAATTTGTTTGTTGTGAAGCAATTAAGAACCAGACAACTCACTGCACCAATTCTAGATTTGAAGCTTTCGTGACTGCAAGGATCCATACTCTTTGGTTCTATTCGGTAAAGTCACGTAGGTAAAAAAAAAAACAACAAAAATCACGACGTTTTGGCCACAACACAAGCGGCCTTCATCAGGTGAAGGGACCAGACTGTCTCGAGGACAGCGCTGGAGTGAAACACAGCCACGCTCAGACCGCGACCTTTAAGCTGTGTGAGAGTAATCAAGGTGTCTTGACAAAGGAATTAGCATAAAAATTTGCATTTTAATAGGCGGACTTAGCATAATGAAAGTAGGGAGGAGGTCGACCTGTGCAGGCTGGCGAGGGCGCACGGCAGCGTGCACATGCTGGTGATGTGAAAAGGGGATTTTAAGCTGCTAAAAGTTTGGGGTACCACTACTTGAAAAATATACTGTACCATTGAAAAATTAGTTTAATGTTTGGTTCGATTTAGAACATCTTTCTAATGGTTGCTTAATTTGAAACCATCTTCTCGGTTGAAATTGTCTGTGTTTGTAGATCTGAATTGCCTCATGAACAAATCTCTGATAAAAACCCGTGGGTTTGCAAAGAACCTTGGTATCGGAGAAAATTATATCGTGATCACCCACAGCGTTGTAACAGTGATCAGCTACGGCAGAAGAATTCGTTCTGCCGTGTTTCAAATCTGATTTGTGCTCGCGAATTCGGTCAGAGACATGTCGTTTCTTCTCCCCGATATAGCAGTCACCGCAGGTACAACTCAATTTGTAAACCCCGGGGTACTGTAAGTCAGGAATGACATCCTTCACGGATGGGATCAGATCACGAATTTTGTGTACTGTATTGAACCGGACCTGGATCTTGTGTTTGTTTAGAATTTTGGAAATCTTTTTAGTAACGCCTGCTATATATGGTAGTGTGATGGTTTTGACCGGAGTATCAAGTGGTTGTTTCTGTATGGAGGGAGAAACAGCTTGGCGGATGGTACGGTCAGACCGTACCATCCGCATGAATACAAATTAATCCCTTACTATGTGTGAGTGTAGCACACACAGTGCAATATTGTCCTGTGTTTTATTGTGTTTCTGTAGTGCGGTGGATCAGACGCAGACTGGACATGTTCTAGGAGATCCTGATGCCCGCAGCTCACTGATCCCAGAGAGAAATCTGCCACCAACTGCTCAGTGCCTCATGCGTGCCCTCACCCACTCCGCCATGCTGTGGGGCTACACCCAGGACCCACAGGTATCCCAGTATACCCCGACACTTCTCACTCTTTTAAGGCTCATATTGCACTCTGATCACTACAAAAACATCTTTGGGCATAGATGCCCCTGTGTTTTCGCAGTGGTCCCTGTGTGGCTCATGGTGACTCAGCACCTGGTTCGGCAGTGGGAATTAGTCTGCTCGTAGGGGGCGATGATTGCTATGAGGGTAATTTGTGGCTAGTTATTAAAATTTTTGCAATTTTTTTATCGAGATTGACATTATACGTATTTTAAGCTATGAGCGGAACCCAGAATAAACCCATGTAGAATAGGGGGAATATATACACACTCCGCACAGAAAGGCGCCCGAGTCCGGAATCTAACCTAGGCCCAATTGCTGTGATGTGGCTTGTGTCACCCTGCCTCCCACTCGGGTTAGCATTAGGCATTAGAGTTAGTTTCTGTGATATATAGTTCATATATAGTATCTGGAAAATACATAATTCAAATAATTTTGCTTTAGTTTATTTGCCCTCTATAAATTCCAACAAATGATAAGCCACTTCTACGAGCTATCATGTGTGGCCAGATCGCCTCTAAATAAGAACTCATAGCTTTGTAGGCTTTACCTGGTAACATAGTTTAGTTTAGTATAAGCCCCGGAGCTGCTATCAGTTTTACGGTTAACAATAGCATGGCACATGACATGAGCCTTGTTTAAAACTCATACGATGCAAGCACATGCCACTCCCACCACTATCCACAGTGTGTTGTCAGGAGAGGTACCACAGCTCTAAAACTACTGCTCTCTTGCAAATGTTACACTTGCCTCACACACCTACTTTTGCACTTTGTTGTAATAGTATTATTTTGTTGTTTTGGTAATTTGTTTTGTATTCATGATATTCAATTTATCAAATCGTTGTGGGGTGAATAAACTCCCTCAAAATATTTAACTCCCTTTGAAGTTCAACGAACTTCTCACTCGCCCCCTTATAAGTAAGATTCTGAAAAAAGATGAGATGCAGTTAATATTATTATGATGCTTTTTTTTACCCAGGAAACCTCACTGAGTCTCAAAACTTATTCAGGAGGGTCCTGCCAAATGTTTATATTAGGGGCGATATCGCTACTGCTGTGTGATCCTAATTGAGTAATTTGTAGGTAATTTTCAGCATTGGGATGTTTGGCCAATACCAGTTACATTGTATGTTTTTTTTTTTCAAATCACAATGAAATCACAGAAGTGAGGAGATCATGAGACGACTCTTCACGTCTTCTTGCCCGTGTGTTTGTGTGTGTGTTGGGCTGGCATCTGCAGGTCCTGAAGCAGCTTATTAAACCGGCTGTGGCTGTGGAGGACATTCCCACGTTCCTTTTGGGCCACCTGCAGGTTGACCTGACTCAGCTGGGTCTTGCCTTGGGCCGGAATTGGGATGATGCCCTTACAACAGCACACCTCCTGCTCACCTCCACAGGCCAGAAACCCGGTCGGTACCCACAGTCGTATGAAGGCCCTTGAGTAATTTCAGCCTAGTTTCAGTGAAAATAATCACTGCCCCTATAGGTAGTCGTTTGGCTTGGTACATTGCTGTCGTGAGAGATATTGATATACAGTTAATTTGACCCAGAGTTGTGTGTCCTTTATTAGATGAAATTACATTGGCGTCATTACACAACTGTTAATGCACTATTCTTATCATCATGATCACCCACGATCTCTCCACTACTAGATGAAATCCTTCCTAAGTCAACATCTGTCATGGCCCCATGATACAATATTCTGTCTCCTACACATGAGCTGATCTCAGTGTTCCATCACCATGGTGGTCTTCCACTCAAGTCTGTCTCTTCTTTTACGACCATCGGCCATCACTTCTAGTTGTGTCCTGCTAAATCCCACTTGCTTTTCTTGACAGTCAATACCATATATTATTTGTGTTTGCTGCCTAATCCACACACCGCTTCATGCTTATTTTCACACTAATGAGAGGATAATACCATCAAGTTTAAATAATACAAAAATGTTTACCAAATATTTAACCAAATATGGCATAATGTTATAATCCTATGAGTTTGTGGGTTTTGTAACAATACATAAATGAGTATTCCCAGTTCCAGATGAGTTCAGTTTGAACTATGTGGTTGTGGTTGGTGTTACGTGAAAGATAAATTGCAAACTGCAAACTCCAGTCACGGCCGAGGTGTTGGTAAACACTTGGGACTCAAATCTTAATTTGACGTATGCTGCCAACTATCAAGTGTGTGGATGATTTTAGTACCAGACAGAGCTTGGCCAATTGTTGCCATCATCTGTTTTTTCACAAATTCTGTGTGCTATACAAGTCTAAATTATGATTGTTGTGTATATTTTTAAGAGTGGATGATGGATGCCTTCACAGATACTCTGGAAAATATACATACCACACTTTCACACTTTAGTTTGACCAATCGCTTTGTGAAAATGTAGAAAATGGTTTGATATCTGAACTGCACAGTCACATCATGCGCTCACCAGATGTAAGCAGCTGCTAAAGTTCCACTTTCACTGCTCCCCAGGGCAATGGTGCAAGTGGAACCAGAATCTCAACTCCAAAAAGAGCAGGACTGAGTGGGAGACTCACTTTATAGACGAGTGCATTAAGCCATTCCTCGAGGTAAGGAGTTGGTCATCGAGACCCTCGTGTGAAAGGAATATGGAAGTTTTACCTTATTGTTAAACAATGAGGAAAGATTACAGCACGTTCCACCATTCCATTCATCAATCAAATGGCTGGCTACTCACTATGCTCCACCGTACAGTTCTAGCCATATTCGCATTCTTGATTTGAAGTTTTGGTGACTGCAGGAATGCATACTCTTTGGTTCTTTCGGTAAAGTCACGTAGGTACAAAAGACGTTTCGATCGCAACACAAGCAATCGTCATCAGGTGAGACAAACACAGCAGGAGAACTGCTGACGCAAGAGAAAGAGTTGCTGCAACATCAGTTTAACACGTAGGCTTTCGCGACCAATATTATTCATAATAACGGTTTTTGGGTTAGATCGCGTTTATTTATAAATGTGTCGTAACCCTCCACCACCCGACACGGCCAATCAGCAAAAAAAGTGTCACGTTGACAAAAGACAAATAATTTACTACTTTAGCCCACCGGTGTGTTGAAGAGTGAATCCACATTTACAGTTTGAGTACGACGTTTCGCTGGTAAATACATCCAGCATCATCGGGCAATTCGCCAGAATGGTAAAGCCCTCGCTTGCTCCCGGTTTTATATAAAACTATATAATTTTTTATGTTTATCTATATAAAACCGGGAGCAAGCGAGGGCTTTACCATTCTGGCGAATTGCCCGATGATGCTGGATGTATTTACCAGCGAAACGTCGTACTCAAACTGTAAATGTGGATTCACTCTTCAACACACCGATGGGCTAAAGTAGTGAATTATTTGTCTTTTGTCAACGTGACACTTTTTTTGCTGATTGGCCGTGTCGGGTGGTGGAGGGTTACGACACATTTGTAAATAAACGCGATCTAACCCAAAAACCTTTATTATGAATTGCTGCAACATATTAGCATTGTATGAGAATGTTAGCTGAGTACTGTCCGTTGTGTATTTATCGCTAAATAGGATATATTGTATATCACCAATAGTATGCCGACACATTTTATTTAAACCATGAAATGGTAAGTTTTACATGTTTAGATTTAAAGCTTTCGTGACTGCAGGGATTCATATTTTTGGTTCTTTTGGTAAAGTCACGTAGAAGGGAAATAATACAATTTTAATATTGTTTTATTTTTTTCCCTTATACGTGACTTTACCGAAAGAACCAAGAATAAGTTTTACATGGTGTCAATTTCAGCTGACAAGCCTACTACTGAGATATAAGTTCACAACTTGGGATACATGGCCATCTTTCGCCCACTTAGGAGCTCATCAGTGAGTCATACCCAGATACATGCTGTTATTAAAGCTCAGACTCTTACAGCTGAGGAGACCACTGTGGAGATATGAAGGCACTAAAAGTTGCAGAAGCAAAGCGATAATTTCCACGAGGTATAGACTTGCCTATTGTGACTTTTAATTTGTGTAACACATAATGACCTGGCAGTCAATTGAAAGATTGAGCAGAATTGTGTCAGCAAGTATAGGCTACCATTTAAAATATTTTACATATTTCTGTCTTTAAATGTCAATGATAAAGCATTTCAAATCTAGATTAATTCCATTTCCCTTTTTTCCCACAATGTCTCTGTGTTTTTCTCTATTTCTGTGCGTCTACTTGTTGCTGTGTCTATGTTCATAAGCAATTGTGATGAACTGCAGTTCCAGAATCCCCAAATCTACTTGTATTACGTAAATAGCGCTTATGCTATCACAATATAGCAAAATGCCAGTGCTTTGCCTGTCAGGACCATATAGCTGGTTGCTGATGCTGTAATAGAATCGTGGCGTTTCATGCATTGCTTTATTGACTTTTGAATTACGTTTGTGGAAAATAAAAATGTAGCTTGACATGAATAATGAATAACGGTAGCATTGTGTGGCTTTCCAGGGCTTGGATGGAAAGCTCCAAGATGTGAATGAGCGCATGAGTAGAGACCACCAGATGCGTGGCAATGTCCTGGTGAGGCTCATCTATGCGAGCAGCGACGTTATGAATGAGAGTGAAGCGGCAGAGCTTCCTTGTAACGAAGGGGAGCTCATGGAGACCGGTGAAGAGGCACTCGACCACACAGGTGCAAAAGAGGAAGAAGAAGGGGAACTCGCAGAAAACCAGGATCCGAGTGAAGAAGAAAACACAGACTCGGAGGAAGATGAGGAGTGCGATGGAGTGCAAGTAGTTGGACACACAGCCCGAAAGACAGACACGGCTGTGGATGAAGAGAATGGCGAACACCAGGACACGGAGCAGGAGGAGGCAATGGAGAGAGCAAGCCCTTCGAGTGCTGTGCCTCTACCGAGCAGCAACGTGCTGTGGCGCTATGAGGCTCGACTCACACCCGGGCGTCTGGCCCACCTGCTAGAGAAGGAGGGAGGCCGAGAGGCTCACCCTGTGCTGTGGCATGTGTTGATGCAGGTAAGCACTACTCAGAGCATGCACAGCTCCCATATCTTGACTCGGTTGCTGCTTGCAGGGAGCTGTCGAGTCTCGAGTAGGAGAGGCCCTTTGAAGGACTCCAAAAGTAGTTATTTGTTTTTGTTTCCTCTGCCATTCCCCAATAGGATGTGATGTCACAGGTAGATCTAGAAACTCCCAAGGAGGTGATGGTCCCAAAATGCTCTTTCTTTGTTTTTTTGGGTGCAGGAGCAGAAGCTCAAGTTGTTGCGATTCCTCCCTGAGCTGCTGCAGCTGCAGCAGAAGCTCATCTCTTACTTCCGACACCGACCCAGTCTCAACTACACCACACTTTCTGTCAGCAGCTTCCTCGAAAGATTCAACGATGGTAATCATGGAAACATGGAAAATATAAATGTGAATTTAAGAGTGGATGAATAGTGTATCATTTTCATCTTGGAGTGAGCTACGCTTCTCCTTCCCTGTGGTGGCCTAGTCTCCTGAGTCTTAGAAGCTGTAAGTCAAAGTGGCTGTTTGCCTCTGGAGCTTTATTAATGTACGAGCTGTACTACCCGGCTTCGCCCGGGACTTGGATCCACCACGCGCGGCCGCCTTTGTCTCCCCAGTGGCGATGTTCACACACCACAGCAGTTACTCGTTTGAGGCTGAGTCGACCTAGGGGAGGCCTAGGAGCAGTTGAAATAATCGTCACCGGTGGTGGCCGTGAGCGGGAATTGAACTCTGGTCGCTGGGTTTGTAGCGCAGCGCGCTAACCACTACACTACAATGCGTTACGCTTCCACACAGACATACACAGCGCGCTAACCACTACACTGCAATGCGTTACGCTTCCACACAGACATACACAGCGCGCTAACCACTACACTACAATGTGTTACGCTTCCACATGCGCAGGTCACGTGACAGATTTGATGTCAGCTCAGTTGCCGTGCAAAATATATATGCATTATTGAGCTCCCCCCCCAAAAAAAAACCAAAGTGTATTTTTAAAAAAATTTGCATGGTGTACAGTCTGGAAAGTACCCACATGCCATATTTCCAGTTTGTTGCATGTCGGGAAGTACACTAAACATTTTGAACAGTCACACATATTCACAACTTTGCCTTTTATATATATGGATATGTACATGTACAGCCCATTGTTAGTCCACTGCTGGATTAGGGCTTAATCACACTTAAAACTGGCCAGTGTGGGTTGGTGATGGCTGGAAGAATAGGAGCATAGATGTACAGTACAACAATGAATATTGCTGCATTGCTCTCTGCTGGCCACAATGTAGCCCCACAGCAGCCTATAACACCTGTTTTACGCAAGGTGGACACCCATCTAAGCCCTATTATTCAGGTTCAACCTTGGTTAACTTCCACAATCTGATGAGTTTGATTGCATTACAGATGATCTAGTCCTATGCAATATATTTTTTTAAGTACAGTAAACCCTTGCTATAAGCGAGTTCTGGATTCATGAGTTTTACATACCTCACGTTTAGTAACGTCAGTTATTGAATTAACAATCACATTGCTTATTCTGCAATATGTTTATTAATGTTATTGTCAGGAAGCCCACAGAGTCTGGAGAGTTGGGGGAGATGGATAGAGTCACAGGGGGTTCACATGCATGGGTCGCTGTGTGACGGTCAGTGTACCATCATCATCAGCAGCAGAAATTGTCTGTTCACTGCTGGATGAAGGCCTCCCATGCCATCGCCATACCTCAAGGTCCAGATATGCTATAATCCATCTCACTCCTGCATGTAAACTGATCTCTTTGCTCCATCTCCACGGTGGTTGTACTTCAGCACGTGGTTTTTCCTTTGCCTGCCATTCGCTGTTATCCCGTCTAGCAATGTCTACCTTAAAGTCGATTTGCTCTTCTTAATTGTCAATTAGACGTGACTCGTGTGTTTCTTCCATTATATATGTGTTAAATGAACTCACTCAGCTCAATGTGTATAGTGCGACAACCTTCCAGCACTCTAGTGCTGTAGCCACAGGTAAACACAGGAATGAAATGTATAATAACGTCTTTTTTAATATATTGGGTATTTTGAGCTGTATTCTGGGCATAGACTGAAGAGAGTGCTAAAAACTAGCGTCTTACCACAAGTGCTAGGTGGCATGCAGAATTACTGCCACAAACTTCTGCCAAGAGGCTGTAGCCTCTGCCCTTTTACTTTTTACAAAGAAAGCATTGCTTCCCCTGCCTGCATTGCCTCTGTATGAGGGCAGAGTTTGTGGTCAGCGTTGGCTGCTGCTATCTGTATAAATGGTTGTGTGGTGAGCAGAGGGGGTATGGGTGATAAAAAATTAACACCAAGTGGGGAACAATATTCCTTGCGGTAACCAGATCCGTCTCGTACACCTGCAGCTAGGTGTAGCATAATCGGAGTGATGCTGTTGTTTTTGTGCCAGAACGAGAGCGGCAGGTATTGAGTGCACAGATCGACACGTTTTGGAGATTATGGAGCTCGGTTCAGCTTCTCATGAAGGAATCTGGTGAATCCCTAACCTGTACACGTCACCGTAGAATACAAATAACTCCTCATCAGTTCTGCATTCAAAGAATCACATGAACAAATTGATAGCAGCTTGATGCCCCTGTTTGCTGCAGGATCCATTTTGCCCGAGGCGCTGGCTACCGCAATTGCCGGTGCCGCTGCCCCCATGAGCCTCCTGCTCCCCCAGGAACACGGCCTAGGGTTGTGTGCCCGCACAGTCACCAGGATCCTCATCGGGCTGCACAATGACCTTGTGGAGATGGTGCAGCGCTTCTCCGGCCACCGAGTGAGGTAATCGGTGCATGGAGATGTGGGGTGTCTATTGCTTGTCGGTAAAAACAGCAAACTGGAACTCACCACAAAGCAATGATGACAGACAAAATAAACAGCGTTCTCTACTCTTAATTCACTATTTAACACAAAACAGGCATTGTTGAGAGACCTTGTCCAATGCACACTTTAGCCGGTTCCTGCCTTGTGGTCCAAGATAACACTGGGAATGGTCTACGGAACTGCTGCCAGAACTACGATTATTTTTCTCTCACAAAAAACAAACATTCCTTCATAAAAAACAAGTTAGGAGTATGAATGGATTGACTATCTACAGTGATTTTTTAAAAAGATGGTCACTGCATCGTGCGCTTTCAGATGCGCTTCTGCGGCCATCTGGAACACTGGAGCTATGGACTTTTAAATCTAGATTGATAACTAATTTATTTACAACTGCTTTTTGTGTTTAGTTTGTTGTCCTTCACTCGCATCTCCGATTAGCCCGGTTGGCTATGTGTGGAGTGAAAGAAGTTCAACATACATACATACATGCAGAAGTTTTAACTTCGAAATATGTAGTCTGTTTATGAGCGGTTGACAGTGGCCCATGGTTTTAGAAAGTTTGGGAAGCACTGCTTTAGTCTAAATTAATGCCTTTCCACATACTGGCGTATTACTTGGTGATTAAGAAATACGGTTACCATCTTCACACAGACTACTGTTTGACTCATTAGGCCAGGGTGTGTTATGATGTTTTATATGTGGAACTTAGCTCTGCAGACCCCTCTCACGATTCTGCGCGCTTATCTAACCTCTCTTTAAACTGGCCTTTACTCAAGTTCTGGAGGTTTACGCTGGCTCTGTTTATTTCCTGTGCTGGTGTTAACACTGCAAGTGCAGTACAGGCAGTGTCTTGAAAGTGCAAGGAGTCCGATTTATTGCGGCCAGTTCAGCCATGCCTATTGTTGATAAATCCCTCTTCAGAAAGAAGGAAATGATGATTAGCTGTGACAGCATGAAAACTTTTGGTTACGGTGACCTCATGACCCGTTTCTTGATCACTAATATCTATTAGAGGCAATGTGTGCAGGCATATACCATTACCCTGAAGCCAGAGGGTGGAGGATCATTGCGTCATTCCTATTTAATGTATTTACAAGGTCCTATCTGCAGGACAATGAGGTGACTCAAATATGTGCAACTTATCAATACAGAAAATACTGTGCAGATGTATCTCTATGGAAGTTTGATGTGCAGAGTATTTTGGGGTATGCTGGTGTATTCCCAAAGTAAAATGTTCATGAAGAAGTTGGTCAAACATCTCGGTCCAGGACCCTTTTGTTACCTGATGCTCTGTGAGGATTTCCCGGAGAAGCAACGAGCTCTTTACGTTGTTGCTATGACCGTCCCCGCCATCCCGTCGCCTGAACCCTGTACACGCAGGTGCGTGGGGCCAGCAGAGGTGACGGCGGTGGACGCTCTGAGCGTGGACGTCGAGCGGGACGTGTTGCCCCTGGCTCTGTCTACTTGCGAGTACTGGCTGGAAGGGGGGCGCCCCACAGTGTGCGACTACGCGTTCCCTCTGCTGGAGCGACGCCTGGTGGACCGATTCCTCCTGGGGAAACCACGCATAAAGGTGGGGCTGGGGCACGGGGCTTGGATTTGTTGGCAGCGTGGTAGTGGCACAGTGGTGACACTCGTGCCTCACACAAAAGATTCCCGACTCAGGCGCCTTTCTATGTAGATATTAGTCTGTTCTCCCCTGGTTTGGAATTGGGTTTCCTCTGGGTTCTCTGGTTTCCTCCCACAGCCTCTTTTCTTCATTGCCCATTCCCTTCCTCTTCCCTCCCTTCACCCCTCCACTCCATCCCGTCCCTTCCCTGCCCTTTCATGGCCCCTATGTGCCCTCTGTTACTCGGCCCTTGGATGTCTCTGCCATCTAAATCACTCTATTTTTGTACTGGCCAAACATCCCAATACTGAAATATTACCTGCAAATTACTCAATTTGGATTACAAACAGAAACTTCCCCCCCTTCTGTAAAACTTGGCAGGACCATCCTGAAAAAGAATGTTAAGATTCCGGCTTTCTTGGGTGAACAAGTGTAATAACAATGTTGTTCCGTGTCAGGATACACCTTGCTGCATACAGGGAGTTATGGCACCTCAATCAGGAGCCATTCATGAATAACTAAATGCCATGGGTGATGCATTACATATCACAGTGAAATCTTTGTGCATTTTGTTTACAAATGCTCCTGTGTTTGTCTCAATATTGGTAATTGAGTGAAATAAATTTGCATAGCTTTGTGATGACTTATGAGAGTGAATGTGAAAGATATGTACCATACACACAAAGTTTATGTAGATCAAATTCACCTGTGATAAATTATAGACATTGGAATGATTTGTCTTGCAGAAAAGGTCTTCTGACCATCGGAATCATGTCCATGGCAATTTTCTGTATTGCATCTAATTAATTCCGTTTAAAAGTGACTGCACATCTGATCACTAATTGTTGTGTCTCTCTACAGGATATCCCTTCTTTTTCTGACAAACAAAATTACAACATCTTGACAGTGTTGATAACCCTACAGAAGAAGATCGCACAGGTTCACAAGCCATTTATTGCATGCACATTTGACATTATCACTCCTGTGTTACAATGATAACATTTGTTACTCAATTTGTGAAATGCTGGGCCTTTTCACATTGGCAAGATTGTAATTCAGTGTTTTAAACAATTGCATTTAATGTAATTTTTTTACAATTTCTTAAGCTATACAGTGAGGCTGTCCTGCTCAAATGTATGCTATGCTGCTCTATTTCATATAGGATTAAAATTTAGGTATTTGAGTAGTTAATTGAAGTGCAACATGTACATGTTGCCAAATAAATATATTCTTAAATATTGTGCATAATCTTTGGTTCTTTCGGTAAAGTCTTTCGGTAAAGTCACGTGACTTTACCGAAAGAACCAAAGAAGATGAATCCTTGCAGTCACGAAAGCTTTAAATCGAAATTTATTGTGCATAAGTTCTATATATATTTTAAAATGTGCTCTGAAAAAGTGTAAAATTTAAACAAATGTACATTTGGCAACCTTCAAATATTCTGAAATTCATATTCATATTAGTGCTCATAACTAGGATGGGCCAAATTAAATGAAAAGCTAAAATACAGCAATAGGATTGTTGCATATTCATTGGAGACCAATGAAACTGTCGATTCTCTGTATTTGATAACCTGGTTTTCATTATAGGTGGCTGCCTAGATTCAAACTCAGGACCTCAGCTGGCTTATTGCTCTTGTGCTAAGCTCGGATTAGCCCCCCTCACCTCCAATTAGCACGGTTGGCTACATACGACGGCTCAAAATAAGTTGAACATACATGTATATAACATAACTCCTTTAAGCGCCTCTTACTCTGCTACTCCCATGCATATATTTTGTGCTAGAACAGAAGTACACCTAATACCAAGTATAACACATATGTATGTTGAACTTCTTTCGCACCATACATAGCCAACCGTGCTAATCGGAGGTGTAGGGGTGGTGTTGGGTGGTGGTGGGTTAACGACACATTTATATTTATGCAATCTAACCTAAAAACCTTTTACTATTAATCTAAGTGCAAAATTGTATGTGTCAATTTTGTAAAAGACCACGACCTTCCGAGTTGAGTTACCGATAGAGAGACGGTGTCCCCTCCTCCTTGCTGCTGTTGACTCCCGTGGCCACTCTCTCATCAGGAGCCACTGTCGGTCGCCACCCAGCGCCGAGTGATGGACATGCTGCGGGTGGTGAGCGATGTCTCCGAAGTCATCTTCACGCTCACGGTCGCCGTGGAGTTCCTGGCGGCCGTAGGAGGCGATGGAGAGCGACCCCTAGCGGATTACGTGGTGTCTGCGCTGCACATGGACTATTCCGGAGGGAATGCCGGCACGCAGGTGCCTACACACACCACGCTTGTATGGCTAGTTTGTAGCTGGGGTTCTCAACTCGGGCTCTGTAAATACCTTATGGTTACAGATGTCATTATTATATGGGCTCCACGTTAATCTTACACAACACTCCTCGCTACTAGAGCTGCCACGGTGTCATTCTTTCCTCCGCCACACCGCAGCCTGTGTGGGTACGCCCACATCTGCAGACATGTGGAAGAGTAGACCAAATACCTTCTAGAGTTTGCATAAGTGGAGGCTCGTCCGCCGGCAGTGGCGTGAGTGGTGGTGGTGTGAGCGGTGGTGTTAACGAACAGTTGCAGGGCTGCATCTTTCCCTGTTACCTTGACCACTGTTCACAACTGCTTTTTTTGTAGTTTTTTCACAAATGTGCCTCAACAAATGAAAATTATTATGGTTTAATATAAGAGCATTTGTACAAATGATTTTGTACATCTTAAAATTAAGTTGTAGTCCCTTACCTAAGCAAGCATTCGGCAATGCTCATATTGGTTGGTCCTGAGTAAGAACTGACTACAATCCGAGTGGGATGGTGGGCTGCTGAGTTGACTATCATCCGGGTGAACTGCTCGCACAAGTGTTTTGTAGGTGAGTGTGTGTGTGAGTTTATGAGAAGTGTGCATGCATTTGTCTGTAGGTTCTACAGTTATGTCGCATCAAGCAGAGCATTTCCCTTTGGAAGCTGCTCACTGCCTGGAGAGCAGAGCTTCTGCTGGATCTTAAACAGGTAACTCGTGCAAAACAAGCTCTGACACTTTCTACAAATTATGACAAATTCATCACACAGAAATGTACATGCAAAGTACTATTTTTTGCCGATCATTTGCAGACAGAGGCATTAGATTCAGTGGACATTAATGCGTTTGTAGGAGCACCGTGATGACATCACCTTACTCTATTGAACACCAGAAACAGGAAGACTTCTTCACTATTCTAGCAATCATCTGACAATGCTGGTTGTTGTAATCACCAGTGAAACATCATTAACTCAAATTATAAATGCTGGTGGGTTTGCTCTCCAGCACACTGGTGTGCTTAAGTAATAACTAATTGGCACGTTTTATTCACGTGACAAACCTTACTAATTGGCCGTGTCGGGTGGAGGTGGGTTTACAACACATTTACATGATCTGACCCAAACAACTTTCTTTTTAATAATATTGGTCTCGATAGCCTATGCGTTAAATGTAATCGTCACATTGCTGTACTCTGTCAGCCCTTTATGTTTGGTTCTGAAAAAGCCTCAACAAAATATATAAAAATTATATCAATAATAGCACTGGGAAAAATGTATCCAGTTCCATTCGCAAAATGTGTCAATTTTGTATTCCTTAGTTGCTAATGTGTCCATAATATGTATTATGTGCAGGCATCAGCAAGTGTATTGATGTTGTCTCCCTTGCCTCATATTCAGGAGATCATGGGTTCGATCCCGACCCTGTCACCTGTATATTTTGAGTTTGCATGTTCTCTCTCTCCCCCATGGTCGTGTGGATTTTCTCTGGCTACTCCGGGTTTTCCCTCCACATTTAGGATCAATGTGCGTTTAGTATATTTGGCTGCTACTATAAATTCTCACGTGATAAGCCACTTTGTTGAGATATAATGTAGCTAGGTCGCTTCTGAAAAATAGCTATATGGCTCAGTGGGTTTTCCTTGTAGAATAAAATAGTTGAAATCTTTTATTTTATGTTGTGCCCCGTTTTCCCTGGCAGGAGCCTGTACTGCTCATGCTCGACAGCTTCCAGAAAGATCTGAACGAAGATCAGCAGGAGGCGCTTGAGCAGAGGCTCCCGGGCGGCCGCATGGAGGGGCTCATCCTGGAGCTACACGCATTCGTGCTGCTGGAGCTGCGGCCAAAGCAGCACAGCAACATCTACAATCCCACGTGGAGGTGAGCCCCGCACGTACACACGCGTGGAGGTGAGCCCCGCACGTACACGGGCGTGGAGGTGAGCCCCGCACGTACACACGCGTGGAGGTGAGCCCCGCACGTACACACGCGTGGAGGTAAGCCCCGCATGTACACGCGCGTGGAGGTGAGCCCCGCACGTACACGCACTTGGAAGTGAGCCCCGCACGTACACGGGCGTGGAGGTGAGCCCCGCACGTACACACGCGTGGAGGTAAGCCTCGCACGTACACACACTTGGAAGTGAGCCCCGCACGTACACGCGCGTGGAGGTGAGCCCCGCACGTACACGCGCGTGGAGGTGAGCCCCGCACGTACACACGTGTGGAAGTGAGCCCCGCACGTACACACGTGTGGAGGTGAGCCCCGCATGTACACGGGCGTGGAAGTGAGCCCCGCACCTACACGGGCGTGGAGGTGAGCCCCGCACCTACACGCGCGTGGAGGTAAGCCTCGCACGTACACACACTTGGAAGTGACCCCGCATGTACACACGTGTAGAGGTGAGCCCCGCACCTACACGCGCGTGACGCAGCACAAGCAGGCACCGAACAGACCCCCGTACCAGTCACTATCACGCTCAGTCAGGCCTTAGGAGGATTCCCACGCCACCACAAAGTTCCTCCGATTAGCCTGAAAAGGAGGCATCCGCACCAAGATGTAATTCGGCTGTGGTGCCAATAGAGCTCCCATGTGATCACAGTGTAGCACTGGGTGATCCTGAAACAATGCACTGATCTCTCGATGCAACTCCCGAGACACCCAGCGACCTACAAGTCAACAATAATCACACCTCAGCATCTTTAGCTGACAGTGAAGCCATTTTGTAAATTATTGTTTATACTTGGGAACAGTTTTCTCCTCTTAGCCAGAAACATTCCCTTAAGTACCTTCGTATATCACGAGTCAATGTCATCTTTGTTTTCCACACAATCCCACTGCAGCATGACATTCGCTCTTCCTTTTCACCTGCCAGCTGATATCTTCCCGTTGTACAGCATCTTGACTCCAAGTTATATTGAGACGTTTCTGTTGTATTGCGTGTTTCCCCGATGTTGCGTGCAGCCTCGCGGACACGCTCAGGGCGCACCTGGAGAGGCAGGGCGAGCGGGATGAGGCGGTGGACAGCGTGTGTCGCCTGCTGCCTGACGACGTCACACTGGGCCAGGTGCTTGCAGTGTGGAAGGCGGCTGTGGAGTGCCGCCGTCGCACCACACAGCACAGGCTGGTCTGAGTGACTTGGCCATACACCGGACTGTTCCAGTTGGGTTCCTTACCCTGAACACATCAGCTAACAGCCCCTCCCTTCAGCACTTGCTTTGGCACGCCCTCTCGATCACGAGCTCCGCCCACACTGAGTGGCCATCTAGCTCTTCCGTTATCCCTGCCCACTCCTCCAACGCTGCTAATTTCTCAGGTAGTGCTGCCCTTTCTTGTATTATGAGTCAAGGATGAATACTAATAATGTTAAACTGAGATAAAATCCTGACTTTAACAAAAGTTTTGGGGCAAAGGGAAAAACACAGCCTTTATAATAATGGGCCAAACCAGGATTGTCTATATCACTGCATTCTGTCCATCAGAGTGTTATGTTATGAGCTTCGCAGACCTTGCAACATGCAACTATACCCACCTAACCACGGCAAGGTATAGACCACCCACCAAATACTACAACCATGTATATATAATGTTTAAAGTTTACTTTTCGTATTGTTGCCATGACATCCCTGAAAGAGTGTTCTTATTCCTGAGTAAACACATGTAACGATAATAATTCCATAGTTTAAGGTCAAGGGAGCAAAGTGAATGAATGTTGACATCCAGTTTACATTGTGCCTTTTACAATTGCCACTGGGATTCAAGTGTTTACAAACTACGAAGCAAATGTCTTACACGGTGTATTTCACCATACTGTAATATTGTTAAGCCATAATTAAGGTGTTTTGGTAAGATTGCGTAAGTATCTGTCGTAACTCTCCACCTCCCAACACAGCCAGTAAGGTTTTAAATGTTGTGGATTTACTCTCCAACGCACCAGTAACTAATTGGCATGCTTTGTTTATGTGACAAACCTTATTGGCTGTGTCGGGTGGTGGAGAGTTACGACACATTTATACTTATGCTTACGCGATCTAACCCAAAAACCTTTATTATGAATAATATTGGTCTACATGTTAAATTATGGCACTTGGACCAGACATATTCATTGCATAGTCTCCATATAAACGACTGCCATTGCTAGTTTTGATTGCTTATTTTTCTCCAATCCATGCTTTTAATATTTCTATAGGTAAATGTATAAGTTGGGCCAATGTATAACAATCCCCAGAAGCTGTTGATGTTTTATGTGATCGAATATATAACCAAATAAAGTGAAATATTAAAATATTGCAAGTTGGATATATGCAGTAATGTTTGGTTCTGCAATATTTTAGTGGAAACATTACAGGAGATGTGAATATGATTATGGCAACGAGTGATTATTTGTAATCTTAAGGATACGCACATCTTCACATTTAACCAGTAAACACGTTTATAAATTAAGAGGACATTTCCAGAAACTTTATTGCATTACAGGATTGATTGCTTTAATGTGGTTTGTTGCTTCGATTAAAATATTTAAGACAAATTGGTCGGGAATTAATGGACTCTGGTGTAACATTCACCAGGGTTCAATTGGATGGGGGGGGGGGATTTCCCCAATTGCTTATTTAATCCCCAGGACTGCATTTTTCTGTTGTCACCTCCGATGGCAGTACATATATATCCCACCTGGATAAAAGTGGAATTGCCAATGCCATGGTTGAGCCTCAGGGTCAGGATCGAACCCACGACCTCCTGTGTACTTGGCGAGGGAGATAACATTTCGCCACCGCAGCACCCGAGCTGATGCTGTAGAGTTGGGGATGGCTACGAGGTGGCCAGATGGCAGCACAGCAGGGTATATTTTTATCTATCTGTGCAGAGTTTTTAATATCAGCCCTCCTACAGGTTCAGAATCAGAATCTTTATTTAGGCTGGAGGAATACAATGAGTTATGAAGCTCTATCACCAATGCCCAGGTTCTCCAGATTCATCCCACAAGGTGGCAACCTCTCAAATTTATTTGGTCAATTATCCCAATGTAGCAGCAGGACCCTCCTGAATGTGACGAGACTCGGTGAAGCTTACCCATGTAAAATGCATTATTTGAACGCATACAACACATGAACACAATATCATCTCTTGTCCTCAATTGTTATTAGTTTCAGTTATTTGTCAGTCTGGTATTAGATGAGGGCCTTCTCATGCCGTGTCAGTCATGGGGATCGTTTAAGAATACTTCACGATGGTCAGTATGGATTGGTGAAAGCCTTTCCATTATATCCCATTTGAAATTGGCCAAATCGCAGCCTTCATAAGCCCTATTGACCTTTTAAGTTAACTTTTCCTAGTTGCATTTGTTTAAGCACATCCACCCAGGATCAGTTTCAACTTCATTAACTCAAACCTCAGAATGAGACTATTGGGCACTGATGTTACAGGCAAATGCAGCCTCACACGGTGCAGGGCTGTCACCTAGTTCTTGGGGATTATCGTAATGTTACGAGCACCGTAAGGTACTGTCGAAGACATACCACTTTACGTGTTGGGTCAATGTTTACATGTAAAAAGTTCTGTTGTCTAATCGTTTAATAAGATGTTCATCCATATGCCTCCGCTCAGGGAATACCTTGCAGAGATGCTTGTACTGGTCGAGAGCCAGGTAAAACCAAGTCGAGCAGATAATGAAAGCTTGAAGAGTTTATAACAAAAATATGAATCCCCGTTTAACGTGACGTTCACACGACGCATTTTTGCTTTAACACAATTTTCCTTTTATGGAACGTTTTTCGCTGAACGCGCACCATGCCCACTATAACTCGCTACGAGTGCCAAGGTAACCTTACCTTGCCTCGTATACAGCAGGTAGTGGGTTCGATCCCATCCCTGATGCCTGTATATTTGGAGTTTGCATTTTCTCCCTGTGGTCGCGTGGATTTTTCTTCGGGTCCTCTGGTTGTTCCCTCCACACTTAGAAAAAAGCGTTTAGAGTATTTGGCTGCTATAAATGTCCAAGTGATAAGCCACTTAGTTGAGCTATCATTTATCACAAGGTCGCTTCTGAAAAGGAGCTATACAACTCAGTGGGCCTTACCTGGTAAAATAAAAAAAAAGTTTAGTTTTAATTCGGGTCTAGCATGTGACAGACTACTTTTATGAGGAGCGTGGGTGTAGGCAGCGTTATTCAGTGATGCTAGGAGCGGGTAACCGGAGTACTGTATTACTGGTGTGCTGTGATACACGGCATGCCTTCCTCAGTCTTTGTTCGAGCATCTTTGTGCGCGTAGCATCATCCACGGTCTATTGCCGTCACTACCTTATCTATCAACTCACCATCTCTTTCACTCACTCGATATTTAAATAAATGACTGTCACACATAGCATATAGAAATATATAAATGCACATCACATGTAAAAAACATGTCAACTCTGAACTAAAAACAATAAAATTACAGGCTGGAACCGCACACACACCTTCACCGTTATTCCTAACGGGAAAATCACTCCCACTGAACGCAAATTCAATTTGCGCGGTAATTTTATGGAATGCAAGCCCTGCATGAAGCAGGGTCTTACTGTATATAAAAACAGGAAACAAAGCAAATGAAAAGGGGGCTGCTATGCGTTATTTACAATGAGCATTACCATTAGACTATTTACTTACATATATTGATATCTTCATGCTGGAAGGCCCCAACTACATCATTCTATTGATAGTAAAAATATATATTTGACTTTAGACAGGGTCTCCATACAACTATGTCTGAAGATGCATTTATAAATTTTACAATTTAAAACCCAGACTTGGATGTAACCTGAAAATTTATTTCATAGCTCATTGTACAAATACCTACATTTCAAATGTACAAGTTTAACTTTGAATAAGGGGCCGTCTATAAATCACGTCACGCACCTAGGGGGGTCAGACATTTGTGACGTGTGACGAGGGGGGGTTTGAGAAATGTGACGTCACATCATAAATATATATAAACACGTTTTACTTAAGTAGAAATGTTATAACACTAATTTAGATTTATTTTCATTATAAACTTTTTGATTATTTACATTTATTAAGGTCACATTTTATTGATAGTATAGTTATATTATAATGTTAAACATAAGTGGAAGTTAAACTACATCACACTTTTATAGAGAATAATACTTCGTCAGGAGGAGGAAGTGAAAATAAAATGTTCATACAGCCGTTATATTAAAAATGCTTGATAGTTTCGAATAAGAATTTTAAAAACGTAAGTACTATTATTCATGTCATATCAATCGACAGAATTTTAAATCACACACATTTGTTTATTAAATATAATTTTTTTAATATATCAGTATTAAATTTGTCAATTATGTTACGATTACATTTATGATATAGAGAGAAAAGTTTTTGGGTACAAAGATATCAAACAGCCATTTTTGAGCATGGAGATATAATGAATCATGGAGTACCTACTAAATAGACGTCATTCGGCAAACGTACAATAGCCCACGCGTCCTCCATGATTCATTATTCCTCCGTGTAATTTTAGTTATTTTTACCCAGAAAATGGCGTCATGCTTCTTTTCACCATTGTCCTACTATAAACCATGAGTGACTGAATTTAACCATTTAGGATCTTTCATTTAACTACGGAGTTCCCTTACGGAAATGAAAACAAAAAAAATTACCGCTCACAATTCAGTATATCGTGTGCACGATTTAGTACTTTACGCGCAAAAAAAGGTTTTTTTTTAATTCCATGAAGAAGCATTTTGCTTCTCCTTGGGAGAATGGAGAAGCAGAAATTTTGTCATTTTTTAATGATTGTTATTAAACATTTTGATTCTAATGATTCTAGCAGGGCTTTTCATTCTATGGAATGAATATGTGATTGTTATCATTGTACTCTCCATTTTGCTTCGTTCTACGACAAAGTTGCAAGTATTTTTTTATCGTTATAATTACTTTTAATATTTGATAATTATAAGAGAATTTCAATATAATATTCTGAACATCTGCAGTTTTAGTTAGACGATGAACATTTTCAAGTGAATTTCATGCTAAATTTCAGCTAACACCTTTTTAATACATGTTTTCTCCTATAACATCAGAGTGCAGCGCCACATTAAATACGCACTACAATGACAATAGTTGAAAGTGATTTGAAGCAGTTTTATTTTCAAAATGGAAATATGGTTTTGGGAGGGGGGGGCAGCTTTGTGACGTCATATTTGTGGGGGGTCTGACTTTTTGTGACGCCGTGTGACGGGGGGGTCAAAAATCGGCCAAAATCGCGTGACGTCATTTATGGACGGCCCCTAAGCATGTTTTTGTTTATTCTTCTTGACACATTGCATATAATTCACGAGGAATTATCACGGCAAATATACTGGAACTCATAAGACTCAACAAATACAAACCATATACACCCAATCCACTTGCACAGAGCCCTTGTGACTGACTGCTCACGAGTGTGGAGTAAACCACACCACCATCTGCAGAGACTTTCAAAGCTCCAGGATGCCCAACAGCCAAGGCTTCGTGCTCCATCTTCCGCATTCAAGACCCCTTTTTTGGCTTCTTGGCTTTGAGAAAGGGCTCGTGAAACACGCTGCTCAGACTCCGAGCCTGAATTTGCACAACGCGACAACAAAACACACACGCATGCCGCTTGTCCAGAGTTGCTTGTATTAATCCAATGCTCCTAAAAAAAGTACTGCCAGAAGGCCCTGTGGCTGATGGATGCATAAAAAATACTATAATTTTTTAAGTGTCAGGGTTAGATAACAGGAGGGGGTATTGTCTGCTTATTTGTTTTGTTATTAATGAAATTGGCTGAAACAAAGTACATTACATTTATTATACATTATAGTACACTTTACGAGGGACTCGAAATATATACAAGTCTTAGATCCATGAGCGACTGCTGAAGATAAACATTCATGATTTTTCGCGACATTCATTATACAACAAACTTGCAAACAGACGAGACTTTTTCCCACGATTTTGGTTGAGTAATCGAACTGATAAATCAATAATCAATCGCCTCAAGATATGTATATCCCAGTATTCATTTTGTTACATTTTTTATGCATTCTCAGTGTAGATGCTCCATCCTTGTAAGTAGTTTTTATAATTTCTTAATAGTTACATTGTTAATTGTTTACGTAAATAATTTTTGTTGACGCATTTAAATAAACATGCATACATAACGTAACTGGAATAAATTTGTGCTTAAGTAAAATGAATGTAGATCATTTTGGTAGATACATTCAAATAGTGCAGTCCCCAGTTCAAATGGAGACCTGTGAAAACTACTGGACATCTGTGAAAGATATTTTTAGCATATCAGATTATTTCAGGATAAATATTCTGATTCTTTGATTAATTCTCAATTGATAAGAATAATTTAATCGAGAGAATGTGATTCGTGGAAACTGCATCTCAAAACGGTGAACATTGCGAACCACAACATAAAAAATGTGACGAGGACAGCGCAGAGAAACTAAAATGAGATCAATGCTGTGTGGGTACCGACAACATGGACTAGGCAGGGAGAGAGTGGCCACTTACATCATCATTATCATTGTCTCAATCAGACTCCGCCACTCTTTAGGATGAATAACAATACCTCATCTCAACCATTAAAATATGATATTAATAGAGATGACCACTTCCCAAAAGTCAATTAAGCATGGGGTGACGAGCATGTTAAGTGTGTGCGTGATATATGAACACATGAATACCACGTACTCTGAAAGGGAGCACTAGGCCATGACAATGTGAAGATCACCCACTCTGCCATCCTCACCTTGCGAGGTCCCAGTCCGGGACAGAGTGACAGATCCTCTTTGGATGCCTCCATGATGTTTGCCAGTGACTGGGAAAGATATTCAATAGCAACAAAAAAATGTGAGAAGACGCCATGATGTCACATGATGGGAATAGCATTGATTTGAAGCTTTCGTAACTGCAGGAATCCATACTCGTTGGTTCTTTCAGTAAAGTCATGTAGGTAGAATAAAAAAAACAAAATAAAAATACATCACGACGTTTCGATCGCAACACAAGCAGTCGTCCTCAGGCGGAAAATATAATCCAGCAGTAGAACTGCTGAACCAGCGAGAGAGCTGTTACAACAAGGAGGTTATTTATGTGGCGATGGGCAAGCAAGCGGGGTCTGAGCTGGAAAGGAATTCCATCCACGGACGCAAGCACGTCAGTTGTGTTAATGGGGGATATAAGGGAGAGAGAGAGATTAGGGAGGGAGATTAGCATGAATGAGCTTCCGTCGCCACGTAAGAGAGATTAGCACCATGAGAGTGCAATCCAAAGGGCATGTGAGCATGCGAGGTGCAATCTCCCCCATTAACACAACTGACGTGCTTGCGTCCGTGGATGGAATTCCTTACCAGCTCAGACCCCGCTTGCTTGCCCATCGCCACATAAATAACCTCTTGTTGTAACAGCTCTCTCGCTGGTTTAGCAGTTCCACTGCTGGATTATTTTTTTCCGCCTGAGGACGACCGCCTGTGTTGCGATCGAAACGTTGTGATATTATTTTTATTTTTCTACCTACGTGACTTTACCAAAAGAACCATTGAGTATGGGAATAGCATTGTTGGAAAATATATTTTTTGTGTTTGTCCATATTCTGTATCAATAATATAGCCCTTTGTCAATCCACTGCTTGATGAAGACCTCTCCACACCTTGTTGGTCATGGGCTTGTTTGACCATACTTCGCTACTTTAGTCAATGCATGTTTAGTGTAGGTTTTTTTCATCATTTATATTATAAAAGGAAAATTTAGTTAATCTCTGATTTTGCTTTTCATTGAGGCCATCCCTCCATGCCATCACAGCTAAGAGGAGCTATTGCATATTACATGTTTCCAACACATGCTATGCGTAATCACAATATTTGTCGTTCTAATTTTCAAAGAGCAACAACAGTGAGCGACAAAATGCTGTGAAAATAATCTTACCCCAAAAGTGTTCAATAGAGTGATGACATCTGTCTTATTCACGGACTTGATGGTGGTCAGGCAGTCAGTCATCTGCAGAGACGGGGCAAGCCAAGGCAATCGTGTCACTGCACTGTTGCAGTGGGGGATTTGGTGAAGGAAATCCCATTGCTCGGCTGATGCTGATCGCACCATTGGTGTTCGATGTGTACTGAGATGAAGGTTCACACTACAGGGATGCTTGTTTACCCAGGAAAACCTCAGTCTCATGACGTTTTCACAAGGGGGTCCCTCCCTCTCAAGTTAATGCAATAGGTGACGATTGCAGTGTACAGTATATTCCAATTGAATAATTTGTGGGTAATTTTACAAATTTGACAATTCTGGACCATGACGCCAGCACACAATGGCCTACCCCTTTCGAATGACATCGCCACGGCAACTTTAAGGTCCACTGCATTATCTTCCTTGCTTAACCCTAGCCCTAAAGACAGACGAGTCTTGTGTTTGGCCTCGGTCTGAAACGTGCAGAGCAACTTTTACCATCTTCTCTCACCCCCGGCCGGTGTTTCTGACTGCAAAGGCGTCTTGCAGTGCTACTTTCACCGTGTGTGATGTTTACGGTCAATACACAGGCGGTAATCATCGCGCTGTTGCCACCGTCCGCGCAAGTGTTTGAGAGACGCACGCGAGACAAGTAGTCCTGCTCCACACGCTCCTTTAGCAGGTCGGCCGGCTTGTTCTCGTACGCCTTGTACGTCTCCAGGTAGCGGGCCACCTCCTCCGGGCTGTCGGCGTGCGTGCAGGGAAAGTATGAACAATGTAAACAAAAAGGCGTTGTTTTCTAACCCTAATTTATATTTGTACAGCGCCTTCACTCAAGGCGCTTGACAAAGCGTACAGAGTGGTGACACAGAATGTAATGATGTAGTTTACAAGGGCGGATTGAGGAATGAGAAGGATTGAGGAATGAGTGACAGCGATATAGGGTAGTTAAGGATCACAAAAGGGTAGGGGAGGGATGGGAAAGTGGAAGGAAGAGGAAGGGAATGGGAAATGGAGAAGAGGTGTGCTTTAAGAGAGGAATGGAAGGAGGTTAAGGAGGGGGTCTGCTTCATGTACAAGGAAAGATTACAGTGGAGGATGCAAGTAGGGAGGACTGAAAACGGGAGTGGGCACAGGGAGAGGGAGGGACAGAGAGACAGAGAAGATTGGATATGAAGAGAACAAGAGGCGACACGGAGATGAGGGAGGCGAGAATACTCCTTGGAATATTTAACCCAAAAAATAAGCAACTCTTGCAGCTACACACAGAGGCTGTGTGTCCCGGGTTGTGCAAGCTTGAACAGTCCATCACCAGCCACGGTCTATCCACCGTTGAATGAGGGCTTCCCCAAACCCTCGCCATCTCTCGTGGTCCTGCGATGAGGTATTTAATTTCTTTGTATAGAGTAAATGTCCACTAATTTTGATCCAACAGCTGGCCTTGCTGCATGATGTCCACAGTTATACATCTCGTTTTTTCACACTGAAACTTTTAGTGATGAACAAAAAAAATACTTGAACATCACATTTTGGAGCACTGGAGTGATGTCAGTGACTTTCAGTATTTTTTTGTTTATCTTTTCCCAGTTGTGTTCCCAGTGTTGCTGTTGGTATCATGTCTTGAGAAAGATAATCTGATGAGGAAACCTCTGGAGCAGCACACCCCATGTGGCAGAAAAGTCCGTCGAAGAGATTTTTCACAGGCCTTCAAATCTTTTAATTGGATTTAAAAAAATTACAGAGTAGGAAGCTCACTTTCTCAACTGCTTGGGAATGCAAATCTTTTTGTACATGACGGTCAAAATTATGTTAAATTTTCCTGAGCTGGAATTCATCCAAATTAAATATGATGGGATTTTGTGCAGTCAACTCACTAACCTTGAGAAAGCAGTTTAACCATGGGCACCTTGCTGCATTAGAACCTGGGACCTCAGTGGTGCAAGCTTAGCTCTCCGACCTCTGAACCACCCAGCCACCTGTGCACTAGTTTCAGTAACATCATTGTGGTCACGGCAGATTGTCTATTGTAAGCTTCAGGAACAAAACCGCCCTATTAAGAAACATGAACCGTGAATAAGAACAAAACCCTAAGAAACACACACCATGAACTCAACATTAACAAGCTCCAAGCACTACATTGCATCCCTTGACATGTGTAAATGCAGAAGCATGTGTGGGTATTGGCACAGCGGTTAGTGCACTGCCAAATGATCCTGGTTATCAGAATTCAATTCAAACACTGCCAAGCGTCCTTTATCAAAGCTCTTACCTCCAGGCCAGAATGAGAGTGCACTCTGCCAGGATGCACATCTTGGCCAGCTCCTTGAGTGCGTGGTGTGGGTCCTTCTGCTCGTACCACACATGAAGCAGCCCCCTCATCAGCAGCAGCGACGCTCTCTCCAGCAAGGCTTATGGGGATGATTTCAAACACAAGCTGGACAATGCTCTACGGCCGCCTTATGCGAGCTCCTTGTGGAGGGCTTCTCGGCACTTCCCGTCTCGCCTGTCGCCCCCACCGATGTCCTTTTCGTGCACCCCCCCCCCCCGCCAATGTGTGCAGATACTACTGACCCTATTGTACGTCTTTATTGGAAGGGGGTGACGTCGACAATGTTTGAAAACCTATTGGATCAACTCAGTTGACGGATAAACGGAACACCAAGCTTTTATCATAATAGATTATGACTGAGTAATGTCAAATCTAATGATCGTCGAGAAGATGTAAACGATGGACAACTGGTACATATTATTACCACCGAGTTACAAGACTCCGGTGTTCAGATGAAGCGAGGTGCTCAGCTTGCGTACAGGGGCTATAGAGATTATCGCACCACCGTGAGAGATACGACGGCTTGGGAAGGCCTTCATTCAGCAGTGGATAGGTCATGACTGAAGATAATCAAATTACGATGTGCTTGTCTACTCGAAGCGCGGACATCGTAGATTCTAGGAAGCAACCTAGTAAACGAGCAATGTTGGGGTAAAAATATTGGCGTGCATTTGGTACCGCTGATCCAACATTAGTCCAATATTCCCATGTTTACTGGGAATTTCCACCAATTTTCATGTTATCCGCATTTTCACACTGATAATTATAGGATGACATTGCTATAACTTCTGGGTTATTCCTCTCGTGCATGCTCCTCGGTGGATTGCAGGCACGGGTTTGCGTGTGCGCTGCCGTTGCACAGCGCTTCTGTTGCATGGCACTGGTGCAGAATCTCACCACGTCGACCTGCACCAGAAGCACGCGGAGGTCGAACGCCTGACCCAGCTGCTTGAGGCGCTCGTGGACGTAGTTGGGGTTGAGGTTGTGATACCGCAGGCTGCGGGGGACACACGGACGGTCACTGCCGGCGGCAACAGGAACTCGTGCGTTCACTGGCACCTTTAGGCAATTGCAGCATGGAGGCACTTTGGTGGCAGCAGTAGATGCCACAGATCCAGCTGATCGGAAGTGTTAGCATCTTAATCAAGGGTGGTGTGGTTTAAAGTGGAGCGAATGCCTGCGATATTTAGACCATTGAATCAAAATAGATTTGTGCATTTTTCTCATTTCAGTTTTAGTAATGGAGTACATAAAAGTTTTGACCGTTGAAAATCATCCCTTAATTTTCTTCAGTCAATGTCTCTTAACTTGTGCATGATCTCTAATCTCGCTACCGTGCAGCACCATGGTGGTGAGATTTTAACTACCTTGCCTGGTATGCAGAAGGTCGTGGGTTTGATCCCAACCTTGACGCCTGTCTATGTGAAGTTTGCATGTTCTATCTCTCCGTGGTCGAGTGGATTTTTCTTCGGGTTCTCTGGTTTTTCCCTCCACATTTAGAAATATGCATTTAGATTATTTGTCTGGTATAAATTTCCACATAAGCCGCCTTTATTGAGCAATAATTTGTGGCCACGTCACTTCAAAAAAAAAGCGCTGTATATCTCAGTGGGCCTTAGTAAAATATTTGTTTTATAGTTTAGTTTCATCCACGTGTTCCTCTTTCTCTGTAAAGATGCAGCGGCAGCCAACAGAGGATAACACTTAAAATTATATTCACCGCAGAGATGAGGGGATGAAATCAGCTCGCGTGCAGGGGCCAGATGGATGATTGCTTTGCGAGAATGTGAGAGATAGCGGCAGCTTGCAGGCGCCTACATTCCGCAGTGGACTGATTGAGGTGCATGATTACGGGTACCCTTGCAACGCGAGCAAGAGCAAGGAAATGTTTCTACACCTGGCATTGGCGACTGACGGGAGCTCCCCCTTGGCCTGTGTGTCTCACCTGAGGAAGAGTGCGCAGGAGGTCTGCCCCATTACATAGTCTGGGACCACGTCCGCAATCTCCCAAGGCACGTTCCGCACAAACTTGAGCACGGGGTTCCCACGCTGCCAGTATCACCACAGCAGCAGCAGCGGGATGCAGCACAATGTTACCATGCATTAGAATCTCCGCTCTCGCCTCTTACTTCCCCATCATTTCAATTCTCCGTGTCATAACAAGACGAATACACATTTCTTACACTACTGCTGAAGTAGTATAAGATACTGTATCATGGGGAATAACATTTCCAGATTAAGCCAGAAGTTAATGAAAAGAACGCAAAGTTACTTTTTTATGAATTGAGATTTGAGTACCGTGGACGTTATAAATGTTTCACATTGATAGCTGGTGGTAGGTCCGTGCAATCCCAGTCACAAGGAATCTAAAGGAGTTTACATATATTCCATTGACCTTGTAAGGCATTTGTCCAGTTCCCTAATGGACTGAACTGTTTCGTTGCCTTTAGGATGCTGTGGGAGGAACATTTGGTGAACACACTGCCTGCCCCGCACTCACCAAAAACAAAGATTCCCAGTATAGCCTGAAAGACCGTAGGAGCAAGTGTTGTTAGTAAGTACCAATGAAGGCTGGCAAAGCACATGAGGGGGTGGATGGCCAACATCATGCCCGACCACCTTAGTCTCACCAGTGGCGATGTTTACATATCGTACCATAACCGGTTCAGATAATCGTCACTGGTGTTGGGTCGCCGGGTTCGTAGCACGGCATGCTAATCGCTTCACCACCACTCCTCGCAATCACCTGTCGGGGGTTCACCAGCAAGCTGTTGCTCTTGCCGGCCGCCTTGGGGGCCACAACAGCCATGGCATCGACACCACCTGCAGCTCTACTTGTACCCGAAGCCTCACGTTTCCCCGAAGCCTCTCGGCTTCTCACCACCTCGACGAGCGGACTGTCAGCAGCTCGGGCAGGCATGCTGGTCTCCTGGTCTGGGAATCCTGTGGGAGCAAGGTTAGTGTGCGTCATCGCGTGCACACAGGGCAGAGCGTATCAGAATAAGGGGGCCCACTCCCAATGTCCGCGTCACTGAGCTCAGCATACTTTTCCGTTTACACACAATAGCCACCCTAAATCCATTTCGATGTTTCTGTAACTTAATTTTACTATGAATGGTTTCTAATAGTAAATTGTCCGAGTCATTGTTTGATACAGGACATTTATTTGGTTTAATATTGACTACCTATGTGTGCTTATATTTATTCTGCTGTAACTTGGTTCTTTTTACTTCAATTTTTATTGTTTTTGCTTCGATATCTACTTTTGTTCATCATTGTACTTGGTTTTGTGTTCTTGCTTTGGTAATTTTGGTGACCCAGGTTACTCTTACAAAGGATACTCTATCCTGGTCTCTTGAGTTCCAACCTGTTTACACAAAAATAAATTTGGCACTTGCCTGGGTTTCACCCTACAAGAAAAAAGATGGGATGAGTGAAATACTATCAGGGGATCCACTACATTTCTACTTATGCCAGCTCACAAGGTTATCGACAAGTGTCTCCTAGCCCATCAATCAGGTTACCTACAGAGGGTTACAAGGTGACCTAATTCTAACCTGCCTCATCATCCACAAACATCAGACAGCCCAATCATCCAAAAGACAAGGAGGGTAATGACACCATCTTCTCAAGAGTGGACAAATAGACTCCCGTCTAACACAACAGCTCTTTGTTTAGGGTTTAAAAAGTGTAAGCGCAAGGTCCAGCAGTGGATTGATCACAGCTGATATCATGATGAAACAAATTCGAATACCAAATAGCACTGATGTCGTTAATTCCAGCCAGGAATGAAAACCTGTGTTATAAGGATCACAGCGTGGTTTATTCTCTAACCACTGTGCTAAGGCGCTCGCTAATACCCCAACCTGATGACACGGCCCAGAAGTTGGTCGCGCATTCGCCGCTCATTGCAGAAGTTCCTGGTTCCCAGGCCACCCTGATTATTGCCGGTGTCATGGTACAGATTTTACAAATTTGAAATATTATCTGCAAATTACTCAATTGGGATTACATACAGTAGCATCGCCCCCTACTGCTAAACTACTGCAAACTACTTGAAACCCAGTAGCGCCTTCCTTCGTGACAGTCTTACGCGATACCAGGGGTCGGGCAACCAAAATAACAAGGAGTAATTTTTGTTCGAATTCGGTAAAAAAACGCAAATTTTCAAGAGCCGCAATGCACGTGAATACGAGACGGTGGTACTTAATAAATAAAATCACGAAGCAGTCCTTAAAGAACCACGTGCGGCTCCGAAGCCGCAGGTTGCCGACCCCTGCGATATACGACTTACACGAATACCAAAACATACTAAATTATAACGACACAAATCCACAGGCTGATTACAGGACCTGTGGAGTCTGTCTCTGCGTCTCTGCCGAATGGCCTCGACGCTTCTGCTGGAGTGGCCTTGTCCGCACCGCCGGCCTGTGGACCAGGTTCACTGGGCCCTGCGGGGTTGCTGCTAGCTGGGTCGGAGGGAGCTGGCGGCTGCTTCTTGCTCTGCTCCATGACGTAGTCGGCATAGCTGCCCTTATGTGGCCCGGGTGGTGGCATCTCCTCCACGCTGTCTTTTTCAGCTGTCTTTGTGAGGCCAGATCTGAACAGAGGCCGAGGCTGCACAAGAGACAAGAAACGTTCAGTCAAGGGAAAATTAATCAAGCTTGACATCTGATAAGCAACTTCATTTGTGGTCAGGTCGCTTCTGAGAGCTATATAGCTCAGTAGGCCAAGCTTGGTCAAATAAAATGAGTTAATGGTTTCGTTAACAGCTGAAGCTTCAAGGGAAAGGGAGTGTGACGGATGTGGGGAGCGGTGGCGCAGCGGTTAGCGCACTGCGCTGTGAACCCGGCCACCCAAGTTCGATTCCCGCTGACGGCCACCAACAACAACAGCGGCCAATGTGTTGACTCGGTCCTGAATCCCGAGCCTCCCCTAGGTCGACTCAGCCCCGGATGGAGGCCCCGATACCAGGCGAGTATAAACCACCGCCGCTCCCTTCGCGTGCTGTGTTGGCCACCACATGCGCTACTCGCTAACGGCAACTGAACCCCCCTCCCCCCCACCAAAGGCCTCCGCTGTGTGGGCTACAATTGGGGAGCTTTGCCTCGGCGTGAGACAGCGCCGACGATGCCCAGCGTGGCCACGTCCGTCAGCACTGGGCACGTCACCTCAGACACCCGCCTCTCGTACACGTCCTCCACCCTCGGAATGTCGAACTTCTTCTTGGCGTCCATGTCGCTCACCTCCACCGCACACGCGGGAATCTAAACGTTAATTATAAACAACAACAACAACATTCATTCATTCGTAACACCGCCGCCGCCGCCACACACGGAGTTCGTGCCGAGCCGATCTCAACGTTCGTCAGCTGGGGGGACGCGACGGAAGCGCGCAGAGGCCAAAACCAGACGAGACACGAAATCGCGTTTTGTGACCGCGAGCGCCGCCACGTGGCCGCCGAGGATCGGACACGCGTTTGATGGCGTTGCCACCTGTCCGTGTTTAACCGGATTGATAAGCTCAGATTTCATGATTGTTGAGGATTTAAATTTATTTGAAGAGATTGGTAAAATTGGTCATTTTAATTACCAGTAACCGCATGTAAACAGGGCGGTTATCGGTTTGCCGTACATACACAAATGTCTGAACTTTTGAGGATCCAACGTAACAACACGTGAACCTCATGGGACCTCCTTTGCCAGTACCAAAGTATGAGAATAGTTTTTGTACACTTTTTTCTGGCAACAAAAAAACACCTTTTACAAGGAATCATGTCTGCATTCACCACAGTACTTGTAAATGTTGTGGCTTGGCTCTCCAACACACCGGTGTGCTGTACTAGTGACGAATTGGCCACGTTCTGTTTACGTGACAACCCTTACTAGTTGGCTGTGTCGGGTGGTGGTGGGTTTTAACGACACATTTATATATTTACGCGACCTAACCCAAAAAAAACTATATTATGGATGATATTGGTCGCGAAAGCCTACGTTTTAAACTGTTCACATGTTGAGAATAGGTTTTGCCCCCTTTTTTCTGGCGACAAAAAAAAACCTTTTACGCGCACAGCGCTCAATGCAAGCCTGTGTCTTTTCGGTATTTAATTCTCGCCGCCTCCCGAGCCTCAGAAATCCGGCGCAGGGAGTCACCAACATGGACCGGCAGGGTGGATTTGGTGCCGCCAACAGGCGCCCCCAAATTGAGCATCTATAGGCGGTACATTTTTCCTCCCATACATAAGAAAAAAACGGCAAAAATCCCGTGTTAGCATGCGGGGCCATCCTGTACACTTGGAACATGCATCCTGTACACTTGGAACATGCATCCTGTACACTTGGAACATGCATCCTGTACACTTGGAACATGCATCCTGTACACTTGGAACATGCATCCTGTACACTTGGAACATGCATCCTGTACACTTGGAACATGCATCCTGTACACTTGGAACATGCATCCTGTACACTTGGAACATGCATCCTGTACACTTGGAACATGCATCCTGTACACTTGGAACATGCAAATCCCAATCGGCCTGTTTAGCATCCACAGCGTGACAAAGCATGCCGGTGAAGGTCAGATTTAATAGTTCTACTATACCATCGGTCTAAGGGTGGTACGGCGACGTCCTGATTTTCTTAGTGCCCAGTGCGTCGCAACCTCGCGTAACAATTTAGAAGAAAAATTACGACCTTGGTCCATCAGCAGTTGTTCCGGAGCACCTTTGTCCATATCATAACCATTTAAGAATGCATCAGCGATAGAGGTCGCCGATTGGTCAGGCAATGGGCAAGCCATCGGCCACCGAGAGAAATATTCCACTCCCACCAAAATATATTTGTTTCCCCTAGGAGTGATCGGAAAGGGGCCCAGTATGCATCTCAGCTCTTAACACGGGAGTCAATGGGAAATCGATGATCGTTTAACGAATTTTCGCTTATCGTGGAATGCATCTCGCTAATTAAGTGAGACACGACCGTGTATTAAAGACAAGCCAAAGTAACAGTCGGGCCATTGTGGCCATGCAACCCAAACTATGTACCACAGAGTAGGAGGAACAGCGAAACAAAAGCTCCCTGTCCTGAAGCCCTCGTCGTGGCCAGCAGGACATGGACATTCAGGTCCTGAACGTATTGCCATCATAGGCTAGAATACTGGAGTTGTTTCCTCCCATAGCTAAACAACATCTTCCACACACACACACAACCTAACTGCTCTTGGCAAAAAATATCTCAATGCTGGAAAATTACCTTCAAATTGCAGCAGAGTCGGCATTTGGACTTGCACAAAACATCAGCAGCAGCATCATCATCGCCCCCCTACAACAACCACGTGGCACCCCGATAAACACGCTGGTTACCGTAATGGTTATGATAATGAGCATGGTGATCATGATCATTAACTATTCAACTGTACTACAATCACCTTGCTGCTCCGCATCTAAATAGAAAAGCTTATTTCTAAATTTAAAACTAATTTATTTAGAAAAAAAAATTGAAATCGGTTGGTTCCGTACGGTGCGAAAGAAGTTCACGGTACATTTGCCAAGTCGCCTCCATCCATCCGCGCGTCTTCCTCCCTACGCCTCCCTCGTCCACTCCCTGCCAACAACAAAGCTCCACCACACGAGGTGAACACAACAACAACCACCACCACCACCACCAAACTCACCGACTCCACGAGGCACCAGGCACGGACGATGAACACCGGTTCGCCTCCTTACCCATGGGCCATGCCTCCACACACACAGACACACAGACAAAACAATGGCTTCTACCGTACGGCTGTTGTATTGTTGTTGTTATTATTATCGCTGCACATACTCTGCAATGGTTATGGTTGGCAGTGTTTATAGGGAGATGGCGAGCTGACGAAACACGAAGTTGTGTGGGCCTGGCACTGTTACGGAACGTGTGTAGTGATCACGGTTAGCTAACCCCATTGAGTCTTCACGCCCCTTATTTAACCATCTGAGTTACCTGTACAGTTACTAATTAACTTTATTCATTCACTCATAAGAGAGAACGGGTTGTTAATGGTCTCCTTAGGGGACGCCCTATCTCTTGCGTGAACATCCATCATCTGATTTAACCGTGAATTTGTGGTCATATCTGGCTGTGCGTTAAACGGTACACACCAATGTGTGTGTGCTTCGTTACTGGCTGATGTACTTTAGCCCACGACCGGCATGGACATCTGACAAGCGTTAATGCCGTTCCTTGTTTTGTCACAGAGCCACAAGGCCACAACGCCCGTGCGCCATGTGAGAGTTCTTTCGCTTTCTCAATCGAGCAAGGTCGTAGGAAGTTGTGAAAATAACTGATGGGATTTATAATTCCATGGTGTTGCAGTGCATAGATAGAGGAGTGTGTGGTTGAGTGAGTGGTTGAGTAAGTGGTTGAGTGAGTGGTTGAGTGAGTGGTTGGGTGAGTGGTTGAGTGTGGTTGAGTGTGTGGTTGAGTGAGTGGTTGAGTGTGTGGTTGAGTGAGTGGTTGAGTGTGGTTGAGTGTGTGGTTGAGTGTGTGGTTGAGTAAGTGGTTGAGTGTGTGGTTGAGTGAGTGGTTGAGTGAGTGGTTGAGTGTGTGGTTGAGTGTGTGGTTGAGTGAGTGGTTGAGTGTGTGGTTGAGTGAGTGGTTGAGTAAGTGGTTGAGTGTGTTGTTGAGTGAGTGGTTGAGTAAGTGGTTAAGTGAGTGGTTGAGTGAGTGGTTGAGTAAGTGGTTGGGTGTGTGGTTGGGTGAGTGGTTGAGTGAGTGGTTGAGTAAGTGGTTGAGTGAGTGGTTGAGTAAGTGGTTGAGTGTGTGGTTGAGTGTGTGGTTGAGTGAGTGGTTGAATGTGTGGTTGAGTGAGTGGTTGAGTGAGTGGTTGAGTGTGTGGTTGGGTGAGTGGTTGGGTGAGTGGTTGAGTGAGTGGTTGAGTGAGTGGTTGAGTGTGTGGTTGAGTGAGTGGTTGAGTGTGTGGTTGAGTGTGTGGTTGAGTGAGTGGTTGAGTGAGTGGTTGAGTGTGTGGTTGAGTGAGTGGTTGAGTGAGTGGTTGAGTGTGTGGTTGAGTGAGTGGTTGGGTGTGTGGTTGAGTGAGTGGTTGAGTGAGTGGTTGAGTGAGTGGTTGAGTAAGTGGTTGAGTGAGTGGTTGAGTGAGTGGTTGAGTGAGTGTTTGGGTGGGTGTCACTGCGACGCTTGTTTAGCCAGGAAAACCTCACCGAGTGTCATGACTAGTTTCCAGGAGGGTCCTGCCAAGTGTGTTTTATTTGCAGAAGAAGTTCGATGTTTGCTATATTCCAAATGAGTCAGTCGTACAGTACAGGGTGGTCCAGATGTCTTGCAACCCCATTTAATTCTCTATAAAATGTAATATTTTTTATTTAAAGTAAGATATTTTTTTCAAACATAAATTAATATATTCTTGGGTCTTTCGGTAAAGTCACGTAGGTTCAAAGAAAATAATCAAATCTGTTATTTTTGATTATGTTATTTGAACCGACGTGACTTTAACGAAAGACCCAAGAATGTGAATTCCTGCAGTCACGAAAGCTTTAAGTCATAAATTTATATGCCCAGGAAAACAATAATACGGTGACATGGCCCAGTGGTAGCGCATTCGCTACTTGGAGGTTCGTGGTCCCATTCCAGAAGGACGCTCCGGTTATCAAGATGGGTTTGTTAATCATAAATAAGTCATATTTTAAAAAAACTTTTTTAAAAACACGCTTTAATGAAATGTACCGTACTAGTAATGGAAGAACTCCACGACTCCAGGAAGTGGCCCCGAAGCTTGCCACAACGTAAGGGGACCGTGGTGATTTACAGCCAACGTCAGTTGACCATGGACAATTAGACCCAAGCCGAAACATGACATATAAAAAATAATGTTTAAAAATATATTTTTTATTATTAATAATAGAATATAGTATTGTCATCAGTAAGACATAAGTATACTAAGTTTGCAGTCGATACCACATTGGGAAGTGGATTAAAATTGAGTTACAAGAATTGAGGATACAACGACAGACAGAGTGAGTTATTAAAAAGCGTGTAAATAAAAAAAGCTCACCGTCTGCTTCGCACCGGACGTTAAACATCCGCTACCGGCAGCCTAATGCCTGAGCCCCCTTGTACCAACAGGGACAGCTGCCATTCGGGTGCCCTTGCACGTTTGAAATGAGATTTTATGTAATTCGGTCATCACGTGTAAAGCGCCCTGATAACGACGAGCCGGGGGGTGGGTGAGTGTTGTTGTGACCCGCAGTGGGGTGGTTGGACAGAGTGTGGATGAGACGAAACTTGCAGTCTGGTATATACATCAAGTTTCACGTCGAGTTTGTGTAACCAGGTGAGAATCCAAGAAGAGGCCAGGATGGAGCCTCATTTGCAAGATTGACCTCGGGTATTAGTCTGCCAGTAAGGGGCAATGATTGCTGTGTGTGTGTGAGATCCCAATTGAGTACGTATAGTAGATTTCGATTTAAAGCTTTCGTGACTGCAAGGATTCATCTTCTTTGGTTCTTTCGGTATAGTCACGTAGAATGAGAATAAAATAATAAATTGATAAAATAAAATAACACAATAAAATTCTCACGACGTTTCGGCCACAACACAAGCGGCCTTCATCAGGTGAAGGGACGAGACTGTCTGGAGGACAGCACTGTCCTCCAGACAGTCTCGTCCTGAAATCAACAGCACTGTCCTCCAGACAGTCTCGTCCCTTCATCACCTGATGAAGGCCGCTTGTGTTGTGGCCGAAACGTCGTGAGAATATTATTGTGTTATTTTATTTTATCAATTTATTATTTTATTCTCATTCTACGTATAGTAGATCATTAATTATCCAGCGGCTTTGGGGGGCGGGGGGTTGGATTTGAAAACACGCCGAATAATCACAATTAAAATAGCTTATTTTTGCATATTCTTAGATAGCATGTTTTAGGTGTTGTTTTTTGTGTTTTAAACGTGTTTACTATGTGACATTTTCATAAATAAACATACAAATTTGACGAAAATAAATATCCTACTTGAAAAAGTCATTGTATTTACTCTACCGTACTTACCACTCCAATCCCATAGACTCTGCATTGGGTGATGTACATATGCTCTTGTTTCTGTAACATGTGTTTGACGATCGTTGGACTGATGCATCCTTTAGACCGTTGCTCCGGCGAACGTCGAATCTTGCCGGATTGCACTGTATAGTTTCTCCTTTTTTATTAGTCTTGAAAACATATACGTGCAGTATTTTCATTGTTTTAGTAGTTTATATAGTGTATAATATACTGCATGTAATATTTGGCACTGAAATCAAGCAAAACTACTTTTTTTTTCCACACGCATGGTGCCGATCGCTGGACTGGAGTGTTTTTTCCGGATCAGCCCTGGACCACCAGATAATGTTGGAAGCGGGATAATCGTGCGCCGGATAATCGATTATCAACTGTAATTTGACAATCATTTTTGTAATTTGGCAAATTTGAATCGTGGCGTCGGCACAAAAATGGCCTACTCTTGCGAATATCGTCACTGGATCTTTAACGTCGCCATTGATATGCCAAGTGCCAGGATCATGTTATTGAGGAAAAGCACGGGGTGGCTGGGGCCGCTGGGATGGTTACGTCCAGGACCGCATTAGCGTGACGAGCACGCGCCTGCGTGAGGCCGCCGGTCTGGAGGATGCCCGTGATGTTGATGCCTGTTGTCTCGTCGATGCCCGTGTTGGACTTGCTCCGCTCGCTTGCGGGCTGGTGCACGTTGACCAGATGATGCTTGTGTCATTTGGAGCCTAGGCTCAGCAGCGGCAGCGTCTTGCGCTCATGCGGATGGCCCTCATCCGGTGTCTCGGGGCGGTCGAATCGGCAGTTGAGGTGGCAATACTCCACTGAGCACGCCCGCTCTGTCCAGTTGTCTGGCTGGCTATCCTGGTATTCCATGTTTATTTCCAGTGTCATCTTCCACTTTCACATGACATGTGATGTCATGCATATTGACAATTAAAAAAAACTTGGTTGACAAGTATATATAGTTGGTTTCCTTTTAAGAAGTAAAAAATATCTCCGCTAAACTGAACGCTGCTTATATTCTGAGATCCGGTGCATTCAGGGTGAGTCAATTGCAGTGAGTGAAGGAGGCGCGGTGATTTATTAACTTAACCTCATCGCCCCTGGCTCTGGTATCGTTTGTTCCTCTGAGTGGGCAGAGAGGGAGGACACACGGCGCGCGGCCATGTCCACCTCCCGCAGGGCCCGGCCCAAGAAGCTGGCGCCGGCGACGGCTCTGCCTGCGGACTCTGTGCGGTTCATGGGCGAGTCAGTGGGTGCCTTCCCACTGGTGGACGACGCGTGCGAAACACTCGCGGAGAACGTTGTCCTTCGCCTGCGTCAGCTGCTGCAGGTCTGGGGCGGGGGCGGGGGGGGGGGTAGCCACGGTGGCGACATGTTAACAACCTCACCTGGTATACAGTAGGTCGTGGGTTCTATTCCGACCCCGACGCCTGGATATTTGGAGTTTGCATTTTCTGCCCTGTGGTCGCGTGGATTTTTCTTCAGGTCCTCCGGTTTTTGGAAACATGTGTTTCGAGTATTTGGCTGCTATTAATGTCCACATGATGATAAGCCACTTTGTTGAGTTATGATTCATAGCTAAGTCGCTTCTGAAAAATAGCTATATAGCTTAGAGGGCCTTACTTGGTAAAATAAAAAATAGTTTAGCGGCGGCGATAATAGTGGTGGCGGTGGTTTAGAAGTGCGTGCTGCGTGTTCCTGTCTCCACCGCCGCCACTCAGGTTTGGCCAGGTGGCTTGGCGGGAGAGCGAGCGGCTCGAAAGCAGAAAGATTTTGGGTTCGGTAAATAATTCAGGTTTGAGTGTCGGCGCCGTCATTCAGAGCGACATGAACCGGAGCGGACGCCGCTACAGTGTAGAAGCCCTGTGATATACAGTGAGGGAAATAAGTATTTGATCCCCTGCTGATTTTGTACGTTTGCCCACTGACAAAGAAATTACCAGTCTATAATTTTAATGGTAGGTTTATATGAACAGTGAGAGACAGAATAACAACAACAAAATCCGGAAAAACGCATGTTAAAAATGTTATAAATTGATTTGTATTTTAATGAGGGAAATAAGTATTTGACCCCTCTGCAAAACATAACTTAGTACTTGGTGGCAAAACCCTTGTTGGCAATCACAGAGGTCAGACATTTCTTGTAGTTGGCCACCAGGTTTGCACACATCTCAGGAGGGATTTCTGGCTCCCAGGTGTCTTTTATAAGGTAACGAGCTGAGATTAGGAGCACACTCTTAAAGGGAGTGCTCCTAATTTCAGCTTGTTACCTGTATAAAAGACACCTGTCCACAGAAGCAATCATTCAATCAGATTCCAAACTCTCCACCCTGGTCAAGACCAAAGAGCTCTCCAAGGATGTCAGGGACAAGATTGTAGACCTACACAAGGCTGGAATGTTCTTTGGTTCTTTCGGTAAAGTCACGTAGAATGAGAATAAAATAATAAATTGATAAAATAAAATAACACAATAATATTCTCACGACGTTTCGGCCACAACACAAGCGGCCTTCATCAGGTGAAGGGACGAGACTGTCTGGTAGGACAGCACTGTCCTACCAGACAGTCTCGTCCCTTCGTCCCTTCACCTGATGAAGGCCGCTTGTGTTGTGGCCGAAATGTCGTGAGAATATTATTGTGTTATTTTATTTTATCAATTTATTATTTTATTCTCATTCTACGTGACTTTACCAAAAGAACCAAAGAAGATGAATCATTGCAGTCACGAAAGCTTTAAATCGAAATTTAAGGCTGGAATGGGCTACAAGACCATTACCAAGCAGCTTGGTGAGAAGGTGACAACAGTTGGTGCGATTATTCGCAAATGGAAGAAACACAAAAGAACTGTCAATCTCCCTCGGCCTGGGGCTCCATGCAAGATCTCACCTCGTGGAGTTGCAATGATCATGAGAACGGTGAGGAATCAGCCCAGAACTACACGGGAGGATCTTGTCAATGATCTCAAGGCAGCTGGGACCATAGTCACCAAGAAAACAATTGGTAACACACTACGCCGTGAAGGACTGAAATCCTGCAGTGCCCGCAAGGTCCCCATGCTCAAGAAAGCACATATACATGCCCGTCTGAAGTTTGCCAATGAACATCTGAATGATTCAGAGGACAACTGGGTGAAAGTGTTGTGGTCAGATGAGGCCAAAATGGAGCTCTTTGTCATCAACTCAACTCGCCGTGTTTGGAGGAGGTGGAGGAATGCTGCCTATGACCCCAAGAACACCATCCTCACTGTCAAACATGTAGGTGGAAACATTATGCTTTGGGGGTGTTTTTCTGCTAAGGGGACAGGACAACTTCACCGCGTCAAAGGGATGATGGACGGGGCCATGTACCATCAAATCTTGGGTGAGAACCTCCTTCCCTCAGCCAGGACATTGAAAATGGGTCGTGGATGGGTATTCCAGCATGACAATGACCCAAAACACACGGCCAAGGCAACAAAGGAGTGGCTCAAGAAGAAGCACATTAAGGTCCTGGAGTGGCCTAGCCAGTCTCCAGACCTTAATCCCATAGAAAATCTGTGGAGGGAGCTGAAGGTTCGTGTTGCCAAACGTCAGCCTTGAAACCTTAATGACTTGGAGAAGATCTGCAAAGAGGAGTGGGATAAAATTTCTCCTGAGATGTGTGCAAACCTGGTGGCCAACTACAAGAAACGTCTGACCTCTGTGATTGCCAACAAGGGTTTTGCCACCAAGTACTAAGTTATGTTTTGCAGAGGGGTCAAATACTTATTTCCCTCATTAAAATGCAAATCAATTTATAACATTTTTGACATGCGTTTTTCTGGATTTTGTTGTTGTTATTCTGTCTCTCACTGTTCAAATAAACCTACCATTAAAATTATAGACTGATCATTTCTTTGTCAGTGGGCAAACGTACAAAATCAGCAGGGGATCAAATACTTTTTTCCCTCACTGTATAGGTTGGAGGTAAACTCAACCCATGATCCCTGATACATCATTTCATCTTTCCTCACGCCAATGATACATGCATTTCTTCACGTGTGTATGAATGGATTACCATAAATTAATATGCATTGTTTGTTATTAGGTCATGCGATCCCTTGCAGCTACTGCAGGCAAGCAATATTATGCATTATAGCATTTAAAATAATCGGTGAATTGAGACATGACCCTGGATCATGAATTGTGGGCGTTTGTGGGTGGGGGTCGGTGGGGAATCGCGAAACGGTGGTGGAGACCGCTCATCCCGTCTCCGTGCAGTCCTGGCAGCAGCACTGCCCCAGCAGCCATTCGGGGCCTTCTCGGTGTTGACGGTCGTGTGATGCACGTTTCAAGTTGATATTGTTTAACCAGGTGACCTGGGTCACCGAAATGATTTTGCTTTCGAGTCTTTGCAGGAGGCGGCCAAGTTCACGCGAGCGAGCAAACGGCGGCGGATGAGCACAGGGGACCTCGACTTCTCATTGAAAACGATGAATGTGGAAGTGAGACCTCTGCCCCCCCCTGGTGCTACCTTTGATTGTTTTTAATGATTAAATGATAATAATTTGTGTCATTGTGGAGAACGTAAAATCACAAAATAGGTGAGCAGAAAACTCGTCTCCATCTTATACCTGTCTGTTCACGTAACAAAATAAATGCATTTATACACGACCCATGGGCACAACGGCCTTCTAAGAGTACACAAATTTAGCAGCTTTGATTCAGTAGAAGTGAACTCTGGACTGGTTTCACCATGGTGCCAATATCGGTTGTGATGCAGTGGTTATGATGTTCTTATTGGTGTTGTTGGTAGTGGTAATATAAACAAGCAAATGGCCCCATGTTCATTTCTGTTGAGTTGGTGGTCTGGATATGGCTGAGAGCTTTTGAATATGCAATGCTACACACTTGTCTGCTATTCCATTTGTTTCCAGCTGCATTAATGTTTCTATTGTGATGAGTTTTTCTCAATTTCCGGACTTCAATTGTGTTAGTGTTGTTGATCTTGACAGTGGTATAGATTTTGTATTTGTAGCGGTGGTGTTGTTGTTGTTGGGGTGAGTGCAGCCCCTGTATGGGTTCGAGTCCAAGGAGTTCACTCCGTTCCGCTTCGCCAGTGGAGGTGGCCGAGAAGTCTACTTTGCTCCGGAACAGGAGCTGTGTCTGAGCGAGCTCATCAGTACGCCGCTACCTCGCGTGCCCCTGCAAGTCTCCATCAGAGGTGCGTGTGAGGGTGTGAGTGCATGCATGTGTGAGCGTTTGTATGTAAGTGTGTTTGCAGTTGAGTGTTTGCATGTTTGTGCGCGTATGAATGCATGTGTGAGTGTGGTGCATGTATGTGTGAGGGTGTGAGTGCGTACATATGAGTGTTAGGGTGTGAGTCTTTGAATGTGTGAGTGCGTGTGTGTGTCATGGTGTGAGAGTGTGTGAGTGTTTGCATGTGTGAGTGTGTGCACGTGTGTTAGGGTGTGAGAGTGGGTGACGGTGTGACTGTGTGTAACTTGCAACACCACATCTATCACCATCCTGAAAGAAAGAATGGTAATCCGATCTCTGATCTCCAAGAAGAGGTTTGCTGGTTTGCTGAGCATTTTTGTGAGGTCTTCAGGGAGGGGAAACCCCTCAGCTCAAACATCATCATAGGGCAAGATGGGGTTAACCCTGCTGGCGCTGCTGTGCCTCAAATATTGAAGGAAGTGTGTGTGCGTATGAGTGTTTGCATGTGTGTGGATGAGTGTTTGTGTGTGAGTGCGTGCATATCAGTGTGAGGGTGTGAGTCTTTGCATGCGTAAGTGTGTGTGTGTGTGCATGTGTCAGGGTGTGAGAGTTAGAAACATTCAGACTGGCCTGCCTACGATCCATCCTGGGTTTAACCAAGCTGGATTGTGTGAGGAGCTCACAAATCCTCAATATCTGGATACAGTTCCATCGGTGAGCTCCTCCAGCAGGCAACGCTGCATTGACTGGGTCTTGTAGCCCGCATGCCCAGTCATCGCATGCCCAAACAGCTTTTGTTCGGGCGGATAGAGGGGGCAAAATGGGCGTGACACGGGCTAGAGAAAAGATGGAATGATGTGGTACAAGAAGATGTGGAGCTGAGTGGACTTGCCATTAACTGGTACCAGCGGTGTCAAGATTGGCCTCTGGAGGAGGCTCATGAAGGACGCTACTGGGTAGTTGGAGGCAGTCACCCTCCAGCAACAACGGAGGGCAGAGGAGCGACGCTCACAACGAGTGGAGCGCCCGGTAGCTAAAACACAGCAGGTTCGCACAGTAGGGGGCACAGGTGGTGCATCGCACAGTCACCTCAGTCAGTCAAGCCATGGCACCTGGGTCTATCCCATGACCTCACACAAGCGGGCATTCGACACTTCACATGGTCTTAAAGTGCACATGGCCTGGCACAAGCGCTGCGGTGATGTCACCGCCACTTAGTGGTGAATGGCGGTTGTGTATGTGTAAGGTGTGAGTGTGTATGTGTCTTTATGTGTGATTGCGTGTGTGTTTGAATGTATGAGTGCGTGTGTATGTTCAGGCGTGAGCATGTGTGAAGGTGTGAGAGTGCGCGTGTATTTGTGTGTATTTCTAGGGGAGTGGGAGTGTAGTAATTTGCGCCCCGCCCTACGAGATCCGTTCGAGTTCAGGGGTGAGATTAATTGTTGCATTGCGTGGCAATATCTGGACGGCATAGGGATGCCTTCATCTCGTAGTCCACAGACCATGGCTATGTGCAGAACAAATACAGCTTCCTGAAAAGTGTATTCACATAAGTCTGGGTGATATGTATGTATGTATGTTGAACTTCTTTCGCACCATACATAGCCAACCATGCTAATCAGAGGTGCGGGGAAAGGACAACAAACTAGACATAGTATAGTATCGGGTTGCATCGTATGTGTGTAGATATACCTTCAGAACGCGTGTGCTGTGAATGCACAGGTGAAGTAGCTTGTGTGTGAAGTGCACAGGCAACATGTTCCGGCCTTGAGGACACGTGTCGCCCTGTGTTCTGTGCTGCGCTCAGCTCACTGGCTGTGCATCGATGGCGTGCAGCCGGCGATTCCAGAAAATCCTCCGCCCGGTTCGTTCAATACAAATACAAAGACAAAGATCCCCTGTGTAGCCTACACAGGCTGGCGGGGCAAGTGCTGTTAGCTTGCACCTGTGAAGGCCAACCCGGTGCATGCACACTAACACATGGGGAAGCCGGCCAGGTAGTGGTGCGATAGTGGCACTCTTGCCTCATATCAAGAAGCCCCTGTGTTAGATTCCCAACTCGGGCGCCTTTACATGTGGGCATTTGTATGTTCTCCCCCTGTTCTGCATGGGTTTCTTCCGATAGCTTAAATACACACAATGTTACTGGTATTTGCGAAACATCCTAATGCAAGAAAGTACCTGCAAATTACTAATTTGGGATTACACACGGCAAAAACATTGTCCCCTACAGCAAAAACTTGCCAGGGGCCTCCTGAAAAGTGGTCTTGAGACTCAGTGAAGTTATCCTGGGTAAACAAGTCGTAATAATGCACACGCACAGAGAAACATGCACATACAGCACACACACAACACAGTTTAAACATCAGCACTGGGGAGACGTTGACAGCTTACGTGTGCTGCTGATGAACATTTGTTTTATATCAGCGTGTGTGGGAAAGTGTCCTTCCTCGTGTGTGGATTAAAAAGGTCAGTTGAAGGGATCGGAGAAGAGAATATTTGATACCCGGTGATTGCGGGCTGTTCTCTTGCAAACCTTCCGGATGGATCCTTCGTTTCATGCCGTGACCCTCAAAGCACAATTGGAAAAAAAAATTGAAGAAGACCAAACATAAAACCCTCGTCACCTCTGCCTTGGCCATTCCTTCTCGACAAAGTGTATTCTATGACACTTCGCCACGTCCTCTGTACGTGTACTTCACTGCCCCACGGCCCCTACCACCGCGAGAACTAGTAAAATGTCTCCTCCCTTTGAAGTCCCCTCGACGTGGGCGCATACCCCGCTAGATGTGGTCACATTTACTGCACTATATTACAATAAGTCACACTCTGCTGATGAGGCTCAAAGAAGTTGAAACCAGCCTGTTTTATTTGTTGCTTGAACAGAAAGAGCATGGACCTAAACATTGTTTTACAGTATTCCTAGTGGACGATATATACCCTTGTCTGTACACTTGTTAGATTGATGAGTTTGTTTTGTCACCGCCGCCACCATCATTGTGTTTGATTCCACGTGGCAGTGCCAAGGGAGCAGCAGAAGCTGGAGGCAGTGGGGGTGGACGCGAGGGGACCCGTGGGGCCGTCCGGGAGCGTGGACCCTCGCAGAGCAGGTGACGAACCTCACGACGGCAGGGGCAGCCACAGAGAACAACAACTTTAATTTAGAAGATGCTAGAAATCGCCCAAACAGACGTCTCGCAGAGTGGGCACGTGACCTACGGGATACCGACTCCGCTGGAGTTAGTGGAGCTGTGCCTGGCGACAGTTGGCGCCGTGTGCGTAGCGGTTCTGAAAATGTTCGCAGTTGTTTTTCAAACTTCCCGCCATTGATTTCCCATAGTTAATTGTTGATAGTTGTTATAACGGCTATAGGTGGAGAATCTGAGGTGGTCGATCGATCCTGTCACCATTTATGTAATTTCTCCGATATGATTCTAAAAAAATATGTTGATATGAGGGACCTGGGCGAGAGCGGATCTCCTTGCCTAATTTGTAGTTTGTTACATCATGCATTTTCCTCGTATTTGTTCCACATTTATTAAGGGCTATTGATTATTTTTGTTAAGGCCTTAGTTTATGGGCACTTGAATGACGTCATCAGTTTCCCACGATTTAAATGCCCTTTCATCATCCACAAAAGCCACGCTTCATGGTATTTGATATTCACTTGACTTTTATTGAATCTGATGACGAATATGTTTGTGATAAATGGTAGAAAAATCTATTAAAAAAACGGCTTGTTCTTGTGATGCCCATGAACAGTTTCTTTATGTTTGATAACTGAATGGGCCTATATTCAAAGCATCTTACATAGGTATGCCAATATCGATCTAACATGCAGTCCTGTTTCTGGGATGATATTAAGTTATTCCATCTGTTCCGGGAACTTTCCCTTGCTCTCCAGAAATTCCTAGACGCGTTCCTGAAAAGTGCCGCGTTTTTATAAAAAAAACACGTTAAACCAAAACTAATTCCCAATAAATGATGCAACGATAAAGTGTGGCCAGATACAATGTACGCATAAACAGTGAGATAGCGGGACAAATAAGTGAGGGTACACCGTCCTGTTACTGTACCATTCCTAGTACTGTATCACTGTCATGCTCAGATGCGCAGCTCAAGAAAGTAGTTTGTCATCGACTGCTCAGAAACCACGTTATAATGGTCCGTGTTCTGTTTTATAATGGTGCACACTCCGCGTTAAACAGTAATGATGCATGTTCTGCATTATAATGGGCTTGTTCTGCATTTTAACGGTGCACGTGCGAAAAGTGTTCCCGAATTGAAGTACCGCATTATAGCGAAAATGCGTTGTGTGAACACCACGCGTTAAGTGCGGACCCTACCGTACTATGAAGGGCAGTGGTTACCCCTTCAGGTTTGACATCTCGAACATCTTCCGTATCTTGGACATCATTTGTTCCAGGAGTCAATTATTTAGTTTGTGATAAATCAGTACATAGCATTTATCCTTTGTACGATTATATATTTCACGTGTTATGGTTCCATCGTGCTCTAAGGTCTACCGTTTGTATTTGCAATTCACCAATTGCTGTTTTCATGCGTGTATGTGTTTATACGCACGTGTGTGTGGGTGGGGAGAAAAAGTGTAGCAGTTGACGCACTGCACTACAAACCCGGTGGCCCGAGTTCGATTCCCGCTCACGGCCAACATCAGTGACAAATATCTGAACCGGACCTGGGCCTTTCCTAGGGCGGCTCAGTCTTAAATCAGTTCCTGGTGAGATGTGTAAACATCAGCACTTTAACATGTAGGCTTTCGCGACCAATATTACCCATAATACAGGTTTTTTGGTTAGATCGCGTAAATATAAATGTGCGTTAAAACCGCTACTACCCCACCACAGCCGATAAATAAGGTTTGTCACGTAAACAGAACATGCCAATTCGTTACTAGTACAGCACGCCAGTGTGTTGGAGAGTAAATCCACAACATTTACAATCCGAGTGACTAGCAACATCGAGCGACAGCCAGAAAAAAACTGTTATGGTTAACAGCATTGGGAATACAAAGGTGGCCGGGTATGATATTGGCCACCTCACTCCCTCGTGTGTTGTGCCGGCCGTAATAGGCACTACTCGCAAACAGTACTTGCCCCAAGAATCTGTTAAAGGCTACACGGGGGACCTTTATGTGTGTGCATGCGTGAGCAGGGCGGCCGTCTCAGAGTGCGTACGTGCGAGTGCATCGGCGGCACCCGCACGAGCTGTCCATGGAGCTGCAGAGGTTCTACTGTGAAGTGACGGAGGCCACCATGGGCTCCTCGGAGCCCAAGAGAATTGTGAGTGCTGCCAGTCTCGCTTGCCTGGCTTCCACCACTCCCACACCCAGCAGCACCCAGCTGTGAACACCCAGCACCAACGTGGAACACTCAGTACCAACGCAGAAGCCCCATAACTAGTGCAAAGCCACCAGCACGCAGCCGTGAACACCCAGCACTAACGCAGAACACCTAGCACGATATCAAATACCTAGCGAGTTATAAGAGAGTATGTGTGGTTGTAAGAAATTGTGTGTGTGTGTGATGGTTACTGTCTCTGTGCCATTAGGAGGCCCTGCAGAGCATTGCCATGGAGCCGGGCTTCTATCAACTGATGCCTCAGCTCAGCACCTTCATATCAGAGGGGGTGGGTGTCTGCCTCAGGCCATTACCTGAAACATTGCCCTTTAAATCTATTTTTGTTCTTTTTCGGCAATGTTATTGATGTTATTGATGCCTGTTGAGTTGGATGTATATGTTTGGATATATGTGTGTAGGTCGCGTGTGTGTGTGTCTCTATTTCACTGTATTTGTCGTTGCCCATGCGTTACCTGCAAATGACTCAATTGGGATTGCACGTAGAGCAGCAACAGCGCCTCCCACTGCGAAAACTTGGCAGGACCCTTTTGAAAAAAAAGTATTTAAACTGCGTGAGGCTTTCCTGGTTAAGCAAGCGGACTAATAATGATCACAATCAGGAATAAGACAGCTGTGTAGCACATCCCTATGCCCACCCGCCTTCACCTCACCCAATATAGCTTGATTCCACTGTCTCTGACCCATGCGTCTCTCCTTTCCACCTTGGTCTGCGCTCGTTATGCTGCTGCTACTATTTCTGCTGCTGCTGTAGTAGAAGTAACCTCCACTGCCTTAGTCACCGCTGCTGCTTCAAGCTGTGTTTGCACAGGATCGCTGAACACACGTAACACACAAAAGCGCCTAGGGTCTCTGCCGTTACGCTAGAAGAGTACACGAGCAGGAGTAACGTGCCGCTGCTTGTGCTGCTGCTGCTGCTGTCCCAGGTGCGGATTAACATTGTCCACAACAACCTGGCTCTACTCATCTACCTGATGCGCATGGTGAAAGCACTGCTGGAGAATCCGAACATCTACCTTGAGAAATACGTACGCGCATGCACTCCCGCAACAAAAGACAAAGATTCCCCTTATAGCCTTTGCAGACTTTTGGGGCAAGCGATCTTAGTGAGCCTCACCTATGAAGGCCGGCACGGCATACGAGGGCGTGGGGTGGCCAGCACCACGCCAGACGAACTTTGTCTCCCTAGTGGCGATGTTTACACACTGTACCAGATTTCGTATGATCAATGAAGAGCAACTTATTGAGAATCTGTTTGAAGTGATTTAGCCATTCAGTTTGCTTTGTTTTGAGGGTTGGTGAATTGCAGATACAAACAGGGACACAGATCCCTCGTATAGCCTTAACAGACTGTTGGGGCAAGTGCTGTTCGCAAGAACCTATGTAGATACACCCATTCACACACTGACCACCTTCAAATGGATATTTGGGGCAGTGCGAGATTCTATGACCGACTTGGTTTGATGTTCGTAGGCCACAGTCGCACACAGGAGAACATGTTGACTTCCACTTGTGCCTCAGGTGTCCGCAAATTCCTTGCGAGATGGAAACAGGGCAGTGTGATGGTAGGGTTACTGATGAGCTCCGTGTTGTGATGCCGGGCAGTGTTGTAATGAGCTGTGTGTTGTAAGTCGAGCAGTGTTGTGGTGGGCTCGCTGATGAGCTGTGTGTTGTTGAAGCCAGGCAGTGTGGTGGTGGGCTCGCAGATGAGTTGTGTGTTGTGAAAGCCGGACAATGTGGTGGTGGGTTCGCTGATGAATTGTGTGTTGTGGAAGCCAGGCAGTCTGATAGTGGCCCGACTGATGAGCTGTGTGTTGTGGAAGCTGGCAGTGTGGTGGTGGTTCGCTGGTGAGCTTTTTGTTGAACACGTTACTTGAATCTCACAAATTGGTCCGTACCTTGAAACGCAGAGTCTCTGTATCAAGGCTGCTGCTACTGTGTCTGCGTGCACTGCTGCAACAGCTACACGAGCTGATGCCCGCCATACTGTCATGCGTCGTGAGCCGCCAGCTGTGCCAGCGGCCAGACGTCGACAACCACTGGGCGCTGCGGGACTTTGCGTCGCGCATTGCGGCCCAGGCGTGCAGGATGTACACGTCACCTGCCAACGCCCTGTTGGGCCGTACCTCCAAGGCCATGCTCAAGGTGTGCGATGCGCGTCTCACCGCGTGTGCGACACATGTCTCAGCATGTCTCATGCGTGTCTCAAGGCACGAGTACACATGACTCTCACACCTACACAACCCAAACGTCCGTATTCCTAGTGATGGCTCAAGCTGGGCGCTGGCTCCGATGAGGCATGGTTCACTCAAAGCCATGCGCTTAACTTTATTCGGCTCTTGAGTATGGGTCCCAGCCACGCTCAGGATTCCCATGAGGCTGAGCCTGAGCCAGGCCATGGCTGAGCCGCTCCATCGTGTCTTCGGGAACCAACGGAGCGGCTAAAGCCTGAGCTGAGCCTGAGCATTAAAAGCTGAGCCAGAGCCGTGACTAAGAATATGTCCCGAAGACTTCTCTCTTGCTCGATCCATACTAATGCTCATAGCCAAGTCCAAAATTCTCACGGCTACAGCCCTGCATTATTAACTGCTACCTCATGATACCATCTCAAGGGGTGCCTGATCTAATGTTTTCACATTCCCAAAACTTTACAACTCCTCTGTCAAAGCACTATCGGGATAAACAACAGCATCCAGTCAATACATAACAATTCCCACACCACTGCCCCGCCATGATCACGAGTTGCCACTATTTAATCTTTACTGCCTGCTGTCTCTCTCAGAAATCCCATTGTCACCGTCTCACTCCATCTAGCCTGTACCGTCTTGCACGTTACGGTTATGAACCCCTCTCCCCCCCCCCTATGCCAGAGCCTGAGTGACTCCGCCGCGGTATGGACCACACACTACGGCTGCCTCGCCGTGCTGTGCGAGCTGGGACCAGAGGTGTGGGTCGCACCACCACCATGCTGCCCTTTTCACGACGCTTATCGTCGTCGGCCTCATGGTAATCATTGAGTATACTTGGGTTTTGGCGTTGTTCTTATAATCATAGAGAAATGTATTTTACCAGGTAAAGGCCACTGAGCTATTAGCCCTTTTCTAGAAGCCGCCTGGTCACACATGATAGCTCAACGAAGTGGCTTATCACGTGTGGGAATTTATAGTAGCAGCCAAATACTCTAAACGCACGGGGAGAGAGAGTGAAATGTTCCTTGGTTCTTTCGGCAAAGTCACGTAGAAAGAAAATAAATTAAATAATAGAATACGACGTTTCGATTGCAACACAAGCAATCGTCATCAGGTAGAAAACAAACCTAGTGAACTTAGAAATACAATGCAATCCAATACAGAGAGTCGGCCAACACAACAGTCAGCACCTTACCTGGTGGTTATGTTCTTCCAAATGTAATAAACGACTTCCACGACGATATTGACTGGCATCTTTTATTGATAGAATTCATTCACAGCTCAATCCCGCTCTCCCCGTATGTTTCCCTTCCTTCTCTATGGCCGGGGACGAGCCGTTCTCTCTGTTCGCCTCTCTCCCACTCCCCGATCCCGCCGCTGGCTGGCGGCGTGCCGGAAGGAGAGACGAGCCTCGCTGGGTTTCCGCCACGTGGTCGACGGCGAGGAGAGGCTTGTGCAGCGACGCGGTCAGGACTCGAGGCTTCACACGCTGACCCCTGAGTCCTCTGCTGCCCCTGCTTATATCCCTCTCGGCGGAGCTAAGCTCCGCCCCCTCGTGGAACCTTCCCGATGGTTCCCGCACGTTTCCCTTTGACTCCGCCCATTACCTTTGGCCCAGATATATCCCCGCTTGGGATTGGATACCCGCTACCCGGTGGTGGCCATGCGGTTACCCCTTTCCTTTCACTAGATGGCGCTCTCTCATTACATCACCCACCCCCCCCCCCCCCCCCCCCATAATGAAAAGACTAGCCGTTCCGGCTAGGACCAATACAGTTATGAGTAATGGAGAGACGCGGTAAGAACCCAGAGGTAAATAATATAAGGCCATACCCAACAGGGACAAGGCGATAAAATTAAGAATGAACTATGAGAGTAAAAGAAGTAAGACGAAACCCATAACGCAGGTAGAGTAATAACATGCAGCAACGTCAACAAAACCGAGACGTTTTGGAACGAGTCCGCGACGCCGGACCATCCGCGGTAGCCGCAGTCTGGTCTGCGTTGGCCAGCACGTCGGGAGGCAGCTCCGGCGATTGAGGAGTAGACAGGTCCGTCGCAGTAGGACTGGTCCGGGTGGGGTTACCGCCTGCAAAGGTGGTCAAGGGTCCGGATGCTATGGGCGGCATAACAGAATCCCTCGGGGGATCACCCTGGAACCGCACCGGCCCCAGTTCGTCGGACACGTCAGACCCCTGCAGACCAATTACTGGAGATGAAGAAACGACACGCGGGGAATTGAACGGTTTTAACCGAGATGGGTGGACGAACCACCGACGACGACCCGCCCGAATGCGTACACATTGCGGACGTCTAATCTCAACCACCTCAACAGGACCGTGCCACGTCTTATGTAATTTGGGAGAGGTGCCAACGGGCACCTGAGGGCAATGTAGCCAAGCCCTGTCGCCAACGGACCACGGCATATCACGGCCGGACCTGCGTGCACAGCGCTCAATGCATGCCTGTATCTTTTCGGTATTAATTATAGCCGCCTCCCGAGCCTCCGAAATCCGGCGCAGGGAGTCCCGAACATGGACCGGCAGGGTGGATTTCGTGCCACCAACAGGCGCCCCCAAATTGAGCATCTATAGGCGGCACATTTTTCCTCCCATACATAAGAAAAAACGGCGAAAATCCCGTGGAAGCATGCGAGGCCATCCTGTACACTTGGAACATGCATCCTGTACACTTGGAACATGCATCTTGTACACTTGGAACATGCAAATCGGCCTGTTTAGCATCCACAGCCTGACAAAGCATGGCGGTCAAGGTCCGATTTAACCGTTCGACCATACCATCGGTCTGAGGGTGGTACGGTGATGTCCTGATTCTCTTAGTGCCCAGTGCGTCGCAAACGTCGCGTAACAATTTAGAAGAAAAATTACGACCTTGGTCCGTCAGCAGTTGTTCCGGAGCACCTTTGTTCATAACATAACCGTTTAAGAATGCATCAGCGATAGCGGTCGGCAATTGGTCAGGCAATGGGCAAGCCATCGGCCACCGAGAGAAATATTCCTCTCCCACCAAAAGATATGTTTCCCCAAGGAGTGATCGGAAAGGGGCCCAGTACATCGAGCGCCACTAACTCGTTGATACGCGATACTGAAATAGATTGCAGCGTCGGATGACACTTCTGCTGCGGTGGCTTCCTCTGAGCACATTCAGGGCATGAACGGATACATTTAGAAACATGGGCAGTTATGCCAGGCCAATAGTAATCTCGTCGCAACGTCAGCAAGGATTTTCGAACACCAAGGTGCAACAATTTTTCCCCGTGGCATGCGAATCAAGCCGCCACGTAGAGCAACGGGAACAACAAGCCGCCAGTGATCCAGCATATCGTCCCTCCACATCAAAAGGCCGTCATGAAAAACCAAGCGGGCACCCTCATCCAACGCAGCAGACTTATGTGTGTTCTGCTAGACACCGTGAAGTCGGTAAGGAGTCGTCCAGCAGCTGCTTGCGCACCCACACAGAGCGCAGAAGTCGCTATACATTGTCAGCCGGAGCATCTGCAGCGTTCGCAGTTGGATTGGCCACTGCGGACGTGACAGGTCGCGGTAATGAGGCAACAGGCGCACAACGACTCGTTCCGGAGGAACACGCGTAGCGATGCGCGTGCGGCAGTCGCGACAGGGCATCCGCGTTACAATGCCGGGAACCCTTACGATAAACCACATCGAACGAAAACTCCTGCAATATCTCGAGCCAACGAGACAGCTGGCCGGCTGGCTGCTCGACTTTCAGGCAGTACTGGAGGGGCCGCATGATCAGTGCGGACAATTAATTTCCTGCCGTAGAGGTAGGGTCTGTATTGCCATACAAAATAAACAATCGCCAAAAGTTCCCGTCGAGTGACGCAATAGCAACTTTCCGCAGGGGAGAGGATACGGCTGCCATAAGCGCCCACCTTTTCATATGGGGTTAGACAGCACCGATGCCCGTATCGCTAGCATCGATGTCAAGGGTAAACGGCAAGGAAAAATCTGGATATTCAAGCGTGGGCGCATCCGACAATCATTCACGAAGAGCCACGAACGCAGCTTCCTCCGCCGGACCCCATCTGAACCTCTGATTTTTAGCAGTCAACGCGTGCAAGGGTTTAGCAACTGTAATATGAAGCAAATCCGACAAAACTGCGCACATCACCCACGCACGTGGGGGTTGGCCAATCACGAACACATGCAGTTTTCGCCGGGTCCGTGGCAATGCCGTCGGAACTGACAACATGGCCCAAATAACGCACCGAATTTTGCAACAAGTAACATTTTTTCAGCTTGAATTTCAAGTTAGCAGAGCGCATTCTATCAAAAACGGAGCGCAGGCGGTGGAGGTGCTCATCAAAAGTGCGACTAAAAACAATAACATCATCTAAATAAATGAGGCAAGTGTCCCACTGCAACCCGGCCAAGACGAGCTCCATTAAGCGTTGAAAGGTAGCTGGAGCCGTATTCAAGTCCATCGGAAGGCAATTAAACTGAAAAAGTCCCTGAGGCGCATGGAAAGCGGTTTTCTGTTTCGATGAGTCATCCAAAGGCAATTGGCAAAACCCGGAGGACAAATCGAGAGTCGAGAAATACCGCGCCCCAGACAAAGCATCAAGGGAGTCATCCATGTGTAGTGGGTTCCCAGGACACGGAGACGGCAGAGTAGAGGCAGCACTTTATTGAACAAGGGGTCACACTGGAAGGGGTAGCGGCCCCTTCACCCGTATATACTCAGGAATAACCCCAGGCTATCTAGCCTTAGCCCTAGGCTCCCGATTCCTCCGACTATAGGCCCTAGGGGAGGCTATCCGATCTGGCCCTGGTCAGACACAGATCTCGGCACCCCACCCACCAGACTTGCCCTTAAAAGGACTCCGGCTCTGGGGCTCTGGGGTCACACCACTGGCTTGCCGTGCCGGCCCTGAAAAGGACAGCGGTCACAGGAGTCCCAGGGTCTATCCTAGCCGGCCTTCCTTCTTCACTGGCTCTTCAGTCTTGGCCCCAACACACTGCCCCGAACTCTCTGGCTCCTCGCCCTTTATACCCACTGAGGGTGGAGCCATAGCGGACGTGGTTGTAGCCACCAAGGTGTGGGTGTGCCTCACCTTCCCACAACGTGTGTTTCTTCCCCATAGCATCCCTACACATGCGCAGGAGCGGATACGCATCGGCCATCGAAACTTTGTTCAACTTGCGGAAATCAACGCAGAATCTGAGGTTACCATCCTTCTTCTTAACGAGGACGACAGGCGCGCCCCATGGGCTATTCGATGGCGAAATAATGTCTGCGGCCAGCATGTCATTGACAGCGCGCTGCACGCGTTCTTTCTCCACTGGACTCAATCGATGCGAATTTTGACAGATGGGGCTGGCGTCACCCGTATCAATATGGTGCGACAAAAGGGATGTGCTTCCCAAATCGAAATCGTTTTTACTAAAGACATCTGAGAATTCGGACAAGTGAACGCAACTTGTTCCATTGCTCGGAGGACAAGGAACAACAACCGCACTTCAGGCCCCCCATTAAAAACCTGCAAGAACGGGGCCTGCTCAGCAAGCATCAACTCCCGTGTCGCAGTATTAGATGGGGTCAGAAGGACCCCAGCCGCCGCACTGTCGCATCGGATTCCCTTACGATAACGCAACGGCACTAGCATTTGGGAACCCGGCGTAATCTCGACTGTGACATCAGCTAGCGCCTGTACGGCGGCGCATGACGGCGAACGCAAGAGCGGCGATGGTAGGAAAAACAACTTGCGACCCGACGGCATTTCCAAGCAGCCCTGGTCCACCAAGATCTTAACAGGCATTCTCCGAAGGAAATCAGTGCCTAACAAACAGGGCATGGCCAGCGACCTGGAGATCAAAACCGGCCCCGACGCAGCAACATCACCGATCGCAATGTGGGCGTCCACCTGGCCGATGCTGCCCATGCTGCCCATGCTGCCGCCGTTCGCGGCGACACAAGCGTCAAAGGCCGGACGGACTTGCGAAACGGGGATCGACAATAATTGAAAGATAACATAAGAAATTATAGTAGCAGAAGCCCCCGTGTCCACTAAACCGCGAACATCCACCCCCTGAATCGAACCAGGCACAGCCGAGGATCCCGCAGCCACCACGACCACGCGACACGCTAGTTTTTTCCATTGTGTTACCGAAACGGGCCATCCTTTAGCAACTGAACCCGAATACCCAGCGTCAACACACAACCCACGATGTGAATGAATGTGCCCTGTGTCATGAGATGCGTGAGGTGGTGAATATGGCTGGGTGTCCAACGCATACCGACTTGCCTGTGTGGGAGGATGTTGAGCCGTCGGAGATTCCGCAGGAGCCGGAGCAACAGCCGAAGTCGGTGAACGAGGGCAACCCCGGCAATCCCTCGCATAGCAGCGCAACTGGCCACACCTGAAGCAGGCTATGGGTGGTCGTTGAGCTCCCCAGTCATCACCCCGACGTGGCCTGTTGAACCCTCGGCGACGTGCAGCGTCGCCCCGTCTTCGATCCCAAGGAGGAACCGCCGCCGCGAGATCACCCTCAGAAGCCGCGACTTCAGGCGGCATGTGTACAACTCCAGTTGGTGAACACCCCTGTCTCGGCTAGGATCGCCCGTCCACGCAGCCATCTGCGACCACCGCTGCAGGTTCTCGTGCGCGTGAAGGGATCTGGCGGCCCATCGAGACGACTGCACATCATGAGCGCACGCCGGTAGAACCACCCCCATGTCCCTTGCCAGAGCCAACATCGGTTCCATGACCAACGAGTCAAGGGCCTCTTGTTTAACATCAGGGTAGGCAGCCAATGCCATCAGAGCACTACGGTAGGCGAGAAGAGACTTGCAGCTTCCCCGCCTCCGTTGAGTATCGGTAGGTGGTTCGTAGACTTCTGCCATCTTAGTGTACGCATCTTGTAACGTTTTTTTCTTGTCAGGAGGAATCAACATGAACCCTGCCAGAGCGTCGTCATCCAAGACGGTCGGCAGAGCGACCAACGCCTCCTCCTCCGACCAATATACTGACCGAAATGCCGCCTCGAACCGCCAAGTATAAAGGCGCTCCAATCGCCGCCAGCAGCGACGAATTCTTTAACGTGCGGAAGCCGGCGGGTGCGCTCGGCACCGTTACGTCCAACTGCAGCAGCGGCCCCCACAGGTTGCGCACCACACGGCTCTTCGACCGCGCCCTTGCCGCGCCGCCTAAGATGGTGGCGTCCTGCTGTCCTCCACACAAGTAGCCTCAACTGGTAGTGTGGAAGTCCACCCCGAAGCGGCCGGGGGAGAGAGGGAGCGAATGGACCTGTGAGAGCCTGGTGAATTTTGGAGAGAGAAATAGGCAGTTTGAGAAAACGGACTTAGCAGATTTTTGGAAGTGTGGTGCAATGCAACGCGGAGAGTCGGCTAGCACACAGTTGGCGCATGGCCTGGTTGATTGCGTTTTCCAAAGATTGTGTCTGTGTTTCGTCTCTCTCTCAAATTTAGCAATCTTTGGAAGAACGTAACCACCAGATAAGGTACTGACTGTTGTGTTGGCCGACTCTCTGTTGGATTGCATTGTATTTTTAAGTTCACTAGGTTTGTTTTCTACCTGATGACGAATGCTTGTGTTGCAATCGAAATGTTACCTTCACAAAAGCTTCAAATCAAGTTAGAGTGAAATGTGTTGATAGTCTTTGCTCGGTCACCAATGACTGCACAAAAACGATCATGTTTACTGGGGTTTTCAACTAATTTGATCCGTCCCCAGGCTGGTGACTAAACCTGTGGTCATCAATGCAGAGCATAAAAACAGGCATCATCAGGGGTTGGGATTGAACCCACGTCCTCCTGAGTACCAGGCGAGGGAGATAACATCTCGCCACTGCGGCACCCCAGTCGTCACCGTCATCAGCCCCATCGTCATCGTAATCAACAGTAGTCATTGAGTACACTTGGGTCTTCGCACCATTCGCATAGCACGGGACTATCACAAAGAAAGATGCTGCTGTGTTTCACAGACACAGTCTGCTCTATTTGGCCGCAGCAGGAAATGTTGCTCTGTGTGTAATCCCGATTGAGTGTGGCGGTAGGCTTTCGGCGCAGTAGTAACATCCGTGCCTCACAGCAAGAAGGGCCTGGGTTCGATTCCTGACTCGTGCTCCTTTGTGTGTGGAGTTTGTATTTTGTACCCCCTGTTCTGAATGCGCTTCATCTGGGTTCTCCGGGTTCCTCCCATAGCAACAACACCAAAAACCCTCGCATTGTTACTGAAAATGACTCTATTGGGATTACACACAGGAGCAACCTCACCCCCGCTTACCGCAGAGACTTGGCAGCACCCTCCTGAAAAAGTGTCTGGAGACTGAGGCTTTCCTGGGTAAACAAAGGCAATAATAATGATACAACAAGAACAATAATAATAATGAAGCCTCGAGCTATGCGGCCCCCCTCTCTGCCATGTGCTGTAACTGGGGCAGTCACCACTGTGGTCCCCAGGTGATCTCCTCGCTGGTGCTGCCCCGCCTCAAGCAAGAGGGAGAGAGAATCCGGTCGATCCTGAGCGGGCAGGCCATCAGCAGTGGCGATCTCTTTGGCGCCCAGCGCGTGGAGAGCATCATCCTGGTGAGGTTGGTGGCGGTTGTGTGTCCTGAATGTTTCCATAACCCGGAGGAAGCCCGTGCAGAACAGAGGGAGACTTTTCATCCTTCGCAGAGAGAGGCGCCCAAGTAGGGCATTGAACCCAGGGCCTTCTTGCTCCAGTAGCTTGGGTCAGGGTAAGTGTCAGCCTAAGGGTGAGGGGCTCGGGTTACGGTCAGTGTTCGTAGGTGATGGCCCTGGCGAGTGTTAGGTTCAACATCACGGTATGGGTCAAAAGAGTATTCCAACCTGCACTGGTTATAATCTGTTACGATGGGTTATTCTTGTCACTCACAGAATCGATCAATGTCTCGTTCTGTCTCACCCTGTCCCATTCTACCTCACCCTGTCTCGTTCTGCCTCACCCTGTGTCGTTCTGGCTCACCCTGTCTCATTCTGGCTCACCCTGTCTCGTTCTACCCTGTGTCGCGTGTGCAATGTGAGGTTGCACTAGCAAACCTCCACCTCATTAAGGGGAGAATCCGGTGCAGACGTGGTCGGCCCGGGGTTGCACGCTGACACCGGAGGTGTTGTCAGGGAGACGTGCGATAAGGGGTGATTGATGGCCTGACAAGCGCCAGCCTGTCTGGCCCTAAAGAGACACAAGGGAGGAGCTGGATAATTGGGAGGAGGATATAAGGAGGCGCATGAGAGCGGAGCGGGAGTTCGGGTTGCTGGGACCAAGGTGAAGACATCTCGCCGCTGCCGCTTAAGCCAGGGACGGACCTCAACCCTCACGAGTCGCTGGGCAGTTGATGGTTGATCCCCCCGCCCGGATCGGACGAGTGAATGGGTCTGAGGGAACGTAGGCGAGGGCAGCGGCGCAGAGTGAGTGAAGCTGTGTGCAAGCCTCTGCTGCTGTGTGCAAGCCTCTGTGTGAGTGAAGCTGTGTGCAAGCCTCTGTGTGAGTGAAGCTGTGTGCAAGCCTCTGTGTGAGTGAAGCTGTGTGCAAGCCTCTGTGTGAGTGAAGCTGTGTGCAAGCCTCTGTGTGAGTGAAGCTGTGTGCAAGCCTCTGTGTGAGTGAAGCTGTGTGCAAGCCTCTGTGTGAGTGAAGCTGTGTGCAAGCCTCTGCTGCTGTGTGCAAGCCTCTGCTGCTGTGTGCAAGCCTCTGCTGCTGTGTGCAAGCCTCTGCTGCTGTGTGCAAGCCTCTGCTGCTGTGTGCAAGCCTCTGTGTGAGTGAAGCTGTGTGCAAGCCTCTGTGTGAGTGAAGCTGTGTGCAAGCCTCTGCTGCTGTGTGCAAGCCTCTGCTGCTGTGTGCAAGCTCTGTGTGAGCGCTGCTGTGTGCGAGCTCTGTGTGAGCGCTGCTTAGTGCGGAGCCTCAAGTGCGGAGCTACCGCAAGCGGGAGCTGCCGTGTTGCGGAGCCTCGAGTGGGGAGCTGCTGAGAGCGAGAGCTGCTGTCTGTGTGCGGAGCTGTGAGTGCGGAGCTGCTGAGAGGAAGAGCTGCCACAGGCAGGTTAGCGAGGTGTAAAGTAGATAGGGAAAGTTAGTTAACAAAAGTTGCCGTGTAGACAGAGACAGGAGTGCCTACAAATGGTGCAAGAATAGAGTAGCAAAGTGTAAGCAGGTGACCTGTAACAATTTGTCCATTGGCGCTGGCTGCCCCGCCCATGCTGTTCACGCCGCACAGCTTTGCTCACTTTAAAAGCCCTTATTAGCAGTTGCATTTGGAGGCTTGCCCCCTCTTTTTTCTTCGCCTGATGAAGACCGCTTGTGTTGTGATCGAAACGTCGTGGGTTTTTTTGCTTGTATTATTTTCATTTAATTTTTATTTAATATTTTTTATTTTATTTTCTATCTACGTGACTTTACCGAAAGAACCAATAATATGACTTGTTCGTTTTATTCTGGTTGCATTGCTGTGGTTTTATGGACCACACGGTCCATCTTGCTGCCGTCTGGTTTATTCTGACCATTATGTGCATATTTTTTGCAACGTATATTCTCCACCAATTCGATTTTTACACTTGTTTACCCAGCAAGGTCTCAGTGAGTCTCTAGATAATTTTTGCAGGAGGGTCCTGCCAAGTTTTCACAGTTCAGGGGCAATGTTGCTGCTGTGTGTGATCCCCATTGAGCGCTTGGCAGGTAATTCTTATCATTGAAGTTTTTGGCCAATACCAGTTACATTGTAAGTGTTTTTGAGCTATGGGAGGAAACTGGAGAATCCGGAAGAAACCCATGCAGAACATGGGGAGAACATACAGACTCCACACAAAGATGCCGGAGTTTAGAATCAAACCCAGGGCCTTTTTGCTGTGAATCATAAGTGTTGCCGACGTGCCACCCTACCATCCTACATGTTTCATCACTGTCATCATCGTCATCATCGTGATTATAATCATAATAATTTATGTGAATGATGAGTTATATTCTTAGTTCTTTCGGTAAAATCACGTTGAAGGGAAACAATAAAATAATAAAATATATATAAAACAATAAAAATTCTCACGACGTTTCGACCATAACACAAACGGTCGTGAGATTTTTTTGTTTTATATATATTTTATTATTTTATTGTTTCCCTTCAACGTGACTTTACCGAAAGAACTAAGAATATGAATTACTGCAGTCACGAAAGCTTTAAATCTAAATTTTGATGATGAGTTACTTGCCCATTAATGGTGAGGCTTGCCTTTGTCTGTCTTGTCCCTTTGCTGCCCTCTCCTCTGCTCCCCCTGCCCCCCTACCCCCGCTGTCCAACAGAAGCACTGCGCACCGGTGCTGGCGCAGCGGCGCGCGGTGCCAGACGTGGTGTCCGCGTACCGCGCCGACTACGGCTGGATGGGCCCCGCGCTGTGTGAGCACGTGCTGCGCGCTCGCTCGCTCGCCCTGCGCTGCACGCTTTCCTTGCAAGCACAGGTCAGAGGGCGCTGTCATGGGTCCGGGGGTGTCCGCTCTGCTCCCACTCCACGTCTGGTCCTCTTCTTGTCCAGTCTTCTCTCCTTCTCTCTCTTCTGTCCCTCCTTCTCCCTGTGCCCAATCCCATCTTCGCTCCTTCTCCCTCCTTGCACCCCTCCACTGGAATGAACTTCCCCTGTTTATTAAGCAGCACTGCCCATAGACTAACACTGCTCATAACACTGCCCATATACTCAATAGTGCACATAGACTCAACACTGCCCATACTCAATACTGTCTCTGTATATTAAGCTGTCTCCTTCCTTAACCTATTTATCTCTTAAAGCCTCATCACTTCTCCATTGCCCATTCTCATCCCTCGCCCCCTCCACTTCTTCCCGTCCCTCCCCTACCATTTCGTGATCCCTAAGTACCCCTCTTTGGCTATCACTCATTCCGCAATTGTTGTACGCCCCTGCCATATGCATCATTCCATTCTGTCACTACTTTGTAAGCTATATCAGAGAGTGCCTTTAGTGAAGTGAGGGGTACTTCGTGAAGGCACTCTAAATTAGAATTAGATTGGTGTCTTGTGTGTTGCCCCGGGTTGCCAACAGGCTCAACGTGAAGAGGGCTCTGTTACTGGTGCAGGAAACTTAGGAGACAGAGGGGCCTAAAACACAAAGGAAGAGACGCGCAGAGGTGCAGAGATAGAAATGGAGCGAGATGCACACAGAGTCTCTCTGAGAGGGACACAATGACAGATGTAGAAACAAAGAATGAGAGGGAGACAGACACGAGGTCCTAATGGCAAGACTATCCAAGAAAAACACTTGACTGTTGTATGTAAAAACAGACTTTCCTATTATATATAAGTCTAAGGCCCTCTGCGGCTTCTATTTTGAATTCTCCAAGTTCCTCTGCGTCTTTGTTCACACACGGTCATCATGCGCCCCTCTCCGTGTGCTGTCCGCTAGCGGAGCACGGTGGGAGCTCAGAGCGCCGTCCCAACCAGCGTCGCCGCCCAGGGCCCCGCGGCCCCCAGCGGCGTTCCACGACTGCCACCCACCCCCGCCAGATCCACGACAATGGCACCCGCGGCACCAGCGGCAGCGGCAGGGCCCCCGTCCGGCCGAGCGCTCCCCACGTCGGCGACGCCATCGGCGCCGGGTCCCCCGACGGCGAGTGCCGGCGCCGCCTCCCTCGAGGCACGGTGCTGGGCGGTGGCCAAACCGGCGATGGCCGACGGGGTCTTAAAAGAGCGGCTCCTCTCCCCGTCGCCGCCACTGCCGCCACCACCACCACCACCGACGCCAGCCAAGCAGTTCGTGGCAGTGTCCAGCAGCACGGCCGCAACGGCGGTCACCGTACCACAGGTGAGTGGCGCTTGCCCCCTCGCCCTTTCTGGCTACTTTATTTGGGTTTGAGAAACAAATTGGAGGAAGGTGCAAGCCGAAGGGCTGTGATTAGAGGTGGACGGATGGCTCGGCAGGTTCATCATGGACGTGTCAGAGCACTGAGCCAGCTACCGCTGAGGTCCTTGGTTTGAATGCAGGTTTAGCCACCCATGATTAAATTGAGGGTATTGAGTGCAGTGGACTTGGTTTGGTCAGTAATAACTGCAATTGTGCTTTTGGAATTATTTAATGAAACAGATAAACACGTCCATAAATCTTGCAGCAAACAATGCACTACGTGGTGACATCGAACAGACCCAGACATCAGGTCTGATTATCCACACAAGGTGACACCTATTTTTATGCCCTGTATTCATGACCACACGTGTTGGTCCTCGGTCTGGGACAAATCAAATTAGTCGTGCAGTCATTAGTGACCTAGCAGGGTAAAAGCAACACACTTGACTTGAGAGCACAGTTCAATCATCTGACCTCAAACCAGGATCTCAGTGGTGCTTGCTCCGTTTTCCCCAAACATCCACCGTGAGTACGGCGAGCCGCCCAGCTCCTCATGTTTTCCCCGCAGGTGCTGTCGCTGGTGTCGGTCACGTCCTCTGTGGCTTCGTGCCACACCACCACCTCCTCCACACTGGTGAAGCTGGCGTCCGGAGCGCCCGGCCCAGTCCCTCACAAGTTCATTGTCGTGTCACTACCGGCCACCGCGAGCCGCTCTCCGGGGGGCCAGAAGTCGCCGGCCCCCACACTGGCCCAGCTGCAGCAACAGGTGGCACTCGGACGCCCGCACCCCTCAGGGTTTCTGCTGCAGGCCTCTCCTGCGGGGACGCACCACATTGTGCGGCTGCCCGGCGTGCAGGGACAGGCCCTGGGCAAGGCCCTGACGCAAATCGCGTGTGGCCAGGCGCTCACGCTGAAGCCGCAGAGCTCCCTCTTGGGGCAGGCACCCGCGGTCGGAGGTCGAGCGGTGGACCCGCTCGGGTCCGCCGCTCAAGGCCGGGGTGCGGAGTTACCCGTGGAAGCAAATGTGATGTTAGCGCAGATTCAGGCACCGCCGCTTGCGACGAAGGGCCTGGTGGCTGCGACCACCATTCAAGGCCATATGGGGTGTGCGCCCGGAAAGGCTGAGGTTTCTGACCAGCAAAGGCCCTGAGGTGTAACAGTTTTGCAGATAAACCAGGCATATTAAAAGTGGAAAAACAGTGGATCACACGTGTTATTTGCATGTTAAAGGAGATCGCTTCATGTCTTCCCCCCCTTGACTACAGCATCTCTTGGCTTAAGAGATGCTGTTTTTTCTTACCCAGTTACCAAAGTATCACCACTAACCCAGACCCAGAGAGTGGGATAGGGACCCTGTTGAGCCAGCAGCACTAAGCCCACAATACAAAATTCATGAGTTGATTGATTTTGAGTTGTCATTCATTGTTTTCACGTTTATTTTACGTTTCCAAGTTTGATGGAAATTCAATTTCATTTTGGATTTATAGTCATGAGTCATCTAACAACTCATCCCCTCTGCCACCATCAGGTGATTTCTACCACTTTGGGGGTACCAATTAAATTTAAGTTATTTGTTATGCTGTTTTACCATATCATTTGTATTGCTTTTCATGCTGGCAGCCTCCAACCAAATCCTCCTGAATGTGCTCAATCTCACCGGATATTGAAAGTTAAGCCAGGGTTGAGCCTGGTTTCGTAGGTGGGAGGTTGCGAGGTGGCCATGGGGTGAATCCGTGCAGAGCTGGGCGCTCACAGTTTCTTTACAAGTGCCACTCATTCGTGATAAAGTGGCCACCATCCCAATGCAGTACCCTCGTGAAGTGTTTCGAGACTCGGTGTTCCTTTTCTAGGTAAATATTTGTTCTTGTTCAATATGACATGTTAATTACATGTTCTCATCCAAAGGACCAGTGGTTAAGGTTCTTTGTCGAGAATCACTGTGCATGTTTGGCAGCGTTGATTCGTTAAGTGCTCTGCTGAGTCCCACAGGGGCACCGTGGTGGGGCCTGGCATGGTGCTGTCATGAGGCTCTTTCATAAATTTCTTGCAAATGGACCAAGTTTGAAGTTGTCTCATTCCTGTTGCTTGCATTGTTCTCAAACATGACCTGTTTTGTTTAATTTGACCTTAAAAAAAGTTCTACCAGTTTTGTGCTGTCGGTTGCATCTCATGTCCGTTTATAACTCTTGCAGAGCAGTGCATTACACGTGCAATTAGATTTCACAGAACTACTTTTGAGACCTCTTCAGATAAAATTTTGATTTAAAGCTTTCGTGACTGCAGTAATTCATATTCTTAGTTTTTTCGGTAAAGTCACGTTGAAGAGAAACAACAAAATAACAAAATATATATAAAACAATAAAAAAATTCTCACGACGTTTCGACCATAACTCAAACGGTCATCATCAGGTGTGTTGGTTTGCATAAATTTATTTTTAAACGGCACATTTATTTATTTATAAAAAACGTTGGCGTCACGCGCAGCGATTTGGCAGTTTGCCCAGGACTAGTCCATCTATTTTTTTGGAAAAGAGGAGGGGGGAGACGAAATTTTTTATAATGTATGCTGTCTGAAAGCCACTGTAAGCGTGAACAATCAATCAAGAACTGAAATGATTTATCAAATCTTTCCAATGATTGCTAAGATAGAATCCATCTTCTCGGTTGAAATTGTCTCTGTGCTTGTATATGTGGATAGCCTCATGAACGAATCTCTCATGGAAGCCAGATGGCTTACAAAGAACCTCCGTCTTGGAAAAGTCAATGGCATGTGAGCCTACTGAATTAGAACAATGATCTGCTACGGCCGAGGTGTTGGTCCTACCGTGTTTAAGGTCTGCTTTATGTTCACGAATGCGGTCCGAGACATGGCGTTTGGTTTCTCCAATGTAACTACTACCACAGAGGCAACTTAGTTTGTAGACACCAGGGTATTGTATGTCCGGAATCACATCTTTTACAGACGGAACCAGATCACGGATTTTATGTAATGTGTTGAAACGGACCTGGATCTTGTGTTTATTCAAGATTTTGGAGATCTTTTTTGTGATCCCAGCAATGTAGGGTAAAGTGATGGTTTTGAAAGGCTCCTCAAGAGGGTTCTTCTTCATGGTTTGAGTGATAGCTTTGCGGATTGTATAGTCGGAGTAACCATTAGCCCTAAGAGCTTGGTGTACGTGCTTGAGTTCACTGCTTATGTGTTCCTGGTCGGATATGCATTGGGCTCTATGATACAGAGTCTTGATGAGAGAATTCTTCTGTGATGGATGGTGGTGGGAATCCGGTTTCAGATAAGCATCCGTATGGGTAGCTTTCCTGTAGACAGAGTGGCTCATTGAACCATCAGGTCTCTTTTTAATTAGGACATCCAAAAAAGGTATCTTGCCATCTATTTCGACTTCCATGGTAAATCTGATGGCTGGGTGTATGGAATTGATGTGGTCGAAGAATTGGTCTAGAGCAGGCCGGCCATGTGGCCAGATGACAAAAGTGTCATCCACGTACCTCTTCCATAAGGTTGGGCGCAGAGTGGCAGTCTGGATGGCGTCAGTCTCAAATTTCTCCATGAAAATGTTAGCTATAACTGGAGAAAGGGGGGAGCCCATTGGGGTGCCCTCAGTTTGTTTGTAGAAAGTTCCATTCCAAGTGAAGTATGTATTGGTTAAACAGTGTCTCACCAGGGGGGGTACCTCAGTGTTTAGTCCTTGATGAACCAAGTCTTCAATGATTGCAATGGTGTCAGGTACAGGAACCTTGGTGAATAAGGAAACTACATCAAAACTGACAAGCAGGTCGTCTGGGGACAGGGAAATACCCTTGATTGTTGATACCAGGTGAGTAGAATTTTGTACCGCAGAGGTGGTCTTTCCAGTGAAAGGACGCAGGATTTCAGACAAAAAACGAGCTAGTTTGTAGGTGGGGGAGCTGATAGTAGAGACTATGGGACGAAGAGGTGTATCAACTTTATGTATTTTTGGTAAGCCGTATAATCTTGGTGGCCTGGCAGCAGAAGGTTTCAACGAAAACTGTTTAGATTGATCAATTAATGCGGTTGAATCAGAAATTATTTTGTTGGTTTGTGTGACGAGGCTGTTGGTGGGATCTCTTTTTATTTTTGTATAACTACCATCGTCGAGTAATTCTTTAATTTTGTTGTATTCTATTTTATCCATGATGACAGTAGCATTGCCTTTGTCAGCTGAGAGAACTACAATATCATTCCTCTTTTTTAATTTATATAATTCAAAACGCTCATCTTTGCTGAGGTTGCTAGCTGGCATCTTAGCGTTTTTGAGGGTTGCAGCGATTTCAGATCTTGCTACGTCTGCAGCGATGTGACCCAGGCCCCTGAGAGCAACGTCTACTTGGGCAATTATATCATTAACTGGTATGTGTTTAGGTGTGACTGCAAAGTTTAGACCTTTAGCTAAAACGGATTTCAGACCATCGGAAATAGAACTGTTACTGCGATTAATTACGACTTTATTAACGTCTAACTTTTTGGTGTGTGGGTCCGGTCTTTTGTTGAAGAGGAGGTTAAATTTGGAAATCAGGTTTTCCTTACATTTGGTCGACATAGTAGCAGCTGAAGAGGCAGTCATATTGTCTACATGTTCCCAATCCGATGTGGACATTATTGCCGTCAATGATAAGTGTGATTTGTAGAGTGTCTTGTCTAACTGATCTAGTTCTGTGCGTATAAGTCTGATTTTTTCTGAGATAAGAGCTAAGCTAGTTTTGAAAAGAATTCGTTTCGCATTAGAAGAAGTTACAGCAGCAGATGTCAGTGTAAATGCGATTGGTATTACCCCAGAGTCGCGGCATCTCTTCAGGAAGGTGAGAGACTCGATCAGCTGAGCTTTCTTATCCCGGAGTTTGTTGAAGGATCTTAAAGTTACGTGAAAACCCTCCCCGTAGAGGCGATTAAATTTTGATTTAAAGCTTTCGTGACTGCAGTAATTCATATTCTTAGTTTTTTCGGTAAAGTCACGTTGAAGAGAAACAACAAAATATATATAAAACAATAAAAAATTAATTGAATGATATTGTAGTTCTCTCAGCTGACAAAGGCAATGCTACTGTCATCATGGATAAAATAGAATACAACAACAAAATTAAAGAATTACTCGACGACCAAAAATACATAAAGTTGATACACCTCTTCGTCCCATAGTCTCTACTATCAGCTCCCCCACCTACAAACTAGCTCGTTTTTTGTCTGAAATCCTGCGTCCTTTCACTGGAAAGACCACCTCTGCGGTACAAAATTCTACTCACCTGGTATCAACAATCAAGGGTATTTCCCTGTCCCCAGACGACCTGCTTGTCAGTTTTGATGTAGTTTCCTTATTCACCAAGGTTCCTGTACCTGACACCATTGCAATCATTGAAGACTTGGTTCATCAAGGACTAAACACTGAGGTACCCCCCCTGGTGAGACACTGTTTAACCAATACATACTTCACTTGGAATGGAACTTTCTACAAACAAACTGAGGGCACCCCAATGGGCTCCCCCCTTTCTCCAGTTATAGCTAACATTTTCATGGAGAAATTTGAGACTGACGCCATCCAGACTGCCACTCTGCGCCCAACCTTATGGAAGAGGTACGTGGATGACACTTTTGTCATCTGGCCACATGGCCGGCCTGCTCTAGACCAATTCTTCGACCACATCAATTCCATACACCCAGCCATCAGATTTACCATGGAAGTCGAAATAGATGGCAAGATACCTTTTTTGGATGTCCTAATTAAAAAGAGACCTGATGGTTCAATGAGCCACTCTGTCTACAGGAAAGCTACCCATACGGATGCTTATCTGAAACCGGATTCCCACCACCATCCATCACAGAAGAATTCTCTCATCAAGACTCTGTATCATAGAGCCCAATGCATATCCGACCAGGAACACATAAGCAGTGAACTCAAGCACGTACACCAAGCTCTTAGGGCTAATGGTTACTCCGACTATACAATCCGCAAAGCTATCACTCAAACCATGAAGAAGAACCCTCTTGAGGAGCCTTTCAAAACCATCACTTTACCCTACATTGCTGGGATCACAAAAAAGATCTCCAAAATCTTGAATAAACACAAGATCCAGGTCCGTTTCAACACATTACATAAAATCCGTGATCTGGTTCCGTCTGTAAAAGATGTGATTCCGGACATACAATACCCTGGTGTCTACAAACTAAGTTGCCTCTGTGGTAGTAGTTACATTGGAGAAACCAAACGCCATGTCTCGGACCGCATTCGTGAACATAAAGCAGACCTTAAACACGGTAGGACCAACACCTCGGCCGTAGCAGATCATTGTTCTAATTCAGTAGGCTCACATGCCATTGACTTTTCCAAGACGGAGGTTCTTTGTAAGCCATCTGGCTTCCATGAGAGATTCGTTCATGAGGCTATCCACATATACAAGCACAGAGACAATTTCAACCGAGAAGATGGATTCTATCTTAGCAATCATTGGAAAGATTTGATAAATCATTTCAGTTCTTGATTGATTGTTCACGCTTACAGTGGCTTTCAGACAGCATACATTATAAAAAATTTCGTCTCCCCCCTCCTCTTTTCCAAAAAAATAGATGGACTAGTCCTGGGCAAACTGCCAAATCGCTGCGCGTGACGCCAACGTTTTTTATAAATAAATAAATGTGCCGTTTAAAAATAAATTTATGCAAACCAACACACCTGATGATGACCGTTTGAGTTATGGTCGAAACGTCGTGAGAATTTTTTTATTGTTTTATATATATTTTGTTATTTTGTTGTTTCTCTTCAACGTGACTCTTCAGATAACTTTAAATCAAACGATTCCATTTTATATTTCATGGATAAAAATATCAGGAAACATGCACTGATTGAATAACGTGCTTCTTAAGGAAAATTATTGGTATATTGCTCTTCATCAAATTCCCTTCCGCTCTCAAGTCGTTTGTGTCATCACTGTGATTAATATTTGCATTCAGCAACTGCCGCAGGTATGATTGTGTTGCTCATTAAAGTCTCCAACATTCTAATTCAACTTTAGATTACTTTTGGTTTATATTATTAGCTCTTTCGGTAAAGTCACGTTGAAGGGAAACAATCAAATAAAAATATATATTTAAATATATATTTCACATATTTAAATATATATTTTATTATTTTATTGTTTCCCTTCAACGTGACTTTACCGAAAGAGCTAAGAATATGAATTACTGCAGTCACGAAAGCTTTAAATCAAAAAATACTTTTGGTTTGCTTAGGTTAACCCTTAGGTCCACATTTACACGTAGAGTGGAATCATTATCGAGGTCATGATTACTCGGTACTGAGAACGACTAACGGGCTAGGAGTGGGGCATGCTGCTGGTACCTTGCATTTCTTCTGCTGTTGCTGCTCCTCCCTGGTGCACGTTAGTGCTGGTCATTCGTGCTGTGTTCTACCAGTGGGGTCTGCCACAGCAAACCTGGAACTGCCTGCCCAGCTGCCACCTCACAAATAGATGAGTAGATTGTGCTCGCATGCATTCAATGCAGTGCTTATTTTACCCGATGAACACGCACAGTGCCCACTGAACGGATCGTTTTAATCGCAAGCTTCAGCACCGATCACACCTATTCACCTGTCTCGGCATCACCCGACATTCGGAAGCCACTGGAGCTATGCACTTTTAAATCTAGATTGAAAACTAATTTCTTTAAAACTGCTCTTTATGTTTAGTTTGTTGTCCTTCCCCCGCACCTCCGATTAGCTATGTTAGCTACATAGAGTGCAACAGAAGTTCAATATAAATACCCTAAGAGCAATAAACATTACTACTCTAAAACAATCTGGTTATGACATCTGTACGCGTGTTAACTCCTGATCGAACAACCAAGTAACCACTGTTGTTACCAATTAAGTTTATTGTGGTTAATGCACTGCTGAGAGGTGTCGTTGACATTGAAAGTGTCACTTGATTTGCAAAGGGAGTGGTGGGACCAGTATTTTTTTTATTTAGTGCAGTTTCCAGTGATTTCTCTCGATCAGGGTATACATTCAATCCTGGTCTTGTGCAAAGTCTTTGGATGTCGTAGAGCTCACTTATTTTTTCGTAAAGCTTATGTCCAGGTAGTATTACAGATTCAGTTTTAAGTGATTTAGCCGTTCAATTGCTTTGTCCCTAAGCTGGTGAATTGCAGATGAAACCACCCTCTCCACCACCTTCAAATTTATATCTGAGTGCGTGACGTTTTATGGCCTGTGTTTTGTAAGTATAATAACACCCATTTCACCTTGCTGGACATTTTTATTTGACATTTTGATTTGACATTTTTTTTTATAATTTCAACATTTGAAATGTATTTTTCACATGGCATGCATTTACACACTTGTGAACCAAGGTGAAATGAAAGTGCAATTTCTATTTTAAAACGTGTTGTCGAGAATGTTCATGAACACTAACAACACTGAAAGGCTCACAGATGATAATGGGATTCCAATACCAGCTACATGTCATATAGGCAAGTGGCTTTGCAAGAATCTCTTTTTGCTGTTGGGCTTATGATCACTCCAAGCTATCAGCTTTATCTTTGTTAGGCTTCTTCGTCACAACCTCAACAAGTAGTACAACCCACTGTAAAAGTGGATTAACGTTCTTCAAGTCGCTCAACCCTAATTAAGCCCAGTTATTTATATCCAACACGAGAAGAAACAGTCGAAAGGTCCTCAGAATATGTTGATGGTACCAAAAGCTGGATAAGAAAAATCTTGTAAGAAAACATTCCTGCACATGAACGTTTTTTATATATAGCCCAAATCCAACATTCGTGTTGTCGCCAATCAGTTGGTAACATTAACATTTTCATATGTACAACAAATGAAAAACACCCATGTAGAGTATTCTTATGGCACAAAATCATGAGGTTCTTTGGAGTTGCATTATTACAATCACTGCACATAGATTCACCTAAAGTATGTGGTTCATAGTTGCATTTAGAATGTGCAATTGCTCACAACAGTTGTCGTGAGTTGCACATAGAATTAGAATTTTCCATGTAAATTAAAATATAAGCTCTTGACATCCATTAATATCGATCATATATAAACAATAGCTCCATGCAAAAATGTATACTAAATGAGATGTAGTTAATGGTGCATGATAGTTTACACAGCACACATCACAGTAATGCATAGCTCAGCGGCATGTGATGCTTGTACGCAGCTCTCAAAAGCATGACCCTAGTACCATACTGCATAGCTCATGATCGCCTTCTGCAGTACAATTCAGTCGTCTTAAAATATAAAAAATTGTGATTACACGTAAGTACTCTAAACATCTGCAATGTTCATCTTAATTTTTAACATGTTATGTTGAAATATTTAAATATACAAACACTCCCCACCCATTTAGCACGTGGTGTGGTCATTTCAGTTGGTGAGCTTGCTCTGTAGAAGCTGCAGTCGACATTCAATTGTCTTGTGGATTATCTGCAATCCCTCCAAGTCCAGTTCCTTCACCAGCAGGAGCACAGCGCTCATCACATTGGCATTCTACAAAAGGGCAGCCGTGAATTAAGGTACAATAGAATAAAAGCAATCCATCACACTCACCACGATGCTCCACTCACCAAAATATACAAGACGGGCGATATACTGTATTCTACCGATGATTAATAAAAACACTCCTAAAAGACGCAAAGCAAACTTGTGCCTGGTGCCAACAGAGTTGTAAAAATGTGGTCTCACCTACTAGATTGTAAGACATACCCATAACTTTTGCTTTAAAATAAAGTGCGGGGGGGGGCACTGGCAGAGCCAGTGGGGGGGGGGGGGGGTGGGGTGGCATGTGCCCCCCCCAATGATCCGATCGAAATCCATAATTTTTATTGGATCATTGGGGTTTATTAGTAATAAATCGTTATTTTGCGACCCCCACTGCCACTGTGTAGCATACTGTATTATTATGTGCCAGGGACTCTATGAGATGATAGGACAATAGTCCGAGTCCATAATTAGCAATAAGTAACGGCAAAGCAGTTATAAGTGACTCACAGAATTGTGCGCAGTTGCGTATACAGTCCACGACTTCCCTGAAGGCAAACACCTTCAGTGAGCGCGATGTCGATCACACAGCACGGTTCGAATTCGACTTCCAGGCCATGCGCCATCGCCGCACACGCGTCGAATAAAACGCATGGGACAAGTCCTTACTTACTAACAACTCCTATCATTTTTCATTGCTGGAGGGGTTGCCCCCCCTACCTGAAAAGCCTGGCTCCGCCATGGGGGGGGAGGATTTGTGCCTTGCAGTCGATGGAATACAGTTATAGAGGCAAAGGTGAGGCAAATGACACAAGACGAGGCTGGCGAGAGTACAATCGAAAGAGAAAGTACATTTTTATGGAAAATAATTGACAGGGCTCACCGATCGCTTCACAAACCACGTTGGTATCTGTGTAACTAATGATAATCGAGTGAATGTGTGGCATATGGAGGGACCCACTTTGGAAGGGATTTTTACTGGAGAAGAGTTGGAGCAGGAGAACTTGTCAATAGGTAGAAGCTTCATGCCAAGCTGTTGTCGGATTTTACTGCAGAACAAAGCAAAATATTAAGAGGGAAACGCCATATTTTATCATTGTTACATGCATTTTACCAGGTATCACCGAGTCTCAACTCTTTTTTCCAGGTCCTATCAAGTTGTTGCATCTACAGGTAGTCCTCTACTTACGATGAAGATGCGTTACGACGACCCCATCGTAAGTCAAAAATATCGTAAGTTGAAGATGGCCTAGCCTACCCAGGAGTCTTAAAGAAAGGTGATAATTTAGCAAAACAGAGCAATTCACAGTGCCGTACTGTATAAACTATATACTGTATGTATTTATTAATTACAATACTGTATTGCACAGTAAAACTTGAAGTAAAAAAAACCAAGGTAAATTCTTAACTCACCTATATGAACTGAAATTTAATGGAAAGTTTTTTCAGGAAACAATCCTATCTGCTATAAAAAAATGTTTTAACATGCATTGAACGTATCATAACGTAAGCTGCCGCGTTTGCCTGCCGCGCGAAATTTAAAATATTTAACAATTTTGTCGTATCGCCATCGTAAGTCGGACCATCGTAACTTGGGGACTATCTGTATATTCATGGGTCTTTCGGTAAAGTCACGTAGATAGGTTCAAATAAAAAAAGAAAAGAAAACTACGACGTTTTGATCGCAACGACCGCTTGTGTTTTCTGTTGTTTTTGATTATTTTCTTTGAACCTATCTACGGGACTTTACCGAAAGACCCAAGGATATGAATTCCTGCAGTCACGCAAGCTTTAAGTCAATATTTTGTTGCATCTAGAGGCACTGTTCCTGTGTCTAATCCAAAATTTAGTAACTGGTATGTAACCAATATCAGTTACATTGTATGTTTTGTTAGATATGGGTGGAAACTGGAAGAACAAGGAGGTATCCCATGCAAAACAAGGGAGAACTTCCAAACTCCACGCAGAATGATGCCCAAGTCGGGAATCCAGGCCCTTGCCATGACGCGCAAGTATTAGCACTGGGCCACACTGTCGACCATATGTTTGGGAATGTGCCCTTTATGGATATTCCCAGTCAAAAATATCTAATTAGCGCCAAGGCAAACAATATCCGATGGGAATCTTACTTTGTTTCTATGAGGCTGAAGTTGATGGGATCCGTGTCTGCTTCAGTGAGGCTCTCGTTGATTCCATCTCCAGACTGACTGATGTGATCATTTGACTTCAGAAGCTCATCCTGCACCTGTGCTGCATTTGGCGATGTGATATCCTCCCCTTCCTTCTGTGCTTGAGCCAGTTCTTCCTCTGTGACAGCTGAAATGTGGACCGTAAATATTACATTCGACGAATCTTTTTTTTAACGAATCCACAAGGATGTTGTGTGCAATTATTTCAAAGTATAAAATTGTGTTCTTTAAACCACAATGAGTGGTCCCCAACAGAAGGAAGTAATTGATGTAGTGGGCAATATGCATCAATGTTACGGACTTGACACAGCTGACCCCTTCACTGCTCTGGATCTGTATTTCCGTGGTTACTTTCATAACGAAAGCATTGTCATTGGCGTCATATCTGCATAGCTTCTCGCCCTCTACTTTCTCAATCTTTGCTGTCTCTCTCTCTTCCTCTTCTACCTGTGCTCAAGCCACGCTTTCGCTCTTTCTCTTCTTGCCCCCCTTCACTGGAACAAACTTCCCCTCCACATTAATCAGTCACCTTCGCTCACTAGTATCAGCTCCGCACTCAAAACTCACTTATTTTCCCTAGCTCACACCACGACCCCTTAATCTCCCCCTCATAACCGGCACCGTTACGTTTCCCTCTTCATATTCTCATTACATGGCTATCACTTATTCCCCATTCATTCAATCCATTCATATTTTCAGTGTTATGAAATGTGCAACAAAACGGGGAGCATTGTTAAACTCATAAGAAGAAATATGGTACATTTGCATGTAATACTGTATAAAATACTGTGTAGTAAATAAAACATAAAATAAAGAAACATAAATAGAAAAACACTGTTTTATTTGGTTCTATTCGGTAAAGTCACGTAGGTAAAAAAATAAAACAACAAAAATCACGACGTTTCGGCTAGCTTGTAGTCGGAAGTGGGGCAATGAGTTACCACAATTGCACACACACACAAATACGCTTTTGCTCTTTTTCTGTTCTTGCCGCCCTTCATTGGAACAAACTTTGCCTCCACATTAAAGTCACCTTCGCTCACTAATATCCGCTCTGCAATCAAAACTCACTTATTGTTCCCAACCTCACCCCACGACCCCTTAATCTCCCCCTCATAACCGGCACCGTTACGTTTCCCTCTTCATATTCTCATTACATGGCTATCACCTATTCCCCATTCATTCAATCCATTCATATTTTCCTGTCAATTTAATCAAATTCACGCATTGAATATTTGCCTATTACTTCCTCTTATCTATTTCATTCACCTCATCTCCACCATTACATTCACACGCTGTATCGTTGTTAATTATTTGTTAAATACCTTCATTAAGGTGCTACATAAATTCCGTTAAGATAAGATCATGAGGCAAGGGAATGTCCATTCAAAACTCTCACCCCATATTAGAACGGCCTCTGTAAGGTGATATCACAGAAACTACTTCTCGGGTCTCTTCCATCACCAAAAACGTTTAACTCTGTAAAAAAATCCAAATTATGTGAACAAATTAAAATATATTTTTTCAGCAGTCATTGGCAACTGGGCCGAGACTATCGCTTGCTACACTTGAGAACCTGGCTGTCTGGACATTGACTGCATATCCAGCGCGGTTATATCAGCGCTATCATTCGGGATTAGCCCCCTGAGCCATCCCCAGCCATCTCGGTAGGTTTAAAAAATAGTACAGGTAGTCCTCTACTTACGATGGAGATGCGTTACGACGACCCCATCGTAAGTCAAAAATATCGTTAAGTCGAAGATGGTCTAGCCTACCCAGGAGTCTTAAAGAATGGTGATAATTTAGCAAAACAGAGCCAGTCACAGTACCGTACTGTATAAACTA